>NC_053432.1:49458677-50916026 GCF_007990345.1 Gossypium hirsutum | reverse complement strand
AAGGTACTCTGTAGCTGACTGTGACTATTACTGTTACTGTTTCGGATTTGTTCCGATGAGGTACTTTGTGTACCGCTACCGCTACTGTTACTGTTACTGTTACCTTTACGGTGTATTTCGACTTCAGCCAATGAAACACTGTATACTATCCTCAGTGTGTGGTTTGGATCCGTGTATCCGTATAGGTCCGAGTCATGTTAATAGGGCAAATAAAGGTATTGAAAATTTACTGCTACCAAATTTTTAACTGTAACTGAATAAATAAATGACTGCTATTGAATAATAATGATTAAATGATTGTTATTGAAAAATATTGATTGTCATCGAATAATTGATTGATACTGAGTAAAAGATCGCTACTGAACGAATAATTGTTACTGGATAACTAATTGTTTTCGAATGACTAAATGTTACTGAAAGAATCTGAAAAATTAATCGATACTGAAATATGTTTACTGATATTGAATAGTGAACAGAAACATAAGTAAGACATATGAATAGAGAATATTATTGTTGTGAATTAAATGAAAATTTTAATCAAGTTATTAGATAATGAAGGTTGAATGAGTTGTAAAGAAATTGCTTATGAAATGAATAAATGAATATTTATAATTATTATAGGACAATAAGTGTAAGTTATGTTTTAAATGTTCAGATTATAGAAATACCACTGAGTTTATACTCAGCGTACGGTTTATTTCTGTGCGCAGGTTAGATTAAAGCTAGAATGTTGAATCAGCATCCCAGGCCGATCTCGAACTCAATAAGGTAACACATGTTAATTGTTGATAATGGCATGTACCTAGGTCATTAAGTTAATATTTGTAAATGGTAATAAAAAAAATATAAAGATGTTGAATTATGTATGAAACATGTAAATTTTAGTGACTAAACCTAAGAAAATTAATTAGGTTAGTATGATAATGTTTAATTGATATAAATTGTGGTACCACTGAGGGTACATTGGATGAATGATTTATTGCTAAAATTGGATAGCATATAAAATGTGTTTAGACTGGTTGAATGGAGAAATTTTGAAATGCTTGTTGTCTACAGTTTGCAAGGTTGGTAAATTTAAAAATACAAAGTTCATTTTGAGTTCACATGGTTTGTCACACGGGTATGTGACCAGGCCGTGTGAGACACACGGCTTGCAAATAGGCATGTTGTTAGGTCGTGTGTCCCCTGCACTTAAATTGTTACAACCAAGTTAGTACACGGGCATATACCTTGGTTGCTACGGTCGTGTCTTAAAGTTAGTTTAGTACACGGGCAGGCCATACAGACATGTGTCATGGTCGTGTTTAAAAGTCAGTGTTGCACACGGGTTGAGGACACGGGCGTGTCCCAAGCCGCACGGGCATGTTAAACTAGCCATACAGGCGTGTGGTACTATTCAAAAGAAGAAAATTTAAAATTTCACGAAAAATTTCCTAAGCTTCCGATCGAATCCCGATTTGTTTTAATTACACTTGTAAAGTACTGTGGACCCATTAAAGTTATATTTAGATGGATAATATTGCATTTATACTTGTTTATGTGCAAATGTACTGTAATGACTGGTAATACTCTGTAATCCTGTTCCAGTAACGGGACGGGGTTAATAGTGTTACACCAAAACCTATATACGTATTTTGGAATGCCCCTTTTTCATGTTAAAGTTACTAAGTGTACCTTGAGGTTTGTTGTTGATAGGGTTCGGAGTAAGCTGTACAGTTGGGATGTTAAACAATTGTCTCTAGCAGGAAGGTTCACTCTGGCACAATCTGTCTTATTGTCGATCCCAAGTTACTTCATGCAATACATAATGGTCCCTAAAGGTATTTGTGCTGAAATAGAAAGTATAGTTAGATAGTTTATATAGGGATCCTCGACTAGGAAAAGGAAGATGGCAATGGTTAGATGAGAGGATATTTGTCAACCCCGATCTTGTTGGGGATTGGGCATTAGACATCTATAGGATCAAAATTGTTCCTTTATGGCTAAGCTTGGGTATCAGTTCATGACGAACTCCAATGCTCTTTGGGTACGTTTCCTAAAGTCAAAGTACAAGGTTCAAGATAGGATTCCAGAGGATATTTCGAAGGGAAAATGCTTGTTTCTTTAGAGGGCCCTTTCAAAGGCCTGGCCTCTAATCCGTGTAAACTTAAGTTGGTCTATGAGAAATAGTTGTAGTGTTAAATGATGGTTGGATCCCTGGATTCCAAATGTTGGGTCGTTGGTAAGAAGAATCCCTTCACATGCTAATCTTGATAGGGATTATTTTCTTATGGATATGGTTATAGAAGATTGTAGTTGGAATTTGGATCTTTCTCGTTTTTAGTTATAGAAGGATATTGTTAAGAGGATTGTAGGGATCCCCCATCCGCACCATTCTGTAGGCCAGGATAAAGTTATATGAGCTAGATCTCCAATTGGTGCATGCTCTTTTAAAAATGCTTACTAGAAACTTCGTGAGATGGCGTGGAATTTGAATGACGGATCATGGCAAATTTTGTGGAAACTTCAAGGTCTACAATGAGTTATATTCTTCATTTGAATAGTGTTTAAAGAAAGACTTCTTACTAATGTCGAACACGTGAGGAGAGGGATAGTGAGTATCAGTTCATGTGGATTTTGTGGTAATGAATCTGAGGATGTTTTACATGTTATCAGAGATTGTAGAGCAACTAAAGATATAGGTGATTCCTGAAGATAAGCACAGATGGTTTTTCTCTAGAGATTTGAGAGTATGGCTTGTGGCTAATTTGCAGAATCAATTGCGAATTTGGTTTGGGGAGGTGGATTGGTCTTGCATTTTTGGGTTAATCACTTGGCATATTTGGAGAATATTTGGAGAAATTGGAATTTACATGTGTTTCAAGGAGTCTCATGGAGTGTTGACAAAGTGATTATAGCCTCATATAGTTGGGCTACGTAGTATTTCTCTGTGGGTAAGGTGGATGTGACCAAGAGGAATACAATGATTTCCCACCCGATATTAACAGGTAATTGGATTCAATTAAACATGGATGGCACGGTACAAGCAGACTCGGGTTCTGCTGTTGCAAGGGAGTTATGCGTGACATGAAAGGGAATTGAATCTTATGATTGAATAAGTTTTTGGGAGTATGTTCAGTATTAGAGTTTGATCTATAGGGTATTTGTAACAGCCCGTTTTTAGTCAAATCAGAACAATGGTTTTGGGACCACAAATCTGAAGTTGAAATATTCATTTTATTATTATTTTAATGTCTACAGTATGAAAATATGATTGTGTGAAATTTTTGTTAAGAAATTTTATCATTTGAATGCTTAATTCGGTAAAAATGACTAAATCACTTAAAATGCAAAAGTGATGTTCTATTACCTAAAGGTGTCTAATAGCTATGAAACTTTAAAGTAGAGGTCCTTATGTGATAAATAAACCATTTTTAGTGTTAGTGGACAAAGATGGACATGCATTAATGAATTTTAATGGTTTATATTAAAGGTTAATATTGTAATTTGGTTATTTAAGTATAATAAATAAAACAAAATAAAAAATTTTGAAGGCTATCATCTTCCTAGCCGATTTTTAGCAAAGAAAAAGCCATTTTTAGGGCTTTTGAAGCATTCGGTTACCTTCTAGCTCAATTGTAAGTTCGTTTTTGTCTCATTTGTAATGATTTCTACGTTTTTGAGATCGTTGTAATTAGGTCTAGCTAGCCGAGAGACTAATTTTCAAAATTGTTAAAGATTTTGAATGATGCCATTGATGATTAAGCATGAGTTTTGAAGTTTCTTGATAGATTATGAATGCTTGTTGATATATATACAAGTTTTGTTAAGTGATTTTTAGTGAAAATGCAAATTAGGGGCTAAATTGTGAAATGTGTAAATTTAGTGGTTAAAATATGAAATAAATGAAAAATATGGGCTGCTAGGGGTATAATAGTAATTCGGCTAGTATGGGTTGTGATTAAATTGCATGAATTTTGTTTTATGAGCCTAGGGACTAAATTGTAAAAGTGGTGAAACATTAGGGGCAAATGTGTAAATGTGCTTAAAAGTGTATTTTTTTATTAAATTGAATAGAGAGATTATTAAATAAGTTAAATTTGAATATATTTAGATCAAGAAAAGTAAAATTCAGATCTGGCTCGGGGGAAAACTAAAGTTATTGGCTAATCGACCTATTTCATCGTTTTCACATCCGAGGTAAGTTCGTATGCGATAAATTTCATTATAAATGTATTTTAAATGTTTTGATATTTCTTAAACTGCGAATATGATACTTCGGACAAATTCATCAATGACTCAAGGGTAATCCGGCACACGAAATCCCGGTTAAACCTTAGGAATAGTTTAGGATACTAGTGACATGTCATTAGGGGATACGTTGAGTTGGCTTCGGGCCATGATATTAGCACTTTGGGTACGAGTTATTCTGATTTGGCTTCTGGCAATAATATCAGTACTTTTGATATAAGGTACCTTGATTTGGCTTCGGGCCATGGTATAGGTACTTATTGTGCGAGACTCTTGAGTATCCGACTTCTATTCTGAATGGTTCAATAGGTAAATGAATGATGTGGTTGAGAATGAGTTTAGTACGAGATGGTACAGGAATGTGCATAAACCATATTAGCTTTGAATCGAAGAAATGGTGAAGAAAATATATAGTTTTGTAAATGAGTAATTGAAAGGTTTGTTAGTTGATGTGAATTCATGTATTTATAATCAATTGTTGAATTATGTGTTTATAATTATATCGAGTTTATTTCATATGAGCTTATTAAGCTTTATAGCTTACATCGTTTATTTTTTTCTATGTTTTATAATGGATTCAAAACAAGCACGGATTCGAAGATCGTCAGAGATTTCGTCACACTATCCTACTATCGATTTGGTACTTTAAAGCTTATGTTTTAAGTATATGGTATGTATAGGGATTTTGGTTATGTTGGTTAAGTTTTGGTAATGATTTTGGCCTTTTGACTTGGCTTGTAAGTGTATATGTTTTGGTTTGTAAATATAACCATGAGTGATGGCTTATTTTGAGTTATTTTGGTATGGTTAAATCATGTATATATATATGTCTATGCTTTGTGAAATGTGTTGAATGATTAAGGTTGGATTCATGATACTTGTTGATAATAGGTAATTTGAATGTCAATAGGTGATGATTTGTGAATTGGTATGTTTGTGGAATTGAGCATATTGATGCATATTTGTTAATGGTCATTTTGATGAATTGAAAAAAAATAAAGATTGGTATAAACTTAGATGGCATAATGTGGTATTTATGTTTTGCATTGGTTGGTATTGGAAATGGTATAAATTATGCTTGATTTGGAATTGAATTATATGTCTATTGATGCTATGTTTTGTGCCATATGAATTGTATAGGTGTGCCTAAATTTGGGTGGTAAAATTGGCTTGATAAATAGCCTATTTTTGTCCACACGGGCAGAGGCACGGGCGTGTGTCTCAGCCGTGTGCGACACACGATTATGTTTTACGGCCGTGTGTTCCCTAGTGTTGAATTTGAAACCAAGTCAGTATGCTTTACACGGGTGTGTGACTTGGCCGTGTGGCATAAGTCAGTATACCCACAGGTTTGGCATGGCCTAGCACACGGCCTGGTACAAGGGTGTGTATGGCCATTTTTAAGGCACACGGGCGTATGTGTTGGCCGTGTGACCTAAGTCAAAGAGTTACACGGGGTCGGGCACGGGTTGGGACACGACCATGTGCTCCCATTTCGAATGTCTACACGGCTTGTGACACGGGCGTATCTGGTGGCCATGTGAGACAGACGGGCGGGCCACACGGGCATGTGTCCCCTGTTTTGAGAAACAAATTTCTAGGTTTCGTGAAAGTTTCTAAAGTTATCGGTTTAGTCCTAAACCACTCCCAAAGTATGTTTAGGGCCTCGTAGGCTCATTATAAGGACATTATGCTTGAGTTTGATTAATGTTTGCATAAATTGTGAAATTATATGTGAATTGAATGTCTATATGTGTTATAAGTCCGATAATGCTTCGTAACCTTATTTTGGCATTGAATACGGGTGAGGGGTGTTACAATATTTTTGAAGGCTTGTCTCTTCTATTGAAGCAAGGATTTAATAGAGTGTTGATTAGTACAAATTGTATGGAAGCAGTTCAGATTATTCAAGTTAACAACTCAAGAAACTTTAATTCAACTTTGGCTAGGCGTATACACCAATTGTTGGAAAGGACAGTACAATGGCACATCCAACATGTGCCCAAAAAAGATAATAAAGTTGCGGATTTTCTTGCAAAATTGAATTGCAGTAATGGAGACATTTTACTTTTGTTTAAACAACCTCCTCTAGGTGTTTTAGGTTATGCCTTTGTGGATTCTTTGTTTTGTTTTATATGGACCTTTTTTTTTCTTTTTGAAAATTATTCAAATTTATAATCTCAACTATCATAGCAGTTCTTGTACTATATTTTATATTACATTTTGGTATATTTATTGAAAAAATGGACAAATTAATTCCTGTACATTAAATGAAAGAGTAAAATAATTCTTTTGTTAAAATTGTGCTATTAAATGTTAATTTTGGTGTTTTATTTAAGTATAAATATCAAAATTATACATTAACTTTGATAACTTTGACTTTAAATAATTTTATAAATGAAATTTTGAATGATTCAATTTTCAAAAATCACTAACAATATTATCAAATTAGCATCATTTTATGTTGATATATTGCATACACAGACAATTATACTAATCCAATATGAAGATAAATGTATGTATTCATTTCTTTAAATTTGTACAATTGAATCAAAATCAAAGTTTTATGTATACATATGAACCACAATCTAAGTCCATGCATATAATTACACAAAATCAAACTTCATGTTTCAAACTGCACATTGAAACGAAGTTCATGTATAAACTTGATATTTATCCCTTATATTTATAAGTATAATAATACATTTAGCCTTTAATATTTACACCTTTATTTACTTTGACTCCCACTTTTTTTTATTTGGAGTAACATAAATCTTATTATTTCATTGGTGATATGACATTATTTTACTTTATATATCACAACAATTTATTTAAATTTTATTTTATATTATCACAACAATTTATTTAAATTTTATAAATATTCAAATTTTGAGAAAATCATAAAAAAATATTGTAATTCCAAAAATTACATAAAAAGCTCTTCAAAATTAAAAAGAAAATACATACAAACAATTCAAAAAAAAATATAAAAGCTTCACAAATTTTTTTAATAAAAAGGTCTAAAAGTTTTAATACGATGCTTAGAACTACCCATAGCTCATCCTCAACTTTTAAATAGGAGGATAATACACTTTAGCGCACTCGAACTCATATCCTCATACACCGGCAACAATATCAATGTCAATCAAGTTAAGACTCAATTGGCATGAAAAAGGTTTTAAAAAAATTGTTAATTGAGTCTTAACTTGATTAGCATAGGCATTATTGCCAATGTAGGAAGACGTGAGTCTGAATGCGCTGGAGTGCATTATCCTCATATTTATGGGTCGTGAAGGCATTTTGAGTAGTTCTAGATATTGTGTTAAAAAGAACAGATATGATCAGAACTTATATTGATATTATTAAAAAAAATTAACAATGAAAATCAAGTAAAACATTTTTTTATGAAAACTTTAGATTTATTTAAATTTAATCTAATATCAATATTATGCTTTTAAAACTAAACTTATATATTATTATGTTTTAAATTTATAACTATATTACTAAGAAGTTTATGAAAAAAATTAAGAAATAGTTATATATAGTTTAATTAATACTAGACCTATTCATGGGCCGATTAGCTCCCCTGATTTGATTTGGGCTAGGTTTGGTCAAGTATTTTGTGCCTTAGGCCAGTTCGGTCGGCTCGAATTCAATTTAAATAATAAAAATATTTTTAAAATTTTAAAATTAATTATAAAAATATATAAAATATCAACTAAAAATATATTTTTAATATTTTATTATTTTTAATAGTAAAATGAACATTTTGGACAAGCTAAGTCAAGTCGAAAACGAGCCTAGGCTTAAAACTTTTTTGGATCTAGATCTTAATCGGCCCGATCCAATTCATGTAAACTTCTTCTTAATACATACAATGCATGGGTAAAGAAAATTAGTATTATACAGGGTTAAATATAAAATCAGTACTTGAAATTGTCTAATTCTTTTAGATTTGTATTTAAGATTTTTTTTTAATCTTAAATTGGTAACTGAACTTTTTATAATACCAGACAACAATATGTGCCATTGATGTCACAATTTAAAAAACATATTAAAAATCAATAAAATATTTTAAATATCATAATTTATTTTTTAAAAATCTAAAAATATATATAAAAATGATAAATTAAAAAATTTCTTTCTTAGATTTTCTGAATTATCTCCATAAATTTGTTCCATTTTCTTTTGCTTGCACTGTCTTTCATCTCCTGCTTCATTTATTTGTCTTACAAGAGCTTTTATTATTTGTTTTCTATTTGAGTTGGATGTGTTTAACTTGAGTTTTTATCGATTTTATTTCCACTAAGGGCTGTTTCATGTTAAAGGATAGCATTTTCTAAGAATTTATAAGATTTTGCAAATAAATTTGAAAAAAATTAAAGAACATCTGTCAATAACACAATAATATTTTGATTCAAGGTAAAATATAAATATGAAAACAACTAAAATACTTAATTGAATACTCGAAATAGATATTTAACAAAACCAATTAGAATATCAAGAAACAAAAAAAAAATACCCTCAAGTTTGAAATTGGTACCCCCAGTGTGCAACAATTTTGTTTGCTTGATGGGATCTAAGGTAGGCTATGGGAGGACGAAGGAGAAAAGAATAAGATGAGGACAAATATGGGAAATGAAAGAAAAAAAAATCAAGAAAGAAAAGAAAAGGTGCAATATATTTTTATTATTCTTGTATATATTTTTTATTTATTAATAATTTTTAATTTAATTTTTAGATGATAACAATATCATGATGTCACTAATAACATATGGCATTGTTCGGTATTGTCACTTGTTCCAGACTTAACGATGTTAAAAAAAATACCAAACCAGTTGACGAAAAAAAGTTCGAGTACTAATCTGGGACAAAAAAAACAGTACCAATATGGCAGAAGTGGACAAGTTCGATAACCAATTTTATATTTAACTCTATTATATATTAAATAATATTTTGATAATTATCTGAGGACAAAGTGGGACAGGACGAATTTTTCCTAAATACAAATCTATCCAATTAATTGGAGATCAAGGCCCGCTCTTAAATCAAATCTAAAAAGCCGATTCTATCGTATCACATTGAGTCGAAACCCATTTAATTAGATTTTTTACCAACCCTAAATTTGACCAATAATTATATAAAAATAGAATTTAGAACACAAAATTAGAGATGTAAATGGGTGAAGGCTTAGTTCTAAAATATTTTTCAAACTCAGGTTAGTTTTAAGGTCAGTTGAGCTAGTAAAAAAAATACTCCTTATACTATTTAAAAATATTTTTTAAATTATTATTATTTTTTATATTTTATAATTAAAATTTAATTTAAAAATAAATTTTATTATTTAAATTGAATTCAAGTGAAATTGAATTAAATTAAAATAAAAAAATCATTATTTAAATCCCACCCAAATTAAAATAGACCTATCAGGCCAGAGTTCTAAGATGTATTCAAAGCCTAATAAAATTGTAATAAAAATTTTATTATTACAGAAAAATAGAAATTTAAACACAGACTTAAAAGCAAAAAAGTCAATAATGAATTAGAGTGTTAGGAACTTTCATTGGTTTCACCAAACTAAGAAATAAAAGCAATCTCTCTTCCTCAATTGTCCATTTTCTTGGAAAATTTTCCTTTTTTCCCTTTCACTTTCTTTCTCTCCAAACATGGGCATCTCATGGAGCAACACAAGCAATAGCAACCGGAGGAGAAACCAAGCTTACCTCCATGGCCCTCCACCTCCTCCACCTTTCTATTATCCCCAAGAACCCACTTCCCTTCCTCCTCCGCCACCTCCACCGCCATCCCAGCCTTCTACTAGCCACCCTTATCCTGCGCATCCTCCACCCCCACCGCCTCCAATTCCCAACAATTACTACTGTTCCCCACCCTACAACCCCTGCTGTTACTCAAACCCTGTCATGGGTCGTTACCCTATTCAATATCCTCCATATTTCGCCAACCAGGCTAGTGCCTGGCCCCCGATTCGTGCTCATGCCGTGGCGGCGGTGCCGCCTCAGCCGCCACCTTCTTATGTGGAGCATTATAATGCCAAGAAAGTGAGGAATGATGTGAACGTGCACAAGGATACGTTGAAGCTGGAAGTAGACGAGCAGAATCCCGATCATCACTTGGTTTCTTTCGTTTTTGATGCTTTGTTTGATGGCAGGTAATTTTTTTCAAAAAATTATTTACTTTTGTTGCTTAATTTTGGGTCTGGTTCAAGTTCTTCTTTTTAGAGGAAAAAGTAAAGATGGGTTTAGTTTAAGGTTTATTACTTAATTTTTGGATGAAAAAAAAAATCAAATAAATGATAGTTGAAATATTTATTTGAAAGCATGAGTACATAACCAATGGAAAAAACAAAATGTAATCCTAATCAAACCCGATGTTAGTGTAGCTAGTTTGATATGAAAAACCAAATTGAAATTATAAAAAACTGTTCTTTGGTCATTAAATGATTAAAGAAAGATAGAGAATTAGATAATGTAATAGGGTTTGGATGTTATATGGATTCCAAAATAGTGCTTGTAACTTCATTGCGTTTGACAGTGATGCCATGAACCTACCAAATCTGAAGGATTAAAAATCTTAATGCAGCAGCAGCTAGTCCTTATACTATTTAGAAGCATTTTTGCTGCTAGGATTAGAAATCTATTTGAGGCAAGATACAATTCACATTTTTATGAGCAGATGAGCTTTCTTATTTGAGTTCGGGATTGTGCATTTGGTTATTGCTTTTCTAGCTTTAACTAATCAAATGTGAGTATCCTTATCGTATATGCATTAGGAACTATGAAAGCTATATTAGTGAATGTGGACTGTAATTGATAGGCTTACTCTTCAAAGTCCTTGCAAAGTTCTCTTCATCCTTAGGGTTGGCGATTGAAATGTCTAATCCTTTATGGGATAAAAAATCAAGCACTGCCTTTATTTCATAACATTAATCAAATGTATGAATTACAGCCCTTTAAATAAACTCTGTGAACAACCTGACAAATCTGCTTTCAACTTTAAAAAAGGTGGTTCAGATAGGACCCTTAAACCTCTTAAGAACCTGCATATAAACAAAATTGCTTGATAAAAAGAAATCAGATAATCATCCAGATAAGATTGCAACGATCTTAATCCAGATAAGTTCTTATGCATCTAAATTCTAATAAGATTGTCTGAGTCTAAGTTATATGACATTTCCCCCCTAGTCAGGAAAAAGAATTGAACATTCCCCTCTTGTCCACTATGTTACGGTCCAGACTGGTGGATCTTGTGACCGAATGATTCACAGGCAATCTGTCTGTCTTGTCAGGGCTCTTTCCCTGATTTTTACCTCCTCCTTGCGAATAACCTATGTTGAACAAGTGAAACTCGTTGAAGGGAATTCCAAACCTTTAAGCCTTGACTTGTTAGAGAGAATCTTAAATCTCGTAAAAATTGGTTTAATCTGACTTGAATTTTGTTGCTACCAATTGGCCTCTTAAATAGAGGTTACATAAGTCTACTTATTTGAATAAATGACTTATAAGCTAAGGAGACCAAAATAAAGACTCTAAATAAAGAAAGACTCTAAATAAAGAAAGACTCCTAATATCTCTCTAAAATACTTTTAATTAAAAAAGATCTCTCAAATGATATAAAATACTCATAAATAAAATCGCCTAATAGAATAATAATTTAATCTAATAATAATTAGTTGACATGTAACACACTAACTTCTTGAATGTTAGCAACTCCTTTTGTAAGTATATCAGAAACTTGTTCTTATGGAAAATAGACCATACAAATAGTAAGTAAAATTGAGAAGAAAAGAAAGAAGAGGGAGAGAAGCTGTTGCCGTGGGAGGTGGCTGCTGCTGTGAGAAAAAAGAAAGAAGAAAAGGGAGAAAGGAAAGGAGAAATAGGAGAGAAATAATCTGGAAAAATCAGCTTAGTTATCTCTCACGCTTAGAGGGTATTTATACTATCTAAGAGAAAACAAAATAAGAAAGTTAAAGATTTAAATCCCTAAACTACAGCAAGTATATTCTAACACTCCCCCTCAAGCTGGAGAGTATAGATAATATGCTCCTAGCTTGGCTCCTAGCTTGTTACTTATATACTCAATTCGAGGTTTCCTAAGGGCATTAGTGAGAATATCTGCTAGTTGATTATTAGAATTGACAAAACTCGTGGCAATACACTTTGGCTCGATCTTTTGTTTGACAAAGTGACAATTTATCTCTATGCGTTTTGTCCTTTCATGGAACACCGGATTTGTAGCAATATTTAGAGCAGCTTGATTATCACATACCAACTTCATTGGGCTATTAGTTTCACATCGTAATTCCTGAAGAAGTTGTTTCAACAAGATAAGTTCACAAGTGACTAAGGTCATTACTTGATACTCTACGTCTGCACTCGACCTTGCCACAACATCTTGCTTTTTACTTTTTCATGATATTAGATTCCTTCCAATGAAGAAACATTCTGCCCAGTTAGCATCTAAATACCCAATGACTTGTGTATTTCCTTTATCTTTGTATAACAAACTTTGTCTAGGAGCATGTTTGATGTATCAGAGGATGCACATCATTGCATTCCAATGGCTATCACAAGGAGCTTGTGGAAATTGACTTACCACACTTACTGGAGAAGAATTGTGATGATAAGATAGTTCAATTTCCCAATCAACCTTCGATATTGACTAGGATCCTTTAGTGGCTCATCCTGTCCTGGAACAAATTTAACATTAGGATCCATCGGTGTCTCAATAAGTTTAAAATCCAGCATCCCTATTTCTTCCGGTATATCCAATGCATACCTTCCCTGGTAAATAACAATGCCTGTGTTTGGTTGTGCTACGTTAATGCCCAAAAAAGTATTTCAACTTCCCCAAGTCTTTAGTTTGAAAGTGACCAAAAAGATGTTACTTGCGTTGTGCTATCCCTTCATGATTATCACTTTTAATGGCAATATCATCCATATAAACAATCAAATAGATACATTTTTCATGAGTGTTATGACGATAGAAGACTGAGTGATCTGCTTCACTCCTTTTCATCCCGAATAGCTGGATAACAACACTGAACTATCCAAACCAAGCTCTTGGGAGTTGCTTTAAACCATAAAGAGATTTTCGCAGTTGGCATACTCTAGGCTCTCCTTGAGCAATGAAGCCTGATGGTTGCTCCATATAGATTTCTTCAAATAAATCACCATGAAGAAAAACAATTTTAATATCCAGCTGATGAATAGTCTAGTGATTCATTGCAGCAAGGGAGATCAAGAGTCGAACTAAGGTAATCTTGGTGATTGGAGAGAAAGTTTCTTCATAATTAAGACTAGGAACCTTTGTAAACTCTTTGAGCAATAGACGTGCCTTAAAACGATTGATCTTGCCATCAAATCCAACTTTCACAGTAAAAACCCACTGATAACCAACTACAAGTTTACCAAGTGGTACAGGAAGAAAATCCCATGATTATCAGAAATAGCATTCATCTCATCCACCATAGCTTGTTGAATGATTGCAATTTTGATGCTTGATATTGCCAATATTCAGCATATTTGCCCTGATTGATGTGATTGATTTATTCCCTTGTACTTGTGCATTTGGTTATGGGAGTAATCCATCCCTTTGAGGCTGAGTGGTATGAGCAATAAGCAGATTATTTTGAACATTTCAAGGATTACCAGATGTGGAGAAGAAGGGTTTAATAAAATCTGAAATTTCAAGCCATAGCGAAGATAGAAATTTAAGAATAAATATCAAAGGGAATCAAAATGACAGGTGGATAACACCATTGGAGTTGAACGAACAGAGCATAGCTTCTGGAAGATTTGCATCAAAGAACAGTGACCAGATGGATACTCAAGCGCTCTCACGCATTGATGCGTGGGAGAAGGGTAGAAATCTTCCAGAATTTTCCTGATCTGAATATGTTCATTTGACAGCCTCCTCCCAAAGGTTTTCAGTTGTTGTATGGTAGTAATATTTCTTCCAGTATAATCATTCATTGAATTCACAAGCCATACCTAGCCTTTAAGATCATATTTATATGGTTTCATGGTTGTACCATCAGGATAGCACCTTCAGCCTCTTCTTTGGATCACCATTTGAATGGAAAGTGACCATTGAAGATAGTTTTTTCCTGTTGAGTTGGTGAACAGTGATTTGGAGAGATGCGTTCTTATGAAAGCAATTGTTGAGGTAGGATGCTTGCTCCAGTCATGGTTGTTTTGGCCATTTTTTCTCTCAACAACTATACCAAGCCCGGTGCCATATAAACCTGTATAGGAGAGAAAACAATCCCTGCCTTTACTTCAGAACCATAATAAATGAATGAATGAGAGATGCAAAATAGAATCCACTATACTAGAACCTAACAATTATAAGAACTGACTCAAGATGAGACCCTTCAATCATTTGGATAAAGATTGCAAGGATCGTAAACCATATAAGGTCTCCAAAATCAGAAGTCCAATGTCACTATCAGAATCTGAAATCTGCTGCCAAATCTTTACAAATATGTTTTGGAATTGAACCTGGGGAACTTAACAGTGAAGTGCAATGATTAACAGAGAGAGCTCTCTAGTTCAGCAAGCATATGTCGCTATTCCATTTTCCAGGACTATGGCTGTGATGTATCTTCTTGTCCATTACGATGTAGCCTTACGGTATTAGATCATGTCTTGCTGATATTGGCACTTAACTTTTCTATCACCTTTTACATTTTATGCTTCACAGAAATTTAGGATAACCCAGCATTTTAAGTTCTGGTTTCCTGGAATGTATTATTGGTTAAGCTTTTGCTAGCTGAACAGTGGATCATAATGCTATTATGCTGTTGCTTCTGAAGTCAATGACTTGATGTTTTAAACTTCTGAACTTGCATAGATTGGGCCATGCGAGCTGAGTGACATTAGGTAGCCTCCATTGGCTTAGTCATATATTTTATTAAAGAACTGCCCCTTTATGGTCTGCTACTGCTTGTAAGTTTGAAATGATTTTCTCAAATGTTGGCACACTTACGATAAATACCTAGACTTCTTTTCACAATCTCTTAGTTCCTTTACTACCATAGAACCGGTTATTTGTCCATGGAACCTTTTGAATAAACTGCATCATTTGCTCAACATTGTTGATGAGAAGAGGTAGGGACAGGATGGTAGCACGTGTATTGGAACTTTACATCCTAGAATTCAAAAGAATGGGAGGTTGTTTTAATGTTAATTTTTGCTTATAGTTTTTTTTTCCCATCATTTTTCCCCCATAAAGTCTTTACTTTTTAAAATCTGCTCTTCATCTTTAAAGTTTTTACTATACCTAGATAAAGAACTAGATGTTGAAAATTTGCTTCTTGGAAGTTTCTTTCATGGCTTTATAAGCTGCCATTAATTTCCTTGGACTTGTAAAGAGTTCTCCCTTCTTCTGTTTTCAGGCATGTCTGATTCTTTGTTTGAGGGGTTCAGTGGCATATTGACTTTGCAACCACTGTTTTGATTGGGGTTGAGATAAATACCATCTGGGTTTCTCTTACGGATTTTTTTCTTGCTTTTGAAGCAATTTTTTTATGTGAATATATAGTTAATGCCAAAAAGCCTTCTGTTATAGAGATTTTTAAGGTTAAGAGTTCTCAAAGTTCTATGGAAGGAAATTTCTTAAAATTGGATTATAATAGAATTTTGTTAAGCTGTGGACTGTGATATCCTGATTCAAAGGAATAATAATTCAATTCTTTATTTGGATTGATTCGTTCATTTTTTTTATTAAGTTCAGACCTTCACTTACACTTTTCCTTAGTTATCTGCATATGAAGAAAAGAGAACAGTCGGTTGCAATAATTCACTGCCTTGCCAAGCAAGTAATATGATATCAAAGGGTATTGGTTTTGTATGGACTAGTGATACAGTTCTTTGTGGAAAATGAATTTTTGGCCTTTTTAAAGCCAGTTTGCTCTCAAATATCACGGAAGCTGAATTAAGATTCACAGTAAAGATTCTTGTTTTGTCAAAAGCAACTAAGTTGGCTCAATTATTCTTGACGTAATTCTAGGGTGAATAGATGTAAAACTTTCCAGGTAACTACGTAATTAATGTTTGGTACTTGTCTGATAAGTTATGCGAACTCCATTCAATGCTTTTATCTAATCATGTTGTTTTCTGATTTACAGTATCACCATTTTCTACTTTGCCAAGGAAGAGTTGAACTGTAGATTTGTTCCCGTATTTCCTGAAGCCTTCGAGCCTGTGAGAGTCCCATTTCAGAAGGGACTTGGCCAGAGATTCCAGCAGCCTCCTGGGACAGGAATTGACTTAGGTTTCTTTGAATTGGATGATCTCTCGAAACCATCACCAGGGGAGGATGTTTTCCCTCTTGTAATTTCTGCTGAAACATGTATGCTGCCGCATTCATCTGATGAACATGTTGGTGATCCCACACAAAGTACATCAGCCCACATGCAAATTACTCAAGCCATTTTAGAGAAGAACGGTAACTCTTTCCAAGCAAAAGTGATACGGCAGATATTATGGGTTGATGGAGTCCGCTATGAACTACGCGAGATTTATGGAATAGGAAGCTCAGCAGCAGCGGAAGGCTTTGATGATAGTGACCCGGGGAAAGAGTGTGTTATCTGCATGACCGAACCCAAGGATACTGCGGTCCTACCTTGCCGCCACATGGTAAGAATTCCCCATTTTCCTTGAATATAATGCATGCTAATCAGCCGGATATAATAGTTTGAGATTGGCACTTATGAACTCTTGGAAGAGTGTGATTAAAATCTATGTTGCCGAACTCTTCTTTTTTCTTGAAATACCAATGCTTATTCGGACATTAGTACAAGGATATAATCCTTCATAAATCCTCCAAACACATGGAAATCTTGAAAAAATTTAAACATATCTGTGTCTGGCGCATCCATGTCTAACATTCACATCTCAATCTGAGTAACATAGATTAAAATAACATGGAAACAAGCTCAAGCATTAGTGTTTGCCACTCTTGGATGTTGTGTAGGATCAGACACATCATTTACTTAAAAAGTTACATATTATCGTTCTGCCATTATGTGGGTTCCACATGGCATTCACTTTACCATCATACCCTCTAAGAGGATCATCTTTTATGGTTGGTGCTCATGCATTATAGCTATGACTTATGAGAAAGAGTGTCATGATTGATGATGGAATAATTTACTTTGATTTTGTCTGGAATTTGGAGCTTCTTTATTGGTTACCATGGAGAATATCAGAACTAAAATTTACCATGGGGTTATAATCTTGTAAAGACTCTCCAAATAAGTTTTTTTTTTTTTTTGTAAATTGAACATGTAATCGCCCTCGACTCCAGGTAATATAGAAGAATTTTTAGATTTGAGATTGTCTGAAATTGTTGCTGAATTGCCTTTTTTAACAATTTAGTAATGGTGAAAAGGCTTGATTAATTTATACTTGCAAACTTCGAAATCTTTGATTAGAAGCTAGGATGTATTTGTTTTTGTCTATTTTCTCAAATTATAACTTTTCAAACTAGTAAATGATTCTTGCGAGAATTTTTTTTTTTTGGTTCCAGTGTATGTGCAGTGAATGTGCTAAAACATTGAGGCTTCAGTCAAATAAATGTCCAATATGCCGACAACCTATCGAAGAACTTATAGAAATCAAGATAAACAGCACTCATTGAAAAGTTTTCTTCCTTTGAAGTTTGATTGTACGGTATGACAAATTCTTCTTTGTGATCTTTCTCTGATTCACTTGTTTTACAATTATTTTGTATATTTTTCGTCTTCCCATTCTTCACTGTCTTTCTTATGTGCTCGTACGGGTTTATTAGATGTCACTTTTTAAGAGTGGTTGTATAAACCAATTGAGTTAAATCCCGAATTTCTCTTGTGAACAATTTCTGAACTTACACATTCTAGATATTTTATATATGTAAAGCTTGCATATGTTGGAAGTTAACTCTGTTTTTTTCTTTTTGGCTTTCCGCTTTTGGAAGCAATGTATATTAATGAGGTGAATAAACATAGGGTTTTTTCCAAGTTTGCTGCTTGATGAAGCTTTTGAAAGAATATGTGAGAACCATGTAAAGTGTTCAAACTCTTAGCTTTATTCTTTGTTCTTTCACTTTTTTTAGTAACGTTTTGTATATAATTTGCAGCCCTCTTTGTTTCGAAGTGCATGTGTCCGTAGGTTTGGCCGAGCTGTAGTCTGAAACTTTACGTAATTCTGTCCAGATACTATTTTCATATTAATATATAATCTAGTTGGAGGGAGTTGGGCCTATTGGTCTGGTCATGTAGCCTGACCCTATTATTAATGTTTTACTGTTTTTTCAAAAGGTTAGTACAGATGGGATGAACATTCAAAGGCCAGTTGAGCTTTTTAACTTGTGGAAAGAAAATCTGGGAATATCTTTTGACTTCTGGAATGAAAAATCTGGGAATATCTGCCATTACAAGTTAAATCTTAGGGGACAGAAAATGAAAAAGAGTAAAAAAGGAAAAGGTTGGGAGATTCAGGCTGATATAATTACGGCAAAGTTGTTGTACATTGGTATTAAAAATTAGTGAATGAGCCTTTGCTTTTTTTTCTTTTTTTTTTTTTCAAAATTGTAATGATCCCAGAAACTTTATAAATGTTATTAATTGGATTAAAGAGTTAAAATTTTCCTAGTACCCACTTATTGGGCTTAGGCTCTTTCAAAGCCAAAAAAAAATAATTTATTCGTTTAATCTGTAAATATCAATCTTATATGATTTTCTTTGTTAAAAGCTTTTTCAATACTTAATAAAATTTGCAAAATTAAGAACCAAAATATTTGACATTCAGCGTAATAAACGTTATGTGTAAAAACTAAGAAAAAAAAGCGTGAAGGCAGGCAAGAGCATTAAATTCAAGTGAAGCTCTCTCTCTCTTCTCTTGTATTTATTGTGCCCTTCTGGATTTACTTTTGTGCCCTCCCCCCTGTTCGCATTACAGTTACATTATTGTCCTAATAGCTTAGTGATGTAATTGTAAATGACAGAATTCTTTTGCTGAAAACAATGACCTTAAAAAGTCAGAATTAGCCCCAAACTCACATTTTTACAGCTTGGTGAATACTACTTTTTTAATGAAAGGCATTAAAAAACAAAGCAAATAAGTTTTAATTATACGAAAACATCTCCCATTATTAATAATAATATTTGCAGAGAATAAAAATAAAAATTGGAGTGAATGAATGATTAAGAAAGCATCGGCTATCTGATTCAACCATGTGGTCTTCATGTGATGTCCTCTGCCTTTGTTTTTTTTTATAAATAGCAAAATGTCCAATTGGCTATCACCTAACCCTTCCCCCCCCCCCCCCCTTTCCTTTTCCCTTTTCAACCACTCACCATTTCTCTTATGTCATCATCTTTCCTTCTTTTACTCTCTTTCCATTTTGTTTTCCTTTTTCTTTTTTTTTTCCTTTGGTCAAACTTTATTTCTTTTTATTTGGACAACCAAGTTGAGCTAAGTTGGACTTCTTAGCTAAGGACAAACTTCACTCTCCCACAACACTTTACTGAATGGACACTAAATCCTTCCAACTCAACCCAACACGAGTTAAATTCAATTGGATTTGGAGTTTAATTCAATTGGTTTATGAAACCATATTTTAGAAGATGATATTTACCAACTTTGGGATTTGAATCTCAACATGTGCAACCTTTTTCCTATCCTCAACTTGAAATCCCCTTTGTACTAGGGAAAAAATTACAACATATTTGATGATTCAAAATTTTATGCTTAGAGAAAGAAATAAAGAATGCAGATAATGTGATGACCCCATTGATTCCGATAAATTAAAAACAACAAAGGTGGTAAAACTAGTTATTATAATTATGACATTAGATATTATAGTGATTGAGATTAAAATTAACAGTAGATCTAAATTTAAGTTCAAAAAAAATGAAAATGATCAAGGTGATGTTAAAATAGGTAAAAGCATCATAGATGTCATTGTATTAGGAATTAGATTACATTTTATCCTTTTTTTTAAAAAAATGAGCAAATTAGTCCCTGTACATTAGATCAAATAATAAACTAGTTTTTTTTATTAAAACTTTTATCCATTTCTATTGTTAAAAGTTGGCATAGCTGACACCACATGTGCCTCATTCTGACATACAGGAATCAATTTAACAAGAGAAATTGATGAAATTTTTAATAGAAGAGTTAGTTTGTTATTTGATCTAATGTTATAGAGACTAATTTGTACTTTTTTTTAGAGGGGACAAAACACAATCTGACTCTTACAACAATGGCTTCTAGAATATGATGATTGAAGATATTAGATTAAATTGTTGAGATATATAAAATGAATAATTATTATATAAAAAAGGTTTGGCTGACAAAATTATTGTGTTTGTTAACAAATTTCTTTTATTCCCCCTCCTTTTTCACCGTGGAATGCCAAAGAATCGTATGAAAAGATGCAGCAAAATCAGGGTAAAGTTGAGTTCAATAGTTAAGCAAGATTGTGTTTTAATTAAGGGAGAGAGAGAAACCCATTTTTCTTGTGTTTTTTGTTTGGTCACAATTCAATGCCCCTTTTTGCATTTATAAAGTGAAATCTTCAATGTTCAAACTTCAAATGGAAGAGAAGGAAACTAGAAAAACCAACAAAGCAAGAGAGGGTTTTAGGCTTTTGAGGGAAAAAAAATCAATAATTTGCGTAAAAAAGAAGGGTTCAAACTTCAAACATTAAAAAAAAAAAAGGGGCTGCAAAGAAACGTGATTTATCATTTCATCATTGCATATAGGGTTAGTTTTCGTGTACCTTTTATTCTATTCTCCATACTATGCTACCTTAGAATTTCTAACTTTTGTGCATCATATAATAATAAAGTTTAATTATATAATATTAGTTCAATTGATACCGTTGTTAAGTTAACTTTAAAGTTTTTAAACACTCGCTAAAAGATAATTTTAAACTTTTTTGTTTTTCGATTTATTAAACAATTAGAACTTATTTTGAAGAAAATATTAGCATTCAATGACATGCATATTTTTATTAGGGTCAGTATTTGATAAACGGATAGTAGTATATCTCTTTTCTTTTCTTTTTTTAAATATTTGTTTATTTTTAATACTTTATTATACTTTTATAAGATATTTATCAACCTCTTGACTTTACTTATGGAGTTTAAAAACTTTACTGATAGTATACCAAATATTTTCATTTTGTCATTTATTGTATGCATCACTTGTTTTACTTCCAATGCGATTTTTTTTAATAATTGAGGGTGAGAGATGGGTTCTTTGGGATCAAACCCAAACTCTCATGCTTTATAATTTAATATTCTTGTTACTAAGTCAAGAGGTTGTTGAATACTTCCGATGCAAGTTTTAAAGATAAAGACAAATAAAACAAAATGAAATGAAATTAACATATAACACAATATTCTATAAAAAATTAAATACTATAAAAAATAAATAAATAATTTTTTTGCCAACATTGTTATGAAGATTGTGGTTACAAGTTTTAGGTTGTGTTTAATAATGCTTTTTAGAAGTATTTTTGATATTAAAAACACTTTTTGAAGCAGAACGAATGTTAAACAAGCAACTTTTTTTATTTATTTTTTACTTTTCTAAATCACTTTTCCCCAAATGGAGAAGTTAAAATTTTTAGTTTTTCTCTCCCAAGAGCACTTTGATAATTTAATTATGTTTTCATCTCTCCAACATATGGTACTTTCCCTTCTTTAGTTAATTGCTTAAAAAATATTTAAATTTTTTTTATATATTAAAATATTAACAACAAATTATAACAAATTATTTTCTATATTTTTGTTAAAATATCATAATATTAGCTAATTTAAACATTATTTAAATGCTATTTGTTACTTTATAACACTATATTTAAAATGAACACTTTATTTTTTAAAAGTACTTTTTGACAATAATATTGTTGTTGTGGTTGAAAAGTGTTTTTGAAAATTTTAGTTTGGAAAAATTATTTTTAAAAAGTATAGTGAAAATGGGTAGCTTGTAAAGTTAAAATGTCCATGCTGGAAATTAAAAAAAATAAATTAACTTAGATGTTATTTAAATAATTTAATATAATTATACATGAAATATATTTTTTAAATAATTTTTAATTATTTAATATAAATTATTTATAAAAATAATACATGGAATATTTTTAAAATTATTATAACAATAAATGGTATTTACATAATTTAATATAATATATAAATATAAATTAATTTGAAATTTTAAATATCATTTAAATAGTTAATATAAATAAAAAAAATATTTTAATAATTTCAAACAAAAATAGACTAAATGTTAGCCTTCACATTTGGGTAAGAAAGCATTTTTTGACAATATTTTTTATTTCAAAAGTGTAGGGTTGAACAAAATTTGATTTATTTCGATTTTTTGTTGAATTTCGAGTTAATTGAATTGAGTTATTAAATTTTTTTAAAAAAAATCAAATCGAATAAGTGATTCAGATTTTTGAATTCAAGTTGAATTGAGTTTTAAAACTCGAATAAAAAATTGGTATAAATATTCATTGATCCTGACAATTTTGAAAATGTGCAACTTGATCACTCTAAAAAATTACAAAAAAAAAAGAAATTTGAAATATTCTTCAGAAATTCAATATATTTATAAAATATATTTTTCCAAAAATTTATATATTCAAAAAATTAAAAATATTAAAAATTATATAATAATGTTAAATTATAAATTTAAAAAATCCAAATGACAAAATTTGAGGCTTTAAACAAGTAAATTATCAAATTTAGTTTTTCATTCTAATTATATCTTTTTTTTCTTATTTTCTTCTTAAGATTTCTTAAATATATAAATATATATATATGGTATTTATATTTTTTAACTTAAAATTTAGTCATATTGTCAATAAGATTTCAATATGGCCGTTTAACTTTTTTAATTTAACTCGAATAAATTTATTCAACTCTACTTTGCTCAACTTAATTCTAAATATTTTCAAGTCAAGTTAAGTTGATAAAATAAAACTTATCAACTGGATTAATTCGAAAAATTTACTCGATTTAATCAAACTCTTACACTTAATCAAAGTGTTGGAAGTTATTTTTGTAGTTGAGGAAGGGAATTTTGAAGTGATAAAGTTATTATAGGTTGGCATAAAAAATGAGAGTTGGAAGGCAGTAGTGGAATATTGAGGTAAAAGCCGAAAGCAAAACGTAAAGAAAATGTTATGAAGAAGTGGAAGGCTTAGGCTTGGCAGACTGTTGTCCATTAATACTCATATTTCCTCCATCAAATGAATAATGCAATCCCTCTCTGCACAAAATTTATACCCATGTTGCCCTACTTTCCTATTTTTGGACCAATGTTTTCATACCAAACTATTTCTTTGTAATTTCATTTCTATACTCTTTTTTTTTTTACTTCATTTAAATTAATTTCATATAAAAATAATACTAATTCGAGTCAAATTAATTCGAATTTTTATCTAAAAATAGAAATATTTTATTTTCTACTATAGAAGGAAAGGTCTCATTAACTAAATTTATTTACAAAAAGTTATCATTTACCTTTTTTTTTCTCTCATTTTATTATAAAAATATTTAAAATAATAATTTTCAATCTTGGATTTAATTAAATGGATTCAACTCAACAACCCCATTCTTGCACGATAATAACCAAGCATGTACTCATGGCTTTGAACTTCCTTCTTAGGTAATACCTTCTAACAAGGAAAGGAGGTTTATTAATCTTCCTAATTTAAAATAAAGTGAAAAAGAAGTAAAAAGCAATATCATTTTCAACAATTTAGTTGGTATGTTGAGATATATATATATATACTATATAAAACAAAGGTAGCACTCATAGTCTTATTTCTAGGCATGCCAAGTCTAGAAACTTGGATAATTATTCTCTCTCTTTTTTTTCCAACATTAACCATACCCTTTCAATATAGCTTTACAAACCATTTTCTATTTTTCTATAGTTTTAAAATATATTACAATTAAACTTCGATTTAATATTGTTGTTACAATTAAAAAGTACGTACTTTTTAAAAATATTTTGAATGGTAAAAGTCGAAAAAATAATACCAAATACACCCTTAATTGATTTGGTAATTTTGAAGTAGGATATAATTTTTTTTTCAAACACGTGCACAATATAAAAAAAATAACATACACATATTAAAATGTTAAAATTTGTATAAAAAAAATCACCATAAATACCCCCCTTAAATAATCCCTCTACCCATCCAAGGGGTCGGCCCGCTTAGCTTTAACCCTCCTCAATTTGGATATTATTTTCTTTAACACTCATCTTACTCAACCTGTCTTCAATTTTATATTTATTTTTTGAAATTTTTACCTTTTTAATATATATATATCTTAATTACTATTATACACTTAGGTTTCGTTTGGATGGGCGGTTTACTGTGGTGAGGTGCGTTTAATTTACTTTTTATCTCACGCTATAGTATTGTTACAGTATCTAATCTCACCACCATCGTTGTTTTTACACTAAACACAACTAAAGACACTGCTCATCCAAACTCACCCTTAATTATATAACAGTCCTTAAAATTGAAAATATTTTTACTTTTTAACCTTACCCCATTTCAGTAATAACAAAATTGCCCATGTCGAGTTGGACAAGTCAAAGCATCGAAACGTCTTATTTTGTCATTCCCCTACATCATTTGAAATATCAGTGAAGCAGAAGCTAATTATTTTTGTTTACAACTAATTACAGTACAATCATAGTAACAAAAAGTAAAATGAGTTACCACCTCTGAATTATTATCCATTCAATATTAGAAATATAATGTTTTATGTTTTAAAATATTTTTTAAGGATAAACTATTAAAATAGTCACTTTACTTCAAATTACATTTTAATCACTTTTGTTTGAAATATTACAGTTTAGCCACTTACTTTATCGCGTTGTAACATTTTAGTTATTAAGTCGTTAACGGTGTAACAGTAAGCTGACGTGACACGTTAAATCATCATTTCAAAAAAAAAAAGAAGAAAAGGGTTAATTTATAAAATTGATCCCATATTTTTTTTTTCATTTTGAGCAATTTAATTTTTTCTTTTATGTTATTTTAACTTCTTTTTTTTCTCTTTCTTTTCAATTCTTTTATGTTTTTCCCTCTATTTTCCTCCATTCTCCATTTCTTTTAACGTTGTTTTTTTTTTATGTTTTGCATTTCTTAAAGATAGTCCTTATACAGTTTTTTTTGAACAATTTAATTTTTTCAAGTGAGGCGAGCTTGTGGACTAGTTTTAACAAATGTAAAACATAAAAAAAACTACATTAAAAAAATGAAGAAAGGAGGAAAATAGAGGGAGAAGTAGAGGAGAATGAAAGATAAAGAAAAAAGAAAGAAAGTTAAAAGAAAAAAAAATTAAATTGCTCAAAATGAAAAAAATATAGGAATTCATTGTAGGATTTAACCTAAAATTTTTGTTTGAAATGATAATTTAACGAGCTATGTCAGCTTACCGTTAATGTCAATTAATGGCTTAGTGACTAAAATGTTATAACACGATAACGTAAGTGACTAAAACGTAACATTTCAAACATAAGTGACTAAAATGTAATCTAAGGCAAACAAAAGTAACTATTTTGGTAGTTTACCTTATTTTTTATTATTAATTTGAACAATATTGACCAAAATTGTTGAAACTAGACGAAATTGGGAATCAACCAATACATTATCATAGAATTAATTGATCAACGGATCAATACAAATCGATTGAACTAGATTAAAACAGGTTGAATAAAGTTTTATAATTCTTTTAATCATTTTTATTTTTTATGAATTTATTTAATTAAAACTAATTAAATTGATTAGATAGATTAAATTAAAAATGGATAATTTAATGGATTTGATTCAAAAACATTTCCAAATTATTAAAAAAGAAAAAATATTGTTTGGAATCAAATTCATGGGAGGCAGTATATAACCTATCCTCGGATAGATATCCTATATAGGCAACTTGTGCATTTAAAAGACCGATGGTGAATTTTATACATGGGATAAATTATTAATTTTTAATAAATTCAGACAACTCTACCTGTCTTAATTCTTCCTAAATTTTAGAGGAAAATATTAATGGTTTGTTAAAATTTTGGATGTTATATACATGTATTTATTATATATTTATAATAATATTTGATATTTAGATCATATTTAATTTTTAAAAATTAAATTAAAAAACTATAATATATTAATAATACTATGCATCTCTAATAAAATTTATTACAAATGTAATTTTATTTATTAAATATTATTTTCATTTAATAAAATATGATTAATATATTTTTATATTTTTTATTATATACTATGCGTCTCTTTTTTTTTTAATATTTTACTATATTCTTATAGGAGATTTGTCAACCCTTGACCTTACTTATAAAATCTAAAAACTTAACTAGAAGTGTACCAAATAATTTCCCTTTTATATAAAATTTTAACATTTCCTTTAAAAAATTAAATATTTTATTGAAATAATATATTCTAAAATTTATTATTTTTATTTCACTTAAGAACGGAACTAAAATTTACTAAAATTTAAGACAAGAAGATTCTATAAAGAACTAACTTAGTAAAAATGTGTTTCATACTTTATGGTTGTTGCTGTTATAGATGAAAAGTTGTTATAAAGATAAAAAATAAAATATAAAAAATTAATTATACAACAAATTTGGATATTATAAAAGGTGGTTGTTATACAAAGGTTGATTATCTATTTTTTCAACTAATACATCAAAAATAAAAATAAAAATTAGTTTTAAATCTATGCATGAGATAATAATTTCAAAAAATTTATACACCACAAAAAAATTAATTTTTTTCTTATTGGATGAAAACTATACTTATATGTATTATTCGATGAGATGTAAATCTTAAATTTGTTAATGTCCAGTAATATTTGTAAATGATTAACTTGAACTTGTTTGAATTGTCTATATTATTTTTTAATTTATTTAATATTTAGTAATTCTATACGTGTTTTACAATCATTATATATATTTAAAATTTCTAAATACCAACAACTAAATGTTATTTTACTATTTACAATATAATAGTGTATTTAACTTTTACATGATACATAAATAAAATAAACATATTATAAAGTTGAAAATGGAAAAGGTAGGGCTTGACGTTTAAATTTTGGAAGACGAGCCCAACACTAAAGTTAATCAAGCTTAATATTTTTTTTTGCTTAATTTTCATTTTTTATAGCTTAATATTTTTCTTCAAACTATTCTAAATATTGGACAGGTTTTCAAGCTCAAATAGGTAACTCGTGTTGAATATCAACACCAAATTATTGTAAAATATGTTTTGTTAATGTTTATATTGTAAAAAGTTTTACTTAGGTGAGTAGTCTTTAGGTACTAAGTTTAGTTTTAAGTTTTATGTTAATAGGGGAATGAATCTCACATTATCTAGGAATAACAAAGTAAGGGATTGTGAGTTTATATAAAAACTCATATCCCACATTGCTTAGAAAAACGAAGGTAGTAAGACTTTGGGTCTATATAAAGACTTATGTAATAAATGTTAAGTGCACCAGACCAAATATTAAATCTTCTATTTGATTTTTTAAATTCTTTCTTTCTTTTATTATTTTGGAGTTTTAGGAGGTGTAGCTAAATTTTAGTTCAGTGGTGTCGTGAATTTAAGTGTTCTACAATTGGTATTAGAGCCAGGTTAGAGGACTGAAAATTTTCTTAGTATGCCCTATAGTTGTAGCATTGTTTAATTTTCCACATTAGAAAATAAATTATCATAGCTACTTGAAGATTATCCTTAGTTGCTTAGTTGTTGGAAGGAAGTGTGGTAGTGTGAAATTGCATGTCTAGGAAAGGTTCTGGCTAATGAAGACTTGGTACTTAAGAGTGTTTGTTGTGACCCTCATCTCTTTTCTGGGAACTTCCTGATACATTGTTCATAAAATACTTTCACTCTTTAAGTATTTAATTGTGAGAATAATTGGCGAAATGAAGCAACTTAATAGCAAGAATTATAATACATGATCAACTAGTACAATGTCTTATATGGAAGAACAAGACCTTTGGAAGGTTACCAACAGAAATGAAGTGACACCACTAGAAGCCGAGGATGCAAGTGGCACGCTAAGAAAATGGAAAATAAAATCCAGTAAAACAATTTTCTCTTTGAAGATGACGATTGAAAATGACGTGTTGGAGCATATTCGGGATGCCAAAGCTCCCAAAGAAGCATAATATACATTGTCAAGTTTGTCCTCCAAGAGAAATGACATAAAGCTTCAACTTCTCGAGGGCGATTTATTATCGATGACGCTACGTGACATGACAATCTTGTAGTTTTCCATAAGGTGAAGTCGTTATGGCGAGAGATTGGTGATTTGGATCCATAAGATCCAATCAAGGACACCAAGGTGAAGAGGATAATTATCCATGGTTTGAGACCAAAGTTTAGAAGCTTTGTTGCTATAGTACAAGGATGGCAAACCCCACTATCACTTGTTGAGTTTGAGAATTTGCTTGTTGGTCAAGAAGCATCAGTAAATAATATGTGAAGAGCTCCACTGAAAGAGGATGAGCAAGCGCTTTATGCCAACAAGAGCAGTTGAAATACCAAGCAACAAGGTGGATTGAAAAGAAATTAGGACAAGGCAAAGAGTTTACGAAATGAAGGGAGTTCTCGTGTAGAGGGAGCTGCAAAGTCCTATGTCAATGGACGAAAGTTCAGAGGGAGCTACTAAAATTTTGGTAAAAAGGGTCACAAGGTGCACACCTACTGGTCAAAGAAAAAACCCATGGAAGGTAATCTTGCTACCGTTAACAATGAAAAAGAATGGGATGTCGATGCACTGTTTATTGTGGAAGAGGAGATGGCTTTTACAATTGTAACATCCAATCAAATTGATTATGAGAATGGTTGGATAGTTGATTTCGGCTGCTCAAATCACATGACTGGTGATAAGAAGAAGTTGCAGAATTTGTCGGAATCCAAAAGAAGCCGTGTGTAGTTGATTGCAAACTTGTTTACAAAAGGCTTATGTGACAACAAGCTCAGAAGTTTCTATCATTAGTTTGACGTGGTGAAAGCTAGTGTTGAGAGGGAGTGTTGAATATCAACACCAACTTATTGAAAAATATATTTGGTTAATGTTTATATTGTAAGAAGTTTAACTTTGGTGAATAGTCTTTAGATACTAAGTTTAGTTTTAAATTTTATGTTAGTAGAGGAACGAATCCCATATTATTTAGGAATAAAAAAGTAAGTGATTGTGAGTTTATATAACAACTCATTTCCCACATTGCTTAGAAAAACGAAGATAGTGAGACCTTGGGCTCTATATAAAGACTTATATAGTAAATGTTAAGTGTACCAAACCAAATATTGAATCTTCTATTTGGTTCTTTAAATCCCTCCTTTATTTTCTTATTTTGGAGTTTTAGGAAGTGTAGCTAAATTTTAATTTAGTGGTGTCGTGGGCCTAGTTGTTCTACAACTTGACCTTTGAGCAAGCACTAATATTACCATTTTTTTTACAAATTTTATTTTTTTAAAAATAAAAAATATTGAGATGCAATCAATTTGTAATATATATTAAAGCATTTAAAAAAATGTCTCCATCTACTTAATTTAAAAAATAATTGTATAATAAAATTAAACTTATGCATATAAAGTTAGTTCTCTTTATAGCAATCTCATTTATCTGTTAAAATTTTGAATATGATAGAGATGTGACAATTATATATCTATAACAACATTTAAAATTTAGATCATATTTGAATTTTTAAATTTTTAAATTAAAAAACTATAATATTAGTAGTTAGTGATTTTAGATCGTATCTTTAATAAAAATTACAAATATAATTAAATTTATTAAAGATTATTTTTATTTAGTAAAATATGATTAATATATTTTTATATAAAATTTAAACATATTATTAAAATAATATATTAACTAAAATTTATTTATTTTTATTTTAATTTGGAATAAAACTAATTTTACATAAATTTGAGACAAAAGATTGTTATAGAAAACTAAATTAGTAAAGACTGTACTTCATATTTTATGATTGTTGTTATAAATGAAAAGTTGATATAAAAGAAAAAAATAAAATATAAAAATCAATTTTATAATAAATTTAATTATTATAATGAAATATTATTATAAAAATAATTGTTATAGAGAACGCATATTATATATTTATTAAACATTAATTAGTTACAATAAATGGATATAAGAATTTATATCCAACCAAAATTCTCAGTTGGATATGATTATACATGCTTTTTATAAAAATAGAAGTTTGCATATTTAATATAATTTCTTCTATATGTTTGTCAAGAAAAAATAATCACAAATGAGTTTTTTTGTTTATATAAATTCTTTTTTTAAAAAAAGTAAAATATTAAAAATATAGTACATTCACAAATATAATATATGTATAAATGAATGTTCGACTAATTACAATGTAGAATCAAATCAGGGCGACTGTTGGGGTCTTTTTTACTTGCTCATTCCATGTCCTGTTAAAACGAGAATGAATTTTTGCTTGGGCCATGGGAAGGTTTTTGGCCTCTTTGATGTTGGATGTTTATGACCTACAAAATTGTGGAATATTTGACAAAACAACAATATAGTTTGGCTAGGACTCAAATTAACCGATCCTTGTGATGAGGCCATGAGTTTATTTGATAACGATTGAGTTCTTATCCTTATCTTTTAGAGTATTTCAAGTTGTTGGGGAACTTGTTTATGAAGGATATTATGAGATATATACTATAGATAATTAATAAGATAATTTGATCTTTTAAATAGGTGTTTAAAGCTTATCAAAACTCTGTTGAATGAACTATTGCATCAACCTATAAATAGTCTGTTTGTGGTGTCACTTGGGGTGTGTTTTTGGAGTGTCTTTGATCAAATTCATGTGTTTTTGGAGTATCCTTGTGTTACTTTGCAATTTGTATCAAAGCGAGCTTCGAGAGTTGTTCGAATGAGATCCTAAGCTACAGTTTGTAATAATGAAGTCCAAGAAGAAAGGTTGTCCTATCCCTCATCCACCTTCGATGATTAAAGCATCAAATTCAAATCACGACAATGATGTTCTTTTTAATGACCAAGAGGAAGTGTTCAGCCAAATGTTGAAAAGCATGGAAACATTATGCTAATTAAATGAGTACTTGAGGGAAGAAGTTATCATTCTAAAAAAAGAAAAAGAAAGATTGAAACTATGGTAAGAGAAAAAGATGATGTTATCGCTAACCTTAATAAGGCTAACGTAGTGCTTGATAAAACTATCAAAGAAAAGAATGAGATGATTACTAAAACGAATGCAACTTTGAAAACAAATGAGCAAGAGTTAAGTGATGCTAAAGTTATTCTCAGAAAATATGAAAGGAAAAGTGAAGATATCTTAGTTGTTGGGAGTTCCGAATTTGGTTGTACTGTACTTGGTACAGACACGAAAAGTATCATTTGGTTGCCCAACACCTATGTAAAAGCCTCTAAGTTGACCAAATTGACGAACCCATACATCATTCTAGAAGTTCGTAAGTCGACCATCCCCTAAAGATTAGAACACATTAGCAATCACATCTGACCATACATTCATTAAAGATCTCCAAATATAAGAGCAATTACTCCTTGCTATGGACTCCGGTAACACTATTGTACACTATACTTGTTTCTCAAGAATTGCACCACAAAGCTTCCGTATTGGTGAGAATCTGGAAACTCAAATTCAAAAAAAAAATTGTTTTGATAAACTAAGCTTCTGAGTCCAAGACCGCCGAAATTGAGAGGTCGACAACAATCCCTCGAGACACTAATGTTGGTTTCCTGGTCCGATGTCGTTCCCTATATGAAATTACGAGCTAACTTATTAATTTCACTGCATATAGAAACATGCATACAAGCTGTACTTATGAAATAGTTAGGAATAGCAAGCAATACTGATTTTACCAACATAACTCTTCCTACCAAAGATATCTTCCTTGGTTTCCACCCATTTAACTTATTTCGAACTTTGCTAACCATAAAATCAAAAGTATTAGTTGTGACTCTTTTATGAAACAATGGCATACCGAGATAATTACCAAGATCATCCATACGCATGAAACCAACATATCTACAAATTGCATCTGTTAAAATCAATTGGTGTATTGAGAGAGAAAAATACTAGTGATTTTTCTTTATTTACTTTTTGGCTCAAAAAATTGACAGAGTATGTGAAGAATATAATTAACTTGAGCTGCTTGATTCCTATTGGCTTCACAAGAAAGGATAAGATCATTTGTGAAAAATAAAATAAGATCATTTGTGAAAAATAAATGAGATAAAGCTGGGGCCCTTCTTAACAAGAAAATTGGAGACCGATTCCCACAATTGACTGGCCCCTCAATTAGGTGTCCTAACTTTCCATCCATAGTACAAATAGATATGACGAAAGAGGGTCTCATTGTCTTATTCTGTGTGATGGTCTAAAAGTTTTTGTGACATCACCATTCCAAAGGACTTGGAGTGAGGCTAATGATACACAATTTAGAATTACTGAAACCAATAAACGTGGTACTCCTGCTTCCGATAGCGTGTCTTCCAAAAAATCGCATCTAATCTTATCTTACGCCTTATCCAAGTCAATTTTTAGAGTCATCCCATATTTTTTTCCTTTGAAACTTTTCATGAAATGAATAGCTTCTTGTTGTTTCAATGCATCTCCATCAAAGCACCATTCATCATTTTCAAACCTTAGCCCCTCAATCCTATTCCACTTTTGATTTTCCATCACGTGTCCATGGAAATAGCTTATATATCTATCATCAAATGTAAGCCATTTTGATTTAGATTTTTGGAACCATAACAATTCTTCATGCTTCAAGATTTCTTCAATCTCTTTACGTAATACTAATTCATGTTTGTGAAGTCGTATCGAAGGCCTTAAATATAAAATTTTCTACACCGGATTCAACTCAGATACCAGTTTCCTCTTGCGCACAAAAATATTACTGTAAACATGTTTGTTCCAATCTTGTACCATATCTTGGAACCATTTTAAATTAACCTCCACCTCCACGTCGTCCTTCCAACTTTCCCTAACAAGACCTTTAAATTCAGTATGAAGCATTGATAAATCGTAAATTATACATATTTTTACCCCATGTTTAATGCATTTTATGGATGATTTTCCATAAGAATTGGTGAATTCGATGCTCCTAATGCTTTAATTTCATGTTTTATACTTAGAAGAGCATAGGAGAGCGAAAGGAACGAGAAACGGGCCAAAAACAGAGAAAATGGGCCAAAGTACGATATCAACATGTCCTGGACCTCCTCACATGGGTATAGCACACGCCCGTGCCAATCTAACAGGCTCAAACACGGCCTGAAGTAATGGCAAACGGGCGTGTCACACGGGCGTGTCCCTACCAAGTGCAAGTTAAGTCCAATTCGGAAAAGGCCACTTTTAAGGTCTTCTAGGCATTCCAAAGCCTATAAATACACCCTAGAGGAGGAAGAAAAAGGGAGGAAGAAGAGGGGGTAAGGAATTACTCCAAAGAAGCCGATTGATCCATCTTGAAAGCCGGATTCATCATCAAGACTGAAGATCTCTCCTCAATTTCCCTTCAGGAGTTTTGAGTTTTGTTTATGTTTTGTATTCTTTATTCTTCTGAGATGTTTTCTTATTTAGTTATGAACTAAAACCCCTAAATACCTAAGGTGAACGAAACCTAAGACGAATCTTGTTATTATTTTCTGAATCGTATGATAAATATTTAACTTGTTCTTAATTATGTGTTCTTAATTCTTGTTTTGATATCCCAGGATACTGATTCAGGACATACTTTTATTCAGAGGAGGAATAGACCCTGTCTAAGAGTACTTTTGTCATAATTAAGCGGAGTTTATTGCGGGCTTAGAAATAGGGTAACAAGATTTTGCCGGATTAGGGTGAAACCTAATAAGGGGATCCATAGATTGAGTTAATGCAACCCTAGAGTGTTAATTAGAGAAAAGTTTCGGTTATTCAATCTAGGGATTAGACGTTATTAGTCTTGAATAGGGATAATAACATAACTTAGGGATCTCTACGGAACAAGTTGAATGAATAAATCGTCCGATTCGGAGCCAAAATAACAAGTAAAGTCTAGGTGGATTTTTCCTTAGGTATTGTCTTCATTCAATCGATTTTCCCAAAAATAATTCCCCAATTCTTTCCTCTGTGAGTTCTTAGTTTAGATAATTAGTTAATTAAAACAAAATCTCTTTATTCTTAGGCTAGATAATAAAAAGATAGTTATTACTAGTACTTTTAGTTCCTTTGGGTTTGACAATCCGGTCTTGCTAAAACTATACTACTGTTCGATAGGTATACTTGCCTACATCGCGATAATAGTTAGTTCAAGAACGAGTAGTTATAAATATTTAAAACCTATCACGAAACCTCGCGATCAAGTTTTTGGTACCGTTGCCGGGGAACTAAAATATTAGGAACGCTTAATTTTATTACTTTAGCCATTTATTTTTCTTGCAATTTAATTTAATTTTATCATTATTATTATTTATTAACCTACTCTTTCTTTCTCTTGGCAGGTTTTCATAGTTTATGACTAGAAGAAACCCGTCAGGGCCACTACTTTTTGACGAAGAAATCGATCGAATAGTTCGTAAAAACCAAAGAGAAATAATGCGAAGCTTAAGATACGTAGAGAACGAGCAAGAAGACGATACTCAACCCCCAACCGAAGAGATGGCTGAAAACCAAGGCAATCAGCTACCTCCTGCAATTGCGATTAATCAAAATCCTGCTCCACGCACTATGTATGATTATGCTAAACCTTCTTTATCAGGAACTGAATCTAGCATAGTTAGACCTGCTGCAGCTGCAAATACTTTTGAATTAGAACCTAACACTATTCAGATGATACAACAATTTGTTCAGTTTGATGGTTTGCAGGAGGAAGATCCCAACGCTCACTTAGCAAACTTTCTGGAATTTTGCGATACATTTAAAATCAATGGCGTTTCTGATGATGCCATTCGTCTTCGGTTATTCCCTTTTTCATTGAGGAATAAATCTAAACAGTGGTTGAACTCGTTACCACGATGGTCAATTACTACTTGGGAACAAATGACCGAAAATTTTTTACTAAAATATTTTTCGCCGGCTAAAACGGCTAAATTACGTAATGATATCTTTTCTTTTGTGCAGATAGACTTAGAAATACTTTATGATTCATAGGAGAGATACAAGGATCTATTGTGAAGGTGCCCTCACCATGGGTTACCTCTATGGCTGCAAGTTCAAACGTTTTACAATGGTGTGAATCCCTCAACAATACAGATGATTGACGCAGCTGCTGGAGGAACCATCAACAACAAAACACCTGAAGAGGCTTATGAATTCATTGAAGAAATGTCACTGAATAATTATCAGTGGCAAGTCATGAGCACTAAGCCAACAAAAACAGCCGGCGTTTATAACGTTGACTCAGTTACTACGCTGTCAAATCAGGTAGAACTTCTCAATAAAAAGATTGATGGTTTACTTGGTTCTACGCAGGTACATCTAGTAATGAGGTGTGGCTCAAGTGGAGGAGGTGTGCATACAGAATATCAATCTTTCAATCCTACAACCGAAGAGGAACAAGTCAACTATATGGGTAACAATAACTTTAGATCTCAAAATAACCCATATAGTAATACTTAGAATGCAGGTTGGAGGAACCACCCAAATTTCTCCTAGGGTGGTCAAAGGAATCAAAAGCCATAAAATCCTTAGGGTTTTTAATAGCCACCTTATCAACAAGAGAAAAAACCAAACCTTGAGGAGATGCTCTCGAAATTCATATCAGTGTCAGAAACCCGTTTCCAAAATACCGATACAGCACTTAAAAATCAACAAGTATCGATCCAAAGACTCGAAACTCAGATAGGCCAGCTATCCAGACTGATCTCTGAACGACTACAAGGTAGCTTAGCAAGTAGTACTGAACCTAACCCAAGGGAACACCTCAACGCAATTAGTACTCAATATAAGGAAGGATTCATTGCGCCTGAGCCAGAATTGATGCAAGAAACTATGGTGAGCAAAGGTAAAAGTGAGGTAAGTCATAACAAAATAGTGAATGAAGAATATAAACCTCGTGTCCTATATCCTAACGCGACAAGGAAAGACCGTTCAGATGAACAATTCAGTAAATTCCTTAAACTTTTGAAAAAATTACATATTAACTTACCATTTATTGAAGCTTTGTCGCAGATGCCGAATACAATGAAATTTTTAAAAGAGCTTTTAGTAAATAAGCGAAAGTTGGATGAAGCGTCGCATGTGGAGCTAAATGCAGTCTGCTCAGCTATTCTACAGAGTAAGCTACCCCACAAATTGAAAGATCCAGGGAGTTTTACAATTCATTGCTTAATTGGTAGTTTAGATATAAATCATGCATTAGCTGATTTAGGTGCTAGTATTAACGTCATGCCTTACAAAATGTTTAAGCAACTAGGTCTTGGGAAACCTAAACAAACTAGGATAAGCATTCAATTGGCAGATAAAACTATAAGATTTCCTAGGGGTATTATTGAAGATGTACTAGTGAAAGTAGATAAGTTCATATTTCCCGTTGATTTCGTTGTTCTAGACATAGAGGAGGATAATAACACCCCTTTGATTTTAGGGAGGCCCTTTTTAGCAACAGCTAAAACAATTATTGATGTTGGCACAGGTGAGCTTACACTTCGTATGGGAGACGAAACGGTCACCCTTCAAGCTCATAATTTTGGCATCACATCGAACATTGAAGGTAATGGTCCACACCAATCTACTAAAACTAACAATATGACTTTACAGAAATTGAGCTTCAAAGAAGTTCACGAGCCATGTTCCAGAAATGATAGATGACACATTTCATAAAGAATGAAGGCTATGGATAGAGGAGCTAGACGAATGGAGATCACATAAACTGAGAACACACGATAAACCGAAACTACGCCAAAATGAGCCCGATACCTCTCCAAATCAACTTAAGGTTGGTGATAAAGTCTTATTAGATGCCGAAGATCCCCACATTGTCACTACCACACCGAATGAGGAAATCCTTTTTACGGTACTCAGTATTTTTCTATTTGGTATGGTGGAGGTGAGTCATCCCAGGTTCGACACTTTTAAGGTAAACAACACCCGTTTAAAACCTTATTTTGATGACACTGATAACAGGAATGAGGAGTATAAACTCCTCGAACCACCATGACCATACAACGGAGAGGTAAGTTGAGCTTAGACTATAAATAAGCGCTTCTCGGGAGGCAACCCGAGCACTAACAATATTAATTTCTTTGAATTTTGGTATTTAACTCCTAACTTACTAATAGAAATCTTGAATACAGGTGTTTCCACAGAGACACGGCCAAGCACAAGGGCGTGCTCAAGGCCGTGTGAAAATAGGGCAAAAGGTTTTCCCAACACGGGCTACGATTAAATGCCACGGCCATGCGATACGGTAATGGTCGAGCCAGCTAAAATAACACAGGCGTGCGACATGCCCGTGTAGAAGACCCGTGGTTGAAATTGAGAAACTAGCACGGGCGTGCGACACGCCCGTGTCTAACACCCGTGGTCGAACCTGTTAAATTAACACGGCGTGGAGCTTGAACACACGGGCGTGGGAGAAGCGAACGAAGCTAGACACGGCCGTGCAACACGGCCATGTGAACCCACATGCTCGAGGAACACGGGCATGTACTAAATGTCAGACGCACCCAAATTTGATATTCGCGAATCACATGGGCTGAAATTAGGGGACACGGGCGTGCGCCATGGGCGTGTGCCCCAAAATCTATAAATACCCTGCACTATTCACTTTTTTCCCCATTCAAAAACCCTAACCCTAGCCGCTACAACTCCACACGGCCCCCTGCCACGCCCGTGCTCCGCCTTCAACTTCGTTTTTGACGCCCAATCTCTGTCCCTTAGCGTTTGTTTACTCTCTTCACTTCTATTTTACTTATTACTAACGCTTATTATTACAATAATTTCCATTTCTTTTGAACTATCTTCTATTTCTGTTCATTACTTTATCATTTAGTTTGCATTTTTAGTTAGTTATTATACATTGCATGTTAAATCAAGTGATTAGGAAACTTCATACCCATGATTTTACCATGCTCATTCTCATGATATTCCCATGCCAATATCTCTCATGTAATTTGCATTGTTCAATTATTTCTTATACATTTCATGTTGTTAGGAAAGCTTCATTCTTTTACACATGCCATTACTACATACAATGACAAAGTCACGTAATTATTATATTAGTTATGTTTGGTTGTGGTTGAAAGTCTACTTTTTAGTTGGAAATTGTATTCCTTTTACTTCGACCACTCATCAAGATGACTTGATGATTCTAATCGCAGGTACCATGTAATCGTCAAGAGGAAAGAAAATCGCCGTACTTGCTTCGAAGTAGAGGAAGGGAGTGCCCTCTTCCGCGGGCCCAACCGCAGAAATCCGTCACCCTCTCCTACAATTTCCCCGAGGGCCCCAGGAACAACTGTTCCAAATACTTTGGGCCCGACCCTTAATTGCAGGCTGTTGCATCGACTTAGCTGCCGTAGAACAAGTCCAGATGGCTGATGCGATTCGGGCTCTCCTAACCACCGACCCTTGGGAGTTGTTCTTTGGGATTATTGAGCCAACATACCTCAAGCTTACGATGGAACTATACTCAACGTTCCATCTCCAGATCGTAATGACAAGGTATGATGATCCCGGTACGGTCTAGTTTCGCCTAGGTAGACTAATCCGCCAACTAAGCGTCCCAAAGATTGGTGCTACTCTAGGCCTATATACGGAGGAGTTTCGAGAGGAGAATGAACTACATGCTTTCAGTCGCCACATACATTTCTCACCCTCGAAGTGCTGGCACACTTTGGCTCTTAGCACGGCCTTGTACAATCCTAGCCGCTCCAAGGCATCAGTTCTCCCACCATCCCTGAGGTACTTACATGCTATTTCAGCTCACACGATTATAGGGAGGTGAGAGAGCACTGACGTCGTCAACACCCACGACGTTTACTTCTTATGGTGCATGTTGCAAGGGCACGTTATCGACCTTACCTATTTCATCGCCCTTGCGATTCAGCACCAGACAGAGCGGCATCGGAAGGGGGTCATCTCCATTGGCCCCTACGTGACTAGGCTGGCATGACACTTCGGGCTTCTCAACACCGCGGCCCAATAATCATCCCTCACTCTCATCGGCCAGATGTCTCCATAAGGCATCTCGAGCATGCTTAGCATGAGAATGATCGAGAGGCACTGAGGAACCTACCCTCCTCAGCATCGCCTCGCCAATCTACCGAGGAGGAGGCCTACGAGGACATTCCTGATGATGTCCCCTCATAGCATGAAGACCCACCGACTCAGCCACCACCACCCTCTCGTCCAGTTCATGTGGCGGCTTCATATGCTGACATCTCTGAGCGTCTCACCTGATTCGAGCAGCAGTGTTTTCAACGATTTGACAACATTGATGCTACTCTACAGCAGATTTGTCAGCACCTCCACATCTCATCGCCAGTCCTACCTCGCGAACCATCCAGCGATGAAGATGTTTAGAAATATTTATTTATTATTTTATGTTTTTAATTTTTATTGAAACTATTTTTTATTTTTGTTAGATTTTAGAATTTTATTTTTAATTATTAATTTCGGTTATTTCTTTTCGAGTACTTATTCTTCCTTATATCCCCTAAAAAGTTCCTGATTTTATCACAGTTATATAGAGCTCTTAAGCTCATCATCACATAGGAACTAAAACTCCACCGCGAAAGGTTCTCCACGATTGCCATGTCCTGCTCGACCATGACCATAGCTACCACTAGATATAATATTCTTTTGGCGCAGAACTTATGGTCTAATGAACCTCTACGACCGCCGGAGTATCCTCCTCCACTCTCTAACCAATTACTCTCTAAAACTCTAGTTCGAGGAATTCATCATACAGGAAGTTTCACTTCTCTCCCTATCTTATTTTTATTTTATAATACCTATCTTTGTATATTGAGGGCAATGTACATCTTAAGTGTAGGGGGAGGCATTCATTTCATTATCAGAAAAATCCCTGAATGACTGCCTTGTTCTCTTAAAAAGCTCTCATATCATATTTAGGATAAATTTTGATTGGTTTATGATTTTGATTGATATATCTTGAATTAAAACATAGGGATTTATGCATTGACTATTTAAACTTTAAGACATTAGAGAATCAAGCATGATAAGTTGATTATTAAGAATTTAAAATTATAGGTCGTTTCTCCAAGTCTAGGTATTACTTTGAATTGGAATTCACGAGTCTAAACATCAAAAAGCCATAATTTTTGTGAGATTTTTGAGCCTTTTGAGCATCTATTAATTCTTTCATGCTCACTTTCATTATTGCTTTGAGTGCGTCAGTATTGAACTACTATTCTAGAACTTGCTTGATTATGTATGTCGAGACCACACCATTTGATTTGATATGTCCAAATGATTAAGGCACTTAAGATTAACCCACTCATGCCATGAAAAGCCTACCTCTACGATTAACCCCTAGTAAACCTCCTTGAGCCTAACAAGCCATTTTTTGTATTACCCTTAATATTAACCTTTAACCCGTTATTGTTGAAATCCCCTAAATTAATCCCTATTTTTGTCGAGATTTGAATTGAATGGACTGCCTAGCTATGTTTTGTTCTTAATAGTTAGTCTATATTATTTTAACTTGTTCTTCAAAAAAAAAAAACTACGTATACATATCTGTACTTTCATTTTCTGAGAGAAGCTCTATTGTATGCAAGTGAAGATTAACTCTTTTTCTAGTTAGGCAATTTTTTAATTCAATCTCGATTCTAACCCTTTCTTTCAGCTTGTGACCACACCCCCCTAACTAAGCCTCACTTCAACCCTCTAAAGACCTTTTAATTGATGTATCATCTTAAATTATAGTGGTGGAGATTTGATTTTCATGAAAGCCTATGGTAATGACTTTTCATTATTGACTATTGAGTGCTTCATTTATTGTCCTTAAACACCTCAAGTGATTTGAGTGAATCTTTAGTGAGGATGTGAAACTCTATGATATTCTAAATCAAAGGTAATTATTTAGATGCGGAGAGACATTTATGTTTGCATGATTAAATACTCAACTTGGAATGTTTGAAACTGTTATGTTCTTTTAGTTAAATTCTCAATGTATGATTACCTATGGATTATTCTGAGATATTATCGATAGGAATTGTAAGTTGAGGAGAATTTATTTTGATTATGAGTTGAGAATTTTGCTTGAGGACAAGCAAATGCTTAAGTGTGGGAGTATTTGATAAACCGTAAATTATACATATTTTTACCCCATTTTTAATGCATTTTATGGATGATTTTCCATAAGAATTGGTGAATTCGATGCTCCTAATGCTTTAATTTCATGTTTTATACTTAGGAGAGCATAAGAGAGCGAAAGGAATGAGAAACGGGCCAAAAACGAAAAAAATGGGCCAAAGTACGAGATCAACACGGCCTAGACCTCCTCACACGGGTATAGCACACGCCCGTGCCATTCTAACAGGCTCGAACACGGTCTGAAGTAATCACACACCGGCGTGTCCCTGCCGAGCCCAAGTTAAGTCCAATTTGGAAAAGGCCACTTTTGAGGGCTTCTAGGTATTCCAAAGCCTATAAATACACCTTAGAGGAGGAAGAAAAAGGGAGGGAGAAGAGGGGGTAAGGAATTACTCTAAGGAAGCCGATTGATCCATCTTGGAAGCCGAATTCATCATCAAGACTAAAGATCTCTCCTCAATTTCCCTTCAGGAGTTTTGGGTTTTCTTTATGTTTTGTATTCTTTATTCTTCTGAAATGTTTTCTTATTTAGTTATGAACTAAAACCCTTAAATACCTAAGGGGAATGAAACCTAAGACGAATCTTGTTATTATTTTTTGAATCGTATGATAAATATTTAACTTGTTCTTAATTATGTGTTCTTAATTCTTGTTTTGATATCCCAGGATATTGATTCAAGACATGCTCTTATTCAGAGGAGGAATAGATCTTGTCTAAGAGTACTTTTGTCATAATTAAGCGGGGTTGATTGCGCGCCTAGAAATAGGGTGACAAGATTTTGCCGGATTAGGGTGAAACCTAATAAGGAGATCTATAGATCGAGTTAATGAAACCCTAGAGTGTTAATTAGAGAAAAGTTTCGGTTATTCAATCTAGGGATTAGACGTTATTAGTCTTGAATAGGGATAATAACATAACTTAGGGATCTCTACGAAACAAGTTGAATGAATAAATCGTCCGATTCGGAGCCAGAATAACAAGTAAAGTCTAGGTGGATTTTTCCTTAGATATTGTCTTCATTCAATCGATTTTCCCAAAAGTAATTCCTCAATTCTTTTCTCTGTGAGTTCTTAGTTTAGATAATTAGTTAATTAAAACAAAACCTCTTTATTCTTAGGCTAGATAATAAAAAGACAGTCATTACTAGTACTTTTAGTTTCTTTGGGTTTGACAATCCGGTCTTGCTAAAACTATACTACTGTTCGATAGGTACACTTGCCTACATCGCGATAATAGTTAGTTCAAGAATGAGTAATTATAAATATTTAAAACTTATCACAAAACCTTGCGATCAATCATCCAGTTGGCTAAACATAAAAAAGGCCTACAACCCATTTTAATAACCGGCCTTAATGAGACCAAAATCGGTTTATGATCCGATTTTAATAAATGGAAATTGTGAACCACACAATTAGGGCAAAAAGATCCCATTCTGAATTACAAACTACCTTAACAAGCCTCTATGAAAGATTCCTTCTACTCCAAGTAAATTGTGGTCTATTATATCCTAAATCACGAAGCCCATTGTCAAACACGAATGATTGGAACCATTTACAACCTATTCGCGACATAGCAACACCTCTTACCCTTTTCGATCCCTCCAAAACTGAATTAAAATCTCTAGCAATCAACCACAGCTTCAAAATCGAATCTGCCATGTAATTCTAAGTATACTAAAGTTCCTTCATCATCATTTGTTATGGGTTAACATATATTGCTGAACAGAGAAAACTAGAGGAATCTTACACATTGCTAACTTTCTTTTTTTTTTTATTTGAGCTTACACATTGCTAACTTTCATATGAACCATTTAAGGATGCATAACCAATATGTTAATTAGAACCGTTTCATTCCAAATAATCCAAATCCTCCCAGCAAAACCATTTGCTTTAATCTGAAACAACTAAGCCACTCTAATTCGAGAAACAATCCTATTCGCCCGACTTCCACTTGTCCAAGTTTGTGCTTGTTAAATTATCAGATAAAATAATTGATATAATTATTATATGATAACAATTTTCATATTAACATCATTATTTATTAAATTTTTTATATACCACTGTCAGTGGAAGCCAATCAGTAAGCATGCATCATCTTTTATTTGGAATAAAAATAAGCACACTTTTAAAAAAACAAACGCCATTTTCATTGGAGGGTTTTTTTTTTCCATGGTTGAGAGTTGCTAAATGGATTGCACCATAAGTTACCTAAATATGAAAGTAACGCAATGAGAAAGAATAATCTCTTGATCTTCCATCTCACCATCGCAAATTTTTATCCAAAGGCACCCTTAGTCTAAGGAACAAGGCCATTATTAGTAAGGTTTTTTTTTATCACCTAACTATGGAAAGTAATAAAATGGGCACTCAACTTATTGGATTTGCCTCTTTTTTTTTTGTCACCAATTGTTAACTGACTAATAGGAAAATGATGTAACAACTTTTAAAATTGGTATAATAACAATTTTAGCCGTCAATGTTTATATATTATGTCAATTTGGTAATGATTCTTAAAAAGTAGCCTTAATATTTACAATTTGTCAATATTCTAAAAAATTAGAAAGATTATAAAAATATCTCACACGTAAGTTTCCTTTTTTCCTATTTTTTTTTCTTTTGCCTATTCATTTCTTATTCCTTTGCAGAACAAAACAAAGCTAATCCCTTCTTCTCCATACCCTAGCCACTACTTGGAATCACCATAATTCAGGTCACTTTTGGCCAATTGAAGGTGTCGACTTGCTACCTTTTCGTTGCTTTCTTCCAATTACTGAATGGTTTAAGATGAAATCAACCAAATCAAATCCCAAGTATCTTCTTTTGGTTGTTGAATCATCACCAGACTTCGATTGACGCTTCTCCTCATCCAAGCCTCCTTTTACCGTTAAAATTAAATGATTGATGCTCCAAACTCCATGAACTAGCCTTGATTGAAACTTCTTGTTTTTTTTTTTTGTTTTTCTTTTCTTTTCTTAGTTTTAATATAAATTTAGTTTAGTTAGTTTTGGTAGACATCTTGGACGACAACGGAGTTCATGCGCATCCTACAAGTGATTGAGACAAGGAGACCAATCAAATATAGGAGGGTTGAAAAAAAATTCTCTTACTTTGACTATAGGATGTGGTGTGATTGTTGTAGGCCTGAGATGTATACTACTATCTGTATTATGTTTAAGTGTTTCAATTCTTTGAAAAAGCATTAATCTATTTTATACTTTCATAAAATTGATAATTGCAAATTTTATTTCTTTTCAACATAGTTTTTCTCTTTAATGGAGTGGGAAATTTTCAATTTAGGAAAAAAAAATGAATGAGAAATTGAATATGTGCTTGATTGAATCGGAAGAAATCCAATAACGGTTTGATCGAGTAGCAAGAATTTTAGGGTTGTGTTTATTTTTTGATGAGGGGTTTTCCAAGACTTCGATTTTTATAAATCAAGAAATATTGTAAGAGTACACTTTAGTTGAACTTTTATTGAGAAAAAAAAGAATAAAATTTATATGGGTTTAATATGTGCTTGTTTGAAGGTTGTAAAATGGATACACCAAGGCAATCCAATCATATGATATATGGTAAGTTCTTTTTGTTGGATCGATTGTTAAATTTATTAGGCTGGCATGTACAAACTCAAGCTTTCGACCAATTTCTTTTTCCTAATTTTGAATTTAATTTAAATAATAAAAAATATGTAAATATGAATATAAAACAAAATTTTTTTATTTTCATTAGACTAAACTTAAGTTAGATTTAAACATAAAAAAATATAATAATTTAGATAATGTTGGAATCTCTTTCATCAACTTATTTCGTGTCGCTATTAACTGCTATATATATCATTAGTCGTTATTTTGATGTAAAAATTAAATTTTAAGGCTGAATTAATTTATAAATTTATAATTCAAAGAGCTTAATTAAAAATAAGAAAATAATTAAAATAAAATCGAATCTAAGGAGGATAGGGAAGCGTATGGCAATGCCATCTAGTGTCATTATTGTATTGTATTATAAGAGAGTGAAAAATCTGACAAGGAGTTCATTCACATCTGTGATCTTTGTACATTCCATTTATTATTTTGGACCCACCAAAATCCAATCCCCCTCTTACGGTGAAATTTGTGAAATCACCAAAAGCCTCAAATTTCTTTATTTATTTATTTTCTTCTTCATACAAAGCCAATACCAAAGCCAAAAGCCAAAGCTCAAGCCAAGCCTAAGCCACCATTTGGCTCTAATACACATTTTACCAAAAAAAAAAAAATCACTCTATTCTTCTTTCTGGTAAAATTTCAATATATATATAAATATATCAATAAATAAAGATCCAAAAGATAGAGTGAAGCTTTGCTTTGCTTTGCCTTGCCTGCTGTTGCCATTGCCATTGCCGGCACTCTCTCTTTCTTTGCTTTTAGCAGAGTCTTTGCTTTGCTTATTAACATCTATTCTCTTTCTTCTTCTTCTCATTCTCCGGCTCTCATTCTTTCTTCTTCTTCTTCTGTTAAACAAACCCAAAAACTAAGTCTGTTGGGATTTGTTGTAAATTTCTATCATTTCTTCTGTTTTTTTTCTTCAGATCTGTTACCAACCCTTTTTTTCCCTCTTTCATTCTCCTTGTTGTTGTATGTGTATTTGAGATTAGAAAAGAAGAAAAAAAAATGAGTAAAGAAGAGTTTATGAAGATCCAAGTATTTTCTCTCTCTTTTTCTCTCTCATTTTTGTTTCTCTAGTGTTTTTTGTTAAAGATTATACCTTTACTTCGTTTCTACTCAAAAAATCTTTTTTTTTTGCTTGTTTGCAGACTTGTGTCCTCAAAGTTAACATACACTGTGATGGATGTAAGCACAAAGTGAAGAAAATCTTACAAAAGATTGAAGGTATTTCTTCTTTTTTTTGGACATTAATTTGTTTTTCATGTTTCAGACTTTAAAGTTGAGTTTTTTGGGGTTTTATTTTTGTTTTGTCAGGGGTTTTTAAGACCACCATAGATTCTGAGCAAGGTAAGGTAACAGTGTTGGGAAATGTAGATCCTAATGTTCTAATAAGAAAGCTTGCAAAATCAGGGAAGCATGCAGAGCCTTGGGGTTCTGCAAAAGCTAACAACAATCAAGCACATCTTGCCAACCAGTTCAAGAACATGCAGATGCTTGATAATGGCAACAAAGGTGGAAACAACAACAACAAGAACAACAACCAAAACAACAACAAGGGTGGTCAGAAAGGGAACAACAACAACAACAACCACAACAATAACCAGCCGAAAGGTGGTCAGCCGACACCTCAACAGTTGCACCAGCATCTTCAACAGCTTCAACAAATGAAAGGGTTACAAGATCTGAAGCTGCCTCAGTTGAAGGACATGAAAATGGGTCCTAATCCCAACCAACTCCAAAACAACAAAGCTGTCAAGTTTGCTGAAGAGGAAGATTTCAGTGATGATGATTATGACGATGATGACTTGGATGATGATTGTGATCTTGATGATGATGATGATTTTGATGATGGTGATGAGTTGGATGATCCTCGTCATCCAGTTAACAAGATGAAGGCTATGATGGGGAATAATGCTCCTCCTAAAGGAATGCCCAACAACATGGTGATGTTGAATGGCATGATGAATGGTAATCTCCCTCAGCTTATGAATCCCCAAAAGGGTCCCCAAAATGCTGCTCCTAATGGTGGGGGTAATGGTAAGAAAGGTGGTAACGGTGGGGGTGGTATGCCTGTTGGTGGTGGTAACAATGAGGGTAAAAATGGGAATGGAGGTAAGAAAGGTGGTGGTGCTGGAGGGAATCCTAACGGGGGGAATCCATATCAAGGTGGCGGTGGTAAAAACGGTGGTAAAAATGGCGGTGGTTTACCTCAGGAGCTACACAAGAATGGTGGTAACAACGGTGGTGGGAACGGTGGCAAAAAGGGTGCTCCCAACGGTGTTTCCGATGGGTTCCCTACCATGGGTGGCGGCGCTAATGGTGGGAACATGAGTCAACAACAAAGGGCTGCTGCCATGAACATGGCAATGGGCCAAATGGGGAGCTTACCCCAAATGGGTAACATCCCAGCAGTGCAAGGGTTACCGGCAGCAGCCATGAACGGCGGCGGCGGCGGCGGAGGGTACTTTCAGGGAGCGGGTCCGGATGTAATGCCGGGCAACCCATACCATCAACAACAACAACAGCAACAGTATTTGGCAGCAATGATGAACCAACAACGTGCCATGGGAGGAGGAAATGAGAGGTTTCAGCCCATGATGCATGCTAGGCCACCCGCAGCTGTGAATTACATGCCACCATACCCATATCAATATCCATACCCGTATCCATATCCCCAACCTCAACCTCAACCTCAACCTCAACCCGACCCTTATACCCACTTCTTTAGTGATGAGAATACCTCAAGCTGCAATGTTATGTGAAGATGATGATGATTTGGATTTTCATTTTACCCCCTAAAAAAAAAAGTTCAAGTTTGATGCCATAATATACTTGAAAATGTTTTTTTTTTTAATTTTAGTTTTTATCTTTTTTTTCTTTTTTCAATTTTATGTTGGATTAGGGGTTAAATTATGATATAGATAATATTTTTGTTGAAGGTTTTAGGGGAGGATGATAAATGTTGTACGTGGAAAGTCAGTGGTGTGGCTTTCCCTTTTTTATGAGAATGTTGTTGATATTATATAAATTATATGTAGCAATACAAATAAGAACACAAATAAATATTTGTTCTACTTCTCTCTCTCACTCTCTCACTCTCTCACGTACACACACACACGCAAAAAAAATAGCAATATTAAATTAAGATGCAAATAAAATATATATATAAAAAGGGTAAATAAAAAAATGAAATAAATATGTAAAACAATGGTAAAAGAGTCATGTGATAGTGTGGGACAGAGTGAGTGCGGTGGGAGAAATAGGGACCCACCAATCTTGAATAGCGTGTTTTTATTGGCGATTTTGTCCCTACTCTCTCTCATTCCTAATAATGATTATAATTAGGTAACCGCTTTAACTTTTTAACCCTTTTTTAACTTTTACATTCTCATTTTCACTTTTCACTTCTACAAAAACTTTGGTAAAGATTTCCCTTGTTTGTTTCTTTAACTTCTTTTCTATATATAAAAAAACAAAATCCATTTCAATTTATATTGCTGCAAATCATTCGGTCCTTGAGTTTTTTTTCTTTAAATTATAAAAATAATTTTAAGTTATTTCATTAAATTTAAATATACACATTTAATTTATAATACAAATAAATTATATTAAAATAAAAATTTCAATTTAGTTTTGATTTAGGAAAAAAGAATGGAAGCAGCTCCTTCCATGCTATGGGAGAATAGACATTGCGTAGCGTTTCTTTGGAAAGTCTTCGAGCTTTTCTATCAATTCGATTTGAACTTGTGGATAAGTAGAATTAACAAGGAGTGTATGGCAGTGATGATGACGGTAAATTGGGATGGAGAGCCACTATTTTTGGGTGAGAATGAAGAGGGTTTTTAGGATAGAATTGGTTGGGGAAGAAAGTTCTTTAAGTGTTCTAGGTGTATATTTGATGATCTCTTAGGTATTATGATTGGGTTTATATGTGAGAGAAAAGGAAGGCCACACGTCTTGAGCTTGTTGGAGGCAGAGTCCTATATTGTCTCCTTATAGTGGTGGCGATGTGACCTTTTAGGTCGATGATACAATATTTTATGATGGCTGAGCAATTAATGGGCCTAAGGCTCCATGCACACTTGGTGATGGTTTAGCGAGAGTTCGTCACGGTGTTGCTTGATGCTTAAGGTTTGCTTGATGTGAGGTTTGCCTAATCGAGACACGTGGATGGTATGAAGTTCGCCTATTGAGGACACGTGTAAGGGATTCACGAAGGTGGTATAATAATTGCCCTTCAAACAAGAGAGGTTATATAGTGACCTTCTTGAGTCTGTTGAGAAATGAGGTTTGTCAAGTCTATTGAAGGGGTAAGTTTGTTGATGTTAGCTATGATTGAATTGAGTTTTGTGTAATTCCATGTAATTTTGAAAATTAATAACTTGTAAAATTAATAACTTAGGAATTTCAAAATTTTGAAATTCATGTTTTCCATTTAAAATAGGCTCTAAATGTTGACGTGGTGAAGAAGTTTTGGGAGTGTGCATTTGTAATACCCCCAACCTGCATCCTTCGTCGGAATTGGGTTACGGAGCATTACCGGAGTCTACAGATCAAACAGACAAAAATTTCAAACATTTCATATCATTAAAACAAGTCATCAAAGTGTCATTTTAATCCAAATTATAAACATATCAAATCCAAATCAATTTTACTAGTTCATGAGCTCTTAAACACAAAATTAAATTCACATGCACCTATCTAGATTTAGTTCAATTTACCATGCCATAATATGGCTTCAAAAATGAACACATATTTATATGTATAAAACCAACCAAAATTAAACTTATAACCTCATTTACAATCAAACCACAAAATAACTATTATTTAGACACCCTAGGTACATGACGACACAAATGATAAATATCACCACATTGGAGTTCGGGATCGTTGTTGGATGTTGAATCGGCGATCAAAAGTTAAGTACCTAACTTGCGCACGGGAAATAAAACCGTACGTTGAGTATAAACTCAGTGGTATTTCTATAATCTTAATATTTAAAGATAAGAAATTACAATTATACAATTGAAATATAAACACATATTAATATTTAATTACAACAACAATATCATATTTCATTTGTTTTACAATTATCTTAATTCTCATACTTGCTATATACATAGCTTTTCACAATTTATTTCACATTTCATTATACAATTGCGATATTCATTCCATAGTCATTTAATGAATATATAACTCATATATTCCATATATTTGCAACATATTTCACATTCTATTTTCAATTCACTATTTCACTTCCATTTGTTACACCATACCATTTCAACATCAATTATAAAATTTTATTATTCATTTACCCCTATTAACACCACTCAGACTCGGACAGATACACGGATCCAACCAAAACATACTAGTTTGGCACCCATTGCCTTATTGGATAATTCGAAGTAATAATTTGACACCGAGTGTCTCATCGTCTAAACCAAAGTAAATTGGCACCCAGTGCCTTATCGAATTAATCCCAAGTAGTAAATTGACACCCAGTGTCTCATCGAGTCGAAGTCGAAGTCGAAGAAATCCCTGAACTCTTGCAATCTTATGGCATGCCATCTATATCCGACTCAACCTGATATAGTTAATAGGGTTTAATTTCACTTTTCAAATACAACCAATATTCATTTCAATTCAAATAATCAATATATCCAATATATATATATCAATTCAATCAATATAAATTCAATAAATTTATCACATACTAAATCAATCCATTTCAATTGCAAAATACAATAATTCTCACCTCAACACTTACCATGTACATTAAATTAAATTATAACAATTAACAACTAAATTCGGATTATAGAAATACAAACAAGAAATTCCGAGCTATTCCTCGTCGAATTTATCTTTCCCCTTTTTAGTCGAGGGTTCCGGTACGACGTTAGCTACGGAATTAAAACAATTAAAATTTATCAATACAACACAATTCAATTTTATATTGCATATTTCAATTTTTTTGCTCAATATTTGACTAATTTTCCATTTAGCCCCTAAACCGAGACAACTTTATTTCTTTACAATTAATCCTATATTTTCACACAAATTTCAATTTGAACTAAATTTAACTTCCTATTTTCACTTAAATCCCTAAATTTCAAAATTTTCACAATTTAGTCCCTATTATTCAAATTTTATAATTTATTCTACAATTTAATCCTTTTTCACTTCTAGCTTAAAAATCTATCAATTTAGTCCCTAATACTAAAATTATTCAACACTAACAACATTTAAAAACTCAATAATTTCTAAAATTTTGACATGAGTCGGGTAGTATTTAATACCAGGATTCCAAAAACATAAAAATTAAAAGAAAATGGACTAAATTGACTAACTAATTGAGCTTGGAACTTTGAAACCCTAATTTTCTCCTACTTCATTTTTGCTTCTCTGTTTCTTTCTCTATTTCTTTTTCTTTTATTTCTTTGTTTTATTATTATATAATATAATATATATAATATATATAATTAAACATTAAGATTTAATATTATAATATTATAATATATATTTTAACTTTAAATTTTTTTAATAATAAACACTTATGCCGCCTCATTTATGAGCAATGGCATAATTCCTTCTTTAGTCCTTTTACTTTTTCTTTTATCTATAATTCAACTTTCACCCTATATGCAATTTAGTCATTATACCTAATTACAATTTAGTCCTTATACCTAATTACTTTAAATTCAAGCAAATTCACTTCACAGAAACCTAATTAACTACACAACTAGCTTCGTGTCCGGTTTACGGGAACAGAGTCCCAGGAATGCATTTTTTTTAATTTGATCATTTTTAATTAATTAACCATTGAAACATTAAAATTTCTTAACGAAACTTTAATACCACCTTAATGACACCCCGTAAATATTTTTATAAATATTTACAGCTCAGTTTATAAAAATGAGATCCTAATACATCATCTTCTAAAACCATTTGAACTTAATAAATCACTTATATAACATAAATTATCAAATCAAAAACTTTTTTTTAAATCACATTTGACTCATAAATATTAAATAATAATATTTATGAACTTACTTGTCGGATTTGGTGGCCCTGAAACCACTGTTTTCGACACCATTGAAAAACGGGCTATTATAGCATTAGAATGGCGACACGTTTGTTAAGTAATCAAGGTAATCAATAGTGGTGGCTCAAAGAAGTTATGTCTCTTCATGAGTGGATAATTTGTGCTATTTGTTGGAAGTTGCATGTGAGTGTCGCACGTGTTTGTTCTACTGTTGCACATGTTTGCTTTGTTGTAACACACTAAGTGTGACTGAAGGGTCTCTTCTTTTTTTAAATAGGAAAATTTAGGGATTATTTCTCTTACTTTTGTTTTGCTACTTGTTTGAATTGTGAGAACTCTCTAAATCCTTTCTATTTCTTCTGAGTTCATCTTCACTTTTGATCTATTTCCATATTTGTTTTTTTGGTTTGTCTAAATTTCCGATCAAAGTTTTAAGGTTAGTATGTTTGCTTTGCTTTTTCTTGTCTTTCTTCTTTATCTATTTTTCTTTGCCTTTTGTATTGTTTCTTTTATACTTTAGAAGCTATGACACTTAAGAGACTTGAAGATGTTAGTATTGAGAAAGATGAGTTTGAGTGTAATGTGGGCTCCCAAGCTGCCCAATACAAATTAAATATTGATCCAAAGCCTTCAACTCAAAAATCCATATTAAACTCGTTTAGAAATTCTTGCTTGACAAGCTTCACTAAAATGATTATAACTTGATCTCTTAAACTTAGATTGACGTATTTCAAAGTGATTTATGAAGTTAAGAGATAAGCCTTTGATTTATAAGTAGGCAACTCAACCCAAAAATTTGGCACAAGTTGGTTAATTCTCTAGACTTAAACTCAAATGAGTTTACCCCTTCTAGGTTCGTATCAATATATCAAAAAAGGAATATGCTAAATAATTGGTGGCTTGATGTATGCTATGGATCATGTTAGGTTTGATATTGCTTGTGCTATTGGATTCTTGAGTAGATGCATTAGTAATTCTAATATAGAACATTGGAATGAAATTAATAGATGTTTTAGATAAGAATATTATACATTGCAATATAACTATACAACTCTTGTTTAAGAATGCTATAGTGATGTAAATTATGCATATGATAAAGTGAACTCTAAACCTAATAATGGTTGATTATTTACATTAAGTGGTGCAATAGTTGCTTGCTCATTTAAAAAGTAAACATGTATTGTATTTCATTTTAGAAAATGAGTTTATTTCTATGTCACTAGAAAGTAAAATATGTTATGGACAAAAATATTTCTAAAATGCATTTCATTCTTAGAAACTCTTAAAGGACCAATCACTTTGCATTGTGATAACAAGTAACTATATATGTAACGCCTCGTACCCGAGACCGTTGCCAGAGTCGAACACGAGGTGTTAATGGACTTAATTCATTACTTAAACAGCTCATACAATTCATTTTAAAATTTCCAGACAAGCTGGCTAACTGCATCACAGTTGCTTTAAAAATCATATCTCGAGTTTCGAAACTCGAAATCCAATTCCGTAAATTTTTCCTGAAACTAGACTCATATATATATCTACTAATTTTTTTCTAGAATTTTTGGTTGGGCCAATTAGTACAGTTTATTAGTTAAAGACTCCCCTGTTTCAGGGTTCAACTAATCTGACCTCTGTGTATTACGAATCAGATATCTCCCTGTACAGAGCTTCAATGACTATGCCGTTTGTCTCTAATAAAACTAGACTTAATAATGAATCTGTACATATAAAGTATGACTTCTAATTATCTTTGTAAAATTTATGGTGAATTTACAAATTCAGAATAGGGGATCCAGAAATCGCTCTGGCCCTATTTCACAAAAATTTAAACATCTCATAAAATATAGCTCATATACCTATTTCGCTTCTTCCATATGAAAATAGACTCATCAAGCTTCGATTCCATAACTTATTCATTATTTAATTCCATTTCTATTATTTTTAGTGATTTTTCAAATTCACGTCATTACTGCTATCTGAATCTATTTTATGGTAAAATTTACCTATTTCATGGTTTCCATGGATTAGCTAGTAATTTGACATACATAACACCAAATATGATCATGATTAGCCATTCCAATGGCTAATCATTACCAAGCATTTCCATACCACTCAATAACCATATCATAAGACCATATATACAAAATTATTATAATGTTATACATGCCATATTCAAAATATACAAGCCATTATGCCAAGATGGTATACGGATAGTGTGAGCGAGCCTCCGACCGTTCCCAATTTTCGAGCTGGCTTGTCAAAACTCGTATGCGAAAATGGCTACTTTTACCATTTCGTCCACAACTTGGTATTTTCCCCATTTTAGCCCGAATTTCAGTTTTCCTTGCTCTATCATTTAAAATATAGTCTAATTAGGACTCACATTATTCAAATTGACCCAAAATCATATTTTGGAAAAATTACAATTTTGCCCCTAAACTTTTGCATATTTACACTTTTGCCTCAAAGCTTGTAAATTAAACTTCAGCCTACTTTCTTATGTTTTATGACATGCTGATCATTTTCCCCTTCTATGGCAACATCAAATTCTCACTCTAACATGTACTTATGACTATTAGGTATTTTTACCGATTAAGCCCTTTTGCTCGTTTTCACTTAAAACCGAGTAGCACAAGTTGTCTAACATAATCTAAAACCTCATATTCTATCATAAAACACCAAAATACACAAATTTCACCTATGGGTATTTTTCCAAATATAAACCCTAGGTTAAATTATTGCTAGCATAAGCTAAATCGAGCTACCGGGACTCCAAAAACGTAAAAATCATTAAAAACGAGGCTAGAACGGACTTACAATCGAGCTTGGAAGCTTGAAAAACCCTAGCCATGGTTTCTCCTTGCTATATTCGGCCATGGGGTTGAAGATGAGCAAAATTGGCTTTTAATTTTGTATTTTAATTCATTTTACCCCTAAATGACCAAAATGCCCTTACTACTAAACTTTCCAAAAATTCCATCCATGTCCAATTTTTGTCCATAGACTTAGAAATTGGTAAAATTGCTATTTAAGACCTCCTAATTAATATTTCAAAACAATTCCATACTAGAAACTTCTAGAATGCAAGTTTTGCAAATTATTCGATTTAGTCCCTAATTTCAATTTAAGCACTTTATGCATAAAATTTCTTCACGAAATTTTCACACAATCATGCAATCATATCACAGACCTTAAAATAATCATAAAATAATTATTTCTATCTCGGATTTTGTGGTCACGAAACCACTATTCCGACTAGGCCCAAAATCAGGATATTACAATATATAACATTAATAATGAGAGAATCTCAAGCAGTAGTAATCAAATTCCTATGAGATACAATCTCATAAGAGATGTTATGAAAAAAGGTAAAATAGTGCTTGGGTTTTTACCCATTAGTTTGATGTTGTTTGACCCTCTTATTAAGCCATTATCTAGTGGAAAGATCAATAATGTAACAGCCCGATTTAGATACTATTGGAACGGTGGTTTTGGGACCACGAATCTAAGTCAGAAAAATAATTAAAAATTATTTTTAGTGTTTATTATGTGTGAATTTATATGTGATACATTTTCGTGATTTAATTTTGTCATTTGAGTGTCGATTTAGTAAAAAGGGCTTAATCGCTTAAAATAAAAATTTGATGGTTTAATTTGTAAGGATTAAATTGTTATTGTCTTTAAAAATGGAGGCATTTATAATGCAATATTACCATGTTAGTTTAAGGTGGACGATTATAGCCATTAAATATAATGGTTTTAAATATTAATATAAAGGCTATTTATGTAACATGTGTAATAATATATATTATAATAAAACCAAAGCATAAAATATAGCCATTATGCTTTATCTTTGCCGAATTCATCAAAGAAAAGAAAGAAAAAAAATTAGCTTAAGGTTTCGGCTATGATTTGGCTAGATTAAGATCAAGAACCAAATAAATCAGATTTGGATCAGGAGAAAAACCAAAGTTATCGAATATTTGTCCTATCTTGATTACCGTTGTCCGAGGTAAGTTTATAAGCAAATAGATGTTGTTAAATTTTAATATAGGTGATTTATAAATAATTGTAATAATTAGTAATAAATTACTAATCGACATTGAGTAAGGAAAAATAATTTATGTTTGATGATAAAGTAATGAATAAGTTTTGGTGTTCGAAGTGATGACATGAACTATACATGTTAAAGTGTTGATTATATGTATATTAATTGCAAATATATGTTCGACTAATGATATATGTATGTGATATTAATGTGTGAATCATGAGTGTATATATATATATTCGACTATATGATGATATTGTGACCTTGTAAGTGAATGATAATTTGGTTAATGAACATATGTGTATTTTGGTCAAGTTAAAGTTGATACATGGATATATATGTGACATCGATATGTGATTACGAGTAAGACCACGTCTGGGACGTTGGCATCGATATGTGATTACGAATAAGACCACGTTTGGGATGCTGGCATCGATATGTGATTAGGTGTAAGACCAAGTCTGGGATGTTGGCATCAATATGTGATTACGTGTAAGTCCACGTTTGGGATGTTGGCATTGATATGTGGTTACGTGTAAGACCATTTCTGGGACATCGGTATCGTATTTGATTCATGTAAGACCCTGTCTGGGACAATGGCATCAATATAAGATAGCATGTAAGACCATGTCTGGGACGTTGACATTGTACGATATATGGGATCATCCAAGTATCCTATTCAATTTCGAATGGTTCAACGGGCAACGATAAGTTGTGATTGAAGGTGTATAACAGACTAAAGTGATCAGGTATGTAATAGCTTATTACCTATTTGAAATAAGGTAAGTTAGTTATTTGATATGCAATGCAATTTATTACATGATGCTAATGTAAATGTAAGTATATTTGTGAAGTATATTCGGCTACATGATAAGTATAAGTATGAGATATTAAAGTTTGATTCAAGAACATATGCTTATGAGTGTGTATATATTTGATTATAGAATGGTACCATGGTTTTGAAATTGAATGTTACCTTGATAATAGATATAGTACATTCGGCCAAAGGTTATGTATAATGATGTTATATTTGTGACCTATGTGCAAACATATATAAATGATTATGTACGGCCTTAAGGATATAAAATAAAAATATTTATGAAATGATCCATGAATATATGTATATGAGATTATGTATATTCGGTTAAATAATGACATTATGGCTTTGAGTGTGAATGATATTTTGATATTGGATGTATGTATATTTGGAAAAATAAAAATATATGTATTATATGAAACTGTAAGTTTGAAATTAAATGTGATTATGATAGTATGAATTAGTTTGGAAATTGAATTAATATTGTTATTGAGTCATTAATTTGCTTATGGCTTACTAAGCTTTTAAAGATTACTCTGTGTGTTTTTCCTATGTTTATAGAGTTTCAGAGAATTGCTCGGGTTGGGAGTTGTAGGAGACCTCATCACATTATCCAGTTTTCGCTTCGGTAAATAAATGCTTTGAGATTTGGTTATGTGGCATGTATAGGCTTGTTTTGATATATTTGGTTTTGATATTTGTATATATATATATAGCCATGCGAAAATGGCTTGTTAATGAGGTTAATGTTTGTGTATATTCAGGCATGCTATAAGTTTATTTTGGGAAGTATGTTTCATAGTATGTATGTATGGTGTTTTGGTTTCAAGTTTTAGTTGAGTAATGATTCGGTTGATGGATATGTTTTTGCTATAACGCATATGTGTTCATGAAGCTTAAGTCCAAGTATATTTGATTACGGTAATTTGGTTATACGTATTGATTGGGTATGTCACGAATGACTTATAAATTAGCTCACTTTAGTAAGCTTGATATTTGGTTTATCAATTTGTGATGTTTGGGTATATGATTTGACAATGGGAAATGGTAAGTGTGGTTTCATTCGGTTTAGACAATGAAGTAAATGATGAATGCACGTTTCAGTTATGATATACCATATTTTGATTAAGTAATGTTTATGTCATATGTGTGTGTAATTGTTTTGATCATTTTGTGAGATAAGAATTAGGTTATACAATGCATGATTATATTTGACTAGACATAGTAAAAATATGTGTATGCTTATGAGACAATCACTTGTGAGTTGGTTTTTTTTTTTTAGTTTTGGTTTGTGATGGTAAGCTTGTGTATATACATCATAATTAAATGGTTGGTATTTAGGTTCAGATTTTATACATCCCAATTGATGTTGTAAGAGTGATGTTTAGATATAATTATAGTATGTGAAGTAGACATGATATACTTCAGTATGGATGTTCGAAAAATGGTTTAGATCGTTATGTCATATGCGCATAAATTTGTAATGTGAGAAGAGGTATATTTAATCTGGAAATAATGATAGTTATTATCTTTCATGTTATTGAAAATTTAATCATGTGATATGACCGAGTAGATATATGTTTAAATGACCAAATTTTATATTATTTGTAATGGGTATAAATTTTATAAGTTAATACTAGCCGAATAGTTTATGAAGTAAATGACTAGGTATATGTAGTCCGTTTGGTTATAATATGCATAGTGCAGAAATTATGAATTAATATGATACTATTCAACTAACGAAATGGCTGTTTTGACATATGCTTGGTATATATTATCTAAGGATATATGCTTGAATAATAGTTGAGTATTTGAATAATGGTATAAGTTGATGATATTGATGTGATTGAAATTTTAAGCATGAATTGTTTATGAATTATAAGAAATAATTTATGATTGATTTTAGTTGATTAAGTGGTCAGTATATGCAAATTTGACTATATGAATGAATATATGGTTGTTATTCGATTGAAAAGTTTTGTAAAAAAAAAGTTGATATATTCTTAATCATGAAATCAATTATGTGAATGTGTCGAATTGTGTTTTGTCAGATAATACCTCGTAACCCTAATTCAGCTATGAGTATGGGTTAGGGGTGTTACAAATAAGGCCATGAGAAGTATGAGACTACTACTAGTTCATAACGATAATCTTGTTTAAACTATACTCTATCATATTGATTTCGGATAAATATATATTTTTTATTAATAAAAAATAATATGCGTCAGAGTTCACAGATACTTTGAATATGTCAACGAGGTTGACAATTGAAGTATACCAAATGTTTTTTGACTAGTGGGGGCAAATTATTCTAGTAAAGTATTATACTTGGTTGATGCGCTACATTTCAAAATGAAGTAGGTTGGATTTATTACTCTTAATTAGATTCATAACTTATATTCAAATAAGTGAAATGAGAAAAAACTTGTGAACACTTTTGATGAGCTCGCCTTTCAAGTAGAGAAGTGAAAGGTTAATTTTTATGGATTGATTGGTAGAATCTTGAATTACTTACTACACACAGAATGTAGTGCATGACCTTGTAACACGTTGTATTAGAATGACTTTGGTACGAAAGTATTATGTTTTGTTTTACTTTCATTTCAAAAGTTCAAGCTATGGTAACATTTGATTATGTATAACTTAAAAATCTATAGATAAATCTGTGTTTTATTTGAAAATAAGCAAGATTCGTGGCATATAATATCACATATATAAATATTTTTAAACAACCCTTAGTAAATATTAATGTAACAACCCGTTTGTAGTGGTACCATAAACGGTAGTTTCAGAATCCCGTTTTCCTACAATCGAGTCAGTAAATATTCTTTATTAGTATTTACTAGTATATTATAGTATTATATTAAATTTTGGTTTCAAAAATTTGGTTGATTGAATGGTTAATTAGAGTACAAGGACTAAAACATAAAAACTGTAAAAGTTAACCGATATTGGTTTTTATTTGTTAAAAGGCTTGATTAATAATTGTTTAAGGTTCTATATGGAAAATAAGCCATTTTTATGATTAGTAGCCGATTAGAATATAGTTATTCAATTTTTATAAAAACACTTTTAATTAAATTAAGTTAAAATAATAATAAAAAATAAGTCATCATCCATATTATTTTCATTTCATTATTTCTTCTCTAAATGAGCACTAAAATCCTAAGGAAGCCATATCTTTTTTCTTCAAGCTCAATCGGCCTCTGTCATGGTATGTAAATCAAGCTCATTTTTCGTAAATTTTATGTTTTTGAGATCGTTGTAGCTTAATCTAGCTAACCCAAGCTCTAAATTGTAAATCTGTCAAAAGTTTTAAAAGTTTCCATTGATGGCTTTTGATGTTTCTAATGTTAAATGGTTGACTTTGAAGCTTTTATCTAAAATAGGACTATTTTGTACAGTGAATTTTGTTAGTTTTAAGTTTAGGGACAAAAATAAAAATATGTTGAAATTGGCATGAAATTTTTATAGACATAGATGCCTAAGAGCTACATAAGGATGAGTTTAAACTCAGGTTTAAAGTTTGGAGTTTAAATATGAAAAATATGCTTGTTTGGGTTTTAAGGACTAAATTGAATAAACTGTAAAAATTTAGAGAATTTGTGAAAAATTATAATAGGATATCATACGCATTAAATAAGATGTTATAAGGTATTTAGAATTGACAATTTGAAATGAATTATCGTATAGATCAAGAAACAAATCAACTAGTAGATAATCGAGGAAAATGGAAAATAACATTATTCCTTGACACTTATTCTATTACTGTTTATACCCGATAAGTTCATACAGTATAATTTTATGTATTTTTGTAATGTTTATATTTAAATTGTGTATTTTTTTAATGTTTGAATGTATACTTAAATGTTGCAAATTGGTACAAATGTGAGAAAAAGGATTGAATTAAAAAGTGTTATACTGATGTGTATTAAGCCTGGATGAGCATAGGATAGGATACAATTGTCATGCCAATAGGGTTATTTCGCACACTGTATCGGTTTGATATGAGATGAGATGATGACGTACTGTTTATTCACTGATTGTACCAGAATCCATCATTTGTTGCGAATTACCAAGTTATCTTTATAATGATCAGGTGTGTTATGGGGGGGATGTTTAGCCTACGGGCCACGCACTCAGTGCCTAGATTTGTTTTTGGAGGGATGTTTATCCTATGGGCTTGACACTTAGTGCTTAGGTGTGTTCATGGATGGTATGCCTTGTTTGAGCAATCATGTGTGTTTTAGGTGATTATGCACATATCCGCATCTGTTCATTATACTTCATCAGGCTAAACTGTTGTTACAATTGGATAATGATAAATGGTGAAAGTATTATGATGAGATAAAGTATTGTTGTATAATGTAAAAGTGCATATGGCCAATGGCTTGATGATATAGCTTTGGTTGAGATTGAATTATATCGAATGGAATGTTTTACAAGTTATATACACGATGGATTCACTTGATGATATGAATTGTGGTAACAGGGAAAATTGTTTACTTAACTATGTTATTTTGGGAATTAAGGTAAGTTATATTGTTTTGAACCTATGAACTTACTAAGCTTATTTAAAGTTTCCTCTGTTTCATTTTTTGTTTCCTGTAGTTAGCATTTTGCGGAACTCGACAATCGGATCATCCTAAAGATCGCACTATCCAATCTTTATTTTGGTACAATTTTAATTGTTCAACTTGGTTATGTGGCATGTATATAAGAGTTAAGCTGTATATAAGTGTTTTGTAAAATCAAAATATGAATGGTGATGTATAAAGTATGTGTGTTTGATGGCATTTTGATATGTTTGATTATGGCTTGAAATGACAACTTTAAATGTGCTTGTTAAGCATGGGAAATGTGATGGATTAAAATGAATGTTAGACATGTCTCTAATTATCATATGGAATGTTCGAATAAGTGAGAATGTGTTGGAGATTATGGCATAAAAGTTGGATGATTGAATTGGATGTTTTAAGTACGTTATGTGGAATGGTGTTGATATCAATCTTATAGCTTGTGGATTTGGCATTTTTGGTCATGAATAAGTGATTGAAAGTTGGTATTTTTGTTGTGTATAAGACATATGCTTGGGAATTATTTGTCTTGGTATGAATTGAGATGTATTTTGGTATGACTTTATGTTGTGCGATGGTACCTTGAGGCATATTCGTTAGATATAGGAAATGATATTTTTTGACTTGCTTTTGCACATTTTGAATAGGTTTAAAAAATGGATAAATGCATACTTATGACCTAGGTCAAATTTTGGTTGATAGCTTGCATAATAAAGAACTTATTGGCACACACGGGCTAACACACGACTGCATGTCACACATGGGTAAGTGACACGGTCATGTTCTCTATATTGATTTGGAAGTTTTGGGTAAACACAATTACAATTTGTTACACGGGCTGGCCACACGCCCTTGTGGGTAATTTTCATATGGTTACTAGATTTTTCACATTGTCTCAGTCTCTCAAATGGTCCAGCCACACGACTGTGTGAATGTATGTAACGGTTTGCATTTAGGTCCACTCGAATTTAGTGAGTTACACGATTTGGATACATGACCCTGTAACTTCAGCTTCACACAGTCACTGATTGTAACACATCTTAGGCACACGGCTATGTGACCCTATTCTATAACTTTTCCATAGTTGTTTTTAGTCTTTATTTGTATTCGGGTCAACTTAAGAGCTTTTGTAAGCTCGATTAAGATTTGGATTTGGTTGTAAATCATGTTTAACATGGATTATGAAATTTTTTTATTGAATATTAAAGTTAGAAATGTATGTAATTTATTCAATTAACTATTGTAGGATTTTATAGATCAAGTTCGACGATTAGATTGGGCAAGGGGTGTGTTATATTTAATTGTATCAAAGATACGATTTAATCGATTCTAGGACTGAACGTATCGATTAAACCGTAACATGTGTTGAGTCTAGAAATTGCATGCCACATTAACCTGTGACAGTGTGATGGTATTTGATCTGATTTGACTTTTTTTTCTTATAGATTCAAAGATGTCTGTAGAGTCCAATCGTGCTGTAACTGATGAAGTAGACTATAATGCACCGGCTTCTGAACAAGAAGTGAGTAATAGTATGCAAGTTCCGCAAATGTTAGAAAATGAAGTAAAAAATGCCTTTTTTAGCATGATGGTTCAGAAGTTCGCCGAGTTTAAGTGAGCCAATTCTGTGGCTTCACAACCTCCACCCCATGCTCTGCCTCTTGTGGCACCCCCTTGTCCTCAAAATATTGAAAGTTCATGTTAGCCTTCGATCGATAAAATTAGAAAATGTAGAGCCGAAGAATTCAGAAGTAAGACAAACGACGATCCAACGGGTTTGTACTTCTAACGAATGCTTAAGATGTGTTGTATCACTGTTAAAAGATGAAGCCTATCATTGGTGGTCTACGTTGACAACTATGGTATTGAAAGAGAAAATGAGCTGAGACTTTTTCCAAATAGAATTCTAGAAGAAACATATTAGTAAAAAATATCTGGACAAGAAAAAGAACTAATTTCTTGAGCTAAAGTAAGACAATCAATCTGTGGTTGAAAATGAGAGGGAATTTGTACAGCTTAACAAATATGCTTGCGAGATTGTGCCGACAAAAGATGAAATATGCAATCCTTTTAAATCTGGCCTGAATGATGTGATCCAAATGTTAGTTAGGGCATTAAAATTGCGGGAGTTAGTAGTTTTACCTGAATGAGCTCAAAAGATAAAAAAAATTATAATGAGGAAAGACAATTAAAAATGAGATTTCGGGACTTTGGTAAATGGGGGGTACCTAGATTGTGTTCAGCTCCTCTAGCAAAGAAATCAGAGGAAGCTTTTAGTTGATTTGCAACACAAACTGGGTTTTTAGGATGAAATAAACCGAGACCAAGTGACTCGAGATTTCAGCCTATTCTGGTCACTAATGTTGCCAGTGTTTGCATTGCCGATAGACTAGTTTGTGAACATTGTGGAAAATGAAATTTTGGTGAATATCAAATCAAAATAGGTGCTTTTTTCAGATGTGGATCTATCGAGTATTTCTTGAGGAATTTCCCGAGAAAGACAGGTGACACTGATATCGAAATGTGAAGCCAATGTTCATTCTTAAGAAAGGTAGAAGTCTCGGATAGAGTAGTAATACTAGGGTACCAAAGAGACAACAATTAGGTATGAAGCTAGGGCGTCTACTTGAGTGTATGCTATCCGAGCTAAAGAGGAAGTTGTTGCACCCGATGTTATTCATGGTACCTTCTCTCTCTTTGATGTTACTATATATGCACTGATTGAACTGTAGTCAACTCATATATTTACACTGTAGTAGTAACAGATAAGAATATACTCGTCAAGTTAATTGAATTTGATGTCAGAGTTACGAATCCATTAGGTCAATATGTTAAAGTCAATTTGATATGTCAAAAGTGCTTGCTGAGAATTCAGGGTTGTAAATTTCCTGCTGATATAATGTTACTGCCATTTAACAAATTTGATCTTATCTTGGAAATAAACTATTGATTTTACATGATGCCATGGTGAACTGTAGACTGAAACGGATTGTTTTAAGATGTCAGAATGATGAGATTGTTATAGTTGAGTCTAATAGATTGGATTATGCTACTAATGTTATTTCGGCAGTCTCCGTTCAAAAATTGATCAAAAAAGAGTATGAAGCATTTTTCACTTATACACTTGATACTCAAGAATTGGGATCAAAGATGATTAGGTACCGATTGTTAATGAGTTTACAGATGTGTTTCCAGAAAAATTTCTTGGGTTATTGCCATATCGGGAAGTTGAATTCGTGATTGATATAGTGCCAGGGATCGCACCAATATCTATTACATTATACCAAATGACACCAACATAACTAAAAGAACTTAAAGCCCAATTACAAGAGTTGTCTGATAGGATTTTTATATGGCCGAGTGTATCTTTTTGAGGTGTCTTAGTGTTATTCGTGAAGAAGAAAGATAGGTCGATAAGGTTGTGTATTGATTACAGGCAGTTGAATAAAGTCATTATAAAGAATATATTACCCTCTACCTTGTATTGACTATTTGTTTGATCAGTTGAAAAGAGCTACTGTATTTTCGAAAATAGATATCAGATCCGGCTACTAGCAGTTGTGAGTTAAAGATATTTGTGAGCGAAAACTGCACTCCGAGCCCATTACGATCACTACGAGTTTTTGGTGATGCCTTTCGGATTGACCAATGCCCCTGCCGTATTTATGGACTAAAGGAATCAATTTTTTCAACCACATTTAGATAAATTTGTAGCAGTATTCATTGATGATATACTGATCTATTCGAACATTGAAGCTGAGCATGCTCAACATTTGAAAATCGAACTATAAACTTTACGTGAGAAACAATTATACACGGAGTTTAGTAAATGTGAGTTCTGGCTTCAAGAGGTTGGATTCCTTGGTCACATGATTTCTACGGATGATATTCGGGTTGATCCGAGCAAAATTTCTGCAATTGTAAATTGAAAAGCTCTGAAGAATGTCTTTGAGGTGCATAGTTTTTTGCGCTTAGCCGGTTACTATCGACGATTCGCTAAGAATTTATCGACGATAACATTACTGATTTAACACCCTATACCCGACCTGGTCGCCAAGCCCAAATATCAGGATGCCACACCACCGTTTCATGTCATATACAAGTAAAATCTCATTCTAACGAAACGTCTTCCATTTTAGTATTCGTATAGGTTTTAAGTCAATCTTACTCCTTAGTTAACATTGTTATATGCAATTCATACATCAATTAGTTTTATAATAATAGTTAATCATGCATTGGGACCATTAAGCAAAAATTCTAAAACTATCACGTAGGTATCGATACTTAATGTGTGGTATTGATATTTCTCTCAAGCGGTATTCATACCGCTTGGAAAATTGCTGCCAAACTTGCATTTTATTTCTCGCACAAAAATCCAAAGTCTTAGAAATTATCGGCACCTTTCAAAAAGTATCGTTACTCGTGATAAGGTATCGATACCAAATTACGCTACTTCCTGCACTTTCAAAAATCATAGATGTATCAATATTAAAATCTGAATATCGATACCTCTACTCCAGACATAAAAAAATACAACAATTTCAAACATATAACTCGTACCAATTAGTGCCTTATCATCACACATCTTTCACTTTATTGAATGAGCACCAAAATATCCGAAATAATAATCTAAAACTTCATAATCATGACTAAGCAAGAAACCAATAATTCAAATGTAAAGTCTCTAAGTCCTAAGGCATAATCATATAAACAACTTAAAAGCCATAGCCAAACCAGCATAAAGTCTATCACATTGCCTTATTCCCGAAACATAAATGAATAGATAATAAACACCTACAAAAAAACACAAAAACTTGATTGGATCACTCTTTGTGAACCACATCGCTCACACCGGCACACAACTAATTTGTAATGGGTAAAGAAGGGAGCTGATACGATCTGCCTCAGGGAAATTTGAGTCGTATATGAGTTTGCCCGATCGTCTATGAAGAAGTATTGTTCGGTTTGTTCAAAGGATGTTTTAAGTAAATAATGGCGAAAGTTATGTAAAAAAATTCAAAGATGGGTTTATGGATATGAAGTTTTTGTAGGTTCGGTTATAGAAAAAAAAGATGGAGATAAATATAGTAAACAATGAATGTGAAGTGAATTGATGATTCGATTATGATGAAACGAAAGGATGGAACGGAATGGAATGAAAATAATCTCAAAAACAAACACGAACGAACCAATATTAGAAAATATTGACCCAAACGTTTATAAGTTTTCAAGGTGGTCGGATGGAGAATATGAGAACCTCGACCCGCTACTTAGCAAAGTAGGAACCTTAGTATGTTTGAACGCCACACTACGAGTAGTGATAAGTTCGATTTCCGACAAAGAAAGCGGATGACTCAACAAGAACACTAGGTAGCCAACGAATCCTTGAACGAAAATAGAGAAAAGTTTGCCTCACAAATTTGGCAGCATAACATTAACAAAATGTCCAAAAAGTTCTTCCTCCAAAAGGCTGATTACACACATATTTATAAGGCTAGGAAAAGGCTAGCTGAATGGTCACATCTTAAAAGCTGAAATAAAGCTCAAGTCTCTTGGAATTCTTGAACTAAATAACTCTACCATTTAATACAGTAGTGATAAGATCAGTTTTCGATAAAGAAAGCGGATGACTCAACTAGAACACTAGGTAGCCAACGAATCCTTGGACGAAAATAGTGAAAAGTTTGCCTCACAAATTTGGCAGCATAACATTAACAAAATGTCCAAAAGTTCTCATTTTGCATTTGAGCCCCTCGAGTTTGGGCCAATCTCGATGTCGTCGAGATGTACCGAAACATGATGCGACTGGGATCACATCAGGAGCGGGCGAGCTTGATAAACTTAGTGAATGCCTAGAACAACTACCATACAAATAGTTCATCAAGCATTGGTGAATCATATAAGTAACATAATTATAACAACCTCAACTTAGTTGACACATTTTACATCTTTTGCATATTCAATAGCCTATTTACAAATTCAACATATATACATTCATGCATACATCACAATACATACAAATATATTTACAACTTAAGATAATTTGGTACTTAAGCTATGAAACGTAAAAGTGGGTACTATCACCACTCATCGGATACACGGATCTCCAACACACCACATAGACTCATAGTCAAACATGTCCCATAGTGAAGCATATAACTAACACTCTCATTATTTCCCCTCACATGTCCCGTTGAATGGAGCTTAGCTCACATTCCCTTATCCCTCCAACATGTCCTAGGGCTTCAATGCCCAAAATCACATATACATATAAGTGAGTACTCACAATCCTATGGCATGTCAACTATATTCAATGGTCTCAAGTGTCACAAGGCAAAAATATCCGTTATTAAACATACATATATTGCTTATCGGTTTCCTGCTCATTACCACTACATATTTGCATCATAAGCATAATATTATCACTAACACTTAGCTTGCTTGACATGTTCACATATATAATTCCACAATAATAATCATGAACACATAATACATGTAATGGCATATCATCTTAATTCACATTTTCACAATTCAACGAGCACATAATACACAAGTTAAGCATGAGCACAAGATAACTTACACTCGAAATTTAGAGTAGGTGGTTTAGGCTACAACTAAATTCCCTAACAATGCATTGAATTGTGTCCATAAGCAGTTAATCTAAACGCTCACCAATTTGCTTTCACCGAAAACTAGCCTTTCCTAGCTCATAAACGGTCTTAGCAAATCTGGAACCCTTAACATAGCAAACTGTAAATATGGTTGTTAGGCATGGGACATGTGACAGATTAAAATGAATGTTTGACATGTCTAATCATGACATGAAATGTTTGAGTAGGTGAGATTGTGTTGGAGATTATGACATAATAGTTGGATGATTGAATTGATGTTTTAAGTATATTATGTGGAATGGTGTTGATACCAATCTTATAGGTTGTGGGTTTGGCATTTTTGGTCATTAATAGGTGATTGAAAGTTGGTATTTTGATTGTGTATAAGGCATATGTTTGGTCATTATCTATCTTGGCATGAATTGAGATGTGCTTTGGTATTAATTCATGTTATGTGATGGTTCCTTGAGGAATATTGGTTAGATATAGGAAATGATATGTTTTGGCATGCTTTTGTTTATTTTGAATAGGTTTAAAGAATGGTTAAATACAAACTCATGACCTAGGTCAAATTTTGGTTGGTAGCTTGCATAATAAGGAACTTATTGGCACACACAGGCTAACACAAGGCCGTGTGTTACACACGGGTAAATGACTCCCTCGTGTGCTCTATATTGATTTGGATGTTTTGGGTAAACATAGTTACAATCTGTTGCATTGGCTGGGCACACATCCGTGTGGGTACTGTTCATACGGTAACTAGATTTTTCACACGGTCTTAGTCTCTCACACGGCCTAGCCAAACGGCTGTGTGAATGTTTGTAAGTTTTTTCATTTAGGTTTACATGGTTTCAATAGGTTACACGATGTAGATACACGACCATGTAACTCCAGCTTCACACGGCCACTGATTGTAACATGACCTAGGGACATGACCATGTGGCGCTGTTATGTGATTTTTCCATAGTTATTTAAAAGTTTACAATTTAGTCATTATTTATACTCGAGTCAACTTAAGAGCTTCCGTAAGCTTGATTAAGACTCAGATTTGGTTGTAAATCATGCTTAACATGGATTATGAATTATTTTGTTGTTTTATTGAATATTAAAGTTAAAAATGTATATAATTTATTTCATTAACTGTTGTTGCATCCTGTAGCTCGGGTGTGGAGGTACATTAGTTAGATAGACACTTTAAGTTAATTTTTTTACATATAAAAAAGACATCCTCCCGCACTCTATTCTATAATTAAAATTTTGTGTCATATACATAACATATATGTGTAATATATGCATATAATATGGGAAAGAAAGAAACGTACATAGACATGTTGATTTAGGAAATGGTTGTGTCCATTGGCTTCCAACGGATGCTAGTTCAAAAATTTCGTTTCAAAAGAGGAGTAATTGTGTTGATTCAGCGACCTTTCAAAATTGAAAGGTTGTGTACTCTTACCTCAATAGTTGTGTTGATTGGATAACTTTTCCTTCGTAAGGAGGTACTTACCCATAAATAAAGGCCTCCTATTTGAGCTGAAAAAATCCAATTCGAGTGAAACCAGTTCTGTTTTATCTCTAGATTATAATTTGATTTTAAAAGTACAAAATAAAATTTCTTATTCACTTTTCGATATCCCGATAATTATTTGCATCTCTTTCAATCTTAAATAAATAGATCTATCCAGTACCATATATCCCTTGGAGAAATATTTAATGCAAGGTTGGCGGACATCCAAATTTATGTTGTTAGTTTGGCTATGACGTTAAAGTCCCAACCAAAACCCCTCTCCTTCGGATCTTGCTTCTCCTCTTTGCCTTGCATAATATGCTAATATGCATCATTGAAGTACTTATTTCTTCAATTTTCTCATGGCTTTGTCTTTCGTACACTTTAATTATTATTATCATTATGGGTGAGTATTTGGTATACTGGTACTTTAAAATTTTATTTCATAAATAATTTTAAAAAATTAATATGTATTTTTTAAATTTTTTTAAAAAATATTTTATAAAATATTTTTATAAAACATTTGTGAACTTTCTAAATTTACTTATTTATCCTAATAAAAAAATTAGATGGACCAAATGGAGTAAGTAGTCTCTATCATCTTGAGTATTATTAAGAAAAGGAGAATATTCAAATGGTCAAAAACCCATTATAAAAACATTTTTATCATTCACAGTTTTAAAATTATTTTCCTCATCAGATTGCCTGAATTCAAAGATATTATTGAATAAGTTAGAGGAAGTTAGTATTTATATTTAAAATATAAATTGTTTAGTATTTATAAGATAAAGGTTTAAACTCCGGTCATTCTCCTCACTCAATGTTATAATAATAAAAATAAATTAAAAGATAGTGATAACATAAAATAGAAAATTAATGTGTATATGTATAATAAATAACTTTAATTTATACTAAATAATAAATAATTTTTATATTAAAAAATGATTAAAAGTATATTTTTCTTAAAAAATTAAAACTATATTTAATTAAAAATAAATAACTTAGAGTATATATTTAATAGTTAGTTATATTTAATGTTTTAAAAAGAAATCCTCCCACTAGTGGGAGGGATAATTCTCCATTAAACCTTATAAATAAATGAGCTGCGCGGTACGATTGGCTAAAATTGTTTCTCAACCGTACCCCTACCTGGGCTTGTTTCAAATTAAATGCGTCCTATATAGTTTTTGGTTAAAATTTGTTAGTATATGTGTTTGTATAAAATTTAATATTTGGTCTTTAATCTTTATATTTTAAAAAGTTAAAAATTTAATTTTCTTACTTTTTAAATTTAAAAATTTTAGTCTAATCATTATCGTCGTTGGTAGTTACTATCAAAATTTATCAATTTAATATGTTTATTTTTGTCACTTGTATGTCATGTCATATGAAGACAACTTAGTTAAAATTCTACATTGATAAATTTTGACAAAAAAATACTTATAATTTAAAGATTAAACTGAGATTTTTTAAATAAAAAAAAGTAAGATAACTTAATTTTTAAAATTTTAAGTGTAGGAACTAAATCTCAAATTTTATTAAACCTTAATTTTTTTTATCATGTTATATATATATATTATGTCAAGAACATTTATAATTTTTTTGGTATAATGAAAGCTTACATTACAATTTGGAGGGGATAATTACATTTATTAAATTTAATATATAGTTCTTAATACATATAAAATATCAACATATTATTTTAATAACATTAAAATATAAAAATAATATATATATTGTAGGAGTAAAAAGTATGAGACATTATGAAAAGGGATAATATAATTTTTGCCTCCTATACTTAGCAACGTGGTTCGCTTTGGTCCTTGTACTTTTTTATTATTCACTTTGGTACTTAAACTTAGCAACTAAATCTGTTTTGGTCCCCAAACTTGAAAATATAAAACCTTGATGACATGACACTTTGAGATTGTGCCACATAATCACTTGAAAATTAATATATATATAAAATTTTAAGTGATGACGTGGTACAATCTTAGAGTGTCACACATAATGTTCTAATAATTGGATCGGTGGTTGAGTCGTTTAGACCACTGGTTTTCGATTCATTCGGTTTGATTGGTTCAATTACAAGACCAACAATAATTAAATAAATTATTAAAAATTCATACAAATAAAAAAATTAAATTGGCTCAACTTGTTCAACTATTGGTTTTGTCCCAGTTTCTATTATAACTAATTTCGAGTAGTTTTTGATTTAATTGGTTCAACCTCTTTGTTCTGACTAGAATGTCGATCGATTCTCGGTCCAATCATCCCCACCAAACAACCCAATCTTGTTCTAAGAACACTGGTCACATTAACAAATCTTGATGGAATCTAATTTCAGAGACTAAAATGAATCTAATTGCCAAGTATAAGTATCAAAGTGAACAAAAAAAAGAAAAAGAAAAAAAGGACAAGTACCAAAGTAGACCTAGTTGCCAAGTTTAAGGGCCATACCAAAATCATTCCATGCCACTCTGCCCGTCCTCATTTCATTTATTAAATTCATCATTAAGTCATCTTTTCTTTATAAAATAAAAGGTAAACTACACCTAAAACCATTAAACTATTACTAAGTTTACGTTGGGTCACTCTTTGATGTAGGTTACCCTAAAATAATTTTTTTTAGTAACTCAATTTGAGGTGACTTAAATAATTCTTGATTAATATTTCACGGGTAGACTATACCCAAGGTCACTAAACTATTAGTAAGTTTACATTTTGTCACTCAACTTAAAAAAATTATAAAATAATCACTAAACTATTTGAAAGAATTCATTTAAGTCACTGGGCTATTAAAATTGATATTGTATGGCCTTCTTCGTTCGTATCGCTTGCACTAATTGAAAGTTGTTTCCCCCTTTCTCTTCTATAGTTTATCCTTTTCCATGAAATAGTTTTGAACATCACGAATCTACAAACCAAAACCTAAAAGTTTTCTTTGCTGACTTTCGACATTTATCGTCAAATCAACTTGGATCTAAGGTATGTTCTTCTACTCATCGATTGCTACTAATTTATTCTATTGATAATCAAATCATCGTTTGGAGCTCGTTAGTCAAACTTAAAAAAAAAGTTAGCAGTCTAATGACTTCAATGAAAATGAATAGTTTAGTGACCGAAACATAAATTTACTAATAGTTTAGTGATCTTGGGTGTAGTAGTGATCTTGGGTGTAGTTTACCCATATTTTATTTGGTTGGTCAATGTAATAACTTGAGAAAAAACTTATTTAGCTATTAAAATAGATGTAATAATGTTAGTACTAAAATAATTCATTTTTTTGTAAACAAAAATGTTGAAATAGTAAAGTTAATATATTTTTTATAAAAGGGATAATATAATTTTGGCCATTGAACTTAGCAACTAGATTTACTTTTGTACCTATACTTTTTTCTGGTCTACTTTGGTCTTTGAGCTTGGAAACTAGATCCATTTTTGTACCTAAACTTAGATTCTGTCAAGATTTGATGATATGACTAGTGTTACTGGAATAGGACTGGATCAGATAGTTCAAGAACTGATTGATATAATGGTTCGAACAAAGGGGTTGAATCGATTAACTTGGAAATTTTTTGAAATTGGTGAAAATAAAAAATGCGGACAAAAATCAATAGTTGAATAGATTGAACTTGTTTAAGGTACGAGGTGAAGAACGGTTGGCTTGATACCGAAGTGTGGATATAATGGATGGCCTAAACTGTGGTTTAAGAGACAATGCAAGTAGTAAATTAGAAATGACTTGTGGTATAGGTAAAGATGAATGACGCCTAAGGGAGGAATATGTTTGAAGATGGATGGTTGAAAAGAATTATTTGGTAAGGTAGCTATAACAATAGGAATTACAACAAGAAAGGTTATAGGTTGAGTAGTATGGTTAGAATATGTCTTGGATAAGGGTGAAAGTGCTGGGATTGGGAAAAAAAGGATAAGTATGCTCCTCAAATCTAACATATCTAGATATATAAATCCTCATTGAAGCATCTATACAAAGATAACTTCTATGAACAAAGGAATAACCCAAGTATTTATATGTAGATGATCTAAACTGCAATTTATGGGTGCTATATGGCCTTAAGTTTGGAAAGAAAAGACAACCAAAGAGACTCATAAATTTATTGTTAGGTTTGGCATGAAAAAGCTTTCCATATTGAGACACACAAGCTAGAGCTATAGTAGGAAGCCAACTTAGTAGAGATGTAACACTGGAGAATGCATCATTCGAATATGTTAGTGGCATAGAAGCTTGTACCAACATTGATAACCCTATCTAGAAAATAATGTGTAAACCCTTTACCTGTATTCAATGCCAGAACAGGGTACGAGGTATTACCAGACTTAGACTCAAACAAACATTCAAAACCAGAACATAAATTTTCGCTCAAATTTAAAACTTTTCATAAACATTCATATAGTCCCGAAAATGACCCTACGAGGCCCAAAACATAAATTGGAAGCAGTTCGGGACTAAACCGAGAACTTTGGAAAATTTCACAACACTTAGAAAATTTTTCATCAAAATAGGGTCACACATCCGTATGGCTTGGGACACGCCCATGTGGGTAGGCCATGTGGTCACACACGCCTGTGTCCCTAACCCGTGTAACTTTTTGTTTATGACGTCATGCACCCAAGGAAGTCACACAACCAAGTCACACGCCCGTGCACTAGGCCGTGTAGCGAATCTAATTTTCAAAATTTTTCATAAAATAAGTGCAGACTTCACACGCCTTGAACACACGCCCATGTCCCTAGGCCGTGTCCTTCTCACGGCTGAGACACACGGCCATGTCTCTGCTCGTGTGACCAATTCAAAGCTAAAATTCAAGATACAGGGGACACACGGCCAGATCATACCCCCATGGGGCAAGCTGTGTGTCACACACGGCCTAGACACATACCTTTGTGTAACACTCCTATAACCCGTATCCGTCGCCGGAATGGGTTATGAAGAATTACTAATCCAAATTTCAACATTAGTACATACACATTTACATAATTTAATTAGCAGTTATACTTATAGCCAACACAATCAAAGATAGAAATTCAACTTATATCGACATTCAAAAGTTGCCATATTCACATGGCATATATACGAAAACATCTCAAAATAACATTCACTTAAGTCTATTCTATACATGCCACACTAGTTCCAAAATATAGCAGTACCAAAAAGACAGATAGTGTGAAGAGTTGCTGACAATCCCCTCCCCGAGCAGGTAACTGGAGTCAACAATCTGTAAAACAGAGAACGTAACAAACGAAGTAAGCTTTCATAAGCTTGGTAAGTTTTAAGCAATGCAAACAATTAAATTCAACTATAAATCGATCAATCAAATTCTCAAGTGACATTTCTCAGGCATAATGCCATTTGGCCGAATATATATATATAACCCTTTAATGTATATTTAGCTTATTAAGTTCACTTGAATCTGAATTCATATAGCTTAAGTAAATCAAATATTTCCACATGACTTCACATTTTGGCCGAATAAATCAGGATCATAAACATCGTATTACATACTTGAGATTCAATCCCAATCGAGCTCATATAAGTACAAGATACATACCTAGCCAATTTAAGGTATTATAAGATTCCAATTGTCATTTTATCACGAAGTCTCACAATCTTAGATTTATATCAAATCACCGGCAATTAGCCTGCTAGGTTTGAAACCTGAATTTTATCACCGGCACGAAGCCTGCTAGACTTTAAGTCTGAATTCATTCACCGGCATTACGCCTGCTAGGCTCGAAGCCCAATATTAACTCACTGGCATTATAACCTGCTAGGCTTAAAGCCTGATATTAACTCACCGGCATTATAGCCTGCTAGGCTCGAAGGCCTGAATAGTACTGTACGATAATCAACTCAACAAGTTCCATATAACATAATCATATCAAATAGGTACTAGCATCATTTGAACATATATAATTATACATCTTAAACACTTTTCGTTCATCTCATTTTCACACTTAGCATTTGATAGCTCATGCATAACATTTCACTCACATTCATTTCAAACTTATCATTTGATTATAAAACTACATTACATATTTACCAACATGTTATACTTGCCATTAGGCCATATAAGCATGATACGATATACCATCATTTCATCTTTAACATTCGGCTAAATCCCTACCTTACAAGGAATAATGAATTCACATAATATATATCAGATTATAATCTATTGTTATTTACGTTGGATTACTGAAAACTTACCTCAAATATTTTCGAACAGTCTCGGATCGGCTATTCAACTACTTTCTCTTTTCCCTTATCCGAATTTGCCCCTCTATGCTCTTGAGCTTAAAATTCAACAATTTTAAACTAGTCATTATTCGACTATTCAAGCACTACTTCAAAAATATAATATATATATTCGACTTTCACACATATAGATCATAGTAAGTTTATAAGAAAACAATAAGCAACTCATTAACAAATTTTTATCAATTATTACCACATAATCACAAATTCACTATAAGCTGTCTACCTGAGCAACAGTCACTAAATTATTTATTACTGGAGCTACGAAACTCCAAATCAATCGCCGTAAATTTTCCCTGAAAATAGACTCATATATCTTTTATCTATAGGGCAGGAAATGGCACGTTTAGGCCTCAGAATTAGGAGTGCATCTATTTTTTTTAGATGGGATGTCAGGAAACATAGTATTTTAAAAAAATGGATTTCCACTTCGAAACCGCTACGCCCCTCAAGATCAAGAGGAGTAACTTTCACATGGATCGAGGGATAAAAACTCTGAGCAATCATTTTCCCTATTAGTCTACTTGCTAAAATTTTCAGAATTTTTGGTTTGGCCAATCAATACCAGATTTTTCTTAAAGTTTCCCCTGTTTCACCGTTTGACTAATCTGACCACTCTTTACTACGAATCAAATTTCTTATTGGATAGAATTCAAAATATGTTCTTGTTGATTTCATTTGAAACTAGACTCATTAAGCTTTAATTACATAATTTATTCAGCTTCTAACTCCACTCCCATAATTTATGGTGATTTTCCAAAATCACGTTACTGCTGCTGTCCCAAGCAGATTTATTACCAATTTACTCTTTCACAACTCTTTGCATTCATATTATTTAAACATGTATATCACCAATCAATTTCATCACCTATCTATAATTTCACTTAAGCATAAGCTCAATACAATACATCGTGCTCAAATCGTTATTCAAGTTCAAATTCGGCTAACACACATATAAATACTAGCAACTAAATATTAACATTGCATTTCACCATAATAGCCAATTGCCATTAAACAATTAAGCCACAATTCTTCAATTTTACCAAGCTTCAACTTAATTTATAACTATCTAAATCATTTAAAACATTTAACATCAAAATTTCTTTGCATTTCATACTATAGCCGATTTTTCCCACTTAGTATCTAATGCACATATATGCTCATTTGTTTGGCTCAACTTCACCTATCTACCATTATTCATAAAAAGAACATGAAACAACAACCATTTCCTTCATTTCAATTCATGACCGAATGCTCACAACACAACCAAAAATCAAAAATATACTTCATGGGTTAAGGTAGAATCAAGAAAGGGACTCATAACATCAAGATATAAGCAAACTACCATGAACTTACCTTCAATTTTCTTCCCCCTAGTGACCGAATATTCAAGAGCTTCTCTTCTCCTATTTGCTCTCTTAAGTTTCGGCTTAGTGATAAAAGAGAAGGAATAAAACTCACTTTGTTTTCATCACCCCATTTTATGATATAAAATAGCATATATTAATTTGTACCATAACTTTAAGTTATAAATTATTAATATAAAATGCACATATTGCTTATCATCAACATGATATGGCCGGCCACTACACATAAAAGTGGGAAGTTTGACATGCAAATCCTCCTATTTTGCACTACAATTTATTTGGCCACTACAAATTAACCTATAGTATTTTCAAAAATTTTCACATAAGTCCTATTTAATAAATTTCACATACAAATGACAAAATCAAAGCATGAAATTTTCACACATGCACTATCACATATATTAAGCACAAAATATAACATGTAATTATTTTTGTGACTCAGTTTTGTGGTCCCGAAACCACTTTCCGACTAGGGTCAAATTAGGGCTGTCACACTTTGTGTCTATCCGTATGGACAAAAATAAGGCTATTTACCAAGCCATTTTGCCAGCCTCACTTGCACCAATTTACACAACAACAAGCAACACAAATCCAAGTATATACATACAACCAATTCAGACACAACCAAGTCATCCACACATCAATTACATGCTATTTCCTATCACATACAATATCTCATACTTAATATCTTAAACCATGCAAAATCCACATTCATGGAAACATCATCTTATGATTATATACTTAGCCAATATTAGCCAAATTCAATGGCCATTTACAAAATGAATTATCAACCATTACAATGCCAACACATTTGGCTAACCAATATGACACATAACAAAATGACCAAGTCCCTATACATGCCATACTCAAAATATTGAGACCAAGTATACCAAAACAATCGTTTGATAGTGTGAATCGAGCTTCGACGTTCCTCAATCTTCGAGCTAGCTTGGTGACACTATAAGGGATGGAAAGAAAAGGGGAGTAAGCTTTAAAGCTTAGTAAGTTTGCATGCAAATAGTAAGCAACATAAATTATTCATTAATCATATAACTACTCCACATAAGTTAACATAAATGTCATCATGTATCTTAGACATAACTTACTCATTAGCATTCTTACCAAGAGTTCATCTCATACCAAAGTTCATACTCATGGGTTTTACATACATACCTGTACCAACTCGTAGCATAGTTACATACTTTGTCATCTTTGACATACTTTTTGGTTTACCCGTTAAACACTTGTAATACTACCGGATGCACAGAAGGTCTTGCACATAAGTGCCACATATGTACCCAATGCTACCTCATATTTCATAACACATAGGGCTCATACACGAGCTAATCACGAGCTTGCTTACACAAGCTGTCAGTCAAGACGTAGCTAGCGGGCTGCTCACACAAGCTGTCAGGTATCTGCAACACATGTCGGACTACCCAGCCTTCAGTAGGACATACATGACCAGCACCCGGATTCACATAGATCACATAACACATGGTATCCTAGTGACATGTCACTTGTATCATAAACTATTACTGAGGTTCAATCGGGATTTTCTCATCGTCAAAACTTCGTTGAATATTTCCATAGAAATAATCGTATAATTTATGCAATATTAGCATTAAATACATAATATAACATTTCATTATTTGCACACAGACTTACCTCGGTACAAAATGGTAGAAAATGGGACTAATCGTCGATAACCTTGTTCTTCCCCGGTCAAGGTCCGAACTTCATTTTTCTCAATCTATAATAGCAATTTTAACTTATTTAATTATCACATTACTCAATGCTGTCCAAAAATCAATTTATGGAAAAATTATATTTTTGCCCCTAAACTTTGACATATTTACATTTTAGTCCTTAGGCTCGTAAAATGAAATGTATCCATTTTCTTTGTCACCCAAGCCTATCCAAACATAAATCATGCTCATAACAGCCCACATTTTTCATCAAATCACATTTCTACTACTCATTTTTACAACTTTTAAAATAAGTCATTTTTATGCATTTTCACTAAAAATCACTTAGTAAAAGTTGTTTATCACACCTTAAACATCCAATATCTTCCACCAAACATCAAAATACATGCATGTCACACATGCGTGAATTTTTAAACAAGAACCTTACTTCAAAATAATGGTAGAAATAGGTAAATTGTGTTATGAGGACATAAAAAATGTAAAGAGCATTAAAAACGGGGCTAGGATGTACTTACAATCAAGCTTGAAAGTTGAAGAAACCCTAGCTATGGTCTCCTTGCAAAATTCAGACAAGGTGAAGAAGATGGACACAAATTTTGACTTGATTTTCCCTTTTTATTCTTTTATTTACCAAATGACCAAAATGCCCTTAATGCAAAACTTTGAAATTTTACCTATTCATGTATATTTTTGTCCATTAACTTATCCAATGGTCTAATTACCAACTAAGGACCTCTAATTGAAAATCTCATAGCAATTGGACACCTTAAACAAGTAGAACTCAACTTTTTCACTTTTTACAATTTAGTCCTTTTGAATAAATTGAGTGCCCAAACATTAAAATTTTTGAACGAGATTTTCACAGAATAGTTCCATAAAATTTTAGACCATGAAAGTATAATAAAAATGGAGTTTTCTACATCAGATTCATGGTCCCGAAACCACTGTTTTGATTAACCCCAAAATCGCGCTGTTACAATTCTCCCGCCTTTAGGGATTTTCGTCGGCGAAAATCCTAGCAGAAAATAGGTTTGGGTACTATTTTCTTATTCCCTTCTCAGGCTCTCAAGCAGCCTCTTCGACCCCATGCCTTTACCAAAACACTTTCACAAGAGTTATACTTTTATTTCTCAATTGTCTAACCTCTCGAGCTAAAATCTTAATCTGTTCTTCACCGTACATCATATCAGGTCAAATTTCAATCTCTGTCAGAGAAATTACATGTGAAGGATCGGAACGATACCGTCGTAACATCGACACGTGAAACACATTATGAATCCTTTCCAACTCTGTCAGTAAAGCTAACCGATATGCCACTGACCCTAGTCTTTCAATAATTTCATATGGCCTAATAAAACGTGGACTCAACTTGCCTTCACGGCCAACTCTGAGAATCTTCTTCCATGGAGATACTTTCAAAAATACTTTATCCCCAACTTGAAACTCAATCTCTTTTCTTTTCAAATTCGCATATAATTTCTGTCTATCAGAAGTAATTTTTAAGCAATCACGAATTGCCTTCACTTTTTCTTCAGTTTCCTTAATCAAGTCAACCCCATGAATCTGTTTCTCGTTAAGCTCGGTCCAATACAAAGGCTTTCGACACTTACGGCCATACAATGCCTCATAAGGTGCCATTTTTATACTCGACTGATGGTTGTCGCTATAGGCAAATTCAACCAATGGTAGATATTTTTCCCAACTACCCTCAAATTCTAAAACAGAGCATCGAAGCATATGTTCAAGTATCTGAATTACCCTTTCGGATTGATCATTGGTCTATGGATGAATGCAGTACTAAAATTCAATTTCGTACCCAAGGCTTCTTGAAACTTTTTCCAAAACCTCGAAATAAATCTCGGATCTCTATTCGAAATAATATAAATAGGTACCCCGTGCAATCTCACAATCTCAGCAATGTATAGCTCTGGTAGCTTATCAAGTGAATAATCATTACGTACTAGTATAAAATGAGCCAATTTCGTCAATCTATCAACCATAACCCATACGACATCTTTCTTTCTTGGAGTCAAAGGCAAACTAATTATGAAATCCATCACAATCTATCCCATTTCCACTTGGGCACCATCACTGCCTGAAGTAAACCCGAAGACACTTGGTATTCAGCTTTCACTTGTTGACAAATCAGACACCTCGAAACAAACTCGGAGATATCTCTTTTCATGCCCGACCATCAGTACATTTTTTTTCAAATCATTATACATTTTCGTACTGCCCAGATGCACATATAAACAACCATTATGCACTTCATGAAGAATTTTTTGAATAAGTTCATCATTCTTTGGTACACAAACTCTACCTAGGAACATCAAACAATCATCGAGTTTGACAAAAAATCTGAATCACTAACCGATTCACAATGAGCTCTCTTGGCTTATAATTCACTGTCACATTTTTGAGCTTTACAAATTTTCTGAATAAACATCGGCCTAGCTCTCAACTCGGCTAGAATAGAACCATCATCGGATAAGGTCAATCTCGTGTTCAATGCTATCAAAGCAAACAAATTCTTCTTACTCAAGGCATCTGCGACTACATTCGCTTTACCGGGGTGATAGTCAATCACCAACTTATAATCTTTCAGCAACTCGAGCCATCTTCGTTACTGTAAGTTCAAGTCCTTCTGAGTCATCAAATACCTTAAAATCTTATGGTCGATAAAAACATGACATTTCTTACTGTACAAATGGTGTCGCCATATCTTCAAGGCAAACAGAATAGCGACTAATTCCAAATCATGCACCGGGTAATTCTTCTCATGTGGCTTCAATTGTCTTGAGGCATAAGCTATCACCTTGCCTTCTTGCATCAAAACACATTCTAATCCATTGAGTGACGTATCGCTATAAATCACAAACTCTTTTCCCGGTTCAGGTTGCACTAAAACTAGTGCCTCAGTTAATAATGCCTTCAATTTCTCAAAACTTTGCTGACATTTTTTGGACCATTCAAACTTGACATCTTTTTGCAACAATTTCGTTATAGTAGTAATAATCATCAAAAACCCTTTGACAAACCGGCAGTAGTAACCGGCTAAGCCCAAAAAGCTTCTAACCTCAGATACATTTTTTGGTGGTTTCCACTCAACAATAGGAGAAATCTTTCTCGGATCAACTCGAATACCATCACCTGAAACAAAGTGTCCCAAAAATTTGATTTCTCGAAGCTAAAATTCACTTTTACTAAACTTAGGATACAACTATTTTTCTTTCAAGGTCTGCAAAACAGTTATCAACTGCTCTGCATGCTCTGTCTCATTACGAGAATAGATCAGTATGTCGTCAATAAAAACAACCACAAACTTATCTAAATATGGTCAGAAAATTCGGTTCATTAAGTCCATAAAAATTGCAGGAACATTTGTTAGTCCAAAAGGCATAACAAGAAATTCACAGTGCTTGTACCTTGTTCTAAAGGTAGTCTTTGGCACATCCGACTCTTTAACTCCCAACTAGTAGTATTCGGATCTCAAATCTATCTTTGAAAACATTGTTTCCCCTTTCAGTTGATCAAACAAGTCATCGATTCTCGGCAAGGGATATTTGTTCTTTATGGTCACTTTGTTAAGCTGTCAATAATCGATGCAAATCTCATAGATCCGTCTTTCTTCTTTACAAAAAATACCGGTGCTCCTCAGGGAGAATAACTCGGTCTCGCAAAACCCTTATCTATCAGTTCTTGCAACTAAGTTTTCAACTCCTTCAATTCGGTCGAGGCCATCTTATATGGAGCTATTGATATTGGTGTAGTCCTAAGAACCAAATCAATACCAAATTCAACTTCTCTAATTGGAGGCAAACTTGACAATTCTTCAGGAAACACATCCGAATATTCACACTACTGACACTGTTTCAATTTTCAATTTAGATTCTTTCGTATTCAACACATAGGCAAGATAGGCTTCACAACCCTTTCGTAAACATATCTGAGCAAACATTGAAGAAATCACAATTGGTAATTTATCTGACTCTTCTGATTCAACCCGAAGAATTTCACCATTTTCACATCTCAATTCAATGGCTTTCCATCTAAAATTTACTATAGTATCATGTATAGTCAACCAATCCATACCCAAAATAACATCAAATTCATCAAATGATAACAACATCAAGTCAGTCGGAAAACAGTGATCTCTAATCATCAAAGGACATTTCTTGCATACTTTATCAACTACTACATGCTTGCCTAAAAGGTTTGACACCTTAATCATGAATTTCGCAGCCTCAACAGGCATATTCTTACTAATTACCAAATTCATGCATACATATAAATGGGTAGATCTCAGATCGATCAAAGCAATAACAGTAGTATCATAGAGAGAAAAGTATCGGTGATAACATCGGGAGAATATGCGTCCTAACGGACACGAATGGCATAAGCTCTAGCCAGTTCTCTAGCGTCAGATCTCCCTGCTGAATCCTTTGTCACATTTTTTCTACTAGCTCTAGTCCCTGTATTTCTCAGGGATCTCCCTCTAGAAGCAGTATTACTCGACCTTGTGCTCTAAAACTTTTCTTTTTCAGTCATCTCAGGGCAATCTTTAATGAAATGATCTTGGGAACCACACTTGAAACAAGCTCGATCATTCATTTGGCACTTGTCGGGGTGACATCTTCCACAATGGGGGCATCCAGATCTATTGGGTCGATTTTCAACGCTCGCAATAGAAGTAGTCTGAGCTTTATAACCCTAATACTGATTCCTATGATTTCTATTTGAAAACCCAACTGAAGCATAAGAACAAGAATGCATCTCTCTAGATTTCTTAGATTGAGATTGGAACGAGTTACCCATCAGTCTCTTTCTTGCATCTCTAGCCTCAGACTCGACTTTTCTCTATTCTTTGGTTAGTTCCTTTACTTTACAAGCCCGATCAACGAGCATAACAAATTCTTTCAGTTCAAGAATACCGACTAACAGTCTAATGTCTTCATTAAGCTCGTCTTCAAACCTGTTACACATAATAGCTTCGGAGGAGACACACTCTCTAGCATACTTGCTGAGTGGAACAAACTTTCTTTCATATTCAGCGACTGACATGCGACCCTGTTTCAGCTCAAGAAATTCTTTACGCTTTTGATTGATGAATCGCTGATTGATAAGCTTCTTTTGGAACTCCTCTTGAAAGAATTCCCATGTAATCCTCTCTTTTGGGACCACAAATACTGGTGTTTTCCACCATGTCGTGTCCCTCAGTAAAGATACAACACATTTCAAGCATTCATCAAGTGTAAAAGATAACTCATCAAATGCTCTAATAGAATTCTCAAGCCAAAATTCTGTCTTTTCGAGATCATCATCGGCATTTGCTCTAAATACCTTAGCCCTTTACTTTCTAATCTTATCAACCGGTGTTCTATTCAATCTAATAAAGTCAATACCTTGAGGCACTATGGTGACAGGTTGAGGATTAGAAAGGGATGGAGCATGATGTTGTTGAGCGACCGGGTTTGTTCAAACGAACCTTGAGAACCACTCGTTCATCATTTGGAAGAAGGCTTCCCGAGCCTCTCCTTCCTGACTCACAGTTACGGGTTTACTCTCAACTGGCAACATCCCTTGGGTGGGAGCTGGTGCATTACTTTCTACATCATCTGCCACAGCTCGATCGAGATCCATTACTATGTGAAAACACAGTTTAAAATTGTCAGAAGTCGTCACACTATCACAATTTATATATGGCATGTATAGCTAGATACACATGTTATGTTAGTCTGAGAACCGACTAAACCGTAGCTCTGATACCACTAAATGTAACACCCCTTAGCCGTATTCAACGCCAGAATAGGGTACGAGGTGTTACCAGACTTAGACTCAAACAAACATTCAAAATCGAAACATGAATTTCTGCTCAAATTTAAAACTTTTCATAAACATTCATATAGTCCCTAAAACAAGCCTACGACGCCCAAAACATAAATTGGAAGTAGTTTGGGACCAAACCGAGGACTTTGGAAAATTTCACAACACTTAGAAAATTTTTCAATAAAACATGGTCACACGTCCGTGTGGTTTGGGACACGCCTGTGTGGGTAGGCCGTGTGGTCACACATGCCCATGTCTCTAACCTGTGTAACTCTTTGTTTATGACGTCATGCACCCAAGGAAGTCACACGACCAAGTCATACACCCATGTACTAGGCCGTGTGGCGAATTTAATTTTCGAAATTTTTCATAAAATAAGTGCAGGCTTCACACGCCCTGAGCACACGCCCATGTCCCTAGGCTGTGTCATTCACATGGCTGAGACACATGGCCGTGTCTCTGCCTATGTAACCAATTCGAAGCTAAAATCAAGATACAGGGGACACACGACTAGATCACACCCCATGGGGAAAGTCGTGTGTCACACACGGCCTGACACATGCCCGTGTGTCTATCTGTGTAGAAAAAAATAAGGCTATTTACCAAGCCATTTTTCCACCCTTACTTGCACCAACCTACACAACAACAAGCAACACAAATCCAAGTACATACATACAACCAATTCAGCCACAACCAAGTCATCCACACGTCAATTACATGCAGCTATTTCTTATCACATACAACATCTCATACTTATTATCTTAAACCATGCAAAATCCACATTCATGGAAACATCATCATATGAATATATACATAGCCAATATTAGCCAAATTCAATGGACATTTACAAAATGAATTATCAACCATTATAATGCCAACACCTATGGCTAAACCAATATGACACATAACAAAATGACCAAGCCCTTATACACGCCATACTCAAAATATTGAAACCAAATATACCCAAAACAATTGTTTGATAGTGTGAATTGAGCTCCGACGTTCCTTAATCCCCGAGCTAGCTTGGCGACACTATAAAGAATGGAAAGAAAAGAGGAGTAAGCTTTATAGCTTAGTAAGTTTGCATGAAAATAGTAAGCAACATATTCATTAATCATATAACTACTCCACATAAGTTAACATAAATGTCATCATGTATCTTAGACATAACTTACTCATTAGCATTCCTATGATGAGTTCATCTCATACCAAAGTTCATACTCTTGGGTTTTACATACATACCTGTACCAACTTGTAACATAGTCACGTACTTTTTCATCTTTGACATACTCTTTAGTTTACTCGTTAAACACTTGGAATACTATCGGATACACGGAAGGTCTTGCACATAAGTGCCACATATGTAGCTAATGCTACCTCATATTTCATAACACATAGGGCTCACACACAAGCTAATCACGAGCCTGCTCACACAAGCTGTCAGTCAAGACATAGCTACGCGGGCTGCTCACACAAGCTATTAGGTATCTGCAACACATGTCGGACTACCCAGTCACTAGTAGGACGTACATGACCTGTAACGGCCCAATTTTAGGGCTAGTCGGAATAGTGGTTTTGGGACCACAAATCAGTCATAGTAAAATTTATTTTATTAAATTTTTATGGTCTACAGTTTCGCGAAATGATTTTTTGAAAATTTCGTTCAAAACTTTTGACGTTTGGGCACTGAATTCAGTCAAAAGGACTAAATTGTAAAAAGTGAAAAAGTTGAGTTGTACAGGTTAGAACTATCCAATTGTTATGAGATTTTAAATTAGAGGTCCTTATATGATAATTAGACCATTTTTTTATTCAATGGATAAAAATGGACATGGAGAGATAAAATTTTAAAGAAAGGCTTTAAGGGCATTTTGGTCATTTAGTAATTAGAAGATTAAAAAGGGAAAAATGAAGCTAAATTTGCTCATCTTCTTCAAACTAGCATAAAAAATCTCAAGCTCTCCATATCTAGGGTTTGTTCAACTTTCAAGCTTGATAGTAAGTGCATCCTAGCCCCGTTTTTAATGCTCTTTACAATTTTGAAGTCTTATTCACCGGATCTTTCCATTTCTACCATTATTTTGAAGTAGGGTTCATGTTTAAAAATTTAACCATGTATTACATGTATGTGTTTTGATGTTTAATGGTAGAAAATAAAAGTTTGATGTGTAACAAATAACTTTTACTAAGTGATTTTCCATGAAAACACCTTAAAAGGACCTATTTGTAAAAAGTTGTAAAATGGGTAGTAAAAATTAGATTTGATGAAAAATGTGGGCTGATATGAGCATGTATATGGTTCGGTTAGGCTTGGGTAATAAAGAAATTGAATACATTTCATTTTACGAGCATAGGGACCAATTTGTAAAAATGTGAAACTTTAGGGGCAGAATGGTAATTTTCCCTAAAATGCAAATTAGTGAAAATGTATGTGTAAAATGATGAATTGATGGTTGAGTTTGCTTATCTAGACCCGGAAAAACCGCTTACGAAATTAAATCGAGGAAAACGAAAAGTCTTGGATTAGTGGAGTTTCAAATCCAAACCATTCTCAAGGTAAGTTTGTGTGATTCAATTTGGTATGTTATTAGGTTTTGATTGAATTGTGTGAATGAGATAGTTATACATGATGATATACACTATGAAATAATCACAAGATGAAAAACATGATTAAAATGTCATTTTCCCGATTGAATATTGTGTTTCGATGGATTATAAAAATTTTCTTGAACCGAACAAAAATAATATGAAAAGGATTTAGCCCGAACGGGTAATCTTGAGCTACACTCTCTTGAGCAAATGTTATGAAATGGATTTAGCCTGGACGGGGAGTTCATAGTTGGCTCATCAGAGCTAATGTTATTAAAAGGATTTAGCCTGGACTAGTAATCTGGAATAAGCTCTTGGGAGCGAATGTTAAAGGCAGGATTTAGCCTAGACTGGTAATCTCATCATATGAATGTGGCTCGGGAGTGTGCTCTATGAATATATGCCTAAGGAGTACTCTGGATGTGAATTAACGGGCGATAGACATGTATACCTTGAGTATATTACCCGAGTATCCATCGAAATTACAATAGTTCAACGAAAAGAAATCCTGAAAAGTGGAGAAGTGAAATAATATGAAAGTTTATTTTATGTGAGCTCATCTATGTTGATTTGATAATTTCATGATGTGTATAACTAATGATTTGATAACTTCATGATGTGTATAACTAACTTGTTTAATGAGTGAATGTATTTAGGTAACTTGTCAAAATTATTGATGGAATGAATGCGTATATTTGCTTACTTGAATAATTATGACTAGTAAGTTTTCTGTCTATTACACAAACTTACTAAGAATGAAAATGCTTACCCCGTTTTACTTTTCCTTGTCTTGTAGTGCTCGTAAGGCTCGTGAAGGTTGGAGGATTTGGTTGAAGCAAGATCACACTATCCACAAATCTCTTTTTGGTATAGCTAAATGATTCATTTTGGTATAATGGCATGTATAAGCTATTTGGCATAGATTACGGCTTGTAAGGGATATTTTGTGACTTAGCCATTAGAATGGCTAAAGATGTTCAATTGGTGCATGTATGATGTCAATATATGTCCAAATTCTTATGTGTCAAGTACAGTTGATGATACATTTTATAAATGGCCATTGAAATTGGCTAACTTTGGTTTAAGTTTATATACATATGATGATGTCTTTCATAGATGTGGAAATTGCTTGGTTTGAAATGCTAAGTATGTGATAAATGGTGACATGGAAATGATGTGTTGTTGTCATGTTTGTGGTTGATTTGGTTGATTAAATATGTTTGGATTAGTGCTATGATTTGTGGTATAGGTTGGTGTATAGGAAGATGGAAAAAAGGCTTGGTAAATAGCCTTATTTTTTGTCCACATCGGTAGACACCCGGGCGTGTGTCTAGGCCGTGTGTGACACACGGTCTGCCCTATGGGTGTATGATTTGGCCGTGTGTCCCCTGCATCTTAGTTTTGAGAAACAGAATGCTTAGTAGTAAACACATGGGCACGAGACATGTCCGTGTGTCTCGACCATGTGAAAGACACGGCCTTAGGACATGGGTGTGTGCCCAGGCCGTGTGAAGTCTGCACTTGATTTTTGGAATTTAATTCGCGACACAGCCTAAGCACACAGGCGTGTGACTTGGCCGTGTGACCCTATTAAGTTGATGATGTCATAAAGAGAGAGGTACACTGGCTGAAGACACAGGCGTGTGAGACTACACGGCCTACTCACACGGGCGTGTGACCCTCCAGAGCAAGAAAATTTCCTAAGTGTTGTAAAAGTTCTAAAAGTTCTCGGTTTAGTCCCGAACCAGTCCCAATGTATATTTTGGGCCTTGTAGGCCCGTAGTAGGGACGATATGCATATGTATGAATGGTTTTAAATTGGATGAAATTTTATGGCTCGGTTTTGTGTGAACGTTTTTGTTTAAAACCAGTAACGCCTCAAATCTGGTCCCGATGTCAGATACGGGCAATGGGTGTTACATGACCAGCACCTGGATTCACATAGATCACATAACACAAGGTATCCTAGTGACATGTCACTTGTATCCTAAACTATTCCTAAGGTTCAACCGGGATTTTCTCCTCGCCGAAACTTCGTTGAATATGTCCATTGAAACAATCGTACAATTTATGCAATATTAAGTATTAAATACATAATATAACATTTCATTATTTACACACAAACTTACCTCAATACAAAATGCTAGGAAATGAACTTAATCGTCAATAACCTTGTTCTTCCCCTGATCAAGGTCCAAACTTCATTTTTCTTAATATATAATAGCAAATTTAACTTATTTAATTATCGCATTACTCAATACTGTCCAAAAATCAACTTATGATAAAATTACATTTTTGCCTTTAAACTTTGACATATTTACATTTTAGTCCTTAGGCTTGTAAAATGAAATGTATCCATTTCCTTTGTCACCCAAGGCTAACCGAACCTAAATCATGCTCATAACAGCCCACATTTTTCATCAAATCACATTTCTACTACTGATTTTTACAACTTCTATAAATAAGTTCTTTTTATGCATTTTCACTAAAAATTACTTAGTAAAAGTTGTTTATCACACCTTAAACATACAATATCTTCCATCAAACATCAAAATACATGCATGTCACAAATGGGTAAATTTTTAAACATGAACCCTACTTCAAAATAATGGTAGAAATAGGTAAATCGGGTTACGAGGACTTCAAAAATGTAAAGAGCATTAAAAATAGGGCTAGGATGTACTTACAATCAAGCTTGAAAGTTTAAGAAACCCTAGCTATGGTATCTTTGTAAAATTTGGCCAAGGTGAAGAAGATGGACACAAATTTTGACTTGATTTTCCCTTTTAATTCTTTTATTTACTAAATAACCAAAATGCCCTTAATGCATAACTTTGAAATTTTACCTATTCATATTCATTTTTGCCCACTAACTTATTCAATGGTCTAATTACGAACTATGGATCTCTAATTTAAAATCTCATAGCAATTGGACACCTTAAACAAGTAGATCTCAACTTTTGTACTTTTTACAATTTAGTCCTTTGACTAAATTGAGTGCCCAAACATTAAAATTTTCGAACGAGATTTTCACAGAATAGTTCCATAAAACCATAGACCATGAAATATAATAAAAATAGACTTTTCTACGTCGAATTCATGGTCTGGAAACCATTGTTTCGACTAGCCCCAAAATCGAGCTGTTACATAATGTGTATGCTTTCTTTCAAGCAATCCATTTTTTTCTAAAGTGTGAAGGCTTCACCACCTATGAACAATACTATGTGTCTTAAGATAGGGTGGAAATGGCTAAAACTCCCCTTATTCACCAATTTGCAATACTTTCCGCTTATAGCCAAACAATCTTTCATCTTGTTGTGAAATTTCATAAATGGAGCCTAAACATATAATTTCTCCTTCAAAAAATAAATCTAGGAATATTTGGAATAGGCATATTTGAATGTTACATAATGAGAAACCATTTGAACAAAGGGGAACAAGACTATAGAGGTTTACTATTACTTAGTCCAATGGTTCAATAAATTAAGTTGCAAACTGAGAGTATGAAAATTTATATGCTTTAGCAAGTTTACAAGTAGAGAAAATAATTAGATATTTATTTCTTAAAAAATGAATACTTGTAGTTATTCAAGTCTTTGGTCAATACATAATAAAAAGGGTAATCAAACTTTTTGTATAAGAGATCAAGTGAATTAGACTTAGCAATTGTATTACAAGAACCATTGGTACCCTAATGAGTATTATTGGCCACTATAGAACCTTGATGATCCTTATTGTACATATTAAAATCACCAAGAGGTAGCCTATACAGTCCATTAGCTTATAAATCTTGCAGTAACACCTCTTTGGAAGCCAAATCTTTGACTTGATAGTATGTTAGAAAGAACTCAAATGAGACATGATTGTCCTTAGTAAATTTAGACTCAGAGAGTAATTTTTTTGTTAGATTAGGTACATGCAACTCATATCTCAATATATAAAGATCTAGGTCTTGTGAGTATATGTGACTATGCAACTACAACATCTCTCAGCCATTTCAAACGACTGATACGGGTGGGAGATGCCATCGGAGAATGGATGAGTAAGAAATCTTGGATTTATTTAAGTATTGAAAGTTTAAAACATCATTATAAATTAATTAAAATATGTTTTAAACAAGATTCAAAGTTTTAAAAACAATTTAAAATAATTTAAGTTTTAATTGAATTTAACTAGAGAAGATTGGAACCCAAAAATAAGCTCTGAAAGGTCAAAACAGCTTAAAATAGTGTAGTGCTGAAAACAAGCGTGATGTCATGATGTGAGGACTTTTGACATTGCGATGAGACTTATTGAGTAGTGATGTCATGATGTGAAGTGGCAAGATCATGAGGTTGCAATTCCATGGTCATTACGTCGAGTGGTAAGGCCACGACATTAAAATTTTGTGGTCACGATGTAACTTGCTTAGTATGCCCAAAACACTTCAAAATATTTTCTAAGTCCCTTTATTGAGGTTATATCTAACACATGCTTGAAAATCATTCAAATATGTATGAAATCCAGTATAAAACATTTTAAATTCGCAATTTATAATCCTCAAATGTAAGTAACCATACATATCAACAATTTACTAAAAGAATGATAATATGATGAAATAACAAGTGTAGCTTGCAAGTTCAAATTTAAACAACATTCAACAAAAAGACCAAGTAATATGAAATTAACATATTTACTTATGTAGACTCCTAAGACATGTTACAACTAAGAATATATCAATTTTTTAACTTTTTTAGGTATCGTTGATATTGTGATATCCTAGATTGAGCTAGGCTTCATGTCTCCTTGAATCAACAATCTACGCATAAAAACATAGCACGTAAGCAAACAATGTTTAGTCTTTTCAAATGAAATTCACTATACTTACCTTGTTGGAGGTGAGCATACAAAATTCCATGAGAACATAAATACTTAATACAACATTCTCAACTACATCACATACCAAGATTGTCTTTAAAGAGATAGTGTATATTCGATGATCCACAATAAATGCTAAACCATCAAATGACACGATATAGCTCTAACCCTATAATAACCGATACATAAATGTCTATATGACCCTAATTGGCATGTCAACCGTATCCTATCAATTCTACTAAGTTTACATGGGTACAGGAACTAGGTGAACATTTATAAACAAGTTCTTTCTTCTAAAGTTACAACATTCATAGACATTCATGTTTTTTACTTTACATAGCTCATGAACCCAATATTCATTTACATTATACAAGTCAATCATGCCATTGTCCACATATAAAATCCTTTTTTTCAATTTTCTTATAATCACCACCAATAAATATTTCTTTTAAAACATCCACCATGTTTTCATACCATATTGCCTAACATGATAACTATATTGGCTTTCATACCATAATTTCACGTTCAAATAATACATTAAATACATTAAATTACTAGTACACACAACAACATGGAAGTATAGTCAGTTCCATGATAACTTACCTTTCCCAAAAGTAACAAAAATGGTTGGAGACTTTTACAAGGCCTTCAATCCATAAAGATTTTCTTTCCCTTGATAGAATCACCTCTAGCAACCTCTTTCTCTTCAAATACATACAAAGTCAACAATTTTGCCAAAATGTCAAAATAAAATTTATTTGTTATATTAATGGCTTAACAATCATTCCAAAGCATTTAACTATGAAATGGGATGATGGAATACTAAGAAATCATGAACCGTTACCAAAATCTCTTTCTTCTCCCTTTAGCTCAACCTTCCTACACTAAAGCTCAAACCTTAGATGTGGGTGAAGAGAATGGTGACGTGTAACATCCTAAATTAGAGCCTAGTCGGAATAGGGATTTCAGGACCACAAATCTGACGTAAAAATATTTGTTTTATGATTATTTTGAGGTCTAGGACATGAAAGCATGTAAGTGTAAAAGTTTCATGAAGAAATTCTAGGTGTAAGGTGTCCAATTGAAAATTAGGGACCAAATTGAATAAATTGCAAAACTTGTGTTCTAGAAGCAATTTATATGAAATTGCTTTGGATTATTAATTAGGAGGTCTTAAATAGCAATTTTCCCAAAATCTATGTTTTTGGACAAAAATGGGCATGGATGGAAAATTTTGAAAGTTTAGTAACGAAGGGCATTTTGGTCATTTAGTAATAAATGAAATAAAAAGGGAAAATCAAAGCAAAATTCAGTCATCTTCTTCTTGCGGCTGCCGAAATTTGCAAGGGTTTCATAAGCTAGGGTTTTGACATTTTCAAGCTTGATAGTAAGTGACTCCTAGCCCCGTTTCTACTGTTCTTTTCATTTTTGAGATCCTCGTAACATGCTCTATCCATTTCTACCATATTTCAAGCTAGGGTTCATGTTAGAAATTTGAACCATGCATGAGATGTTGTTTCTTAATGATTTATGGAGGATTATGAAAATTAGATGTTAGATAAACATATTTTATTAGGTGATTTTTCATGAAAACACCTAAAAGGACCTTTTAGATAAACATATTTTAGGCGATTTTTCATGAAAACACCTAAAAGGGACCTATCTGTAAAAGGTATAAAATGTGTGGTAGAAATGAGAAATAGAGAAAAAAATGGGCTAGTATGAACTTAGAATAGATTCAGCTAAGCTTGGGTAACCAAGGAAATACATGCATTTCGTTTTACGAGCGTTAGGACTAAATTGTAAAAATGTGAAAGGTTTGGGGTAAAATAGTCATTTTTCCCAAGAGTGAATTTTGGGGCTGAATTTGAATAATGTGATAGAATAGTAACTTATTTTTTTTATATAGACCCCGAGAGACCAATTCCGGAGGTTGACCGTGAAAAAAAAAAGGTTTTGGAATAACCAAAATTCAAATTCGCAACATCTTCCAGGTAAGTTCGTATGGTAATAATAATGCAATATCATGCTTGAATTGTAATTCTCTATTATTATGGCATAAATTGTATGATTTAATATATTAGAAGATTTTATGGATGATGAATATGATGTGGAAAATGTGATGAATGTTAAATTACTATTACATGAGTTGTATGAATTGCTACACAGTTGTGCCAAATGAGGATTCGACAAATAAGTTCATGTAACTCAAATGTATACCTTTTAATACTTAAAATGTATGCTCTTTGACGTTATGAAATTTAGATATTCATTGTATAGTAATTCATGTTATATGAATGAAACAATGAAAAGAGGTCTAAAAGTCCCGGTTGAATGAAAAGGATGTCCGATGGATTTTCCTAAAAAAGAACTGACGGTAGAAGGATCTAGCCCGGACAGGTGTTCCTTATGTGATCTAGCCTCCCGACGAATATGTGTTTAAATGGAATTAGCCCGGACGGGTAATTCGAATTAGGATTTGAATTTAGCCTGGACTGGTAATTCAGATCTGAGCTCATTAAAGTAATTGTCGTTGTAGGGGATTGAGCTAGTTCTAGGAACGAGCCTATTTCTATTACCCCATACAGGATGGCCCCGACTGAATTGAAAGAGTTAAAATCACAGTTGCAGGAATTGACTGACAAAGGTTTTTCAAGACTCAGCTTTTCTCCTTGGGGTGCTCTTGTATTGTTCGTGAAAAAGAAAGATGGTTCGATAAGGTTATGTATAGATTACCAACAACTCAACAAGGTAACTATCAAGAACAAGTATCCTTTGCCAAGGATCGATGACTTGTTTGATCAATTAACGGGAGCTACAGTGTTTTCAAAGATAGATCTGAGATCCTGCTACTACCAGCTGCGAGTTAAAGAGTCTGACGTGCCTAAGACTGCCTTCAGGACGAGGTATGGTAACTATGGCTACCTTGTCATGCCTTTTGGTCTAACACAAGCCCCAGCTGCATTTATGGATTTTATGAATTGTGTTTTCTAACCATACTTGGACAAGTTTGTTGTGGTATTGATCGACGATATTTTGATTTATTCCCGTAGTGAGTCTGAGCATGCTGAACATTTGAGGACTGTTTTACAGACTTTATGAGACAAGCTATTATACGCTAAGTTTAGCAAAAGCAAATTTTGGCTTCGACAGGTCGGATTCCTGGGTCACATTGTGTCGGGTGATGGCATCCGAGTTGATCTAAATAACATTTATGCTATTGTCGAGTGGAAGCTGCCAAAGAATGTAACTGAGGTTAGAAGCTTCTTGGGCTTAGCCAATTACTACTGATGTTTTGTAAAGGGATTTTGTATGATTGCAACTCTCTTGACGAGGTTGATGCAAAAAGATGTTAGGTTTGAGCTGTCGAAAAAAGTCAGCAGAGTTTCAAGAAATTAAAGACATTGCTGACAGAAGCTCCAGTTTTAGTGCAACCCAAGCCGGGAAAAGAATTCGTGATCTACAGCGATGTGTCCTTGAATGGACTGGGTTGTGTACTTATGCAAGAGGGCAAAGTGATAGCCTATACTTTGAGACGATTAAAGCCACACGAGAAAAATTATCCAACACATGACTTGGAGCTAGCTGCCATTGTATTTGCCTTGCAGATTTTGGGACACCATTTGTATGGTGAAACTTGCCATGTGTTCACAGATCACAAAAGTTTGAAGTACTTGATGACTCAAAAGGAATTGAATCTGAGACAGCGGAGATGGTTAGAGTTAATTAAAGATTATGAGCTAATAATTGATTATCACCTGGGAAAGGCGAACGTGGTCACTGATGCCTTGAGTAGGAAGTCCTTGTTTGCATTGAGGGCTATGAACACACGATTGGCGTTGTCTGATGATGGTTTAGTTTTGGCAGATTTAAGAGCCAGACCGACATTTCTCCAAGATGATTGTGCTCGACGAGGATCCGACAAGTAAGTTCGTGTAACTCGAATGTATACTTTTTAATACTTAAAATGTATGCTCTTTGATGTTATGAAATTTAGATATTCATAGTATAATAATTCATGTTATATGAACGAAATAATGAAAAGAGGACTAAAAGTCCCGGTTGAATGAAAAGGGTGTCTGATGGATTTTCCTAAAAAGGAATTGACGGCAGAAGGATCTAGCCCGGATGGGTGTTCCTTATGTGATCTAGCCTTCCGAAGAATATGTGATTAAATGGATTTAGCCTGGATGGGTAATCTGAATTAGGATCTGAATTTAGCCTGGACTGGTAATTCAGATCCGAGCTCATTAGAGTAATTGTCGTTGCAGGAGATTTAGCCTGGACTGGTAATCCCGACATTACTCAACGAGTTTATACTACGAGGGATTTAGCCTAGACTTGTAACACCCCGAACCCGTGACTGTCGCCAAAATAGGTTAAGAGGCATTACTAAACCTATAACTCAGTTCAAAACATACATTGAACAAATTTCATCACAATTCAGTAATCATTAATCATTCACATTCAAAATGTACTTAAATCAATCATACAAAGTCTTAATCATGCATTTGGGATTAAATTGATGACATATAAAAATTTCAAAAACTTATAAAATTTCAACATTTCAAATACCACACGCCCGTGTGAATAGGCCGTGTGCTTCACACGACATTAGACATGCCCATGTGTCTAAGCTATGGCAAAACAGGGCATACATACTGACTTGTCCACACGGCCACAAAACACGCCCGTGTGCCAGGTCATGTGAAAATTAAGGAGGCTACTGACTTGGGTCACATGGCCGGCCACACGCCCGTGTGCCACACACGACTGATAGACACGCCCGTGTGTCTAGGCCGTGTCAAAACTGTAGGGTATACTTACTTTAATTCATAGGGTACCTCATGGGACACACGGCCGTGTAACATGGTCGTGTGTCACACACGGTTAAGACACACACCCGTGTCTCTACCCGTGTGGACAAAATAGGCCATTTGAAAAGCGATATTTGCCACCCGAAAACATAAGCATTTACATTCATATTAGAACACAATTATGCAACTCAATTGGAAACCAAAATAACCAATTCAATATAAATTATAAGCCATAACCAAGCTTACCATTTACAAATCCAAAAACTTATTTAATCTCATATATAATTCAGTCTTTTAACATCTATATATCAAGACTGCATTTGCATAATTTCATTCAAATATTACCATACCAAAACATACCCCATTAAGCTCATATATGAAATCAAAATATGATACCAAAATAAGCCAAATTACATGGCTTAACTTATATACAATTTCATTCTTAAACCATGATACCAAAACGTAACTATTATCATCAAACTAGCCTATACATGCCATATTTACATAAGTTCATAAGTTCAAAATACCAATCAGAAATTGGATAGTGTGACGTGCAACTCTGACTTATCCGAAACGGGCGAGCTAACGAACCCTATAAGACATAGAAAATGAAACATATTAAGCATATAACTTAATGATCTCGTATAATTCAGAATTAAACTTACCATTTATACATAATCAAAGCAATACAATTGTGCAACCAATTCAATTAACCAACACCTAAACACACATATTCATCCAATGTTAGTCATTGTAAACATACATGAAATCATCTATTAATACAAAGCTTTATCATTTTAGATTCATAAATCATGTATAACACTAATAACATTTATAAACTGTATCTCGTCAATATAGCATCATTTAGGCCCTTTGAACCTATTAGAACCTCAAACGATAGTCGAGTGAACAACGTCAGTAATCTGTCAATTCATCATCATACATGCTCTTTCGAGACATGGTCGGTAAGCTCTTTATGAGCTGATAAATAGTAAGCTCATTGAGCTAAAAACGATAAGCTCTATTGAGCTGAATAGTAAGCTCTTTCGAGCTGAATCGGTAAGCTCCAATGAGCTGAAACAGTAAGCTCTTACGAGCTATGGTGACTCCGCAACAAATGCAGGAGCTCGACCATTTCGGTAATTCCAGTAACATGTCACTTGTTTCCAATGAATTCAAATAGTTCAAACGGGGCTCGATAACACATACAATATAACAATAAGACATTCATACTTCAAATATCTTAATTATACACAGTCTTTTCAATAATCACAAGTATAGAAAAATTCGATTCTAATTGTACGAACTTACCTCGTATTTGCTTGGTTAACTTTCGTTTACCCGTCTACCTTTTGTTTCCCCCGATCAAGTTCCGATATTTGTTTGTCTTCATCTATATTTATCAAATTGAATATTTTCGGTAACTATTCATTTCAATTTAGTCCCTAATTCACATATATAGAAATTTACATATTTGCCCTATAATTTTACTATTTTGTAATTTAGTCCTTTATACATAAAATGGTAAATTACACATTTCTAACCACAATCCACCTTAACTGAATTCTATATGGTATTATAATAGCCCATATTCACTTATTTCACATTTCTAACCACAATATTTCTATCTTTTTAAATTTAATCCCATATGCTCATTTTTGTCAAAATTCATTTAATAAAACTTGCATATCCTTCAATATCCATCAATATCTAGCATAATACTTCAAAGTATACTAGTATTCATCAACGACACATTTCAAAATCATCAAAAATTTCAGAAATTGATGTACAGGCATGATAGAACACAAAAGAACGATATCAAAAACATTGAAATTATCAAAAAACGAAGCAAAACATACCTTAATCTAGCCAAATTTCTAGCCGAACCTTAACTTGGTATTCTTTTTTTCTTCCTTTGATAAAATTGGCCATCAAAGATGATAATGGCCTTTATTTTATGTTTGTTTTACTTATTAATTCATTTAAAAATCAATTTACTATTTTATTCATACTTAATAAACATATAAAACATATAAAACATATATAACAAGGCCATTAATGTCCAATAACATTCTAAATGAGCTATTTACAATATAAGGACTTCCATTTTAATAAACCATAGCTATTTAATACCTTTAAATAGTAGAACTCAACTTTTACACGTTACAGGATTTAGTCCTTTTTACCAAATTAAGCATTTAAACGATAAAATTTCTTTACGAAACTTCTACATAATTAATCTATCATGATGTAAACCTTATTAAAATAATAAAATAAATATTTTGACTTTGGATTTGTGGTCCTGAAACCACTGCTCTGATTTGACATAAAAAGGGGCTGTTACAGGACTGGTAATCTCGTTGTAAAGATTGAGGTTCGCGGGAGTGCGCTTGTTGAAAAGGTCACTAATATGAATTGATGATAAATGAGTTAGTATGCCATAAGTTTACTATGGAATATCCATCGAGAATCTGAGGAATTCAACGGGATTAATATGAAAAATGGAATGCTTGAAATGATGAGCTCATTTAGGATCATTATTAACATGTATTGTTGTGTGAATAACTTGATGATTGAGTGCATGTGATAGGAAAAATGTTCTTTTCTTGATGGATGGTCATCTATGTAGTTGTATGTTAAAATAACCGGTAAGTTTACTTTCCCGTTATACGAAGTTACTAAGCATGTTAATGCTTACCCCATTTTATTTTCCCTGTCTTTTAGAGCTTATGGACTTGTGAAGATTGGAAGACGGTTGGAGCATTGGTCACACTATTGACAAGTCTCGTTTTGGTATAAAGAAATTTTATTTCATTATAATGGCATGTATAGGGCTTTTGATTATTTAGTTATAAGTGCCATTTGGTTAGCCAAAGTAATGGCTTATGAAGATATGCTAATTCATTTTGTATATGGCCATGAAATGTGGCTTATATTGATATGGGTTGTAACCCTACCAAATATACATGTTTAAATTTAAATGTTTCATGTGATGTGATTGTATGGTCTAGCATGGATGGATGTGTAAAATGAGGTCTAATAACTTGAGAATGGTTATGGCATAAAATGTGAAATGTGATAATGATAGACCTTAAAAACAAGTAGGGTAACTTAGCATGTGCTAAACTAATGAGATGAGATTAACATGAAATAGACTATGCCAAAGTGGTTTAAAGGTATGTTTAAACCATATTAAATATAATTGAAGCTAATAAGAGTGTATGGATGTTAGAGGGTGACCAATGGCTTGGAAAATAGCCTTCAAATGGTCCACACGGGTAGACATACGACCATGTGTCTAGGCCGTGTATGAATCACGGTCTGCCTTCATGGGCATGTTGTCTGAATGTAACACCCTAAACTCGGCCTAGACATTATGGCCAGATCCAGCGTGTCACATTGAAGTGTTTTATCGAAAACCTTGTTTTCATTAAAAACCCTTCTTTAAAATGAAAACCTAGAGTAAAATACCAGTTTGTATTTGTTGCTTTCAAAGCGAGGTGTATTAAAAAAACTGTTCCTTCTTGTATGATAATAATTACTTTGTAAAATATCTTTTCAGTTGTGGAAGCTTCATTTAAAACCGATGATCTATGAAAACTTGTTATTTAAAAATTGAGTTGCGGAAACGTAGTATTTAAAAAAACAGTTATGGTTTTAAGAAAACCATGTTCTACTTCTAGCAAATATAAAGCATAATAATAAATATAATCCTAATTTGAATAATAACCAGAGGAAAGGCCTTATTACATTCCGGACTGAAATAACTTTAAATACTAGAAATTATAGGCTTAAGAAAACAAGTCCAAGTCGTCTTGCTAGCTGGCCACCTCGAAGTCCCCCTAACCGTCGAACCACTTACTGAGGATCACCTGAGAAAAATAAAAGAGGGGGTGAGTTTTCGAAAACGCAGTGTGTACAACCTTCAGCAAATAAAAAGGCATGCAATAGCAAGTCTTTTTGGACTTAAGCCCAATTCAATATCAGAACAGATGTAAAGCAGTCAAATATGGACGGATCCCACCCATCCAACCGCTACACACCATATCCATCCCTCGATACACACCATATGGGAATATAAATATTGACCCACCCATCCGATATGCTCAAATGGTAGCTCGGCTGCGGTACTACCTTTATTGTAGCAAATTGCTAATCAAATATGGGGCTTAATAGCCATCGGTGGATCCACGATTGTCAAGCAACCTTGCGATCCTCATATACTTCCACCGTTCCTTAATTCCCAACCCATATGCAACCTAAACAGTATATCATATGAATGCAACAGGTATACATGTAACATCCATAAATCTTACATTCCACACATAGGGGTATTTTAGTCATTTCCACCCTTAAGGGCATTTTCAGTAATTTCTCTTTATTATGGGTTTATTACTTACCTTGGACCGTTAACAAGTCCTCGTTGGCAAAAGTGAATTGATACTATGCATCATGTACGATTTCATAGAAGAGGAGGTGAGTCATCAAGATCGCTTAAGTACCAAGCTCTCCTTAGATCCAATCCTAGACATGCATATACCCATTCCCATACATTAACCTTATGACTCGTCCACGGTTACAATTAATTAATTATTTAAGTTTTATGCCTGATTGAGTAGTTACCAAAAACTGGGTCCACAACCCATTACTAAACACTAACAGATCCATACTTATTCATTTGGCCCCTTTAGGCCAATCTCATTCATATGGCCCATTGGGACCAATCACATTCATATGGCCCATCAGGCCCAATCACTTTCATATGGCCCATCAGGCCCAATCACTTTCATATGGCCCGTCAGGCCCAATCACATTCATAGTCATGCAATCATATGATTTTTCATCACATAGTATCAAATTGCCAATTTTGCCTATTATGGTCCCTACAGCCCATCGGGCCCATTTAGCCCATTCTGGCCCGGTTGGCCAATACACGGCCCAAGTCCATGGAATCGCTTATGGGGCCTCTCATAACCTATCAATTTCCTCCCTTACGAGTGTTTGCACACTCGCAAGACTATTGTAGCCAAACTTTCGGCTTTTCAGCATTTCAGCTTGTTCGTATTTCAGGATTTGCCGGTCTACTGTGTGTGCAGTGTATGTACACACCTGGTACTAAAACATGTCGCGATCTCTTTAGCCATGAACCTACAAACCCTGTCACTCAATGATTAATCACACACTTATGAAATACAATCACCAAAAATCGAAAATCTGACCTTTGCCTTACCTTGAATGACAAGCCTTAACAGCCCTTCCTTGATCACTAATCATGAGTATTTCTTAAATTTGCATCAATCTTAATCATTAAGAACTAAACAACAAGTGACTTGCAAATCATCGTAAGTCACTCTTAAATCATCCATGAACATTCGACCAACCTTAACCAATAAAAGAGGAATACTTACCCAAAACCCCAAAATACCTAAGGAGCAATTTGACAGAGATCTGAAATCCGAGATTCGATACTAATCCCTTACCAAAACCGATTTAGAAAGAGTGAGGGAGAGAAGAAATTGGTACTATAAAGACCAACTAAAAGAAAGTAAAGCACTTACACAAGAATCGATCAGCAAATATTGAAGAAAAAGTGGCGGCAGAACAAGATTTTGGCCAAAAGATATTCGGCTTTAGAGAAAGTAACTAGGAGCGAGAAAGAAAAGAGTTTGATGAGAAAGGAAGGAAGAAATCGGTACAAACTAAAAGAGAAAGAATAAGTGATTTTTGGTTTTAGATATTTGAAGAGAAAAATGTTTTCGGTAAAAAGAAAGGAAGAATTTGGCATTAGCCTTGAATTCCCAAAATTGGCACCTGTATATACTATAGTCGAATTTACCTATCCCCAAATTCCCAATTCGACTCCACTTCTCTACACCCCTCATCTCCTAACTTTTCTCCCTGATAACTCTTTAATTCCTTCCTTAAATTTCTCATTTGATCACTCCCTTCAGAGTTCACATCCAACACCACTACTGGCCATTTATTGAGCAAAAATAAATCCTTCTTTTGAGCAAGGACGGATTCGAACCCCAAACCTCCTTTTCATGCATGTGACGCCACCTCTGAGCCCTACATGTGACTATACTTGCCACTCTAACACAAGGCTCCTTGTGTTTAATTCCTCCTTCATTTATTGAAAAACCAAACTACTTGCCATCAAGGTTCTTTTAATTATTAAACTATAATTTCCTTCACCCCAAAGTTTGAACTCATAACTTAACCAAGGCCTATTATCACATAAATAACACTTGACTAGGAATATTAAGCACGCCTTTTATCAAAATTGAAAAAACGAAAGTTCAGGATTTTTGTGACGTTACAACGACCGTGGGTCCCCTGCACCTTGAAATTTCAAGTTAGTATAAATGGAAGTAAACACACGGGCACAGACACGGTCGTGTGTCTCATCCGTGTGGAGGACGCGGCCTCTAGCCATGGGCGTGTGCCTTGGCTGTGTGCATCTAAATGGTTGCTGACGTCATAAACAGAATGTCAAGGTTTTTGGACACGGGTGATGACATGGACATGTTCATGGCTGTGTGAGGGACACAGGCTAGGGAAATGGACGTGTGTTAGGCCGTGTGAGAACCTTTATAGGTTCAAAATGAAAAATAAATCCATACGGGTAAGGTATACGGGCGTGTCCCCAATACACGGGTGTGTGAGGCTTAAGGCATGAATTTTTCCTAAGTTTTCCTCAAGTTCTCGATTTAGTCCCGAACCATTTTTAATGTTTATTTTGGGCCTCGTAGGCTCATAATAGGGAAATTGGTAGTATGATTGATGGGTTTTATTTTGGAACGAGATTTTATGTCCCAGTTTTACTTGAGTATTTGCAAAATTGTAGGTAACGGCTCGAACCCTATCCCTATCTCAGGTATGGGTACATGATAAGTTTTGGTTTAAATATGGTTTTATAATGTGGTTTTGCAAGAAAATGAAAGAAAATGGTGAGTGATTAGAGGGAAAAAATTTGAAAAATGACAAAGAGATGAGAAAAATGGTATCTTCTCCTCCTTTAAGTGTGACTAGATGGTGTCGCTTGTAACAACCAACTATTTATCATTTCAAAAAAGGTAGTTTTAGAACCCCATTTCAATAAATCGGGTCCATAAATATTGAATATAAATATTTACGGAGTTGGTATAGTAAGTTATTAAAGTTTGGTCCTTCAATTTTGTCTTTTAATTGCTTAATTAAGGTATAAAGACTAAATTTTAAAAGTCTTATCACTATAAATTTTTAATTGGCTAGAGATTTAGGGACTTAAATTGCAATTAGTAAAAGATCCAAAATAGTAATTAAACCATTTTCTAACATGAATTAGTGGTATATGATGACATTTCCACTAACTTTGCTTAATGGTTAATTAATTAAGCTTAAGTTAATTAAATTAAATTAATTAACCTCTAATCAAATTATATAAGTTAAAATAAATTAAAAATATCATTATTTTTCTTCTTCATCTTATTTCCCTGATATGAAGAAAAGAAAAACCTAAGAAGCCTTCAAACTTTCGATCACTTTTAGGTAAGATTTTTAAGTTATTTTATTGTAATTTTTATGTTTTTGAGGTCATGAGAGCTTGATTTAGCTAACCCATGTACCAATTTGTAAAACTTTTAAAGTTTTTGAATGTTGCTGTTAGTGATTTGTTGAAGAAATTGGTGTTAAATTGATAGATTTTAAACTAAGATATGAAAAAAAGACCAAATTGTAATGTTTAATTGTTAGTTTTTTTTACATAAGAATTAAAGTGAATAAATTGTGAAATTGATGTGAAATATTTTTATAATAATAGATAGTAAAGCGACACTAAGTGATGTGGTTGAAGTCAATTTTCAAATCGAAGCTCAAAATTAAAAGATATAGTTATTTCGATTTTAGAGACTAAATTGAAGAAAGTGTAAAACTTTAGAGGTACTAGAAACAAATTTTAATAGATTCATTCATATGATGATATAATGTATAATGTTTAGTATTGATGAATTGTCTATAATAATTGAATAGATCAAGAATTGGATCAAACCAGAGATAATCGTGGAAAAACCAAAATTGTCGATTAGTCCGTGAGGATTCAACTTGTTTTCTGTTTGGACTAGATAAGTTCATATGGTATTTGTATAAATATGTTGTTGTGTATTTAATTTGTAAATATATATTTTTTGGTTGTGAATTTGTGTGAAAGGTGAGGTTTGGACTAAATTGAAAAGAGATTTTAATATATTGAATACATGCTCGTGTGACCTTAGTAAAAGTTAGGATACAATTGGCATGCCAACAGGTTCTTGAGCACACTCATTTGAGACTGATTACAAATATTACCAAGGTCTTGCATTTGTTGTGATAATCAAATACATGTGACACAAGTTTAGTTAAGAGGAGTAACCTAATTTCATTTTAAAGGTTTAGCCCGGACAAGTAACTTGATATGTATATATTCGGCTTGGACAAGAAGTTAAATTTTTCATTATAAAGGTTTAGCCCAGAAGAGTTACTTGACACGAATATATTTAGCTCAGACGAGCAATTGGTGTGGTGTAGTTACTTGTGTATCCGAGTCTCTTTACTAGCGTTCATTAAGCTAAATAGTTAATTTAAAATGAAAAATTCAAATGGAATGATATAAGATTGACATTCAAATGGATAAATGGTTAATTGAGCATGAGCATTGTATTTAAATATTGTCTTTAAAATGAATTGGTTTGATATATGATTGAGATATCATATGGTTTGATTATATATTAAACTCACCTTGTTGATGTTGTTCTTTGCTATGTCTCGCCAACTATGCCAAATTATGGTAGCGTATTGTACTCGATTATAGGATAATGTAATTTTTTTTAATGCCTATGAACTTAGTAAGCATCTTATATGCTTACCTAGTTTGTTTTCCCTTTTCCTTGTAGATCGTTACCTTACGAAACAAGTCAAGCTGGATCATCCTGAAGCTCACACTATCCGATAACCAAATTAGTAGCTTTTTTTATCACTTTGAGTCAAGGGTTGTGGCATGTATATAAGTAATTAGGTGTATCTTGGTGTGTGAATTTTTACAACTTATGGCAAGTTTGTTTTTAACCATTATATATCACGTTGAGTTGGTGTTTTGGATTATATATGGTAATGGACATATATGTGTGCTTATGAGAAAAGACGTGTTGATTTTATATCTACATGCTAGCTTATGGAATTTTGTGAAATGAGGAAGAAATGGTAGCTTGAGTGATGGTGAATGAAATTGAGATGTATTTGAATGTTATTATCTTGAAGTATGCTTGTAAATGTGGCATAAGGTTGATAAATGATAGTTATGTTTAATGCTTATAAGTCGTGGTTATGCTTACGTGTTCATAAAAGGATATAATGAAATTGAAATGACATGTTTTAAGATGAGCATTGGCAAGGTTTGGAGATTGCATGACTTAATTGTTAGTTGTAATGGTACTGAAATGTTTAAGTTTGAATGGTGAATAATGTCATGATTGACTTGTTAAGAACGTGAACATTGATGCTGGAACTATTTGGCATGATTTTGATATTGTTTTGATTTAAGGAAAATTGGTTTTTTTTGGACATGTTGATAGGTTTAGTTGCAAAGTATGTAATAGGTACCAAATTGTCACACCCTTAAACATTAAGTTAAGGTTGGAATGGTAATTTTGGGGATTAATTTGAAAAGCTGACAAATTGAGTGTGTTTTAGTGGAAATAAGAAGATTTAGCAGGCTGGTTGTGGAAAGGTTGGATTTCAACCTTGGTTCCGTTAAGTTTGAACTAAGAATATGTCTTAGTGGGTGACATGATGATTATGGATGTACACGTGGCTATTGAATTTGAGATCAGTGAAGGAAGTGCGTGAGTAGTACATAAGGGAGAGATATTATTCTCCAGTGTTATTCTTTCATTTTCTATTCTTTCTTCATCTTCTTCACTTATCTAGTTTAAAGAAAGAAAGGTTAAAAACAATTTGCATACAGGATACAACCTAAAAGATGTGCATAAGTAACTGGTAATTTATCAAGCTGGTAAGATTCCTAACCCTTCTGAATTCATAAATTGAAGTAAAGGGAAAGAAAGTTAAGTATTTCAGTTATTCATCGATTTTGTTTTGTGATAGGTAAAAGTTACAAATAATCTTTTAAATGGCCTCTAGATGCAGGCAAGTTATGCTTCTTATGATGATGAATTATCTTAATTGGAAATTCTAAAATGGTTGTTATGTTCTGTAAGCTGGAGAATCGAGTAACAAGGGAAAAGCTAAGTAGATGGATTTGGCGTCAACCTCTAGGTGAGTTAAAAAACTCAAAACTTAGATGATTATTCATTTTTTTTTCAATTTTGTGTACTGGGTATGATTGATTGAGTTTGAGCAAATGATGCATTACACTATGACTGAGTATTGATGTATTGTGAGGCTTGTTGTGTTGATATGAAATAGATGAAATGTTTGGCATAATATGTGTCGTGCATGAATAACAATATTGGTTGACTGCTTGTGTATGAATTGCATGTGTATGAATAATATATGGAGTTGTGGAGGTCTGACGATATGTGATTAAGATGGGAGATGGAGAAGGGAATATGATATGTGATTTGTCTCCAGTAGGGCATGAAAATGAAAACTTTTATTGGTTAATACTCGAGTGGACTATATCGAAAATGAATATTAATGATATTTGACTTTGCGAAAGTTTGGGCAGACTATATGAAGAAATGTATGCAACAGTAAATGAGAGCCCTTTGAGGGATGTATGAAAGCCCTTTATAGGACATACTGAATGAACGCAAATCCATGGCCATGTCAAGATCTAAGAAGTCTTCAAAACAATTCACGGTTGGGTAATCCACTAGAGGTCCATGAGATAAAATCACGTATGTGAATTTATATATATATTCGCATCAATGCCTCCGCAAATATGGGATCCGCTTGATATGTCCTCTAAGAATAAGTTTGTTTATTGGGAAATCTATTACTATGTGCTTATCCGAAGGTATGAGCTATCCATTTAAGCGAGTTCATACATGAAAGATGTGAAAGTCCGTTAAGACTATCTCATGGTTATGATTCCACAAAAAGGGGATTCGCTCTTAAGAATCCATCCACATGTTAGTTGTTTAAAAAAAAAGACCACCAAGAATGGGTTATCTATTATTGCGAGACAGAGGTAGGATGAGACGACCCGCTAGATCTGTCTACTTGATCGAGGTGAGTATATTTCCTTTATTAATCCATAATAGGGGTCTTCGTCATGAATCCGCTAGTATGTTTTGTAAAAAAATGAATCCATGAGGATAGTAATATGAATTTGAGTCAGTTAGGACAAGTCGCTAATAGTAGTTCGCAACAGGGATTGTTCACCAAGGTTTGTTTTATTTGCTTATCTGTAATTATTGGTGCAAGGCATGCTATGGGAATTATCCATTTGTTTTATTTCATAAGTCTATAACTAAGAATCCACAAAAATTTCCTTTCAAGGAAGTAGATGCATATAGGTTCGCAAAAGTAACTAATGAAGATAGTATTCACAGGAATAATCCACCAAGAGGTCAAATGTTTATCAACATTATGATATTATGTCGATTATGTCTAATCAGTGGAAGTTTTGTAATTGCAAGGCTTTGTATAGTGGAATACAAAATATTCTATTTTCAAGTCGTCTATAATAGATTAAAGGTAGTCGAGTAAGATGAATTGTCTTCTAGGATGTGCCTGAAACGCCCCAAAAATCTCGAAACCCAAAAATCCCGACATCTCGAACTTTCTTTGTTTTTGGTTTTGATAAAAATTGTGTTTTATGTTCCTAGCCATGTGATAATTATAGTATGTCTTAATTAAGGTTTGAGTTCGAACCTAGGAATAAATGAAATTATAGTTTAATTATTAAAAGAATCAGGGTTGGCAAGTAGTTGGGTTTTTAAATAAAAATAGGGGAAAAATAGAAACAAATAAAGCCTTGTGGAGAAGTGGCTAAGTGACGCCACTTAGGGAGTAGGGAGGTGGCACTAGTAGCTAGCAGGGAGATCCAAGGTTCGAATCCTAGCTTAGTATTTTTAGAAGTTTAATTTTGGCCTTCTAGAAAAATGGAAGTGGCGTGAAGATGGACTCCAAGAGGAGTGTTCAGAAGAGAAAATTAAGGAAAAGATCAAGGGGTTATCAGGGAGAAAAACGAGGAGATGAGAAGGGAGAAGTGATGGAGCTGAATTGGGAATTGGGCATGGAAAATTCAGCTATAAGGGCTATAAATAGGGGCCGAATACAGGGTTGCCAGGCTACTGCCGAAATTCTTCTTCACCTTGTTGCCAGAAACCCTTTCTCCAAAAGCCGAAAACCCTTTTCTTTTCAAGATCCAAAAAGCTGAAAACCCTTTTGTTTTTCTTTCTTTTCTTTCTACTGATTTCTATTCTTCTCTACACAATTTTCTTTGTTTGACTTAGCCGATTTCTACTTCTACTCTTCTTCTTTAATTTGTACCAAACAAACCTTATTCACCATACTAAGTTTGAAAAGCCTAAAAACCGAATCTCCCAAGGGCTGAATACTCTTTGACCGAATCTAGTGTAAGTGTTGCTCTTCCAATCGGTTTTCTTTGCTAGGTATCGATTATTGTCCCTCACTCTTTCAATCAACTTTGGTAGGGAATTAGTATCGGATCTCGGATCTTAGCTTTCTGCCGAATTGCTCGTTAGGCGTTTGCGATTTTGGTAAGTATTCCTCATCCATTGGCTAAGGTTGGCCGAATAGCCAGAGTAAGGTAAGGGGACTTGTGTTGGATACGAGTCACCTATTATTTTGGTTTTAATAGTTACGATTGGTGCAGATCTAGGAGTTGGTCGTGGTTAGTGAAGAGGCTGTTATACATATCGCGCAAGGTAAGGTTAAGGTGAGATTCCGGCTTTTGGTAAAGTATTCGATAAGTATGTGAGATTAATTTTTGAGTGATATCGATTGTAGGTTTGGGCTAAGGAAATTGTAGCACGTTTGCCTACCAGGTGTGTACATACACTGCACACACACAATGAATTGGCAAAAGCTGAAATGCCAAAAACCCGAAAGTTGGGCTACGGTAGTCACACGAGTGTGCGAACACTCGTGGAGAGGAAACTGATGGGTTGCCTGAGGCCCATGGGAGATTCTGTGGACTTGGGTTGAGAATTGGCCAAATAGGCCTGATGGGCCCATAATAGGCAATGATTGATAAGTGATGCTATATGTTAGGAAATTTGTATGTGAGCATGAATATAATATGATTTGGGCCTAATGGGCTATATGAATGTGAATTGGTCCTAGTGGGCCATAAGAATATGAACTGGGCCAGATGGGCCATTTGAATAAGATTGGGCCTAGTGGGCCATATGCATGTATGTAGTGGTATTGGGCCTAGTATATGATGACTACATAAAACTTAATTAATTAATTGAGACCATGGACAAGTCATAGGGTTAAGTGTGGCAACGGGTATATGCATGTCTAGAATTGGATCTAGGGAGAGCTTGGTACTTAAACGGTATTAATGACCCACCTCCTCTTCTCTGGAATCCTACCTGGTGCATAGTATTCATTCATCTTAGCTAGCTGGACTTGTTCATGGGCCAAGGTCAATGAAAACCGTAATTAAGGGAAAATTACCGAAATGCCCCTAAGGGTGAAAATGACCAAAATACCCCTAGGTGTTGAATGTAAGTTTTATGGATGTGACATGCATACATATGATGTTCTGCTTAGGTTGCATATGGGGTTGGAACTATGGAACGGAGGAAGTATATAAGGATTGCATGGTTGCCTGAAAATCGTGGATCCGCCGACGGCTTTTCAAGCCCAATATGTAAATGAAGGTAGTTGCAGTGCAACTGGGCTACCATTGTGTGTGGGCTAGGTGGGTCGATATTTATATCCCCATATAGTGTGACGGGGGACGGAGCTGGTGTGTAGCGGATGGATAATTTGGATGGGATTGCATTGCATGATTGATGAATGATGTTTTTTTGAATGCTTGTTTTTTCCGAGGGTTGTACACACTGAGTTTGCGAAAACTCACCCCCTATTTTATTTTATTTTCAGGTGACGTTCCGTAGAAGGTTCGATGTCTGGAGGGACTCTGGGTGGCCAGCTAGCAAGATAAATTGGACTTGTTGTTTTTAAGCATATAAGTTTTTATTTCATTAAGCATGATTCAGATCAAATTGTAATAAGGTTTTCATTATGTTTACTTGAATTATTGTTATTATTTTCATTGTAATCACATGAAGTTGAACATGGGTTTCTTAAATTATAGTATGGTTTCTACATTTCCGCAATTAAATTTTTAAATGATAAGTTTTCTTAAATAAAATGTTTTAAACAAGGTTTTCGCAACAAGGTTTTTTTTTAGTTTCTTTTATTTTAAGAAGGGTTTTCAATGAAAACACAGTTTTCGCTAAAACACTTCAATGTGACACGTCAAATTTGGCCATAACGTCCAGGCCGGGTTTGTGGTGTTACAGTGCCAATAAATACGCAGTGGTGTCATTGAGGATAATGTACTAAATATAAGTGAGTCAATTCATGTGATGTAAATACTAAGCCAATGAGATTGGTGAATCATCCTCATACAGACAAGTCAAGTGCAAATTCTGAGCCATGGAATACAAGTGTACTAGCATTGTGTTGATATGGTATGAAAACTCAGTAAGTTCATTTCAACTTACGTAAGTGTTATTATTATGATATAGGTAAGAATGGGAAATTTGAGGAGGGACCAAGCAAGAGTCTGTCGCGCTTAATGGACATGCTTTTTAATTGTAATATGCATAAAATGCAGTGACTAAGAAGCAGAGTCTGTAATAGCCCGTTTTTAGGTCAAATCAGAATAGTGCTTTCGGGACCAAAAATTCGAAGTTAAAATATTTATTTTATTATTTTAATAAGGTACAGCATGATAGATTGATTATGTGAAATTTTCATTAAGAAATTTTACCGTTTAAATGCTTAATTCGGTAAAAAGGACTAAATCGCGTAACGTGTAAAAGTTGAGTACTATGGAAGTCCTTATAATGATATTATGCCAAGATTAAGGTTAGTGTCCATTTATGTCCATGAATTATATGATATATTAAGTACAATTATAAGGTTATTTTAGTAATTTAGTTATTAAGTTTAATTTAATAAAACAAAACCAATTTTTTTTTCATATTCTTCCATCCTTAGCCTAAAATAACAAAAAAAGAAGAAAAAAATAGGGCTTTGATTTTCGACAACTTCAATCTTTGATTAAGGTACGGTTTTGACTCGGTTTTAAATGATTTCTACGTTTTTGAGCTCGTTGTAGCTTAATCTAGCTAGCCCATACCTTAATTTTTGTAATTTTTCAAGATTTTGAAATGTTCCATTGTTGAATATTTGAGTTCTTTGAGGTTTAATGATAGATTATGTAAGCTTGATGATAGTTGAACTAGTTTTGTAAAGTGATTTTTGACAAAAATGCAAAATAGGGATTAAATTGTGAAATTGTAAAATTTTGTAGTCAAAAGTGTCAATGAAAGATATGGGCTAATAGGAGTCCCTATAAATTCGGTTACTATGGGTTTTGGCTTAATTGTGCAATTTTGTATTTTTATGTTTTAAGGACTAAATTGCAATGTAGTAAAAAATCAAGGGGTAAATTTGTAATTTAGCCAAAATAAATGTTTTAGGCTAAATTGAATTGAATGAAAGTTTGAATGAGTTAATTTGATATCATATAGATGAAGATAAGAAAATACCGAAATTAGATCGGGGGAAACGAAAGGTAGACCAGTAGACGATAGTTTTCATCCGAGCAACTCAAGATAAGTTCATATAATTAGAATCGAACTTATCTATACTTGTAATTGTTGAATTGAATGTATATAATTGAAATATTTGAAATATGAATGCCTTGATGATATATTGTATTCGTTACCAAGCCCCGTTTGAACTATATGAATTCATTGGATACGAATGACATGTTACCGAGATTACTGTATTGGTCGAGCTCCTGCATTTGTTGTGAACTCACCACACTCATAAGAGCTTACTGTTTCAGCTCATTGGAGCTTACCGATTCAGCTCGACTGTTCAGCTCAATAGCTTATCATTTTCTACTCAATAGAGCTTACAGTTTATCAGCTTAGAGGAGCTTACTGACCATGACTCGAAAGAGCATGTATGATGATGAATTGACGGATTACTGGCATTATTCGCTCAACTATCCTTTGAAATTTTAATAGGTTCAACAGGCTTAAATAATGTTATATTGGCGAGTTACAGTTTATAAATATTATTAATATTATACATGATATTTAAATCCAGAGTGATGAGAAATATTGTATTATGGATGATTTCATGTATGTTTACCATGACTAACATTGGATGAATATTTTTGATTAGGTGATGGTTAAATTGAATCGTTGGCATTGTTATTATTGCTTTGATTATATATAAATGCTAAGTTTAATTCTGAATAATACGGGCTTACTCAGCTATAAGCTTACTCTATTTCATTTTCTATGTCTTATAGAGGTTCGTTAGCTCGCTCGTTTCAAACAAGTCAGAGTTGCACGTTATGCTATCCAATTTCTGATTGGTATTTTGAACTTGTAAATATTTGTAAATATGATAGGCTAGCTTGTATGATGTTAGTATGGTACTTGACACCTTGACACCTCTAAATGGCACATGGCCTAGCAAACGAGTGTGTGAGGCCAATTCGAAAGGTACACGGGCTAGACACACGGGTGTGTGGTTGGTCGTGTGACCCAAGTCAGTATCCTCTCTTGTTTTCACACAGCTGGCACACGGGCGTGTCCTCGGCCGTGTGACACAAGTCAGTATGTATGCCCTGTTTCCATACAGTCTAAGACACGGGCATGTTTATTAGCCATGTGAGGCATACGGCCTGTTCACAAGGGCGTGTGACACTTGACGTTGAAAATTTTATAAGTTTTTGAAATTTTTATATGTTATCAAATTCATCCCGAATGTATGATTAAGGCTTTGTTTGTTTGTTTTAAGTATATAAAGAATGTGAATGAGTGAGATTTACTGAAATGTAATGTTATTTGATAAATTATTGTTCTAAACTGTGTTATAAGTCAGGTAATACCTCTAAACCTATTCCGGCGACGGTTACAGGTTAGGGGTGTTACATTTGTTGGTATTAGAGCTACGGTTTAGTCGATTCTAGGACTAACGTAGCGTATGTGAGTCTAGCTATACATGCCATATATAAATAAAATTGTGATAGTGTGATGAATTCTGACATTTCCAAATGTGTTTTTATTTAGTAATGGATCCCGAATGAGCTGTAGTGGATGAAGTAGAAAGTAATGGTGGTGAGGCTAAAGGATCCTTCTTTTAGATATTGAAAGAGTGGTTCACACAGTACATACGTATGAACCTGGCCGTTCCGCAACCTCCACCCCATCTGTTCCCCGCTCCTCAAGGCATCGATACTTTGTGATTGAATAAACGACCTGTTGATAGAATACGGAAGCACGGAGCTAAGGAATTTAGAGCCACTCTAATGATGACCCAGAGAGAGCCGAGTTTTGGCTTGAGAACACTATTTGAGTATTCGACGAATTATCTTGCATACTAGAAGAATGTATGAAGTGTGTTGTATCATTATTGAAAGATACTGCGTATTAGTGGTGGAATACCTTGATATTCATAGTTCCGCCAGAACGAGTCACTTGGGATCTCTTTCAAGTGGAATTAAGAAAAAAATACATTAGCCAAAGGTTCATTGATCAGAAAAGAAAAGAATTCCTTGAATTGAAGTAGGGTCGTATGTCAGAACTTATCTATACTTGTAATTGTTGAATTGAATGTATATAATTGAAATATTTGAAATATAAATGCCTTCATGATATATTGTATTCGTTACCGAGCCCCGTTTGAACTATATGAATTCATTGGATACGAATGACATGTTACCGAGATTACCATATTGGTCGAGCTCTTGCATTTGTTGTGAACTCACCACACTCATAAGAGCTTACTGTTTCAGCTCATTGGAGCTTACCAATTCAGCTCGAAAGAGCTTACTGTTCAGCTCAATAGCTTATCATTTTCTACTCAATAGAGCTTACAGTTTATCAGCTTAGAGGAGCTTACTGACCATGACTTGAAAGAGCATGTATGATGATGAATTGACGGATTACTGGCATTGTTCAGTCAACTATCCTTTGAAATTTTAGTAGGTTCAACGGGCCTAAATAATGTTATATTGGCGAGTTACAGTTTATAAATATTATTAATGTTATACATGATATTTAAATCTAGAGTGATGAGAAACATTGTATTATGGATGATTTCATGTATGTTTACCATGACTAACATTGGATGAATATTTGTGATTAGGTGATGGTTAAATTGAATCGTTGGCATTGTTATTATTGCTTTGATTATATATAAATGCTAAGTTTAATTCTGAATAATACGGGCTTACTGAGCTATAAGCTTACTCTATTTCATTTTCTATGTCTTATAAAGGTTCGTTAGCTCGCTCGTTTCAAACAAGTCAGAGTTGCTTGTTATACTATCCAATTTCTGATTGGTATTTTGAACTTGTAAATATTTGTAAATATGACATCTATAGGCTAGCTTAAATGATGTTAGTATGATACTTGACACCTTGATTTTTGGTATGTTTTTGTGTATAAGCTAAGCCATGTGATTTGGCTTATTTGGTAACATGTGTTGGTTGTACATATGTATATTTGAATATGGCAAGTTTTGGTATGGAAATGTTTGAATGAAAATATGCAAGTAAGTTATTGATATACATTTGTTAGATGAATAGATATTGCATGGTATTAAAAAGGTAATTGTATAAAAAGTTGAATTTGTACATATTGTATATGAAATAGTTATGAAATGTTTGCCAATTGGGCTATGAAATATGGTCAAATATGCTTGTGAGTAGTTGTATTTATAGGGTGGCAAAATGGCTTTTCAAATGGCATGTTTTTGTCCACACGGCCAGAGACACGGGCGTGTGTCTCAACCGTGTGTGACACACAGTCATGTTACATGGCCGTGCATCCCCTGGGTTACCCTAAAAATTAGGTCAGTATACCCTCTAAATGGCACATCGCCTAGCACACGAGTTTGTGAGGCCAATTTGAAAGGTACACGAGCTAGACACACGGGTGTGTGGTTGGTCGTGTGACCCAAGTTAGTATGCTCTCTTGTTTTCACACAGCTGGCACACAGGCATGTCCTCGGCCGTATGACACAAGTCAGTATGTATGCCCTGTTTCCACACGGTCTAAGACACGGGCATGTTTATTAGCCATGTGAGGCACACGGCCTGTTCACAAGGGCGTGTGACACTTGAAGTTGAAAATTTTATAAGTTTCTGAAATTTTGATATGTTATCAAATTCATCCCGAATGTATGATTAAGGCTTTGTATGTTTGTTTTAAGTATATAATGAATGTGAATGAGTGAGATTTACTGAAATGTAATGTTATTTGATAAATTATTGTTCTAAACTGTGTTATAAGTCAGGTAATACCTCTAAACCTATTTCGGCGATGGTTACGGGTTAGGGGTGTTACATTTGTTGGTATTAGAGCTGCGGTTTAGTCGATTGTAGGACTAACGTAGCGTATGTGAGTCTAGCTATACATGCCATATATATATAATTGTGATAGTGTGATGAATTCTGACATTTCCAAATGTGTTTTTATTTAGTAATGGATCCCGAATGAGCTGTAGTGGATGAAGTAGAAAGTAACAGTGGTGAGGCTAAAGAATCCTTCTTTTAGATATTGAAAGAGTGGTTCACATAGTACATATGTACGAACCCGGCCGTTTCGCAACCTCTACCCCCATCTGTTCCCCAATCGATCCCTATAGCTCCTCAAAGCATCGATACTTTGCGATTGAAAAAACCACCTGTTGATAGAATACGGAAGCACGGAGCTAAGAAATTTAGAGCCACTCTAATGATGACCCAGAGAGAGCCGAGTTTTGGCTTGAGAATACTATTCGGGTATTCGATGAATTATCTTGCATACCAGAAGAATGTATGAAGTGTGTTGTATCATTGTTGAAAGATACGCGTATTAGTGGTGGAATACCTTGATATTCATAGTTCCTCCAGAACAAGTCACTTGGGATCTCTTTCAAGTGGAATTGAGAAAAAAATACATTAGCCAAAGTTTCATTGATCAGAAAAGAAAAGAATTCCTTGAATTGAAGTAGGGTCGTATGTCAGTTACAGAAAATGAACGAGAGTTTGTACAACTCAGCAAATATGCTAGTGAATGCATTCCTTTTGAAGCTATAATGTGTAAAATATTTAAGAATGGATTGAATAAAGAAATCAGAATGTTAATTGGAATTTTGGAGTTGAAAGAGTTTGTTTTTCTATTTGACTGAGCCTGTAAAGTCGAAGAGCTTTGTAAAGAGAAAAGAAAAGCCGATTCTGAGGCTAGAGAGTCTAGAAAAAGGTTTACCGGCAAATCACATCAGCCAGCATCAAAGAAATTTAGAGAAAATTATCCTCGTTCTACAACTACTACGGGAATTTCTATTAGAGATAGAAATCCGACACAATCAAGTTTAAAACCTCAGGCGACATCTGTGGCTAGTGTGGGAAGTGTTAGAAACACTGGATCTGAATGTAAACATTGCAATAAGCGACATTATGGTGAATGCAGATTAGTGAGCGGAGCTTGCTTTAAATGTAGGTCTTTTGATCATTTTCTCCGTGATTTTCCAGAAAAGATCACAACTAAAAGAGAACAACCAGTGAAAACAAGTAACACGGCTACTAGAGGGAGACCGCCCTGAAACACTGAAAATGTGAGAGGCAATCGATGTGCTACGAGAGAATCGACTATGAGATTTGAGGCACGAGCAGCTGCCAGGGCTTATGCTATACGTGCACGAGAGGAGGCATCATACCCAGACGTTATTACTAGTACTTTTTCTCTTTTTGATACTGGTATAGTTGCGTTGATAGATCCTAGATCAACCCATTCATATATCAGTATGAATTTAGTATTTAAAAAGAGTTTACATGTCGAGTCTACAGAGTCTGTAATTAAAGTATCAAACCCCTGAGGCAAGTTTGTTTTAGTTGATAAATTTTGTAAGAATTATCCTCTGATGATCCGGGGTTACTGGTTTCGAGCTGATTTGATGCTTCTATCGTTCGATGAGTTTGATGTGATTCTGGGGATGAACTGGCTGACTATGCATGATGCAGTTGTGAATTGTAGAAAGAAGACTATTGAATTGAAATGTCAAAATGGTGAGAATATTCAAATTGAGTCTAATGACTCGAGTGAATTACCTACTGTGATATGGTCTATATTAGCTCAGAAATATTTGAGAAAGGGTTATGATGCATATCTTGTATACGTACTGGATAAAAATGTGACAGAATCAAAGATTGAATCTGTACCTATTGTTTGTGAGTTTTTGGATGTATTTCCAGAAGCATTACCAAGTTTACCGCCGATCAGAGAGGTTGAATTCGATATTGAATTAGTACCGAGAACAACTCCAATATCGATAGCTCCATACAGAATGGCTCCAATAGAAATAAAAGGTGTATCGATTATAGTACTCCAATATTGAATTAGTACCTAGTTATTCTCCCTAGGGTGCACCGGTATTGTTCGTGAAAAAGAAAGATGGTACTATGAGAATGTGTATCGATTATAGACAGTTGAATAAAATGATTGTAATGAACAAGTACCCTTTACCGTGAATTGATGACTTATTTGATCAGTTGAAGGGAGCTTAAGTATTTTCAAAGACTGATCTAAGATCGGGTTACTATCAATTGCGAGTTAAAGTGTCGGATATGCTAAAAACCTCTTTCAGAACAAGGTATGGACATTATGAATTCTTTGTTATGCCTTTCGGTTTAACTAATGCTCCTGCCATTTTTATGGACTTGATAATTGAAAATTCAGACCATATTTAGACAGATTTGTTGTTGTATTCATTGATGATATTCTGATCTATTCAAGAGATGAATCTGAGCATACCAAGCACTTGAGAATTGTGTTACAGACTATACGTGAAAAATAGTTATTTGCAAAGTTCAGTAAATGCGAGTTCTTGCTCAAAGAGGTTGGATTTTTGGGATATATTATTTTAGTCGACGGTATTAGAGTTGATCTGAGCAAGATTTCTGTTATTGTTGATTGGAAATCTTTGAGAAACGTATCTGAATTCTGTAGCTTTTTGGGCTTAGCGGGTTATTATCGAAGATTTGTGAACGGCTTCTCAATGGTTGCGACACCAATTATTTGACTGTTACAAAAAGATATGAAGTTTGAATGGTCAAAAAAGTGTCGGCAGAGTTTTAAACAGTTGAAAGCACTGTTAACAGAGGCACCAGTTTTGGTTCAACCTGAATCTGGTAAAGAGTTCATGATCTATAGTGATGCATTGTTAAACGGATTGAGTTGTGTTCTGATGCAACATGGAAAAGTTATAACTTATGCTTCCCGACAGTTGAAACCGTATGAAAAGAACTATCCAACACATGATTTAGAGTTGGCTGCAATTGTGTTCGCATTAAAGATTTGGTGACACTACTTATACGGTGAGAAATGCCATATTTATACGGATCATAAAAGCTTGAAATATTTGATGTCATAGAAGGATTTGAATTTGTGACAACGAAGATGGCTCGAGTTATTGAAAGATTATGATTTTGTGATTGATTATCATACGAGAAAAGCTAATGTTGTTGCTAATGCCCTGAGCCGAAAATCATTGTTTGTGTTACGAGCATGAACACCCAGTTGATGATATACGATGACGGGTCTTGCAAAAAGGACATATACAGTTGCAACAAGAAATTTAATTTACTCTCTCATTTGATGGATCATCCATACAGTGTCCCCGAAATCCTCTTTTCCTACTTGATCAATTTCTTCGATAAGAGCAGGACTGGTCACCTTAGTCTCTTTGTGAAGGAAGTAAATTTCAGACTCTTTCTATTTCTGTTGAACTCTTCCCATTCCTTGCCCGAGGGATAAAGTACATCAAAACCCAAATCAATAGTGGTGAGCTTGCGCATACAGTTAAAGTACACTTGCCTCACATCAAAGGGTTGTACGACTACTTCGGTATGCAGCATGAGGTTCGATCTTAGTTTGGGCAGATAATCCCTCATAGTGGCCACAGTGTCTTCTTTGTATTTCTCTAGGGCTTCATGGCTCTCTTTCTGCAACTGCTTCATATCAGCTAGACGTTGCTCTTCCATGGTTTTATTCTTGATTTCCAACTGAAGAACCTTTTCCATTAGCTCATTCTCTTTGGTCTCCGAAGATTTTTATTTGGCCTCCTAGATGGAGACAGAATCAGACAACTCCTAGTTTTGTCAGACAATCGCCTCATATAATTAGTAGAGTTGGGTAAGTAATTGCTTGTGGGAGGGCATGGCTCTTTCAAACTCAACATTTTTTTGCTTTGTTAACACCATAAAATTTATAAAGGGCCCAGTCATGAGTCTGCGCTCCACCATCATTTGGTAGGAGCCCACTAGTTCTACCAAAGCAGGTTCGTAGGAACCTATTGTAGAAGAAGAAGGGAAGGTATGTTCTTTAATATCCATTGGCAGGTCCTTTTCCTATTTTTGATTAACCTCATGAAGGGAGAAGGGATATTGATCAGTGTTAATATAATCTGTCCAACAGGAGATGAGGGTGGAACGAAGCGAACAATGCCAAAGCTAGGTTTTACTCTCAAGAGTAGAATAGATAGGGGATGAAGTAACTTCTTTATCAGGAACAGGCGGTTCTTAACCTCATCTATGGCGGATCAGCCTTCCACAACTACTGTTTTCTGTGCTCTGTGATTTTTCCTCTACTCTTGGTCTCTTGCAACCACTAGTGCTCTGTGATTCCACATCCATGTTTTTGTGCTGAGAATATTAAGATAAAATTGAATAATTAGAAGAGCCTGCAGCAGTAAGAACAATATTAGCACCACGAGGAACTAGGGCCCTACTAGATGACTCACCTTGATCAATTGTTGGCATGAGAGACCAGCGTTGAGGATGCATCTTACAAGTTGAGTAGAAGTAGTTAATAGGCTCTTCCCTTCTCTCCACTAATATCAAGGCCAAGTCATTACTAAACCTATATGGCCATGCCTCATTGGTGGATTTCACCTTTCTAGGATTAACAGCTAACATCAGATTAGCTACCCTACAATCGTTAGGGCTTTTTTCATCTAAATAGAAGTTGAAAATATTCTTAACAGTTAAAATCTCTTCAAGTATCAAAGAGTGGCTCTTGTTTAATCAGTTGTACTACTCAACAATGATTTTAGTATCAATTGCCTATTTTTAAAGGCAGGTGGATTCCCATGAAATGGACCACTTGGAGGGAAAGCCAAAATCTCCCTCCAGATTTCTTCAAACTTGAAGGTATTTGTGAAGGTTAAGGTGATGATTTGAAGACCAATTTATGAGAATGGGCTCACGGCCCATGTGAATACAAAAGTGAACTATCCTAGCTGAGATGCTTTGAGTGATTACCTTCAACTAGGATATGTGTTGAAAAATGCGATGGACGGTGCCTCTTCTTGTAAACAACAATCTATAAAAAAAATGCTACCAGTTTCCACCACAATAACCCAATGAGTTATCTTGGTGCAACCCCCTACTCTTTTAGAATAGTACAGAAGAATGGGTGTAATGGGAGATGAAACTGTCTGTAGTTTCACTTAATCGACACTCCTCTTTAATGATATCAAAGTCATAGGCTAAATTAGACAACCGAATCCCCTTAGCTACTAAATGCCCTACCATTTTATCTTTAGTAGTTAGGCATTAGTAGGAAGGAAATTCTATAGGAGTACTAACCTTTCGATTTTGTGGCCTTTCGCCACCTTTAACGACCAACCTACCCACCCATGGTCTCTTGGGTTGCTACGACTACGACTTCTTCCTGTACCACTGTAGCTATCTCTTACCATTTTTGTCGATGAAAAAAAAATAGGGATTGAAGAATTACCTTCGAAATGAGTTTGAGTTCCAAGTGAATATAGAAGTTACACTCCAATGTTGAGAAACAAAGAGTAAAGGAAGAAATTGCGAAAAAAGAAAAAGAAATTAAGGATTCTGAAATAACTTGAGTGAAAAGAAAATTTGGAGGAAAACAATTTAAGAAAGTGATTCCACTATTAATTATAAACTCATTTAGTCACGAAGTCATTCCACTATAGTATTGTGACTCAGCTGTCCTCAACGATATACCATTATGGAAGCAACTACTTAGTGCTCATCCAATAACCTTGTCATAAGTTTGTTACCCTTATATGATATCTTTGATCTTTTTAGGATATATCCGTTTTCCTAATATGATCCTATTTTATCTCATGGTAACCATTAGATCTTCCTTCATGAAAAGTTAATCACTATCAAATAGTGATCAAGTCATCCATCACAAAATGGACAACTCGTGGTCATATTTAATTTTCATCAACCATGTTATGCCAATTAGAGGATATCAATTTCCCATGTTCTGGCTATGAATTCCACTGTTGTGAATGGTGTTATATACTACAGAAGTCGTACACCCAACGCATTAGCTTTCGGTTCCTTATCTACTTGAACTTAGGCTTTTACTTATATCAAAGTGTACGAGTCATGCATAAATAACCCGCCATCCACCCAGGATTTAGGTATGCCACACTATGAATGTCACAAGTGAATAAATCCATAAATGGATTCAAGATCTATTTTGCTTGGGTCCTGTCCGATGTACTATCAGTCCAGTCAGTCACATTTATATCTCTATTTTCTAGGAGTCATTCGCTCTGATGCCTAAGACAAGACATCTCGTCAATTAGACTTGATAGATGACATATTAATGTTTCAATCGATTTGCTCATTTCAGATCAAACTAAAGACATGTTTAGGTTTGTCTACTAATACAAGCTGTCTTTTTGTACTGCGATTCAACCACATAATACTATTTAGTATTAGTCAAACATTAGACAACCAATGAGCAACATTTGCTTCCATTTTGCTTAGCATGCAAAAACCATGAGGAAAATTATACAAAGTTTATTAATGTAATCAATGAATTTGTTTTATTAACCAATCTATTCCAATAAATTACAAGAGTACTTAGATAAAAATACTACATATAGGGCACCAGATCCAACAGTTTGAACTAAGAATGTGTTAGTGGGTGACATGATAATTATGGATGTACACTTGCCTATTGAATTTGAGATCAGAGAAGGAAGAATGTGATTAATATATAAGGGAGAGACATTATTCTTTGGTGTTATTATTTCATTTTCTGTCATTTTTTCATCTTCTTCACTAGTTTGGTTAAAAGAAAGCAATGTTAAGAATGATCTTTATGGAGGATAGAAGCTAAATGGTATGCATAAGTAACTGATAATTTATCAAGTTGGTAAGCTTCCTAACCTTTATGTCTTCATTGATTTAAGTAAAGAGGAAGAAAGTTAAGGATTTCAGTTATTCATCAGTTATGTTCTATTATGGGTAAAGGTTACAGATAATTTTTTAAATTGCCTCTTAATGCAAACAAATTATGGTTCTTATGATGATGAATTATCTTTGTTAGAAATTTTGTAACGATTGTTATGTTTTGTAGGTTGGAGGCTCGAGTAGCAAAGAAAAAGCTTAGTAGATGGATTTGGCGTCATGCTCAAGGTGAGTCCCAAAATTCATAATTTAGATGATTATTCATTTATTTTCAGTGTCATGTACTGGACATGTTTGATTGAGTGTTGAGTAAATGATGTGTTACTCTATGACTGGATATCGATGCATCAGTAGACTTATTGTGTAGATATGAAAATAAATGAAATCTTTAGCATAATGTGTGTCATGCATGAATAGTAGTATTGGTTGAATACTTGATGAAATGTATGTGTGTGAATAATATTTTGAGTTGTGGAGTTCTGACAATGTGTGGTTTAGATGGGAGACGGAGAAGGGAATATGACATGTGATTTGCCTCAATTAGGGCATAAAAATGCAAACCATGATTGGTGAATACTCTGACCTTGCGGGGGAACATGTAATTGTTCGAATTAATAATGAGTTTTTGGGGAGGTTCGTGCAGACTATATTGAAAATGAATATCAGTTTTATTTGGATTTCTGGATGTTCGAGTGGGTTATATGTAGAAACGCGCGCACCAATATATGAGAGCCCTTTATAGGACGTATTAAATGAATGCAAGTCCATGGCCATGGCAAGTTCCAAGGAGGTCTGCGGAACAGTTCGCGCTTATGAATCTGCTCGACTTGCCTAGGTGGCATAATCAAATGTAGGTTCACGAAATAAAGTCGCATATGTGAATTTGTATATGTATGTTTGCATCTATGTCTCCCCAAATATGGGATCCGCTTGATAACTCCTTCAAGAATGAGTTTGTTTACTAGGAAATCTATTACTATGTGCAAACCTAAGGGTACAAGCTATTTGTTTTAGCAAGTTTGTATATGAAAGATATGATAGTCTGTCTGGACTATCTCATATATAGGATTTTGCAAATAGGGGATTCACTCTAAAGAATTGTCCTACATGTTACCTGTTTCAAAAAGAAGACCACCAAGAATAGGTTATCTATTGTTACGAGACAGAGGTATGATGAGACAGTTTGTTAGTTCCGTCTACTTGATTGAGATGAGTAGATTTTCTTTATTAATCCTTATTGGGGGGTCTTCTTTATGAATCCACCGGTATGCTTTGTAAAACATGAATATGTGAGGATCATAACACAAATCTAAGTCCTTTAGGAAAAACCGCTAATAATAGTTAGCAAGATAGACTATTTGCCAAGAATTGTCTTATTTTCTTATCCATAATTATTGGTGCAAGACATCCTATGTGAATTATCCGTAGGTTTTCTTTCATAAGTCCAAAAGTAAGTACCCATAAATATTTCCTTTTAAAGACGTAGATGCATATGGTTCCTGAAAGGCAACTAATGAAGATAATATTCTCAAGGATAATCTGCTAAGAGGCCAAATGTTTATTTACATTATGATATTTCATCTATGCTGGCTTATCAGTGAAAGCTTTGTATTTGCAAGGCTTTATATAGTCAAATATGAAATTTTCTATTTTCAAGTCGTTCATAATAGATCAAAGGTAGTCGAGTAAGATGAATTGTCTTCCAGGATGTGCAAGTAACTAAGCCATGGTAATATTGAGGATAATGTACTAAGTACAAGTGAGCCAGTTCATGTAATGTAAATACTATGCCAATGAGATTGACGAACCGCCCTAATACAGACAAGTTAAGCGTGAATTTTGAGCCATAAAATACAAGCGTACTAGCGTTGTGTTGATAAAGTATGAAAACTCAGTAAGTTCATTTGAACATACGTAAGTGTTATTATTGTGATGCAGGTAAGAATGGGAAATTTGAGGATTTGAAGAGGGACCGGGCCAGAACCAGCTAAGTTTAACAGACATGCTTCTTAGTTGTAATATATATACAGTGAGGCGACCTTGAAGCGGAGTCTCAAGGCCAGACATGAGTTGTAATTATATAGGGTTGTAGGATACATTTTTTAAACTAAATAAAGTTTTTCGCATTTTAAAGCTACTCTATAAATTTTTCATCTTAAAAATAATTTTATTAAGTTCATATAAATTGTGACATTAATTATTTAATTGTGTTTCAAAATTGATATTAACATTATATTAATCTGTCACGCAGAAATGGGTTAAACGAATGTGTTAGTTAAAATTAGAATTTAGAGCGTAGCACCCTGTACCCTAGATCTGACGATCGGGTCGGATATATGGTGTTACACAAATAGTTTGTTTTTTACTAAAAACATGGGCGACGTCGCAACCTCAGATTTTGGACGTCGTAACGTTACCATTACAGTGAGTGACATCGTAGTGAGCTTGGGCTTGTCATTGTAAAATGACATACTGTAATGACCATGTCACGACAAGCACTAGACGTTGATCCATATATTTTATGAACTTTGCAATTTGGTCCTATTTCGTACTCGGGTTGACAGAAAAGCTTTCATAAGCTTGTTTAGGACTTCATTTATTATCATGGTTTGGCTTATGATTGGTAATAGACTTCATGTATAAATGATTTTTTGATGTCTGATAGGTCGTAATTACTCTGGAAATGAATGTAACATTCCATAACCTGAACCAACAATTGGTTCGGGAGAAGGGTGTTACATGGCTAGTAAAATATGCCTTTTTTTCCTCTTCCTTTCATCTTTTACCAATTTAAAAGGTAAGGAAGAGTCAAACAGTCAAAATTTATTCAAACATGTGGCCCATATTTTCCAGCATTAAAGAATTGGGTTGAAAAGTCAAAATTTTTATTACATCAGTACAAATCACTTTAAACTTTAATATTTATTCATATTTCGGTCCCAAATGACCAAGATGTACTCAGGAGCAAAAATTAGCATTTTCCCCGCTCGACTTCCATTTTTACTCGATTGAGATTGACACTTTAAAAATGTATCAAATATGCATTCTAATGAACTCTTAATGGTATAAATATAAATAAACCCATAAAAAAAGGAGTCTCTCATCGGATATGACTAAAATTATTGGAACAATCTTGTATAGAACATTGAAAAAGTTTTGAGGCGTTACACCAATATACATAATTTACAAGGAATGACCAATGCAAACAAAGAGATTTTTTGAAACGTTATAGTTGGCGTATTGTATTAGATTGGTAACATCATTGTTAAGATGGTTAGTGGCTCCTGAATCAAGATACCAAGATCTGTCTCCTACTATTTATGGAATGGTAATGAAGGCTTGAGGATTAGAAAGTTTTCCATTAGATGATTAGGAATCTTGAGCAACATTCAATATCAATTGTCATGATGTAGGAACCTAAGGATTCTAATATTAAGTTTGATGTTTAGGTATTAACATATCACTAGTTGTAGCTATCTAGTTCATTAGGTGAATAGAAACAAGCATTGGATTGTAGTGAAGCTTTTAAATTACCATTTCATTGTGAAGAAATAAATGATGTACTGTTGAATTTGTGGTTAAAGCTATAACAATATTGGTCAATAAGATGCCTCAACTTTTCATATAGCCATGGCTTGGAGTAGCTTGCAAATCTAACATGAACATGACCTCCATTGAATACAATTATTATGTATGGTCAGTACTGAGGAACGGGTATAGCACTACTAGGTCCACTTCTTAAGACACTATTGCCACCAACTACAATATATATTTTATTGTTGTTGAGCTATTACATGTGCAAAGGAACTTACCTAACATCAAATTATGTTGCCAAGATTCAACATATAACAACAATTTAGTTGCTCTTTGCAATCCGTAAAGGACTTGATTTGTTGTGATATCCATAATACTAGACTTATAGTCAAGTAGTAATTAATTGAGAGTTGCAGTAATTTGTTCATGCTCAATCATAACTTCGTTATAAGTAGCAATGTTTAATATTGTTTTTTTATTAGATAATCCTTCATGCTTAACCTACCTTTGCTTTAAGAATATGCTATGAACTCTTATAGAACATTAACTTTGAAGTAGTCTTACTACCATATATGTTACTTATTCTTTTTCCAAATTCTACAAGCTAAGTCATGCGTAATCAAATGAGGTAAAACATTCTTAGTGAGAAAAGAAAGCAACTAAGAAATGAGAGCACTACCTTGTTTTTGATATTGTTCAAAATTGAGATTTATCTCAAAACACCATCTACATTTGAGATATATTAAAAATGGAGTAAAATATAACTATCTAAATGAGATAATTAGAATCATCAAGAATTATGTTTATCTGCTTGGTAGAGAAAAGCCATCCATTTGAATATTGTAAGGACAAGTCTATAACATTTCCACATGTAGTGGAACCATTAGTCCATTGATCATCACACTTTCCACTTACTGAGCTTTGATATATTGTCATCTTGTACATATTTTTAAACAAAAACCTCACTTATAATGGAGTTTATGAATCACATCCATGTTAGAATATAATTCACGAGTATTGATAACTTTGTTACTATATTAGATTTTTTTTATCTAAGAAATTTTTTTAGAGGTAAAAGTGTTTAGAGTTTGAAAGAAAATTAGTGAAATGAAAAAAGAGAAAGATCATTTAGAAAAATGGAAATTAATAACCACGTGATCTGCTAAAAGTTGTAATTTGTTTTATAATTGTTTTACTATTTTTAGTTGTTTTTAATACAATGAATGCTACATATCTGTAATATCCTGAATTAGGGCTTAATCGGAATAGTGGTTTTGTGACCACAAATTCGAGATAGAAATAATTATTTTACAATGATTTTGATGTTTATGATATGATTTCAAGATTGTGTGAAAATTTCGTGATGAAATTCTATGCCTAAAGTGCTTAAATTGAAAGTAGGGACTAAATCGAATAAGTTGCAAAACTTGCATTCTAGAAGTTTTTAGTATGAAATTGTTTTGGAATATTAATGAGGAGGTCTTAAATAGAAATTTGACCAATTTTAAGTTCATGGACAAAATTAGGACATGGAAGGAATTTTTGGAAAGTTTAGTAGTAAGGGTATTTTGGTCATTTAGTTATTAAAATGAATTAAAAACAAAATTAAAAGCCAATTTTTGTCCATCTTCTTCATTAGTCCAAAATTTCAAGGGTTCTCCATAGCTAGGGTTTGTTTCAAGCTTCCAAGCTCCATAGTAAGTGATTCCAAGCTCTGTTTTTAATGTTCTTTACGTTTTTGGAATCCCAAAAGCTCGATTAAGCTTATGCTAGCAATAATTCAACCTAGGGTTTATATTTGGAAAAATACCCATAGGTGAAATTTGTGTATTTTGATGTTTTATGATAGAATATGAGGTTTTAAATTATGTTAGACAACTTGTGCTACTCGATTTTGAGTGAAAACGAGTAAAAGGGCTTAATCGGTAAAAATACCTAATAGTCACAAGTATATGTTAGAGAGAGAATTTGATGTTGCCATAGAAGGGAAAAGTGATCAGCATGTTATAAAACATAAGAATAAGGAATAAAGTTTAATTCCCGAGCCTAGGGGCAAAAGTGTAATTATGCAAAAGTTTAGGGGCAAAAGTGTAATTTTTCAAAAGTTCGTATTAAATGCTGTTTTGATGAACGTATGTATTAAATAAGATTAATTTGGCATTATAGATCAAGAGAAACGAGATTCAAGTCGCGATTGAGGAAAAGAAAAGATTATGGACAAAATTGCAAAATCTTTATATTTTGGTACCATGGTAAGTTCATTTGTAAATAATGTAGCATAATTGTTATTTTTATGTTATTGATGTTAATTATATGATACGCTGATTTTTAATCGTGAAATATTATGCTTTGTGGTTAATGTTGAGTAATATGCAAATTATGTTTACTACTTGATAAATATGAATTGCTACCAAGTATCGATTCCGATATTCCATAGAAGACGACAAATATGAGATCGAAGGAAAAAGCCCGTTTGAACCTTAGGAATAGATTAGGATACAAGTGACATGTCACTAGGATAGTTGAGCATCCGAACTCGTTGAGTTGAGTCCGAGTTCACCTATGGATGCGAATGTCCAAACTCGTTGAGTTAAGTCCGAGTTCATGAGATGTAACTAGGCATCCGAACTCGTTGAGTTGAGTCTGAGTTCACTTATGGATGCGAACGCCCGAGCTCGTTGAGTTGAGTCCGAGTTCACTTAGGGGCGGGTTACATGATTTCTTGATTACATATGAGGCACTTATGTGCAAATTATCCGTGTATCCGAGTTGTATTCCGATGTGTTCAACGGGTGAAATTTCTAGTGAAATGGAAGAACACTTAAGATGCAAGTGACGTTTTCGTAAGTGTTGTGAAATGGACACTTTGGACAGGTATGTTCTTAACCCTCGGGTTGAAAATAGATACAACAACGATAAGGTGGTAAGATGATGAATGATGTTTAGAAATGTGATATATGTTTTGGTGATACCATGCTAAAGTTGTTTGGTATATTTGTATTGTTATGTTACTTGTTATTTACATATGAACTTACTAAGCATTTATGCTTACTCCCTCCTCTTTATTTACTGTAGTTTTGAACAAGCCAGCTCGGGAATCGGGACGGGTCGAAGATTCGATCACACTATCCAAAGGACTTTCATCTGGGTAAATGGCTTGTAAAACTTAAGTATGGCATGTACTGCAATATACTTATTTTGTGTAAATAGTTTTATGATATGGCCATGTTTGGTTGAGAAAATGTTTGATATTGATAAGTCATGGTGATGGCTAATTTAGATCATGTTTGATATCATGGAAGTTTAATAGGTTATCTAGTTCATAAAAATTCATGGAAAGATGAAACTTGCCTTAAAACAGAATATTGCTGCAGCAATGACATAAATTTGAAAAATCACTAAAAACAGTATAAATGGAACTAAATAATGAGTAAGTTATGAAATTTAAGCTTAATGAGCCTATTTTCATGTGGATTGAACAAAACAGGCATATAAATTATATTTTATGAAATATTTAAACTTTTGTGAAACAGGGGCAGAGTGATTTCTGGATCCCCTATTTTGAGTTTAAAAATTCATAATAAATTTTAAAAAAATAATTATAAGTTTTTCTTTATATGTACAGATTCCTTATTGAGTCTAGTTTTAATAAAAATAAACCTCGTAGTCATTGAAATTCTATATAGAGAGATATCTGATTCGTAATACATAGATGTCAAAGTAGTCAAACCCTGAAACAGGGGAGACTTTAACTAATAAACTGTACAAATTGGCCCAACAAAATAATTCTAGAAAAAAATTAGTAAATATATATATGAGTCTAGATTTATGTAAAATTTACGGATCTTGATTTCGAGTTTCGTAACTCGAGATATGATTTTTCTTGTAACTGTGACTCGAGAAAAAAATTAGTAAATATATATATGAGTCTAGAAACAAATGATTTGAAGTTCTTAATTTGATAAATTATGTTCGGTAACCCCTCAAGCTCGACTCCGGTGACGGTTTCGGGCGTATGGGAAGTTACATTTAGTGGTATCAGAGCAGGTTTAGTCGGTTCTCGAACTACGTGTTGTATGTACGGATTTTGCTATACATGCCATATGTATGAATTGTGATAATGTGACGACTTCTGACCTTTTTAAATGAATTTTTATATAGTAAATGGATCCCGATCCAGCTATCATAGATGAAGTAGAGAGTAATGCACTAGCTCCGGTTGAAGGGGCAGCGCCGACTGAAAACCCACCTCCTACTGTTGGTCAGGGAGGAGGAGAAAGGGATCGGGAAGCCTTTCTCCAAATGATGAGTGCATGGTACACTGAGTTCGTTCGTACGAACCCAAATGTATGACCTCCCTCACCTCCCCCAATTCCTCAACCTATGCCTCCGATGCCTCAGGAAGTGGATATGAGAAAGTTTCACAGAACCCCTGTTGACAGAATTCGTAAACAAGGGGCTAAAGAATTTAGAGCAAATATTGATGATGATGCAGAGAAAGCAGAGTTCTGGCTTGAAAATTCTATCCGGGTATTTGATGAATTATCTTGTACACCTGAAGAATGTTTGAAATGTGCTACATCTTTTTTGAGAGATTCAGCCTATAATTGGTGGAAGACTTTGATTTCAGTGGTACCAAAAGAGAGGGTAACCTGGGAATTCTTTCAAGAAGAGTATCAGAAGAAATATATTAGTGAAAGATTTATTGATTACAAATGTAAACAGTTTCTTGAGCTGAAGCAAGGTAATATGACAGTCTCAGAATATGAAAGAGAGTTTGTTCGATTAAGTAAGTATGCCAGGGAATATGTTCCTACAGAAGCCAAGATGTGCTGACGATTTGAAGACGGGCTTAACGAAGACATTAAGGTATTTGTTGGGATCCTTGAACTAAAAGAAATGGTGGTACTTGTCGATCGAGCTTGCAAGGCTGAAGAATTACTGAAGGAAAAGAAAAAGGTAGAATCTGAAACACGAAATTGGAAGAAAAGACCAATGAGTAATGCACCCTCATAGCAAACCGGAAAGTCAAGAAATATGAATCCTCATTCCCAAGTTTCAGCTGGGCAATCATATGGAAATTTTAAGAAGCAGAATGTGGGTCCTAAATCTTAGAATACTTCTGCAGCCAGTGTAGGGAACTCGAGATTTGTTAAACCTGAGTGCCAGCGGTGTGGTAGAAATCATTTTGGTCCGTGCAGAGCAAATGAATGTTTTCGATGTGGTTCTCCAGACCATTTTATTAGAGACAGCCCAGAGAGAGCTGAGAAAGAAAAATTTCAGAGTGTAAAAGCTAGTGGTGCAAACTCGAGGGGAAGGTATCCGAGAAAAGCTGGAAGTGAAACAAGCAGTAAGAATGTAGCCAGAGATGCAACAGTTAGATCTGAAGGAAGAGCTCCAGCTAGAACTTATGCTATTAAAGCGTGTGAAGATGCTTCCTCACCCGATGTGATTACTGGTACATTTTCTCTTTATGATACTAATGTTATTGCTTTGATTGATCCCGGTTCTACTCATTCATATGTATGCATGAAACTGGTGTCTAGTATGAATATACCTGTTGAGAACACAAAATCTATGATTAGAGTGTCGAACCCGTTAGGCAAATGCATGACAGTTGATAAAGTATGCAAGAAATGCCTTTTAATGATTCGGGGTTATTACTTTCCGGCCGACTTGATGTTGTTGCCGTTTGATGAATTTGATGTTATTTTGGGTATGGATTGGTTGACATTGCATGATGCTATAGTAAATTGCAAAGAAAAGGTTATAGAATTACAATGTGAAAGTGGTGAAATCTTGCGGGTTGAACCAGACAAATCAGAGGCAATATTTAGTATGATTTCTTCGATGTCGGCTTAGAGATATTTGAGAAAGGGTTATGAAGCTTATTTGGCGTATGTAATTAATACAAAAGAAGTTGAAAAGAAAGTTGAATCAGTACCGGTTGTGTGTGAATTTGCGGACGTATTTCCAGAAGAATTGCCGGGTTTGCCTCTAGTCAGGGAAGTAGAATTTGGTATAGATTTGATATCGGGAACAGCTCCGATCTCGATTGCTCCATATAGAATGGCACCAACAGAGTTGAAAGAATTAAAGTCGCAGTTGCAAGAGTTGACTGATAAAGGCTTTGTGAGACCAAGTTTTTCACTTTGGGGTGCTCCCGTGTTATTTTTGAAAAAGAAGGATGGTTCTATGAGATTATGTGTTGATTATCGGCAGTTAAACAAGGTGACAATTAAAAACAAGTATCCGTTGCCGAGAATTGATGATTTGTTTGATAAGCTAAAAGGAGCGACATGGTTTTCAAAGATTGACTTGAGATCTGGGTATTATCAGCTGCGAGTAAAATAGTCAGATGTGCCTAAAACTGCTTTTAGAACAAGGTACGGTCATCATGAATTTTTAGTTATGCCATTCGGGTTGACAAATGCTCCTGCTGTGTTTATGGATTTAATGAATCGCATATTTCAGCCATACTTGGACAGATTTGTTGTGGTGTTTATAGATGATATTTTAATTTATTCAAAAGATGAGACAGAGCATGCTGAGCATTTGAGGATAGTTTTGCAAACTTTGAGAGATAAGCAGCTGTATGCTAAGTTTAGTAAAAGTGAATTTTGGCTCCTGGAAATTGGATTTTTGGGTCATATTGTTTCAGGTGATGGTATACGGGTTGATCCTAGTAAAATTTCAGCTATTGTTGATTGGAAACCACCGAAAAACGTAACTGAAGTTAGAAGTTTCTTGGGGCTAGCTGGGTATTATTGGCGGTTCGTAAATGGATTTTCTATAATTGCTGCTCCTATGACTAGACTACTCCGAAAGGATGTTAAATTTGAATGGACGGAAGAATGTCAACAGAGTTTCAAAGAATTGAAAAAGTTATTAACTGAAGAACCAGTGCTGATACAACCCGAATCAGGTAAAGAATTTGTGGTGTATAGTGATGCTTCTCTAAATGGTTTGGGGTGTGTACTCATGCAAGAAGGAAAAGTGGTGGCTTATGCTTCGAGACAGTTAAAACCTCATGAGAAGAATTATCCTACTCACAATTTGGAATTGGCTGCGGTGGTATTTGCTTTGAAGATTTGGCGACATTATTTGTATGGTGAAAAGTGCTGAGTATATACCGATCACAAAAGTCTTAAATACTTGATGTCACAAAAAGACTTGAATTTGAGATAGCGAAGATGGTTAGAGTTATTGAAAGATTACGAGCTTGTTATTGATTATCATCCGGGAAAAGCAAATGTGGTTGCCGATGCTTTAAGCAGAAAGTTGTTGTTTGCTTTGAGAGTTATGAACGCTCAGTTGAAAATTTCAGATGAAGGTTCGATTCTAGCAGAGTTAAGAGCAAGATCGATGTTTTTACAAGAGATTTCTGAAGCTCAAAAAAATGATCAAGATTTGCTAGCCAAAAGAAAACAGTGTGAAGCTGATACGGGATCAGATTCAGAATCGGTTCTGATGGTTGTTTGATGTTTAAAAATCGAATTTGTGTACCGAAAAATGATGAGTTGATTCAAAAGATTTTGCATGAAGCACATAATGGTTGTTTAGCGGTTCATCCGGACAGTACGAAGATGTATAATGGCTTGAAGAAAATGTACTTGTGGAGTGGAATGAAAAGAGATATTTCCGAGTTTGTATCAAAGTGCTTAGTTTGTCAACAAGTGAAAGCTGAACACCAAGTACCTTCGGGATTACTCCAGCCTATTATGGTTCCTGAATGGAAATGGGATCGGATTACTATGGATTTCATATCAGGGTTGCCGTTAACTCCAGGGAAGAAAAATGCCATCTGGGCAATAGTTGACAGACTGACTAAATCGGCTCATTTTATTCCGGTACGTACAGATTATTCTCTTAATAAGTTGGCTGAATTGTATATCCGAGAGATTGTTAGACTTCATGGGATACCTTTGTCAATCATTTCGGATAGAGATCCGAGGTTTACCTCACGGTTTTGGCAAAAGTTGCAAGAAGCATTAGGTACAAAGTTAAATTTCAGCACTGCCTTTCATCCACAAACTGATGGACAATCAGAGAGAGTAATTCAGATTCTTGAAGACATGCTCAGATGTTGTGTATTGGAATTTCAAGGTAGTTGGGAAAAGTATTTACTGTTGGTAGAATTTGCTTATAATAATAGTTATCAGACAAGTTTGAAGATGGCACCTTATGAAGCATTATATGGTCGTAAATGTCGGACGCCATTGTATTGGACTGAACTCAAGGAAAATCAGATTTATGGAGTTAATTTAATAAAAGAAACCGAAGAAAAGGTGAAAGTGATTCGAGATTGTTTGAAAGCTACTTCAGATAGACAGAAATCTTATGCGGATTTGAAACGAAAGGAAATGGAGTTTCAAGTTGGTGATAAGGTATTTTTGAAAGTGTCTCCATGGAAGAAAGTCCTTAGATTTGGACGAAAGGGCAAGTTAAGTCCGCGTTTTATTGGACCGTATGAAATAATTGAAAAAGTTGGACCGGTAGCATATCGGCTAGCGTTACCACCCGAATTAGAGAAGATTCATGATGTGTTTCACGTATCTATGTTACGTCGGTATCGTTCGGATCCTTCACATATAATTTCACCGACAGAAATTGAACTGCGACCGGATATGACTTATGAAGAAGAACCGATTAAGATTTTAGCTCGAGAAGTCAAACAACTAAGAAATAAAAGTGTTGCACTTGTGAAAGTGTTGTGGCAAAAGCATGGGGTAGAAGAGACTACATGGGAACCTGAAGAAACTATGAGAAACCAATACCCACACCTGTTTACCAGTAAGATTTTCGAGGACGAAAATCCTTAAAAGGGGGGAGAGTTGTAATATCCTGAATTAGGGCTTAATCGGAATAGTGGTTTTGTGACCAGAAATCCGAGATAGTAATAATTATTTTACAATGATTTTGATGTTTATGATATGATTTCATGATTGTGTGAAAATTTCGTGATGAAATTCTATGCCTAAAGTGCTTAAATTGAAAGTAGGGACTAAATCGAATAAGTTGCAAAACTTGCATTCTAGAAGTTTTTAGTATGAAATTGTTTTGGAATATTAATGAGGAGGTCTTAAATATAAATTTGACCAATTTTAAGTTCATGGACAAAATTAGGACATGGAAGGAATTTTTGGAAAGTTTAGTAGTAAGGGTATTTTGGTCATTTAGTTATTAAAATGAATTAAAAACAAAATTAAAAGCCAATTTTTGTCCATCTTCTTCATTAGGCCGAAATTTCAAGGGTTCTCCATAGCTAGGGTTTGTTTCAAGCTTCCAAGCTCCATAGTAAGTGATTCCAAGCCCTGTTTTTAATGTTCTTTACGTTTTTGGAATCCCGAAAGCTCGATTAAGCTTATGCTAGCAATAATTCAACCTAGGGTTTATATTTGGAAAAATACCCATAGGTGAAATTTGTGTATTTTGATGTTTTATGATAGAATATGAGGTTTTAAATTATGTTAGACAACTTGTGCTACTTGGTTTTGAGTGAAAACGAGTAAAAGGGCTTAATCGGCAAAAATACCTAATAGTCACAAGTATATGTTAGAGAGAGAATTTGATGTTGCCATAGAAGGGAAAAGTGATCAGCATGTTATAAAACAAAAGAATAAGGAATAAAGTTTAATTCCCGAGCCTAGGGGCAAAAGTGTAATTATGCAAAAGTTTAGGGGCAAAAGTGTAATTTTCCAAAGTTCGTATTAAATGCTGTTTTGATGAATGTATGTATTAAATAAGATTAATTTGGCATTATAGATCAAGAGAAACGAGATTCAAGTCGCGATTGAGGAAAAGAAAAGATTGTGGACTAAATTGCAAAATCTTTATATTTTGGTACCATGGTAAGTTCATGTGTAAATAATGTAGCATAATTGTTATTTTTATGTTATTGATGTTAATTATATGATACGCTGATTTTTAATCGTGAAATATTATGCTTTGTGGTTAATGTTGAGTAATATGCAAATTATGTTTACTACTTGATAAATATGAATTGCTACCAAGTATCGGTTCCGATATTCCATGGAAGACGACAAATATGAGATCGAAGGAAAAAGCCCGTTTGAACCTTAGGAATAGATTAGGATACAAGTGACATGTCACTAGGATAGTTGAGCATCCGAACTCGTTGAGTTGAGTCCGAGTTCACCTATGGATGCGAATGTCCGAACTCGTTGAGTTAAGTCCGAGTTCATGAGATGTAACTAGGCATCCGAACTCGTTGAGTTGAGTCTGAGTTCACTTATGGATGCGAACGCCCGAGCTCGTTGAGTTGAGTCCGAGTTCACTTAGGGGCGGGTTACATGATTTCTTGATTACATATGAGGCACTTATGTGCAAATTATCCGTGTATCCGAGTTGTATTCCGATGTGTTCAACGGGTGAAATTTCTAGTGAAATGGAAGAACACTTAAGATGCAAGTGACGTTTTCGTAAGTGTTGTGAAATGGACACTTTGGACAGGTATGTTCTTAACCCTCGGGTTGAAAATAGATACAACAACGATAAGGTGGTAAGATGATGAATGATGTTTAGAAATGTGATATATGTTTTGGTGATACCATGCTAAAGTTGTTTGGTATATTTGTATTGTTATGTTACTTGTTATTTACATATGAACTTACTAAGCATTTATGCTTACTCCCTCCTCTTTATTTACTGTAGTTTTGAACAAGCCAGCTCGGGAATCGGGACGGGTCGAAGATTCGATCACACTATCCAAAGGACTTTCATCTGGGTAAATGGCTTGTAAAACTTAAGTATGGCATGTATTGCAATATACTTATTTTGTGTAAATAGTTTTATGATATGGCCATGTTTGGTTGAGAAAATGTTTGATATTGATAAGTCATGGTGATGGCTAATTTAGATCATGTTTGATATCATGGAAGTTTAATAGGTTATCTAGTTCATAAAAATTCATGGAAAGATGAAACTTGCCTTAAAACAGAATATTGCTGCAGCAATGACATAAATTTGAAAAATCACTAAAAATAGTATAAATGGAACTAAATAATGAGTAAGTTATGAAATTTAAGCTTAATGAGTCTATTTTCATGTGGATTGAACAAAATAGGCATATAAATTATATTTTATGAAATATTTAAACTTTTGTGAAACAGGGCCAGAGTGATTTCTGGATCCCTTGTTTTGAGTTTAAAAATTCATAATAAATTTTAAAAAAATAATTATAAGTTTTTCTTTATATGTACAGATTCCTTATTGAGTCTAGTTTTAAGAAAAACAAACCTCGTAGTCATTGAAATTCTGTATAGAGAGATATCTGATTCGTAATACACAGATGTCAGAGTAGTCAAACCCTGAAACAGGGGAGACTTTAACTAATAAACTGTACAAATTGGCCCAACAAAAAAATTCTAGAAAAAAATTAGTAAATAGATATATGAGTCTAGATTTAGGGAAAATTTACAGATCTTGATTTCGAGTTTCGTAACTCGAGATATGATTTTTCTTGTAACTGTGATGCGGGTAGTTAGAAAGCTGTGAATGTAGAAACAAATGATTTGAAGTTCTTAATTTGATAAATTATGTTCGGTAACCCCTCAAGCTCGAATCCAGCGATGGTTTCGGGCGTGGGGGCGTTACAATATCAAAATCGTTGTTATAATAACAAACTAGATGACAATTATAGCTAACTAACTTGTAATCCAGCTAACCCCTAGCTTATTTAGCTCAGCTGTAATAGTCCAGTTTAGACCTTAGTCGAAATAGTAGTTTTGAGACCACAAATTCGAGCTAGAAAAATATTTAAATATTATTTTTTGTGCTTATGATATGTGAATTAGAATGTGTGAAAGTTTCGAATAAAAATTTAATTATTTGTGTGCTCAATTTGATAAAAAGACCTAATCGCATAAAATGTAAAAGTTGCTTGCTGTTTGGAAAAGTGCCTATTTGATTTGTCTTATTAAAAGAGAGGTCCTTATGATGCAATTAGACCATTGAACATATGAGTGGACATTAATGGCCTTGATATTAATGTTTTAAATGTTTATAATGCAATGGCAAAATTGGAAATTGATTAAATTGTTAATATTAATTAAAAAAAGTATGAAAATAAGCCATTATATGTTCATATAGCAGAAACTAGCAAAGAAAAAGAAGAAGAAAAAGAGTTTAGGGTTCGACACTTATTTTGCTTGATCAATGTATGTAATTTGCTCGGTTTTTGATAATTCTACGTGTTTTTGTGATCGTTGCTTGATATTCTATAAAGCCCATGCCTAATTTCTGATTTTGATGATGATTTTGAGTTATGAAATTGTTGATTTTGTAAGCTTTTTGAAGCTAGTTGATGGAAAATGAAAGATATGTTTTGGGTTAGTATATTTTGTCTTTGAATTTTTGATGAACTTGAGTAATTTGAACTAAATAGTAAAAAAGAGATTTTGAGGGACTAAATTATGAAATAAATGAAATATGTGGGCTTGTATGAGCTATATGAAAATTCGGCTAAGCTTGTGTAAAAGGAAATTTCAAGTATTTTGTGATTTTGTGAATTAGGGACTAAAGTGTTAAAATATGAAAATGTGAGGGCTATTTTATAAAAGGCCCTAAATATGTGTTTTTGGATTGTTTTGAATGAATGTGAGTTTGAATAAGTTAAATTTGAATTTATTAGATCAAGAACAAAAGAAAACATAATTAGATCGGAGAAAATCGAAAGTTGTCGAGTAGCCGATCTTATTTATTCGAATCCGTATGAGGTAAGTCGATATACAAATAAATATATTTTGAATTGAATTATTATTTATTATATGCTTTGAACAATGTTAAATGATTATATGTGTTGAAAATGAGATATTCGAGAAAGTATCGATAAAGTTTCGACGTTCGAAAAGCCCCGTACGAACCTTAGGAATAGTTAGGATACATATGTCATGACATAGGATCCGATATGTGTTATCATGTAAGACTATGTCTGGGACGTTGGCATCAAATTATGATTTCCGTGTAAGACCATGTCTGGAACATCACCATCGTATTTGATTTCGTGTAAGACCCTGTCTAGGACAGTGGCATCAATAATTGATTACATGTAAGACCATGTCTGGGATGTTGGCATTGTATGTGCTTTCCGAGCTATCCGCGATCATTATGATTCTGAACAGTTCAACGGGCATTTCGAGAAAATGAATGACTATGTGAATATGTATCCGATTCAGGTACATTTGAATTGTATACTGTGATAGAGAATGAAAGGTAAGTATATGTGCAAATAGTGATATATGATCTAAATATGTGAATTTATGCTATAAGAGCAAATGAATTGAGATTATGTGATATGAATATGAACAAGAGGTTGGTAGTAATATTTGGCAACAAAGTATATATAATTTGATAATGTTTTCATGTTCTGAATGATAAGTTTATTTGTATATGGCTTACTAAGCTTTTGAAAGCTTATTTTGTGTGTGGTTGAATTGTTTTATAGATATCGTAGCTATCGGGAGCTCGGGAATCATCAAGGATCATCACCACACTATCGAACTATATTTTGGTACCTTTTAAAAGTGTAAATATTGAAGTATGGAATGTATAGGCTAGAAGTATGTGGATAAATTTTGTAACGTATATATCATGCCATGTGATATGGCTAGTTTGTGTTTGAACTTATGGTTTGATATTGATATGTGATATGTGATGCAAATGTGCCATTGTGATGTGCTTTTGGTTGGCCCAAGGGAATGGTCAATTTGGTAAGTTTTGGTATGTGTATATTTTAGAATTTGGTAAGGTTTTGGCATGAGATTTGATCATATGATTAAAGATTATGAAACCATATGTTTTGGTATGTTTTTTATTTATGGAATGACATGAATTGATAGATGATATGAACATTTATGGCATGATTAGTGTATGTTTTGGTATTGAAATTGGCTGAAATTATAGTGCAAATGTGCTTGGTTTAATGCTTGTAGGTTTGACCCAAATTGGGTGGCAATTTGGCCTTGCAAATGGCCTATTTTTGCCCACACAGGTGTGTGTCTCAGTCGTATTGCTTGAGGGTCATTTCTAAATGAGCCTGGGTAGACTACATAGTCGCACACATGGGCGTGTGCTAGGCCGTGTGGCCAAGTCAGTTTCGACCATGGGCTAGACACACGGGCATGTGACTGGCCGTGTGACCTAAGTCAGTAGCCTCCCTAATTTTCACACGGCCTAGCACACTGGCGTGTCTTGTGGCCGTGTGGACAACTCAGTATGTATGCGCTGTTTTGACATTACCTAGACACACGGGTGTGTCTAAACCCGTCTGAATTATACGGCCTGTTCACACGGGCGTGTGACCTGTATAACTTTGAAAAATGTTTAAGTTTTGAAAAAAATTTGTATGAGCCCGATTTAGTCCCAACCCTTTTCTTAAGCATGTTTAAGGTCTCGTTGACCTATTTAAGGGACACTGTATTGATGTTTGATGTTTGATGTTTTGATATTTGTGAAATGAATGTTAAATGTTTCGATTTGTTCGGTAATGCATTTAACCCTAATCTGGTGACAGATACTGGTTAGGGGTGTTACATTAACTTTATTATCTTTTAAATACTTTAATACCTTTAAGTGGTGTAATAAATATAAGCTAATTTTCAAAACCAAACAAGTGACTAGTGTTAACTAGCATACAAAGAGGTGTACTACGTTATTAATACTTTTACCAAATAAGATGTAATCAAAATAAGGAAATCAAATGGTTATAAAACTTCAAGTGCATTCCTACCCCACCCCAATTATCAAATTTATAAAAAAATATTCATAAAGATTAAATAATAGGAAAAAACAAGATATATAAATAATAAGAAAAACAAGATATTCTAATGATATAATATTTTAAGATGGCATACTACACTTTCTATAATTAGAAATGTGATTGTTTGAAAAGTAGAACTTGAAGATTTGGTATACATGATGAAGTTTATTAAAAGAATGAGAAAGTTTATTGACACACTTGATTTATTAAACACCTTAGGAATGTGATAACAAAATTTAAAATTACTCTTATAAAATAAAATACATATTTAATTAATTTAATAATTTTAATGATATTTATTGTTAAAAATATGTGAATTAAATTTTTTTATTTTAATATCTACACGCAAATTTTAAGTCAAAATACGACCTAAAAAATTGGAAGTAAAATAAAAAATTTTAATTATAAAATTATGTTATAATCTTCATTTAAGTCCTTTGATTCTTTTCTTCAATAAAGTTTCGATCCAATGGTTGTCCCAACTTGATCTTGAATGGATGTGCTTTGCTACAAGGGTCATCAAGACCTGATACGAGAATGGGTTTGGAGAGAAGCTTGCTTGAGAATTTGATTTGATTTGGGCTTTAGGGTCTTTGTGACTTGATCTTGAATAAATGAATTCCGCTTCATATATATGTTCTAGAGAGTTTCTTTCTTGATATTACTTCAGATTTGATTGAATGGTCTTCAAGACTTGATATTGGGTTAATGAGATTCACTTTAAGAGTCATCAAGGCTTGATCTCGTGTTGATGCAATTGAATTAAAAAGAGCTTTGATCCATGGGTCTTTGAGATTTGATCTTGGACGGTTGATTCCACTTCAAGGGCCACCTAGAATTGATCTTGAAGAACAAGTTTAGCCTCTTTTCTATTGGTTGAACAAGATAGGAGAATAGTTTGGTTCATAATTGATGTGCTGTTTTTCAGAATTTCTTTTAAGTTTCTTGATTTCTTTAGAGGTTTATTGAAATTTTGTTGAATGCATCTAGTCTTCAAAATTTTCTCATCAAGCTTCAATTTTTTAAACTAAGGAACTTTGAATGGCTTCGAGGTAATCCCTTTTTATAGCATCTGTTAGTAAATAAGGTGAGTTTTTGTAGCATATAATTTTTTCATTTGAGTGGCTTGCAAGTTTTAAACTCTTTTATTTATTATTTATCTTAGATTAACTTAAATTGATTAGAGATAAAATAGTCTATAAATAATATGATATCTTTATAAAAAAAGTTTTTAAAAAATTTTAATATCTTGATTTATCTTTTACTAATTAATTTAATTTCAAAAAAGATAAATAATAATAAAAGATGATGAATTTTGATTTGTCTATGATTTTTTCTTCTTTTACGAATTAATGTTGAATTATTTATCTTAAATAAAAATAAAAAGGTTACATTTATCTTAAAATGAATGCATGATTGAAGTGAAAAATAAATTTAAAATATTTAAAATACATTTAACCAAAAAAGTATCCTTATTTAAAATTAGGATAAATTATACCATTAGTCACTAAATTATTAGAATATTTTCGATTTCATCATTTAACTATAAAAATTTTCAGATTTGTCACTAACACTTTTTATGAGTTTTGTTTTTGTCATCATTTGTTAAATATTTAACGGAAATTTAATCCTCTATATTTACTAGTTCTATCAATTTGATCCTTAGATACATTTTCACTATCAATCGAAATTATAAACACATAAAATGTCAAATACCACATAAAAATAAAAGATTGCAATTGTACCCAAAGAAGTACTTTAATAAAAGAGAATGATATATACTAATTTCTGCAATGGTGATGTTGGGTAACTTGGATAGGGAATGTTACCAATAATATGTGTAAAATGAATTTCTTTTTATTAGAACAGTAACAATTTTTTAAAGATGTTAAAAGTAAAATTATAATTGAATTGTATTTCAGAATAAATTTGAAGTTAAACTAAAATAAAATATGGAGACAAACAAACATATTGTTAAACTACATATTTTATAATATATGTAATTTTGTCTTTGATGTTAGTTTAAAAAAAATAATACAAATTTATATTTTAATCAAAATTAGAGAAATTCAAACCTTTAAAATAATGAACTTTAATGGCAACACTGTCTTTAATTTATAAAAAGTAACATGTATTTTGAGTTTGTGGGGTTTTAAAAAATTAATATGTAATTTTTTAAAATATTTATCTTTTTAATATTTTATTATATTTTTATAAAATATTTATTAACCTTAATTTTATTTATGAAATCTAAAAATTTCACTACCAAGAGGTCTAACAAGTTATTGTATAGTACTTTTTTGGTTTTCATATGTTAAATTTGTTAATTACAATAATTAGAGAATAGGGAGTTTGTAAACTATTTGTTAAATTGTTAAGTATTATGTGTGGTAACACCTGAGATCCAGACTAGGTGAATCAGGTTAGGTTGAGTGCATTACACCATATAACAAAATGCATGAATTATTTGTTAGCTTAGGGTGGAATCAGGCCACTGAAAATGGTGAATGTGGTGCTAAGGCATAAAGAAGTAACTTTATTAGTAGCTGGGCAAAGGGAACACCCTATGAGAGTGGGAAGAAGAAACTTTGAATGTGGCCCAAGAATGGGAGGTATGATGCTAGCAAGCTTTCTGCTTGAGTAAAAAATGAAAGCAATAAGAAGAGAAATATATTAGTGTATTGGAAAGCTTAGAAATGGTTCACCTTTTCAGTATTCCCACGTTCCATTAACTATATAGATCGCATTGGAGTTGATCTTGGATTCCTTCAAGCTGCCAAAAGAAACTTTTTACAAAATGGAAAACTAGAGGGTCCATTTATATTAGTACAATAGCTACATGATGATTATGAGAGCCTTTAATGCCTTCAAATGCAATTTGTTCTCTAAAAAGTTGCAAAAACAAGCTAACAGTTGGTCCCTAACACTCTTGGTTAGATCTATTGGCGGCTTCAATGAGCTAGCTTGCCAGTTTGAGGGCTACCACTTCATTAATATCATTAGGAAAAAGAACTTGAACATTCCCTTTAACACCAAGTAAGAATAAAGTGAAAGTTTGTGAGAATATATCTAAGGATCCATTGTCCCCACTAAGGGAATTAAGACCTTAATGGATGTATAACACCCCCAACTCGTATCCCTCGCTGGAATCGGGTTACGGAGTATTACCAGAGTTTACAGATCAAATAGACAGAAATTTCAAACATTTCATATCAACAAAACAAGTCATCAAAGCATCGTTTTAATCCAAATTATAAACATATCAAATCAAAATCAATTTTTCCTAGTTCATGAGCACTTAAACATAGAATTAAATTCACATGCACCTATCTAGAGTTAGTTCAATTTACCATGACATAATATGGCTTCAAAAAAAACACATATTTATATGTATAAAACCAACCAAAATTAAACTTATAACCACATTTACAATCAAACTACAAAAAAACTATTATTTAGAAACCCTAGGTACATGTCGATACGAAGGATAAACATCACCACATTTGAGTTTGGGATCGTTGTTGGATGCTGAATCGCCGATCAAAATTAAGTACCTAACCTGCACATGAAAAACAAAACCGTACGCTAAGTAAAACTCAGTGGTATTTCTATAATCCGAATATTTAAAGACAAGAAATTACAAAAATATAATTGAAATATAAACACATATTAATATTTAAATATTACAACAACCATATCATATTTCATTTGTTTCACAAATATCTCAATTCTCATACTTGCTATATAAATAGCTTTTCACAATTTATTTCACATTTCATTATACAATTGGATTATCCATTCCATATTCATTTCAAGAGTATATAACTCATACATTCCACATATTTGTAACATATTTCACATTTTATTTTTCAATTCACTATTTCACTTCTATTTCTCATACCATGCCATTTCAATATCAATGATAAAACTTTATTATTCATTTACCCCTATTAACACGACTCGGACTCGGACGGATACACAGATCCAACCAAAACACACCAATTTGGCACCTAGTGCCTCATTGGATAATTTGAAGTAATAATTTGACACCTAGTTTCTCATCAGCTAAACCGAAGTAAATTGGCACCCAGTGCCTCATCGAATTAATCTGAAGTAGTAAATCGACACCTAGTGTCTCATCAACTCGAAGTTGAAGAAATCCCTAAATTCTTCCAATCCTATGGCATGCCATCTATATCTGACTCAGCCCGATACAGTTAATAAGGTTGCAATTCACTTTTCCAATACAACCAATACTCATTTCAATTCAAAGAATCAATATATTCAATATATATATACCAATTCATTTCAATCAATATAAATTCAATAAATTCATCACATAACAAATCAATCCATTTCAATTCCAAAACACAATAATTCTCACCTCAGCACTTGCCATATATATAAAATTGAATTATGACAATTAACAACTAAGTTCGGATTATAGAAATACAAACCAGGAATTCTGAGCTATTCCTCGTCGACTTTATCTTTCCCTTTTTTAATCGAGGATTCCGGTATGACGTTAGCTGTGGAAGTAAAACAATTAAAATTTATCAGTACAATACAATTTAAATTTCATATTGAATATTTCAACTTTTTACTCAACATTTGTCTAAATTCCAATTTAGTCCCTAAACCGAGACTAATTTTATTTCTTCACAATCAATTCTATATTTTTATTCAATTTCCACTTTAAACTAGATTTAACTCTCTAATTTCACTTAAATCCTTAAATTTCAAAATTTTCACAATTTAGTCCCTATTCCGCAAAATTTATAATCTATTCTACAATTCAATCCTTTTCATTTCTAATTTGAAAATCTATTGAAAATCTATCAATTTTGTCCCTAATACTAAAATTATTCAACATAAACAACATTTAAAAACTCAATAATTTCTAAAATTTTGACATTGGTCGAGTAGTATTTAACACTAGGAATCCAAAAACATAAAAATTACAAAAAATGAGACTAAATTAACTAACCAATTGAACTTGAAAACTTTTAAAGCCCTTAGCCCTTCGTTTCATTCTTTTTCCCTTTTCTCTCTTTGTCTTTCTGTTTTTCACTTTGGCTTTCTTTTTTTTTCTATTTCTTCTATTACTTATTTATTTTATTATTATTATAATATAATATATATACTTGCATATTAAGTAAATATATTTTATACAATATATATTATATTACAACTTATGTTGCCTCAACTAAAGGCAATGGCATAATTGCTTCTTTAGTCCCTTTAATTTTTCTTTAATCTATAATTAAACTTTCACCTCTTATGCAATTTAGTCCTTATACCTATTTACACCTAATTCAAGCAAATTCACTTAACCAAAACCTAATTAACTACACAACTAATTCAAAAATATTTTTAATAAATAATTATAAGTCCAATTTACAGGAATACAGTCTCAGGAATGCACTTTTTTAATTTGGTCCTTTTTAATTAATTAACTATCGAAATGTTAAAATTTCTTAATGAAACTTTAATACCACCTTAATGACACTCCGTAAATATTTATAAAAATATTTACGGCTTAGCTTATAAAAAGAAGGCCCCGATACCTCATTTTCTAAAACCACTCGAACTTAATAAATCACTTGTATAACATAAATTATCAAATCAAAAACCTTTTTAAAAATCACACTTGTCTTGTAAAGATTAAATAATAATATTTATGAACTTACTTGTTGAATTTGGTGGTTTCGAAACCACTGTTTCTGACACCACTGAAAAATGGGCTGTTATAGGATGACTGGGTGATTCAAACCTTCACTGTTGGAGTGTCTCACAAGCATTTGATGTATAAGCTAATGGAGAACTTGCTAGATAAATTACTCTATGTATGAGAAAGTACACCACAATACTGATATTGTAGAATCGGGTGCTTTTACCCATGTGCTTGGAGACTCTAGTTAAGACAAAAATTATGGGTTTATATGAAGGGGATACCATTTTCTGGACTGAAAAGCCCAAGAAGAATCATACAGAGGATCAGTAAAGGAACAACACCTATGGGTTTATATAAAGGGGATACCATTTTCTGGGCAATCTTAAAACATAAAGCAATCATTAGTGTGAAAAAATAAATTTTAAAGGAGGAATGAGCTTTCTTATTATAGATTTCAAGGATACACACCATTCAACACATCCACTACACATATTTTGAACCATGTCTCTAAGGAGGGAGTATTGGGGGATCTAATGCCCATGAAACCTTCACCCACCAAATGACAATCAATAAAAATATGCAAATACCATAGAGAAGTGGGACATAAAATAAAAAAAAATGTATAGATTTGATGAATGCTATAGAAGGATCTGTAAGGAAAGGGTAATTACAAAGGTCATAGAAATACATTACAGATAAATAGGGCCTCAAGAAGAAGAAAGACCAAGGAAAAGAGAGAGGGAGTAGATAAACAATACAAGGAACCATTAACATAATAATAAATAACATAAAAATGAGCTACCTTGAATTCACGAAGGAAAACTCATCTAGGGAGCATTATGTCAATTAAAGAATGCTTAGAGAGATCAAAAGATGAAATAATTATAATATATTTTATAAATAAAATCGACAAAATGGATGTGGTTAACTATGATTGAAATGATCCATTGGTAAAAAAAACCACCATTTTTAATAAAATATTCAAGAGAATTTTGATGGATAATGGTAGCATTTTTGAAGTACTACATTGGGACATGAATTCTGCCACTAGGGAAAATAAAAAGCATCTGTCTCTAACAAAAAAAGGGAGGGTAAGGTAATGCAGATTTCTACCACAATTCCATAGCAAGAAATGGCACTTTTGAAAGAAACACTAAGACACGCGGATTTTGCTTGGATGGTAGTAGATATGCCAAGAATAGGTCTTAAGGTAATAGGGAATTCATAGAAGGTCAACTTCAATGGTAAGATAGTTTGACCAAAAAAAAAAGGTGAAGTTTGCTCTTGATAAGATAACGATGGCAAAAGAAGAGGTCCAAAAATTATTTGCCGCTAACTTTAGTAAAAAAATCACATACCTAAAATGGTTGGAAAACTTGGTAATGGTAAAAATAACCAAATGGAAAATGTGTGTCGATTTCATCAACCTCAACAAATCTTTCTTAGAGGATATCTTTCCTTTCCTGAGCACTAACCAAATAGTATATACCTCAACAAGGCATAAATACCTAAGCTCTTCGAATGCCTTGTAAGGGAATAATCAAATTCTCTTAGAGCATGAAGACTAGGAGAAAACCATTTTTTACCATGGAAGAAGGTTTAATTTGTACAAGGCCATACCTTTTAGGTTAAAAGATGCCAGAGTAATAAACCAACACCTCATAAATCCAGTATATAAAAAAAATTGAAATGTCTATTGAGGTTTATGTGAATGATATGTTGGTAAACAACACATCCAAGGAACAATATGTGAAGGGTCTAGTTAAAGTCTTAATCATTCTCAAGAGGTATGATTTGGGATTAAATCCTGTCAAATGCACCTTCATAGTTGGCGTAAGAAAGTTCTCAATGTTTATGGTCTCGCAAAGAGGGATAAAGGCAAATCTTGAAAATATTAAGGATCCTCCTAAAAATATGAATAGTATTCAAAGGTAGGCTAGTTGTACTCAATAAGTTCATTTAAAAATTGGTAGTCAAGTGCCTTTCTTATTTTAGGGCCTTAAAAAGCAACCATATATGAATTGAATGACACCTACAAGAGTATTTGAAGAAAACGGAGGCACCGTGGATTGTTTCCATTATTAATTTCACCTTTACTTGGTGATCATTTAAATTTGTGCCTCACACATAACATGAAATCATTAATATTATATTGGATAAAAATGAGTAGTTACGCCAAAGGCCAGTCTATTATATAAGTAGGTTGTTGTGGAATGACAAACTCAACTACATCCAAGTAAAGAAAGTGATAGATACATAAGCTTCGCTAATGCTTTTGGACACATCTTGTTTACATGTTTTATGATCAACCTTTGACATGTTTTATGATCAACCTTTGAAGGATATCTTAGAGAAGGTAAGAAAAATTGGAAGATTAATTAAGTGAAAAATCAAACTTAGTTAGTTTGGGCTGGAATTCCAGCCTAAAAAAGCAATCAAAGCTTAGGTCTTGGTTGACATCATAATGGAATGTTCTTTTCAGCCAAACCTGCTCAAAGAACTAAATTAGACTCTCAAGCCCTAAAAGAGGTGCATTTGGAAGAAGCAAGTGTTGATAGAAAGAATGTAAATGTGGGACATATGCCAGACATAGAAGTATGAGAATTATTTTTTGACGGGTCAAAGGAAAAGATAGGATCAGGTGCAAGCATCACGCTAATAAACCTTGGAGGGCATGAATTGTAGTAAGGGTTAACATTTGATTTTGTTGTGTCTAATAATGTTGCGGAGTATGAAATCTTACTCTCAGGATTAGAGTTTGTTCTAAGGTTGTGGGTAAATAATTTATGTACTTTTAAAAATTCTTAATTGGTGGCAAAACACTTGAAAAGGAAGTATAAGGTGCGTGATCAATAATTAGGAAAATATTGCAGGAGTGTCACCTCCTTAATAATGAAGTATGATTAAGTGGATATGTAAATTATCTTCAAGGGTATAAAACAAAAGCAAACACTCTAGATCAACTCACATGCACGATCAAAATTAAATAGTAAGGAAAAATTTTAATGAAATACATGAAATTTCCTTGCTCTGAAGCTCATGTCCATACCCTACCCACTATTGATGAGCCAACTTGCAATAGGCCCATTAAAAAATATTTGGAAAGTAAGACATCCTTGAAGATCTACAATAAGTAACCAAGGTGGAAAATAGAACCAAGTAATACACCTTGATTCGAGGGATCATGCCAATAAAACCTCTTCAAGTAATTTATAGCCTAATTGCTTTTTTTAAAATCAGAAAATGACATCATAGCCTATTCCCCATTGCCATAACCTAAATTTTTTTTATCATTGTAGCTATGGAATATTTTATCAAATGGATTCAGAGTGATGCCCTTGCCACCATTATGGAGAAATAAGTGTATAATTTCCTTTGGCAACAGATAGTCTATAGTTTTGGGATGCTCATGCTTCTCATTATTGATAATTGAGCCTATTTTTGGAATAAATTTGAAGTTTTTTATTCTAACCTCAATATATCTTCCTCCTATAACTTTGTTAAAATGCCTCAAAGGTAACTAATAAGAGAATCCTTATAGGATTGAAAAAGAAAGTGGACAAATTAAAAGGGTCCTCGGTACAAGAACTTCTAAGCATATTGTGGGCAATTAGGATAATGTTGCATATGAGGATAAGATAGGTTCCATTCAATATTGCGTATGTTTTTAAGGTCATTATACTACTAGAAATCAGTGTTAGCATGCATAGGACTACCTATTTCTAAGAACAAGAAAAAGAAGAGGCATTAGGTACTAATTGAGATATCATAGAGGAGGTTAGAGAAATAATCATAATGAAGCTAATCACTTCATCCTAGAAAATAACTAGATGCTACAATGCTAAGGTATACAACTAACAACTCTAAGTAAGTGACTTGGTGATGCATAACACGAACGCTAAAGTCCTACAAGGTGAAGCTGGGAAATGATTAGGAATTGGAAAGGACCTTACATGATTACTCAAAAGGTAAGATATGGAATGTACAAATTAGAATGGTTCTTAAGGAAATTTCCCCATTAGGTGAGGCCTCGCAAGGCCCTAGTGTCGCTTCTGGTGTAGGCTTTGTGAGGCCCTCAATGCTATTCTTTGGTGAAGCCTTTTAAGGCTCTATTTCTGATTGGATGAGGCCTCCTAAGGCTTTAACTCATTAAAAGTGGCTACCAATGAATCATCTCTCTAATAATGACCTTTTAAGTTCCTAATGCCGGTTTTAGCGTAGGCCTTTTCAAGGACCCAATGTCATTTTTGGCGGAGCCTCTTAAGGCACTAGTTCTGCTTCTAGAGTAAGCCTTTCTAATGGCCCTAATGATTTTTTTTGTGAAGCTTCCTAAAGCTCTAATGTTCCATCAGGTGCGGCCTTTTAAAGTCCCAACGCACTCAAAAGTGTCTATTAGCAAAGCAACTCCCCCTTAATGGCGTTTTATGGCCCTAATTCCACTTTCATCGTATGCCTTCTGACGGTCCCAGTGCCATTTTGAATAAAGCTTCTTAAATCTTTAGTGCATCATCGGTAGAAGCTTTTTAAGGACCCAACTCACTAAAAAGTGATTGTCAGACCCACTAAGCATAACCTTATAAGACTTTCAAAAATAATGCCAACCAGGTAAGAAGTATTTTTAAACAAGTCACAATGCTAAAATAATATTATGTTTATAGAAAAGAGTAAGATCACATAAATATGAAGTAGGAAAATAAAGATAGGTAGAGAAATACAAATACAAATTGGAAAAATAATAGCATTTATATATACTAGGAATAGCATATTTGGCGAAAGATAAAATACATTAGAAAAAAGATAAAACACTAAAGAACATGAGGATCTAATGGAGGAAGAGTAGCCATGGCACTATATGTATTAGTGGTATGAAGATTTGTCACATTTTTTTGTTGAAGTCACCATCTTCAAGAGGATCTTCAACAGTTGGCGAAGTAGAAGGAACAATGTTAAGCATCATATAATCTAGAGTCTCTTTCTTTCAATTCTCCTACACCTCGCTAGTGGGGTTGTATATATTGGTAGACTATGGTATAGCTTTGACCACTACAAAGCAAATGCTAGAGAAGTTGAAGGGCCTATGGAATATTTTGAACACAAGTCAACATCACAGCTTGAACATGGACAATTTTCTAAGTAAGCTATTTTTGTGCTTTCTCCTAAATAGCATCTATGACCTGGCAATGGTCTTTTTCTAACTTGGTATCCTTTTTTAATTTTACCTTTTTGATGCAACCAACTATTCTAAAAGCTTTGGTAGACCCTCCTATTTGTTTTCAACAACAACCTCAACTTTAAGGAATTTTGTATCAACCATTACCATCATTAGTAATGCCTTAAATAATGAAACTCCTCTTGAAGTAAAGGTTTTGATTGGTTGGATATTAAAGTGCAACATTATTATCTTTACAATTGGTTTCTGTTAGAGTGTACTATGCTCGAGGATTTAGAAGAAAGCAATCATGTAACACCCCGAATTTGGGCCTAGAAGTATTGGGCCTTGAGTGGGGGTCCGTAAGGAGGTTGTATATAGGTATTTAATTGCGTAATGAAATGAAACAATTAAATGTTTACTTTAGTGGTTAATGGATTTGAGAAGTGTTGGAGAAATCTTGGGTTCAAACTTAGGCTTTAGCAAAAATTTTGGTATTAAGTGAAAAAAACCTGGATGCTTGGATGAGGGCCTTTTAAATTATTGTGTTAAATAAATGACATAAGGAGCAATGTGGTCTAGTGGAAGTGGCGTAATTAAGGTTGTATGGGAGCTTGGGTTCAAGCCTTGGCTCTTGCAATTTATTCTGTTTTTTTTAAGGGAACCTGGACTTTGGCCTTTAGACCTTATAATTAATTGGGGATAAAATATGACACAAAAAGATCCTGTGGTGAAGTGGCAAGGTGGCATCATAGAGTTGGCAAGGAGGTCCAGGGTTCGAAACTCATGGCAATCAAAGAGCATTTATTTTGCTAACAGGGGGCGGCAAGAGTTGGTGTTGAATTGAAACTCTGATGTCGGAAGGATCCCACATCGGGAAGCTAACATAAGAGTGGATGCGAAGTTGGCTTTAAAGAGAGAGAAACATGAGGAGAGTAAAAGTACCTTTCTTGGCTGATCCCTTTCGCTGTATGGCGTGCTCGTTTGGGTTGGGCGTCGGCTAAGAGTGCTCAGAGCGTGGATTAACTCTAGTCTCCTATCAGGTGTGTATTTCTCACTACTCTAGCTGTAGGATGGCTACTTCGGGCCATGTGGGCCCAATGGGCCTACGGGCCCAATTGGATAAGCTTGTTTGATTGTGTAGTAAATATTGGACTAGGCTAGGTGAATCTCATATTTGTGGCTAGATTTGGGCTAAAAGGGCCACATGAGTGTGTAGGCCCATTTGGGCCGAGAATAGGCTTTAGGCCCATTCGTATTGTTATCCCTGTTTAGAACACTTCAATTTACCAAATTACTAAAATGTCCTCAATTTGTAAAATTACCAAAGTACCCTCGATTTATAAAATTACCGTTTTACCCTCGATTTACAGAATTACCGTTTTACCCTCGATTTACAGAATTACCATTTTACCCTCAATTTATAGAATTATCGTTTTACCCTCTATTTATAGAATTACCGCTTTACCCTCGATTTACAAAATTACTAAAATACCCTTGGTTTACAAAATTACCAAAATACCCCTAGTTTGTAAAATTACCAAAATACCACTGGTTTGTGAAATTACCGAAATACCCTCAATTTTTAAAATCACGAAAATACTCTTGATTTACAAAATTATAGAAATACCCTTGACTTTTTAAAAATTATAGAAATACCATTGGTTTACAAAATTACTGAAATACCATTGGTTTGTAGATTTACCAAAACACCCTTGTAGGATGAGATGACTAAAATACCCCTAATAGGTAAAAAGACCGTAAAGCTGCTGTAGGGTAAAGTGACCGTAATACCCCTGTATGGTAAAATGACGAATATGCCCTTATGTTTCGTATGATTGATGTGCTTAGGATTTACATATAATGATATTGGATTAGTTAAGTTTGAGTGATAGGTGGTGGTTATCGTAGGTGATTGATTTTGGAAACGTTTCAACTTCAACCCATAACAGGTGTGTAATAACGCTCGCAGTAGCTTAGATTAATATTCGCCAAAAAGCCAAAATGCTAAAATTCCGGCATTTCGGGAACTTGTGATTTTGTCTTTGCTTAAAGATGCGATAGATACGATATGATCGGTGTTTGGATCGATGGAACGGGTAAGAACTCAATTTTGTGCACGATGGTAAGTTAGGCCTCAATGGGCAGGAATTGCGCCAAATAGGCTTTTGGGCCCATTTGGGTAAAATTGATAGAAAATGGAATTTGGAAAAGTTGTATGTTAACGCGGTTAGTATTGTTGTAAAATTTGGGTTAAGCAGGCTTAGTGGGCTAAATCAGCATTCGTAGGGCCCATTAGGGGTTTTGGGCCCAAAAGCCCGAATTTGATAAGTGGGTTAAAGATCATTGTTTAAACACTCGGAAATATTGAAAACTGTAATGAACATGAAAAACCCTGATTTTTGGTAAAATTATGAAAATACCCTTCTAATATGAAAAATGACTGTTTTGCCCTTGTGGGCAAGTGATTGACTTGGACTGTGTGGTTGACGGATTTGATTGTGAATATATGTTGGTGATATGAATGACTTGACTGTGACTTTTTGATTCAAATATGGGCATGACATTCTGTATACATGACATATTGCATGGGATATGGGTTATATTGATGTAGGAAGTGCTAAAAGGGCTCTGCCCTAGTTTACCGAAAAGGGCTTTGCCCCAGTTTATCAGAAAGGGCTTTGCCCTAGTTATTAAAAGAGGCTAGGCCTCCAGTTATATGATAAAGCAGCTATGCTGCCAGTGGAGAGTTTGGTTGGGTGGGTTGAGTTATTCCCCACATGGAGAGCTTGGTTGGTACGGGTGGAGAGTAGCGGATGGTGGGTCGAGTAGTCTCCGAAATGGGCTTGCATACATTCATTGACATTACATGTGATATTGAAATGGGCTTGTATGCATTCATTGACATTACATATGATATTGAAATGGGCTTGCATACATCCATTGACATTACATGTGATATTGAAATGGGCCTAAAGGCCATACCATTTGCAGGAAAGGCTTCGGCCCAGTGATATGATTTATGAAAAGGTTTCAGCCCAATGATATGATTTATGAAAAGGCTTCGGCCCAGTGATATGATTTATCGAAAGGCTTCAGCCCAGTATATGTCAAGACTAAATAGGGCTTTGCCCAGATTGTACTGATACCGTGTTATTTACTGTTTGTTTGTTATTGGGGTTACACACTGAGTTTTCGTAAACTCACCCCGTTTCTAACTGTGCAGGTAATCCCTAAGCTTAGATGGTTTGAAGCTGCGAGGGACTCGAAGATGGCCACACTACTGTTTCTATTTTTTTTAATTGCAATAAGTAGCCGGTTTATTTCTTTATAAATTTTATCTTATTAATATTATTATTTGGTTTTGGGTTGTAATAAGGCCATTTTAATTATTTTTCTGGGATTATTTTATCTTATACCCTATATTTTTCTGATAACAATATGAGTTAGACCTAGGGCGCGTTTTTCCAAAATGATAATTGTTTTCAAAATAACGCAATGATACAATTAATCGGTTTATCAAAAATATCTACTTAAATGAATTCCAACACATTTTTCTCAAAACCTAACCTTGCACCAAAGTGTGGAAATAGTTGTGGGCATGTTTAGGATTAGATCCAATCAAGAGCTTGGTACTTAAGCAGCCTTCATGGCTCACCTCCTCTATTTCGGATAGCTACCTGGTGCACAGCTTCTATTCACTTTATTAACTTAGAAAAGACTATCTTTTAAAACACTGAAGGACGTTGAAAGAGGCATGGGTTTTCTTAAAAACTTCAATGTGACACGTCGGATCCGGCCATAACGTCTGGGCCGGGTTTGGGGTGTTACAAATCAACAAGAAGAGGCCTTCTCTAAGAAAAAGTTCCTTAATTTATGTGTTTCTTAATTTCTTTTTCTTTCTGCTTTGAGAACCCTTACCCATGACGATGATGTTCGTAGCACCCTCGTCCTGATCTGGCTCAAAGGTGTTGACAATAGGTAAGGATGCAATAATAAGAGCATTTTGGTCAACTAGCATCACGATAACACCATGAATTAGGATAGCCATAAATATACAGTAGACATAGCGACATCCGTAGCCAACATAATTTCTGGTGCGGATGATGAAAGAGGAGAAGGGTTAGTAGGTAGGGTATATGTAACCTGAATATGTGAAGTAGAACCAATAGCATTAGTAGCCATTTTCATCTTTAATGACCAAACCCTTTTGTCACCCACCTATTGCAAGCGTTGTTGGCAATCAAATCTATAGGATGTCATTCTTGCAAATAGTCAAAAAAGAATAAGTAGGTAAGGAATAAAACCAACACATTAATTCAAGTATTGAAAAACCCAATCGTTAAGGTTTCTATCGTAACATTAGTAACTAAAAGGCCCATTCCACCTTCGGGTGTAACAAGACTTAGCTTTGCCCCTATATAGTTGTCTATTATTTGGTAGTTAGTGTCCTTATCAGTAGGAAAAACCTCTCTAGGAGAGCTATCTTAGGTTTGGTGAGTCCCTTCGAAAATGGTAATCACCAAAGAAGTTGCGCTTCCATCTTTTACTTCTTTAATGCCTTTAAGACAATGAGCTTCGTCTTCTTTTTCTTAGGCAGAGCTTGTGTAGGGGCACTTGTATTTTTCCATTTTTTAAGGACTTATATTTTATAGCTTTGGTCTTATCCATTATCTTGATTAGCATGTGCCCCAAGTCATCAGAAGCTTCTACGAATGAACCTTCATCCTACATGGGCCAAGCCTTTAGATTTATTTGGCTTTTAGAAGTTTTCAACATCAATAAGGACCATGCTATTTGGAATCTTTCTTTCTAGGTAGTGAACCCAAATGAGGTTGGGCTTTAATAACTTATTAATTGAAAAGAAAGAGCCTAAGTTATAGATATTAAATTAGGCTTTGGTGAGGTCAAATTTGTGGTTGGGCTTTCCTACAATCTTTAAAGAATTGGACTCCTTCCTACACTAGGAAACAATTGTTAGATATATTGACCTTTCTCCTGATGCTTTATTTATTTGGCTTGTAGGTCCTTTATGTTGTTGAATGAAGCAAAGCCCATGCTGGCCCTACTTATGGAAAATATTGTGCAAGATTTAAATTTCAAAAATTGTAGAGGCATGTCTCATCTCCCTCGATACAACAATGTAGAAAGAGATTCAAAGATATACAATGGTTAGAATTTACCCATTTTGTTTCTTGTTACATCACTTAGCTAGTGCTTGCCCTTTTTAATAGAAAACTTATACTAATAATAGGGACCCTCAAACCCCATCAAGCGAATAACCTGTTGCATTTAAACCACAGTGGTAGTGCACGAGACGTGGTAGCTCATCATGACGAAAAAATATCATCCCCTCATACATTCCCCTTCAGTTTCCAAGATTTTACAAAAGGACCCATCATGGAGTAATGTAACCAGAAAACAAAATGAAAATAGAAATAAAGAAAACCCAAGATCTAAAATTGAAAGGAGGAGAAACTTATCAAAAGCAAAAAGCAAAATAACAATGTTTAAAAAATAGGGAAGAGTTAAAAGATATACTGACATAAGATGAAAAGACCAGGGAGCACGAAAATACCACCTAGAACAAAACTCTTGGAAGCAATATAATTTTTGGCTAGTCAAATGACACCATATCAAAAGTAAGGAATTATGCCCATTAAAGGGGCAATTTTAGAATTTTAAAAAAACCTCACAAGTAATTATTATATCCTAACATTGATATTTCAAATGATAGTAGTCTATGCTATAACCAACATTACATCACCCCGACATATATAAGTCTCTTAGTAGCTTACTTTATAAAATCCTCTTTGAGTATGGGGTATTTGTTATATTCCTATGCTAGAACATCTCTTACGCATTAAAAATAGATCCTACACCATTATAGCTACTCGGGGAAGCATCCCTGAAACATCCCCAAAGACAACCTTCACTTTGAGTCTCATCTCATTTAATGATCCTAACTTCCCAAGCTCACCAACCCTGGGAAACTCACATCTGATCCACTCCCTAGGCTTACCAACCTTTAAGAAGTTCATATCTAACACATACCCTAAATTGAGCTAAATATTAAACACTATAAGGAAGCCTGATAAAGAACATTGGACCAAGATCGTATTCAAGTTGTTCAACTTGAGAAAGAAAGATTTGAATCTGACCTGAAAAGAAGAAACCAAAAGATTTAGGGATAATAAGAAAAATAAAGAAAATAAGAAATTTAAGAATCAAAAGTAAATATTCAAAATAATAACTAAAAAAGGAAAAGATAGAATAAAAAGTGGAAGATGAATCAAATAAACTAACGAATATGATAGATTGATGGATAAGTTTTCAGTTGAATCCTTTGACGTATAAACCCTAACGAACTCTATTAATGACTCTAGTAAACCTTCTAATAAATAATCCTTGAAAAATTTAAGGAACTAAATCATAAGAAATCATTTTTATTAATGAATAGAAACAATTGTGTATCTACTGAAAAATGAAAAGACTTTTATTTAGGCTAGCTAAGTACATCCAAATAAAACTCTTAAGTATACTGGAACTTTAATTAATCTAAACAAGAAAAAGTTTTAAACTAAACTTTCTTGTTAACTAAGAAACATGAAACTCCTTAATAACTTAAACTGTATATATCCAAAGTTCGAAATAAATAATAAAATAATAAGACCTAATAAATACAATATTGGACTCATATATAATAAAAATTAAACCTAAAAATCAAACATAATATGATTTAAACTCAAATTAAAACCCCAAAACTCAATTTTTGTACTAATTTCGTCCAGATGTTCTACTTGCACAGTCTTCACTAAAATGATCATAACATGAGCTTCCGAACTCAAAATCAAGTGATTCAAAGTGCGTTTCAGAAGCTAAAAGATAAATCATCAAATTCTATGAGACATTTCAACCCAAAAATGTCTAGATCTCATCGAAAAATTCATCGCAAGTTTGTTGATTTTTCAAACTTTATAATTGGCAGCTTCGGTGAATGAAATTTAATAAATTTGACCCCATTTGTGCATGTATCCAAGTCACATCAGATAAGGGCCTAATACAAAAACTTTTCCATCTATAAATACCCCTTCCTCCAAAAAGAATGGTAGAAAACAAAAATTTACTATAAATCTGGTCTAATATTGCCTCAACCTTTTCTAACCACCCAACCAAATGCCTCTGTGCCCTATTCATGGTGTGAACCACTGTTGTGAACCACTCTCTACCAAGTGGCACTTCACACTGTATACAGTGCGAACTACCTTCATTGTAATGTTCAAGGTTTCTCTTCACAAATCATATTATGTGAATTACCTACATTATAATATTCAAGACCTTATATAACCTTGTTGTTTTAACAAACCTCTTAGATTTTTATTCTAATAATATATTATTAAGCCAAATATAACTTTTCATTGATTATTAATTAATAACTATATCTAATATTTAAGAGTTAATTGCATCAAGCATCCTCAAATTATGATTTAAATTAGTTCCGAAACTTCAAAGCGTTCTAATTATATCTCCAAGCTATTGATGTTATATCAATTAGATCATTCAATTATTGAAACTGTAAATTTAACCATTCAATGACATGTAATATCTTATGTGATATAATTAAAAATAAAAATTTTAAATAAATTTAAATGTCGTTACATAACTTTTAAAATTAAAAACTAAAAAAAATAAGAGAGTGAATGATAGTTTCTGCGAAAGTTTCAAAAACCTCAAAACTAAGATTTTTACAACATCTTTTTTTTTACAATATTTATTCTTCTTTAAAATTTTCATTTTAAATTATGTCATAAAAAATCTGATTTAACATATAGCGGTTAAATTAACAATTTTACTAATATAATGACTTAATTGATCTAATATCAATAGTTTAAGAATGTAATTAAATGGTTTGGAATGAATTGAGAATCATAGTTTAAGAATATATAATATAAAAAATTTAATATTTAAATATTAAATGATTTGATTGGTAAATGTAATTAAATAAAAAATCAAAATCTGACAACCTTGGAACCAATTTATTCAACAATTCGATGTAAGCATATATTTTTCGAGATTTCAAATTTGCTCAAACTTCAACTCTATTTGGGGAGGAAAAATGGGGTACCAAATTAATAATTATAGAGAAAGAAAAGAAAGGCGGAGAAAATAATAATGTTCAAAAAAGAAAAAGAAAAGGAAAAGGAAGATTGCCAATCATGACTAACATATGACAACATGAGATTATTATTATTTTTTCTTTCTTTTTTTAATTAAAAAAATAAAATAAACCAAATTTCCTTTGGGGCCTTTAATTTTGAGCCAAAGAAAGAACTGAAAATATAATGAACATTCACATGACACTCCATTAGTTATGATTGGTAATTCTACGAGTCAAATGTTAACATCCCAAACGTATATATCCAATAATTATTCTTCAAAAACTTAAAATCAATAAAAAGTTGAAAAGAAACACTATTCTTTAATAATTATTTCTAAAATAAATATTCAATACGTATATCCACAACTTTCCTTCTAATCCCAGACGTACAAGCTTATTGAAGAAACTCTTCATTACTTTGATGGTTTAAATCCTGTGTTTGATTAAGATATATTATTGAGAAAATTCATTTGTCAAAACAGTGTTCAAATTTTTTAATTTGTTTTTATTGTTTGGTAAAATAAAAATAAAAATATTGATATGATTAAGTTTGATATATATATTTTTCTAATATGGTTGTGTTTGTTTTTTCAATGTTATTTAATAAAAATATATATTTTAGTACTTAAAAGTAACGATGTTAATATGTTTTAGTGTTTAATTTTGTTTTAGGATTGATTTAATGAAAGTTAATTGTTAATATTATGATGTTTAAATTTTCATAATTTTGTTAAGAAAATAAATTTAGTATTAATTGTGAATTTGTTTAAAAAAAACATTGATTTTTCTAACTAAATATTTGTCCAAAAATACGTCATGTTGTAATTGGACCAAAAAATACAAATGGACACCTAACAATATTTTACAATTGGCTATTATAAGAAAACTAGAGATGGATATCAAAAAATTATTGACGCAGTTCAAAACCTCTTCCTACGTCTACAAAGCCTTGCCCATAATGAAATTTACTGTGAATCAATAGTACAAGGTGTGTTTTAAGTTCAATTCACTTACCAAGTTGTTCCTATTAAGACTTTGTGCAATGAAAGCTTAATTTACACACAAATACAAAAGTTTGAATATCTCACAAAACCACTCACTAATATTAATCGCATTGAACCGATTGAGCTTTCTCTAAATCTACACCTTAAAACAAAAGAAATAAATAAAATAAAAGTATTCAATATGTAGAGTTGGAATGCAACTTCACTAAGTAATTTTTAATCCATTCTGATGTACTCATATCTTCAGGAAATCAATTACCCATATTATAAAGATATAAATAATTGAGGTAAATCTTCACAAAGTTAGCCAACATCTTCTTGTGATTGCATATCTCAATATATAAGGTAAGCATATCACACTAAGACTCATGAAAACTAACCTTTCTTGATCCAATCTCTTCTATAATTATAATTTCTTGATTTTTTTCTCAAAATCCCCAAAAGTATGTAAGTAAATCTTCAAGATATGTTGGTTAAACATGCCAATAAATAATGCAAGTTTTGTCATACTGCTAGCTATGTCTCAAGTTGCAATTAACATTGTACCTAGTAAGTAAAATTTACACTAACAATGTTTAATTTGTTAAATATAGTCTGTTGAGTGATTTTTCAAGTTTTAATGTTGATTTGATGAAAGTTGATTGCTAATATTATTAGTTTATTACGACTTTTCACCAAATCAACATAAAAGTTGAATTAAACACTAAAAAGTTAACATCATTACCTTTGAGTACCAAAATTTATAACTTTTTCCAAATACATGTATCAAATCGGACTAAAAAACAACTCAAATACCACATTAGGAAAAAGTGTCGAACTCTAGTATCAAATGATGTAATAAACCTTTTAAATTTATTACAAGACAAAAGTTGGGGTGGTTTGTTGTATCGGTTCACATTGTAGAATGTATGGAGAACTGCTAGAATAAAGGTGGTTGACACCGTAAGCAGTGCGAAGAGCCACTAATAGTGGTGAGGTCTAGGGGCCTCTTGAGCTTGTAAAGCTCTTTGGGTGATATTTGGAGGAGCTTTAACATATGTACTAGAGCCTTTTATTCTTCTTGTGATGGAGATGGCTTTTGTAGAGGAGGGGGAGCTTTTGACCTAAGTCTTACTAGAATGATGCCCTACTATGTATAAAGTGGCTGTAGAGGCATAGGCGTTTCATCAGGATGTGATGAGGTGACATAATAACACCCCTAACCCGACCCAGACGTTACGGTCGAATCTGGTGTGTCACATTGAAGCGTTACTGTATAGGTCATGTCTTATTTAAAATCTTTCTTAGTGATTTAAGGGTATTTTCGTTATAGATTAAAGTGAATGGAAGCTGTGCACCAAGTAGGATGCCGGAAAAAGAGGAGGTAAGTCTATTAGACTGCTTAAGTACCAAGCTCTCCATGGATCCACTCTTAGACATGCACACAACCATTGCCACACTTTAACTGAATGATTGTTCAGGAAAACCCATTTCATTTTAAGCCTTTGAAAACACTTATTAATTTTTTGAAAATATTTTCATTTCGGAAGCTTTGTCTTGTTTCACGATATTTTGAAATCAGGTAATCTCTTTTAAAAATGCGCCCTAGAGCTATTCAATTCAAATATTTAAATCCATATCATGCCTAAGCTAATAATCATACTAAAGCAATTAAAAATAATTAAAGCGGCCTTATTACAACTTAAAACCCAAAGCAATTAAATTAAATGAAACTAATCTAGTCATAAGAAGAAAATTGAGCTTGCAAAACATGTGGCCACTTCGAATCCCTCTCAGCTCCAAGTCCACTATGGTTGGGGGTTACCTGCACGGATAAATTTAAGGGGTGAGTTTGGAAAACTCAGTGTGTAAAATAACTCAACCATAGTCCAGATCAGTTCAAACCACAGAAATAGATTAAGTTGGGCCTTAGCCCTATACAGAATTTAGAATGAAGCCCATAGGCCCATAACAGAAACAGAGCAGATATATCTTGTATGCAGAAAACCCAACCCATATCCATCCGTATACACCCCCGTGCCAACCTTACACCATGTGGGGAGACTACTCGACCCACCCATCCGCTACAGGTCACAAAATTTGTATCATGGCTTCCAGAATAGATATTGTGACAGAGTCACCAGATACAGATATTGTGGTAGAGCCACCAGAAACAGATATTTGTGTAGAGCCACCAGATCAGATATTTATGGCAGAGCCACCAGAACGCTTCCTCCATCAATATAACCCATATCCCATGCAACAGATATACATGTCATGGCATACAACAAACAGAATCAGAATATCATGCATTTCAGTCAAAATTAACCCTAGGGGTATAATGGTAATTTTACACCTAGGGGTATAATGGTAATTTTCATGCTTAGAGGTATTTTAGTAAATTTAACGATTTTATGGTTTACACTCATATTACAACCATTAACACATTAACAGAAATATTTACCGAGCGTTTTTACCTAATTGGGCCCGTTGGCCCGTTAACCCGATTTCGACCCATTAAGCCCAAATATACCGAAGTGCATGAAATTGTACACTCTGCAATCATACCACTTGTGATTACCAAAATTAACAACCAAAACATCTCACGAGCGCTTGCACGCTCGCAAGTTCAGAAAATGCTGACTTTTTAGCTTTTCGATTTTTCGGCTTTTGCCGATCTAGTTTATGAGTGGGTGTGATTTACACACCTGATTTACGAAAACTGCTACCAAAATCTCCCATGATATCCTACAATCGTCACTAGACATATCAGATCCAAAATACAATGGCAACCATCATAAACTTACTTACTATAATCGGCCATTAATACCTATGGCCCTTGAGATCCTACCTTTGCTAAAACTAGAGACTAGATCTAGATCTAGTCGTTCCACTTGTCCAAGCCTTCGATCAGCAGCCTCTGGATCACACTAACACCAAAACAAATCAATTGTTACAACCCCATAGAGCCTTAAGCTCCAATCGACAGCCTCCCTATGCCTTTAGGGATTTCGGCTTTTCTAAAACCCGAAATAAAGAATAGATTTGAGTACCTACCATGTTCTTTCAACCAAAACGATTCCACTTTAGTTTCTACGCAGATCTGATGCAGATCCAGCCCTTAAACACTAGCAGAAATCGAATCTTAGAGATCTAAAGATTCGGCTATACGTCCCTAAAAACTATGGTGTTTTTGGCTTTTGGAACTGTGAAGAGGAAGATGATTTGGTATGGTGGTTGTTGCAGTGGTATTGTCAACAGGGGTTGAGGTTTAGAGGATGTGAAAATCAGCCAAAAGAGATGAAGAAAATAGGAGGATTTTGACTAGAAGAAATTGACACAAGAAACAACTTTCGTGATTTTGGCTTTTATGGTAATCGGCTATAGAGGTTTAGAAAAGAATGGGAGTGAAACAGGAGATAAGTAGAATGGTAGGAATGTTTCAGCCAGAGAATAAAAGAAGGAGAAAAAGAAAATAGAAGAAGAGAGGAGAAGAGAAGGAAGAATTCGGCACTCAGGAGATCTAACTTTGCATTTTTCGACTTTTTGTGACACTGAGAAGAGAATAGAATAAAAGTGAAGGTTCTAGGTGGCTAACCCTAATTCGAAAAAACAAAAAGAAAAATAAGGCTTGCCCTAATGGCCATACAGACCCACGACCCAACCTTCCTAAAGCCCTAGCCAATTTCCACTTAAGCTCTATCACATGCCCGGCATATGAGCACAAACATAAAAGTAACAACACGCTTACCTTGTGACTTGAACTTTAGCCCCCCCTAATCATCCACAGTCACTCCCCAAACACCTAGGTGGCGCCACATGCCACTTTACCACAGATCTTTTTGTGTCCTATTTTACCACCTCAATTTTAAAAGCCCATATCGCCAGAACCCTCTCTCTCTAAAATTAAAATTCAGGAATTGCCTCGAATTAAATTTACTCTTTGGCCTTTTAAAAGCCCACCAACATACTCAGACCCACACCAGACAGTCAAAACACAGTATTTCTAAAATTCATTGAAAATTACAGAAATCCCGAAAATCCTGAAAATTGGGGCGTTACATAATGGCAGTGTTTAGGAATGAGAATAACAAATTCTCTCTAGTTGAAGTGATGTTTATAAAATGAGCTTCTATTAGACTATGATGTTGGAGAATGGAATGCTCTTAGAAAGGAAATCACTTGAATAAACCTTTAGATGAGCACATTTGAAGAATACTCATGTTTTGAAGAATACTCATGTTTTCAACCTCAATTTCTCTAAAGTTCTTCACACATTCAAAACTTGAATTAGCTTTTTAGCTTGTTGATTTTTCAAAATTTAGATAAAATTCTAACTTTTAATTATCAGACTAAGTGTGTTAGCTTTTCAAATTGAGTTTTAATTGATTAAATCAAGATAACAATAAATCACTTGATTTTAAGGTTGAAAATGGTGGATCTCATTTTACCAAGGTAAATTGCAGTTTCAAAGTTATTTTTAACTTATTTTGATCATATTAAAAGGTTTTTAAAGTCAATTTAAAGATCTTTAAGGAATTTAAAGGATTTGTATGTTTTCCCCTTTTTAATGAACATGTTCAGCTTGATTTTTCTAAAAAATTAGATCCATGTAATTGGATTAAATTAAAGGTTTAAATATGTAATTAGATAATATTTATGGTGTTTGGAATCAAAATTAAGGTTTAGAAACTAGATTTGAGTGGTGAAATCACATTGTCGATAAAACTAGCTAGTTTTCCGTAAGTATGATAGATGAGTTGTGGTTTGCATTTTTTATATGATTTAAATGTATTTTAGGCCATTTATAATGTGTTTTTAATGTTAATTTGAATGCAGAGTGCCAAACTCATTGGGAGCTTCCACGAGCAAGGCGGTAGGGAAAGAAAAGTTTGGTTGACATTGTTGTGTAAGAGGTATCGACAAGGTGAGTGGTTTAGTGTGCTACAATTATGCACAAATCGAAGTGTTAAAGGGAAGCTTAGGTAGCATAATCATCTATACTAAGTTTGATGAGTTAGTGTTTCTACCTAAATTAATAATGATTTGCAAGTGATGCTTAAATGTGATATGTTACATGATGTATATTGAGATGACAATGAAAATTTTATGTGTTTATGATTGAATATGATATGAGATTTGAAAATATCATATGAACATGAGTTGTGTGATATGTGAAAATACATATAAAATAGTAAGTATACATGTTTAAGTGAATGTGTTTGGAGGGTATATTTGGTTATGTTTGGAGGGTGATAGCTTTATGCTACACATTATATTTATCATATTTGGAAATCTGATTATCCAATGTAATATGTTTTGTATATATGCTTCATGATCACATTGTGCCAACATATCAATGTGAATGTTATGAATTAGGCTTGATTGCTTATCTTGATTAATTGTGATTGTATGTTTTCTTAGCCTTGGATATTGTGATTACTTGTGGCAATATTTTAGCCTTCACTAAGCTTGAAAGAGCTCACACTCTTTTATGTTTAACAATGTAGCGATATAGCTGAATCGAGGAGAAGTGAGCCACCAAGTGATCCAATGTGAAACAATTTACCTTGAGTATGTTTGATGTGTTTCCAACTTAATAAAGAAGACAATGTGGGACTAATCTAGAGGATTTTAGACTTGAACTGTTAATGGTTTGTAAATGAACAATATGGATGGTTTAAATGGTTTTTAGAGTTTTTAAAATTGGTTCAGGCAAATTTTACAACGGAACGCTTTGAAAATTTACATGACTTGGTTTTGTATATTGAATTTTAATATGGTAACTTCAATTTCTTAAAATGGTTTTACTGAATATTTTGAATAAAATTTTGATTTTGTCTTTAAACTTTGTTTTGAATTAAATGAGTTTTAAATGTCTTTTTGAGCTACAATTTTCTCTAATGGGTTAAAATAAATCGTAAATTGCCTAGGAAACTTATGGGATTAATTTTACAATTTACGTGTTTATCATTTATTTTGTTTAAAATGACAATTTTACCTCTGATCCTTTTCATTATATTATGACGAACGAAGCATGATTTAGGTTTGTTTGTTTTAAAAAAAAATCTATTTAAGTATTTCTTATGGGTGTGCTAGTTGGTTTGTGGTGTGTTGGTTAACCGGTGAAGAGAGTCATGCAAATGACTAATATGACATTCTGAATTTGGGTCGTTTCGTTCCGTTTGGGTTTAGGGCACCACATCATTTGCTTATCCTACAAAAAATACGTTTGAGTAATTTTCTTAGTTGAATAAAAATTATTGTGCTTTAAGCCAAATTGGGTTAGAAGATATTATATAAAATTTTTTATGTCATTTGGGAAACTTAGTTGATTTTAAAATTTACAAAAAAATAAAATAAAAATGTTTGCTATTTAACTAGTTTAAAATCCAAAGACGAATTTGTAAAGATTTTGTATTTTTGAAAACTTTGTAAATTTTCTTGATTAAAATATTCTTTTAGAAATCAAGTTTCAATTATACAGCAGAAAAAGTGTTTTTAACTAATTTTATATTTCAACCAGGTTTCATGCTTTTTTAAGCATAATTATAAGTTTGTTCAGTTTCAAACATATTTGCATGTAATGTAATTTAAAACCAACCAAAAAATAACTCATGCCACAGTCCAAATAAATTATTACAGTCCCCAAATAGAAATTATTAAATTAAAGTAAAAGTAATTTTTAAAATAAAATAAAAGTTCGAGATGCTCCTTCGTATGTTGAGTTCAAATCCTAACCTCGTGGATTCTCTGTAAAGATAGTAAACGGAGGAGTGAGCTATAAAGCTCATTGTGAATCTTAGCACATAAGATTTTCAGTTATAGTAGGATAAAATAGCAAACAAGCTAATAGTAACATAGTATAACAAATAACATAAATTATATCATGTATGTACATGCTCATATTTAACAGTGCAGTTTATTTTTCAATTTCAAAGAAAATTCTTACCCATCAACTGTTATTCACCACAATAAGAGTGCCTCAGAATTCATCCATTCCTAGACACCGCATTATGGAAAAGCCACCCTTATTTGTAGATAAACTGCTAGAAATATGTGGATAAACCACTAGAATTGTAGATAAGCTGTCAGAACTTCCTCCTTACATATCATCCTGATCCTTATGCACTGCGTTATGGCATAACAAAATCAAAATCAATACAGTAGGCATGCTTCAACATGGAATCAGTTTTAGCATAAATAGTAGGCATGCTTTTCATCATGCATTCAGTAAAATGGTGATAGTAAATATGTTTTAACATGTGATCAAAATATCGGTAACAATATTATGCCATAATATCACAAAACATACGAACCAGAAGAAAACATAGAATAACCCTATACATAATTTAGGTCAAAACTTAAGCCATAGTTAGAGGCACTAACATTTAGCCAGCCCTGGTAATCAAATTTCATTCAGCTAACACCAAAAGCATGCATGCATTTAGTTAGTCACAATTAAGGCATAGATAATTTGAATACTACCAAACATACATAAAATACTTATGGAAAATACTTATACAGACTACATTTAGTTAGAACCCACACCTTAATCCGTACGCCCAAACAACACTAGATCTAATCCTTTATACTCATTTGTTACATATTTGATCAGATTTCGTCTAGATCTGAAATTTGAATGAACAAAGCATACAAAACACACCATAATAGAATCAGTTATGCTAGATCTAGAAAAGATATATAGATCTGATTACTAAATAGAAGAACACTTACTCTTTTGTTCGATGTACATATTTGAAACAAAAACACTCCTATAAATCATATCTGGTCTGACGCGTCCAGATTTGCACCTCGAACGTTAAACACACACAAAAACACACAATTAGATTCGACCATTGATAGATTTGAAAAGGAACCTATATAACTGATTAACATATTTGAAAAGAAAGAAAAAAGATATGGTCGCACATTCGAACACGAGATCTGCTCATGAAAAAAAGAAAAAAAGGTATGGTCACACATTCGAACACGAGATCTACTCATGAAAAACAATTACACTTATTACTTATAGGTCAGAAACAAAAAATTTAGTAGAGATCTGAGCACAGAGATGATTCGACAATAACCAAGCAGAAAATATGATGATTGAATGGAATAAAATAAAAGGATGAGAGGAACAAGAAGAATAGAGAGAGAGCTACGGCATGGGAGGTGGCAAAAAAGGGAGGGTGACAATGTGCAGATGTTATGGAGTCGACGGTGCAAGGTGGTGGCGATAGTGGTTCAAGGTGGTGGAGGGTGGTGCACAAGAAAAAGAAAGAAAGGAAAAGGAAAAGAAAAAGATAGAAGGAGGTAAGGTATGGGGTAGCACAAAAGGATGAGAGAAAGAAATAGTTGATAGAAAATTACAAGAAAGAAAAATAGACTAGGTTTTGAAAGGAGGCAATGTGAACACACAAATGGAAAAAATATGTTTAAATACTAGGGCTTTTAAACCCTACGGGCAATAATAGGGTTAAAAACAAGGGATTTTTGAAATTTTATAAAATGCAAATGAGAGGACTTGAACTTGGGTTTCAATGACAATTTCACTAACACTTAACCAGTAGACCAGTAAATTATTTATTTCCAAATGCACACTACATACAGATATAAATCGAGGCGTGACATCCTCCCATAGAATGGAATATGCCTAAATAAATGAGATAGTATATAATGAACTCGCCCTTTAAGAGGTTTTCCTAAAAAGATGGAATAATAAATCATAAGCTTTGTAAGAGTAGATATATAATGCACTCTCCAATTAGGGGTTCACTTGAATGAGTGAACTCTTTAAAAATAGATATAAAATGAACTCTCCAATGAAAAAGGTTTGCCTAAATGAGTGAATTCAATAAGAATAGATATATAATGAGCTCATAAACATTATCTTCAATTTAACGACTTGATTCTTGTAAGTTTCAGAAAAGCATGTTTTGGTCTAGAAACTTTAAGTCGAGCTGGATTGGAAGTTGAATCTTAAAAATTATGAGTAAAATATGGGACTAAGAAACAAAATTAGTTAATAATTAAGTCAATTAAGTTAGTCTAAATGGTATTAGGGTTAAATTGCATAGCGATTAAAATGAATAGAAAATTGATTAGAAATTTTATAAACCCTTAAAAGCTAATAACCAAGTCCTCAGAAATAAATATTCCATAATTAATAATATGGTAGTGGAATTCCATGGCTTTCTCAACTATTATTTATTAATTAACTTTAAATGATATGATTAGTGATAGGTCAGTGATTTATTAATTTAATTAAATCACTCATCATATATATTTACCCTTAAGTGTGAAAGTGAAAATAAACATCATCTTCATTCTCTTTCTCTTCAAACTGTAGCAAAATAAGGAGTAAGAAGAAAATTTCTATATTGCATTCGTTCTATATTAATTAAGGTGAGAAAGATTTCATTTGATTTTTGTATAGATTTTTAATCATCCAAGATTAGAAATTCATGCCTATGTGTTAGATTTCTTAATTTTTGAGTTTTAATAAAGGTTTCATTAATGAAAAATTGATGAAATTAAGCTTGATAGAGATAGATTTAAGAATAAAGAGTTTAGATTATGTTACTAATAAATTAGAAAGTAAGGAAAAATGTTGATTTTTTTCAGAAATCGAACTAAACCATATAATGAAAATTTATGATATTAGGGATTGAATAGAATAAGTTGAAAGTTGTTAGGAAATTATGTTATATATTGAAAGCTAGGGGTACTTAGTGAAGAAATATGAAATCATATTTCAATTCAATGAAGAGAATTGTAAATTATGAGGGGTTTGAATATTAGGGTTTTAAAGGACTAAACTGAATTGAATACATTCATGTTTGATTTTGTTGAATTGCATTTAATTGTGTGATTAACGATGCTTCTGTAATTGTATTATCAAATGTAGCTAAAGGCGACATTGGATCGTCAAAGGCAAAAGGAAAGGAAAAGAAGAACATCATATAGTTTTCGCGATTTGTGCTTTTATAATTCAATTATAATTTGCTTTTGTAGATTAATTGGTTGCTATAATCAAATATAAATGTACATCGAGGTAATGGTATGTTTCACTATAAATTTTGAATAATGGATTCGATTGGTGATATTTAGAATATGTGATAAATATTTGAGATTGTATTTGCTATGTATATAAATGTTGAGACATTGATATTATGATGATATGTGTCTCAAATGTGATTATGATGTTAATGCCCTGTTAAATGATGTTAGATGTAGTTCGGGTATAGTTTGCATACCATAGGATCATTGATATATTGATTTAAAGTCATCATTGTCGAGCAATCCAGATGGTAGAATGAACAATACGAACAAATAGTGAAAGTTATCGTTGCTGGGCAACCCGGGTTGGTGGAATTTACATATTCTAAAATTCATCTTTGTCGGGCAACCCAGGATGAAAGAGTAAAGTAGATCCAAGTATCCATCCTAGTGTCTATCGTTAAATAACATAATCTAAAATGAATAAGTATTGAAATTGATATTAAAATGTGAAATGAATAAGAAAGTTGGAAATTGATGTAATGAGTTAAAATAGTATTTATCAAAATAATTTATTCTTGTTATATACATACTTAGTTTATTGTTAATGCAATATGTTTGGATTTGAATTATATTAGGACCATTGAGTATTTAATACTCAGCATACAATTTTTATCATATTCGTGTGTACGTCTCAGACAAGGATTTCTGTAGGTTGAAAGTGTCGAAGCATCCATGCTCAATAACTGAGCTCAAGAAACATTTTGCTACTTCTTTTGTACGCATATATGTGTTTTAGTTAGAATGCCATGTACCTAGGTTGTTTTGGCATTTTGTTCAAGTGTTCATTTTGCTATATTTGGTATTTGACCTATATGGTTTTAAAAGATGAAATTTAACCTTTAATTAGTAGATAAGTATACTAGTTTATATAAATTTGGTTTTGAGAAATAGTTGATTAGATGGTGATACATTGATGATTATTATTTGATGATGTTTGATTGTGTTTATATGTGTTAGATTGATGATTTTATTTTGATGTTAAGTTTATGTAAACTTAAGGTGCCATTTGGTATAGTTAGGACATTTAAAAATATTCATTTTAGGCCAATTTACCTTTGAGCCTCGAGATAGCATGAGCATGTCTCGAGTCCATAAAAACAAATTTTACCTAATAATTCAACCTATATGCTTAATGTCTCGAGACTTGACAAGCTAGTCTTGAGACAATTCTATTTAAGCCTCGAGACAAGTGGCCTTTGTCTTGAGATAGGTGAACTTTGAAGCTAAATTAAGAAAACAATGGAGGTTGATCTCGAGACATAGTCTCAAGACATATGAGACCATGTCTTGAAAAAATCTAACTTTGAAGCAAAATACCTAAAATAGATTGGACCCTGTATCGAGACTGAATTAAATTATTAAACATCTATGAAATTATTATTGTGATTAATATGAATGATGTTTATGTTGTAAATGATATGATAAAAGAAGTACGTTGGCCTGAGTTGGTTCAGCAACGTGATGTGACATCACATACTCAGGATTGGTAAAAAGGGTCGAGTATGGGGTGTTACCTTTAATTCCTTTTGTTCCTTTTTAGTGTTTTTTCTTTTTAATTATGTGACATTATCTTGTCCACAAAGATAAACTTATGTTAATCTTATGACTTATGTAAAAATATTATTATCTTACCTAGTGCATTGTAGTTTGTTTTTAACGAGTTAAGGTATTAAAAAGGCTACATTTGATGGGTCTCTAGAGCCTTAAGAGGTTTTATCAGGTCTAACATTGGGCCCATTAGTTGGCCTATGATAGAAATGGCAAGGATCCTTAAGAGACTCACTTGATAAGGCATTGGAGCCTTGAGGTTTAACTAAAAGCAACATTGGGGCCCTCAAAAGAGTATTGTTTATCGAGAGCTTCCTTTCTAGCAGTCACATTTTAACGAGTTGAGGCCTTATAAGGGTACATTCGACGAGAATTGGAGCCTTAAGAAGTTTAACTAGAAGCAATATTGGGGTTTTTGGTGGGACATTATTAACATAGAGATACTTTGTTTGTAGTCACATTTTAACGAGTTAAGGCCTTAAGAGGCCACACCTGATAGGAATTTGGAGCCTTAGGAGGCTTCGCCTCCTATATTGGGTCCTTCAAAAGGTTAATGACAATGCAAAGGTGCCTTAGTGAATGTGTTGTGCCTATTGTAACCATATTACAATAGATACCAAATTACACAACCTACACATAATAACTGTTTTTTAGATTCCTATGAACATAATTGGGTATACATACCTAGGTGAAGGGGAACTTTATTTATAACATCTCTTTAGATACCTTGTGTTCCATATCCTAAAGATGGGTTGATAGATGACATCTCTTTAGGTTCCTTGCACTTTATGTCCTTGGGATGGGTTGATTATTGAGTCGTGGTAATTGAGTTCTCCATGTCCGTTCTTTCTTGAAAGTCTATAGGAAGTCTTTAGGCTAGCTTTTCACCTTGGGGTATGAGTGAGGTGGATCTTTAGGGTGCGACTGAGGTGGCCCCTTAGTGTGTAGAGAGGTGCCTCCCTAGGGTATAGTGAGGTAGCCCTTTGGTAAGGAAAATGTGGTCTTTAGGGTGTGGTGAGGTACCTATTGGTAGCGCATATGTTAAACCTCTTTACTGTACTGGAGGGGGTTCACTTGGAGTGCGGGTGAGGGGCTTCCTTAAATGTGGTAAAAGGCTTTCTAGTGTGTAGGCGAAGGGCCCCTTTGGGTTTTCGTTAACAGCCTTATTGTGTAAGGGTGAGGGGCCCTTAGGTGCTATCGAAGGACAACTTCGAGTGTGGCGAAGGGCCTTTTATGTGCTGGTGAGTGGCGTCATTTGGTGCTACCGAAGGTCCCCCTAGTGTGATGGAGAGGGACCCATTTATGTGGGTTGATGTATTTGGAAGAAATATCTTTTTTGCCCCCAAAGTTGGAAGTTCCTAGAAATCCAAATATTGAAAAAACTTCAGGAGACCCAGAAGATTAAAGAGACCACAAAATGGAGAAAGATAAGGGAGCTTGGATGGATTGAGCCTTCGGCTCTTGCTCATGGAAGAGACAAGACATTATGCTTAATTCCAATAGATGACAACAATTGTTATAATTCAAAAGCTTATAGTGGTTTGCTGTTGAAGTTCACATCGTAGGGTGTGTGTAACAACCCATTTTTAGTCAAATCAGAACAGTGGTTTCAGGACCATAAATCCAAGGTCAAAATAATTATTTTATTATTATTTTAATTTCTACAGCTTGATAATATGATTGTGTGAAAATTTCGTTAAGAAATTTTATCGTTTGAGTTCTCAATTTGATAAAAAGGACTAAATCGCGTAAAGTGTAAAACTTGAGTTCTATAAGTTAAAGGCATCAATGAGCTATGAAAATTAAATGTGAGTGGACTTAAATGTAATTAGACCATTTATATTGTTAGTGGACAAATATGGACACAAATTAGGTGATTTTTAAGGTTAATTAAAAAGGTTATTAAAGTAATTTGATAAAAATTGAAAATGTAAAAGAATTAAAAGATGAAAAGGTTGTCATCTTTCCTGTTTCCTTCAACCATGGCCTAAATACACCATGAAAGGGGAAGATAAATTCGATCAAGCTACTTCTTTGCATGTAAGTGTTATTTTGTCTTATTTTTAATGATTTCTATGTTTTTGAGATTGTTGTAGCTTAATCTAGATAGCCCAGGGACTAATTTGCAAAACTATTAAAGGTTTAGGGTTTTTCCATTGAAAAATCTTTGTGTATTTTGATGTTTGATGATAGAAAATGTATGCTTGTTGTTAGATAAATAACATTTGTAAAGTGATTTTTGACAAAATTGTCATTTAGGGATTAAATTGAGAAATGTTAAAATTTTATGGTTAATTTATGAAATAAATGAAAAATATGGGCTACTATGGTAATAAGAGAAATTCAGCTAGCATGGTTAGGGACTTAATTCCATGAATTTGTATTTTTATGAGATAAGGACTAAATTGTAAGGAAATTGAAATATTAGGAAAAAAGTGTAAAATTACTATAATGTGCATTTTTTGACTAAATTGAATAGGTTAATGATTAAATGAGTTAAATTTAATATTATACAGATCAAGAAAAGCAAAATTCGAATTTAGATCGAGGGGAAAAATAAGGTTTTAGACTAATCAACTCATTTCATCATTTTTGCATTCGAGATAAGTTCGTATATAATAAGCATTATTATAATAGCGTTTTAAATGCTTTAATAGTGAATAAATTGTGAATTCGACCTTGCAGACATATTCGATGATGATTCGACAAAAGTGAAATCCCGATTAAACCTTAGGAATAGATTAGAATACGAATGACACATCATTAGGGATTATGTCATTTGGGTGTTGGTTCGTAGTCCTATTGGTGGCTGAGTTATCCGGCATGTGTTGCGGATTCTCGTTAGCTTGTGTGAGCAGCACCGTGTAGCTACGTCATGACCATTAGCTTGTGTGAGCAAACCCGTTGATAGCTCGAGAGAGAGCATTATATGTAATATAAGATCGTGATAGCTTCAGCTATGTATTTGGCACTTAGGGTGCAAGATCTTGAGTATCCAATTGTATTCCAAATGGTTCAACGGGTATATTAGAGATACAGATGAGTATGAGATTGATACGAGATGATACAGGTATGTACATAAACTGTACTAACATTTAATCGAATAAATTGGGAAATTCATATCTAACCTTGTGAATGAATTTATGTGATAGGTTTGTGTATCAATATGAATTATATCATGATATGTTAAATTGCTTAAATTATGTATGTATGGTAAGATGAGTTTATTATTATACGAGCTTACTAAGCTTTATAGCTTACTCTGTTTATTTTTCCGTGTTTTATAGAGATACTGAAGTTAGCTCGGATTTGGGAATCGTCGGCGACCTCATCGCACTATCAAGCTATCACTTTGGTACTTTTGAATCTATGTATTTTGGTTATATGGCATGTATAGGAACTTTGGTCATTTTGGTTTATGTTTTGGTAATGAATTTAGCCATTTGAATTGGCTTCTAAATGTTAAGTTTTTGGTTTTGTATATAGCCATGAAAGTTGGTTTATTTTGGCATATTTGGTGATATATATATGTATATGGTTTTTTTTATGTGTTTGATGATGGTCATGTGATGCTTGTTGATAATTGGCAATTAGGGATGCTAAATGGTTGAGATTTGAATTTGGTATGTTAGCAAATTTTAGGTTAGATAATGCACATTTGAAAGTAACCATATTGATGATTTAAGAATGTGAATTTCTAGTGTGAGATAGAATGGTATATTGTGGTATTTGTGTGCCTTGTAGTTGTTGGTATTGAAATGGTATGAATTATACTTGGTTGAGGTTGGTTGAATGCCTATTTATGCCATATTATGTGTAAATTTGCTTGGTGTAGGTGTGTGCTATTTGGGTGAGCAAAATGGCTTGGTAAATAGCCTACTTTTTTCCACACGGGCAGAGACACGAGCTTGTGGTTGGCCGTGTGACCCAGTTAAAGAGTTACACGGGTTCGGACATGAGCTGGGACATGGCCATGTGATCCCATTTCGAATGGCCACACGGCCTGTGACACAGGCATGTCTTTGGTCGTGTGAGACACACGACCGGGCTACATGGGCGTGTGTCCCCTGTATTTTGAAAAAAAATTCTAAGTTTTTTGAAATTTTCCTGAGTTATCGGCTAGTCCCAAACCACTCCTAAAGCATGATTTGGGCATCGTAGGCTCGTATCAGGGACAATGTGAATGATTTTGAATGATGTTTATTTGGAATTTGAAAATGTATGCGAAATGTATGATTATTTACAAAATAAGTTCGGTAATACTCCGTAACCCTATTCCGATGTTGAATATGGGTGAGGGGTGTTATAGTGTGAAGATCCATATCAATGGTGACTTTTCTGAGCTTGGATAGCTTTTTGGGAGAGATTTGGTACAGTTCGGGCAAATGTTTTGAAACCTCTCTTTTTGATGGAAAATACTTTTATAGATGAGGAGTTTCGACATGGTTACCATCACAATATTGTCCTACTATGTATAAGGTGATTATAGAGGTAAGTGTTTTATTAAGATACGGTGGAGGTAACTTAAAAGATAGCATGTGAAAATGGGTATGATAAATTTCTTACTTTAGACATAGATTTTCTTTTTTGAAATTTCTTGATGTTTTACAAAGATATTAACCTTTCTTATATTTCTGTTTCACGTGATTGTTACTTTTTCATATTCTAGCTACAAAATTCATGTTAACAGTAATATGTATACATTTTTATAAATCTCATGACATCTTAGAACATATTTTTCTTATTTTTTTTCAAATTTTATTATTTTTCTATTATGCTGATTTTGTCAATTCTAATTTATAGTTTTCAATAGAAAATTGTCTAAAAAAATTCAATTACAATTTCTATTAATTTTAACTAATAAATTTTGAGCACTAAAATTTTAAAAGTATTTTAAAATCTTAAAACTTTTCATCGACAATCTTAAATATTTTTTCAAATAACCATTATTTTACAATTTTTTTTTCTAAATTCAATAAAAATAAATGCCACCAGCTAGAGGCTTTACGCCAAAATATAACTATTAGGAAATGATCTGATAGAATTTTGGGCATGGTTAGACCTTTCATTCAATATAAGACACCAATGAGAAATAAGAAAAATAAAGTGAAAAATCCCCATACGTTAACGTGTTATAACATTTTAGTCATTAAGCCATTAATTATCATTAATAGTGTAACAGTAAGCTGATGTGACATGTTAAATCACCATTTCAAACAAAAAATTTATGTTAAATTATACAATTGGTCCCCATATTTTTTTTGTTTTGAGCAATTTATTTTTGTTCTTTTATATTCTTTTAACTTTCCTTTTTTTTCTTTATTTTCCATTCTATTCTGCTTTTGGCTCTATTTTCCTCCCTTCTCCATCTCTTTTAACGTGAAAAAAAAATTAAATTGCTCAAAATAAAAAAAATATAGGAACCAATTGCATAATTTTCATTTGAATTAATGATTTAACGTGTCACGTCAGCTTACCGTTACACTGTTAATGACACTTAATGCTTAGTGACTAAAATGTTACAACACAATAGCGTAAGTGATTAAAATGTAACATTTTAAATGTAAGTGACTAAATATAACTTGAGAGAAACAAAAGTGACTATTTTGATAGTTTACCCTATATATATTATATGAAGTCATATACTTGTACATCAATAGTTTTTAACTGATCCAATAATGAAGTACAAAGCAAAAACAATTGAACATGAAATTATAAGCTTTTGTGCAAGAATCCGTCTTTAAACAACTTGAAATAGCTTATGGAACTTCAAAGGAAGTAAACAATGTTTGTTCGATCAATTTTCAAAAGTTGAATAAGTGTCCTAGTTGATGTATGATTCTTCCCAAGAGTTCTGGTTGGAAAGAGAATCTTCATTTGTAGAATTTTAGTAGTTTTAGAAGTTTATTTGGGTTATTTAAAATTTGATTAGTATGAATAAAATATATTTTTAAAATATATTTAGAAAAGTTTCTATAACAGTTCGAAAGATAGTGATATCCAAAAATATGGTTTCAAAATCTCATTTTTTGATGATTAAGTTTGAAAATATTATTAATTAATATTTATGAATGAGTCTATTATATTATTATATTGATTTTTTGTCCAATAATTTTATTGAATGAATAGTTAATTAAGGTACAAGTGTTACGATCCTAAAGTTAATGGTTTTAAAAAATGAGGTATCGGGATCTCATTTTTATAAATCGAGCCCGTAAATATTTTTATTAAATATTTATTGAGTTATTTTATAGGTGAATTGAATTTTGAATAGATATTTTTTCCGAATTAGTGACTAATAATTGTATAAGGACTAAATTGTAAAAGTTGTAAAAATTAATTGTTATGGATTTTTAATTAAATCGAGGACCAATTAAGTAAATATTCCATTTATAAATTGAGATTCGTTGGTGGCTGGACATGGTTATCCACTAAATTCTTAATTAAGCTTAAAAAATTAACTAATTAAACTTGGTGTTAAAAATAATTAAGAAAGTAATATAATCACATGTATATGAGTTAAAACTACAGAGTCATTATCTTTATTTTTCTTTCTCTTCTCCATCGAAGCATAAAAAAAACCTTGGAAGCCATTGTTGAGGTGTTTTAACCATTCGACCATTAATTTTGTATGATTTTTATATCTATTTCGTATAATTTTTATGTTTTTGAGGTTCTGAGAGTTTGATTTAATTAGCTAGTGTACCAATTTATAAAACTGTTAAAGTTTTCAAAAGTTTTCATGGTTATTTTCTTAAATTTATTGATGTTAAATTGTTATATTTTAAGCTTTGAACGAAAAAAGGACTAGCTTGTAAAGTGAAAATTTTTAATTTTGAGTATAAGGACTAAAGTGTCTAAACTTCAAAATTGATGATAAATTTCTATAATTATAGATAATATAAGGTTGTACAACGATGAAATTGAGATCGGTTTCGAAATCGAAGCTCAAATTGGAAAGTTATGGCAATTTCAGTTTTAAAAATTAAATTGAATAAAATGTAAAACTTCAGAGAACATCCAAAAATTAAAATTTAACTAATACATGCATATGCTTGTCTACCATAAAATGTTTGGAATTGATACTTTGAATTAGACTGAGATTTGGACGAACTCGTTGATAATCGTGGAAAAGACAAATTATTGGATTAGTTCTTGATGTCTTGTTAATTGCTGATTTTTTTTGGTAAGTTTGTATGGTACAATCATATTTAAATTATTTTCAGAATTAATTATTAACAATATGAAAAGTGGCAAATAAAAATATTGAAATGGGATAAGAAATTAAATACTAAGAACACCAAGGATGCAAACAAAATAAAACAAACACAAGATTTAACAAATATGACATGAATATGCTAGAACAATTAATTCTCTTTAACTAGTGATCATGGACACTTATGTTAGAGAATGTTACGATAAATTGTGGCAATTTTGAAGTCTTATTTGTGTCTCTTAGTTAACTCGCATATGTCTTTGCCAAACTAACAATAAGATCACATTCTCGAGCATTACATACAATTTTTGTATACATCAATCTTATTTTGATATCAACATGATATGTACCATTTAAGTATATGTCTATTAACTATTACCTCTTCTCAGATTAAACAATTAATTCATTTCCTTACTAATGTTGGCCATGCATTTATAAGCATTAATAATAATTAAACTTGAATGAATGAATAATCTCTTGCACAAAACATCCTTAACATAAAGTCAAAATACATACTTAAAGATTCATAATCATTCTAGCGAAACGGAATTAAGTCCTAATCATTGAATGAAAAATACAAAGATGAGTTGCAATCTCGTTTGTCAACAATAAAAGAAAAATAAAGCTAATAGAAAGGGAAGAAGAAATGTCAAGGGTGTTATCCTTGGATAATGTAGAATAAGAAGAGATAAAAGTCGGATGCATGGGATTTTCTGCAATCGCTTCTTGCTTGTTTCTCACAATCACTCTCCTCCTCTTTTAGGCATCAATCTCTCCTTTATGCACTCAAGTTTCTACTTCTCAACTGCTCTAAAAAATATTGCGATTTCTTGAATTGAAGAACTCTCTCTCGAATTTTCTCTTAATTCTGGTGTGTTTCCCGAATCTGGTGTCCTCCGAATGAATGAATGAATACCCCTATTTATACTTGTTCAAGCCCCAACATCTCTTTCTATTTTTAGCAAGGGAATCCCTTCATTTTCTCCCTTGAGTGGCTGACCCTTGAATTGTGGAGGAGGAAGTGGACAAGTTTGCTATTTTTGGGAGGAGGGTGGTTGCTTGAATCTCTCCTTGTTAATGTCGTCCCTTGATGTTCTCTAAGTAGTCTTTTGATTAGAGGAATGTGGTTGGGGGAAGAAAAGAACCTTTCTTACTTAATAGTTGATTTGGGCCTTTTCTTTCCTTAATGGGCTTGTCCAGAGATGTAAAATTTCACGCCCAACATGTGGATTTCCACTGAGTCCATTTATTTCTTCAAAAAGATAAAAAAAAATTTAGTATAAAATTAATTAAAATAACGCATTGTCATGGTCCTTATTAAATATAACAAAATTATAAATAAAAACTATAAGAAGTGTTATCAACTACCAAGAATTTGCATAATTTATCTATAAAAAAGTGCTGAAAATACCAATATATTTTAGAGTTGTCACACCTCAAAATTAAATCATTGTTCATCCTTAGTGATGTAAAAATTCTTAAAAACACATCTTACGAAGTAGTATTGATTAACCCACTTAGACATATATGAACAAAATCAAGCCCTCAAATTAATTTTGCATATTTGTAACTCATGTACAGCTATTATCCAAATTTCCTCAACTATTTAAATGTTAACAAAATCATGATTTGAATGTTCTTTTTATGAATATGATTTTGATTTTCCTCCAATTAATTTTTTTACTGTTTTAAATTAAGCTAAGTATCATTCATCAGGTTTAATATAAGTTTTCATATGTTGAATTCAATAATTCCTCTCCATTAATGTAGTCAACATAGCGATTTAAATCAGTAGGTCTTTATAGGGTTGTAAAGGGTTTAGGTTCAAGGTATGGATTGAAATTGATATTTTTAGGCTCAACAACCTCAAACTTAGCTTGCCTCAGACCTCAAATTATTCCTCAAATTAATGACATAATTCATGTCTATATGGAATGTTGTACCAGAAGCTTCCAACTCATATGCTCATAACTTTTTTTTCTCTTCTTCTTATTTTTTTCTGATATAACATAATTGCTCGGAGATGTAACTTTTTGAGCATGTTCCCCAATTTGAACTCCCCCAAACTAATTCTCAAAACATATCCAAGACAAGAAAGGCTAAGATTTGGTGGTACAAAAGGTCGACAAAGTTCTTTTAAGGGAAGCTACTTAATTCATGGGTCGAATTAAAAATATGGGCCATATAGCTCAAATTGGGCTTTCAAGGGATAAAAATTGATAAGGTGGGCCTGAAAGGCTCAATCGGTCCATGAAAAAATTTGCCTAATCATTTTTAAACCACTATACTTCCTAAGATTTCACCCCAAGGAAATTATCAAATTAATTATAAAGACTAAATCCTTATGCATACTTAGATTTTTCTAAGGAAAGTTAAAAAAATTTATGGTGGGATCTATACATACCTAATAAAATTAACATTTGTCACATAATTTAATTAACATAAAATACTTGAGGTAAACAAAATATTTATACATGTACCTGAACTAACATGTTACGTAAAATTAATTGATGTTGAGTATCTGTTTGCTTACATACCTCCATGTGAGACTCAATTCTCACAAAAAGACTCAGACATGGTCCCAAAGACTTAGACATGCCCCCATCCCACACTTAAGAGAAACGATGTGCTCATTTCTCAAAATAAATATCAGACAAAATTTAATAAGGGAAAACTCAAAATAGTATAAATAACAAGTTTTGTCAAACTGAATTTATATTTGCATGTAGGTTTTATTGTGTGGAAAATGTAAAATAAAATAAAATAAATAGTATAAAAAATGTTTTTAACCAAGTGAGAGGAAAACTCCCTCAATTATTTGTGGACCTATCACTCTTTAAATCTATCTTCACTTCAACATCATCATTATCTTGCCTAACGGTTTCCAGATCCTCATGTCCCGTCTTACGAGTTGGATTTCATGGCTTGAAAATGAAATCTAGAAACTCAGGTAAAAATTGTAAACGCCTAATTAAAATCTTTTGGAAGGAAGTCCTATTCAAATCTTCTCAATTTTAGCATATCTCTAGTATGCTTGTTTCTGTCTAAGCATTTGGTGTAAAAATTCCATTATAGTCGATTGATTTGTTACTATTATCTAATGAGTAGAAGGCTGAAGTCGGTGTCAGATTACGTACAAGGTCATTGGGCGGTTCAACATTCCTTGGAGCCTCTATTGATTCTAGTAAGGATGGCTCTTCTATCGATTCTGCTATTTTGGGATCTTCAGTCGACTTTGTTGTATCATCCTCTTCAAGCTGAATTGTTTGCCTTTGTCAAGTTGCATCACCTACTGCTCTTTCATTATGAGGAGCAATAATCATAGCTTTTTCATAATGTTTTTCTATAGTATCCCACATTTGTACTCTTTCTTGGTGACATAATAAGGTGATGAGTGATGAAAATAAGCATAACCTAGTTTTCTTATTGCACATTCCTGAACTTCTTTGAGAAGTATTTTCTCCAAATTAATCGATCTTTCGGTTAGTATGCAATATAAGAGAAACATGCATTCCATCGAAATAGTACTACTCTGTGTCATAGGCATAATATTTAATCGAATAAAACAAAACCATATCTTTGCCTCTCAGGTTAGAAATTCCTTTTAGCAAGAATAAGTACCTTGTCTCGATCTCGTCCATTCAGTTCTAGGAATTGTAACTACTTTCACTACATCTTGATTCATTTCCTCATCAACTTTTTCTTACATGGTCGAGTAATTATCATCAACATTAGACAAGTTAAACAAGCCATTGATGATTGATGATGTTAGAGAAATCTTATTTTCTTGCACATGGAATAATGTTGCTAATGATAGAGTAAGATGAGCATAGAATTCCTGAAAAATGTCTTCATCAGAAAAAGATCAGACATCGCAAAACATTTTCCATCTCAATTTAGGAATGGTTTTCTGAATGAATGCTGACACAATGACATTGTCATTTGTAGCTAGTAGAAAACCTTTATCCTAGAGCATTGGTTTTTTCCTTAAAGATAGTTAAATAATGCGCTCTTACACCAGAAGTTTGAAACCAAGGCTGGATTTCATCAATCTAAATAACCGAGCTTATCCTTTTTTGAGACATAACACTTGACAAAAATAATTAACAATCAAATTTTTTTCAATGAAGTGAATTAAATGAATCAAGTATACAGAACCAATCTGTGAATTGATTGTGCAAAAGTAGAATAACTACCTCGATTACCTTGTTGATATGGCAGTAGAAAGTTCAGTAAATGACAGCAGACTTGTTCAATGGTGATCATACTGGTATGCTTCAGATTTGATTGGTTGTGTGGCAATGAAGAGATGCGCAAAGATGGCTGTTACCGTGAATGGGCAAGGGTTGCTGCCATGGAGCAGTATGAAGGGGTTGCTACTGCCTGGTAGCATGTTTATTCTACATATTTTACGTGTTCAAACAAATTAATTCTTAAATTAATTCCTGCTAAATTGGTAATTTTATGTTTAAATTCTGTCAAGAACGAAATTCAAAAAAACAAACAGAAAAGGACTAAATTGGATCATAATAAATAAAAGAGGGGTTGTATCAGAAATTTGGAGACATATAAGGGCTGATCAGATTTTTGACTTTGTAAAAGCCATATTTAGAAAAAAAATTGAGATGAATGTGATTTCATGTAATTGGTTGTAGGTGAGTTAAGCTAATTTAGGTATATGATATGTATATAAATAGGGTGTGTGGCGGCCTTTGAAAAATACACTTGAATACACTGGAAATACAGAATAGTTTATTTCTTTCATACATTTTTAACCATTTTTCTTTCCTTTGAATAAGCATTCTACCATTTTGATTTTCACATTACTTTCCTTTTACAAATTCTGTTTAATTGCTTTCCGAGTCCCTTCCCTTTCCACCTTCTACCATATTTTATTAAATCCATTTACATACACTAACAAAGCATAAGTAATTTCATGCTTCACTAAACTTTTACATAGATTTAGGTCGGTATTCTTTCCTGTTAAGAATCGCGAGAAACGAGTCCACATTAAAAATCTTTCATAATGATATTCACCATCTCTCTTGTAACACCCCTTACCTATATCTGAGGTCGGGACAAGGTTCGAGGCATTACCGGACTAAAACACTAACATTTGTGCAAAACCAACCATAAAATTTTGTTTAAATTTAAAACTTTTCAATTTCATGCGAATTGTCCCTTATAAGGGCCTATGAGGCCCAAAACATACATCAAAGGTGGTTTGGGACTAAATCGAGAACTCTAGAAATTTTTAGTAAACTTAGAAAAATTTCCTACGTTGGGGAGTCACACGCTCGTGTGGGTAGGTCGTGTGATTGGCCATGCCCGTGTGGCTTGGCACATGCATGTGTCCTCAGCCCATGTAACTCTCTGACTATGACATCATTATACAATTTGAGTCACACGGCCAAGTCATGTGCCTGTGTGCTTAGGCTGTGTGGCGAATTAAATTCTCAAATTAAGTACAGACTTCACACGGCCTGGGTACATGCCCATGTCCTAAGGTCGTGCTCTTTACACGACTAAGACACACGGCTGTGTCTCTACTTGTGTGTTTACTACTAGGCATATTGTTTGCATAAATTAGGGTGCAAGGGACGCACGGTCTAACCACACACCCATGGGGCAGACCGTGTGTCACACACGGCTTAGACACACACACCTGTGTGTCTACCTGTGTAGACAAATATGAGGCTTTTTTCCAAGCCCTTTGTCACCCTTAAATGCTCATTCACTCTTTTATCCTTGATGACATGCAACAAAATATATTTAGTCACTTAGAAAACTCATAAACATGATTATTCCATGTCTTTATAATGTCAACATATCACATATCCAAACCATTATAATTCCACATAGCATTCCACACCAATTTTCTTATTCATTCACCATGCTAAACTTACTTTCAATTTACTCAATTATACCATAGCTTTTGTCATTTTTATTAGCCATGATTTATTCACTTAGCACATGTGCCATTCATCACTCATCTCATCCACGAGCAATCACATCAAGCATAAAACATTACATGCATGTATAATTGATTAGGGTTACAACCCAAATGATCAATATGGACCGTATCACATGGCCATATACAAAATGAATCAAATGATTCCATAAGGCAACACATTGACTAGACCAATATGACATATAACAAAGAGACGAAGTCCCTATACATGCCATACTCAAAATGATAAAGCTAGCTATACCCAAATGTTTAGTTGATAGTGTGATCGAGCCTCCGACTTTCGTCGATCCCGAAGTTGGCTTGGCGATACTATAAGAAAATGGAAAAAGAGAGGGGAGTAAGCATAAAGCTTAGTAAGTTCACATGCAAATAATTAGCAACATGATCATAGTTATATATATAAACATTTATGGCATAATATAGAATTACTTATGTGCGTTAACATAAATTCCTATGCATAGCTTAATTATAAACATAACTTACACAATTTCAATCTTACCAAAAGTTCATCACATACCAAGCTCATTCATATGAGCTTATCGTACATTCCTGTACCAACTCGTAACACATTTTCATGTTTCCACATCATTGACTTACTTATTGAATAACTCACAGGATTATCTATTGAACACCTAGAATATTATCAGATACACGGAAAACTTGCACATTGTGCTTCAAACGTAGCCACATGCTACCTCAAATCATAATCACACATTGCTCGCTCTCGAGCTAATCACGGGGCCTGCTCACACAAGTTGACAGTCAGGATGAAACTACTCGGGCTGCTCACACAAGCTGACAGGTACCCGCAACACATGTCGGGCTACCCAGCCACCGGTAGAACATACTAGACCAGCACCCGGATTCACATAATCAAATATACGCATAATTTCATGAGCCCAAAATCACATAGTTCCTAGTGACATGTCACCTTGTATCCTAAACTATTTCTAAGGTTCAAACGGGATTTTCTCGATATTTTATGTTTGTTGAACTCATTCACAATCTCGTGCTCATAGCTTATAACATTGTTCATGCACTTGACAATAATAATTAAACATATAAACTCATACATTAACAAAATTTTAAAAACATGATATATCAATGCATTATTTACATATGAACTTACCTCGGTACAAAATATGGATAATTTATACGATTTAGACCAAAATCTTGTTCTTTCCCCAATCTAGGTTTAAACTCCGTTTTTCTTGATCTATAATAGAAAATTAAACTCATTTAATCATCACATTGTTCAAATTAATCCATAATTCACACTTTGACAAAATTATAATTTTTCCTCTAAACTTTTACATAATTACAACATAGTCCCTAGGCTCATAAAATGAAATGTATTCATTTTCTTTGATACCCAAGCCTAGCCGAACTTATAACACACTCATATCAGCCCACATTTTCTTTCAAATTAGATTTTAACCACTTATTTTACAATTTTCACAAAAAGGTCCTTATTAGGTGTTTTCTTGAAAAACCACTTAGTAAAAGATGTTTATCATGCATTAAACTTTCATATTCCTCCATTAAACATCAAAATACAAACATGTCACACATGAGTCAAATTTCATACATGAACCCTAGCTCAAAATATGGCTAAAAAGGGATAGATCATGCTTCAAGGATTTCAAAAATGCAAATAACATAAAAAGTAGGGCTAGGATTGACATACTTTCAGGCTTGAAAAGTTGAAAAACCCTAGCTATGGAGAGCTTGAGAATTTTGGCTATGGCATGGAGAATATGAACACAATTTTGACTTATTTTTCCCTTTTTATTCTTTTATTAACCAAATGGAAAAATGCCCTCAAGGCCTTTCTTTCAAAATTTTCCTATACAAGCCCATTTTTGTCCATAATTTTAGAAATTGGGAAAATTGTAATTTAAGGACCTCTAATTAATAATCCATGGAAATTTCATGCCTAAAGCTTCTAGATCTCACATTTTGTAACTTTTACAATTTAGTCCTAAATGTCAAATTGGACACTTTATCAATAGAATTTCTTCATAAAAGTTCCACACAAGCATGTAATCATAACATAGACCTCATGAGAGTCATTAAATAATTATTTCTATTCCAAATTTGTAGTCTCAAAACCATTATTCTGGCCAGACGCTAATTCGGGATGTTACATCTCTGGAATATTGATAGTACAAATTCTTCCCTGAAAGTCAATTCAACTTCAATTCAAAAAGCGCGTGTTGGGTTTGAGTTGTTCGGCATACGGTTGGGAAGTCAAATTCGCCGTGTTGTATTTGGATTTCTATGAGCAAATTGGCATATCCTGGCAGGGTTATACGAGTGGGATTTTCATCAATGAAGATAGTGATTGGATTTAAACGACCCACGCGGTTGAGGTAGATGATTCGAGTTGGGTTCTTTAGAATGCAAGGTTATCGAGGTCTTGAATTGTGAATGTGTGTATTGTGGTTAGATAGTCGGTAAGGGTTGGTTTGTAAGTCATACCAAAATCAACTGCGAAAGGAAGAATTGACGATTAAGACGTTTTTAGTCGGTATGACCAACTTATGGTTTAGAGGAGAAAAATCATTTTCAAGGATCAATTCAGAACCAGAATTAGCTGAGTTTAAAGCTAAGTCTTTATATTGTTTCTTACGAAGTTCAACTTCTTTTACTTATTTTTTATATTAAAATAATTTTTATTTACTGCTATTACATTTTATTTACTTCCCAAACATTTTCATTCCCCCTTTAGTTATTTTATTTCTTTTTTTTTTCAGCGAGCTTGTCACGAGTCATGGGCACAACTATTGTCGTGACAATATTTTGTTCATAAGAAAAGGCAAAATTAGACAACCAATCCCTGTGGATTTGACCATACTACTATTTCGTATTATTTTGTCGTAGAAATTTTTATTTAGTGGTTTCGACGCCCATCACTGCCACAATTTGACTAGGCTGGAAATGAGTGACGATGGCTTGGGAAGGTAGGGATGACAGTGGCATAATATAGAAGGGAAAAAAATATAACGCCCTCAACTCGACTTGATTGACTAAGTTCGAATCTCATATGTTACTAGGTGATGCAAAACATTTAATAAACAATTTACCAATTCTTCATTATTTTAAGTCTGTTATTTGAAGTCCAAAGGAAAAATTATTCATTTAAAAAATTGAAATGAAGTACATGTTGAGCCACTTATTACAATACTTCTGATACAAATCCCTACAAGTTAAAAGTTTATTCGAAATAGACTCAAAAGGGAAATTTTAAAGATCACACCACAAAACCTCTGTATGCCTAATAGGCCAATCTGCCATTAACTTCGTGTACTCCTGGCATCGCTCGTCCAGGCAAAGCCTCTTCTCCATAATTCTAAAAAGAAATGACAATATTGTAAGTACAAAAGTACTTATTGAGCTCATCAACCATACCTTGATGAAGTCTTTGCAATATTGCAAGACTTTTCATGAATCATCTTTTATTCTACATCATTTATTGTGATTGATGCCATACGATCTTACACTCTCTTATGCGCCAATTATCATACCCTTATCATACTTAATCTTCCATATCTTGTTAACTGAGGAATCTTTCCAATCAATTCATGAATATCTTATTTCAAACAACTGCTCACTGACATTATCTTTGGCAGATATATATATATACATGGCAAATACAGATGCAACATTTCATACCTGTGGTTCAATCTCAGACCTTCCCTGATCTAATTCTATGTACATACCCATACTGATAATTCACCACATTACATCCAAATGAACTTCATATCATTCTATACAGAATGTCATAATTCAAAATAGCATTGACTCATATTTAAAATAAATATGGAAGAAGATGTGATACCCCTTACTTTTCATACTTACATATCATCATGACAGACACCCTTCTTGACATACAGATATACATATCCTTTTCATGGAAATCCCTTAAGACTTCATTTAACTCTTATTCTAGAATAGATCAGTTCCCTGTCTTGGTTATACATTTTACAGATCTACTAGAACTTACTTATATCTTACTATAGAGATAGACTTTAAGATTTGTAACTTAATAGATACTCCTTGTAGTTCACTCCACTTTGACTTAGCAAAATAGACCATACATGTAATCAAATAAATATAGCCACTAAGGCGATCCATTTAGAGTTTTCCATAAAGGCATTTTTTTTGTATAACACCACAAAGTCTTTTCTTTCGTATTATGGCACAAAGGCTTTTCTTTCATATTATATCGCAAGAATGTTTCTTTCATAATGTGTTTACGATATGGATTTGCCTAAACTTACACTATACGAGGTGTACTTGTCATCTTCCTGGGACATGTAGAGAATCCCATTGGGTAATCACCATCCTTTAGTTCCTTTAAGAAGTGCCATGGCCATGGGATTTTACTTTCAGAGTTTGTGTTTAAAGTCCCGATGGACCTCTTTGGACTCCATCATAATGAATAGACACAGACTTACTTGACAAACTCTTCATGCACTGACTTCGCTTAAGACTAAACACTTTAAGTCACTAATCATACACTTCATCACATATATTTCAGATGTGCCAATAACCATACTCAAACTTCACATACTAAACTTGTTAGACTCATTCGAACTATACCTGCAAACCTCAATGAATATTCAGACAATACATTTCTGGTTTCTATTTCATAGTTTGACCGATTACCATGGATGGATCTTGTGTAAACAATATACATGCAAAAGTTAACTTAAATACTCAACTAGTTCTTACAAACAATAGCTTGATCTCCAGATTCAAACATCCATCTAAAAACTTTATCAACCTTGCTTATAAGACATAGGTAACACACTAGAACTCATTCGTATAATCATTACCATCATCTCAAACCCAAAGAACCCCATTGCAAAGCCTTTTTCATATTGCTGTTTATGCACATAAAAACAAACTTACTCTTTTAGAAGTCAACATGCAAGACCATAATACTTACCTAGGATGTTAAACAACCCTCTGCATGAACTCAGATCCTTTGTTTTAGCTCCACAAGAAAGATTTATTCTAAACTCCAAGGCAAATCAACAATGGTATTTTAAATGGAAGGAAGAAGATAAGCCTCTTTTCTTCTCTAATTCATATCATAATATATATAAAATCCATGTTCCCATAGAAGAACTTGACACATGTCACAAAATTTCAAGACCGCCCTTATTAATGGTTCACAACTGTAGAGAGACATATATAAGCATCCAATATCTTTATATATATCTGATTCATCCCTTCGTTCATTCCTGAGCATCTCGTTAGAGCTTAACTAGCACAGTAACTAAACAAACTTGGTGTACTATACCTTTGGCAATACCCATATTACCCAAAAATCCTCAATCCTCAATACTCATACTAATCTCTTCTTTTATACATCTCCACACATTCAGAGAACAATCTTTACTTAATACTCTAACATCAACTATGAGCTCAATGTATACGCTAAGAGCATCAATTGGGCAGATAGGATTGCGCCACTTTAATTTCTTTCAGTTTACTCACCCAACTCAAGACTCGCCAAAGCTGGGTGTTACAGGAGAGGCAGCAAGCTGAAAAATTAAAAAAAAAACTCATAAGGAAAGAAGCGTAATAACAATATAAAAGTGAACCTTAATTCTTCCAAGGTCAAAATTAACCTACCCTCTTATTAATTAGGGATTTATATTATTATTATTATTATTATTGTTGTTGTTAAATATTACATATTTTATTTATTTACGAGTTGCATTTAAAAACATTTTCATTAAAATTAGCGGCCATCCATCACCAAAACTGCTTATGGATTGAACAAATTGAGTGGAGTATTATTCCACTCAACTTCTCTACTCTAAATATGTTTAAAACATAGATCGTTTGCCCTACGCTTACCTCTATAATAGAAGATTTGATTGGTAGGGAAGGTTCTTACCATCGAGGTTTAATTTTACCTAGATCAAATACCCGAGATTGGGTCAATCTCCACTAACCCTCGATTGTCAAAAATATTCTGGAAGTGGTAAATGATCCTAACCACCGGGACTTGAATTTATTTAGATTAAATACACAAGTTTGGATCAATATCCTATCTTCCAATGGTCTAATTTTCATCGAGCAATATCCCGTGCATACACAAAGAAGGGTTGTTTCTTTGATTATATGCAATATTTCACCCGATGGCCTTCTTGTGCGTTTTCAAAATCACAGGTAACTCTACTTCCTAGAATTCAATCAAAATTAGAAATGCTAACTCTAATGGTTTTAATCAGGGTTTTGGAATGAATTCCTTTGAATTGGTTTCCAACAAAGCCAGGCTTTCATACTCTTCATTGTCCCTTCGCGGGTCAGATGCTAATATACACTCCAACGGATCATGTATCAAATTGACGTCCTATTATGTAGAGACCAATGACTCTATTTTGTACTTAGCAGAACATTTCTTATGTACACCGAGATACCTCATGGATTTGAATACATTAAAGGTTACTTGATTATCTTGAGCTTGCATGGTGGGTTCTGCTTTCTAAACATCTATCAACGTTCTCCCAGTTGCCAAGAAAGGCCTTCCTAAGATGATAGTTGTAACAGCCCAATTTTGGGCCTAGTCAGAACAGTGGTTTTGAAACCACTAATCTGAGGTCATAGAAATTATTTTTAATATTATTTGATGTGTTGTAGAATGGCTATATGAATGCATGAAAATTTTGGTGAAATAATTTTAGCGATTGCATGTTTAATTGCGAAAAAGGACTAAATCGCATAAAGTGTGAAAGTTTTATTCTACTAGCTAAAGGTGTCAAATAGCTATGGAACATTAAATTAGAGGTCCTTATTGAGTAAATAGACCACAAATTTGTTAATATATGATCATAGAGACAAAGAAATTGTAGGGCAAAGTTAGGTGAAATTTGGTGATTAGATTGACTAGATTTATAATAAAAAGAAAAAGAGATATCACCTTTCATCTTTCTCCTTTCCACCGAAAATACTAGCAAAAATAAGGGTTTTGGAGCTTCAAAATTTTAGCCACTCTTTACCCTTACAAGTAAGTGATTTTGATGGCCTTTCTTAATAATTTTTGTACTTTTGGGACCCTTGTAGCATAATCTAGCTAATGAGGGGACTATTTTGCAAAATGGTTGAAAGTATAGGGTTTTTCCATGAGATTATTCATATTTTTTAATGAATTTTTATGGAATAAAATAAATCTTGGTTGTTAAATAAACAACTTTTGTGAAAGAATTTTCATGAAAACACCTAAAATGGACCATTTTGTAAACATGAAAAAATGAGTGATAAGTATGAGTAATAATTGGAATTTTGGGCTCTTCTAGTATAAAAATAATTTGGATAGGCTTGGTTAGTGAGAAAATTTGATAAAAATCAATTTACAAGCCTAGGGGTAAAATAGTAATTTTGTGAAATTCTAGGGGCCATTTTTCCAAAATATAAATTATGAAATACATTGATTAATATGACGATTAAATGATTGAATTTTTATTATTTTAGATCAAGAAATACAAAATTTGGGCCCAGACCGGGGGAAGGCCAAGCTAGTAGACTAAATCCAAATAGTTACCCACTTTTTGTATACGAGGAAAGCTATACGTAAGTAAGGTAACTTTATTGTTATTATATGTTGAATGATTTATTTTGCATAAAATGATTGAATATGCTTATGAATAATGTATAATGAAATTTAATGTGGTAAATTCCCAGTTGAACCTAGGAATAGGATGGATGTCAATGCCATGACATTTGGGTGTTATGTGTGCTAGTGTAAGACCATGTCTGGGACATGGCATCGGCCACATTTCTTGTGCCATTGTAAGACCATGTTTGGAACATGGCATCGACAATGTTATGAGAGCCAGTGTAAGACCATGTTTGGAACATGGCATCGGCATTGATTGTGTGCTAGTGTAAGACCATGTCTAGGACATGGCGTCGGCCACATTATGAGAGCCAGTGTAAGACCATGTCTGGGAGATGGCATCCGCATTCAGATGAGAGCTAGTGTAAGACCATGTCTAGGACATGACATCGGCATTGAGATGAGAGCTAGTGCAAGACCATGTCTGGGACATGGCATCGGCCTTGACATGTGAGCCAGTGTAAGACCATGTTTGGGACATGGCATTGGCAACTTACCCTCTTGTGTGAGGCTTATCGGATATCTTTTAGTATTCCAAATGGTTTCACAGGTTATTCTAAAGTTGATGCTAAAAATATGGAATGATGTATTCATGTTGTAAGTGGTACAGGTTCCTATTCGAAACTCATGAGATATGAGTCTAGTTATGTTGCCTTAATGGTAAGAATAACATGAGTAAGTTCTATCTATGAAAGTGAATTTCAGGATGATTTTGTAATCTTTGGCTTAAACTTGTGATATCTACCTTTGTTTACTCAAGAATGTTATGATGATTTATAATATGTTGTGTGTTTAAATATGCATGGTTGATATCGTTACTTATTTACAAGCAACTTACTAAGCTTTATGCTTACTCCCTCTCTTTTCCATTTTCTTATAGTTCCGCCAATTAGCATCAGGAATCAAGGGATGTCGGAGGCATCAATCACACTATCACCTGAAGCTTTTGGTATAGCTAGTTTAAATGTTTTGAGTGTGGCATGTATATGGACTTGAACCTTTTCTTTAGTGTCATGTTAGTATAGTCACAAGTGTTGGCTCATATGATGGATGTGATATTTATTTTCCATTAATGTTGGCTAATATTGATTATTTTTAAATGCATTTGCTGAAAATTCTCATGATTGTGGCTGATTGGTTATGTGTGTTTATGCTTGCATTGGTTCTGTTTGATGTTGTGTAGGTTGGTGCAAGTAAGGGTGGGAAAAAGGCTTGGTAGATAGCCTTGTTTTTGTCCACATGGGAAGACACAAGGGCATGCGTCTAGATCATGTGAGACACACAGCTTGCCCCATGGGCGTGTAGTCAGGCCATGTGTCCCCTGCATCTAATTTTGGCAAAACAGAATGCCCAATAGTAACCACACGGGCAGAGACATGGCTGTGTGTACCAATCGTGTGGAGGACACGGCCTAGTACACAGGCGTGTACCACAGCCGTGTGCCCTTAAGGGGTTGCTGACGTCAGAAACAGAATGTCATGGTTTTTGTACACGACTTGAGACATGGGCGTGTCATGGCCGTGTGAGGGACACGAGTCATGGACACGGGCGTGTGTCTAGCCGTGTGGAAACCCCTGTAGGTTCGAATCAAAAAAATAAATTCGCACGGGCTAGGGACACGGGCGTGTCCTGATATGTTCAGGCCGTGTGAGCCACACGGGCCTTCAACATGGTCATGTTAAGAATATACATGAGTGTGTCACTCCTTCTACACAGACGTGTGTCCCTGTTTACCTGAAATTTTACAAAGTTCTTCTAAAGTGTTTAGTTTATTCTCGAATCATTTCCAAAGTGTATTTTGGAGCTCGTAGGTCTATATTAGGGTCGTTAAGAATATGTTTGAAAGTTTTAAAAATCAGTGAAGTTTTACGACCCGAAAATGTTTGAACGTATACGTTTAAGATGGGTAACACCTCGTATCCTGTTCTGGTGTTGAATTCGGGTAAGGGTGTTACAATAGTGACGTCTTTATCTACTTCAAAATCCAAAATGAGAAAATTAGAAAGAGAAATAAATTTGTCAACATGTACCAGAACATCTTCAATTTTCCCTTTAGGATGTGTTATCAATTTTTTTGCCAGTTGCAGTGTACCCGTTGTCTGTCTAATATTCACCAATACCCAATCCACAATAAGAGTCTCCAATGTAACATGGTATGGTAAAACTTCCTAGATCCTTCATTTTCGGTGGCAGTTTATCTTGCAAGAATGCGTTGTATTCTTGTTAAAGTGACTGTCTCAAATTCCCCCAACCTCCTCTTCTTAGAAAGGATGTCTTTTATGAATTTGACATAATTTGGTATTTGCTCTAGAGCTTCAACAAGAGGGATGTTGATATGCAATTGTTTAAGTACATTTATGAATTTTTTAAATTTTACCTATTGTTTTTGCTTTTGGAATCTCTACGGATAAGGAGGTAGTGGTGTTTTAACCTAAATTGGACAACTTTTTTGAGGTGATGATATCTGTGTGTTTGCCGTAGATGTTGAACCTTCAAGACTATTCTTTTGCAGTTTTGTCTCAGTAGGGGTCATAGTGGCAAGCTTTCACACTATGGGAATTTCAACATTCGGTTGAATTGCTCCAAATCTTAGGCAATAACAATCTCATCTTCAACCTCAACTACCCGGGGTTCTAAAGCCTCTCCATTCCTCAAGGTGATAGCTTTACACTATTTTTTATGTATTCCTCAGATTTCTAGTGTCACTCGATAAAGCACCTCGAGGTTTACTTCTTAGCTCGTTGGCTAGCTGCCCCACTTTGTCCTCGAAATTCATAATTGTCATTGTTTGGGTTTGGGTTAGGGCATCATTCTTTGCCATGTACGCCTTCAGAAAATTCTCAAGGCTATTCAGTATATCAGTGGATGGAGGTTTTTGAACTTGTTGAGGAAACTCTGACAGTTGGTTTGGTCGGGACTGTATATAGGAGTTGCTAGAACCAACCACTTGATTGCTCCATGAGAAATTTGGATGATTTCGCCTTGAAAGATTGTAATAATTTGATTTTGTTCCTAGCCCACTTCTTTTAGATTGATAAACCGTAATTTATACATATTTTTATCCCATGCTTAGCATATTTTTGGATGAATTATCCTTAGATTTGGTCAATTCGATGCTTCTAATCCTTTAATTTCATGTTTTATACTTAGGTGAGCATAAGAGAGTAAAAAGAGCGAGAAACGGGCAAAAAACGGAGAAAATGGGTCAACGTGGGAAATCAACACGGCCTGGACTTCCTTACATGGGTAGTTCACATGCCCGTGTAGTTTTAGCAGACTTTAACACGGTCTAGACTTCCTTACATGGGTAGACCACATGCCCGTTTCTATTCAACAGACTCGAACACGGGTTGAAGCACTTGCACACGGGCGTGTCCCTGTCGAGCCTAAGTCTAGTCCTATTCGGAAAAGGCCACTCTTGAGGGTTTTGAAGCATTCTAAATCCTATATAAACACCCGGGAGGTACCTAGAAGAGACACAGGGAGTAGGAGGCAAGGAATTACACGAAGAAGGACGATTGATCCATTTCAGAAGTCGAATTATCCTTCAAGACTGAAGATCTCCCTTCAATTTCCTTCAAGAGTTTTTGGGTTTTCTTTATGTTTTGTTATCATTATTCTTCTGAGATGTTTTCTTTTACACTTATGAACTAAATTCCCTAAATACCTAATGGGAATGAAACTTAAGACGGATCTTGTTATTATTTTCTGAATTATATGATAAATATTTGACTTGTTCTTAATTATGAGCTCTTAATTCTTGCATTAATATTCCACGATATTGATTCAAGTATTGATGTGCTTATTCAAATGAGCAAAATTCCCTGTCTAAGAGTAGATCTAGCATAATAAAGCGGAGTTGATTGCACCCCTAGACATAGGGCGACATAATTTTTCCAGATTAGGGTGAAACCTAATAAGGGAATGCATAAATTTAGGTAATACAACACTAGGAGTTTTAATTAGAAAGAGATTTCAATTAATCAACCTGGGCTTAGATGTTGTTAGTCTCGAGAGAGAGATTAATATAGCTTAGGGATTTCTACGGATGAAGTCAAGTGAATAAATCATCTAATTTAGAGTCAAATAACAAGTGAAGTCTAGGTGGATTTTCCCTTGGGTATTGTCCAAATCAATCAGTTTTTCCCAAAAGTATTTCCCCAATTTTCCTCCTGTGCATTCTTATTTTAGTTAATTAATTTAGATAAAAAAACCCTTTATATTTAGGCTAGATAATAAAAAGAGAGTTAATACTAGTACTTTTAGTTCCTTGGGTTCGACATTTCGGTCTTGCTATAAACTATACTACTGTTCCATAGGTGCGCTTGTCTTTATCGTTATAATAGTTATTTTCAAGTACGATCAATCATAAATTTAAAACTTATTGCGATTTGCATCAATAAAGTTTTTGGCACCGTTCGTAACATATTAGGAACACTTAATTTTTATTACTTTAGGCATTTATTCTATTGCAATTTAAATTTTATTTTTGTTTCTATTACTAAAATTTATTTTATTTTCTTCTGGCAGGTTTTTATAGTTTATAACTAGAGGAAACCCATCAGGACCATTACTTTTTGATAGTGAGATCGAACACACAGCTCACAGAAACCGAAGAGAAATAAGGCGAAGCCTAAGATACATAGAGCAAGGGCAAGAGGATGATATTTCCACCACAACTGAGGAGATGGCTGAAAATTAGGGAAATCCGCTACCTCCTGCAATTGCTGCTGATCCAGTAAATCAAAATCCTGCTCCGCACACTATGTATGATTATGCTAAACCTACTTTAACAGGAGCCAAATCGAGCATAGTTAGACCTGCTATTGCTGCAAATAATTTTGAACTGAAACCTAACACAATTCAAATGATACAACAGTTTGTTCAGTTTGATGGTTTGCAGGATGAGGATCCAAATACTAATTTGGCGAATTTTTTTGGAGTTTTGTGACACATGTAAGATCAATGGCGTTTCTGATGATGCCATTCGCCTTCAGTTGTTTCCCTTTTTGTTGAGGAACAAAGCTAAACAGTGGTTGAACTTGTTACCAGGGGGTCAATCACAACTTGGGAGCAAATGACCGAAAATTTTTACTTAAATATTTTCCGCCGGCTGAAACGACTAAGTTGAGGAGTGATATCTCTTCTTTTGTGTAGATGGATCTAGAAACACTCTATGATGCATGGGAGAGATACAAGGATCTATTAAGAAGGTGCCCTCACCATGGGTTACCTTTATGGTTGTAGGTTCAAACGTTTTACAACGATGTGAACCCCTCAACAAGATAACTTATCGACGCAGCTGCTGGTGGAACACTGAATAACAAAACACCTGAAGTGGCTTACGAATTTATTGAAGAGATGTCACTGAATAACTATCAGTGGGAAGTCATGAGAACAAAGCCTACAAAAGAAGCTGGTGTTTTCAACCTCGATACGGTTACTATGCCATCTAACCAGGTAGAAATTTTAAATAAAAAGATTGATGGTTTATATGGTTCTACTCAGGTACATCCAGTGATGAGGTGCGATTCAAATGAAGGAGGAGTGCACACAAAATATCAATCCTTCAACCCTAGCACCAATGAGGAACAAGTTCAATATATGGGTAATAATAATTCTAGACCTCAAAATAACCCATACAGTAACACTTATAACGTAGGTTGGAGGAACAATCCCAACTTCTCGTGTGGTGGCCAAGGAAATCAAATGCCGTAATATCCCCTAAGTTTCCAACAACCACCTTACCAGCAGGAAAAGAAGTTGAACCTTGAGGAGACGCTCACAAAGTTTATCTTGGTGTCTGAAACTCGTTTCCAGAATACCAAAACAACACTTAAGAATCAACAAGCGTCGATCTAATGGCTCAAAACTCAGATAGGCCAACTTGCCAAACTAATTTCTGAACGACTACAAAGTAGCTTGCCGAGTAATACAGAATCTAACCCAAGGGAACAGCTCAATGCGATTACCATTCAACATAAGGAAGGGTTAGTCAACCTGAACCAGAACCGAGGCAAGGAATTGTGGTAAGTAAAGGTAAAGGTGAGATGGACCACAATAACCAAAAACCGACAAGTAGAGAGTACAAACCTCGTGTTCCATACCCCAATGCAACAAGGAAAGACCACATGGACGAACAATTTGGTAAATTCCTTAAATTATTAAAGACATTGCATATTAACTTACCATTTATTGAAGCTCTTTCGTAGATGCCAAACGTAGTTAAATTTTTAAAGGAGCTTTTAGCAAATAAGCAGAAGTTTGATGAGGCGTTGCATGTAGAGTTGAAGGTAGATTACTCAGCCATTCTATAGAATAAGCTAGCCAACAAATTGAAAGATCCAGGGAGTTTTACGATCCCTTGTTTAATTGGTAGCTTAGATGCTAATAATGCATTGGCTGATTTAGGGGCTAGTATTAATGTCATGACCTATAAAATGTTTAAACAACTAGGTCTTGGGAAACCAAAACAAACTAGGATGAACATTCAGTTAGTTGATAAAACCATTAGATTTCCTAGGGGTATCATTGAAGATGTACTTTTCAAAATCGATAAATTTATATTCCCAATTGATTTTGTTGTTCTAGACATGGAAGAGGATAGTACCTCTGATTTTAGGACGACCCTTTTTAGCAACTGCTAGAACAATTATTGATGTTGGTATAGGTGAACTCACACTTCGTGTAGGGGATGAAACATCACTCTTCAAGCTCAAAATTTTACTAATACTGATCATGTGGTGCAACCTTCTTTGCAGGAAACACGTTCGAAGAGTATACGTGAACCTTGTTCAAGTATCAACAAAGGACCCATCTATGAAGAACGAAGGCTAAAAATCGAGGAACTAGATGAATGGCAGACACTAAAATCGAGAACACAAAATAAACCAAAACCATGCCATGATGGGCTCAATGTTTCACGAAATCAACTTAAGGTTGGAGACAAAGTACTATTAGATGTAGCAGACCCTTGTATTGCCACTTCTGAACCTAATAGAGCAATCTCTCTTACGGTACTTAGCATTTTTCCATATGGTACAGTCGAGGTAATTCATCTCAAATTTCGCATTTTTAAAGTAAATAGTACTCGTCTAAAACCTTATTTTGATGAGATTGATAGTTGGAAGGAGGAGTGTAAACTCCTCGCACTACCATGACCATGTAACAAGAGAGGAAAGTCGAGCTTAGACTCTAAATAAGCGCTTCTCGGGTGGCAACCCAAGCACTAACAATGTTGATTTCTTTACATTTTTGTTTTTAACATCTAAATCATTAACTAAGTCCTTAAACGCAGGTTGTCCAAATCCACACGGCAAGGCACACGGGCGTGCCTTCAGCCGTGGGCATACCACGAGATGCAACATGACCGTACGATACGGAAGTGGGAGAATCGAGCAAAATTTTGCCCCAACACGGGATTCGATACCTTGCCATGGCCGTGCGAAGTGGCCATGGGCAATTCTGCCAAATCTACACGGGCGTGCGACACGCCTATGTCTGTAAACCATGGTCGAAACTACCAAATTAGCATGAGTACGCAACACGCCCCTGCCTACCAACCATGGCCGATACTGTCAAAACAACACTGGCGTGCGCATTTATACTCAGGTTGGGAGAAGCGAATGAAGCAGAACACGGCTGTGCGACATGGCCATGTGCACCACCACACCCAAGGAACACGGGCATGGGCTAGATGTACCCAAATTTGAAAATCACGAAACACAGGGCTGAAATAAAGGCACACAAGTGTGCCCCACAGCCGTGTGCCCCAATATCTATATAGACCCCCCACTATTCATTAACCCTTTTCCCCAATACCTAACCCTAGCCACCGAAAATCCAATCTCCCACCACCGACCAGCCACTCCTTTCTCCTTCCATTTTTCTCTCCCTTCTCCCCTCTTCTGACCCTTGCGCACCACCCGGCATCACTGCCCACACCCGTGGTCAACCCACAAGCACTATGGCATTTTTCCACTCTCTTCTCTCTATTATCTTGTTATTTCTTGTTTTATTTGAATGATTCTAATGATAATCATGCTTATGCTCTTTTTCTTATTTAGAAATTTTTCATTTTAGTTGATGCATTATGTACATTCATTCATTCATTCTTGTTTTCCATGGATTTCATGCTATCATGCACTCATTCGCTACGTATTTCGTTAGCACTATTTTTGTTTTCCTAATGCTAATAATGATTTGATATATCTATTAGGACGTGGTTATTTTTCAGAAGATTTTCCCTTTAGTTAGTAACCACTATGAAGTATTCTTATTTAGTTTTAACATGCTTGCTTACTTTTTTCATTGCAGATACCATGACGAACTCACGTGGTAAAAAAACCGCTGTCCCAGCCTCAAAGAAATGAAAAGGAGCAGCATCCTTCTTGGGTCCTACCACCCAAATCAAGCAACCATTCCTCTAATTTCCACCGGGACCCCAAGAGGAACTATTTCAGATACTACGAGCAGGTCTAACTTGCTGACGCTATCTGAGCCATCCTGACTACTGACCTGTAGGGGCTCTTCTTCGAGATCTTCGGGTCGACGTACCTCGAGCTCACACTCGAACTCTGTTCAACCTTCTATCTTCAAGTTGTTATGATAGAGTTTGATGATCTTGGAACGGTCCAGCTCTATCTCGGTGATTTAGTTTGCTAGTTGAGTGTGCCTGAGTTTGGAGTCTTGTTAGGACTATACACGGAGGAGTTCATGGACGACGACGACTTCGCGAGCCTCCATCGCCACATCCACTACTCTCCTTCAAACTGTTGGAGGGCCCTCGTTCCTGCTTCAGCCACCTATGACCCTAGTCGCTCCAAGGCATTGGCTCTCACCCCATCCTTGCGATACTACACACCATCCTAGCCCACACCCTGACAGGACGGTGAGAAAGCACCAGTGTCGTCAACACTAATGAAATCTATTTTCTATAGAGCATGGCTCCTGGGCACGTGTTCGACCTTGCCTATTTCATTGCCCTCGCCATTCGCCATAAGACGGAGTGGCATAGGAAGGGAGTTATTTCCATCGGCCCTCATGTGACTCGCCTGGTGTGGTACTTCGGTCTCGTCAACACAACGGTGCAAGCATCCTCCCTCACCCTGATTGGTCAGATGTCCCCACAGAGCATCTCGAGTATGCTCCATATGAGGATGATCAAGCGAAAACGTGGATTTGATCCTCCCCAGTACTACCTCATCCAGTCAGTCAAGCAGGAGGACCCAAAGGATATTACTGATGATGTCCCTCCACCTCACGAGGATCCACTCTCTCAGCCACCGCCTATTCATCGCCCAGTTCATGCGGCTGCTTCACTCTCTGACATCTCTGAGCGCCTAACTCAATTCGAGCAGCAATGTTTTCAGCGCTTCGATCACATTGATGCAACACTACATCAGATTTGTCAGCACCTTCACATCTCATCGTCGCCCCCACCTCGTGAACCATCTAGTGATGAACATGTTTAAAGACTTTTATTTATTATTTTTATGTTTTTACTTTTTTTTAAACTACTTTTTATTTTATTTTTCTTTAATTTTATTTTTATTACATCCTTAGGTTTTATAATTTATATTAAACAATTTATATTTTCGGCCATTTCTTTACGAATAATCATGCTACTTTATATTTCCTAAAGAGTTATTGATTTTATGGCAGTTATAAAGAGCTCCAAAGATCTCTATTACTTAGGAATTTGCAACTCCACTGGAAAAGGTTCTCCACGACTGCCATGTCCTGCTCGACCATGACCATAGCTACCACCAAATATAATATTCTTTTGGTGTAGGATTTATGGGCTAACGAACCTCTACCACCACCGGAGTATCCTCTTCCAATCTCACACTTGCCTTAGCATACTATTCTCCAGGAATCCAATTCAAGGATTCCATTTAACATTCAGGAAGTTTCACTTCTCTCCCTATCTTATGATCTTATATCTATAATTTTTAGTAAATCTATCTTTGTACATTGAGGACAATGTACATTTAAGTGTAGGGGGTTATTTATATCATTATCAGAAAAATCCCTGAATTTTGTCTTATTCTCACGTGAATCACTCATATCATTATTAGAATGAATTTTGATTAATTTCTGATTTTTACTGATAAATCTTGAATTAAAACATAGGCATTTATGCATTGATTGTTTAAACTTTAAAGAATTAGAGAATCAAGCATGATAAGTTGATTTTTGAGAATTAAAATTTTTAGGTTGTTCCCCCAAGTTTAGGTATTATCTTGAGTTGAAATTCACAGGTTTAACATCAAAAAGCCATAATTTTTGTGTGATCTTGAGCCTTTAGAGCATATATTATTTCTTTCATGCTCACTTTTATTGTTGCTATGAGTGCATCAATATTGATTTGTTATTGTAGAACTTGCTTCGATTATGCATGTCAAGACCACACCATTTGATTCGATATGTCGAGATGATAAAGGCACTTAGGTTTAACCCACTTACTACATAACAGTCTACCCTCATAATTAACCCTTAGTAAACCCCCTTGAGCTTAACAAGCCATTCATTGATTTACCCTCAATATTAACCCATAACCCATTATTTTTGAAATCCCCTCATTTGATCCCTATTTTTGTCGAGATTTGATTTGAATAAATTGCTTAACTATGTTTTATTTTTGATAATTAGTAAAGTTCTATGTTATTTTTGACTTGTTCTTAAAAAAGAAAAACAAAACAAAAACATACATATTAGTAGTAATTCTTTGTTTTTGAGCTTAAGTATTTAATTCCTTATTCCATGAAGAAAAGCTCAATTATAGGATCTTCTAATTAGGAATGTAATTTTTTAGTTGTAGTATTTTTCTAGTTACGTAATTTTTCAATTCAACCTCGATTCTAACCTTCTTTTTCAGTATGTAACCACACCCCCTAACCAAAGCCACGTTACAACCCTCTAAAGACCTTTTGATTGATGTATCATTTCAATATATAGTGGTGGAGATTTGATTTTCACGCAAGCCTATGGTAATAACTTTTCATATTGACTGTTGAGTGCTAAATTTATTGTCCTTAAACACCTCGAGTGATTTGATTGAATCTTCAGTGAGGATGTGAAACTCTGTGATATTTTGAATCAAAGGTGATTACTTAGATGAGGGGAGACACCTATGTTTTCGTGATAAAATGCTTAACTTGGAATGTTTGAAACTTTGATGTTCTTCGGGTTGAATTTTCAATGTATGATTACTTATGGATTATTTTGAGACACTATTTGATGAGAATTATAAGTTGAGAAGAATTTATTTTGATTGTGAGTTGAGGATTTTGCTTGAGGACAAGCAAACGCTTAAGTGTGGGGGTATTTGATAAATCGTAATTTATACATATTTTTATCCCATGCTTAGCATATTTTTGCTTGAATTATCCTTAGATTTGGTGAATTCAATGCTCTTAATCCTTTAATTTCATGTTTTATAATTAGGTTAGCATAGGAGAGTAAAAAGAGCGAGAAACGGGCCAAAAACGGAGAAAATGGGTCAACGTGGGAAATCAACACGGCCTGAACTTCCTCACATAGGTTGTTGACACGCCCATCTTGTTTTAGTAGACTCTAACATGGCCTAGACTTCCTTACACGGGTAGACCACACACCCATGTCTGTTCAACAGACTCGAACACGGTTGAAGCACTTGTACACGGGCATGTCCCTGTCGAGCCCAAGTCTAGTCCTATTCGAAAAAGACCACTCTTAAGGGTTTTGAAGCATTCTAAAGCCTATATAAACACCCCAAAAGGTACCTAGAAGAGACACAAGGAGTAGGAGGCAAGGAATTAATCGAAGAAAGTCGATTGATCCATCTTAGAACTCGGATTATCCTTCAAGACTGAAGATCTCCCTTCAATTTCCTTCAGGAGTTTTTGGGTTTTCTTTATGTTTTGTTATCATTATTCTTCTGAGATGTTTTCTTTTACACTTATGAACTAAATCCCTTAAATACCTAAGGGGAATGAAACCTAAGATGGATCTTGTTATTATTTTCTGAATTATATGATAAATATTTGACTTGTTCTTAATTATGAGTTCTTAATTCTTGCTTTAATAGTCCAAGATATTGATTCAAGTATTAATGTGCTTATTCAAATGAGCAAAAGTCCTTGTCTAAGAGTAGATCTAGTATAATAAAGCGGAGTTGATTGCACCCCTAGACACAGGGTGACATAATTTTAACGGATTAAGGTGAAACCTAATAAGGGAATCCATAGATCGAGTCAATGCAACACTAGGGGTTTTAATTAGAAAGAGATTTTAATTAATCAACCTAGGGTTAGATGTTGTTAGTCTCGAGAGAGATAATAACATAACTTAGGGATTTCTACAGATCAAGTCAAGTGAATAAATCGTCTGATTCAGAGTCAAATAACAAGTGAAGTCTAGGTGGATTTTCCCTTGGGTATTGTCCAAATCAATCATTTTTTCCGAAAAGTATTTCCCTAATTTTCCTCCCGTGCATTCTTATTTTAGTTAATTAATTTAGATAAAACAAACCCCTTTATTTTTAGGCTAGATAATAAAAAGAGAGTTAATACTAGTACTTTTATTTCTTGTGGGTTCGACATTTCGGTCTTGCTATAAATTATACTACCGTTTGATAGGTGCGCTTGTCTTTATCGTGATAATAGTTAGTTTTCAAGTACGATCAATCATAAATTTAAAACTTATCATGATTTACATCAATCAATGATTTTGGTTACCCATGTAGTAGATGGATTCTGGGTTTGATGGGAAATTTTCAAACATATGACCATCTTCGCAGTAAATGCAAGAGATATTTTCAAACTGGCTTGGTTGTTGACCTGACATGTTAGCATTAAAACCATTAGTTGTAATACTCTTAAACATGGAAGTCATAGAATATACCTAGGCTTTTAAAGACATAAGTGCATCGACTTCATGAACTCTGACCACTCTTCTTCCTATGGCTACTAGATTAGTCAACCATTAATAGTTATTGCTAGAATTATTTTCAAGGATTTCTTATGCTTCAGCGTACAATTTTGAAAGAATAGCTCCATTAGTTGAAGTGTCTATCACTATTCTTGTAGGTGCATTGAGACTATTGTGAAAGTTCTCCAACTAAATACAATGAGGAATGCCATGATGAGGAAATTTCCACAACAACTCATTGAATCAATGGATTCAAATCGAAGGGCCTCAATATCAGGTCTCACAATTCCTGGATTGCGTTCATTGAATAAAAGCATGCCATAGTGATGGATGGCACGGTCTTTGTCATCAGTAACAGTGACCGGATTATGAGCATTGTTAACGGCTCATTGATTCTGATTTTTTTGTTTAGGATCCATTTTTGTATCTTGTCTTTGGGCTACTCATTCTCTTCTTCTTTTTCTTTTAAAAGTGTGTTCAATCTTAGGATCAACATGAAGTAGATCAATAATTTGATCTATGTTCATAAACTATTCGTGCCTAAGAAAAAAAAAAAGAAAACTTAAATAAAAACAAAAGAATTTAAACCAAACTACAAAATTTTAGTTTCACAAATAATGTCTAAAACACAGTCCTTGGAAACACCACCAAAAACTTGTCGAGTGATTGTCAAATATGTGCAATTATACACAGTAGTGACAAGTAATAAGTAGTAAGTATAAGAGTTATCGTCTCCATAGAGACTATATATGTAGATTATTTGTAGAATTAATTATTAACAATTTGATAAGTGACAAATAAATATATTGAATTGGGGTAAGAAATTAAATACTAAGCACACCAAGGACGCAAACAAAATAAAATAAACAAAATATAAAAGATAATAGCGGCAGGAAAATTTAACACAAGATTTAACAAATATGACATGAATATGCTAAAACAATTACTTTTCCTTAACTAGTGATCATTGACACTTATGTTAGAAGATGTTACGATAAATTGTTGCAATATGAAAATTTACTAAACCAATTCTTTAAGTCATAAGCTTATTTCAAAGTCCTACTTGTGTCTCATCATTACCTCGCATATGTCTATGTCAAACTAACCTTAAGATCACCTTCTCGGGCAAAACATACAATTTATGCATACAACAATCATCTTTCGATATCAACATGATATGCAACATTTAATCTATGTCTATTAACTATTACCTCTTCTTAGATTAAATAATTAATTCATTAACCTATGTTGGCCATACATTTATAAGCATTAATAGTAATTCAACTTAAATGAATGAATTATCACTTGCATAAAACATCTATAACATAAAATCAAGAGCCCATACTTAAAGATTCATAATCAATCTAGCAAAAACAAAATTAAGCCATAATCATTGAATTAAAAACACAAATTTGAGTTGCAATCATGTTTTTCAGCAATAAAAGCAAAATAACGATAAAAGAAAGGGAAAAACAAATGTCGAGAAGGTTTATCCTCAGACAATGAACATTAAGTAGAGATAACAGTCAGATACGAAGGGTATTTTGCAACTGCTTCTTTCTTGCTTCTCACGGTGGCTCTCCTTTTCTTCTAGGCATCAACCTCTCCTTTATGCTCTCAAGTTTCTGCTTGTCTAGCTACTCTAAAAATATTGTGATTTCTTGAATTGGAGAACTCACTCACGAATTGTCTCTCAATTATGGTGTTTGCCAAATATGGTGTCCTCTAAATGAATTAATGAATACCCCTATTTATACTTGTTAAAGCCCTAACATCCGTTGATATTTTTATCAAGGGAATCCCTTGATTTCTTCCCGTGTGTGGTTGGCCCTTGAATTCTGGAGGAGGAAGTGGACGATTTTACTATTTTTGGGAGGAGGAAGGTTGCTTGAATGTCACCTTGTTGATGTTGTCCTTTGGTGTTCTCCAAGTAGTTCCTTCATTAGAGGAATGTGGTTGGGGGAAGAGAAGAACATGTCTCCTTGGTCGGTTGGGCCATCTTTTTCCTTAGTGGTTGATTTGGGCCTCTTCCTTCCTTACTGGGCTTGTCCAGAGATGTATAATTTTACACCTAACATGTGAATTTCCACTAAGCCCATTTATTTCTTCAAAAAGAAAAAAAAATTAGTATAAAATTAATTAAAAAGAAAAAAAATTAGTATAAAATTAATTAAAAATTAGTATAAAATTAATTATAAGAAGTGTTTTCAACTATCTAGAATTTGCATAAGTTATCTATAAAAGAGTGTTGAAAATAACTATATATTTTAGAGTTGTCATGTAACGTGATGATCGGGACATATTGAAGCTCACACTATCCAACTATCAACTCTGTAGACTTTACTCACTTTGTAACTCGGTATTGTGGCATGCATATAGGTGTCCGTTTATGTGTTTCTTATGAATGATATCCTGGGTTGAACTTAGTTTAATGCTTAACCTTGTAAAGCTTTGTGCATACATGTAAAAATACATGTTTTGGAATGTTTGGAGGTTGATAGATAAGTTAATTATTTCGAAACAAAAATATGATGGTAAAATGGTAAAGTATGACACTCTTAGTGTATAATTAGCATGAAATGGTATGAGAATTTAATAGTAATGAATAACGTATATTGATGTTAACATATTTGATATGATTTATTGTGAAAAGGTGCCGATTGAGGCATATTGATTAGCTGATTGAAAAATGTTAAATGGTATGATTGAATGATGACTTGAAATGGATACATGACATGGTTAATGAGGTTGAAATAGTAAAAATTGTTTTTATATGTTTTGAAATGGTAATGTCTAAATGCATTGATAGATATGTTGGTTTGGATGACTTGATAGTAAGAAATATGGTTTATGTGTTTTGCATAAGTGGTTGATTATGGTAGATACCTTAATGAGGCATATTGTATGGTTGATTTGTGTTAATGAATGAATGATGAAATAACAACATATGTTTGGAAGGAGTAGTGAAGTATGTTTCAATGATTATGATTTTATAGTTTTAAATGACATGCTTACGTTTCTAATTAGTGAATACTAGTTTGATGGCTATGAGATGGTAAAATGGTTGTTTGTTATATGCTTTAAATTGGTTTTATGCAAGACATAAGTGTGAATTATGCATCAATTGTGCTAATGGTTTGGTTGGGCATGAAATCAGTACCAAAAACAGAGTCCACATCTAGACAAAAAACTCTCCTCATCCCAACGTAGACAGATAGTTTCTTATGTCTTGACGTCGAGTGGCTAGACATTGCAACATGACAAATTGTTTGGCGACATCAAGACTTTGGCCTTGGATTTTCAAAATTTTGCAATTTGATACTAATTCATGCCTGAGTCAATAAAAGGGCTTTTTGTAAGCTCTATTAAGGCTCAAATTTAGTTTTGAATTGTATTATGAATGTAACACTCTATACTTGGCCAGGTCACTAAGACCGAATATTAGGATGCCACATCACTGTCTCATGTCATAACCAACAAGTAAAAGCTCATTCCAGCAAAACATCCATCAGTTTGCTATTCGTATCAGTCTTAAGTCAATCATAGTAGCTTGTTATCATTATCACGTGCTAAACTTACATTAAATAGTCTTTTAAACATATCAAAACATGCATAAGGTTCATTCAGCAAAATTCTCAAACCAGGTCTATAGGTATTGGTATTGACACTAAGGTATCAATATTTTCTTTAAGTGGTATCGATACCGCTTGGAAAAACAACACAAACTTGCGTTATGTTTCTTGTTTAAAAATCAAAGTCTCAAAAATTATCGGTACTTGTCGTGAAGTATAGATAAATTTACCCTGAGTGTCAATACTCAAGCAAAGGTATCGATACCAAATCTCTATTCTGACTTTTTGCACGTTTTTATAACACAAAGGTATCGATTCTAAAAGCCGATTACCGATACCTCTGCGTCAGATGTAAAAAATGCAGCATACATATGCAATTAATCCATTTCAATTTATTTCCTAAACAACTTACATCAATTACTTCGACAAATAATCATTCAACGACCTAATTAACATTTCAATATTGAAAAATCATGTTTGAGCAAGTAATGTCAATCCATTCTCATGTTCATGAACCAAAGCATCACAATAACATGTAATCCTTATAAACCAAACCAAAAACTAGCAAAATGCCTAGAAGTTAACATTGCTATAAACAAGTCTATCACATTGCCTTATTCCCCAAAACATAAATAAATATAGAACTCTTATGAAATAAAAAATAGACTTGCTTGGATAACTTCTCAGAAACCACAGCACTCACATCGGCACACTACTGATCTACAATAGTTTAAAAGGAGTGGGTGAGCTTAAGAAGCTCAGCGAATGCTCAGAATAACCACAATGCAAACAATTCATCAAGCATTAACGAAACAACCATATAGCATAACCTTAATAGTTCCAACTCTAGTGTCTTATTATACTTAATCATACATTATTACTAGTTCTTTTACATGGTAAACATAGTCACTTTTAAGCACATACCACATTACACATAGAATTACATTTTAAGATAATTTGGCACTTGAGTTATGAAACATAAAAGTGAGATCTATCATCAATCATCAGATACACAGATCTTCAACACACCAAACATAGACAAATAGAGTCAAACATGTCCCAAAAGTGAAGCATAAAACTAACACTCTCTTTATTTCCCCTTACATGTCCTGTTGAATGGAGTTTAGCTCACATTCCCTTATCCCTTCAACATGTTTCAGGGCCTCAACGCCCAAAATCACTATAAGTATAGGTGAGTACTCACAATCCTATGGCATGCTAACTGTATCGAACAGTTTCAAGATCACAAGGCCAAAATATCTGAAACAAACACCTACCACTTACTAATTATCTGTGCAGTATCACTGCATATTTGCATCTTTAGAAAAGCACTATCACTTCTATATAACATATATACATGATGTATACATTTTCACTTTCACAATAGTTATCATATCCACATATCACATGCTATAGCATCTAATCCCGGTTCACATATTCACATTCACATAATTACATAAATCACAAGATAAACATAGTTATGAGAAAGCTTACACTCAGAATTTAATGTAGGGGTTTAGGCTACTACTAAATTCCCAAATAATGCATTGAATCATGTCCACAAGTAATTATTCCAAACACTCACCGATTAGACTTTTGTCGAAAAGTCGAAAGCTCAAACTAGATTTTCCTTACCTTTATCTCTACTTGTAGAAGGTTCTATCGAATTCGAAACTTCAACACAACAATGCATCCAAAAATCAACCAAGGAATCATTACAGTCATTCAAAACATAAGCCTAAACTAAGTTCTCATGTAATCGAAACTTATAACATAACAAACTTTAAATTAAAATATCTCGATCTATACTTAATTTTTTGGCCTAAAACAAATTTTGTTCTTCTTATAATTCACCTGCAACTAATTCTCAACCTTTAAACTACAATACAATACTCAATTCATAGTATCGACTTTTTCGACATGTTTTATGGCTATTTTTTGAAAATTCATTAAAACTCAAGGAGTTTTTAACGAAACTTCAAAGTAGGTTTAGATACCTCTTAATTTTTACTGAAAATCTCAAATTTCACCATTAACAACACAATTTTTGGATTTTATTTAAAACATGTTATTGAATGGCTAAAAACTTAGTTTGAAAGACTAAATAACATTTAAAACTTTCAGAAGTTGAATAGTTACCTTAGACAACAAAAAGTCCAAGCATTAAATCGAAAACCTTAAAAACTCGAAAGCTTGAAAATGGAGAAAAATATGGTGAATTTAAGTGTTTTCTTGAAATATTATGGAGGTATATGTCTTGATTGATGGTAGAAATAAAAAGGAATCAAGTTTGTAGAAGAAAATTGAATGAGAGAGGCTTGGGAGAGAAAGGGACGGCAACAAAGCAAAGGGGAGAAAGCTAATGTGAATATAAGCTGTAGGTGGGGGTTATTAGGTTGATTTTTAAATTTTGGTCTAATTGCCTCCTAATAACTTAGAAATTTGACCCTTTTTCAAATAAGTCCTATTTTTAAAATTGAAGGTCTTTAAAACTTATTTTCAAATTTGATTTCAATTCCTAAAAACCCTAGTAAAACACATTACCGATAACTTTTCCAAAATTTAGAACACTCTAAGGCTAAAATCCCTAAAATACCCCTAAAACTTTTAGGCCCTATTTTGGGGTGTTACAATGAATGTGTTTAAGTCATAAATGTTTTTTTGATTGATATACTTTTTGTATTCTGTTGAAAGTTGCCCCGACAATGGATGTGTCATCTCGTAACTCGGACCTAGTGGTGGAGTCGAGCAAGGGGTGTTACAGCTTCAATTTGAGTAGGTTTCCTATTTGGTTTAAGACTTTACTGTCAAAGGAACATAATATTTTAATAATTTTTTATGTAAATAGATGTCTTTCATTTATTGGCTAATTAGATATGGTCTTCTAGAAGTTTCTAGAACTTTCTAGAGAGTTAGAGTCAAATTAGAACTCTTCTAAAGGGTTGATTAAATACTATTTAATAAAATTATTTAACCATTAGTTAGAGTCAAATTAGAACTCTTCTAAAGGGTTGATTAAATATTATGTTAAAGGTTAGATAATTTTTTTCTTAGTTAGGAAATCCATAAGAATTTTAGTTTACTTAGGCCTTAGTTAAGTTGAAATCTGATTGGTTTTTAGGATTTTAATTACGAATATGAATAGGAATAACTTGGTCTATAAATATGTAAGGTCGACTATATGGTGCAATTAATCCTTTACAATAATGTTAGTGCATAGTTTTGTTGTATTGATTGGTAATTTGCAAGCTGGAACTCAAGAAACAACTAGTGTAAATTAGTAATGATGTAATTATGTTTACAATTTTGACACATATTTTATTAATTGTTACTTATTTTGAGATAGTAAAAAATCTTGGTTTTACATGTAGAAAGAATTTAGATCTTGTTAGAATCCTTATAATTGTGAGATTAGTCACTTTCCTTATTCGAGAATATATATGATTAAGCTGATTAAATGATTAACTTGTAATAATATTAATTATTAGCAGTTCTTGTCCCTTAATAAACGATACGTGATTAGGTTATTATCTTTACAAAAATCATGATTGATGTAATGTAGATTATTGAAGCTTTTTGTAACACCCCAAACCTGACCTAGAATTATGTCTGAATCTGGAGATGTCACAAAGAAGGGTCTTGAAAATGAAGTCGATACTATAAATCATTCTAGCTTTATAACTCATTCTTGCTTACATCAATTGTCAAAATCACCATTTAATTAATTAATTTCCAAAATGTGATTTACAGTGAAAGTTATAGTAAATGTTGTTTTTGAAGATCCCACTCGAAATTTTGAAAAAAGAAAAAAAAATCTTTGATTTCGTAAAAACCATAGTTTCAGATATCCGTCGCAAATAAAATGTTAAAACGAAATTCCAAATCTCAAAATTTAAACAAATAGTCTGGAGAGTCCAATTATTACAAAACTTCAGAAATAATCCTTAAATTAAAAAAAACCATAAACTTAAACAGTTTACGAACTTGTGGTCACCATGAGGCTCCGTCATATCGATCCACCTAAGTTTGTAGATTACCTGAACAAAACAAACAAACAGATGTGAGTTTTCATAAACTCAGTGTGTAACCCAATAGAAATAGACAAGCAATACATATAGAAAACTCATATGCAAACAGTTTCAGATTCGGACTTGTGTCCATTTCATATACAGATAACAAAATCAAATAAACAGTATAGATTTGTAGAATCCTACCCCCATCCTCTACACACCATCTCCGACCATCCATCACACCATGTAGGGTTAAAAAAACCCACTATCCCTACACACCATATAGTGTAGATGCGACACATTACAGATAGTATGCAGTCAAGCTACCAGAATATAGGCGAAGTGTCGCCATACAAATCACTTCCTCCACATATACAAAACCCAACCCAGTCACAGATACAGAAATAATAGACACAGAATATCATGCATAACATGCTCATAAACAAATGTAATATATATATTTAATTAGAACAGATATACTCATCAATATCCTACACAAGGCAGACTATCAGAATATCAGATCAGATAGTTTAGGGTTTGGTTAGTCCTTACTGACCCTACAGTAAGCCCACAGTCGATTAAAATGCACTGTGCGACCCTAGGGAAAATTTCAAAACTATAGGCTCACATGCCGTTTGGGCCCAGATGCCCGTATGGTCCACACGACCAGATTGGCCTAGCCCGTGTGGCCCACATGGCCTGCCCCAAAAACCCATATACCCGTGTGGCCCACACGGCCATACCCTTACCACGGCACGACTATGTCTTGCGTACAGCCATGCCATCGTCAAGCACACGCCATGGCCAACCTCACAACCAAACACATGCCCGTGTGGCATCGACAGTGAGGTTTTTTTGGCTTTCACCCAAGCTCGATTTTATGCGTTTTGGGAACACACCTGGTTCGATTTTGATGGAAAAACACCTCCGAGCCATACAACACTTAAAATTGACCAATAAATCACTGAATTAGTCATTTAAATTGATACTAAATCGAATTACATCGAAATAAACAACCCCTTTTATCCACCAAAACCCTTACTTTTGAACGAGTAACGGTGATTTCACACAAATAAAGTGTTGATTGGAAGCCCCTAGCCCATTGATCTTCACCTAAGCACCAAACGAACCCCATTAACCAACGATTCACTAACAAAACAATAATAACACTTACAGCACTTACCAGAAACACACAATGGACCCGAAATATCGAGATACGAAAATACTACAGTAGATAGAAAAACAAAAAATAGAACTACAGGATAGGAAAAGGAATGAGATAGTGGAAAAGAACAAAAAGAAAGAAAATAACTTCAGGTTCTTTTGGGAATTTTGGAAGAGCAAGGAAATTTTGAGAAAAAGAAGAAAAAATTAAAAATAAATAAAATAAAAATAATATCTTATCAAATCCCAACTCTCCCACTAACCACTCAACCTCAACTACCTCAAAATCCCACAACCATTGAAACTCTACCATGCAATTGAGCAAAAATGAACATCCATGCTTGCGCAGGGATTCTAACACAGGACCTCCAACACACTAACTCCCTTACCACTCAAACCAACAGGCTTATTCTGATATAGAATAATAGACAATTTTATATAAGCCTACTCAACAAGGGTAAGGCTTGGATCTAAAATAACAAAGTTTTGCCAAAAGTGGCAATTGCACCTATGACCTCACACACACACCCAGAACACTTAACCACTGGAGCAGATATATATTTATGTCAGAATTTATGGATACAAAAATAAAATTATCGGGGCATTATAACTCTACCCCCTTAAATGCAATTTTAACCTCGAAAGTTACCTGATCTGAACAGATAAGGATATTGTTAATGCATCGAGTCCTCAGGTTCCTACGTGGCTTCCTCAGTGCCATGATTCCACCATAGAACCTTTACTAACGATATGGACTTCCTCCTCAGAACCTTAATATCATGATCCAAAATCTTAACCAGCTTCTTCTGAAAAGTCAAATCCGGTCTAATCTTGATCTCCTCAACAGAAACAATGTGAGATGAATTAGATCGGTACCACCTCAACATCGAGACTTGAAACACATCGTGGATACAGTCTAACTCTGGAGGTAGCTCCAACTGATAAGCAACTAGTCCCATACGCTTCAAAATCCAATACGACCCAATAAACCTAGGGCTCAATGTGCCCTTACGACCAAATTTCAGAACTTTCTTCCACGGAGAAACCTTAAGAAAAACGAAGTCACCCACTGAGTACTCAATATCTCTCTTCATCAGATTTGCATAAGAGTTATGTCTATCAGAAGCTGCCTGTAGACGATCCCAAATCAATCTAACCTTATATTCGGTCTCAAAAACCAACTCAGGGCCCAAAACACGATGCTCATCCAACTTAGTCCAACATAGCAGAGTATGACACTTACGACCATACAAAGCCTCGTAAGGTGCCATCTAGATGTTAGACCAAAAACTGTTATCGTAGGCAAACTCAGCTAGTGGCAGAAAATCCTCCCAACTACCTTAAAAATCAATCACATAAGTCCGAAGCATATCCTCTAGTATCAGAATCACCCTATCAGATTATCCATCGGTTTGAGGATGGAACACAGTACTGAAGTCCAATCTCGAAACCAGAGCCTCATGTAATTTCTTCCAGAACCAGGAAGTGAAGCGAGTGTCCCTATAAGAAATTATCGAAATAGGAATCCCATGCTGTCTTACAATCTCAAAAATATAGAGCTTTGCTAACTTCTACAGAGAGTATCCATTCGAACAAGAATGAAATGAGCAAACTTGGTCAATCGATCCATGATGACCCAAATAGAATCCTTCTTAGTGGGTGTCAAGGGCAACCTACTAATAAAGTCTATCGTCACTCGTTCCCATTTCCATGAAGGAATCTTAACGGGTTGTAGCAAACCTGAACGTAACTGGTGCTCAACCTTAACTTGTTGGCACGTCAGACAACGAGTAATAAAATCTGAAACCTCACATTTCAACCTTGGCCACCAGTTCAATTCACAGAGATCCCGATACATCTTATTACCACTGGGATGCGTAGCATAAGGGCTATTATGCGTCTCCCTAAAAATCGGTTGCCTCAGACAGAATTATTCAGAACACAAATCTGTCTTGGAAAACACAGAACTCTATCTTTATTTAGCCCAAAATCAGAAGTATTGCCACCTTCAATATGACAAAATCGCAAACCGAGAGACTCACTCCGTAACTGCTTATCCCAAATTTGATCAATCCAAGTCGGCTTAACTTGCAACTCAGCTGACAGACCTCCATCATCAAACAGACTAAAATGAGCAAACATCTCCCACAAATCAGGCTCTTCGATTGAGAGTATTAGCTACAACATTAGCCTTCCAGGATGATACTCAAGCATGCAGTCATAATCTTTGAGTAGCTTAATCCAATAACGCTGTCTAGGATTCAACTCTTTCTGGGTAAGGAGGAACTTGAGGCTCTCGTGATCAGTGTAGATGATACACCTCTCACCATATAGATAGTGCCTTCAAATCATTAATGTAAAAACCAAAATAGCCAACTTGAGAACATGCGTCAGATAATTTCCTTCGTGCGTCTTAAGCTGACGGAACACATAAGCCACAATCTTACCAACTTGAATCAGTACAAATCCCAAACCAATACGTGATGTATCACTATAGACCACAAACTCTTTACCAAATTCAGGCTGTATCAAAACAGGATCCTGAGTTAGAATAAACTTGAGCTTCTTGAAGCTCGACTATTGTACATCAGTCCAGAAAAAAGGAACACCTTTGTGCAGAAGCTTAGTCAAAAGAGTTGCAATCAAAGAGAACCCCTCAACAAAACACCGATAATATCCTGCAAGACCTAGAAAAATACGAATCTCAGATACATTCTTAGGCTGTTTCCAATCCAGCACCGCCTTAATCTTCCTAGGATCAACTCGAATCCCTTCAACAAAACCCATATGCCCCAGAAAAGTTACCTTTCACAACCAGTACTCATACTTGCTCAACCTAGCGTAGAGCTGTTTCTCTTAGAGTACCTGAAGCACTACTCTAAGAAGCTCATCATGCTTATCCTTGGTCTTAGAGTAAACCAGAATATCGTCGATGTAGACCACGAAAAGCTAATCCAGATACGACTGAAATACTCAGTTTATCAAATCCATGAATGCAGCCAGAGCATTCGTCAGACCAAAGGGCATAGCTAGGAACTCGTAATGCCCATAATGAGTCTTAAATGTAGTATTATGAGCATCCACTTCCTTGACTCTAAGCTGATGATACCCATAACAGAGATCTATTTTTGAGAATATAGAAGCCCATCGAAATTGATCAAACAAATCGTCGATCCTCCAAAGTGGATACTTATTCTTCACAGTCAATTTATTCAAATGCTGATAATCAATACACATCCTCATAGTTCCATCCTTCTTCTTTACAAAAAGAACCGGTGCCCCCCATGGAGACACACTAGGGCGGATGAAACCACGATCCAGAAGCTCTTAAAGTTAAGCCTTAAATACGGTATGGAGTGATGGACACCAGAGTTGTACCCAGTAGAAGCTCAATGCCGAACTCAACCTCTCGATTCAGAGGTAAACTCGATAACTCTTCAGGAAAGACATCCAAGAAATTCCTCTCTATTCTGATATCTTCGATAGAAGAGTCCCTAGAAACTCAAACACTGATGAAAGCCATAAACGCCTCACATCCTTTTTGAACCAAATTCTTAGCCACAAGAGTGGAGATCATATTAGACAGATAATATCGACGTTCACCGATCACAACTACCTTATCATCCTCAATCCTCAAAACAACCCTCTTAGTTGCACAATCCAAGCTAACTCAATTCTCAACCAACCAGTCTATTCCTAGAATCAAGTCGAACTCCCCAAATGGTAACTCCATCAGATTTGCTAGAAAATACAACCCCTTGCACCTCTAACAGAACATTCCTATAAAGTTTATTAACCTGAACAGATTGCCCCAACGGACTTAGTACAATAATCTCACTAGAAGTGCTCTCAACAGAAACCCCCAGGTTTTCAGAAACAGTACTAGCTACTTTGGAGTGTGTAGAACCTATGTTTATCAAAGTAGTATAAGGTACATAAAAAATAAAGAATGTACGCGTGATAACATCAGAAGCGTCTCTATCCTCTTGGTATCGAGTAGTATAAACTAATACAAGCTGCCTCGCCTCAGTCTGACTAGCAACTTTGGTAGGTGCCATCTTTCCTTGGCTCATACCACTACGACCCTTAGCCAGTCTAGGGCCCCTGTGGCTACTGAACTGCCATCTGAGGCTGTACAAAACCCGGTCTTAAAGTTTACATCAGATCAGCCCACTATGGACACTCTCTAATCCGATGCTCTAAAGACCCACACCTCAAACAAGCGCCTAACCTCCCCCAATACTGGCTCTGATGGAGCCTACCACAATCCCCACAAGGCTGAACCCCAGTAGAGGCAACAGGAACCCCCACTCTAACTGGCCCGTCAGGTTTGGCCTGTTTTTTAGGCCTCTGAATAGAACTAGAGGGCTCTGAATCCCTCTTATTATTGCCTTTCTCTCGGTCCCTTTTTTGGAGATCCACGCACTTAACCTTTTTAGCGAGCTTTGTCTTATCTACTAGAACTACGAACTCTAGCTCTCTCTGTGGAGCAATCAATACCCTTAGATTATCCTTCAAGCCATCCTCAAAATGGACACAGTTCTCATACTCAGATGCCATCATGCCTTGAGCGTAACAGATCAACCTCAAAAACTCGACCTCATACTTAGCTACAAATCTATCACCTTGAGTGAGATTCAAGAACTCATGCCTACGAGCATCTACATAGCTCGCCTCCACATACTTCCCTTGAAAGACAGACTTGAAAAAGTCCCAGTTCAAACGATCAAGCTGAGTACCCTCCTCAACCGATAACAACTACTGATATACCTCGTCACAAAGCAAAGAGACTACACTCTTAAGTTTCTACTCAAGAGTACAGTCAATATTATTCATGCTCCTCTTGGTGGCCTCCAATCAATACTCGGCCACGGTAGGGGCGACTCTAGTGACACCCCTAAACAGCTTAGCTCTACTGGACCAGAGTTGTTTGGTTACCGACCCATGGCCCCCAGATTCAAAATGGGGTCCAGCGACCTTCTCCAACACTCTCAACATGGTTTGGAACAGCGCGACGAGGGGCTTTGAGACCCAGTCTCAGTAGAAGGCGAAACTAGTGTCTCACTTGTGTCTAAATTTGGCATACTGCCCAAAGAGGAAGACTCAGCTTAAGCCCCGTACGGCCTCTACCACTCTCATGAATACCACGACCACGAGTTCCTCGAGCGCTCATTGTAAATTCATATTTTATCTACATTATAAAATTTTATGCATCAGTTCCAGTATTTATTAGCAGATATTTTATGCGTAAATTATTTGAAGTTCAGAAATGTTTTCAGAGGTTTCAGTCTCTAACTAACTCAGTACAGTTTTGAAAAGTATTAACTACAGTATTTTTCGAATGTCCTTTCTAAAGTTCAAGAATACTTATAGGATCGACGCTGAGGACTCGGTGTACCATATTTTTCTCAAATAATCCAAATTATTTAAAAACCAATTCTTTTTGAAATACAATTTTGGAACCTAAAATTCACAGTCTTAGTTTTCCAACCTAGCTCTGATACCACTAAATGTAACACTTCAAACCCAGTTTAGACGTTCTGGGCAAATTTAGAGATGTTACAAAGAAGGGTCTTGAAAAGAAAGTCGATACGATAAATCATTCTAGCTTTGTAACTCATTCTTGCTTACATCAATTGTTAAAAGTGTCATTTAATTAATTAATTGCCAGAACGTGTTTTGCAGCGGAAGTTATAGTAAACGTTGTTTTAGAAGATCCCACTCGAAATTTAAAAAAAAACCATTATTTTTGTAAAAACCATCGTTTCAAATATTCGTTGCAAATAAAATGCTAAAATAGAAATCCAAATCCCAAAATTTAACCAAATAGTCTAGAGAGTCCAATTATTAAAAAAAATCCAGAAATAATCCTTAAATTAAAAAAAACCATAAACTTAAATAGTTTACGAACTCGCGGTCATCGTGAGGCTCCGTTACACAGATCTGCCTTAGTTTACGGATTACCTGAACAGAACAAATAAATAGATGTGAGTTTTCGTAAACTCAGTATGTAACCCAATAGAAATAGATATGGAATACATATAGAAAACTCATATCCAGTCGGAGTCAGATTCAAACTTGTGTCCATTTCAGATGTAGATAACAAAATTAAATAAACAGTACAGATTTGTAGAATCCTACCCCCATCCTCTATACACCATCTCTGACCATCCATCACACCATGTAAGGTTAAAAAAAAACCCACCCATCCCTATACACCATATAGTGTTGATGCGACACATTACAGATAATATGCAGTCAAGCTACCAGAATACAGGAAAAGTGTCGCCATACAAATCACTTCGTCCACATATACAAAATCCACCCCAGTCATAGATACAGAAAAAACAAACACAGTAATATCATGCATAACATGCTCAAAAATAGATGTAATGTATATATTTAATCAGAACAGATATACTCATCAATATCCTACACAAGGCAGATTATCAGAATATCAGATAACATAGTTTTGGGTTTGGTTAGCCCTTACCGACCCTATAGTAGGCCCACAATTGATTAGAACGAATCGTGCGACCCTAGGGAAAATTTAAAAATTATGGGCCCACAAGCCCATGTGGTCGACATGCCGAGATTGGCCTCACCCGTATGGCCCAAACGGCCTGACCTAAAAACACCCACCTGTGTAGGCCCATACGGCCATACCCACACGACCACACGGTCGTGTCTTGTGCACGACCATGCCCTCGTAAACACATGGCCATGTCTCACACACGGCTAACCACACAGCCAGGCTCATACCCGTGTGGCGACAATAGTGAGTTTTTTGGCTTTCATCGAAGCTCAATTTTCTACGTTTTGGGAACACACCCGGTTCAATTTTGATGCAAAAACACCTCCGAGTCACACAACACCTAAAATTGACCAATAAATCACCAAATTAGTTATTTAAATCGGTACTAACTGACCTACATCGAAATAAGCAACCCCTTTAATCCACCAAAATCCTTACCTTCAAACGAGTAACAGTGATTTCACACAATTAAAATGCCAATTGGAAGCCCCCAGCCCTTGATCTTCACCGAAGAACCAAACGAACCCTATTAACCAATGATTCACTAAAAAAAATAATCAAACTTACCGAACTTACCAGAAATGCACAATGAACCCGAAATATCAAGATAAAAAAATACAACAGCAAATAGAAAAATGAAAAATTGAATCGCCTGGTAGGAAAAGGAAGGAGAAATTGGCAAAGAATAGAAAGAAAGAAAATAACATCAGATTCTTTTGGGAATTTTGGAAGAGAGAGAAAATTTTGAAAAAGAGAAGAAAAAAAGAAAAAAAGAAAAAAAATATGTTATCAAATCCCAACTCTCCCACTAACCACTTAACCTCAACTACCTTAGAATCCCAGAGCCACTGAAACTCTACCATGCAACTGAGCAAAAATTAACATCCACGCTTGCGTAGGGATTTGAACACAGGACCTCCAACACACTTAATCCCTTACCACTCAAACTAGTAGGCTCATTCTGATATATATTAATAGAAAATTTTATATAAGCCCATTCAACAAGGTTAAGGCTTGGATCTAAAATAACAAAGTTTTTTCAAAAGTGGTAATTGAACACATGACCACTCACACCACCCAGAACACTTAACCACTAAAGTAGATACACATTTATGTAAGAATTTATAGATTCAAAAATAAATTTATCAGGGCATTGCGCTTTTGATGTTTAAAGAGGAATGTAATCAAAGAATGTATAGGATTGCAATAAAGAGGCTGCACGTAAGTGTTTAGTTGTGCACTCAAGTGACAAGAATGGGTCTGCTGGTTTGGTGGTTAAGTGAGTGTTAGCATACTTTAAGGATCTAGGTTCGAGTCGTAGGAGGCTCTTTTTTGGAGAGTCCTTGTTTTATTTTTTTTATTTTTTTAGTTAATAAATATTTAGCTATTATATTTTGTAATGGTATATTGCTATTTTTATTTTTGGTTTGGACGTTCCTCTGTTTCTCTTTTTGGTTGTTGTCTCTCTTGCTTTTCTTTTTGGGATTTGCGCTCTTTCTTTTGCTTATTCGTCGTTGGCTCCAATTGCAACACAGGTGTCGGATTCAAATCTGGTTTACCTTTTCCTATTAATTGATATTTCATTTTTTGAATCCCTTTTCTTTGGCTTTTCGTAACTATGCATTAACCCCCTTCATTTTTGGGTCTTGAGACGTTGTAAGAGAAGGAAAAATTCTAGTATCTGATGTACTCTTGATGTGGTTAAGGTTAGGGACTGTTACAGTGGCTTAAACAGTGGTTTTGGAGTTGATTTGAGATGGTTTCGTGACCTCTCAATGATAGCACACAGCTGTGTGGATTTGGGAACCAGGGTTCTGGGTCGAATTGGGATTTTGCTCTGTCCCTTGGGCACACGAGTGTGTGGATTTGGGAATTAGGGTTTCAAGGATTTGAAGTGACACGGCCTGGCCACATGGTTGTGTGGCTGATTTGGGGACTTAGGCATCCCACACAGGCATGTGAGACCCTCACACGGTCGTGTCTACCCTGCACCTTAATGTAGTGAATTTAGACTGTGTATTACACGACCTGTTTACACGACCGTGTCCTGGCTTCACACGGGCATGTGCCTCTGTCACACGGCTATGTGCTACCCTTCACATGAACATTTGGATCCTCACACGACCTGGTTTGTCCTACAAGGCCAAGCTACACGGGTGTGTGGCCCTATTTCACCAGATCTTGGTTCTAGGGCAAATGTAAGTGCAATTGGGACATTGTGTGTTTCAACCCTTCGCTAAGCTTTGGTGGGGGTGTTTACGACTTTGATATGAGTTTGGATAATGCGTTACTTTCAGAGTCTGGATAATGCGTTACTTATGATTGGTTGTGTGACATGTTTGATTCTGAACCCGGTTAGCTGGATTAGTGTGTGTGCAACTAGTTTTATTTGACTGTTTGACTACGTGTCATTGATATGCGAGGTTATTTTGTAATTGATATTGAAATCAAGTAAGAAGTGTGTACATTTTTTATTCTGATTGATCAAATATGAGTGGCTGTCTCTGATAGACTACATAGAAATCAATATTTTGAGTTTTGTACATCTGTCTGCATACATATATTTGCATGAAATTGTACTGTGGAAGATTGACTGAACTAAACTCACAGATGATCTGTTGGCTATTAGCCTTAATACATAGAGGGTCATGGGTAGTCCCAATACCCGGAGGCTCGTAGGCAATTTAACTGTACTACGGACTACCGCAATGCACTATACAGAACATACGTCAACATCGTTGCGTATTATTGACTGAACTGGCAGTTTTACTACAACCTAACGGTATAGCGGTTTACCGCATTGCATTGTCCCGCATGTACATTAGCTACGCTACTTACCACTATCTGATCTGGCAGTTTATACTGCATTCTGTACCGCGGTTTATCGCATTGTACAACACAACTTATACGCTAGCTTCGTTGTGTAATATACGTGACTGGAAGTTTATTTGCATACTATTAGTCCCAACATCCAAAAGGTCGTGGGCAGTCCCAATTCTCTGAGTGTTAAGGACAATCCTGATAGTTATCGTTATCAGGCATCCCAGGATGACATCAGTTGGAGTGCAAGGTTGGATGGGCCTTATGAGGTCCTAAGTGGAGTGATTGGTGGGAAGAGCTTAAAGCTCTTATGAGGAGTGATGGGGGATGGAGAGGTGTGTTGGATGGATGGGTGGGTTTCTCGTAACTCAATTGCAATCATATGCATCATATTGACTGTTCGACTGAAATGTCTAATTGACTGTTCGATTGAAAGGCACTTGTGCCTATGAGAATTGTGTAGACTTTGACTGCAATTGTCTGACTAGATTGTTACTATGACTGTTGAGGATTACTGCTATTGTGCCTGAATGGTATGTGAAACTGTGTGTGTCCGGTTGACCCATATGATTGTAAAGTACATATGGTGTGTGTTCAATTTTGGGCGAATTCGCTCAACTGTAATTTTTTTGTAAGTATGCCTTTGCTTTTGAACTACTTCTAGTTCCCTATTTTTGTATTTGTGGTTTAATTGGTTTGTTCTCACTTGAGCTCAAGTAGCTCACCCCCTCTTTTATATCCCCTTTCGGGTACAGTTCTGGATTCTATTGATGGGCTCAGTACATGGAGGTCTCAGACAATCTCGGTGAAAGTGGAATATCAGTTTGTGATTTCCAGTTTTTATATTTGGTTTTCGTACTGTAAGATTTTATAATACTGTGGTACAATTATTGTTTTAAACTTTTATTCATACATGTTATTCTCTTGTAGACAGAATTTTAAATAATTAAACGTTTTGATTTGTTTTGAGATAAACATTGTGAGAAATGGAATTTTGAACTACTTGTTTTGTAGAAATCTTCTCACGATCACTTCGGTGAGCAATGTAGCATTCCAAATTCGGTCCAGACTTCTAGGCCAAATTTTAGGTATTACATGTAACACCCCGAACCCGAGACCGTCGCCGGAGTCGAACACGAGGTGTTAACAGACTTCAAACCACTTATTAAAATTTTTCCAGACAAGCTGTCAATCTGCGTACTAGTCGCTTTAAAAATCATATCTTGAGCTCTGGAACTCGAAATCCAGTTCCGTGAATTTTCCCTGAAACTAGACTCATATTCCCATCTACACTGATCTCAAATCTATCTTTGAAAACACTGATGCTCCCTTTAATTGATCAAACAAATCATCAATACGCGGTAACGGATACTTATTCTTTATCGTCACTTTATTTAGTTGACGATAGTCAATGCACAACCTCATGGTTCCGTCCTTCTTTTTCACGAACAATACTGGTGCACCCCAAGGTGAGAAACTTGGTCGAGCGAAACCTCTATCCGTCAATTCTTGCAACTGAGCTTTCAACTCTTTTAACTCAGTTAGTGCCATACGATACGGAGCTATCGAAATTGGCGCAGTTCCAGGTACAAGCTCAATACCAAACTCTATCTCCCGAACAGGTGGCAAACCCGGCAATTCTTCAGGAAAAACATCCGGGTATTCACAAACCACCCGCACAGATTCGGGTTTCTTTTCTAATTCTTTATCATCAAGTACATACGCAAGGTATGCTTCGCACCCTTTTCTTACATATTTCTGGGCTAACATTGTTGATATTACAGCTGGCAACCCCTTCAAATCCGTAGACTCAACTCGGATTACCTCGTTATTTGCGCACCTCAAATCAATAGTCTTGCTTTTGCAATTTACAACCGCATCATGCGCGGTCAGCCAATCCAAACCAAGAATAACATCAAATTCATCAAACGAAAAAAGCATCAAGTCCGCCGGAAAACAAGAACCTCGAATTACTAGGGGACATCTCTTACACACTTTGTCGACAAGCACGTAACGACCCAAGGGATTTGACACCCGAATTACGAACTCAGTAGACTCAACAGGTAGAGTCTTACTGGATGCTAAGGTTTCACATACATATGAATGAGTAGAGCCAGGGTCAATCAATGCAATCACATTAGTATCAAAGAGAGTGAAGGTACCAGTGATGACGTCAGGGGAGGATGCCTCCTCTCGTGCGCGGATGGCATATGCTCTAGCAGGAGTGCGGTTCTCGGCTCGAACAGCCGTATCAGAGGCCCCTCTCTGACTACCACCCCTACCTCCTAAAATTCTCGGTGGTCTACCTCTAGTTGTCACTCCACTAGGTCTTGCACCTTGAATCTTATTCTTCTCATCAAGCTCCGTGCAATCTCTAATGAAGTGGTCCTTCGAACCGCATCCGTAACAGGCCCTGTTAATAGACTTACCCCAACATTCACCTATGTGTCGTCTTCCACATTGGGGACATTCAGGTTTCTCTAGACGATTATTGCCCACACTAGCTACCGAAGTAGCTCGGGAGTCCGTCGATGGTCTTGCTCTGATGGAAATTCCCGCAGTCGTCCTCGACTTATTAGTGTCCTCCCTGAACTTCTTTACGGCTGAGAACGGGGCTTTACCCGTCGATCTTTTACGGTAGTCTCTAGCTTCAAATTCAGCCTTCTTCTTCTCCTTTCCAAGTTCTTCCGCCTTGCAGGCTCGTTCGACTAGTGTTACAAATTCTTTTATTTCCAAAATACCCATTAGTAGCTTTAAATCCTCATTCAATCCTTCTTCGAATCTTTTGCACATAGCAACCTCATCAGCTACACACTCCCGGGCATACCTACTGAGTCTTACGAATTCATTTTCGTATTCAGATACTGTCATACGGCCTTGCTTGAGTTCCAAGAATTCCTTACGCTTTTGATCAATGAACCGTTGACTAATATATTTCTTTCGAAATTCCGTCTGAAAGAAGTCCCAAGTTACTCGTTCGTTTGGGACTATGGAAATCAGGGTCCTCCACCAATAGTAGGCTGAGTCCCGCAACAAGGATATAGCACACTTTAGAAATTCATCGGGTGTGCATGACAGTTCATCAAACACCCGAATGGTGTTATCAAGCCAGAACTCGGCCCTTTCAGCATCATCAGTAACTATGGCCCTGAACTCCTCAGCCCCGCGCTTCCTAATCAAGTCTACAGGTGGCTTACTCAGCCTCACAGGATCAGTAACTGATGGCATTACTGGCTCCGGGGGTGGATTATTCAAATTCGGGAATTGTTGGACAGCCGGATTGGTTCAGGCATACTGCGCGACCCATTCATTCATCATGGTAAAGAAGGCTTGTTTAGCCCCCTCACCTTGATTATTCGCAGATGACTGAGGTTCAACAGGCGGCGTCCCTTGTGCAGGAGCAGCCGCTACGCTCTCAACGTCATCCACTAAGGTTCCTTCTACACCGGGGTCCATTTACTAATCAAAACAAAAACATTTTAACCGTCAGAAGTCATCACACATATAAACATTAACATTAAGGCATGTATAGCTAGACTCATACGCGCAATGGTAGTCCTAGAACCGACTAAACCATAGCTCTGATACCAATCAAATGTAACACCCCGAACCCGAGACCGTCGCCGGAGTCGAACACGAGGTGTTAACAGACTTCAAACCACTTATTAAAATTTTTCCAGACAAGCTGTCAATCTGCGTACTAGTCGCTTTAAAAATCATATCTTGAGCTCTGGAACTCGAAATCCAGTTCTGTTAATTTTCCCTGAAATTAGACTCATATTCCCATCTACATATTTTTTTCTAGAATTTTTGGTCGGGCCAATTAGTACAGTTTATTAGTAAAAGTCTCCCATGTTACTGGGGTCGACTACACTGACCTTTGCGCATTACGACCTGGATATCTCCCTGTACAGAACTTCCATGCTGATGCCGTTTGTTTCTATAGAAACTAGACTCAGAGAGGAATCTATACATATATGGTATGACTCCTAATTATCTCTGGTTAATTTATAATGAATTTCCAAAGTCGGAGCAGGGAATCCAGAAACCGTTCTGGCCCTGTCCAACGAGAACCTGATTATCTCTTAACATACTGTCCATATGATCTTTTCGTTACTTCTATATGAAAATAGACTCATCGAACTTCGATTACATAATTTATTCATCAATTAATTCCACTCCTACTATTTTTTTAGTGATTTTTCAATCTCATGTCACTGCTGCTGCCAGCATCTGTTACGAAAGCAACTATGCCCACTTCGTGATTACTCCTTGATCTAACTAATAATTCATCATGCATATCACAAATTATGATCATGACTAACCATGCCAAAGGCTAATCATTGTCAAACTTCCCCTTACTACACTATTGCCATATCATGAATTCTAACACCAAAATAATCAACCATGACGTATGGCATAAAAAGGTCGAATTATCAAGATTTGCGACCTAACGTTATGAATCCAAACCCAACCGAACATTTATGCCATTTTCGCATGGCTAAAAGATTACATACCAAAGTTCAAACACAACATAATAGCCTATACATGCCGAAATGTTCTCCTAAGCCAACTAAGAAGAAAGTACCAAAACTTGCTATCCGGTGTGATGACTTCGATGACGGCCCGACCACGCAAAAAGAGACGAGTCCAAGAAACCTAGAATAGGTGACAAGGAAACACCGAGTGAGTTTATAACTCAGTAAGTCATAAGCAATACACTACCATCCATTAATAACATTATCACAAGAGGAAACAAAATGGAACGAGGCTAGTTACTCCATCCATACCGAACCATACCATAGTTCCTCCGACCTATCGGTTCAATCTCATACCAAATCATGCATTCACATTCCATATACTCATCAATAGAATATTCGAGGCATTTTCATAAATCATTTCATTTTCGTTACAACCATACAACTAAACGGCCTTTCACCCATTCCACGATAAATCTTATGTACGTGACTTCAAGTATATTTGTCACATAGGTTCAACTTACCAAGCTCAACTCCAACTATAAACATAGCACCTATTAGCCATGAACTCAAGATACTTACCCGATCTGCTGTCCGTGATCGACTCAATAGCGTCGCACACTTAGTGTCCATAATGATTCAAGAATATATATTAAGTCCGCACACTCAGTGCTATATAATCAACTCGCACACTTAGTGCTACATAACTAAACTCGCACACTTAGTGCTACATAGTCAACTCGCACACTTAGTGCTACATAGTCAAACTCGCACACTTAGTGCTACATAGTCAATTCGCACACTTAGTGCTGCACAATTTAAACCCGCACACGTAGCGCCAATCTCATGGTCATAAATGTTTATACCCGCACATTTAGTGCCGAGATCAACAACTCAATACATCTCACCTCTTTTCTTTTCATTCAACACTTTCATCATCACATACGTACATGCATATATATATATTTATTCATTCCATTCAGCATCATTACATAAACGTTATGACCATTTGAATTAATACCAACTATATGCTTAATGACTTACTTTATGTTGGGTAAGACGGTTCCAACTCGGCTACTCGATGATCTTTTCTTTGCCTTTGCTTGATTCTCTCCTTTTGATGTCTTGATCTATAATAAACACATTTAGTGGTTTAATTTTCTTGCTGGATACTTATGTATAATTTAACGGTTTTCACTCCATTTCACAATTATCCTTGTTCAAAATATCAAAACCTTAACCATATTCGATTAATGCTTCAAGGCCGAATGCATTATCGCTATTATGGTAACCTAGTCTTGAGTATTTTTGATTCTAATATACAACATCATGAATCAACTCAACCTTATAAGCTAATATTACTCCTTCAATCGGTTATCAAGAGTTAACAAAAATAGTATCACAAACATATACACCTATATGGCCGAATATACCAAATTAAATTTGACCTTACGTATGTGATTACCTATAGTTAATATACATCAAATTTCATACATTTAACCCTTAATTTCCACCACATAACAAGCATAAATCGGGTTTATGGATATACCATGGTTGATTCAATCTAATCACTTCCAAAATCATCAACCATTTTCAATGCATATAACATATATAAACATGAATAAGTTTCATATAATCTCTTAACACATTAACTTCTTCCATCTATAACCTTTTGTTTCTTTATCCATCAAAACTTAAAGGAAATAATCAAATTCCTTCTTTAATAGCCATAGCCGAATGGTCCATCCATCCATCAAAGTTTAAAAAAAATTTAGCATGGTCTAAGTAAGAACCATGATAATTAACCTAAAACAAGCTAAAATTTCACAATTTTAACACAATATACTAACCTTATTAAACATTCAAATGGCCGAAAGTTCTTTGCCCCTATTCCTTCCTTCAATTCGGCCAAGAAGACAAGAATGAAGCCCCTTTTTTTTTCATCACATTTTCATTCTTTTCTTTTATTTATTAAATCCCATAACCCAATATCAATTTCAACAAATATTTTGCCCATCATCAACCCACCTTGGCCGGCCACTATAAGGAAAATTGGGCAATTTGACATGCAAGTCCACCTTTGTGTTGACATGCACTAATAAGCCCCTTTAAAATTAGCCTATCATTTTTCACCATGTCTCATGTTGATCCCTATTTAATAATTCCTCATGCAATTGGCAAAATTAAGGCATGAAACTTCCACATATGCATGCACACACATAATAAACATAGAATATAACAATTAATTATCTTCATAACTCGGTTTTGTGGTTCCGAAACCACTTCCCAACTAGGGTAAATTTTGGGCTGTCACATTACAAGGATGAACTTTGTGATGACATATTTGTAGCACCCCATACCCGACCTAATCATCGGGTCCGAGCTATGGGATGTCACATCCATTGTTGGAGTAACTATAATCAATTAAATACATAATATGATCAATTTAACATGCTTACAAATATATTACATGATTGTAATACGATATGTATTCATTTCTAATTCTTATACGAGCTTAGAAAAGCTTTTTTGTTAACATTAGGATGAATTAGGACTAAATTGTAAAGTTTACAAAGTAACCGATTGACATCGCAACTTCGGGGTTTCTTCATTGTGATGCAACTTATTGAATAGTTATTTTCGCGATGACAAGTTCCTGACGTGACCATTTGTTTGCAAATGGCTTAAAATGAAACCAACTTGCACTAACATAAAAAGCAATTCAACATTTCTAATGTATTTTTTGAACCAAAAACACATGTTCCAAAAGTTCAATTCTATACAATGCTACCTTATTCACAAATGAACAAATACCATTCAACCAATTCATCATTACCATACAACATATAAGCTAATTTCATAGAACAAACCATTCAAAACTTTTGACATGTATACTAACTGAATACACCATAAATATAACAATGTTTTTATGCCTTTCTAGGTTTTTGACATATTAAAATTCATAATCCAACCATTTAGTCTACTTGGCATAAGGATACATGTCTATACATTTCCATACAATTTAAAAAAATATCAACAACTTATGCATTATCAAACATATGACTTCAAATGTGCACAAGAACACATTATACGAAAAATCGACTTAACCTAGTTACCTTCCATATATTTAAGCAAACAAGACTTTACAAACATTTCTACGTCAAGGATCGCTGGCTGGATGCCATAAATCACTTCTCATAACTCGAGATTAACCAATACCTGCCCACGATGAAAATAAACCGTACGCTGAGTAATACAACTCATTGAGACTTTCATGATTCAAGATATTAACATAAGCAATTGATAATAATAAGTACAAATAAGATATCCAATAAATTTATATCCCTATAATGTCAAGCAATTTCATTATCAACTTCAATAGGAGCATACATATTGAAATTACCATCAAATCAATCCATTCAATATTGTAATAAAATGGACCAATTCATACAAGTTATCAAATGTAAAACTTTATACCATTTAACATTCCACACGATTTATGAAAAAACTACATACCTTTAAGATTAAGCCATCCAATTCTATGATCAATTAGTATTATTTAACCATTTAGCTTTAATATTCAACATTAATTCATTGACATTAATTCATTTAAATCTCATAACTAATCCATATAATTTAGCTTTATAACTTAGCTTTCAATTCCTTTTCTAGAATCTACCGACCTATACATACTCATTTCGGCTCCCAAGACTCATTTCCAATCATTTTTATTATCTCTTTTATTGATTCCCTTTAACATGAATCACATATAACACAAGTCACACAAAAGAACACTTATAGTTTCCATATACATTTATCAATTCACATACTCACACATAATTCTTTTCATTACCAATTCTCTTATCAATCTATTTCATTACATTTTCAAGTTTTCAATTTCATTTATTATGTTTCACTCAATAGAACCTTAGAGAAACATATATACATAGGTGAAATAAGTTGCTCACACAAACTGACATTATATTAGGGTTTCTCATACAAGCTGACATTATATCAAGGTTGCTCATACAAGATGAAATTTATATCAAGTTACCTGTCCAGGCTACACCTATGATAATATAACTTGAGAATCTGCAACAAATTCTAGACCTCATTATAACCTCTAAAATCCCTGTTAAAGGGTGCATATAACCCTATTGGCATGCCAAACGTATCTTAACCTTTTACTACGTCCATATGGGCAACATTTATACATATATGCATTATCATGCCTATGATCATTATTACTCACCTCTCATACACTGTGTTTGATCGCGTTTGTATTTTTGTACTTTGTATATTTTTCTATCGCATGACAACTATTTATCTCTTTGACTTCAATTTGATCCAATATATATAATTTTACAATAAATTTCAGAATCGTATATCAAACCATCATCAACCCACAATTAATTCATACCATACAACACAGTTTAATCTATTCAAATATTACAAACCATGTTTCATAAAATAAGAGATATTTTTCCATTTTATTCAATTTAATCCATTATCACGATATTCAATAACAACCACAAAAAAACAAAGTTGTAACATCCCAAAATTTAGCTAACAAATGTAAAAAAAATATAAAAAAATATGGATTTGACCCAATGGTTAGTCATTAAATGTGAAAGCTTATAACAGTCCAGTTTAGACCCTAGTTCAAATAGTGGTTTTGGGACCACAAATCTGAGTCAATAAATATTTTAATATTAATTTCCATGCTTATAATATGTGAATTGACATGTGTGAAAGTTTCGTATGAAAATTTGATCGTTTGTCTGCTTAATTTTGAAAGAGGACCTAATCGCATATTTTGTAAAAGTGGCTTGCCACTTGTTAAAAGTGCCTATTTGATATGGCTTTATAATTGTGAGGTCCTTATATGGTTATTTTTCCATGGTTATAATTAAATGACATTAGTGCACATTAGTTGGTGGAATTTTAATTATATTAATAAGGTTATATTAGTAATTGTATAAATCATTGTTATTAAATTATAAAAAAACATGTATTTTGTGTTCATTTTGTTCTTGGTTGCCAAAATTAAAGAAAGAAAAGTTAGGGTTCTTGTGTTTAGATATTCGACTACTTCCAAGCTTATTAAGGTATGGTTTTGACTCGGTTTTTGATAATTTATACGTTTTTGTAATCATTGTTTAGTAATCTATCAAGCCCATGCCTTAATTTCTAATTTTGTTGATGATTTTGAGTTATTCAATTGTTGATAATATGAGCTTTACGAATTTTGATGATAGTAAATTAAAGATATGTGTTAGATTTCTAAGTTTTATCTTTGAATTTCTGATAAATTTGAGCAATTTGGGTTAAATTGTGAAAATGATATTTTGAGGGACTAAAATGTGAAATAAATAAAATATATGGGCTATTATGAACACTATGAAAATTCGGCTCAGCATTTGTGTTAGGAAATTTTGTGTATTTTGTGATTTTGTGAATTAGAGACTAAAGTGTCATAATGTGAAAATGTGAGGGCTGATTTGTAAAATGCCTTAAATATATGTATTTGGATTGATTTGAATGGTTTAATGAATAAAAGAGTTAAATTTGAATTTATATAGATCAAGAAAAAAAGAAAATGAAATTACATCGAGGGTAATCGAAATTCGTCTAGTAGTTGACTCCGTTCATCCGAATCTGTACGAGGTAAGTCTATATAAAAATAAATGTATTTGAAATGGTTTATTTATGCTTATATGCTATTGAATAATGATGAATGGCTTTATGCCTTGAATATGAGATATTCGAGAAAGTATCGACAAAGTTCTGACGTCTGAAAAGCCCTGTATGAACCATAGGAATAGTTAGGATACATATGTCATGACATAAGATCTGATATGTGTTTCCGTGTAAGACCACATCTGGGATGTTGGCATCGACTTATGATTTACGTGTAAGACCAAGTCTGGGACATTGGCATCGTATTTGATTTCGTCTAAGACTCTGTCTAGGACAGTGGCATCGATATATGTTTACATGTAAGACCATTCTGGGATGTTGGCATTGTACGAGCTTTTCGAGCTATTTGCGCATCCTTATGATTCCTAACGGTTCAACGGGCATTCCGAGAAATGAATGATTATATGAATTGTGTATCTGGTTCAGGTATGTTTGAAATTGTGTATCATATTTGATGTTGAAAGGTGAGTATATGCATCTTTATGATCAAGTGATTATATGTGGCAAAAGTATGATAAAATATGCTATATGTGCAAATGAATGGGGAATATGTGAAACGTATTTGAGCTACGTGGTTTGTGATAGCATTTGGCTGAGGGGTATATGTATATTATGATGCTCATATGTTTTTATTGTTAAGTTTATTTGTATATGACTTACTAAGCTTTTGAAAGCTTACTCTGTGTGTTTTTTTTAACTATTCTTTAGATATCGAAGCTACCGGGAGCTTAGGGAACGTCGAGGATTGTCATCACACTTTTGAACCTTATTTTGGTACCTTTTGATATTGTTAGAATAAAAAGTATGACATGTATAGGCTAGAAGTATTAGGATATGTTTTGTAATGTATATATCATGCCATGTGATATGGTTAGTCTGTGTTTGAACTTATGGTTTGATTTTGATATATGGTATATGATGCAAGTGTGGCCTTATGATGTGCTTTTGGTTGGCCAAAAGAAATGGCCAATTTGGTAAGTTTCGGTATGTGTATATTTTAGAATTGGGTAAGAACTTCGCTTGAGAATGAATGGAATGTATCAAGGTTATAAACCATATGTTTTGGTATGTTTTTTGGCTTATGGAATGACATGAATTGTTATGTGGTATGAACATGAGATTGGTTGATAATGTAACATCCTGAAATAGGGCCTAGTCAGAATGGTGGTTTCAGGACCACAAATCCTACATCAAAATATTTACTTTAGGATTATTATGAGGCCTAGAATATGAGTATATGCATGTGTTAAAGTTTCATGAAGAAATTCTTTGAGTAAGGTGTTCAATTGGAAATTAGGGACTAAATTGAATAAATTGTAAAACTTGAATTCTAGAAGCAATTTGTATGAAATTGCTTTGGGTTATGAATTAGAAGGTCTTGGAGAGCAATTTGCCTAAATTCTAAGTTTTTGGACAAAAATAGGCTTGCATGGATGGAATTTTAAGGAAAGGGCTTAAGGGCATTTTGGTCATTTGGTATTTTAATGAAATAAAATGGGAAAAATGAACCAAAATCAGCCCATTCTCTTCCTTGTCCAGCCGAAACTTCAAGGGTTTCCATAGCTAGGGTTTTTAAGCTTTCCAAGCTCAATAGTAAGTGCTCCCAAGCCCCGTTTTTCATGCTCTTTATATTTTTAAAATCCCGGTAGCTTGCTCTCTCCATTTCTACCCATATTTTGATGCTAGGGTTCATGTTTAAAAATTTACCCATACATGAGTTGCTTGTATTTTGATGGATTATGGAGGAATATGAAAGATGAATATGTATTAAACATCTTTTCCTAGTTGATTTTCATGAAAAATACTTATAGGGACTATTTTGCAAAAGATGTAAATGTGTGGTAGAAATGATAAAATAATGGAAAATGTGGGCTACCATAAGAAGGAAAAGTGTTCGGCTAGGCTTGGGTAAGATAGAATGTGCATGTGTTTCATTATACGAGCCTAGGGACTAAATCGTAAAAATGTGAAAGGTTAGGGGCAAAATGGTCATTTGGACCGGGGGTAGATATTAAACTTGAAATGTATAATGTAGTGTATTAATGAATTAATTTTGTTGTTATAGAGCCCGAGGAACAAATTTCGGAGGTCGATCGAGGTAAACGCAAGGTTTCGGAATAACCGAAACACAACTCCGAAAAGAATACCAAGTAAGTTTGGATAACTTAAAGTAAAGCCCTAATATGTATAATTGAATGATTTATGAATGCATGATGGTTGCATTTATTATTAGCATGAAATATCATAGAAATGCATATTTGATGGTAACCTGTGAAAAATGTCTCGAATGAGGTTGACAAAGGGAATTCGATGGATAAACCCTCATTGATATGTGTAAAGAGATCTTACATGTGTTGCACTAAGGATTTAGCCCGGACGGGTAATCCGTGATCTCAAGTATGAAAAGAATCCAGCCCGGATGGGTGTTCCTTGAATGATCAAGACTCCCGAAGAATATGTGTGCATTATGGATTTAGCCCGGACGGGTAATCCGATTAGGGTCTGAATTTAGCCTGGACTGGTAATTTAGATCCGAGCTCATTAAGGGTGTTTTTCATTATAAGGGATTTAGCCAGGACTGGTAATCCCGACATCACCTAATGAGTTCATGATATGGGGAATTTATGCTGGACTGTTAATCCTGCCATGAGATGTGAGGTTCACAGGAGTGCATATATGTGAAATGATCATTCATAAGAATTGACGAAAAATGGATATTCCATCGAGATTTCCTAGAAACTCAACGGGATTAATATGATGTATGTTAATAAGATGATGAATGATGAGCTCATCTACATAAATTACATGATGCTTTGTTTTGTAACTAACTCATTAATTGAGTGAATGTGATAGGGAATCGTTTCATAATTGACGATTTCATGATTTAAATATGGATGTATGCTAATTACTCGGTAAGTTTGCTTTCCAATTATTCAAGTTTACTAAGCATGTAAATGATTACCCCTCTCTTTTTCCCTGTCTCATAGAGCTTGAAGACTCGAATGGATTGGAAGACGATTGGAGAGTCAACACACTATCAACTAGACAAGCTTTGATATAAAGACTTTGTTTGTTTTGTTCAATGGCATGTATAGTATTTTTAAGTATTTTGTTATATTTGTCATTTGATTTTCCAAATGAAGGCATGTAAAAATATGTTTATTTCTTTGTATATGGCCACGAAAATTGGCTTAATTGAAGTAGGCTATGACCTATGAGTTTATGCATGGTTTTATTTACAAGTGATCGGTCATTACCGATTGGCAATGAGTCACATGAATGAGCCAATTTCTGATGAATTAAAGACATGGGAACCCATAAACACTAAATGGGAAATAACCTACCATGTATGAAACCAATGATATAAGGTTTCCATACATCTAGTTTAATCAAGATTATTTACAAGTGTTTAATAATGTTTTACATTGAATTTGATAACCACTAAGCACAAGTAGTAGAAAGGGGTGACTAAAGGCTTGGAAAATAGCCTATTACAGTTCACATGGTTAGACACACGGGCGTGGTCTAGGCCGTGTGTGACACATGGTTCCCTCCCATAGGTGTGTGCTATGGCCGTGAGTCTCCTGCCTTAAAATTTTAGCTCAAAATTGTACACGGGTAGGCCACACGGGCGTGCACCATGGCCGTGTTAAAAAGATAGTGTCGTCCACGGGCAGGCGGCACATGTGTGAGCCAGGGCTATGTTGATAAGTCAGTGTTGCCCAAGGCTGAAGGGCATGGGCGTGCCCCAAGTCACACAGGCGTGTGAGTCTACACGGCCCGCCTACACGGGCGTGTGACACTTTATGATAAGGAAAAATTTCCTAAGGAGCCCAAGGTTTATTGAACGTACCCGAATTTGTCCCGCACTGCCTCTAGGTATGTCATAGGCCTCGAAGGCCTTTATAAGGGACTAGTTGTTCATGGATGAAAAGCTTAAAATTTGAGTAAAACTTGGTGACCCAAGTTGGTACGTTTCAAAATTTAAAGTCCTAGTAATGCCTCGAACCCTATCCCGGCGTCGGGTACGGGTGAGGGTGGTTACAGATAATGATAAGACATGAATGTTGAATGTTTTGATTATGGAATGGTTGAAATTTGATGTGTAATTGGTTCCTATTTGATGATTGTAGGGAAGACCCTTAATGGATGGCAAATTGGCCTTGTAAATCGACTATTTTTGCCCACACGGGCAGGGACATGAGCGTGTGTCTCAACCGTGTTGCTCGAGGGCCATTTCGAAATGAGCCTGTGTAGACCACACGGTCGAACACACAGGCATGTACTAGGCTGTGTGGCCAAGTCAGTTTCAACCACGGGCTAGACACACGGGCATGTCATGTGGCTGTGTGGACAAGTCAGTATGTATGCCCTGTTTTGATACGGCCTAGACACGCGGGCGTGTCTAAAGTCGTGTAAGGCACACAGCTTGTTCACACGAGCGTGTGACCTGTATAACTTTAATAAATTGTTTAAGTTTCAAAAAATTTTGTATGAGCTCAGTTTAGTCCCGACCATTTCTGATGCATGTTTAAGGACTCAATGACCTATATAAGGGACTCTATGGTAATGTTTGACTTTGATTGTGGATGATGTATATGAATTATGTGTAAAATGTTTCGATTTGTCTGGTAACATGTTTAACCCTAGTCTGGCAACGGATATGGGTTAGGGGTGTTACATTTGATTGGTATCAGAGCTATGATTTAGTCTATTTTAGGACTAACGTAGCGCATGTGAGCTTAGCTATACATGCCATATTTATGAACTACGATGGTGTGATAATCCTGACAATGAAAATGTGTTTTTGTATAGTAAATGGATCCCGAACGAGTCGTTGCTGACGATGTAGAGAGTAACATACCTGCTCTCACTCAAGGGACAGCGCCATCCGACTCTAGATTGGCTACGAGTAGCCATGAAGGAGAGGATAAACAAGCCTTTTATGAAATGATGAACGATTGGTCCACCAATATATTCGAACCAATCTGACTGTGTCACAACCTCCACCCCCGGTCAATCCTCCGCAATTTCGTGTTGTGACACAAGTTAATCCAAATCAGTTGAATAAGCATTCGGTTGACAAAATTAAAAAATATGGGGCTGAAGAGTTCAGAGCTACCACTAGTGATGATGCTGAGAGAGCTGAGTTCTGGTTAGAAAATACAATACGAGTATTCGATGAATTGGCATTAACTCCTGATGAATGTTTAAAGTGTGTTGTTTCTCTTCTAAGAGGTACGGCGTATCACTAGTGGAAGACATTTATATCTGTGATTCCAAGAGAGTGAGTTACATGGGATTTCTTCCAAGCTGAATTCTGGAAGAAATACATTAGTTAGAGATTTATCAACCAGAAACGTAAAGAGTTTCTTAAATTGAAACAAGGTCATATGTCTATTATAGAATACGAGCAAGAATTTGTAAGACTGAGTCAGTATGCACGAGAATTTGTATCTACTGAGGCAATAATGTGTAAAAGATTTGATGATAGTTTGAATGAAGATATTCATTTGTTAGTAGAGATTCTTGAGATCAAAGAATTTGTAGTGCTTATTGAACGAGCATGTAAAGCTGAAGAGCTCAGGAAAGAGAAAAGAAAAGTTTATTCAGAAGCAAGAGAAGTGCAAAATATATCATCGAGCAAACCATTTCAATCTGCATCAAAGAAGTTTCGAGATGACTGTAGTCGCTCAAAGGCTAATGTGGGACATGTAAGTAGAGATCGTACGAGATCATACGAGATCGCATTCGAGTTTCATAGCTCCAGCTACTTCTGTTGCTAGTGTTGGAAATGCCAGATCTAATCGACCTGAATGTGGACATTGTGGTAAAAGACATCCCGAAAATTGCAGACGTATGGTCAGGCTTGTTTCAAATGTGGATCATTAGACCATTTCATCCGTGATTGCCCCAAGTCTGTCAAGTAAGAAATTATACAAAATTCGAGGCCAAATGGAAATGCATCTCGTGGTAGACCTCCCAAAAATACAAGTAATGTGAGTGGCAGCCAAAAGGGAACTAAAGGTACTGCTATTCAGTCTAAGCCCAGAGCACCTGCCAGAGCCTATGCCATTCGAGCTCTTGAGGAAGTTTCATCTCATGATGTTATAACGGGTACATTTACTCTTTACGATACTTTTGTGATTGCTTTGATAGATCCTGGATCAATGCATTCTTATATATGCATGAACTTAGTGAATAGTAAGACTTTACCTATAGAGTCTACTGAATTTGTAATTAAAGTATCGAACCCCTTAGGCAGATGTGTTTTGGTTGATAAAGTCCTTTGACGAGTATGATTTAATTCTGGGTATGGATTGGTTAACTTTGAATGATGTTATTGTGAACTGCAAACGGAAAACTATAGATTTGAGATACAAGAATGATGAAACAGTCTGAATTGAATCTAGTGATTTGAATGGGTTGTCGGCTGTGTTTTCGTTAATGAAAGCTCTAAGTATTGTGAGAAAAGGTTGTGAAGATTACTTTGCTTATGTTTTTGATTCAAAAGTAATGGTAAAGAAAGTGGAATCAATGCTATTGTCTGGGAATTCCCTGATGTGTTTCCTAAATAACTTTCGGGATTACCTCCGATTGGAGAAGTTGAATTTGGCATTGAGTTAGTACCGAGAACTACTCTGATTTTGATAGCTCCGTATAGAATGGCTCCAACTGAACTAAAAGAATTGAAGCCTTAGTTGCAAAAGTTAATCTATAGAGGGTTTGCTAGACCGAGTTTCTCACCTTGGGGTGCTCCAGTTCTATTTGTGAAAAAGAAAGTCGGTACGATGAGAATGTCCATTGATTATAGTCAGTTGAACAAAGTAACTATCAAGAACAAATACCCTCTACCCCGAATTGATGATTTGTTTGATAAGTTGAAAGGAGCTACTGTGTTTTCATAGATAGGTTTGGGATCGGGCTATTATCAGTTGCGAGTAAAAGATTCAGACATTCCAAAAACTACTTTCCGAACAAGGTACGGACACTATGAATTCTTAGTTATGCCTTTCGGATTAACGAATGCACATGCTATTTTTATGGATTTGATGAAAAGAATTTTCAGACCGTATTTAGATCGATTTTTTGTCGTATTCATTGATGACATATTGATTTATTCGCGTGATGAATCCGAGCATGCCGAGCATCTAAGAATAGTACTACACACTTTACGAGATAAGCATTTGTATGCAAATTTTAGCAAATGTGAATTTTGGTTGCATGAAGTTGGTTTTCTGGGCCATATTGTATCAACATCAGGTATCCGAGTTAATCCGAGCAAAATTTCAGCTACTCTGGATTGGAAGCCTCTAAGAAATGTTTCAAAAGTCCCTAGTCTTCTTGGACTTGCCGGTTATTATAGGATATTTGTAAAAGACTTTTCTATGATTACAACTTCGTTAACGAAATTGCTTCAAAAAGATGTGAAATTTGAATGGTCTGAAAATGTCAAAAAAGCTTTGATCAATTGAAAGCCATATTGACTAAAGCTCTTGTGTTAGTACAACCAAAATCGGGTAAAGAATTTGTGATCTATAGTGATGCTTCGTTGAATGGTCTGGGATGTGTTTTGATGCAAGAAGGCAAAGTCATTGCTTATGCTTCGAGACAGCTAAAGCCACATGAAAAGAATTAGCCGACGCATGATCTTGAGTTAGCTGCGATTATGTTTGCTTTGAAAATTTGGCGCCATTATTTGTTCGGTAAGAAATTTCACGTATATTTTGATCATAAGAGTTTGAAATATCTGATGATTCAGAAAGATTTGAATCTACGACAGAGAAGATGGCTAGAACTGTTAAAAGACTACGAGCTTGTTATTTATTACCATTCGAGAAACGCCAATGTTGTTGTAGATGCTTTGAGTCGAAAATCACTATTTGCATTGCGTGTGATGAATGCTCATTTGGTTCTGTCTGGTGATGGTTCGGTATTAGCCGAATTGAAAGCGAGACCATTGTTATTACAATAGATTATTGATGCTCAAAAAATTGATAATGAGATAATAGCAAAAGAAGCCCAGTGTGATTTAGATTCGAATTCAGAATTCAGAGTTGATAATGATGATTGTCTGAGAAATCCAGAGTTGATTCATATGATTTTGAACAAAGCTCACAATAGTCATTTATCTATTCATTCAGGTAGTACGAAAATGTATAACGATCTGAAACTGCATTATTGGTGGCCTGGTATGAAGCGTGACATCTGTGAATTTGTTGCGAAATGTTTGATCTGTTAGCAAGTTAAAGCTGAACATCAAGTGCCATCTGGTTTGTTACAACCGAATATGATTCACGAATGGAAATGGGATAGAGTGACGACGGATTTTGTTTCGGGTTTACCCCTATCTCCACGAAAGAAAGATGCTATCTGGGTTGTGGTTGATCGATTGACGAAATCAGCTAATTTTATTCCAGTATGATCCGATTACTCGCTTGATATATTAGCCGAGTTATATATTTATGATATTTTGAAAATGCACGGTGTGCCATTATCTATTGGGTCAGATAAATACCCGAGATTCACTTTGCGATTTTGGAAGAAATTGCAAGATGCTTTAGGTACAAAATTGCATTTCAATACTACTTTTCATCTGCAGACAGATGGTCAATCTGAGTGGATTATTCAGATACTCGAGGATATATTGAGATGTTGCATTCTTGAGTTTGAAGGAACATGGAACAATACTTGCCTTTGATTGAATTCGCTTATAATAATAGTTTTCAATCGAGCATTAAAATGGCACCGTACGAAGCCTTATATGGTAAAAATGCCATACACCTTTGTATTGGACTAAGCTCAGTGAGAATAAGATACATAAGGTTGATTTGATAAGAGAAACCGAGCAGAAAGTAAAAGTGATCTGAGATAGTCTGAAAGCAGCTTCCGATCTTCATAAATCTTACGTAGATGTGAAACGTAAAGATATTGAATTTGAAATCGGTGACAAAGTGTTTTTGAAAGCCTCACCATGGAAGAAAGTACTCCGATTTGGTAGAAAAGGCAAGCTAAGTCCGAGGTTCATCGGGCCGTATGAGATTACCGAGCGTACCGGGTCGGTTGCTTATAGATTGTTGTTTCCACTAGAGCTAGACTTATGTCTATCTGAAGCTGCTTTCAAGCAATCTCTAATAACTTTCACTTTCTCTTCAGTTTCTTTAACTAAATCAACCCTATAAATCTGATTTTCTTTAAGCAATGTCCAATACAAAGGTGTGCAACATTTATGTCCATAAAAAGCTTCATAAGGTGCCATTTTCAAACTCGACTAGTAACTATTATTATAAGCAAACTCTACCAACAGCAAATTTTTCTCCTAACTACCTTGAAATTCTAAGACACAACATCTGAGCATATCCTCAAGTATCTGAATAACTCTCTCTGACTGACCATTGGTCTGAGGATGGAAAGTTGTACGAAAACTCAACTTTGTGCCCAAAGCTTCCTCTAACTTCTTCGAAAATCGTGAAGTGAGTCTCGGGTCACTATCTAAAATAATCGATAATGGTACTCCATGTACTCTGACTATCTTCAAAATATATAACTCGACCAACTTTTCAAGTGAATAATCCATACGAACTGGAATAAAATGAGCCGATTTCATTAGCTTATCAATCACAACCCATACTGTATCTTTCTTTCTCAATGTCAGCGGCAATCCTGTCACAAAATCCATGGCAACTCGGTCCCATCTCCACTCAGGAACTAACACAGGCTGCAATAAACTTGAAGTTACCTAATGTTCGGCTTTTACCTGCTGACAGATCAAGCATCTAGAAACAAACTTTGAGATATCTCTCTTCATTCTTACCCACCAATACATTTTCTTCAAATCATTATACATCTTTGTACTACCTAGATGAATAGAAAAAGAACTGCTATGTGCTTCCTCTAAAATCTTTCGAATAAGCTCATCATTCTTTGGTACACATATTCGATTTCCGAACATTAAACAACCGTCAAAATTGATCTAAAAATCTGACTCTATATCCAACTCACACTGAGCTCTTTTGGCTTGCGACTCACTATCATCTTTCTGAACTTCATAAATTTCTTCAAGAAACATTATCTTAGCTCTTAATTCGGCTAAGATAGAACCATCATCCGATAAGGTTAAAGTAGTGTTCAAAGCTCTTAATGCAAATAAAGATTTTCTACTCAAAGCATCAACAACTACATTTGCCTTACCCGAGTGATAATTGATCACGAGTTCATAATCTTTAATCAACTCTAACCATCTTCTTTGCCTCAAGTTCAAATCTTTCTGAGTCATCAAGTATTTCAAACTTTTATGATCAGTAAATATTCAGCACTTCTCACCATACAAGTGATGTCTCCAGATTTTCAAGGCAAATACAATGGCAGCCAGTTCTAAATAATGTATTGGATAATTTTTCTCGTGTGGCTTTAGCTATCTAGAGGCATAAGAAATTACCTTTCCTTACTACATAAGTACACAACCTAATCCATTCAAGGACACATCACTGTAAATCACAAACTCGTTACCCAGTTCTGGTTGTACTAAGATAGGAGTTTCAGTCAACAATGCCTTTAACTTGTCAAAACTCTACATTCAAACTTGACATCTTTCTGTAGAAATCTTGTTAATAGAGTAGCTATCATGGAAAATCCCTCTACAAATCGTCTATATAACCGACGAGACCAAGAAAACTTTTGACCTTTGATACATTCCTAGGAGGCTTCCAATCAACAATGGTTGAAATCTTGCTCTGACCAACTCTAACACCTTCACCTGAGACTATATGTCCAAGAAAACCAACTTCTCGTAACCAGAACTCACTTTTTCTAAACTTGGCATAAAGCTGATTATCTCTCAAAGTCTATAAAACTGTTCTCAAATGCTCTAAATGCTTAGTCTTATCATGAGAATGAATGAAGATATCATCAATGAACACAACTACAAATTTATCGAAGTAAGGTCTGAAAATTCGATTCATTAAGTCCATGAAAATGGCAGGAGCATTAGTCAAGCCAAATGGCATCACAAGGAACTCATAATGGCCATACCTAGTCCAGAAAGCAGTCTTCAGAACATTTGAATCTTTAACTCATAACTGATAATATCCGGATCTCAAATCTATCTTGGAGAACACAATAGCTCCCTTCAATTGATCAAAGAAATCGTCAATTCTAGGTAGTGGATACTTGTTCTTAATAGTCACCTTGTTAAGCTGCCGACAATCTATACACAATCTCCTCGAACCATCTTTCTTTTTCACAAAGAGCACTGGTGCACCCCATGGTGAACAACTAGGTTTTGTAAAGCCTTTCTCTGTTATTTCCTACAATTGAACTTTCAATTCTGTCAATTCCATTGGAGTCAATCTATAAGGAGCAATAGAAATGGATGTTGTCCCCGGGACTAATTCAATACCAAACTCAACTTCTCTAATAGGAGGCAAACCTGGTAGTTCTTCCGGAAACACATCAGGAAACTCACATACCATAGGCACTGATTCAATTTTCAACTCTGGATCTTTAGTATTCAACACAAAAGCAAGATAAGCTTCATATCCTTTTCTCAAGCATTTCTGAGAAGACATAAATGAAATCATGGCAATTGAACTATCTGACTCATCTAAATTAACCTTAAGAATTTCACCATTTTCGCATTTCCACTCAATAAATTTCTTTCCACAATTCACTATCACATCATGTGCAGTCAACCAATCCATACCAAGAATCACATCAAACTCATCAAATGGGAATAGCATGAGATCGGCTGGAAAACAGTAATCTCTAATCAAAGGGAAATTTTTACATACTTTGTCTACTAATACATACTGACCCAATGGATTCGATACTTTAATCACAAATCCGGTAGACTCTATAGACATGTTCATACTAGGCATCAATTTCATACAAACATAGGAATAGGTCAAACCCAGATTAATCAAAGTAATAACATTAACATCATGAAGAGAAAATGTACCCGTAATTTTATTGGGGGAGGATGCCTCTTCACGAGCACGGATAGCATAGGTCCTTGTAGGTGCTCTAACATTGGGTCTCGCTGCTGAATCTCTAGATGCATCTCTACCTGCCCCTATTCCCGAATTTCTCTGAGGTCTGCCTCTAATGGGGGCATTGCGTGATCTTACATTCAGTATTACTTCTCTTTTAACCATCTCAGGACACTCCCGAATGAAATGATTCGATGCACCACATCAGAAACAACCTGTCTCAATTGCTCGACATTGACCTGGATAACGTCGACCACATTGAGGACACTTGGGTCTATCAGGCTGAATACTGCCAACACTCGCAATTGAAGTGGTCTGAGCTTTCTGACCCATAAATCTTCTACCTCTGTTTCGGCTAGAATACCCTGCTGAAAAATTAGATCTCGTAGAGAACTCTCTAGGCCTCTTGGATGTCGACTGAAATGACTTGCTCATCTATCTTTTCTTCGTGTCTTGCATCTCAATTTCAGCTTTACCCTTTCCTTTCAGCAACTTCTCTGCCTTACAAGCTCTTTCAACTAAAATGACGAACTCTTTTATTTTTAAAACACCGACTGACAGTCGAATATCATCATTGAGCCCAACTTCAAATCTCTTGCACATAACAGCTTCAGTAGACACACACTCTTGAGCATAATTACTGAGTCTGACAAATTCATGTTCATATTCAGTCACTGTTGTCTTACCCTCCTTTAGTTTAAGGAATTCTTTTCTTTTCTGGTCGATGAACCTTTGACTAATGTATTTCTTACAGAACTCCTCCTGAAAGAAATCCCAAGTAACCCTCTCTTTCGGTACTACTAACACAAGTGTTTTCCACTAATGGTAGGTCGAGTCTCGTAAAAGTGATATAACACACTTCATGCACTCTTCAGGTGTGCAAGATAACTCATCAAAGACCCTGATAGTATTATCGAGCCAAAATTCAGCTTTCTCTGCATCGTCATCTTTAGTAGCCCGAAACTCTTCGGCCCTTTATTTTCTAATTTTATCAATTAGTGGTTTCTCTCTTCTGATTCTATCTGTGACTGGGGAAGCTACATGGGTAGTCTGAGGATCATGAGGCGGTGGAGGTCTAACGGCCGGATTCATATGAACGAACTCAACAAACCATTCATTCATAGCTTGGAAGAAGGCTTTTCGAGCCCCTCCTCCCTAACTAACTATAACGGCCTTTCACTACTATCTGGTGGCACCGTCCCTTTTATGGGAGCGAGCGCGTTACTTTTTACATCATCTGTACTAACTCGTTCGGGATCCATAACTATAAAAGAAAAACATTTTAAAATCGTCAAGAGTCGTCACACTATCAAAATATAAGTATGGCATGTATAGCTAGACTCTTACTCATACTGAATATTCCAAGAACCAACTAAACTCGTACTTTGATACCAATAAATGTAACACCCCTTACCCGAGACCTTCGCCAGAGTCAAGCACGAGGCGTTACCAAACTTATCTTACTTGTTCGGGGCATAAAAAAATTACTTTTTTAAAAAAAGTATTAATTCACTCACATTCATCCAATAAATCCCTAAAAAGGGCCCTCGAGGCCCTAAAACATGCAATTGGAACGGTTCGGGACCAAACCGGGAACATTAAAAATTTTCCAATTACTTACACAAATCAAAACAATTTATTTCACTATTCATAATAAAACTGTCCATCTGCATAACAATCACTAAATTAATTATAACTCGAGTTATAAAACTTGAATTTTAAATCCGTAAATTTTCCCTGAAACTAGACTCATATATCTTATTACCATAATTTTTCTTGAATTTTTGGTTTGGCCAATTAGTACAGTTTATTCATTAAATGTTCCCCTGTTTCGCAGTTCAAAGGACTTGCCCTCTCTTCACTAAAAATCGATTATCTCATTATAAAGAGATAATGTTTCCGTTTGTTTTTAATGAAAATAGACTCACTAAGGAACCTAGACATATAAACTATGACTTATAATTATTATTTTTACAATTTCTAGTGATTTTCCAAAGTTTGAATAGGGGATCACGAAGTCACTCTAAACCAGTCTCAATAAGATTGATCTGTTTCTTTCCAAAATTTTAAATATCTCAGAATATAGAGTTCCTTTGCTTGATCTGTTTCTTTCCTATGAAAATAGGCTCAATAAGATTTAATTCTATATCTCATTCACCATTTAATTCCATTTTTACAAGTTTTGGTGCTTTTTCAAATCCACATCACTGCTGCTGTTTCCTAACTGTTCCATGGCCAACTCTTACTCTTTCATAGTTTGTTTGCATCAAACCTCATTTGGGCATACATAATACCAAAACATGTTCTTGTTTAGCTATATCATAAGCTACTCATTACCAAGTATTCACATGCCATTCTTTAATCATATCATAAGTACATACACACAAAATAGCCAAGTCCCTATACATGCCATAACTTAAAGTATTTTTAGTCACAAAATACTGAGATATCTCGCTGGTAGTGTGAGGCGATCTCCGACGTCCTTACGATTTTCTGAGTTGGCTTTGCGATAATATAAAAAAGAGAGAGAAAATAAAGGGAGTAAGCATAAAGCTTAGTAAGTTTTCATGTAAATAAATAACAACATTCTAAATGAATTATCAAGATAACCTAAACCTTTCGAACATGGACTTATCTTACCTTCCCTTTGGTACACTCTTTAAATTTTCCGTTGAACCATTTGGAATACTAAGGATACACGGGTACCTTTCCTTTTTAAACTTACCATGGCCATGTCTTGACATGGTCTTACGTGGTATCCTTGCCTTATGAACTCACCATTGCCATACCTTGGCATGGTCTTACATGGGATCTTTGCCTTATAGTAGTTTATCAATGCCATGTCTTGACATGGTCTTACATGATTTCCTTGCCTTGTAGAACTTACCAATGCCATGCCTTGGCATCGTCTTACTTGGTATCCTTAAACCCTAATGTCATGACATTTGTATCCTACACATTCCTTAGGTTCAATCGAGACTTTTAAGTATCATTTCTCTGTCAATTCTTCCTTGAATCATCAAGGAATAAATTTACAAAATAAATATATAAATGCTGAAAAATAACATCATTAATTATAAATAATAAAATATTACATTTATTTACCGCAAACTTACCTCGATACAAAATATGATCAAATATTTTGATTTAGTCCTCAACCTTTTTCCTTCCTCAGTCTAACCCTGAATTTCGTTCTTCTTAATCTATAATAGCAAATTTAACTTATTTAATATTCACATTTATCAAAACAGTTCTTAACTCTAACTTTACCAAAATTATGATTTTGCCTCTAAAATTTTGCATATTTACACTTTTGCCCCAAGGCTCGGAAATGAAATTTATCCCTAATTGTTATGTTTTATGACATGCTGATCATTTATTTACCTACGGCAACATCAAATTCCCACTCTAACATGTACTTATGACCATTAGGTATTTTTACCGATTATGTCGTTTTACTCGTTTTCGATTAAAATCGCTTAGCTCAAGTCATTTAACATAATTTCAAGCTTTATATTATACCATAAAACATCAAAATAAACACATTTCACCTATGGGTATTTTTCCAAATATGAACCCTAGGTTAAATTATTGCTAGATTAAGCTAAATTAAGCTACCGGGACTTTAAAAACGTAATGAACATTAAAATCGGGGCTTCGAATCACTTACTATGAAGCTTGGAAGCTTGAAAAAACCCTAGCTATGAAGAACCCTTGAAATTTCAGCCTAATGAAGAAGATGGGCACATTTTGCCATATTTTTCCCTTTTTTAATCTTTTAATTACCAAATGACTAAAATACCCTTCATTAAAACTTTAGTTGTTTTTATCTATGTATGTCCATTTTTGTCCATGAAAACCTAATGGTCTAATTACCATTTAAGGACCTCTATTTCAATTATACTCTTCAATTTAATCCTTTAGCATCTAAAACTCATATTTATCAACTTTTGCAATTAAGCCCTAGTAGGCAAATTAAGCATGCTATCTATAAAATTTTCCATCGATACCCTAACACATGCATCTAATCACTCGGTAAATTATAAAAATTAATCGGAATAAACTTTTACATTTCAAATTCATGGTTTCGCAACCACTGTTCCGTTTAGGCCCTATTTTGGGATGTTACAACAATAGCCACCAACTCAAGAGCATATTTACTCAGTTGTACGAACTGTCTTTCATACTCCGTCACAATCATATTTCCCTAGGTTAACTTTGTGTTCTTTTCTTTTCCATATACAAGAGGCTAATATACTTCTTTTTGAACTCAATCATGAAGACCAGTCCACTCGAGCTCTAGGAGTTATAGTAGTTATAGTAACCTACCAATGACGCGCTTCTTCCTTAAACAAAGAAACTACACTCCTCAAACTATCACTAGGTGTGCATTCAATTTAGGTAAACCAAGAACATTAAGAGTTATTTTGCCAAGAATTCTACCTTTATTTCCATCACCAAAGGTTACATAACCATCATGATTTTCATCAAAATCAGATAAGCAATTAGAATTACTATTCATGTGGCAAGAACATCCATTTTCGAAGTACCAAACATGATCTACAATGGTCTTCAAGTATTTATGAGCAATGAGTAAATTTTTTATTCTTTTTTATTCAAACAAGAATTTTTTTTGCCTCAGAGTAGTGTTGGAACCAGTGGGCACTAATGTTGGAAATACTTACTTCTTTCTAAAATCATAAAGCATCTTGGTTTGATGCGACTTGGTGAGCCACAATAACAACATATAATCTTGTGGTGGTATCCACATTCTTATCAACATTGATCACAGTAGATAATTTTGAGCTTTCACCAAAATAATCATTGACAACTTTACATTTCTCTTCAACATACCCCAATCCTCCTTTTCCAAGCCTTTGTTTTCTTGCAACAAGTATTTTATTGAGTTTTCCACTACTAGCATTGAATTTCTGGAGTTTTTAATGTAACTTCCCAAAATTCCAATATTACATGTGGCATAATTCAAGGCTTGAAGATCGAGAAAATTTATGGAATGACTCAAATGAGAAATTTTATTAAAGGAACCTGATATTGGAGATGGAAATAGTTTAAATACTTAATTTAATTTTTATAATTTATAAAATAAATGTTTGTGTTTCTATTATTATTATTTTATTTTTTAAAAATTTTGTATAATTTTTTTAAAATGTTCTAGTTTTCATGATTGAGCCATCAATTCAATCGATTGAATTAGGAATTGGTGGTCGGGTCAATTTAATTACCAATCTGATTGTTACTATATTGGTTAAAAATAATTATATATTTGTTTATTAAAGCCCTGATAGAGTGTCAAAGATCTTCGGTACATACCAGTTCCTAGTTTAATCCTTGGACAACCATTAAGCCTTACCCTTTGGATATAAGAACATCTTTCTTTGGATAGACTTTGAGAAAAAAAAGAATGCGCACAATTTTACATTATTTTGATTCTTCATTTCAAGTTTATATGTTAGTTGTTTCATTTAATTCAACATTTTTTAATAATATTACTTCACTATTATTATAATTTATGTCCTATTTGTATTTTTTATAATTACAAATTTTTATTTATTACTGTAACACCCCAAACCCGGCCTGGACATTATGGCCGAATCTAGCATGTCACATTGAAGTGTTTCTCGTAAGACAGGATATCGTTTGAAAAGCCCAATGTTTATTTAGCCTCTTTGTGTGATCTAGAAAATAATTTTAAAACTTGTGTCACTATCAAAAGTATTTACTTTAAAACGTTATTTACTTCAAAATCTCGTTTATCACGGAAGCTTTTGAAACGGTCTTGCATTTTCGTGGTATTTTGGTGAATCATGCATGTCTTTTGAAAACCCACATCCTACGACTAGTAGGTATAAATCATAATAAAAATAATAAAAAACCAAATTAAAGAATAAAACTTAAAGAGGCCTTTTACATAAAAATACCCAAATAAAACTACTTATAAATGAAAAGATAAATTCGGAAGCGTAAGCTGTTGTGTGTCCACCTCCGAGTCCATCGTAGCATTGATCCTCCTAAGGATTATCTGTATAGTTAAAACAGTTGGGTGAGTTTATGAAACTCAGTGTGTAATCCCAATAATAAACAAATAGTAAACAACACAGTCTGGGCCAAAGCCCATATCAGATACAGTTCAATATCAGTTAGGCCTTGGCCCATTTTAGTAGCAGAAGCAGTGGCAATAATTAGTGTAGTAAACATGATCAATGCAGTAACAGTAATCAGGGCAGAATGCAAATAGAAAATCCTAGCCATCCATCCTCTATACTCCACTCTGTCCTGCCCTACACTCCATGTGGGGATAAAATCGACCAACCCATCCTTACACTCCAAATATAGCACCGGTTGCAGCACTAATCAGTATTGCAGCAAAGGTGCCAGTAATATGAACGGCTTAAAGTCATAAGTAGGTCCATAGTTGTCTTGTGTGACCCGTGCAACCTTAGGTCCATAGTCGTCTTGTGTGACCCGTGTGACCATATCAGTACAATACACTTACTCCAAAATATATATCCCATCCCCTTATAATGCAACATGCACCGTGTCATAATATCTTAGATGGATGCAACGTACATAACATGGCATGCTCAAATACAGTCATACACATCGCAGAGCAAATCAGTCATTTTACCTTACAGGGGTATTATAGTCATTTTACCCTACATGGGTATCACAGTCATTTTACCCTACATGGGTCTCACAGTCATTTTACCCTACAGGGTATTACAGTTATTTTTCCCTATGGAGGTATTATAGTCATTTTACCCTATGGGGGTATTTCGGTCATTTTACCCTATAAGGGTAAAATTGTCATTTTATCACATAAAGGCAATATCGTCATTTTATCACATAAGGGCATTATCGTCACTTTATCACATAAGGGTTCAGGTACGCTTACCAACCCAACAGAAGGTCATAGTCGGCTCGGGCGACCCATGCAACTTAAACAGTCAAACAGTGAAAATGGGCCCAATGCCCATAATGCAGCCCATGTGGGCCTACACGCCCGTGTGAACTACACCACCTGGCCCAATATTCGCCACACGCCCATGTGGTTTACCCGTACAGGGCCCACAAGCCCGTTGGGCCCACACGGCCTATTTTGGCCCAACATGGCCCAAAACGGCCTAAGCTCATAAAATCGCTCATGGCAGCCTGTACATTCTATTACCCATGATTTACGTGTTCGGGATACCACACGAGCGAGCGCGCGCTCGTGTAGAGTCAACAATTCATTATTTCGGCTTTTGCCGTTTTACGATTAGAGGTAGTGTGATTACACACCTGATTACGGAATACGCGAAAAAGACCACGAGTACTTCGCCCTACAATCAATCACAAGCTTCGGTTAATCGTTTCCCAAACGACCTATCAAAGGCCCCCACCAAAAACTTGTCTAACAGTTTACCTCTTACCTAATTAAATCAATCGCTTATGACTTGCTTACTGAAGCCATTTGCAAGAGGTTGAAAAATAGGCCTTAGGGTTCGGTTATCAATCACTCAATCAAATAACAGTTGAACAAGACGAACAGTCGCTTACTGAAAACACAGAGTCCATATTTAGGAGGGAAGAACAATCGGCTCTTACCCACACAAGTCAGGAGTACAGAAAGAATGATAGAAGCGCCCCCAATATCAATCCTCAACCTTACTTATATGTTATTGAATTGAATTGCTTCCTATATTATATAAACACAAACATACACAACAAGTTGCATTATAACAATTTGTAAAGCATTTCTTCCTCAACATCCCTTGAATATTTCCTTCCAGGAATACTTATCCAAATTGATGCCACAAGCCCATGGTATACTAGTCCACAACCACCTCGATAACTAATATTCAACAAAAATATGATCTCTAGTTTCAAACATCTCTCCCTAGAGTACATATTTACCAAGATTCTAACAAAACCAAGATCATATCAATTCTTGTTGGTGGACGATCTCATATTGCAAACCAAAAGACAAAAGAATGGTGAGATATTGAAGGTTTGCACCATAGAAGCGTATGCCAAAGAACCATTTTTTGCCTATGCTTTAGAAACTCCAATATGGTATTTGCCTTAAAATCTGTACTAATCCAATTCCATCTAATAGCATCACTTTATTGCACTTCCAATTCCATAATAGATTTTGTAGTTTAGAAGCTTCCTCCAAGCTTACTATTTCATGAAATGAGTTGAACTTGCATGACATTTGTTCTTTGTAGAACATAACTCTCAATCCATACCACCCAAAGTGAGCCATCCTTCAAAATAATCATCCACAAATTTCTCAATTATACATGTCTTGCTCCAAGTAGCCAAAGTCTTCTACACTAAGTCCATCCTCGGACTTAGGGTGGCATGCCTATCCTAGCTCACTCTTACATCAATTGTGAACCTTTCCTTTTTTTCCAAAAGAACAATTTTAGAGTTGCATAACATTTCTTCTCACTTTAAAAGGCAACAAAAAATTTTGAGACTAAAAATTTTTCAAACTAAAACGGAAGCTTCAATAAGCTTCAATCTCCTTGAAAACGAAAGACATTTCGCTTACCAACTCCAAAAATATCTTATACTGAATTACCTAGCAACAAGTGGTACCTCTAAATATCAAAGAATGAGAGTTTCCAATTTAATCACGTGTGCTTGGCTATAAATTCAAAATAAGGGATTAGGTGCTGAACAAATTGTTTTAGATTTATTCATTTACAGCTTTGAAATACATTAAAAAATAATTAAGGGCATATCAAAGACCAATGATTGATTCTAAGGTACCCTTTCAAAAATCTAATAAATTGTTAGAATAAAAATGGGTGTAAACTTTATTCTTTTGCATGTTATGAGATAACCAAACACCTTATGCCTACCAATTATATTCAATGAGACAAATAACAAGTTCATGGCAATAATGAACAAATATAAATACAAAAGGTACCCCTTCTCATCCCTTTTGCCCCAACAAAATATCAAACTAGTCTACCATTAATAGCTATCAAGAACTAATTTGCTTGAATGATACACTTGGCTATTCATTCTCTAACCCCCCCAACATTTGCAGGATAAAACTCCAACTTAGTGAATTCAAAATTTTCCTTATTCCACCTTCAATGCGCATATAGGCAAGAAAATTTTTAATTATAACCATTGACTACCTCCTAAGCCATGAGTACATTATCAATAAGGTCTCTTCCTTAAATGAAAACACTTTAGTTGCCATAAATAAGCGCATTTAAACACTTTTTTCAACCTTTTTTCTAAATTTTTTTCACTTATTTGAAAACTTGACATTTCGTTTAGGTTTGAGATCTTAGGAGCAAGAGCCAACATTGTTGAGTTTAAAGCCGCTACCAATGGCCCAGAGTGAAGAAAATTTGAATGAAAGTCATAACATCCTTTCCCAAAATGCTTCATGGTCTTTGAACGAACTTGTACAAGAAGCCACCAGGATTAGAGGTAATAATACCATTCATTAAGAACATAGTTGCTTTAATCTCCTTTTAGCATTATAATGTGGAAACATGTTATTTTTTTATTTTGTAACACCCTTTACTCGACCCGATCACTGGGTTCAAGATACAGGATGCTACATTCATTTCGGAGCAACTACAATCAATTCATAGTAAAATAATCATTCATACATGCAATCCAATATCAATCACATTCATTATATATTAAACAATTATCTATGGGTTTTAATCAAGCTTACAAAAACTCTTTTTATCAATACGAGTACGAAATAGGACAAAATTGCTAAAATTTTAAATTGTATGGATTGGTATCGCGACTTCATCTAGTTCTCGTCACTATATGGCCATCACAGTGTGTCACATCATGACGACAAGCCCAAAATTGTTACGATGTCATTCATTGTAATGACAACATTCCGAGATCCGAAGTCTGAGGTCATGACATGGCCTATGGTTTTGGCAAAATGCATATTTTTGGTACCTATTACAAAGTTTCCAATCAAGCCTTACAACATATACACCAACTGCCAATTTCAAATAGTTTAAAAAATACCAAAACATGGTAAACAAGCTCATCATATATGCTTAACTTCTAATCATAACATTCATTACTTATACATTACTTTAACTAAAAAATTACATGTTGAGCCTAATAACCAAGTCATGCAATTTCCAAACTATACCTATGCCATACCATTTTGAAACTTATCTTTCCACTTCATTACTAGTACTTGTGAACATTATGCACTTCTATGACATATAAGCCTTAAACATGAAACAAATAACCATTCACTAATACATATCTCAAGCATGTCAATCAAAATATACCATTTCAACTAGGTAACACCATTACCAAATCATGCATTTCTAATTCACATACCATGACAAAGATTCAACTCATCATAGCTTTTTATACATTAAATTTTACAACAAAAAACCTATATACATGCCATAATTCTTGACTCAAAATAATTGTATAGCTATCAATTCATGGATAATGTGAGCTTTGGAATGGTTTAGCTTGACGTGTTCCGCAAAGTGATGATCTACAAGGAAAAGGGAAAACAAATGAGGTAAGCATATAGGATACTTAGTAAGTTCATAGGCAATAAACAAAATGTAACACCCCGAACCCGAAACCGACACCGGAGTCGAACACGAGGTGTTAACTGACTTTAACCCCTTATAAAATTTATTTTCCAGACACTGCCCAATCTGTGTACTAGTCGTTTTAAAAATCATATCTTGAGTTTCGTAACTCGAAAATCAGTTTTGTAATTTTTCCCAGAAACTAGACTCATGTGCCCATCTATGTACTTTTTTCTAGAATTTTTGGTTGGGCCAATTAGTACAGTTTATTAGTCAAATTCTCCCATGTTGCAGGGGTCGACTACACTGACCTTTGCCCATTACGACTTGGATATCTCCCTGCACGGGGCTTCAATACTGATGCCGTTTGTTTCTATGAAAACTAGACTCAGAGAGGAATCTGTACATATATGGTACGACTCCTAATTATCTCTGGTTAATTTATAATGAATTTCCAAAGTTGGAGCAGGGAATCCAGAAACCGTCCTGGCCCTGTCCCACAAAAATCTGTTTATCTCTTAATATACTGCCCATATGATCTTTTCGTTACTTCCTCATGAAAACAGACTCATCGAGCTTCGATTACATAATTTATTCATCAATTAATTCCACTCCTACTATTTTTAGTGATTTTTCAATCTCATGACACTGCTGCTGCCAGCATCTGTTACGAAAGTAACTAGGTCCATTTCATGCCTACCCTTGATCCAACTCAATCGAACATTCGTGCCATTTTCGCATGGCTTAAAGTTTACATGCCAAAGTTCAAACACAACGTAATAGCTTATACATGCCAAAATGTTCTTCTAAGCCAACTAAGAAGAAAGTACCAAAACTTGCTATCCGGTGTGATGACTTCGATGACGGCCTGACCCCGCAAAAATAGATGAGTCCAAGCAACCTATAATGGGTGACAAGGAAACACCGAGTGAGTTTATAACTCAGTAAGTCATAAGCAATGCACTACCATCCATCAATAACATTATCACAAGAGGAAACAAAATGGAACGAGACAATTTACTCCATCCATACCGAACCATACCATAGTTCCTCCAACCTATCGATTCAGTTTCATATCAATTCATGCATTCACATTCCATATACTCATCAATAGGACATTGAAGCATTTTCATAAATCAATTTATTTTCGTTACAATCAAACGACTAAACGGCCTTTCACCCATCCTACGATAAATTTTATGTACGTGACTTCAAGTATATTTATCACATAGGTTCAAACTTACCGAGCTCAACACCAAGTATAAGCATAGCACCTATTAGCCATGTACTCAGGACACTTACCCGATCCGCTGTCCGCGATCGACTCAATAGTGTCGCACACATAGTGTCCATAATGATTCACGAATGTATATTGAGTCCGCACACTCAGTGCTATATAATCAACTCGCACACTTAGTGCTACGTAATCAAATCGCACACTTAGTGCTACATAGTCAAACTCGCACACTTAGTGCCGCATGGTCAATTCGCACACTTAGTGCATCATATTCATTTCGCACACTTAGTGCAACATAGTCAAATCGCACACTTAGTGCTGTACAATTTAATCCCGCGCACTTAGCGCCAATCTCATGGTCATAAATGGTTATACCCGCACGTTTAGTGCCGAGATCAACAACTCAGTACATCTTACCTCTTTTCTTTTCATTCAACAATTTCATCATCACATACGTACATGCATATATATATATGTATATTTATTCATTCCATTCAGCATCAATACATAAACATTATGACCATTTGAAATAATACCAACTACATGCTTAATGACTTACCTTGTGTTGGGTAAGTCGGTTCCAACTCGGCTACTCAGTGATCTTTTCTTTGCCTTTGCTTGATTCTCCTCCTTTAGCTCCTTGAGCTTAATCAATAATTCACTAGTTTAACCATCTTGTTAAACATTCATAATTCAATTTCACATGCTTATGTATGTTTGTATATTCGGCAACCAACCTCACTAATTACTCATGTTGATGGCCGAATGGATGTATGTGTGTACAATGTCAACTATAACATCATGTAATTCCACATATGACTACATTTCTTAAGTTCCACATCTTAATGCCCATTATACATAATCAAATTTAACATCATATATATATTTACTCATGTGGCCGAATATACATACTCCCATATAATATCAAGTACTCACTTTAAGTATATTGCCGAATATACTTAATCATACACACACCTAACCAAAATAATTTCTAAAATCTTTATATCATTTATAATACATCTAATTATCCTTTTTCACATTATCAACTCAAATCACATACATTATTTACTATAACATCTTTACATTCGGCATTGGTGTCAACCATAGTAGCCGATTCTTCCTACTTTGTACCCATGCATCTATTAATCCTTAGTTGGTTCAAACACTTCACACACTAGGATTCATCAAATTTTTTTAACAAGAAATAAAATCTCTAATCCTCAAACTACCATGGCCGAACCTTCATGGAGTTGCTAAGACTCCTCATTTCTACTTCTCACACACTCTCACATCCAAACCCTTTTATTAAACACCCAAAGTCAACCATCTCCTTACCTCATCACCAAAGACATCAAAATACCAACCAAGAACGTAACATTCATGGCCGAATGTCATCTCCATCATTTAACAAAGTTTGAACCATGGCTAGGTAGATTTTGAACTTACAACTTAAAATATACATGAATCTCAAAGAATAACATTAAACATACCTCAATCTAGTTACATGCATGCCCAAACTTCCTCCTAATCCTCTTCCTTAGGATTTTCGGTCAAAAGAGGTTGAAAAAGGATGAACAAAACCTTTCTTTTCCTTCCTTTAGCTCACGGCAATGGGGTGTATGCATGAGACCATTATTATTTTTTCTTTTCTTTTTTTCATCACCCTTCCTTTCATTATTTAATTATCATGCTTATTATTTTATTTTCCTCACCATACATCACTAACACAACATGTTGGTGACATGTTTCCACCCATAGCATGGCCGGCCACTACATATTAGGGAGGGGGAATTTGACATGCAAGTCCCCTTTTTCTTCCACATGCACTAATAGGTCCTCATGCATTGACCTATCACATTTTAAAATTTTCTCATATAAGTCCTATTGACTAAATTCACATGCAATCGACTAAATCGAAGCTTGAAATTTTCACACATTCATGATTACATATTCTAGACAATAAACATCACATTCGAACCTTTCGGTGACTCGGTTTAGCGGTCCCGAAACCACTTCCCGACTAGGGTCAATTTTGGGCTATCACAACTCTCCCTCACTTAAGAAATTTTCCTCCTCGAAAATCTTATCGGTAAATAGGTTTGGATATCGTTCTTTCATCGAGCTCTCAGGTTCCCAGGTTGCTTCCTCGATCCCGTGTTTGAGCCACAACACCTTAACCAACGGAACCCTTTTATTTCGCAACTCTTTCACTTCACGAGCTAGGATACGAATCGGTTCTTCTTCATAGCTCAAGTCAGATTGAATTTCAACTTCTGAGGGATTAATCACATGTGACGGATCGGATCTATAACGTCGAAGCATTGAAACATGGAAGACATCGTGCATCCTTTCAAGTTCAGGGGGCAAAATCAATCTATATGCAACCGGCCCCACTCGTTCGGAAATTTCGTACGGCCCAATGAATCTCGGGCTCAACTTGCCTTTACGGCCAAATCTGAGTACCTTCTTCCAAGGTGACACTTTAAGAAACACTTTATCTCCCACCTGATATTCAATGTCCTTTCGTTTTAAATCCGCATACGACTTTTGACGATCTGTGGCTACCTTCAGACTTTCGCGGATTACCTTTACTTTTTGTTCGGCATCTTTAATCAAATCAACTCCGAAAATTTTACTTTCACCAAGCTCGGTCCAAAACAATGGCGTACGGCATTTACGACCGTACAAAGCCTCATAAGGTGCCATCTTAATACTTGATTGAAAACTATTGTTGTAAGCGAATTCAATCAAAGGTAAATACCGTTCCCATGAACTACTGAACTTGAGGATGCAACATCTCAACATATCCTCAAGTATCTGAATTATCCACTCGGATTGACCATCGGTTTGGAGGTGAAAAGCGGTGCTAAAATGCAGCTTGGTACCCAAAGCTTCTTGCAATTTCTTCCAAAATCGTGAGGTAAATCTCGGATCTCTATCCGACACGATAGAAATAGGTACTCCATGTAATCTCACAATCTGAGAGACATACAATTTGGCTAGTTTATCCAATGAAAGATCCGTACGCACGGGGATAAAGTGAGCCGACTTAGTCAGCCTATCAACAACAACCCAAATCGCATCCTTCTTACTTGCGGACAATGGCAGTCCGGACACAAAGTCCATTGTGACTCGGTCCCATTTCCACTCGGGTATCATGATCGGCTGAAGTAACCCTGAAGGCACTTGATGTTCTGCTTTCACTTGTTGACATATTAAACATCTCGAAACAAAGTCGGAGATGTCTCGTTTCATACCATGCCACCAAAATCGACGTTTCAAGTCGTACATTTTCGTGCTCCCCGGGTGAATTGACATTCGGCTACAATGGGCTTCGTTCAGAATCATCGGAATGAGTTCCGAATTCCTTGGAACACACAAACGACTTCTAAACCTCAAACAACCATCATCATCAATCTGAAACTCCGATTCCTTGTTCGGGACACACTCAGCTCGTTTTGCAACCAATTCATCATCGACTTTCTGAGCTTCACGAATTTGATGAGTCAATAATGGTTTGGCTTTTAATTCAGCTACTAACACATTGTCAGGTAGAACAGACAAGTGTACATTCATCGCTCGCAAAGCAAACAGTGATTTCCGGCTTAAGGCGTCCGCAACCACATTAGCCTTTCCCGGGTGGTAATCAATGACAAGCTCGTAATCTTTCAACAACTCAAGCCAACGTCTTTGTCGCAGATTCAAGTCTCGTTGAGTCATCAAATATTTGAGACTTTTGTGATCCGAAAACACATGGCACTTCTCACCAAACAAATAATGTCGCCATATTTTCAATGCAAACACAATAGCGGCTAGTTCGAGATCATGGGTCGGATAATTTCTCTCGTGTGGCTTCAATTGTCTCGACGCATAGGCCACAACTCGACCTTCTTGCATCAATACGCAACCCAACCCAAGTAGGGATGCGTCACTATAAATGACAAACTCTTTACCCGATTCGGGTTGCACCAAAATTGGAGCTTCAGTCAAATGAGTTTTCAGTTGATCGAAGCTTTTCTGACATTTCTCCGTCCATTCGAACTTAACATCCTTTTGAAGTAGCTTCGTCATTGGTGTGGCTATCATCGAGAAACCTTTGACAAATCGTCGGTAATAACCGGCGAGCCCTAGAAAGCTCCGGACTTCGGTAACATTTCTCGGAGGCTTCCAGTTAAGTATGGCTGAAATTTTGCTCGGGTCAACTCGAATACCCGATGCGGATACCACATGACCCAAGAAGCTAACCTCTCTTAACCAGAACTCACACTTACTGAACTTAGCATATAACTGCTTATCCCGAAAAATTTGCAACACTAGCCTCAGATGCTCAGTATGTTCGGTCTCATCTCTTGAATAGACCAAGATGTCATCAATAAACACAACTACGAACCGATCCAAATACGGCCTGAAGATCCGATTCATCAAATCCATAAACACCGCAGGGGCATTAGTGAGCCCAAACGGCATCACTAAGAACTCGTAGTGACCGTACCTCATTCTGAAAGCAGTTTTGGGTACGTCCGAATCTCGAAACCGCAACTGATAATAACCCGATCTCAAATCTATCTTTGAAAACACCGATGCTCCCTTTAATTGATCGAACAGATCATCAATACGCGGTAACGGATACTTATTCTTTATCGTCACTTTATTCAGTTGACGATAGTCAATGCACAACCTCATGGTTCCGTCCTTCTTTTTCACGAACAATACTGGTGCACCCCAAGGTGAGAAACTCGGTCGAGTGAAACCGCTATCCGTCAATTCTTGCAACTGAGCTTTCAACTCTTTTAACTCGGTTAGTGCCATACGATACGGAGCGATCGAAATTGGCGTAGTTCCAGGTACAAGCTCAATACCAAACTCTACCTCCCGAACAGGTGGCAAACCCGGTAACTCTTCAGGAAAAACATCTGGGTATTCACAAACCACCGGCACCGATTCGGGTTTCTTTTCTAACTCCTTGTCATCAAGTACATACGCGAGGTATGCTTCGCACCCTTTCCTTACATATTTCTGGGCCAACATTGCTGATATTACAGCTGGCAACCCCCTTAAGTCCGCAGACTCAACTCGGATTATTTCGTTATTTGCGCACCTCAAATCGATAGTCTTGCTTTTGCAATTCACAACCGCATCATGCGCGGTTAACCAATCCAAACCAAGAATAACATCAAACTCGTCGAACGGCAAAAGCATCAAATCGGCCGAAAAACAGGATTCTCAGATTATTAGAGGGCATCTCTTACACACTTTATCAACAAGTACGCATTGACCCAAAGTGTTTGATACTCGAATTACGAGCTCAGTAGACTCAACAGGTAGAGTCTTACTGGTTGCTAAGGTTTCGTATACATATGAATGAGTAGAACCAGGGTCAATCAATGCAATCACATTAGTATCAAAGAGAGTGAAGGTACCAGTGATGACGTCGGGGAGGATGCCTCCTCTCGTGCGCGAATGGCATATGCTCTAGCAGGAGTACGGTTCTCGGCTCGATCGGCCGTATCAGAGGCCCCCTCTGACTACCACCCCTGCCTCCTAAAATTCTCGGTGGTCTACCTCTAGATGTCACTCCACTAGGTCTTGCACCTTGAATCTTATTCTTCTCATCCAGCTCCGTGCAATCTCTAATGAAGTGGTCCTTCGAACCGCATCCGTAACAGGCCCTGCTAGTAGACTTGCCCCAACATTCACCTAGGTGTCGTCTTCCACATTGGGGACATTCAGGTTTCTCGTGACGATTATTGCCCACACTAGCTACCGAAGTAGCTCGGGAGCCCATCGATGGTCTTGCCCTGATGGAAATTCCCGCAGTCGCCCTCGACTTATTAATGTCCTCCCTGAACTTCTTTACAGCTGAGAACGGAGCTTTACCCGTCGATCTTTTACGATAATCTCTAGCTTCAAATTCAGCCTTCCTCTTCTCCTTTCCAAGTTCTTCCGCCTTGTAGGCTCATTCGACTAGTGTTACGAATTCTTTTATTTCCAAAATACCCATTAGTAGCTTTAAATCTTCATTCAATCCTTCCTCGAATCTTTTGCACATAGCAACCTCATCAGCTACACACTCCCGGGCATACCTACTGAGTCTTACGAATTCATGTTCGTATTCAGATACAGTCATACGGCCTTGCTTGAGTTCCAAGAACTCCTTACGCTTCTGATCAATGAACCGTTGGCTAATAAATTTCTTTCGGAATTCCGTTTGAAAGTAGTCCCAAGTTACTCGCTCGTTCGGGACTATGGAAATCAAGGTCCTCCACCAATAGTAGGCTGAGTCTCGCAACAAAGATACAGGACATTTTAGACATTCGTCGGGTGTGCATGACAATTCATCGAACGTCCGAATGGTGTTATCAAGCCAGAACTCGGCCCTTTCGGCATCATCAGTTACTATGGCCTTGAACTCCTCGGCCCCACGCTTCCTAATCAAGTCTACAGGTGGCTTACTCAGCCTCACAGGATCAGCGACTGATGGCATTACAGGCTCTTGGGGTGGATTATTCAAATTTGGGAATTGTTGGACAGCCGGGTTGGTTCGGGCATATTGCGCGACCCACTCATTCATCATGGTAAAGAAGGCTTGTTTAGCCCCCTCACCTTGATTATTCGCAGATGACTGAGGTTCAACAGGCGGCGTCCCTTGTGCAGGAGCAGCCGCTACACTCTCAACGTCATCCGCTAGGGTTCTTTCTTCACCGGGGTCCATTTACTAATCAAAACAAAAACATTTCAACCGTCAGAAGTCATCACACATTTAAACATTAACATTCGGCATGTATAGCTAGACTCATACGCGCTATGGTAGTCCTAGAACCGACTAAACCATAGCTCTGATACCAATCAAATGTAACACCCGAACCCGAAACCGACACCGGAGTCGAACACGAGGTGTTAACTGACTTTAACCCCTTATAAAATTTATTTTCCAGACACTGCCCAATCTGTGTACTAGTCGTTTTAAAAATCATATCTTGAGTTTTGTAACTCGAAAATCAGTTTCGTAATTTTTCCCAGAAACTAGACTCATTTGTCCATCTATGTATTTTTTCTAGAATTTTTGGTCAGGTAAATTAGTACAGTTTATTAGTCAAAGTCTCCCATGTTGCAGGGGTCGACTACACTGACCTTTGCCCATTACGACTTGGATATCTCCCTGCACGGGGCTTCAATACTGATGCCGTTTGTTTCTGTGAAAACTAGACTCAGAGAGGAATCTGTACATATATGGTACGACCCCTAATTATCTCTGGTTAATTTATAATGAATTTTCAAAGTCGGATCAGGGAATCCAGAAACCGTTCTGGCCCTGTCCCACAAAAATCTGTTTATCTCTTAATATACTGCCCATATGATCTTTTCGTTACTTCCTCATGAAAACAGACTCATCGAGCTTCGATTACATAATTTATTCATCAATTAATTCCACTCCTACTATTTTTAGTGATTTTTCAATCTCATGACACTGCTGCTGCCAGCATCTGTTACGAAAGTAACTAGGTCCATTTCATGCCTACCCTTGATCCAACTCAATCGAACATTCGTGCCATTTTCGCATGGCTTAAAGTTTACATGCCAAAGTTCAAACACAACGTAATAGCTTATACATGCCAAAATGTTCTTCTAAGCAAACTAAGAAGAAAGTACCAAAACTTGCTATCCGGTGTGATGACTTCGATGACGGCCTGACCCCGCAAAAATAGATGAGTCCAAGCAACCTATAATGGGTGACAAGGAAACACCGAGTGAGTTTATAACTCAGTAAGTCATAAGCAATGCACTACCATCCATCAATAACATTATCACAAGAGGAAACAAAATGGAACGAGACAATTTACTCCATCCATACCGAACCATACCATAGTTCCTCCAACCTATCGATTCAGTTTCATATCAATTCATGCATTCACATTCCATATACTCATCAATAGGACATTGAAGCATTTTCATAAATCAATTTATTTTCGTTACAATCAAACGACTAAACGGCCTTTCACCCATCCTACGATAAATTTTATGTACGTGACTTCAAGTATATTTATCACATAGGTTCAAACTTACCGAGCTCAACACCAAGTATAAGCATAGCACCTATTAGCCATGTACTCAGGACACTTACCCGATCCGCTGTCCGCGATCGACTCAATAGTGTCGCACACATAGTGTCCATAATGATTCACGAATGTATATTGAGTCCGCACACTCAGTGCTATATAATCAACTCGCACACTTAGTGCTACGTAATCAAATCGCACACTTAGTGCTACATAGTCAAACTCGCACACTTAGTGCCGCATGGTCAATTCGCACACTTAGTGCATCATATTCATTTCGCACACTTAGTGCAACATAGTCAAATCGCACACTTAGTGCTGTACAATTTAATCCCGCGCACTTAGCGCCAATCTCATGGTCATAAATGGTTATACCCGCACGTTTAGTGCCGAGATCAACAACTCAGTACATCTTACCTCTTTTCTTTTCATTCAACAATTTCATCATCACATACGTACATGCATATATATATATGTATATTTATTCATTCCATTCAGCATCAATACATAAACATTATGACCATTTGAAATAATACCAACTACATGCTTAATGACTTACCTTGTGTTGGGTAAGTCGGTTCCAACTCGGCTACTCAGTGATCTTTTCTTTGCCTTTGCTTGATTCTCCTCCTTTAGCTCCTTGAGCTTAATCAATAATTCACTAGTTTAACCATCTTGTTAAACATTCATAATTCAATTTCACATGCTTATGTATGTTTGTATATTCGGCAACCAACCTCACTAATTACTCATGTTGATGGCCGAATGGATGTATGTGTGTACAATGTCAACTATAACATCATGTAATTCCACATATGACTACATTTCTTAAGTTCCACATCTTAATGCCCATTATACATAATCAAATTTAACATCATATATATATTTACTCATGTGGCCGAATATACATACTCCCATATAATATCAAGTACTCACTTTAAGTATATTGCCGAATATACTTAATCATACACACACCTAACCAAAATAATTTCTAAAATCTTTATATCATTTATAATACATCTAATTATCCTTTTTCACATTATCAACTCAAATCACATACATTATTTACTATAACATCTTTACATTCGGCATTGGTGTCAACCATAGTAGCCGATTCTTCCTACTTTGTACCCATGCATCTATTAATCCTTAGTTGGTTCAAACACTTCACACACTAGGATTCATCAAATTTTTTTAACAAGAAATAAAATCTCTAATCCTCAAACTACCATGGCCGAACCTTCATGGAGTTGCTAAGACTCCTCATTTCTACTTCTCACACACTCTCACATCCAAACCCTTTTATTAAACACCCAAAGTCAACCATCTCCTTACCTCATCACCAAAGACATCAAAATACCAACCAAGAACGTAACATTCATGGCCGAATGTCATCTCCATCATTTAACAAAGTTTGAACCATGGCTAGGTAGATTTTGAACTTACAACTTAAAATATACATGAATCTCAAAGAATAACATTAAACATACCTCAATCTAGTTACATGCATGCCCAAACTTCCTCCTAATCCTCTTCCTTAGGATTTTCGGTCAAAAGAGGTTGAAAAAGGATGAACAAAACCTTTCTTTTCCTTCCTTTAGCTCACGGCAATGGGGTGTATGCATGAGACCATTATTATTTTTTCTTTTCTTTTTTTTCATCACCCTTCCTTTCATTATTTAATTATCATGCTTATTATTTTATTTTCCTCACCATACATCACTAACACAACATGTTGGTGACATGTTTCCACCCATAGCATGGCCGGCCACTACATATTAGGGAGGGGGAATTTGACATGCAAGTCCCCTTTTTCTTCCACATGCACTAATAGGTCCTCATGCATTGACCTATCACATTTTAAAATTTTCTCATATAAGTCCTATTGACTAAATTCACATGCAATCGACTAAATCGAAGCTTGAAATTTTCACACATTCATGATTACATATTCTAGACAATAAACATCACATTCGAACCTTTCGGTGACTCGGTTTAGCGGTCCCGAAACCACTTCCCGACTAGGGTCAATTTTGGGCTATCACACAAAACTTACCTTGTCTTCTATCTTAATACAATAGGTTACCATCACTTGGTATAGTTTGGCTAGACATGGCAATTCAAAACAAAAACAAGGTGAGCTTTAACTTATACTCAAACCATATGATACACATTCACTTATCGTGACAATTCATGACATTTTACTTAAGAAATTTTAAAAGTATTCAATCAAGAGATGATACAATTACATATATGTAAAAACCAATATTCCAATTCATAGTTCATGCTTGATTCAACAATTTTCCATTCGAAACATCAAGCTCATATCATTCCATTTTAAAATTTCATTTTCCTATTCATCATTTTTCTTGATGAATCCTTGTAAATGGACTGAATACATAGGTATCTACACCACAGTTGCTTTTTTAAGCTGAAATAAACATATTAGGCCACTCGTTCAGTCTACATCTTTAAAATGACGCATTGGATTACTCGTTTGAGCTAAACTTGTGTCACATGTATTTGTGAGTCCGCAACAAATGTTAGATCTTTATAACATCTGTAAATAAATCCCATACAAGTGTGCACAAGACCTTATTGGCATATCAATCATATCCTAACATTTACTAAGTTCACATGGGCATCTATAACACATGTAAACATCTCTTTTTAATTTATTCAAATTTTAGCCCTTTTAACCAAATTCAAAATCAAACACATATGTAAATACAAATCAAACATACAAAAAACTATATAAATAAATACCATATAACCTTATTTTATTGAAACACCAACCAAGTTGAACCTTCAGGGGCTAATCAACAACTTTAGTTTTTCCTCGATTATCTCTGGTTTGATCCAATTCTTGATCTATTCAATTTTCCATTCAATTCATCAATACCAAACATTTATACATTATGTCATGATATGAATGAACTTATGAAATATCATTTTTTGATACACCTAAAGTTTTATATTTTATTCAATTTAGTCCCTGAGTTTCAAAATAACCATATCTGTAATACTCCACACCTGTATTCAACGCCGAAATAGGGTTACGGAGCATTACCAGACTTATAAAACAATTAAACATTCATTTCACATACATTTTCAAATTTCATGCAATCATCATTCAAACTCAATCACATTGTCCCTAATCCGAGCCTACGAGGCCCAAAACATACATTCGGAGTGGTTCAGGACTAAACTGATAACTTATGAATTTCAAGGAAACTCAGAAAATTGTACAAAATATGGGAGACACACGCCCGTATGGCCCGGCCGTGTGTCTCACATGGCCAAAGACACGCCCGTGTCACAGGCCGTGTGGACTTTCCAATTGGGATCACATGGTCGTGTCCCTATAACACCCCAAATCTCGAAAACCCTTGTTAAAATTATTTTTGTGTGTTTTTGGTGTGGATGTATGTTTGCCTTAGTGGTTTAATGTTTTGGGAGTGTTTGAGAATTCATGGGTTCAATCCCTGGCTTGAGCAAAATTTTGATTTTATTTGAGTAAACCCTTGTCTTCAGCTAGTATACTTTTAAATTAATGTGTTTAAGGCATGACATAAAAAGCATGCTAGACTAGTGGCAAATGGCGTGTTGCTAATGCTAAAGGACTTGAGTTCGAGTCCTACTGCACGCGAGGGATATCTTTTTGCTGCTGTGCCGTGTAGGTGGTTGTATACCACTGGGACTCCGAAGCTTAGACAGTTGAGGTGTTTGAGTAGAGAAAGGGTTCATGTAGCTAAAATTCTAGGAGAAAATTTGGGGATGTGGATAGTAGAGTAACCGGTTGAGTGATTTGGGGAGGTGATCGTGGGGAGCTGATGAGTGAGGGGAGGTTGTGCCGTATGGGGACTCTTGACACCCTTTGAATTTCAGTTTTTGGGTGTGTTTTGGCACACTATTCTTTGGTGCCTTTCTCTCTTTCTTTTGGTGATTTCGGGGTAAAATTCTGAAGCTTCTCATTCTTTCTTTCTAAAACTGAATACTGTTATTATTCCTGGGGCATCTTTAGTCCCCTAACCACTTTGTTGTCAAGGCCAACTCCTTATTTCCTTTGTTCGGTTTTAGGAAATTGCTCCCTGTTTCCTTTAGTCTTTCCCTTTTCCACTAGATCTTTTCTCCTTGGCCAAATACATCATCATCATCTCTCTCTCTTTCAATTCTCAAGGTTATCTGAGTTCATCTACTATTGTGACTGTATACCCCTTGTTTCCATTCTTCTTCTTCATTCTTCAAAACCATTCTACTTACGGTCTTTTCCTTTTTGGTAGCCAGACAGATTACTCCTTCTCATTGCGGTGTCTTGCTGTTCTTTGTCAAAGCGGTAAGTAGTATTGCACTGTTGAAGGTCGAGTACCTTTTTCCCTTCTAGCCGATTCGCATCTTTCTTTTTCTGAGGTGTGGTGATTCTTTCGTGTTCCAGAACTACTCGGAAAGTGAAGGAGTTGTTAGTAGATACTGAAGCTGTAACACCCCAAACCTAGCCTAGATGTTAGGACCGGATCCGGTGCGCCACATCGTTGCGTTCAAAACGTTCCGTATTACTTAGTTTGGAAAACTTAGTTGGTGTTGTAAAAGATACTTTTAAAAGTAGGTTAAAGTGAATAGAAGCTGTGCACCAGGTAGGAAACCAGGAAAAGAGGAGGTGAGTCCGTCGGAGTGCTTAAGTACCAAGCTCCCTTCGGATCCAATCCTAGACATGCACACCACCATTGCCACACCTTAACGACTCGTATAATTTTGAGAAAATCGTCTGGTTATGTCTACCTTAAGAAAATGATTAAGTTTGGAAACGTTTGCTTAGCGGAAGTCTTACTTGTAATCGTGTTATTTTGAAATCCCTTAATGTTTTTGAAAACGCGTCCTAAAGCTAACCCATTTACCTTAGTTATCATAGTTTTCTTCATCATAATAAAATAAAATAATAAAAGTAAAACAAAACCATAAAAATAATTAAGTGGCCTTATTACACTTAAAACCCAAAACCATAAATGAAATTAAAAGGACGTCCAGTTCACCAGAAAGAAACCAGGTTCGTAGAAACATGTGGCCAGTCCGAATCCCTCACAGCTCCAAGCCCACTATGGTTGAGGATTACCTACGAGGATGAAAATAAGGGGTGAGTTTTGGGAAACTCAGTGTGTAATTCAACCCAACCATAGCCTAAATCAGTTCAAACCACAGAGACAGAATAAGTTGGCCTTAGCCCAGAACAGATTTCAGAATAAAGCCCATAGGCCCAGAACAGATCAGAACAGATATATCATGCTTATGCAGAAACCCAACCATATCCAACCATGTGCACCCCCATACCATCCTTTCACCATGTGGGGAGACTACTCGACCCACCCAACCGCTACACGCCACAGAAATATGCAGCATGGCTACCAGATACAGAAAATGTGACAGAGTCACCAGATACAGATATTTTGTGGCAGTGCCACCAGAACAGATATATGTGGCAGGGCCACCAGAACAGATCATTTGTGGCATAGCCACCAGGACGCTTCCTCCATAATATAACCCATGTCCCCATGCAACAGATATACATTCATGGCATACATCATACAGATTTAATTCATCATGCTTTTCAGACAAAATTAACCCTAGGGATATAAAGGTCATTTTGCATACATAAGGGTGTAATGGTAAATTTGCATACATAGGGGTATAATGGTAATTTTGCATACATAGGGGTATAATGGTAATTTTGCATACATAGGGGTATTCTAGTACATCTAACTATTTCTAAGGTTTTCATGCATATCGTAGCCATTACGTTTAGCTAGAAACTCTTACCGAGTGTTCTTACCGAATTCGGCCCGTTGGCCCATTGACCCAGTTTTGGCCCATTAAACCCAAAATATCAAAACGCACGAAATCGCGCGTACTGCAGTTTTATCACTTTCGATTACCAGTAATAATTACCCATACATCTTACGAGCATTCGCACACTCGCAAGTGCCCAAAATACCGACTTTTCGGCATTTTGGCTTTTCGGCTTTTGCCGATCTAGCCTATGAGAGGGTGTCAGTTACACACCTGTTTTGGGATTTCCTCGACGAGATCTACACACGAACTGCCTACAATTGAATCACTTAATATTACTCCAAATATCGAAATAAGATTGAGTATATAGTCCCCTACCACATTCGGCCAAACATGCCTAAAACCCTTATTGCTCTTACCTTATTGCCGAAAGATGGTTAACTCCAAAGATTCGATCGCTCCACCTGTCCAAGCCCTTGATCAACCGCCTCTAAATCACGCTATTACCAAAACAAAATAGTTATAACGACCCCTCAGGGTTACAAGTCCAAATCGACAACCTCCCTAACTTTTAGGGATTTCGGCTTTTCCTAAAATATGTAAGAAGACTAAGTTTTGGAGAAGACTTACCACCAATTCCTTAGTGACTGATTCCAATGAGTTTCCCACTCGATCCCGATGTAGATCTAAGCCCTCAGATGATAACAAAAGTCGATCTTTCAGTGACTTCAGTATTCGGCCAAGTCCCTTTTAATGTGGGGTTTTTGGCTTTTTGCAACTTGTGTTTAGAAAGGTAAAACGAGAGGGTTTTGCTATGGTCTTGTCGTCAAAACTTGAGGTTTTAGAGGGCTGGTGAATCGGCCACAAATGATGAAGAGAAGAGATGTGGTTTTGGTTATAAGAAATCGGCACAAAAAGAATCAAGCTTTTGGGATTTCGGCTTTTTATGGCCAAAGGCTATGAAGGTTTTGAAACGATTGAAGGGAAAAATGGAGATGAACAAGATGGTAGGAAGGTTCGGCAATGGAGGAAAGGAGATGAAGAAAAAGGTTGATGAGGAGAGCAGAAAAGTCAGGAAACGGCACCAACTACCCTAAGTGCCGAATTTATACTAGCTCCTTAACCTAGCCGAATTTTTGCCCCCTTAAAGAATCCCTTGGCCGGCCACCTCTTACTCTTTAAGAGTCCAACATTCAGCCAACACATCTCTCCCTAATCAGCTCCTAATTTCTATCCCTTATCCCCTCCTTGCTCCATCTCCTGAGCAACTCAAACTCTTGTTAACAGTCTTTTACTTCATTTCCATTACCTACCTTTTCTGTTCATAAAAATTAATCCCTTGTTTTGCTATCAATGTGACTCGAACCTGGGTCCTCCCTAGCTTCCACACGCCACTTATAGCCTTCCCTGTGGCGTCACATGCCACCTCACCACTTGCTTCCCTGTGATCTATTTTACACAATTAATTCCTCAAAGCCCAATTTACCATAACCCCTTTCTCTTATGGAATTAAAATTAATTAAAACTATCGGGTTATCCTAAGCTTGGGCCTTCTAGAGGCCCACTATCACAATTAAACCTACACTTAACAAGTAGAACACAGAATTTTTAATTTTACAAACTTTTTCAGAATTCCCAAAAAAAAATTTGCGGCGTTACAGAAGCTGTCGGAACCATTCCCTCATCACTCTATCAAGGTAATTATATTTGCGACTATGGTTGTTAGCTAGTGCATGTCGTGAGGGATATTGTCCGATTGCTCTATTTTCCCCTAACTTGGGTTTTGTGTGTTCAATAAGCCAGTATATAGTTCAAGTCATATATTTATGTGTTCATTGTTTCTTTGTCAATGTAGCTATTCGATTAGGAGGACAAATCAGCCTTTGTAAATGGTTCAACGGGGTTAATCGCACTCTTTCAACCAAGGCAAGTTTTAGATGTTATCTTAAGTTGGGGTTAGAAAATGGTGATTAACCCTAGTATCGAGCGTCTAACAGAATATTCTGATTGAATGTAGGTTGGGGGAACTCTTTGGAGAGATACACACTTCATAAACAGGTGTGTGCATCACTACCTTTAGATATGAAATGGCAAAAGCCCAAAAGCCGAAAAGTGAACTATCGACACCACACGGGCATATGACCGCCCGTGTGACGGGCCGTGTGATAAGACATGGTCGTGTGGTCGATGAGGTGGCCATGAACATTTTCATAGACCAAAACGATATTGGGCCATTTTGGGCCGAACTGGGTCGTGTGGGCCCTCATGGGAAAGTCGCACAAAAGTGTGGTAAATAGTAGGCCAGGCTGTGTAAACTGCACGACTAAGGCCATTTCTAGGCTATGTGGGCCATACGAGCATATGGGTCCACATGGGCCCATAATAAGGGCTATAGGCCCATTATCACTAATTGTCTGTTAAGGTTGTACGATTTGCCCAAGACGACTGTGGACCTACTATTGGGCCAGTAAGTGTACCTAGACCCTTATTTTGGTAAGATCACGGTTTTAACCCTATGTGACATATGATTGTTTGAGCTTGCTATTCTTACTGTATTTACTTTTATATTATGCTACATTGCATGGGGTGGGATATATGATCTTTGGGGGAAGTGTGCTGAAAAGCTATAAGCCTATTACTGGTAGCTTTGCTGCATATACTGTTTTAGTGTCGCAACCGGTACTACTTGGTGCCTAGGGATGGGTGGGTCGATTTTATCCCTACATGGAGTGTAAGGTTATACAGAGATGGTGTGTAGAGGATGGATTGGGTAGGACTGTTCATTTGCATACTGTACTGATATGTTAATGGGCTTAGGCCCAGACTGGTATTGTCACTGAAACAGGCTCAGGCCCATATTGCTACTGTTACTAAAATGGGCTTAGGCCCTAACTATTACTGAAAGGGCTTAGGCACAAATTGTGCTTACTCTAATCATTGCTTTTATGGGATTTCACACACTGAGTTTTCAAAAACTCACCCATATGTTAACTGTGCAAGAAATTCCCAAGAGTAGACGGATCGAGGCGACTGAGGACTCAATGGCGGCCACTCGAATTAGTTAATTTTTTAATTTTATAATGTCGTGCAATCTGACCAAGTGTCACACATCCCATACAAGTGTGCACAAGACCCTATTGGCATGTCAATCATATCCTAACGTTTACTAAGTTCACATGGGCATCTATAACACATGTAAACATCTCTTTTTAATTTTTTCAAATTCTAGCACTTTTAACCAAATTCAAAATCAAACACATATATAAATACGAATCAAATATACACCAACCAAGTTGGGTCACATGGCCAACACACACGCTCGTGTGACTATCCTGTGTGCCCTAAGATATGGCCATAAACGCCTGTGTGCCAAGCCGTGTGCTAAGCTGTGCCAAACTTGTAGGGCATACTGACTTATGCCACACGACCAAGACACACACCCGTGTGCTGGGTAGTGTCGAGCATACTGACTTGATTTAAATTTCAAAACTAAAGGACACACGGCCGCGCAATTTGTCCTTGTCTTACACACGGTTGAGACACACGTCTGTGTCTTTGCCTGTGCGGACAAAAATAGGCTATTTACCAAGCAAATTTGCCACCAAACTTTGCACATACCTAAAACAATCCATTTGGCATCAAAACATAGCATATATATTCACATTCATCTACTATAAACCAAGCATAAATTATACCATTTCAAAGCAAACCAATACATATCACAACAATACCACAATATGGCATTCAATTTCATACCCAAAACTCACTTTTACAATATAACAAATTAACCAATTCCAAATATGCATTATTTGCCTAGGTTCAATAGCATGTCAATATTTATAACTCAACCATTTGATATCCATATCATCTAGTATCAATAAGCATCATATAACCCACATCCAACACATCACACAAGCCATATGCACACATGTGTATATATGATCAACTATATCAAAATAAGCCAACTCCATGGATATATACAGAACCAAACTTTAGACACTTACAAACCTATTCAAATGGCTAAATTCATTATCAATACATAACCAAAATGGCCATAATCCTATACATGCCATATACTCAAAATACTTAAGTTAAAAAGTACCAAAGTGATAGTTGTATAGTGTGATGAAGTCTCCGACAGTTCCCGGATATGAGCTAGCTTTAAATTCACTATAAAACACGGAAAAATAAACAATGTAAGCTATAAAGCTTAGTAAGCTCATATGAAAATAATAAGCAAAACTCACTATCTAATTACCATTCAAATATATGCATATAACATACTACAAAATATTTAACCACAATGCTAACATATATTCAATCACCTATTTAACCATGAACTCAATTCTTTCATATGTTCAATTCATGTACAATTTTTGTACATACCTGTGTTGATACATATTTATTTCTCACCATTTCATATCTTCGATATACCCGTTGAATCATTTGGAATAATACAGGATACTTGGGAATCTCACACCTTAAGTGACAATATATAGCCGAAGCTATCTCAATAACATAACTCAATAATGCTCACTTTCGAGCTATCAACGGGTCTGCTCACAATTTATGCAATATTAAAGCATTTAAAACACAAATATCACAATACTTATTATATACGAACCTACCTCGAATGTAAAAATTACAAATTAAGTCAATTAATTTGAAACCTTATTCTTTCCTCGATCTAAATTTGTATTTTGCCATTCTTGATCTAAATATAATCAAAATTAACTTATTTAATAATCTCTCTATTCAATTTAATCCAAAAACACACATTAAGACACTTTTACATTTTTACCCCTAACATTTCACATTTTTGCAATTTAGTCCTTACTTCATAAAATCACAAATTCATACAATTCAACCAAAACCTATGCTACCCAAATTTCAATTAGGTCCCTAGAAATCCATATTTTCCATTTATTTCACAATTTAACCATAAAATTTACACATTTCATAATTTAATCCCTAATTGTACATTTTACTAAAAATCACTTAACAAATGTTGTTTATATAACAACAAGCATGCGTTTTCTATCATTAAACATCAAAACACACCAACATTCATCAATGGAAAAACCCTAAACCTTTAACAATTTTGCAAATTAATCCTTGGGCTAGCTAGATTAAGCTGCAACAATCTCAAAAACATAGAAATCATGAAAAATGGGACAAAACCGTACCTTAATGAGCTATGAAACCTTGGCAAATATCAATCCCTAAAAATGGCTTTTCTTCTTGTTAAGAATTGACAAAGAAGATGATAGCCTTAAAAATTTGGTTTTTGCTTTATTTATTTTACTTTAATAACTTACCTTTTTAACCTTAATTATAAATTATTAAAAACACTTAATACATGTCCATAAAACTCCATTCATTTTAACAATGGAATACTTACCACATAAGGACCACCACTATTTAATTTCATAGCCATTTAATACCTTTAACTAATAGAACACAACTTTTACACTTTACGCGATTTAGTCCTTTTTATCAAATTAAACATTCAAACGATAATGAACTTTTCACACAATTATACTATCATGCCATAGACATTAAAATAATAATAAAATAATTATTTTGACCTCAGATTTGTGGTCCCAAAATCACTGTTCTAGTTTGACTAAAAACGGGATGTTACAATACTTTCTATTTTGAGCCTCGGTTTGAAAACCATCTTTAATTACATTCATTAAAGATCCTCTACTATCTACTTATACCAAAATTTTGCAACAATATTTCATTTTATTCACTTTGGTCCCTATGTGAGAATCTAACAATTAAGTGTTATAATCTAGTCAATTTTCATAATCTGAGCTTAAAATCTATCATTTTAACACCAAATTCTTTAAGAAAACACAGTGGAAACTTTAGAAAACTTTTATAGTTTGTATATGGGCTAGCTAAATCAAGCTCCCATGGCCTCAAAAACATAAAAATTACAAGAAAAGGACTTAATTGAGCTTACTTAATCTTAGCCAAAAGTTTGAAGCTTTCAAAGGGTTTTCTTCCTTTCAATTCTTGGTAAGATTAAGAATATGAAGAAAAGATGACATCTTTTACCTTATTTTCTCTTATATAATTAGGTTAGGGCCTAATTAACTTAATTAATTAAACTAATTATGCTTTAATTAATCTTAAACTAATCTTAATTAACCTTAGTGGATTCCGACCGTATCATCCACTAACACATATTCCAAAATGGTTAAGTTAACATTTTGGACCTTTGGTTAACTGCAATTTAAGTCCTTAAGAATTTGGCCAATTAAAAACTTATAGCAATAAGACATGTACAATTTAGTCCCTATACCTTAATTAAGTAGGTAATAGACAAAATTAAAGGGTCAAACACCAATATTCTTTTATACCAACTCCATAAATATTATAAGAATATTTACGAAACTGATTTACAGAATTGGGATTCTGAAATCACATTATTAGATACCATGGAAAATCAGGCTATTACACATTTCTTCTAAAAAAGAGGTTTAAAATAATTCTTGTAAAATACCATTCAAAATACTAAATACATTGGAGTCTTCCACTCCCAAATTTCTCTTAAAGGTATTTATAATTTCCAGTTACAAACCCAAAATCAATGTCAGTTGCAGCTGGAGTTGTACGTTGTGCAACTTGCCGTATTTATCGTTATGTTTAACATTTGTATCTTGATTATTTACTTATATATTTTTATGTATTTTGAGCAACAAAAATTAATATTATAATTGGGAAAGAGATTGGATAAAGCAAGAAAAGTTTTCAAAAGTCTTACCTTATTTAAAGAGATATTGATTTTGAAGATTTAAAGTCAATCAAAGACTCTGCAACTGCATAAACAAATTTTGTGTCCATTTCTTATTTTATAACTATTGGTAAGTTCTAGTTGCAACTGAATTAAAATCTAAATGGAAAAATCAACAAATTCTCAATTCACATGATCAAGTTTCCTTAAATAAAGAGACTTAATTTCCAAAAGAAGATAACTCCTAAAATATATTTGATATTTGTTTCCTTATTAAAGACCTACTTGAAGTAAAAGTAAAAGCCTCACAGATGTAGGAAGTTTACAACTGTAAAAAAAAAAAAGTTTTGAGTTCATTTATTATTTTCTAAATATTGGTACATTCTTCCAATTCCAACTGGACGAAAATCTAAATGGAAAAATCAACAAATTCTCAGTTGGTACCAGAGCTAGACACTTGACGTGGTAAGTAGAGAATGATCGTTGATTAGTTCTTGAGAAGGAATGTATGTGACACCCCTAAAGTGACCCTAGTCGGAAAGCGGTTTCAGGACCGCTAAACCGAGTCACCAAATTATTTGAATGTGATATTTATTGTCTAAAATATGTGATTATGAAGGTGTGAAAGTTTTAAGCTTCGATTTAGTAAATTGCATGTGAATTTAGTCAAAAGGACTTATGGGTGACATTTTTGAAATGTGATAGGCTAATCTACAAGGACCTAATAGTGCATGTAATCAAAAGGGAGGACTTGCATGTCAATTTTCCCCCCCTAATATGTAGTGGCCGGCCATGAGCATGGGTGGACAAGATGTTATGACTAAAAACATGTCATAAACATGTTGGGGTAGTGCATTATGTAAGGATTAATAAAATAAAGAGCATGGGTGGACAAGATGTTATGGCTAAAAACATGTCATAAACATGTTGGGGTAGTGCATTATGTAAGGATTAATAAAATAAAGGGCATGGGCAATAAAATATTAGTGTTAGTAGGATGAGAAACAAAAAAGAAAAGAAAAGAAAGGATGTGTGTGATTGTCCCCCCCATTGCCGTGAGTGAAGAAAAGAAAAAAAAAAGAAAATTTGTTCATCCTCTTTCATTTCTTTTGGCGGAAAATTCTAAGGAAGAAGGAAGGAGTTCTTGCTTCATGTTTGGTTTGGAAGAGGATTAGGAGGAGGTTTGGCCATACTTGTATCTAGATTAAGTTCAAGAGCTTAGAGGACCAAAGTTGGATAAAGGAAAGGAAAAAAGTGATCGAATAGCCGCCAAAATCGTTCGACAACATCCGAGGTAAGTTTTAAGTGATTAAACGTTGAGTAAATTCAATCATAATAGGACATAATGAGTTGATTTAATAAGATATGATGTGGCCATGATATGTCTTAAACTCAAATGGTAAGTTCATATGTGTTTGGACTTGGAAATTTAAGAGCAAATTGTAAAAATCTGCTTTGGACAGCAGCAGTAACGTGATTTTAGAAAATCACTATAAATTGTTGGTGTGGAATTATAGGCTGAATAAAATATGTAATCAAGGCTTAATTAGTCTAGTTTCTTATAAAAGAGACCTTGTGAGCAAAGAAATTTCCTATAAAGAGATATTTAAAGTTGTGTGAGATGGTGTCAGAATGACTCCGAAATCCCCTGTTCTGTTTTTAGAAAATCATTATAAATTGTACAAAAACGGCTATAAGATAAAATTTATATGCTTAGACTCCTTAATGAGTCTAGTTTCAAATTAAATCAAATACAACACATTTTGAATTCTGTAAAATGAGAAATTTGATTCGTAGTGAAGAGTGGTCAGATTAGTCAAACAGTGAAACAGGAGAAACTTTAAGAAAAATCTGGTATTGATTGGCCAAACCTAAAATTCTGGAAATTTTATGGATTGAAGATATACGAGTCTATATTCAGGAAAAATTAACGGCAAGTGATTTGGAGTTTTGTAGCTCTGGTTATAAATAATTTAGTGACCATTGCGCAGGAAAACAGCTCGTAGTGAATATGTGATTTTGTTGTAAACATGGATAAAACTTGTTTTAGTTGCTCATAAGCTATTGATTAAACCCATACTTGAATTCTAAATCATGATATTGTAAGCTTATGACTATTCGAATGTGAAATGATAGTATGGCGTAAAATTGAATTATTCATTGGAAAGTGATGGATGTAGATTCGGCCAAGACCAAGTCTGTACATGATAGTATATGTGGTATGTGAAGTATATTTGAATAAATGTGAAAGTGTATATATGTGATAAGGCCTAATGGCCGATGTGATGAATGTGAAAGTGTATATATATGTGATAAGGCCTAATGGCCGATGTGATGAATGTGAAAGTGTATATATGTGATAAGGCCGAATGGCCAATGTGATGAATGTGACAGTGTATATATGTGTGATAAGGCCGAATGGCCAATGTGATGAATGTGAACATGTGTATGTGTGATAAGGCCGAATGGCCAGTGTGATGAATGTGAACATGCATATATGAGATAAGGCCGAATGGCCAATGTGATGAATGTGAAAGTGTATATATGTGATAAGGCCGAATGGCCAATGTGATGGATGTGGAAGCGTATAAATGTGATAAGTCCCGAAGGGCAATTGTGTCAGTACTATATCCGGGTTAAAACCCCGCAGGCTTTATGCGAGAATATTATCCTGATTAATGTCCGTAGGCTTCGTGCTCGTACTATATCCGAGCTTTAAAGACCCGACGGCTAAATGCTAAGATTCAAGTAAGACTTTGATATTGAGTATCTGCATTAAGTTACCATCAAATAAGTATTATGTATTCAAGATGTTCAGGTACGTATTACTTACTCATCGGTGGAGTGATTTTGAGGTGAATTATCAGTATCAAAGAGGTAGGTAAATGTGATTAATATTATAACTCCAAATGTGAGAATGATCTAATTGGTAATGGTATGTTTGTATAATAAAGGATGCGATGAAATATTCTTATGTATTAGTGCATATTCTGCCCAAAAGCCTTATGATCTGAGTATGGGTTGGGTTGAGCTAGATGTGCCAGTACAAGGTAAGGATTATGATTTGTAAGCTTACATATATGTGATAAGGAATATGTTGGTTCTTTATGTGCCTATGGTAATTTAGTACTTGTCTTGTTGAAATACTTAAAAGTATGGATGTGATTATGAACAAGTGGAAAGGATTATTGAAAGTTGAAAATCGATGAAGAATGTGCTTTGGAAATATTTGACCATCTAGGTCATTATTATTCGAAAGTATATATGTGGCAGCCAAGTGTTGCGTTTAATGATATTATAGATCGAGATGAAGCTCTAGATTAAGTTCATCGAACAGTTGAAATGAATGACCAATGATAGTGATTGAGAACACTTTGTTTTGCTTAAAACTTACTAAGCATTAAATGCTTACTCCGTTCTTTGAATCTCTGTTTTATAGATTTTGGTTCGTCAGCTATCAGACTCGGGATTATTGAAGTCGAAGTCGCCCACACTATCAAAACCCTTTTGGTACACTTTTGGTTGAACTCTGAAAATGGCATGTATAGGACTACCCTTTTGTTGTTGGTCATGTACCCTTCGGTTTTGTATAATTTTGGATAGCCATGCGAAAATGGCTTATATATGTTTGAGCATAATGTTATAATCATTTGGTATGGATATGGTTATTGAGAGGTGTGGATATGCTTAACAAGGATTGGCCATGGGAATGGTTAATCACTATCATAATTTGTGCTATTTATGATAAAAGGGCTAGTTGAATCATGGAAACTATGAAATAGGTAAAGTCTACCTTAAAGGCAGATGCTGACAGCAGCAGTGATGTAGATTTGGAAAATCACTAAAAATAGTAGGAATGAAATTAAATAGTGAATAAATTATTTAAATGAACCTTGATGAATTCACTTTCATATGGAAGAAACAAAACGGTCATATGAGTGGTATGTTAAGAGATAATTAGGTTTTCGTGAAACAGGGCCAGAACAGTTTCTGGATTCCCTGTTCCGACTTTGGAAATTCATTATAAATTAACAAGAGATAATTAGGAGTCATGCCATATATGTATAGATTCCTCTATGAGTCTAGTTTCTATAGAAACAAACGGCATCAGTATTGAAGCCCTGTACAGGGAGATATCCAAATTGTAATGCATGAAGGTCAGTGTAGTCGCACCCTGTAACAGGGGAGAATTTAACTAATAAACTGTACTAATTGGCCTGACCAAAATTTCTATAAAACAATATGTAGATGGACATATGAGTCTAGTTTCAGGGAAAAATCACGAAACTGATTTTCGAGTTGTGAAACTCAAGATATGATTTTTAAGGTGACAGCGACACAGTTAGCCAGCTGTCTGGAAATTTTTAAAATGGACTGCGATAGTAAGCAAATTTAGTCTGTGAACCCCTCGTGTCCGACTCTAGCAATGGTCTCGGGTTCGGGGCGTTACAATTTTATTGGTATCAGAGCTATGGTTTAGTCGATTCTAGGACTACCATAATACGTTTGGGTCTAGCTATACATGCCATTATGTGAATATTTGATAGTGTGGTGATTTCTGACAATTGAAAATGTGTTTATTTATTGTAATGAATTCCGATCCTGATCGAGCTGTAGCAGATGGTATTGAGAGGACTGAGACATGCTTATGATGTGTCAATATTGAGAAGGGTATAACATAAGTTTTGAGTAATTGAATTTGGTATTTAACTTAAAATGCCATGATATACATGTATGATAGATGAATGATGTCCCATTGTCCTTATCATAATAAGGTTATTAGAGAAATGAACAAAGGAAGAGATTGGGGATATATGCTTTGGTGTGATTGCTTATTGAGCTGAAAGTTTAGCAAAAGAAGCATACATGTATTAGATTTGAATGATATTTACGACTTAAAGTCAAGAATCATGTTATATGTTTACATGTGAATGAATTGATTAAATTATAAATGTGATTTGTGCCATGTGAAACATGATAACATGTGAATAAATATGTATGAGACTCAGTGATGTGAATCCGAGTTTAAAGACCCGCTGACTATATGAAGAGATTATGTCCGGGTAAAGACCCGATGGCTATGTACAGAGATTATGTTCGGATTAAAATTCGCTGGCTTTGTGTGGAGATTTCATCCGAGCTAAAGGTCTCGACGATGATCCGGGCTAAGTCCCGAAGAGCATTCGTGCTAGTGATGTATCCGGGCTAAGTCCCGAAGAGCATTCATGCTAGTGATGTATCCGGGCTAAGTTCCGAAGAGCATTCATGCTAGTGATGTATCCGGGCTAAGTCCCGAAGAGCATTCATGCTAGTGATGTATCCGGGCTAAGTTCCAAAGAGCATTCGTGCTAGTGATATATCCGTGCTAAACCCCGAAGAGCATTCGTGCTGGTGTTATATCCGGGCTAGGTCCGAAGAGCAATCATGCTGGTGACGTGTATTCGGGCCTTCGTGCCTAGTAGGCTTCGTGCCGGTAATTTGAGCAAAGTTTAAGTATTCATTACTATACGAATTCAAATTTAAATGAGATGATATGTTTAAAAGTGTACATACATGATGTTTATAGACTTGGTTAAGTCATTTCAATGTGTAATAACGAATGAATAAGAGCACTATGTGTGTGAATGATTAGAGGCACTGTGTGTGTGCGAATTCCTTTAATCGAGCACTATGAGTGCGAGATCGGTCAGTGGGAACTAAGTGTGTAAAGTGGAATTCATGTAAGACCTCGTCTGGGACGAAGGCATTGATTTGAGATAGTGTGTAAGACCATGTCTGGGACATGGCATCGGCTCGATATGTGAGCATATGTAAGACCATATCTAGGATATGGCATTGTAAGAGCTATATGTGCTTAATGAGTATCCGTAATGATTTCGAATGATTCAACGGGTATCGTTAATAGTGATTAAATGTGCTAAATGAATTCAATGTTCAGGTATGTGGAAGTTGATTTTCTTTTGGAAATGAGTTAAGTTGAATATTGAGATGTGATAAAGTTATAAAGGATATTTATTGGGATGTTTGAGTATATGTGTACTTTCGGTTAGGTTACAGCTTATACATGAATGAAAATGTGGGTTACAAATATGTGGGTTGATGATGTGAATTATACATGTTAATATGTGCTCAATATGTGTTTGAAATGCATTTGTGAATTAAATTAAGTGATTATTGCTTATGAAATCAAGAAAATGAGATATATGTGCATACTTGTAGAAATGTTTATGTATTTGTTTTAAGATAAGAAAATGATTTTATAGATCGATGAGAAATCAATAATGAATTACAATTGCTATCGATGAGCTAATGTTTATATGAATATAATTCAATAAGAGGACGTTATCCTAAACTATGCATCGGTAGAAATTTTCGGGGACGAAAATCCCTAAAGGGGGGAAGAGTTGTGACACCCCTAAAGTGACCCTAGTCGGAAAGCGGTTTCAGGACCGCTAAACCGAGTCACCAAATTATCTGAATGTGATATTTATTGTCTAAAATATGTGATTATGAAGGTGTGAAAGTTTTAGGCTTCGATTTAGTAAATTGCATGTGAATTTAGTCAAAAGGACTTATGGGTGACATTTTTGAAATGTGATAGGCTAATCTACAAGGACCTAATAGTGCATGTAATCAAAAGGGAGGACTTGCATGTCAATTTCCCCCCCTAATATGTAGTGGCCGGCCATGAGCATGGGTGGACAAGATGTTATGGCTAAAAACATGTCATAAACATGTTGGGGTAGTGCATTATGTAAGGATTAATAAAATAAAGAGCATGGGTGGACAAGATGTTATGGCTAAAAACATGTCATAAACATGTTGGGGTAGTGCATTATGTAAGGATTAATAAAATAAAGGGCATGGGCAATAAATATTAGTGTTAGTAGGATGAGAAACAAAAGAAAGAAAAGAAAGGATGTGTGTGATTGTCCCCCCCCCATTGCCGTGAGTGAAGAAAAGAAAAAAAAAGAAAATTTGTTCATCCTCTTTCATTTCTTTTGGCCGAAAATTCTAAGGAAGAAGGAAGGAGTTCTTGCTTCATGTTTGGTTTGGAAGAGGATTAGGAGGAGGTTTGGCCATACTTGTATCTAGATTAAGCTTAAGAGCTTACAGGACCAAAGTTGGATAAAGGAAAGGAAAAAAGTGATCGAATAGCCGCCGAAATCGTTCGACAACATCCGAGGTAATTTTTAAGTGATTAAACGTTGAGTAAATTCAATCATAATAGGACATAATGAGTTGATTTAATAAGATATGATGTGGCCATGATATGTCTTAAACTCAAATGGTAAGTTCATATGTGTTTGGACTTGGAAATTTAAGAGCAAACTGTAATAATTTGCTTTGGACAGCAGCAGTAACGTGATTTTAGAAAATCACTATAAATTGTTGGTGTGGAATTATAGGCTGAATAAAATATGTAATCAAGGCTTAATTAGTCTAGTTTCTTATAAAAGAGACCTTGTGAGCAAAGAAATTTCCTATAAAGAGATATTTAAAGTTGTGTGAGACGGTGTCAGAATGACTCTGAAATCCCCTGTTCTGTTTTTAGAAAATCATTATAAATTGTACAAAAATGGTTATAAGATAAAATTTATATGCTTAGACTCCTTAATGAGTCTAGTTTCAAATTAAATCAAATACAACACATTTTGAATTCTGTAAAATGAGAAATTTTATTCGAAGTAAAGAGTGGTCAGATTAGTCAAACAGTGAAACAGGAGAAACTTTAAGAAAAATCTGGTATTGATTGGCCAAACCTAAAATTCTGGAAATTTTATGGATGGAAGATATACGAGTCTATATTCAGGAAAAATTAACGTCAAGTGATTTGGAGTTTTGTAGCTCCGGTTATAAATAATTTAGTGACCATTGCGCAGGAAAACAGCTCGTAGTGAATATGTGATTTTGTTGTAAACATGGATAAAACTTGTTTTAGTTGCTCATAAGCTATTGATTAAACCCATACTTGAATTCTAAATCGTGATATTGTAAGCTTATGACTATTCGAATGTGAAATGATAGTATGGCGTAAAATTGAATTATTCATTGGAAAGTGATGGATGTAGATTCGGCCAAGACCAAGTCTGTACATGATAGTATATATGGTATGTGAAGTATATTTGAATAAATGTGAAAGTGTAAATATGTGATAAGGCCTAATGGCCGATGTGATGAATGTGAAAGTGTATATATATGTGATAAGGCCTAATGGCCGATGTGATGAATGTGAAAGTGTATATATGTGATAAGGCCGAATGGCCAATGTGATGAATGTGAAAGTGTATATATATGTGATAAGGCCGAATGACCAATGTGATGAATGTGAACATGTGTATGTGTGATAAGGCCGAATGGCCAATGTGATGAATGTGAACATGCATATATGAGATAAGGCCGAATGGCCAATGTGATGAATGTGAACATGTGTATGTGTGATAAGGCCGAATGGCCAATGTGATGAATGTGAACATGCATATATGAGATAAGGCCGAATGGTCAATGTGATGAATGTGAAGTGTATATATGTGATAAGGCCGAATGGCCAATGTGATGGATGTGGAAGCGTATAAATGTGATAAGTCCCGAAGGGCAATTGTGTCAGTACTATATCCGGGTTAAAACCCGCAGGCTTTATGCGAGAATATTATCCTGATTAATGTCCGTAGGCTTCGTGCTCGTACTATATCCGAGCTTTAAAGACCCGACGGCTAAATGCTAGGATTCAAGTAAGACTTTGATATTGAGTATCTGCATTAAGTTACCATCAAATAAGTATTATGTATTCAAGATGTTCAGGTACGTATTACTTACTCATCGGTGGAGTGATTTCGAGGTGAATTATCAGTATCAAAGAGGTAGGTAAATGTGATTAATATTATAACTCCAAATGTGAGAATGATCTAATTGGTAATGGTATGTTTGTATAATAAAGTATGCGATGAAATATTCTTATGTATTAGTGCATATTCTGCCCAAAAGCCTTATGATCTGAGTATGGGTTGGGTTGAGCTAGATGTGCCAGTACAAGGTAAGGATTATGATTTGTAAGCTTACATATATGTGATAAGGAATATGTTGGTTCTTTATGTGCCTATGGTAATTTAGTACTTGTCATGTTGAAATACTTAAAAGTATGGATGTGATTATGAACAAGTGGAAAGGATTATTGAAAGTTGAAAATCGATGAAGAATGTGCTTTGGAAATATTTGACCATCTAGGTCATTATTATTCGAAAGTATATATGTGGCAGCCAAGTGTTGCGTTTAATGATATTATAGATCGAGATGAAGCACTAGATTAACTTCATCGAACAGTTGAAATGAATGACCAATGATAGTGATTGAGAACACTTTGTTTTGCTTAAAACTTACTAAGCATTAAATGCTTACTCCGTTCTTTGAATCTCTGTTTTATAGATTTTGGTTCGTCAGCTATCGGACTCGGGATTATTGAAGTCGAAGTCGCCCACACTATCAAAACCCTTTTGGTACACTTTTGGTTGAACTCTGAAAATGGCATGTATAGGACTACCCTTTTGTTGTTGGTCATGTACCTTTCGGTTTTGTATAATTTTGGATAGCCATGCGAAAATGGCTTATATATGTTTGAGCATAATGTTATAATCATTTGGTATGGATATGGTTATTGAGAGGTGTGGATATTCTTAACAAGGATTGGCCATGGGAATGGTTAATCACTATCATAATTTGTGCTATTTATGCTAAAAGGGCTAGTTGAATCATGGAAACTATGAAATAGGTAAAGTCTACCTTAAAGGCAGATGCTGACAGCAGCAGTGATGTAGATTTGGAAAATCACTAAAAATAGTAGGAATGGAATTAAATAGTGAATAAATTATTTAAATGAACCTTGATGAATCCACTTTTATATGGAAGAAACGAAACGGTCATACGAGTGGTATGTTAAGAGATAATTAGGTTTTTGTGAAACAGGGCCAGAACAGTTTCTGGATTCCTTGTTCCGACTTTGGAAATTCATTATAAATTAACCAGATATAATTAGGAGTCATGCCATATATTTATAGATTCCTCTATGAGTCTAGTTTCTATAGAAACAAACGGCATCAGTATTGAAGCCCTGTACAGGGAGATATCCAAATTGTAATGCATGAAGGTCAGTGTAGTCGCACCCTGTAACAGGGGAGACTTTAACTAATAAACTGTACTAATTGGCCGGACCAAAATTTCTAGAAAACAATATGTAGATGGAAATATGAGTCTAGTTTCAGGGAAAAATCACGAAACTGATTTTCGAGTTGTGAAACTCAAGATATGATTTTAAGGTGACAGCGACACAGTTAGCCAGCTATCTGGAAATTTTTAAAATGGACTGCGATAGTAAGCGAATTTAGTCTGTGAACCCCTCGTGTCCGACTCCGGCAACGGTCTCAGGTACGGGGTGTTACAATGTACATCAATCTTGAGACCCCATGCTCGATGGATTGAATTAAACTTGTTCGAAGGAACATATGGGACTCCTTATAAAGCCAATTGATGAGAAGTTTTAGAAGGTTGTTTTATCAGGTTGGGAGCCACCTGCTGAAGAAACTAATGGAGTTAGAAGCATCAAACCTTAAACCACCTACACACTAAATGAAGATAAAACATCTAGTTACAACTTAAAGGCCTTGGATGCTATCTTCATTGATGTAGATCCTTAGGAATTTAGGCCAATCTCCAAGTGTGATTCTGCTTATGAGGCTTAGACCATTATTGAAATAACACATAAAGGAACCAATTTTATAAAAAATCCAAACTCCAAATGTAGACATCTAAGTTTGAAATTTTGAAAATATTAGATGAAGAAAAAAATTATGACTTTTATGCTAAATTATGTGACATCTTTAACTAAGATTTTGCCCTCGGTGAGAAGTACTCGAATGCCAAGCTTGTTCATAAGGTTTTGCAATCGCTTCTTGAATATTTTCTAATTAAGGTGACTATGATAGATGAGTTAAAGGATATTGATAAAATGAAGATTGTTGAGTTCACTGGATCCATAGAAACCTTTGAGATGAATATAGATAAGTTCAAGAGGGGTTAGGATAAGGAAGAAAATAACATTGCTTTACGAGTTATTCTCCAATTGTAAATGAAAAAAAAACTTCTATTGATGATTTACAAAAATAGTTGGCGCTTCTTAGAAGAAATGTAAGCAAAGTCATCTAGATGTATGATGTTGGTCGATTCTATACCATGAATGGAAGCAAAAAAGGTGAGATAGAATATGTAAATAAGAATAAAGAAGTTTAATGTCACAAATACAAAAGGTACAAACATTGCAAGGCTAAATGCACAAATACCATTAAAATTTTGAAACCTTTAGAAGTTACCTCCAGTGATTCTGAATGTAGAGATATTGATGATTAAGATAATATCAACAACCATGTTTTTTTCCTTCTTAGTTAGTAACAGAAGTTGTAGCTAATTCATAAAATTGATAATGAAAATGGTGTAGAATTAATATAAAATTTTATGGAGATGTACAACACCATGCGAGAAAAATAAAGTTTAGCATGTAAAGTAAATGACAAGTTAGATGGTGAAAATTTTACTCTTGAATAGGAAAATCACAATTTTTTGACGAATCTCGAAGTTAAAGTCTCATTGCTAAAAAGAAAATGATGATAATCTCAATGATGATTAAATGATCTTGTAGGAACCCAATATATAGAGGAAAGATGGTACCAAGAAATAAGAAATTGGATGAGATTCTTTTTGTTGGTACTAGGACATAAAGGTCTTAGTTATGTTAATACTGGTTAAAAAAGGTCTTGCTCCTATGATGTTTGTTGAAGCAAAAGAATGCTTAGAAAAGTTAAAGAGTCCCAAAGAAAGAGCACTAGTTCACTGTACTAAGAAGACTAAGAGACCCAAAGGTAGACTTGTGTGCCATTGTTCTAGATTTTTAGGGAATTTTTGGCATAGAAGCAACAGAACTCTTGAATAATCTCAAGGAAAGACATCTAGTTGTTTCTGGAATTTCAAATCAATCTACAACTACAAGGAGATACAGGTAGGAACAAGATGAGTGGTCTTCCTATGAAAGGAGAAAAATGTTTTTCATATCAAACCACAATGTTATAATATGTTGAATGGCCTAAGTGTGAAACTATTATAAAAATAGTTGCAACTCAACCAAGAAAAACTAGGAGATACAACCAAAAACATATATGGGTGAGAATGATGAAACTTCAGCTTATGGAGATGTTCCTATAGTTGCAACAGCTCTGAGTCTACTTAGTATTTTGTTCAAAAAAAAATGAGAAGACAAAGTTGAGTTTGAGGAGGATTTAGAACTCGATAATACTCGTGTACTTTTGTTTTTTGTTTGGACTATGGAAATGTTTTGTTTCACTTTGAACTCTAAATCTTTAATTTGTTAAGTTTGCTTTCTATGATGCAATTATGTTCTATTATCTTATGAAATTAATCATTAATGGTTGCATTTAAAGGGAGTTTGAAGGCATTTATTTCAAGTTTCATACTTCCATTTCTTGAAGAATTTTATTGCAGAGTTTTTGGTCAAAAATGCCAAAATGGGAGATTGTTAATGCCATTTTCATGTAGCAGATGTAACACCATTTGCAATTGGAGTTACATATAGATATTCTGTAAGGAAAGTTCTTTTAGGACTTTGATTATTTATATATATATTTTTTAGGATTTTCAGAAGAATCTTGATACTACACCGCCTATAATTAAAGATAAGGTTGGATTAAGAAAGAAAAGTTTTTAAAAGTCTTAGTGCCATCTACTTACCTTATTTAAAGAGATATTATTGGTTTTAAAGATGTTAAAGTCAAGTAAAGACTCTTTTGAAGACCTTAAACACGATCAAATTTTCATAAGTAAAGAGATTTAATTTCCTAAAGAAGACTACTCCAACATGATCTCTGATATTTGTTTCCTTAGTGAAGACCTACTTTAACCCCCCACACACTCGACCTAGTCATCAGATCTAAATTTCTGATGTCAAATTACATTGCTAGAGTAACTTAGGCAATCTAAATTCATTTCATAAATTTTAAAAGGAAAGTGTTGCAAAATAATAAATTCCATGCTATAATGATCATTTGGATCCAAATATGTTGGTCTGAGGTCTCATGAGATCAGACATGGAGCCAAGATCTGGATCTAAACTTAAATTATCAAAATTGAATAATGTATCTTGGGGTACTGAAGCCATGTCTCGAGTCATGCCTTACCTGATTATATATTTTTTCTTTGAAATAAGATGTCTTGAGATAATAGGGTTCATGCCACACGACCTAACTTGAGATAATGGGGTTCATGCCACACGACCTGACTCCTCATGTCTTAGTTGAGACATGTTTCCCCTTTTTCAGTATTTTAGCTTTGATGGTTCCAAGTCTCAAAACACTGGTCTCAAATATCAAGACTTAAATATAGGGAAATTTTATTTTTGCTTAAATGTTTGCTTGTGTCGAGACAATGGATCACTTATCTCGAGACAAGACAATTATGTCTCGAGACATATTCAACGTGTCTCGAGACTAATACATAGAAGTGCAAGAAATGATCATTTTTTCTTAGTGTTTCGTTACATGATCATGTCATTTTGAGAAAAAAATGCAAATTCACCTACCGAGCACATTTAAACTCATTCAAATAACTCTAATACATGCTTAACCTAGGCTAACATAATACCAAATCATCCTACATAATTTTGACATATAAATACATATTTCAAACACCTAAAAATCATAGCAATTAATTCCTCACGTTGATACATAAAAGAATAAGTAGATAAGCATTGAAGCACATGCATATACTTAATAAGATCAAGATAAAAAAAATTCAACTCTCAGACCCTTAAAGGTCCAACGCATATAATACCATACAGTTGTAACAGCCCGATTTTTGCTAAATCGGAACAGTGGTTTTGAAACCATAAATCTGAGGTCGTAAAATTATTTTAATATTATTTTTAGTGTTTACAGCATGTGAATATGTATGTGTGAAATTTTTGTGAGCTAATTTTATCGTTTAAGTGGTCAATTTGATAAAAAAGACTAAATCGCGTAAAATGCAAAAGTTGCATTCCACTTGTTAAAAGTGCCTAATTGCCATGGCTTATTAAATTGAAGGCCCTTATGATGATAACATACCATTGATAAGGTTAACGGACATAAATGGCCTAATGTTTGATGATTAAATGTTTTAATAACCAAGGGTAAAAATGTAAACTATGTATTAATGTATTATTAATAAAAAAACATAAAAATATGGTTTTGTTCATCTTTCTTCAACCGAATAACAAAAAAAGAAAAATCCATTGAAGCTTTCTAACATTCGACCATTCCATGATTAAATAGGTAGGTCCATTTTACTCGATTTTTTATGATTTTTACATTTTTGTGATCGTTGCTTTAACTACTAGCTAGCCCGTGCCCTAATTTTTGAGTTTTTTGATGATTTTATGAAATTCCATTGATGAATCCATGAGTTTTATGAAGTTTGATGATGAATTATGCAAGCTTGGTGTTTGATATACATGTTTAATTAAGTGATTTTTGATAAAAATGCTTATTGTGGACTAAATTGTGAAATTGGAAAATTTAGGGGTCCAAATGAGAAATAAATTGAATTAATGGGCCTATAGGGACCAAAGGAAAATTTGGTCTAGCATGAGCATGTTGAAATTTTATGTATTTTGAGTTGTTTTGAAATAGGGACTAAATTGAGAAAATGTGTAACTTTATGGGAAAAAGTGAAAAAATGCCAAAATATGTGTTTGTGGATGAAATTGAATGTGTTGATGAATAAAAGAGTTAATTTTGAATGTATATAGATCAAGAACAGAGTAAATCAGATTTAGATCAGGGGAAATGAAAGTTATCGAATAGTCGACCTCATTTGTTTATTCTGACTACGAGGTAAGGTCAAATGCAAATAAATGTCTTTACAATTAATTATATATGTTTTATTATGATTGAATTGCTATGAATGTTGAACAAGCAAATATGTGTAGCTATCGACAGAGTTACGACATTTGAAAGTCCCGTACGAAACTTAGGAATAGCATAGGATACGTATGTCATGATAATAGGATCATCGAGATGTGATTACATGTAAGACCATGTCTGGGACATTGACATCGTTATGTGATTTCATGTAAGACCCTGTCTAGGACAGTGACATCGATATATGATTACATGTAAGACGATATCTAGGATATGGCATTGTTCGAGCTTATGTGATTTCTGAGTATCCTTAACAATTCCAAATGGTTCAACGGGCAAAGTCAAGTCGAGAATGAATGTGTGAATGAGCTAAGTGACTCAGGTACGTATGAATTTCATACAAGTATTGAAAAGAGAGAAATTGATGAAATTATATGTAAATGTGAATAAGTAATTATTGAGAAAGGTTTGTGTATTCATATGTGCTTATTAATAACTTACTTACTTGATAAATTCAATTACGATATTAAACATGGGTACAATGAGTAAGTTTTGAGAACTTGAAAGTGTTTAGCTATGTTTAGCATATTTGAATTGATATGCATATGTTTATATGATGCCTTTATTGGTATATGGCTTACTAAGCTTTTAAAGCTTACTTTGTGTGTTCTTTCCATGTTTTATAGATTATCGAAGCTAGCTTCGACTCGGGGATCGTCGAGAAATGTCATCACACTATCGATCAACTCGTTGGTACTTTTAAAGTTTTTTATATATGGTATATGACATATATAGGATAGTGTCATTTTGATATGTTTTGAGTTATGAATGTAGCCATTAGATTTGGCTTACAAAGGATGTAAATGTTGGTGTGGATTTGGCCATTTAAATTGGCTTGAATTATGGGTTTAATATGTGATACATGAGATGTATATAATGCCTTATGTGTTGGCTTGATTATGTGATGTTGAAATGGTATGTTACGTATGACCCTGAAATGTTTGAAAATTTTCTATGTATCTCAAAGTTTTTTAATGTTATTGGTTTAGTCCCGAACCACTTTTAAGCATGTTTTAAGGCCTTGTAGAGCCTTACAATGGATATTGTGATAATGTTTTATTGATATTTATATGATAATGAATTTGTGTATGATTTATGTTGTGATTGATCGGTAATGCCTCGTAACCCTATTCTGGTGACGGATATAGGCTAGGGGTGTTATAATTTTTGGTATCAGAGCTACGGTTTAGTCAATTCTAGGACTAACATAGCGTGTGAGAGTCTAGCTATACATGCGATATATATAAATGGCAATAGTGTGATGATTCCTGACAATTAAAATGTGTTTTTATATAGCAAATGAATTCCGATCGACCAATAGCTGACTATGTGGAAAGTAATGCACCGTGCTGACCGATTCTAGGCTGATTTCAAGTAGTCAAGGGGGAGAGGCCAAGCATGCCTTCTTCCAAATAATGAGTTAGTGGTTCACAGAGTTCATTCGAATGAATCCGGCTGCTCAACAACCTCTACCCCCACTTATTCCTCAATAAGTCCCAGTTGTGCCACAAATGATAGATTCAATTCGATTGAGTAAGCCACTAGTGGATAAGATTTGTAAGCACAGGGTTGAGGAGTTTCGGTCTACAATTGATGATGATGCTGAGAGAGCTGAGTTCTGGCTCAAAAATAGGATTATAGTATCTGATGAATTGTCCTGTACTCTAGATGAATGTATCAAGTGTGTTGTATCTTTGCTTAGAGATAATGCATATCATTGGTGGAAAACATTGACATCTGTGGTTCCCAGAGAATGAGTCTCCTGGGAGTTCTTTCAATCTGAATTCAAAAAGAAATACATAAGTCAGAGATTTCTCGATCAAAAACATAAAAAGTTTCTAGATTTGAATCAAAGTAGAATGACGGTGACAGATTATGAAAGAGAATTTGTACGTTTAAGTAAGGATGCCCGAGAATATTTTTCTATGGAGGAGGTCATGTGTAAATAATTTGTTGATGGATTGAATGAAGATATAAACTATTAGTCGGGATTCTAAAAATCAAAGAATTCATTATTTTAGTTGAAAGGGCTTGTAAAGCCGAGGATCTCAGCAAATAAAAGAGAAAAGTTGATTTTGAAGCAAGTGATTTGAGAAAGAGATCAACTAGTAAATCTTATCAGTCTGCATCAAAGAAATTTCAAGACTCATTTAATTGTTCCAGCTACTTCGATTGCTAGTGTTGGCAGTGTGAGACCTAACTGACTTGAATGTAAACATTATGGTAAACAGCATCCCGGTGATTGTAGATTGAATGATAGGGCTTATTTTAAATGTGGATCATTGGATCGTTTTATCCGTGATTATCCTGAGTTGGCTAAGCAAGATACAGTATAGAATACGAGGCCGAGTAACACTACAGCTAGAGGTAGACCTCCAAGAAATACGGGAAATGTGAGTGGTAGTGGAATGACGGAAATGTGCAAGTGTACACAATTGCAACAAGTAATAAAGTGACAAGTAAATGTCGAGTTATCGTACCCACAGAGATTGTGAAAAGAATTATTTATGAATGCTATTTAAACACTTTGGTGAAGAAAAATATTTTGTTTGAATAGGGTGATTAAAAACTAAGATTTTAAACTAAGTGAACTAAATAAATAAATCTCAAATTCAAGATTTCAAAATACGATTTTAATCAAGATGACAGAATTGTGTTAGATCAATTACATTTCTTAACTTAGGATCATTAAACTCATGTTTACATTGTTACGAATAAATTCACGGGAACTTGGTAATTTGCTAACTTATGAACATACTCACCTACCAAAATCCATTCATCTCTTGGACATATCCCTATGTCAATTCAATCGATTAAACAAATCTTAATAGGCAAATATGTTATAGCACATACATACCTATTCAATTGAAATAATCTCTTAAACATATCCCTATTTCAATTCAAACAATTAACTTGATTTAATAAGCACATAAAAGACTATGTGAGGTAACAAAGTATCCTTACCTTGAAATAATTTAATCACAATAATCTTGGAAGTTATGCAAGGCAATTGTATCGTCAGATACCGTTGCTAATTTTGTAACACCCCTATCCCGTAACCGTCGCCGGAATAGGTAAGGGGCATTACCGGACTTGTAACTCATGTCAGAACAGTAAAATTTTGAACTTTTTCTTGAAATAAAGATCATTCATTTAAATAAGTACTAAACACAGCCAGGGATAAAATTTAAACTTCCCTAAGTAAACATTCGAAAGATGCCATTTTCGCATGGCTTATATACATTAACCAAAAATATTCTTCCGCCACTAGTCTATTCTATACATGCCATAAGATAATCCAAAACGTAGCGGTACCAAACAATGGATAGTGATAGTGTGACTAGTTGCTGATGATCCCCGAGCCTGTAGCTTCCAAATGAGATCTATAAAACAGAGGAAACAGAGTAAACGGAGTAAGCATTACAATGCTTAGTAAGTTTTAAGCAGTGTCAACAGATAACAATCAAATTATAACATAGTTGTTCGTATTTTTTTATTTCACTCTTCCTTCGGGCATACCATCCCTTTACCGAATATGCACATCTCATCATATACAATAGGCAGATAAACTTTCACATAAAAGTGAGCTCATGTGACATAGATATATCGTATGATTTCACATAACCTCTCACACTGATCCGATGTCACATAATCATAAGAATAGTCTCATAGATTGCTCTCGTATGCATCACATAACTACCTTATGATTTAGTGCAAATCAAGCTCACATATAAACTTGGAGTACATACCTGTTTAACCTTTCGCATTGAATATATTTATAAGCAATTCTTATTGCGAAGTCTTACCCGGACAAAATCTCCACACGTAGTCATCGGGTCTTTAGAGCTCGGATATAGTACGAGCACGAAGCTTACGGACATTAATCAGTGATAATATTCTCGCATAAAGCCTGCGGGGTTTTAACCCGGATATAGTACTGACACAAATGCCCTTCAGGACTTATCACATTTATACACTTTCACATCCATCACGTTGGCCACTCGGCCCTGTCACATATATACACTTTCACATTCATCACATCGGCCATTAGGCCTTATCACATATATACACTTTCACATTCATCACATCGGCCATTAGGCCTTATCACATATATACACTTTCACATTCATCACATCGGCCATTAGGCCTTATCACATATATATACACTTTCACATTTATTCAAATATACTTCACATACCACCTATACTATCATGTACAGACTTGGTCTTGGCCGAATCTACATCCATCACTTTCCAATGAATAATTCAATTTTACGCCATACTATCATTTCATATTCGAATACTCATAAGCTTACAATATCACGATTTAGAATTCAAGTATGGGTTTAATCAATAGCTTATGAGCAACTAAAACAAGTTTTATCCATGTTTACAACAAACTCACATATTCACTACGAGCTATTTTCCTGAGCAATGGTCACTAAATTATTTATAACCGGAGCTACAAAACTCCAAATAACTTGCCGTTAATTTTTCCTGAATATAGACTCGTATATATTCCATCCATAAAATTTCCAGAATTTTAGGTTTGGCCAATCAATACCAGATTTTTCTTAAAGTTTCCCCTGTTTCACTGTTTGACTAATCTGACCACTCTTCACTACAAATCAAATTTATCATTTTACAGAATTCAAAATGTGTTTTATTCGATTTCATTTGAAACTAGACTCAATAAGGAGTCTAAGCATATAAATTTTATCTTATAACCATTTTTGTACAATTTATAATGATTTTCTAAAAACAGAACAGAGGATTACAGTGTCATTCTGCGCTGTCTCACACAAATTTAAGTATCTCATTATCGGAAATCCCTTTGCTTACACGGTTTCTTTTATAAGAAACTAGATTCATTAAGCTTTAATTTCATGTCTCATTAAGCCTCTAATTCAAATCCATAAATTTATGGTGATTTTCTAAAGTCACGTTACTGCTGCTGTCCTAAGCAGACTATTTCAAATTACCCTTAAATTCCCAAGCTCAAACACTTAAGAACTTACCATTTGAGCTTAGAACATATCATGGCCACATCATATCTTATTAAATCAACTCATCATGTCCTATTATAATTGAATTTACTCAACGTTTAATCACTTAAAACTTACCTCGGATGTTATCGAATTATCACGAATCGACTATTCAGCTACTTCCTCTTTCCCTTATCCGAAATTTGTGCCCCTTTTTGTCCTTGAGCTTAATTAAACAAATTCAACTTATCACATCTCTATTATTCAACAAAAATCACATTCGGCACATTAAAAAAAACATTGATAAGTCTCAAAACACAAGCAACACTTATCAAAGTCATGTAATTTACGCACTTTACAAGGCACTACTACATTTATAATCTTACTTTCATACAACCATTCTTCTTTGACCGAATGCTTCCACACTCATGTCTTCATTAACAACCTCTGAAACTACAATTTATTCACATCCTTATTTATGTTACATTCGGCTATCATAATAAAAATATATAAATAGTTACACAATAACCACTTTAGCCGATTACTACAATTAAAACAGTCACAAAGACTCAATTAGGTTCCACCCAAACATGCTTCAAACACTTTTCAATCAATTAGCCTGCCCAAATACTCATTTTATAACATACACATTTCATTTGAGGCCATTCAACAACAATTTACTATCCTTTAGACCAAAACCGAATGCTCCTTTATGGATTTAGGCTACCAACAAATAGCATAAATTCCATCCTTATGACATTTTACCTATGGCGAATGCTATACTAATATTTTTGAAGAAATATCAATTGGCATATTCACCTTACCACTTCTCAAAATTACAAACAATTCATGTCATCAATTTGGGAGTATATTCGGCATTCAAATAACACATAATAAATTTCTCTAAAAAAAATTCTATAAATTAGCCTCCATTGCCGAATTTACTAATACATTACCCCTTTAGCCTAAAGTCATTTTAGCATATAATGCACAAACATTATACCACCACCATTAAATACATGACATAACCGAATCAAAAAAATCATGAGCAACGTGTCAAATATAATTCACACTTATCATTACACTTTGGTCAATTCATCAAAATCATTAATAATCATCATTTGATGAAATCACCATAACCAACTTAACAATATAAACAAGCCATTTAAACCCCAAATTTATCAACTTTGACAAGTTTAAAACTCACCTAATGACTAATTACAAATTAAAGCTTCAAGCAATCAAATTTAACTCATCAAGAACTTGGTCGAATACACATTCTTTGACCAAAATCGAAATTCAACGTGGGGTTTATGAGGGATTGCATCTAGCTCATAAATTAAGTTCACAATTTCCTATTCATGTGAAATTTAACCTCATGGAGTCTATTAAGTACTCTTAATCCCTTTTCTAACAACAAATTTCAAACATAGGATTTTCTATACAAAACCGTACATGCTTCCATAAAAAAAATCTAAGAGAATAACTCATGGTTTAAGATAGAACTAAGATACAAACTCAATTTCACAAGTTTTCAACAAAAAAAATGACATAAACTCATACCTTAGAATCAATCTATGCTAATGGCCAAATGTGTCTTGAGCCTTTTTTCCCTTCTTTCTCTTTTCTACTCACGGCAATGGAGAAGAAGAAAAGACCCAACTTTGTTTTTCTCACCCTTTTAATTATTTAATTCCTCTTACAACTTATGACATATAATAGCTTGATTTATTATAAAACTATTTGATATTATTTAACTAAAATATAACATACAAAATGCCAAAATGTGTCATTCATGCCCATCCTTGCCGTCCACTACCAAGAAAAAGGAATGTTTGACATGCAAGTCCCTCATGCTTCAAACCATGCAATTTTTAGCCACTACCAATTAACCTATGACATTTTCAAGATTTTTCACATAAGCCCCTTTTTATTTATTCATTTAACATCTAATTTATTAATATAAAAGGCATATATTTTGTATCCCATACTCCTTATTTTATTGTTCCTAACATCCATCACTAACAAAACATGTTTGTGACATGTTTCCACTCATAGCATGGCCGGCCACTATGCCTTAATTTGGGTAAATTGACATGCAAACCCATCATTTTCACAATATGCATTAATAGGCCACTTTGCATTTGCCTAGCACATTTCTAAATTTTCTCACATAAGTCCTATTTGATAAAATTCACTTACAATTAACAAAATTCAAACATGAAATTTTCACACATGCACATGTACATATAATGAGCATCAATTATGACGGTTAATTATTTTTATGACTCGGTTTAGTGGTCCCGAAACCACTTCCCGACTAGGGTCAAATTAGGGGTGTCACAAATTTAACCCTCAGCTACCTTAGATGATTAAACATGTACTGATTAAGTATGTGTCCATTAATTAAAATTTCAATCCGTTTAAATAATTAATTCATTAGTTACCTAACAATTGTAATGCAAGAATAACTTAGTCATGATTTTACTTAATCAAGCATCTTACCGAAGCCTATAACAACATAAACACAATTTTAATAATTTAAGCAAATGAAATGAAATCACCTAAAATGAATTAAATTCAAGCTAAATTGATTAAATTAACCATTCCAAAAACATAAATATTCATAAATATGTTCATCATAAGAACAAAAAAAATTAAAAAGATCGGGAATAAGAATCAAATCCGGTGTTTCTCCGTGGCTTGATTAGTTTGCTTCATTCTTCATTCTCTATATGTCCTGGTTGACCAAAGCTGCTATGAACACTTCAATGTTGCTCCAAAATGGCTGATGAACACCCCTTTTCCAAGGGAAGAAATTGGAAAGAGAGCAAGAGAATTTGGAATGGCAAAGAAGAGAGAAAGTGGAGAGAAGAGAGAAAAGAATTGAATGAATGAGATGTGTTTCAAATGATCAGCTTAAGGGGGTTTTTATAGCTAAATATGGATGCTAAAAATAGCTAAAATTAGCAGCCAAAGAGCCCTCCCTTGGCCGGCCACACATGTGGCAAGTTTTGATGATTTCAAACTTGCTAAATTAAGCTTAGGGCAAATCTAGAAAGCCACCATTTGTGGAAGGGTTTGAATGCTATTTGAACAAGTCTTCAAGGGCCTCTTTACAAGCTAAATAATCTGCCAATAAGCTACTTTGGGTCAGCACATGAGGTGGTTTTGGGCTGTCCATTACTTGGTCAGTGCGGTTCACTCAGTTTGGCTCAACTAGACTACTTTTCATAATTTATTAATAATAATTTATTAACCCAAATTAATTTGGATCTAAATTAAAATTAATTATATTATAAATAAATACACATAATTTTGGACCGTCTTAGGCTAAAAATTAATTCTCCTTAATACTTTAAATTGCTTCTTAGTTTTGTGCTTCTAGTAGTGTCTGCCGAGCCATTTTTCGCCATTTGTACAAATCTGTCAAAAATAACCAAAATTCATCAAAATTAATTATAAATTTAATTAAAATTCAACATGTTCATATTTTAAGTACACTTTAATTATTTTATAAAAATTAATTATTTTCTGACAGGAATTTTATCGAAACTGCATAAATTTAAATTAAAAAGGGCATGAAAAAGTGTGTAAATTTTCGTGTTTCCAGGTAGCTAGAAAGTGACTAAAGACTCTACTGTGAGGTCACATGTGAGGGAACCTGCACGAGCCTATACTATTTGTGCTCGCGAAGAAGCGTCATCTCTAGACGTCATTATCGGTAATTTTACTCTCTTTGATACTAAAGTTATTGCATTGATAGATCCAGGATCAACTCATTTGTATATATGTGTGAATTTAGTATCCAGTAAGACTTTGCTTGTAGAGTTTAATGAATTGGTAATTAGAGTATCGAACCCCTTAGGCAAGTGTGTGTTGGTTGATAAAGTGTGCAAGAACTATCTGTTGATGATTCAAGATTTTTGTTTTCCAGCTGATCTAATGTTGTTTCCATTTGACGAATTTGATATAATTCTGGGTATGGATTGGCTAACATTGCATGATGTTGTTGTGAATTACAAACGAAAGACGGTGATTTGAGATGTTAGAATAATGAGATTATTCAAATTGAGTCTGATGATCTGAATGGTTTGCCAGCAGTGATTTCATCGATGTTTGCTCAGAAATATGTGAGAAAGGGTGGTGAAGCTTATTTGGCTTATGTGCTTGATATGAAAGTGACTGAAAAGGAGATTGAACCAGTGCCAGTTGTGTGTGAGTACCTAGATGTGTTTCCTGAAGAGTTACCAGGTTTACCACCGATACGAGAGGTTGAGTTTGGTATTGAGTTAATGTCGGGTACAACGCTGACATCGATAGCTCTGTACAGAATGGCACCAACAAAGTTAAAAGAATTAAAAGCTCAATTGTAAGAATTAACCGATAGAGGATTTGCACAATTGAGTTTCTCACCTTAGGGTGCTCTTGTGTTGTTTGTGAAAAAGAAAGATGGCACGATGAAAATGTGTATATACTACCGACAACTTAACAAAGTGACGATCAAGAACAAATATCCTCTACCCAGAATAGATGATTTGTTTGATCAATTGAAAGAGGGTACAATGTTTTCAAAGATAGATTTGAGATCGGGCTATTACCAGTTGCGAGTTAGAGATTCTGCTGTGCCAAAGACCGCATTTAGAACGAGGTATGGCCATTATGAATTCTTTGTTATGCCTTTCGGACTAACGAATGCACCTGCTGTTTTTATGGACTTAATGAACTGAATTTTCAGGCTGTACTTAGATCAATTTGTTATTGTATTTATTGATGACATTTTGATATACTCACGAGATGAAAATAAGCATGCTGAACATTTGAGAATTGTATTACAGACGTTGTAAGATAAGCAATTATATGCAAAGTTCAATAAATGTGAATTTTGGTTACGCGAGGTTAGTTTTCTAGGGCATATTGTGTCAACATCGGGTATTCGAGTTAATCTGAGCAAGATTTCAACAATAATGGATTAGAAGCCTCCGAGAAATGTATCTAAAGTCCACAGTTTTCTGGGACTAGCTGGCTATTACCGATGGTTTGTAAAAGGCTTTTCGATGATTGCGACTCCATTAACGAGATTGCTTCAGAAAGATGTAAAGTTCAAATGGTCCGAAAAATGTTAGAAAAGTTTTGATCAAGTGGAAACCCTTTTGACTAAAGCTCCAGTATTAGTACAACCAGAATCAAGTAAAGAATTTGTGATCTTTAGTGATGAATCGTTAAATGGTCTGGGCTGTTTTTTGATACAGGAAGGCAAAATCATAGCTTATGCTTTGTGATAGTTGAAATCGCATGAAAATAATTACCCAATGCAAGATGTAGAGTTAGTAGCCATTGTATTTGCATTGAAAATTTGGCGCCATTATCTGTTTGGTGAGAAATGTCATGTTTTTCATATCATAAGAGTTTGAAATATCTGATGACTCAAAAAGATTACGAGCTAGTGGCTGACTACTATCTGGGAAAAGAAAATGTTGTTGCTGATGCATTAAGCCAGAAATCTTTGTTTGCTCTACATGCAATGAATACTCAATTGGCTATATCTGAGGATGGCTCGATTGTAGCTGATTTGAAAGCAAGACTGTTGTTTTTACAGCAAATTTGTGAAGCTCAAAAAGTTGATAATGTAATATTAGCAAAACGAGCTCAGTGTGATTCAAACCCTGATTCAGAGTTTCAAGTTGATTCAAATGATTGTTTAAGATTCAGAGGTCGAATATGTGTTCCGAGGAATTCAGAGCTGATTCAGATGATTTTGAATTTAGCACATAGTAGTTGTTTATCTGTTCATCTGAGAAGCACGAATATGTATAATGACTTGAAACAGCATTATTGGTGGCATGGCATGAAACGTGATATCTCAGAATTTGTTTCTAAATGTTTGATTTGTCAGCAAGTTAAAGCTGAGCACTAAGTACCGTCTGGTTTATTGTAGTCAATTATGATTCCCGAGTGGAAACAGGATAGAGTGACTATGGATTTTGTTTCGGGTTTGCCTTTATCTCCGAATAAGAAAGATCCAATCTGGGTTGTTGTTGACAAGTTGACAAAATCGACTCATTTCATTCCAGTACGAACGAATTATTCGCTTGATAAGTTATCTGAGTTGTATATCTTTGAGGATGTGAGATTACACGTAATACTTGTTTCTATTGTTTCTGATAGAGATCTGAGATTCACATCGAGATTTTAGAAGAAACTACAAGATGTGCTGGGTACAAAGCTACATTTTAGTACTACATTTCACCCGCAAACAGATGGTCAATCCGAACTAGTTATTTAGATACTTGAATATATGTTGAGATGTTACATTCTTGAGTTCGAAGGTACGTGGGAAAAGTATTTGCCATTGATTGAATTTGCATATAACAATAGTTTTCAATTGAACATTAAAATGGCACCATAAGAAGCTCTTTACTGTCGTAAATGTCGAACACCATTGTATTGGACTGAGTTAGCAAGAATAAGATTCACGGGGTCGATTTAATTAAAGAAACTGAACAGAAAGTGAAAGTGATTCACGACAGTTTCAAAGCAGCATTGGATAGACAAAAATCATATGCAGACGTGAGACGGAAAGATATCGAGTTTTAGATAGGGGATAAAGTGTTTTTGAAAGTATCTCTGTGAAAGAAAATGCTTCGATTCGGTCATAAAGGGAAATTGAGCTCGAGGTTCATTGGACCGTATGAGATTATCGAGCGAGTTGGACGTTGCTTATTGGCTAGCATTTCTATCTGAGTTAGAAAAGATACATAAAGTATTTCATGTATCGATGCTTCGACGATACAGATCTGATCCTTTGCATGTTATTTCCCCAAAAAAAGTTGAGATTCAATCTGATATGACATACAGTGAAGAACTAATTTAAATTCTAACTCGTGAAATCAAAAAGCTGAGAAATAAGAAAATTTCGTTAGTGAAAGTATGGCGGCATCGACACGGGGTTGAAGAACCTACGTGGCAACCCGAGGATGCTATGAGAAAGCAATATTCGAACCTATTCACTGGTAAGATTTTCAGAGTCGAAAATCCCTAAGGGGAGAGAGTTGTAATAGCCTTGTTTTAGCAAAATAAGAATAGTGGTTTCAAAACCACAAATCTGAGGTTTTAAAATTATTTTAATATTATTATTGGTGTTTACAGCATGTGAATATGTATGTGTGAAAATTTCGTGAGCTAATTTTATCGTTTAAGTGGTTAATTTGATAAAAGGACTAAATTGCGTAAAATGAAAAAGTTGCATTCCACTTGTTAAAAGTGCCTAATTGCCATGGCTTATTAAATTGAAGGTCCTTATGATGACAATATACCATCGATAAGTTAATGGACATAGATGGCCTAATGTTTGATGATTAAATGGTTTAATAACTAAGGGTAAAACGGTAAACTATGTATTAATGTATTATTAATAAAACAAAAACATAAAAATATGGTTTCATTCATCTTTCTTCAATCGAATAACAAAAGAAGAAAAAGCTATTGAGGCTATCTAACATTCAGTCATTGCATGATTAAATAGGTAAGTCCATTTTACTCGGTTTTAGATTATTTTTACATTTTTATGATCGTTGCTTTGAGTACTAGCTAGCCCGTGCCCTAATTTTTGAGTTTGTTGATGATTTTGTGAAATTAAATTGATGAATCCACGATTTTTATGATGTTTGATGATGAATTATGCAAGCTTCTTGTTTGATATACATGTTTAATTAAGTGATTTTTGATAAAAATGCTTATTGTGGACTAAATTGTGAAATTGGAAAATTTAGGGGTCCAAATGTGAAATAAATTGAATTAATGAGCCACTAGGGACCAAAGGAAAATTTGGCCTAGCATGAGCATGTTGAAATTTTGTGTATTTTGAGTTGTTTTGAAATAGGGACTAAATTGAGAAAATGTGTAACTTTAGGGGCACAAGTGTAAAAATGCCCAAATATGTGTTTTTGGATGAAATTGAATGTGTTGATGAATAAAAGAGTTAATTTTGAATGTATATAGATCAAAAACGAAAGAAATCAGATTTAGATCGGAGGAAAACGAAAGTTATCGAATAGTCGACCTCGTCCGTTTATTCCAATTACGAGGTAAGTTCATATGCAAATAAATGTCCTTACAATGAACTATACATGTTTTATTATGATTGAATTGCTATGAATGTTGAACGAACAAATATGAGTAAGTATCGGCAGAGTTACGACATTTGAAAGTCCCGTACGAATCTTAGGATAGCATAAGATACGTATGTCATGACAATAGGATCATCAAGATGTGATTACATGTAAGACCATGTCTGGGAAATTGGCATTGTATTAAGATTACGTGTAAGACCATGTCTGGGACATTGGCATCATTAATCGATTTACTGTAAGACCCTGTCTGGGACAGTGGTACCAATATATAATTACATGTAAGACCATATCTAGGATATGGCATTGTTCGAGCTCATGTGATTTCTAAGTATCATTAATGATTCCGAATGGTTCAACGGGCATAGTCAAGTTGAGAATGAATGTGTGAATGAGCTAAGTGACTCAGGTACGTATTAAGTTCATACAAGTATTGAAAAGAGAGAAATTGATGAAATTATAAGAGAATGTGAATAAGTAATCATTGAGAAAGGTTTGTGTATTCATATGTGCTTATTAATAAATTACTAACTTGATGAATTCAATTATGATATTGAACATGGGTGCAATGAGAAAGTTTTGAGAACTTGAAAGTGTTTATGTAACACCCCAAACCCAGCCCAGACGTTATGGCCGAATCTGACGTGCCATATTGGAGTTGAAAACCCACGTTCCGTTTTAGTGTTTTAAAAACCATATATTTTGTTGAGTTAACAAGGTGTATGGAAGCTGGGCACCAGGTAGGTATCCGAGATAGAGGAGGTGAGCCATGAAGGCTGCTTAAGTACCAAGCTCTTTGATTGGATCCAATCCTAGACATGCCCACAACCATAGCCACACTTTGTTATATCGAGTTTAAATTTGTTTAAATGAACGACTTTGATAAATCGATTAATCGTGGTGTTGAACTCTTTTGAAAAAAGTATCGTTTTGAAAACACGTCCTAAGTCTAGCCCATTTGAATAATTATCAACCAGGTTTGAAGTTATTAAAATTAAAATAATCTCGAAAAGAAATAAAAGGAAAGTTAAAATGGCCTTATTACAACCCAAAAATAAATAATAATTAAAGGGAAACTAATGAAAACCAACGCTTATTTAAAAGTCCAAAGACAATAACCGTAGCTACTCTGAATCCCCTCCGGCCCAAGTCCCCACATCAAGGCTCACCTGCAAGGTTAAGGAAAGGGGGTGAGTTTGGAAACTCAGTGTGCAACAAGCCCCTTTCAGAGCCCAAAACAATAACAGCTTGTTGGGTCTAAGCCCAAAACCAATCTCAAACATGTACTGGGCCATAGCCCTTTTCATATTTTATAATTCATAACAGTGGGCCGAAGCCTTTTCATATTTCATATTACTGGGCTGAAGCTTTTACTGTAAACGGTACGGCCCAAAGGCCCATTTTTATGTCACATGTAATGTCAATGAAAGAATGCAACCCATTTGGGGAGGCTACTCAACCCACCATCCGCTACTCTCCACCCGTACCAACCAACACACCATGTGGGGATTAACTCGACCCACCCCGCCATAACTCTCCACTGGCAGCATAGCTGCTTTACATATAACTAGAGGCCTAGCCTCTTTTAATAACTGGGGCAAAGCCCTTTTTAAATAACTGGGGCATAAGCCCTTTAATAACTGGGGCATAAGCCCTTTTAATAACTGGGGCATAAGCCCTTTTAATAACTGGGGCATAAGCCATTTTGCACTTTCTCCATCCATATAAACACCCAACCCAATGCATTTATGAACATCTCATGTGCATATCATACATATCATGGGCATATCATACATGTCATGTGCATATCATACATATCATGTTTATCAAAATCCCATGCATTAAGTTCATATATAAACCCTAGGGGTATAATGGTCATTTTTACCTAGGGGCAAAACGGTCATTTTCATATTATAAGGGTAATCTTGTAATTTTACCAAAAATTAGGGTTTCCATGTTCATTAACGGTTACAAACAATTCATGGGTGCAAACAGTGATTCTGGCCCATTTTTAACGAAAACGAGTTATTGGGCCAAAAACCCCTAATTGGCCCTACTTAGCCGATTCTGTCATCTAGGCCCATTTAGCCTATATCCATAATAGTATTAACAGTTTTAACATGCAATTTAACAGATTTCCATTTCCTACCAAATTTACCCAAATGGGCCCGAAAGCCTATGGGGCCCTAATTCATCCCCTCGAGGCCCAACTTACCGTGAACGCCAAAAACACGTCCTTACCGTTTCCATTATTCCCGATCATCATCTCATCAATTCTAACTAACTAGTGAGCGTTCGCTTGCTCACAAGTCCTCGAAATGCCAGAATTTCGGCATTTTGGCTTTTCGGCATTTATCGCTTTAAGCTATGAAAAGGATTCATTACACACCTGTTTGGTGATATTCCTTGACGAGATCTCCTACACGATTTCTCCTATAATCCATCATTAATAATCAGCTTCCCATAATTGAACCAAACCTCAAATCATCTAATACTAATACTTACACATTCGGCCACCATCCATAATGGCCTTAGGAATCTTACCTTTATCGCGATTGATGACTAGGTCTAGCCACTCCGGTGATCCAAGCTACTCCAAGTCGACACTACACCTTGCTGCTCCTTCAATAAATAAACCAAAAAAAATATTAAAAGAAGACCCTATAAGGCCTACACCCACATTCGGCCACCTCTCTAAACTAGAGGGGTTTCGGCTTTTGGCCATAGTTACACTAGGAATTGTTTAGAGTTTGAACACTTACCACAGTCTTCCTCCCCTTGAATCCGGATACCTAAAAGGTAAAGGAATTGAACGCCAACTATTGAAAAGGAAAGAAAAGGTTGCTGGTCACAAAGAATCGGCACCCACCTATCTTCACTGATTTCGGCCTTTTGCGGTATTTCGGCAGAAGTAGAGATTAAAGAAAGAAATAATAAATGAGTAGAGGAAAGTAATAGGCTGGATTTTGAAAAAGAAAAGGGAGAAAAGATGAGAGAAAGGATGGTAGATTCGGCTTGGGAAGAAAAAGAAGATAAAAACTAAAACAAAGGAGAAAATGGCACAGCTAAGACCCTAATGCCGAAATTACTAACCTAATACCCTTCTGCCGAATTCCCCTCTCTAACCCCTTCCAAATGGCTAAGCTCTATCCTTCTCTCAAATCCCTAAAATCTCTCCCCTTATCCCTCCTTAATCCATGCGTTTGACTTGATCCAACTCTCCTCTTACAGAATCCACTTAGGTTCCAACACTTACCCTTCCTGCACATAAAAATAAATACTCTTATTTGCCAGCACAGGGAATCGATCCCAGGTCTTCCCTTATACTCCACACGCCACCTTTTTAGGAGCTTAGTGGCGTCACCCTTGCCACTCTACCAAAGCTCTTTTTGTGATACACTTTACCCACAACTTACTATAAGGGCACCTAGCCAGAACCCCTAACTCCTAAGTCCAAAATTTAAAAATTCAACCGGGTTTTGGCTAACTCATAAGCCTTCCATAAGCCCATTTACACCCCAAATTATGAATTCCATAATCACATACCAAATTTTAGAAAATTACTTAAAATATCAGGAATCGCGAAAAACACGAAAATCAGGATGTTATAACTCTACCCTCCTTAAAGAAATTTCGGCCTCGAAATTTACCTAATCCAAACAGTTGAGGGTACTGCTGACGCATTGCCTCTTCGGTCTCCCAAGTAGCTTTTTCCTTGACATGGTTCCTCCAAAGTACCTTCACCAACGGGACTGACCTCCTTCTCAACACCTTGACATCACGATCAAGTATTTGCACAAGTTCCTCTTCAAAGGTCAAATCCGACCGTACCTCAACTTCTGCAACTGGCACGATATGAGTTGGGTCAGAACGATAACGCCTTAACATGGACACATGGAAGACATCGTGAATGCGATCCAGTTCTGGAGGTAACTCCAGCTGATAAGTCACCGGCCCTATCCGCTTAGTGATTCGGTAAGGCCCAATAAACGGTGGGCTCAACTTACCCTTCTTACCAAATCTCAAAATCTTCTTCCAAGGCGAAACTTTCAAAAAGACCATGTCCCCTACAGCATATTCAATATCCTTATGCTTCAGATCGGCATAAGACTTTTGTCGATCCGCCGCCTCTTTTAACCTCTTCCTAATCACCCTAATCTTGTCTTCAGTATCAGCTACCAACTCTTGTCCAAGTATTCTCCCTTCCCCCAATTCTGCCCAACAAGTAGGCGAACGACACCTTCGCCCATATAGTGCCTCATATTGAGCCATCTGAATACTTGCTTGGTAACTGTTGTTATACGCGAACTCCGCCAATGGCAAATGGTCCTCCCAGCACAACCCCTCAACATATCCTCTAAAATCTGAATAACCCTCTCCGACTGCCCATCCGACTGAGGGTGAAAAGCCGTACTGAAATCCAATCGCGTTCCCAATGCCTCATGCAACTTCTGCCAAAACCGAGATGTAAACCTTGGGTCTCGGTCTGAAATTATCGATACTGGCACACCATGCAACCGTACTATTTCCGCCACATACAATCTAGCCAACTTCTGAAGTGAGTAATCGGTTCAGACAGGTATGAAATGTGCAGATTTCGTGAGTCTATCCACAATCACCCAAACCGAATCCTTCTTAGAAGGTGTCAACGGCAACCCACTCACAAAGTCCATAGTTACCCTTTCCCACTTCCAAAGTGGTATCTTTACCGGTTGTAACAATCCTGAAGGTAGTTGATGCTCGGCCTTCACTTGTTGACATGTCAAACATCTCCCTACAAATTCGGTCACTTCTCGCTTAAGCCCAGGCCACCAATATTGCTCTCGCAAGTCTCGATACAACTTACTCCCTCCTGGATGCATAGCACAAGGTCCATTATGTGCCTCTTTCAAAATCATCAATCTCAAGTCGGAGTCTTTCGACATACAAATTCTTCCTCGAAAACAAAGAACTCCCTCACTATTTAACCCAAAGTCAGGATTCTCCCCCTTCTCAACTTGCTGAAACCGAGAAACCAACGACTCGTCCTCCAACTGTTGCTTCTTAATCTGTTCTACCCAAGTCAGTCTTACTTGCAACTCCGCCAATAAACTTCCTTCGTCATACAAACTTAGACGAGCAAACATCGCCTTTAATTCCGCCACAGCCCTTCGACTTAGCGCATCAGCCACGACATTCGCCTTACCTGGATGATACTCGATCGAACAGTCATAGTCCTTTAACAACTCTATCCACCTTCGCTGCCTAAGATTCAGCTCCTTTTGAGTCAGCAAGTACTTAAGACTCTTGTGATCTGTATAGATGATGCATTTCTCTCCATACAGGTGATGCCTCCATATCTTAAGTGCAAAGATTACCGCTGCCAATTCCAAGTCATGCGTAGGGTAGTTCACCTCATGCGGCTTAAGCTATCGTGAAGCATAAGCGACCACTTTACCCTCTTGCATCAACACGCAGCCCAAACCTACATGTGACGCATCGCTGTACACAGTGAAATCCTTACCAGACTCTGGCTGAATCAAAACTGGCGCTTCCGTCAAAACCTTCTTCAACTTCTCAAAAACCTCTTGCTGCTTATTTGTCCAAACAAAAGGTGCTCCCTTCCTTATAAGTTTCATTAACGGTGCTGCCAACACAGAAAATCCTTCCACGAATCTCCGATAATAACCTGCCAACCCCAGAAAACTTCGAATCTCTGTTACCGACTTCGGTGGCTTCCATTCTAAAATTGCTTCAATCTTTCGAGGGTCCACCTTGATCCCCTCGGCAGACACAACATGCCCCAAGAAGGTAACTTCCTTCAGCCAAAACTCGCACTTACTAAAATTTGCATAAAGTTGCTTCTCCCTTAACACTTGCAGCACTACACGAAGATGCTAATCATGCTTCTCTTCCATTTCCGAGTACACCAAGATATCGTCAATAAAAACGACTACGAGCCGATCCAAGTATGGCTGGAATACCCGATTCATCAAATCCATGAATGCTGCCGGTGCATTAGTCAACCCAAAAGGCATTACCAGAAACTCGTAATGACCATATCGAGTCCTGAACGCCGTCTTATAAATATCCCCCTCTTTAACTCTTAATTGATGATATCCCGACCGAAGGTCAATCTTAGAAAACACCGAGGCTCCTTTTAATTGGTCGAACAGATCATCGATTCTTGGTAACGGATACTTGTTCTTGATAGTCAGTTTATTCAACTGCCGATAGTCAATACACATTCGCATAGTCCCATCTTTCTTCTTTACGAATAGTACCGGTGCTCCCCACGGGGAAACACTTGGTCTTATAAACCCTCTATCCAACAGCTCTTGAATCTGAGCTTTCAATTCTACCAACTCCTTTGGTGCCATCCTATAAGGTGCAATAGACACAGGAGCTATTCCAGGTAGTAAGTCGATTCCAAACTCGACTTCTCTGCTCGAGGGTAATCCAGGAAGTTCATCTGGGAATACATCCTGAAATTCCTTAATAGTCCTAACCGACTCTACCGTTATCTCCTCAAGTCCCGTTTGACTTATAAGGGCCAAGTACGCCTCACAACCTTTCCGAATCAACTTCTCGGCTCTTAAAGCCGAAACAAAATTGGACAAATAGTCCCTTCGTTCCCCTATGACCATTATCTCCTCATCTTCGGTAGTTCTTAGTACCATCCTTTTTGCAGCACAATCCAACGTCACCTTGTGCTTACTTAACCAGTCCATTCCCAAGATAAGATCAAAATCCCAAAATGGCAGCTCCATCAAATCTCCTTCAAAGATTTTATCTTGTGTCACTAACGGTACTGCCCTAAAAATTTTATCTACCTTAACCGAATGTCCCAATAGGCTTATCACTGATACCCCACTCACAGTCTTCTCAGGAAGCACATCCAAAGCCCCAGATACATCACAAGCAATATACGAGTGGGTGGAAACCACATCAATCAAAGCAGTGTAAGGCATGCTATGGATGAAGAACGTACCCGTTATAACATCAGGAGCGTCTCCCTCCTCACGACGTCATGTAGCATAAACCAACGCCGGTTGTCGAGCTTCAGCATGTCCAGCACCTCTGCCAGGTGCCCTACGTCCTCGTCCAATACCATTGCCACCTCTACCTTGCCCACGACCCCTCTGCGGTGGTGGTCCTCCTCGCCGTGGTTGGACATCCCTTTGCTCTGCCGCTAGCTCCTGAGCTGTCCTCCGAGGACACTCTCTGAACTTATGCTCCTTAGACCCACATCGAAAACATGCTCCAGTTCGTTTCCAGCACTCCCCCATATGCACCTTACCACAGTCCCTGCAAGCCTGCAGTCTATAAGTATTTACTGGAACTGCTCGAACTGGTTCCTCCATCCTTGCTCTTTTAACATTTCGATTTGCGGCACTTGAGGGTCTAAAATCCCTCTTGAATCTGGGTCGATCCTTCTCACGATTCTGTCGCTCAGTCAGCTTCACCTCCTCGGCTATTTTTGCCTTTTCTACCAATGCAGCAAAACCACTCTCCCTCTGTGGAGCTATTAATATCCTAAGCTCGTCGCGGAGACCATCCTCAAATCGGATACTGCGCTCATATTCAGTTGCCACTATGCCACTAGCATATCGACTCAGCCTCAAAAATTCTGCCTCATACTCTGCTACAGTCTTATCACCTTGAGTCAGATTCAAGAATTCCTTCCGACAAGCATCCACATAGCTTGCTCCAACATACCTCCCTTTAAAATCCGTTTTGAACAATTCCTAGGTTACTTGCTCAATTGGGGTACTCTCCCTTACGGTGATCCACCAACGGTATGCCTCGTCCCGTAGCAGTGACACAGCTCCTTTCAGCTTTTTCTCCACTGAGCAGTCTAGATCGTCCATGATCCGTTCTGTTGCCTCTAGCCAATATTCTGCCACATTTGGGGCTACTCCAGATACACCCCTAAATATTTCTGCTCCGTTGGCCTGGAGTCGCTCCGATATAGACCCCCTATTCACCGTCCCAGTACTAGCTCCAGCCACTCTTTCTAAAACCCTTAACATGGCTTGGGATAAAGCGTCATCCCCCACAGCCCGATCATAAGACCCAGTCTCCGTTGCTTGTGGCACAGATGGCTCCTCAGCTGGCCTATGCCCTGAGGATGAAGATTCAGCTTGCACCCTTCCGCGACCATGTCCGCGGCTTCGTCCACGAGCTCCTATTGTACTCATATCGAATTTTCTGTTTACGAGTTTTATGAAATTAGTATAACGTTCCACTGTTTCTTAAGAAAATGTCTTATGGAGATATAGCAATTCAAGGATTGTTTTCGCATCATCGTAGCCTAGCTACAGTCTCATTCCTACCGTTTACAGCTCTACCCTAGCTAAAGTATCATAGTAGGGTCTCAATACTATTCATAATATCATATCATATATCATAAAGAAAATATACTTACAGACTTGGTGCCGGGGATTCAATGCGCCACTTCTTTCTTTAATCCAGAACTTTGAAAAACCATGTTTTTAATCACCAAAAATAGAAATTTAAAACTTTGATTTGAAAACTCCATTTATTTTGAACTCTTGATTTAAAACAGAAAAACTTGTACCTTTTTAACATATATTCCCCGCAAAACACCTCAAAAAAAACCATTTTCAAAAATACCCTTTTTAGGCCTAGGTTTCCGAAAACATTTTTGGACCCGATCCACAGCCGAGTTGTTGCAACTTAGCTCTGATACCACTAAATGTAACACCTCAAACCCAACCCAGATGTTACGGCCAAATCTGACGTGCCACATTGGAGTTGAAAACCCACATTCCGTTTTAGTGTTTTAAAAACCATATATTTTGTTGAGTTAACAAGGTGTATGGAAGCTGGGCACCAGGTAGGTATCCGAGATAGAGGAGGTGAGCCATGAAGGCTGCTTAAGTACCAAGCTCTTTGATTGGATCCAATCCTAGACATGCCCACAACCATAGCCACACTTTGTTATATCGAGTTTAAATTTGTTTAAGTGAACGACTTTGATAAATCGATTAATCGTGGTGTTGAACTCTTTTGAAAACAAGTATCGTTTTGAAAACACGTCCTAAGTCTAGCCCATTTGAATAATTATCAACCAGGTTTGAAGTTATTAAAATTAAAATAATCTCGAAAAGAAATAAAAGGAAAGTTAAAACGGCCTTATTACAACCCAAAAATAAATAATAATTAAAGGGAAACTAATGAAAACCAACGCTTATTTAAAAGTCCAAAGACAATCACCGTGGCTACTCTGAATCCCCTCCGGCCTAAGTCCCCACATCAAGGCTCACCTGCAAGGTTAAGGAAAGGGGGTGAGTTTGGAAACTCAGTGTGCAACAAGCCCCTTTCAGAGCCCAAAACAATAATAGCCTGTTGGGTCTAAGCCTAAAACCAATCTCAAACATGTACTGGGCCATAGCCCTTTTCATATTTCATAATTCATAACACTGGGCCGAAGCCATTTCATATTTCATATTACTGGGCCGAAGCTTTTACTGTAAACGGTACGGCCCAAAGGCCCATTTTTATGTCACATGTAATGTCAATGAAAGAATGCAACCCATTTGGGGAGGCTACTAACCCACCATCCGCTACTCTCCACCCGTACCAACCAACACACCATGTGGGGATTAACTCGACCCACCCCGCCATAACTCTCCACTGGCAGCATAGCTGCTTTATCATATAACTAGAGGCCTAGCCTCTTTTAATAACTGGGGCAAAGCCCTTTTTAAATAACTGGGGCATAAGCCCTTTAATAACTGGGGCATAAGCCCTTTTAATAACTGGGGCATAAGCCCTTTTGCACTTCCTCCATCCATATAAACACCCAACCCAATGCATTTATGAACATCTCATGTGCATATCATACATATCATGTTTATCAAAATCCCATGCATTAAGTTCATATATAAACCCTAGGGGCATAATGGTCATTTTTACCTAGGGGCAAAACGGTCATTTTCATATTATAAGGGTAATCTTGTAATTTTACCAAAAATTAGGGTTTCCATGTTCATTAACGGTTACAAACAATTCATGGGTGCAAACAGTGATCCTGGCCCATTTTTAACGAAAATGAGTTATTGGGCCAAAAACCCCTAATGGGCCCTACTTAGTCGATTCTGTCATCTAGGCCCATTTAGCCTATATCCATAACAGTATTAACAGTTTTAACATGCAATTTAACAGATTTCCATTTCCTACCAAATTTACCCAAATGGGCCCGAAAGCTTATTGGGCCCTAATTTAGCCCCTCGAGGCCCAACTTACCGTGAACGCCAAAAACACGTCCTTACCGTTTCCATTATTCCCGATCATCATCTCATCGATTCTAACTAACTAGTGAGCGTTCGCTTGCTCACAAGTCCTCGAAATGCCAAAATTTTGACATTTCGGCTTTTCGGCATTTATCGCTTTAAGCTATGAAAAGGGTTCGTTACACACCTGTTTGGCGATATTCCTCGACAAGATCTCCTACACGATTTCTCCTATAATCCATCGTTAATAATCAGCTTCCCATAATTGAACCAAACCTCAAATCATCTAGTACTAATACTTACACATTCGGCCACCATCCATAATGGCCTTAGGAATCTTACCTTTGTCGCGATTGATGACTAGGTCTAGCCACTCCGGTGATCCAAGCTACTCCAAGTCGACACTACACCTTGCTGCTCCTTCAATAAATAAACCAAAAAAAAATATTAAAAGAAGACCCCATAAGGCCTACACCCACATTCGGCCACCTCCCTAAACTAGAGGGGTTTCGGCTTTTGGCCATAGTTACACTAGGAATTGTTTAGAGTTTGAACACTTACCACAATCTTCCTCCTCTTGAATCCGGATGCCTAAAAGGTAAAGTAATTGAATGCCAACTATTGAAAAGGAAAGAAAAGGTTGCTGGTCACAAAGAATCGGCACCCACCTATCTTCACTGATTTCGGCCTTTTTGCGGTATTTCGGCAGAAGTAGAGATTAAAGAAAGAAATAATAAATGAGTAGAGGAAAGTAATAGGCTGGATTTTGAAAAAGAAAAGGGAGAAAAGATGAGAGAAAGGATGGTAGATTCGGCTAGGGAAGAAAAAGAAGAGAAAAACTAAAACAAAGGAGAAAACGGCACAGCTAAGACCCTAATGCCGAAATTACTAACCTAATACCCTTCTGCCGAATTCCCCTCTCTAACCCCTTCCAAACGGCTAAGCTCTATCCTACTCTCAAATCCCTAAAATCTCTCCCCTTATCCCTCCTTAATCCATGCGTTTGACTTGATCCAACTCTCCTCTTACAGAATCCACTTAGGTTCCAACACTTACCCTTCCTGCACATAAAAATAAATACTCTTATTTGCCAACACAGGGAATCGATCCCAGGTCTTCCCTTATATTCCACACGCCACCTTTTTAGGAGCTTAGTGGCGTCACCCTTGCCACTCTACCAAAGCTCTTTTTGTGATACACTTTACCCACAACTTAATATAAGGGCACCTAGCCAGAACCCCTAACTCCTAAGTCCAAAATTTAAAAATTCAACCGGGTTTTGGCTAACTCATAAGCCTTCCATAAGCCTATTTACACACCCAAATTATGAATTCCATAATCACATACCAAATTTTAGAAAATTACTTAAAATATCAGGAATCGCGAAAACCCGAAAATCAGGATGTTACAGTTTAGCTATGTTTAGCATATTTGAATTGAAATGCATATGTTTATATGATGGCTTTATTGGTATGTGGCTTACTAAGCTTTTAATGCTTACTTTGTGTGTTATTTCCATGTTTTATTGATTATCGAAGCTATATTGGACTCGGGGATCATCAGGAAAATTCATCACACTGTCAATCAACTCGTTGGTACTTTTGAAGCTTTGTATATATGGTATATGGCATGTATAGGCTACTGTCATTTTGATATGTTTTGAGTTATGAATTTAGCCATTAGATTTGGCTTACAAATGATGTAAATGTTGGTATAGATATGGCCATTTAAATTGGCTTGAATTATGGGTTTAATAAGTGATACATGAGATGTATATAATGCCTTATGTGTTGGCTCAATTATGTGATGTTGAAATGGTAAGTTATGTGGCATGAAATAGGTGATAAGGTGATGATGAAATGCATTTAGAAGTTATGCAATTTTAATGATTTTGTATATTGTTTTGTCATGAATTTGGTTGAGAATTTAAGTGGTGAAATGGTTGACTAAGAAATGGCATGAAATGTTTATGAATTGGCATGTTTTGGGTGCCTATATATGTATGGAAATGATACAATTTTTATCGCTTGGTGTGTTTGAGAAAAGGGTGGCAAATTGGCATTACCAATGGCCTATTTTTGTCCACATGGGCAGAGACGCGGGTGTGTGTCTCAGCAGTGTGCGACACACGATCATGTTACACGGCCGTGTGTCCCCTGGTGTACCCTTTCAAATTAGGGCAGTATACCCTACAGGTTTGACACGGCCTAGAAACACGGGCGTGTCTATTGGCCATGTGTGTAGCACACGGGCTGGTATATGGGCATGTGGCCAAGTCAGTAACCCCTCCAGTTTTCCCACGACGATGGCACACGGGCGTGTCCTCGACCGTGTGGTGAAGTCAATATGTATGCCCTGTTTTCACACGACCTATGACACCGGCGTGTCTGATGACCGTGTGAGGCACACGGCCTATTCACACCGACGTATGACCCTGAAATGTTTGAAAATTTTCTATGTATCTCAAAGTTTGCTAATGTTATCGGTTTAGTCCTGAACTACTTCTAAGCATGTTGTAAGGCCTTGTAGAGCTTTACAAAAGATATTGTGATAATGTTTGATTTACATTTATATGATAATGAATTTGTGTATAATTTATGTTGTGATTGATCGATAAAGCCTCGTAACCCTATTCCAGTGACAGATACGGGCTAGGGGTGTTACAATACGAATATAACCAAAATGACATATAAAACCCATAGTTTCATCCTAGGTACATGACACTAAGAACTATAGACAAAGGAGTATCAACATCGTTTAAGCTTATTTGCAAAGCTTTAAATGCTGCAAAAGTCCAATGATCTAACAAAATGTATGTTCATCCCTTGCACATGGAAACAAACGCATCCATACGTTAAGTATTTAAAATTCTAAACATAAACTTTAAATAAGTAAACACTCTAAAAAACATAATGTTAGCAAGTTTAAGATTAAACATGTCATAAGTATATATAATATCAAATATATCCAAAAAGATATAAAATTAATATATATTATTAAATTGTTGTTTCATGCTACCTTCAGGGTATTAAATCTTACATTATTCATAAGATTTCATAGAGATGACTAGTATCTTATTTTTGTTATGACACTTCAATTATACGATTTACAGAACATTAATGCACCTTCCGGGAAGTTACTTCTCATTTTCACTTATCAATACCAAATTTGTTATTTATAGTTTAACTACATTTCATTTACATATACAATAACATAACACTTTCAAATTGTAATTACATATCATGTTTCACTGTTTTGCCCCATTAACTGGTTTTGGGTTTAGGACACGGATCAATATACCAATATATGCTCATGACCCTTGGGAATTGGAGCTCATAATTTGTACTCTACCCTCAGGGAACTAGAGTACTATTCTTGACTAGAGAGCTCTCCCACCTTTTGGGAATATAAGAGTAAAAGACAGTGTAATCAATATTAACACAATGGCTTGCAAACTATACCTGTAACTCTATCCCACACCGTTTAATGGGCCATTTTCTTTATTAATTACCATCAAAACAAAAATTAACATATGTATCATCACAGTATCATGATTCATATTAAATAGATAATAGTATAATCTTACACCAATCATTGCAAGAATCCGTTTACTAATTTCCGTCAAAACACAAATCATTTTATATATCACCAAGGTTTCATAATCTACATTGCAATATGTATATTTTCCATACCAATCATTTAAAGATCATCAATTTAGATGGATTTACCTGATTACCGATTGCCGGTTGGATTTTATTAACTTGGGTACTAAATAAAACATGTAATGAAAACAAATTATAATAACACAAACGAAAATAACAACTCGTCGAAAGTTTTCACCCTTCCTTTGTCTTTTGACGTCTCAACATTGTCTTTGACTAAATTCGATAGTAAAAAACTATGAAAATATCATTAATAACATAATCTAACATAGTAATCATTGAAAATCAAATATGAATACACATTTTTTAATTAGGTCCCTTTGAACCCTATTATTCGAAATACTCATCTCATGTGACAGCCCAAAGTTGACCCTAGTCGGGAAGTGGTTTCGGGACCGCTAAACCGAGTCACCGAAATGTTTGAATGTGATACTTATTGTGTAGAATATGTAATTATGAATGTGTGAAAATTTCAAGCTTCAATTTGGTTGATTTCATGTGAATTTAGTCAATAGGACTTATGTGAGAAAATTCTAAAATGTGATAGGTCAATGTGTGAGGACCTATTAGTGCATGTGGACAAAGGGGGGACTTGCATGTCAAATTCCCCCCCTAAAGAGTAGTGGCCGGCCATGACAAGGAAGGATGGGTAAAACATGTCATGAAACATGTTTTGTTAGTGGAAGAATAAAATAAGGAGTATGGGTAATAAAGAAATGGAAAACAAAAGAAAAAAAATGTGTGTGTAGTGTTTGTCCCCCATTGCCGTGAGCTAAAGAAGAGAAAGGGGGGGATTTTGTTCATCCTTTTCTCATCTTCATGCTTGCCAAAAACTAGAAAGAAAAACAAAGAAAAATTTTCTCATCCTTTGGTTCATCCTTGGCCAAAAATTTTAAGGAGGAAAGAAGAAGAAAGGTGAAGAGATTCGGCCATGCATGTAGCTAGGCTAAGGTATGTTTGATGATGTTCCATGAGAGGCATGCATGTTTTAGTTGTTAGCTTGAGTTCTACCTAACCCATGGTCTAAATCTTGCTATGTGATGGAAATGGCACTTGACCATGGATGAATCATTCTTGGTTGATGTTTAATGTTGTGGTGATGAGGCATGAGGATGAGTTAGGATTCGGCCTAGGTGGAGGTTGTGTTAATGCCATTGCATGCAAAATATGAAGCTTGTTAATGATGCATGTGATGATGGCTTGATGATTCTTGAACCTCCTTTTTAGCATTTTTGTGTGAGCACATATGTGCATTGGTTGCTAAATGGAGAAGAATCGGCTAGCAAGATGTGTGCTAAGGCCGAATGTAACTTTGCATGTTAATGAGCAATGCATGTGTTAAATTGATGAAAAGGGGAGGATGCTTTACTAGTGTGTATATGTGTGTATTAAGTGTTGAAATCGACCCCAAAAATGGACATGCATATTCGGCCAAGGGGAAAGAAATTAGCTAATATGTTGTGTTGATGCATGATTTTTGCATGTATGAGACTTTAATGTCTAATGTATAAATATGGGCTAAGTGCCTTGTGTTCATCTTTTGATGCCTAAATGATGAAATCAATTTATTTGTTTGATTAAGCTCAAGAGCAAAGGGGAAATAAAACCGATAAAGGGAAGGAAAAAGTGGTTGAATAGCTAGCGGAATCGTTCGACAACACCCGAGGTAAGTTCTTGAGTAAGAGAGCCTAAATTTCGATGTGATTAAATCATGCTCTATGTGTGGCTATTGAGCCGAATGTGCAAGGACAATATGTGCCTTGTGTTTGAGTTTCGTAAACGAAAATGAAATATGAATGTACCATGAATTATTGTTAGATGTGTATGATTAATTGAATGCTGTCCGGGCTAAGTCCCGAAGGCTTTGTGCTAAGCGAATATATCCGGACTAAGATCCGAAGGCCTTTGTGCGAGATACTAAATCCGGGTTAAGTCCCGAGGGCATTCGTGCGAGTTATTAAAGCCGGGTTAAGTCCCGAAGGCATTCGTGCGAGTTGTTAAATCCGGGTTACGTCCCGAAGGCATGGTGTGAGTTACTAAAACCGGGCTATGTCCCGAAGGCATTTGAACGAGGAGCTATATCCGGTTAAATCCCGAAGGTACGCGAATTGGTAACGAATGAGCTTGCTGTAAAATTCCAGCGAATATTCGAAAAACATCCCAATATGGGGATATATTACGTATGTGTTGAATTAAATCGAGCCCTTACAAATAAATGTTCGCTCAGTTGATAAACGAGCTATCGGCCTTCGGCTAAGTTAGTCTATTGTGTATGTGTATAAGGGTTGCTAATGTTGTGAAGCAAGTTTAAAATCGATAAATTGCGTATTATGAAATATTCCGTTTAGCTAAATGTGTGATATTCTTTGTGCATGCTGGAATTCCTTGCTCAAACTTACTAAGCATAAATTGCTTACTCGTTACATTGCTCCTCTGTTTTATAGATTTTTGGTTCTCCAGCTATCGGACTCGGGATCTTGAAGTCGAAGTCGCCCACACTATCAAAGGCTCTTTTGGGTACTATTTTGGTTGAATTTTGTTATGGCATGTATAGGACTACCCGTTGTTGTCTTTCGAGTACTTTATGAAATGTATAAGTGTACAGCCATGCGAAAATGGCTTGTAGAAGTGGAGTATGGCATTAGACCATTCGTATTTATGAATGTATAGATGGTTTCATGATGTAACTATGTGGGAATGGAAGTGTTGAGAAAATGATCAGCCACTAGAATGGCTAAGTATGATCATATGTGGGCTTATGTATGACAAGGCCCTAGTTGGTCCATGAAACCCCAAATTAGGTAAGGTTCACTTTGAAAACAGAAGCTGATAGCAGCAGTGGTGTGGATTGGAAAAATCACAAGAATTCGTAGGAGTGGAATTAAATAGTGAATAAATTATGTAATCGAACCTTGATGAATCTACTTTCATATGGAAGTAACGAAACAATTATAGGAACAGTACAGAAAGAGATATTCGGGTTCTTGTGGAACAGGGCCAGAACAGTTTCTGGATTCACTGTTCCGCCTTTGGAAATTCACTATAAATTGACCAGAGATAATTAGGGGTCATACCATATATGTATGGATTCCTCTCTGAGTCTAGTTTCCATAGAAACAAACGGCATCAGTATTGAAGCTCTGTGCAGAGAGATATCCCAGTCGTAATGGGAAAAGGTCAGTGTAGTCGACCCCTGTAACATGGGAGACTTTGACTAATAAACTGTACTAATTGGCCCGACCAAAAATTCTAGAAAAAAATCCATAGGTGGGGACATGAGTCTAGTTTCAGGGAAAAATCACAAAACTGATTTTTGAGTTGTGAAACTCAAGATATGATTTTTGAAGCGACTAGTACTCAGACTGGGCAGTGTCTGGAAAAATTTTTCAAAGTTTGTTAACATCTCGTGTCCGACTCCGGTGTCGGTCTCGGGTTCGGGGTGTTACATTTTATTGGTATCAGAGCTACGGTTTAGTCGATTCTAGGACTACCGTAATGTTTTGGGTCTAGCTATACATGCCATTTTATGTGATTACTTGATAGTGTGGTGATTTCTGACAATCGTAAATGTGTTTATTTATAGTAATGGATCCCGATCGTGACCGAGAAGTAGCTGATGATCTTGAGAGTGTAGCGCCTGCTCCCGCACAAGGGACAGTGCCGGCGGACTCTCAACCTAATGCTAGTAATCAGAATGATGAAGCTAGACAAGCATTCTATAGTGTGATGAATGATTGGTTTAACCAATACATTCGAACTAATATGGTTGTTCCACAACCTCCATTCCCGACAAATACTACCCCCGCACCTACAATACCACCGGTAACGGACCAAATAAGGTCAAATAAGCCCCCAGTTGACAGAATCCGAAAACATGGGGCTACTGAATTTAAGGCTATGGATAGCGATGATGCCGAGCAAGCTGAATTTTGGCTGGACAACACTATCCGGGTACTCGATGAGCTATCTTGTACACCCGATGAATGCCTAAAGTGTGCTATCTCCTTGCTACGTGATTCTGCCTACTATTGGTGGAGTACTCTGACTTCTATTGTCCCCCGAGAGCAAGTAACTTGGGAGTTTTTCCAAACTGAGTTTCGGAAAAAGTATATCAGTCAGAGATTTGTTGATCAAAAACGGAAGGAATTTCTTGAGCTTAAGCAAGGCTCCATGTCGGTTACTGATTACGAGCGAAAATTTGTTAGACTTAGCAAATACGCTCGGGAATGTGTTTCGTCCGAAGCTATTATGTGTAAACGCTTCGAGGATGGGCTGAATGAAGATATAAAGATGTTCGTTGGCGTTCTTGAAATACGAGAGTTCGTGGTACTTGTTGAACGAGCTTGTAAAGCCGAAGAGCTTAGAAAAGAAAAGCAAAGAGTTGATGAGGGAACTGGAGAGTTTCGTAAAAGATCCTCGGGAAGGTCTCTTCAACAGACATCGAAGAGATTTCGAGATGATGCGGGCCAGTTTAGAGGCACTTCGGGCCTTTTTGGACGAGATCGTGATCGACCCCCTGTGGGTACACGAGGCACTTCGGTCGCCAGTGTTGGGAATGAACGTTGAGATAGGACGAAATGCCGATATTGCGGTAAATGGCATTCGGGGAGTTGTAGATTTCCTGACCGCTCCTGTTACAAATGCGGATCAGTGGACCACTTCATTAAAGATTGCCCGAGGTTGTCGGGGCAGAATGCAAATCAGAGTGGGAGACCGGGTGCTACCACTGCTCGAGGTAGACCATCTGGAAATATGGGCAATGCTGGTGGTGGTCAGAGAGGATCTAGAGATGATATAACCAGATCCGAAGCCCGTGCGCCTGCTAGAGCTTATGCTATACGTGCCCGCGAGGATGCTTCTTCGCCTGATGTTATTACCGGTACATTCACCCTCTTTGATACTAATGTAATTTCTTTGATTGACCCCGGTTCTACTCATTCTTACATATGTGAAACCTTAGCATCCAGTAAGACTTTACCTATTAAGTCTACTGAGTTCGTAATTCGGGTGTCAAATCCCTTGGGTCGTTACGTGCTTATCGACAAAGTGTGTAAGAAATGTCCCCTGGAAATTCGAGGTTCCTGTTTCCCGGCGAACTTGATGCTCTTGCCGTTTGATGAATTTGATGTTATCCTTGGTTTGGATTGGTTGACCGCGCATGATGCGATTGTGAATTGCAAGAGCAAGACTATTGATTTGAGATGCGCAAATAACGAAGTAGTCCGAATTGAGTCTGCGGACTTAGAGGGGATGCCAGCTGTAATATCAGCAATGTTGGCACAGAAATATGTAAGAAAAGGGTGCGAAGCATACCTTGCGTATGTACTTGGTGACAAAGAATTAGAAAAGAAACCCGAATCTGTGCCGGTGGTTTGTGAATACCCGGATGTTTTTCCGGAAGAATTACCGGGTTTACCACCTGTTCGGGAGGTAGAGTTTGGTATTGAGCTTGTACCTGGGACTACGCCGATTTCGATAGTTCCGTATCGTATGGCACCAACCGAGTTAAAGGAGTTGAAAGCTCAGTTGCAAGAACTGACGGATAGAGGTTTCGCTCGACCAAGTTTCTCACCTTGGGGTGCACCAGTATTGTTCGTGAAAAAGAAGGACGGAACCATGAGGTTGTGCATTGACTATCGTCAGCTGAATAAAGTGACGATAAAGAACAAATATCCGTTGCCGCGCATCGATGATTTGTTCGACCAACTGAAGGGAGCCTCAGTGTTCTCAAAAATAGATTTGAGATTGGGCTATTATCAGTTGCGAATCCGAGATTCAGATATTCCCAAAACTGCCTTCAGAACGAGATATGGTCACTACGAATTCTTAGTGATGCCGTTTGGGCTCACTAATGCCCCTGCAGTATTTATGGATTTGATGAATCGGATTTTCAGACCGTATTTGGATCGGTTCGTAGTGGTGTTCATTGATGACATTTTGGTCTATTCAAGAGACGAGACCGAACATGCTGAGCATCTGAGGCTAGTGCTGCAAATTTTGCGGGATAAGCAGTTATATGCTAAGTTCAGTAAGTGTGAGTTCTGGTTAAGAGAGGTTAGCTCCTTGGGTCATGTGGTATCTGCGTCGGGTATTCGAGTTGACCCGAATAAAATTTCAGCCATACTTGACTGGAAACCTCCGAGAAATGTTACTGAAGTTCGGAGCTTTTTGGGGCTTGCCGGTTATTACCGACGATTTGTGAAAGGTTTCTCGATGATAGCCACACCAATGACGAAGCTACTTCAAAAGGATGTTAAGTTCGAGTGGACGGAGAAATGTCAGAAAAGTTTCGACCAACTGAAAACTCATTTGACTGAAGCTCCAATTTTGGTGCAACCCGAATCAGGTAAAGAGTTTGTCATTTATAGTGACGCATCCCTACTTGGGTTGGGTTGCGTATTGATGCAAGAAGGTCGAGTCGTGGCCTATGCGTCGAGACAATTGAAGCCACACGAGAGGAATTATCCGACCCATGATCTCGAACTAGCTGCCATCGTGTTTGCTTTAAAAATATGGCGACATTATCTGTTTGGTGAGAAGTGCCATGTATTTTCGGATCACAAAAGTCTCAAATATTTGATGACTCAACGAGACTTGAATCTGCGACAAAGACGTTGGCTTGAGTTGTTGAAAGATTACGAGCTTGTCATTGATTACCACCCGGGAAAGGCTAACGTGGTTGCGGACGCCTTAAGCCGGAAGTCATTGTTTGCTTTACGAGCGATGAACGTGCATTTGTCTGTTCTACCAGACAGTGTGTTAGTAGCTGAATTAAAAGCTAAACCATTATTGACTCACCAAATTCGTGAAGCTCAGAAAGTCGATGATGAATTGGTTGCAAAACGGGCTAAGTGTTTTCCGAATGAGGAATCGAAGTTTCAAATTGATGATGATGATTGTTTGAGGTTTAGAAATCGTTTGTGTGTTTCAAGGAATTCGGAACTCATTTCGATGATTCTGAACGAAGCCCATTGTAGCCGAATGTCAATTCACCCGGGGAGTACGAAAATGTACAATGATTTGAAACGTCAATTTTGGTGGCATGGTATGAAACGGGACATCTCTGACTTTGTTTCGAGATGTTTAATATGTCAACAAGTGAAAGCGGAACATCAAGTGCCTTCAGGATTACTCCAGCCGATCATGATACCCGAGTGGAAATGGGATCGAGTCACAATGGACTTTGTGTCCGGACTGCCCTTGTCAGCAAGTAAGAAGGATGCGATATGGGTTATTGTTGATAGACTGACTAAGTCGGCTCATTTCATCCCCGTACGTACGGATTTTTCATTGGAGAAACTAGCTGAATTGTACGTTTATCAAATTGTGAGATTACACGGGGTACCTGTTTCTATCGTGTCGGATAGAGATCCGAGATTCACCTCACGATTTTGGAAGAAATTGCAAGAAGCTCTGGGTACCAAGCTGCATTTTAGCACTGCTTTTCACCCCCAAACCGATGGTCTATCCGAGAGGATAATTCAGATACTTGAGGATATGTTGAGATGTTGCATCCTCGAGTTCAGTAGTTCATGGGAACGGTATTTACCTTTGATTGAATTCGCTTACAACAATAGTTTTCAATCAAGTATTAAGATGGCACCTTACGAGGCTTTGTACGGTCGTAAATGCCGTACACCATTGTTTTGGACCGAGCTCGGTGAAAGCAAAATTTTCGGAGTTGATTTGATTAGAGATGCTGAACAGAAAGTAAAGGTAATCCGTGAAAGTCTGAAGGTAGCCACGGATCGTCAGAAATCGTACGCAGATTTAAAACGAAAAGACATCGAGTATCAGGTGGGAGACAAAGTGTTCCTTAAGGTTTCACCTTGGAAAAAGATACTCAGGTTCGGCCGTAAGGGCAAGTTGAGCCCAAGATTCATTGGGCCGTACAAAATCTCCGAACGAGTTGGTCCGGTTGCGTATAGATTGATTTTGCCCCCGGAGCTTGAAAAGATTCATGACGTCTTTCATGTTTCGATGCTTCGACGCTATCGATCTGATCCATCGCATATAATTAGCCCATCAGAGGTTGAAATTCAAGTCGACATGAGCTATGAAGAAGAACCGATGCGTATCCTAGCTCGTGAAGTGAAGGAGTTGCGAAACAAAAGAGTTTCGCCAGTAAAGGTATTATGGCTCAAACACGGGATCGAGGAAGCAACTTGGGAGACCGAGAGCTCGATGAAAGAACGATACCCAAACCTATTTACCGGTAAGATTTTCGGGGACGAAAATTTCTTAAGTGGGGGAGAGTTGTGACAGCCCAAAGTTGACCCTAGTCGGGAAGTGGTTTCGGGACCGCTAAACCGAGTCACCGAAATGTTTGAATGTGATACTTATTGTGTAGAATATGTAATTATGAATGTGTGAAAATTTCAAGCTTCAATTTGGTTGATTTCATGTGAATTTAGTCAATAGGACTTATGTGAGAAAATTCTAAAATGTGATAGGTCAATGTGTGAGGACCTATTAGTGCATGTGGACAAAGGGGGGACTTGCATGTCAAATTCCCCCCCCTAAAGAGTAGTGGCCGGCCATGACAAGGAAGGATGGGTAAAACATGTCATGAAACATGTTTTGTTAGTGGAAGAATAAAATAAGGAGTATGGGTAATAAAGAAATGGAAAACAAAAGAAAAAAAAATGTGTGTGTAGTGTTTGTCCCCCCATTGCCGTGAGCTAAAGAAGAGAAAGGGGGGGAATTTTGTTCATCCTTTTCTCATCTTCATGCTTGCCAAAAACTAGAAAGAAAAACAAAGAAAAATTTTCTCATCCTTTGGTTCATCCTTGGCCAAAAATTTTAAGGAGGAAAGAAGAAGAAAGGTGAAGAGATTCGGCCATGCATGTAGCTAGGCTAAGGTATGTTTGATGATGTTCCATGAGAGGCATGCATGTTTTAGTTGTTAGCTTGAGTTCTACCTAACCCATGGTCTAAATCTTGCTATGTGATGGAAATGGCACTTGACCATGGATGAATCATTCTTGGTTGATGTTTAATGTTGTGGTGATGAGGCATGAGGATGAGTTAGGATTCGGCCTAGGTGGAGGTTGTGTTAATGCCATTGCATGCAAAATATGAAGCTTGTTAATGATGCATGTGATGATGGCTTGATGATTTTTGAACCTCCTTTTTAGCATTTTTGTGTGAGCACATATGTGCATTGGTTGCTAAATGGAGAAGAATCGGCTAGCAAGATGTGTGCTAAGGCCGAATGTAACTTTGCATGTTAATGAGCAATGCATGTGTTAAATTGATGAAAAGGGGAGGATGCTTTACTAGTGTGTATATGTGTGTATTAAGTGTTGAAATCGACCCCAAAAATGGACATGCATATTCGGCCAAGGGGAAAGAAATTAGCTAATATGTTGTGTTGATGCATGATTTTTGCATGTATGAGACTTTAATGTCTAATGTATAAATATGGGCTAAGTGCCTTGTGTTCATCTTTTGATGACTAAATGATGAAATCAATTTATTTGTTTGATTAAGCTCAAGAGCAAAGGGGAAATAAAACCGATAAAGGGAAGGAAAAAGTGGTTGAATAGCTAGCGGAATCGTTCGACAACACCCGAGGTAAGTTCTTGAGTAAGAGAGCCTAAATTTCGATGTGATTAAATCATGCTCTATGTGTGGCTATTGAGCCGAATGTGCAAGGACAATATGTGCCTTGTGTTTGAGTTTCGTAAACGAAAATGAAATATGAATGTACCATGAATTATTGTTAGATGTGTATGATTAATTGAATGCTGTCCGGGCTAAGTCCCGAAGGCTTTGTGCTAAGCGAATATATCCGGACTAAGATCCGAAGGCCTTTGTGCGAGATACTAAATCCGGGTTAAGTCCCGAGGGCATTCGTGCGAGTTATTAAAGCCGGGTTAAGTCCCGAAGGCATTCGTGCGAGTTGTTAAATCCGGGTTACGTCCCGAAGGCATGGTGTGAGTTACTAAAACCGGGCTATGTCCCGAAGGCATTTGAACGAGGAGCTATATCCGGTTAAATCCCGAAGGTACGCGAATTGGTAACGAATGAGCTTGCTGTAAAATTCCAGCGAATATTCGAAAAACATCCCAATATGGGGATATGTTACGTATGTGTTGAATTAAATCGAGCCCTTACAAATAAATGTTCGCTCAGTTGATAAACGAGCTATCGGCCTTCGGCTAAGTTAGTCTATTGTGTATGTGTATAAGGGTTGCTAATGTTGTGAAGCAAGTTTAAAATCGATAAATTGCGTATTATGAAATATTCCGTTTAGCTAAATGTGTGATATTCTTTGTGCATGCTGGAATTCCTTGCTCAAACTTACTAAGCATAAATTGCTTACTCGTTACATTGCTCCTCTGTTTTATAGATTTTTGGTTCTCCAGCTATCGGACTCGGGATCTTGAAGTCGAAGTCGCCCACACTATCAAAGGCTCTTTTGGGTACTATTTTGGTTGAATTTTGTTATGGCATGTATAGGACTACCCGTTGTTGTCTTTCGAGTACTTTATGAAATGTATAAGTGTACAGCCATGCGAAAATGGCTTGTAGAAGTGGAGTATGGCATTAGACCATTCGTATTTATGAATGTATAGATGGTTTCATGATGTAACTATGTGGGAATGGAAGTGTTGAGCAAATGATCAGCCACTAGAATGGCTAAGTATGATCATATGTGGGCTTATGTATGACAAGGCCCTAGTTGGTCCATGAAACCCCAAATTAGGTAAGGTTCACTTTGAAAACAGAAGCTGATAGCAGCAGTGGTGTGGATTGGAAAAATCACAAGAATTCGTAGGAGTGGAATTAAATAGTGAATAAATTATGTAATCGAACCTTGATGAATCTACTTTCATATGGAAGTAACGAAACAATTATAGGAACAGTACAGAAAGAGATATTCGGGTTCTTGTGGAACAGGGCCAGAACAGTTTCTGGATTCACTGTTCCGCCTTTGGAAATTCACTATAAATTGACCAGAGATAATTAGGGGTCATACCATATATGTATGGATTCCTCTCTGAGTCTAGTTTCCATAGAAACAAACGGCATCAGTATTGAAGCTCTGTGCAGAGAGATATCCCAGTCGTAATGGGAAAAGGTCAGTGTAGTCGACCCCTGTAACATGGGAGACTTTGACTAATAAACTGTACTAATTGGCCCGACCAAAAATTCTAGAAAAAAATCCATAGGTGGGGACATGAGTCTAGTTTCAGGGAAAAATCACAAAACTTATTTTTGAGTTGTGAAACTCAAGATATGATTTTTGAAGCGACTAGTACTCAGACTGGGCAGTGTCTGGAAAAATTTTTCAAAGTTTGTTAACATCTCGTGTCCGACTCCGGTGTCGGTCTCGGGTTCGGGGTGTTACATCTCACACCACCCGTTTGAAATTAAATTTGACTTAGTAATTATACTTTAGAGACTTCAAAATATTAATACAAAACATTAAATCCCAAAGTTCTCATCCTCTTTCTCACTAGCTTCCAAGAATTCGACCATAGTTAGTTAGGTAAATTCAACAGTCCTGTAATATAATGGTTGAGCTACATTTATCCATCTTGTTAAGCTAAAATCTAGTTAAAAGTTTAAAATAAAAACTTGCTTACATAGTGATAGTGACTCGAAGAAATGGTGGAAAAAACACTAAAGGTTTTCTCTCTCTTTTTTTCTCATTTACTGTAGAAAAAAGGAAAATGAAATAAAACCTTTGTTTTTCATCCTTCTCTCTCCCATTAACACATGGGTATACCTATAATTAATTAACAATTAGTAAACTAATAATATATCAATGGTTGTTGTAACAACTCGTTTTTTTAGTGGTGTCGAAATTAGTTGTTTTGGTGCCACAAGTCCAACGAGTAAGTTTGTACATATTATTATTTCATATTTACAAGTAAAATGTGATTTTAAAAAGGTTTTTGATTTGCTAATTTATTTTATTTAAGTAATTTATTAAGTTCAAGTGGTAAGATCCTAAGGTCAACTGGTTTTAGAAAATAAGGTATTGAAACCTCGTTTCTATAAACTGAGTAGTAAATATTTAAAAAATATTTACGGATAGTCATTAAGGTGGTATTTAAGTTTCATTAAGAAATTGAATGTTTCGATAGTTAACTAAGCAAAAATGACTAAATCGTAAAAGTTGAAAAAAGTCAATCGTTATTAGCTTAAATTTGTTAATTGATTAAAGAATTATAATTGGAGTGTCTTAATGGGTAAATTACCCATTCTTAAGTTCGTGGACGGTTAAAGCTTTATGATCTTTTAAATTTTATATGTGATTTATAGATTATAATGTTATTATTATGAGATAATGATAAAACAAAGAGTAAAATGGTTAATAAATTAAAACAAAAGCCATCTTCTTCTTTAACACACCGAATGGCCATGGAAAAAGAAAAGAATAAGCTTCAAGCTTTGACCTTGCTTTGGATGATGCATATAAGTCCATTTTAGTCCCGTTTTTAATAACATTTATGTTTTTGAGATCGTTGCAACTAGGTCCAGCTAGCCCATACCGTTGATTTTGAAACTGTTAAAGATATTGAATGTTTCCATTTATGAACCTTGTGATTTTAGATGTTAAAAGATTAATTTGAAGTGTTAGTTAGTATTTAAAAGTATTTTGTTAAGTGATTTTTGATGAATTTACCGATTAGGGACTAAAATGTTGAAATAGTAAAAATATAAGGATTTGATGTGAAATTATTACAAATGTAGGCTATTTTGTGTGCGATGAATAATAGCATTAAAAATGGTTAATTTTCATGTTTTAGGCTTAGGGACTAAATTGAATAAAGGTAAAATGTTAGGAGCAAATTTGTAAATATGTCAAAAATGACTAAATTGCATAAAATAAATTGTTTTACAGTCTAAATTAATAGAATAAATAAAATTATTAACTTAGATCAAGATTGAGTAGAAAATTGAAGAGAATAGAAAATTACATAAATGCCCTCTGAATTCTGTATAATATTGATTAATTGAATATTATTATGTGATTCTATTGTGATTGAATCAAAATATATATGTTATTAAGCAATTTATCTTATTAAGAAACGATGGAAATTCAACAATGTATGACGACTATTGAGCCCCGTTTGAACCTTAGGAATATATAGGATACAAATGACTTGTCATTAGGGTTTCCATTTTTCGGGTCCTAGTCCTGAATGTCCTACTAGTGGTTGAGTTCATGTATGTGTTACAGATACTTGACTGCTTGTGTTAACATCACCGTGTAGCTATGTTCTAACCGATAGCTTGTGGAAGGAAACCCAGGTTACCATGTTTCGGGTACTGGTCTTGAATGTCCTACTAATGGCTAAGGTCCAACATTAGTTACGAATACTCGACAGCTTCTGTGAGTAGCATCGTGTAAGCTACACGAGTTGATGCTCTAACATGAGTTGTGGGTGATGCTTAGGCTTGTGCCAAGCTTATGATTGGATTATATCATGCTTAGTCGTAATGAAATACATTGAAACAGTAAGTGTTCAATTGGTAATATGCTTATGTATTGTATTATGAAAAGGTAATGAAATTGGTAAGTTCATAGTTGAAATGAAATATGATGAAACAAAAGGGAATGATGAGTTAAAAGATGTATTTGTATGTGTGAATTTTACGTATATTCGAATATACCTAGTTTATGAACAAATATACTAATTAATGAATTGATGTTATTTAAGCTAAAGGAAGTAAATGGAAGGGTTCAAAGTCTTTTAAAATCCTACTATGCTAGGAATGATAAGTATATATATATGGTGTTGATAGACTTATTCCATTGTGAGTTGATAATTATGGTTCGATAAATATTGATACATTGGTATAGGTTTATATTTAACCTATAATGTTCAATATGGAAATGGAATGTTATGTATAAGTTTATACGAGATTACTAACCATTCATTGCTTATGTGGTTATCTTTTTCTTACTTTACAGATTATCAAAAGCTCAATCGGGTTGGAAGCTAGTCGGAGATCCATCACACTATCCATCGATTTAATCGATAAATTTTAATGCTTTGGTTGTGGTTATAATGACATGTACAGGGGGACTTATGTCTAATGTTTAGTTAATGATATTGGTGTGTAATGTTGCTTTGAATTTGTGAAACTTATGTTGTTCAGTTGCCTTGATGGTTGGTGTGCTTTCAGCACTTTGATGCTTAATGGTTGGTGTTTATATGATCAAATTGATGCATGATTGAAATATGGTATGAATATATGTTGGATGTTGGTACCATTTGGAAATGGCTATATTTGTGTCATTTTGATGGTTTTGATGTATGTGAGAAATAGTCCAAATGGTAAAGTTATTTTGTATTGGCAAGAATCTAAAATGGTAAAGTTAAATGTGCTTACGTTTACGTATGTTTGAAATGATCAATTGGTATGTTTATAATGAGACCAAGTGGAGGTATACTTTGAGGTAGATATGAACTATTTGTAATGGTAAAAATGGGGTCAAATGATGATGAGTTTTGTAATGAAAAATAAACTAAGTGTTGATGAATGAAATGTGTTAAGTACATATATATGTTTAGATAAATTGTATGTTTGCATTTGAGGTGCCTATACGGCATATAGGTTGAATGGAATTTGGTATTCGATTTGGTCTTATTATCCATGTTTTAGGTATGTTTTGAAGCTTGATTTTATGTGCAGATGGCTTGTAGGTGTGAGCTTGTTTTGGGTGAAAGAAATTTCTTGGAAATCGCCTATTTCTTGTCCACACGGCCTAAGACATGGGCGTGTGTCTCAGCCGTGTGTGACACACGGCCATACGACACGGTCATGTGTCCCCTGTAGGTTTTAAAGGTTGCATTTCGAGAGTTGCACGGCCTGGCACATGGGCACGGACACGGGCTGGGACACGACCGTGTGTCCCTATTCCGAATGTTACAAAGCCTGAGACACGGGCGTTATTTTTATATAACTTAACAGTTCTTGAGGTGAAGCCTCCAATGGTACCACCTTTCTATATGCATGAATCTAACTACCTGTGGTCCCCGATCTCATCACTGTCTGGTAGGGTCCCTACTCTTAGTCCTCGATCAACTTTACAAGTCATGTGAACATTAGACAAACTTATGTAAGTTCAAATGAACTTCATGAGTTCCTTCACTACATAGTAATTTAATCCTACTGCACAAGGGTAACAAATGTAAAATATCCTAAACATAAATTAATTCCCTGCTCATTTAAGGTGGTTATTCTGTTTCAAATAAAATCGATAAATTGCGTATTATGAAATATTCCGTTTAGCTAAATGTGTGATATTCTTTGTGCATGCTGGAATTCCTTGCTCAAACTTACTAAGCATAAATTGCTTACTCGTTACATTGCTCCTCTGTTTTATAGATTTTTGGTTCTCCAGCTATCGGACTCGGGATCTTGAAGTCGAAGTCGCCCACACTATCAAAGGCTCTTTTGGGTACTATTTTGGTTGAATTTTGTTATGGCATGTATAGGACTACCCGTTGTTGTCTTTCGAGTACTTTATGAAATGTATAAGTGTACAGCCATGCGAAAATGGCTTGTAGAAGTGGAGTATGGCATTAGACCATTCGTATTTATGAATGTATAGATGGTTTCATGATGTAACTATGTGGGAATGGAAGTGTTGAGAAATGATCAGCCACTAGAATGGCTAAGTATGATCATATGTGGGCTTATGTATGACAAGGCCCTAGTTGGTCCATGAAACCCCAAATTAGGTAAGGTTCACTTTGAAAACAGAAGCTGATAGCAGCAGTGGTGTGGATTGGAAAAATCACAAGAATTCGTAGGAGTGGAATTAAATAGTGAATAAATTATGTAATCGAACCTTGATGAATCTACTTTCATATGGAAGTAACGAAACAATTATAGGAACAGTACAGAAAGAGATATTCGGGTTCTTGTGGAACAGGGCCAGAACAGTTTCTGGATTCACTGTTCCGCCTTTGGAAATTCACTATAAATTGACCAGAGATAATTAGGGGTCATACCATATATGTATGGATTCCTCTCTGAGTCTAGTTTCCATAGAAACAAACGGCATCAGTATTGAAGCTCTGTGCAGAGAGATATCCCAGTCGTAATGGGAAAAGGTCAGTGTAGTCGACCCCTGTAACATGGGAGACTTTGACTAATAAACTGTACTAATTGGCCCGACCAAAAATTCTAGAAAAAAATCCATAGGTGGGGACATGAGTCTAGTTTCAGGGAAAAATCACAAAACTTATTTTTGAGTTGTGAAACTCAAGATATGATTTTTGAAGCGACTAGTACTCAGACTGGGCAGTGTCTGGAAAAATTTTTCAAAGTTTGTTAACATCTCGTGTCCGACTCCGGTGTCGGTCTCGGGTTCGGGGTGTTACATCTCACACCACCCGTTTGAAATTAAATTTGACTTAGTAATTATACTTTAGAGACTTCAAAATATTAATACAAAACATTAAATCCCAAAGTTCTCATCCTCTTTCTCACTAGCTTCCAAGAATTCGACCATAGTTAGTTAGGTAAATTCAACAGTCCTGTAATATAATGGTTGAGCTACATTTATCCATCTTGTTAAGCTAAAATCTAGTTAAAAGTTTAAAATAAAAACTTGCTTACATAGTGATAGTGACTCGAAGAAATGGTGGAAAAAACACTAAAGGTTTTCTCTCTCTTTTTTCTCATTTACTGTAGAAAAAAGGAAAATGAAATAAAACCTTTGTTTTTCATCCTTCTCTCTCCCATTAACACATGGGTATACCTATAATTAATTAACAATTAGTAAACTAATAATATATCAATGGTTGTTGTAACAACTCGTTTTTTTAGTGGTGTCGAAATTAGTTGTTTTGGTGCCACAAGTCCAACGAGTAAGTTTGTACATATTATTATTTCATATTTACAAGTAAAATGTGATTTTAAAAAGGTTTTTGATTTGCTAATTTATTTTATTTAAGTAATTTATTAAGTTCAAGTGGTAAGATCCTAAGGTCAACTGGTTTTAGAAAATAAGGTATTGAAACCTCGTTTCTATAAACTGAGTAGTAAATATTTAAAAAATATTTACGGATAGTCATTAAGGTGGTATTTAAGTTTCATTAAGAAATTGAATGTTTCGATAGTTAACTAAGCAAAAATGACTAAATCGTAAAAGTTGAAAAAAGTCAATCGTTATTAGCTTAAATTTGTTAATTGATTAAAGAATTATAATTGGAGTGTCTTAATGGGTAAATTACCCATTCTTAAGTTCGTGGACGGTTAAAGCTTTATGATCTTTTAAATTTTATATGTGATTTATAGATTATAATGTTATTATTATGAGATAATGATAAAACAAAGAGTAAAATGGTTAATAAATTAAAACAAAAGCCATCTTCTTCTTTAACACACCGAATGGCCATGGAAAAAGAAAAGAATAAGCTTCAAGCTTTGACCTTGCTTTGGATGATGCATATAAGTCCATTTTAGTCCCGTTTTTAATAACATTTATGTTTTTGAGATCGTTGCAACTAGGTCCAGCTAGCCCATACCGTTGATTTTGAAACTGTTAAAGATATTGAATGTTTCCATTTATGAACCTTGTGATTTTAGATGTTAAAAGATTAATTTGAAGTGTTAGTTAGTATTTAAAAGTATTTTGTTAAGTGATTTTTGATGAATTTACCGATTAGGGACTAAAATGTTGAAATAGTAAAAATATAAGGATTTGATGTGAAATTATTACAAATGTAGGCTATTTTGTGTGCGATGAATAATAGCATTAAAAATGGTTAATTTTCATGTTTTAGGCTTAGGGACTAAATTGAATAAAGGTAAAATGTTAGGAGCAAATTTGTAAATATGTCAAAAATGACTAAATTGCATAAAATAAATTGTTTTACAGTCTAAATTAATAGAATAAATAAAATTATTAACTTAGATCAAGATTGAGTAGAAAATTGAAGAGAATAGAAAATTACATAAATGCCCTCTGAATTCTGTATAATATTGATTAATTGAATATTATTATGTGATTCTATTGTGATTGAATCAAAATATATATGTTATTAAGCAATTTATCTTATTAAGAAACGATGGAAATTCAACAATGTATGACGACTATTGAGCCCCGTTTGAACCTTAGGAATATATAGGATACAAATGACTTGTCATTAGGGTTTCCATTTTTCGGGTCCTAGTCCTGAATGTCCTACTAGTGGTTGAGTTCATGTATGTGTTACAGATACTTGACTGCTTGTGTTAACATCACCGTGTAGCTATGTTCTAACCGATAGCTTGTGGAAGGAAACCCAGGTTACCATGTTTCGGGTACTGGTCTTGAATGTCCTACTAATGGCTAAGGTCCAACATTAGTTACGAATACTCGACAGCTTCTGTGAGTAGCATCGTGTAAGCTACACGAGTTGATGCTCTAACATGAGTTGTGGGTGATGCTTAGGCTTGTGCCAAGCTTATGATTGGATTATATCATGCTTAGTCGTAATGAAATACATTGAAACAGTAAGTGTTCAATTGGTAATATGCTTATGTATTGTATTATGAAAAGGTAATGAAATTGGTAAGTTCATAGTTGAAATGAAATATGATGAAACAAAAGGGAATGATGAGTTAAAAGATGTATTTGTATGTGTGAATTTTACGTATATTCGAATATACCTAGTTTATGAACAAATATACTAATTAATGAATTGATGTTATTTAAGCTAAAGGAAGTAAATGGAAGGGTTCAAAGTCTTTTAAAATCCTACTATGCTAGGAATGATAAGTATATATATATGGTGTTGATAGACTTATTCCATTGTGAGTTGATAATTATGGTTCGATAAATATTGATACATTGGTATAGGTTTATATTTAACCTATAATGTTCAATATGGAAATGGAATGTTATGTATAAGTTTATACGAGATTACTAACCATTCATTGCTTATGTGGTTATCTTTTTCTTACTTTACAGATTATCAAAAGCTCAATCGGGTTGGAAGCTAGTCGGAGATCCATCACACTATCCATCGATTTAATCGATAAATTTTAATGCTTTGGTTGTGGTTATAATGACATGTACAGGGGGACTTATGTCTAATGTTTAGTTAATGATATTGGTGTGTAATGTTGCTTTGAATTTGTGAAACTTATGTTGTTCAGTTGCCTTGATGGTTGGTGTGCTTTCAGCACTTTGATGCTTAATGGTTGGTGTTTATATGATCAAATTGATGCATGATTGAAATATGGTATGAATATATGTTGGATGTTGGTACCATTTGGAAATGGCTATATTTGTGTCATTTTGATGGTTTTGATGTATGTGAGAAATAGTCCAAATGGTAAAGTTATTTTGTATTGGCAAGAATCTAAAATGGTAAAGTTAAATGTGCTTACGTTTACGTATGTTTGAAATGATCAATTGGTATGTTTATAATGAGACCAAGTGGAGGTATACTTTGAGGTAGATATGAACTATTTGTAATGGTAAAAATGGGGTCAAATGATGATGAGTTTTGTAATGAAAAATAAACTAAGTGTTGATGAATGAAATGTGTTAAGTACATATATATGTTTAGATAAATTGTATGTTTGCATTTGAGGTGCCTATACGGCATATAGGTTGAATGGAATTTGGTATTCGATTTGGTCTTATTATCCATGTTTTAGGTATGTTTTGAAGCTTGATTTTATGTGCAGATGGCTTGTAGGTGTGAGCTTGTTTTGGGTGAAAGAAATTTCTTGGAAATCGCCTATTTCTTGTCCACACGGCCTAAGACATGGGCGTGTGTCTCAGCCGTGTGTGACACACGGCCATACGACACGGTCATGTGTCCCCTGTAGGTTTTAAAGGTTGCATTTCGAGAGTTGCACGGCCTGGCACATGGGCACGGACACGGGCTGGGACACGACCGTGTGTCCCTATTCCGAATGTTACAAAGCCTGAGACACGGGCGTTATTTTTATATAACTTAACAGTTCTTGAGGTGAAGCCTCCAATGGTACCACCTTTCTATATGCATGAATCTAACTACCTGTGGTCCCCGATCTCATCACTGTCTGGTAGGGTCCCTACTCTTAGTCCTCGATCAACTTTACAAGTCATGTGAACATTAGACAAACTTATGTAAGTTCAAATGAACTTCATGAGTTCCTTCACTACATAGTAATTTAATCCTACTGCACAAGGGTAACAAATGTAAAATATCCTAAACATAAATTAATTCCCTGCTCATTTAAGGTGGTTATTCTGTTTCAAAGTGGCAAACTTCACCTGATCCTCTAAGCCACTCGGCTTACTATAAGACCTTTGTCTGGTCGGGCTCTCCACAAGACCATAACCCTAATTCTTCTTCTTATCAGCAAGTTTAATCATTACTTTACGTCTTTCCTTCCTTTCATACTCCCCACATATATGGTGTTTGATGGCCTCTATGGTAACTATCCTGAGTTCTCGCCCAAGGATCCTTAGGAAAAACATTTCCTTGGCAGACTTCCCTGGTTGGACTAGTTCTTGGCAAACTCCCATCTTTCCAAACCATAGTGCTGAAGGACTTGTTGACATCTCCATATTGGGCTGACTTACAATGGTCCCCACCACTTTGGAAAACCAATTCTCGTTCCACCTATGGGTAACAATGGTAGGATACTAATAGTAGTCCTCCTATAACTAGAACCTCTTCTGGATACTCACTCATCCCATAAAAGAAGGTCATTTTAACTAATCGAACCAACAGGTTATCATTCAAGCGACTATACAAGCTTGCCATCCCACTTTTTTATTTCCTCCCTATAAGGCTATCATTGTGGCAGTGTACCCGTATTAGATTTTCCTCAAAGAGGAATATTCTTGATAGACATTTTGTCCCTTAGACAAAATCCTTATCCTTGGAGTGAAATTCTCGTCCCTCCCATGAGATTTTCCTCTTGCGTACAACTTCTTTAAGCTCTCCCAGGTGGCTTTTCATGTCTAATCCTTTCTTGCAATCCTCAGTTAATTTCCCTATTACATTTCTATATTAGGCCAGCTCTCGCACGGTCTGCCTTCCTCTAATTCTTGTTGGGTCTTTGCCTATACCTTGTCATCTTTCACATCTATCCTTACCATTTTCATCATTTTGGTGGATTCATCTAGATCTGTTTGCCACTACTTACACTTTCCTTTAACTCTTCTTCCACTAGGGTGATTTGTCACACTTGTTGCATTAGCAGTATACCCCGCACTTGAGGTTTTGGTAGGCTTTTGGCTTTTTTTTCTTGGTGGACTATGGGTTACCATAGCTGAGCTATGGTTTTACACCCTTCCTACCTCGTTTCCTTTGTCATGTCGGACTTACCCTGTATTTCTATCCCATTGAACTCTATCTATGTTTATCGTCTAGCAGACTGTCTATTTTGAGTTTATTGTCCCAATGAACTATCTCTGTCCTATGCTTACTGTCCTAGTGGACTATCTCTACTATTTTTACTGTCTCAATGGACTATCTCTTCTATGTTTACTATCCAAGCAGATTATATTTTCTATGTTTACTATCTTAGTTGACTATCTCTTCTGTGTTTACTGTCCTAGAGAATTATCTTTGTGGATGCCATGGAGTCTTTCATCTATGGTCTTACACCGATTTTCCCTCCTGGTGTACTGTCATATGATGTTATTGAGTTTTTCATCCATGGTTTTAGTCATTATACCTGGTTGCTATAGCATTTTTCATCTATGGTCTTACACTGTATACCTTGTACCTTGTACCATGCTACCGTTGCATCTTTCATCCATGGTCTTATGCTACGGTCTTATGCCATATATCCTTGTCATGGTGTCGCCTCGAAGGACCAGTCAATACCGATGTTATAGTAAATACCATTTTAGGATTCTCATTTCTCGATTCCTCCTCCCATTCCCTCCTTTACACCACCTAACCTTGATGCTCGAACACAACAATGTCCTCTGTGTAAGGCCCGAAGCTTTGCCCGTGGCGATATCTAAAAGGATCACTCCTCAATTCCCCTCTTAACTTTATCTATCCCATAAAGGTTTTTCCAAAGTTATCATGCAATCATACAGACATTATCATAAAGGACACCACATCTACCTCATGCATATTGTCATGCACACTACAAAAATTCATGTGAACATGCTTTGTATGGCATGCGTAGACAACATCAATCCGAACAACCATGGTTGGAGTTTAGAAACTCACCTAAAGCTTTATCGTCTCCATAACCTAGCCATTTTGAATGCTAATGCTTCCATTCTCCTAGTAGCTAGGCATTTAAACAAAAATTATGGGTTAAACTTAATATTCTTAGCTTAACCCTAATTTTCCAAAAACATGTAGAACCTTTAAAATGCTTCTAAAAGTTCATAACTTCATTTCTTACTTTTATGTACATAGAAGGGCTAAAAACCTTACCAGCTTGCTGGTTTCATTACTTTTCCATCTCAATCCTCATGACGTCCACTGCATGTAGAACATTCCATGGCTATTCCTTCTTGAAGCTACTGAAGAAGATGAAGAACGAAAGAAAGGGAAATAGATTTGAGAAGGAAATCATCTCTAGGAAGTCATTTCCCAACTAGTTATAGCCCTTCCAGCGCTAATACCAACCTTATTAAAACCATCCATTTCTAATCATGTTGTCCCTAACTAAAGAACTGCCAGGTTCCATTCTAACTGAACCAGGTTTGGTTCTCAACCATGTCCAATTCAGTTTCCAACTTTCTCATTTCCTTCAATAGAGGCCACCAACTTGCAATCTATTTCATTTTAGTCATCCAATTATTTTAACTTCGAATTTATTGGAAATAGGGTGCTAGAACTCCTCCCCCCTAAAAAGAAATTTCATCTTTGAAATTTCCAGTAACGCCAAACTCAGAGGTAGACTTAGAAAACCCTTCTTTTTTCTTACCCTCATAGGGTTCACGTACATATTCACCCATCTCTCTTACTAATTCTATAACACCCTTCACTTGTATTCAATGTCGAAATAGGGCTACGGAGCATTGCCAAACTATATACTAATTACGCATTCATTTTGCATACATTTGCACATTTCAAGCAATCATCAATCAATCTTAATCATATTGTCCCTAATACGAGCCTAGAAGGCCCTAAACATGCATTGAGAATGGTTTGGGACTAAACCGATAACTTTGGAAACTTTTTGAACACTTAGAAAATTTTCTCAGAAAGAAGGGACACACGCCCGTGAGGCCCAGCCGTGTCTCTCACACGGACAAAGACATGCTTGTGTCGTAGGCCGTGTGGACATTCAAAATGGGAGTACATGGCTGTGTCCTAGCCTGTGTCTAACCCCGTGTAACGGTTTGACTTGGGTCACGTGGTCAACACACACGCCCGTATGGCTGGCCATACACGACCCGTGTGCCAAGCCAGGTGCTAGGCCATGGCAAACTTGTAGGGTATACTAACTTATGCCAGATGGCCAAGTCACACGCCTGTGTGTGAGGCCATGTGGAGCATATTAACTTAATTTTAATTTCAACACCAGGGGACACACGGTTGTGTACATGACCATGTATCGCACATGGCTGAGACACAAGCCCGTGTCTCTGCCTGTGTGGACAAAAATAGGCTATTTACAAAGTCATTTTGCCACCTAACTTGAGCTCACCTACATCAAACTTAAAGGCACCAATACATAGCATCAATAGGCATTTTAAATCAACCAATTCAAACATAATTTATGTACATTCAATACACCCATTCTCTATACACACTAATACCAAATTCACATTTATAATTTAACTTGCTAGACACTTCTAAACATGCATCATCAAACATCAAACTCACAAGCATATAACTACTCTAATATCAACCAATTGACCTCCACAATCTTTATAATCTACAAACATTATATACCTATCCATGAACTCACAATCCAAGCCATATATATATACATGATTCAAACATACCAAAACAAGCCAACTTATATGACAATATAGAAAACCAAACTTAGAACATTTACAAGCCAACTCAAATGGCTACTTTCATCACTTATTCATTAACCAAAATGACCAAATCCCTATACATGCCATATACTCAAAAGATAAGCTCAAAATTACCAAATTGATAGTTTGGATAGTGTGATGTAGTCTCTGACGATCCCCGAGTTCGAGCTAGCTTTGAAGTCACTAAAAACATAGAAAAATAAACAAAGTAAGCTTATAACTTAGTAAGCTCGCATGAAATAAACTCAATCTTAACACAAGTATACAAATCACCAATTTGAAGATATCAACATGTAATTCATTTAACTAACAAACCTTTCACATTTTCTATCATAATCTTATGTATGAACTTTAGAATTTATTTGATTTAAGCTTATACGGTTCATGTACATACTTGTACCATCTGGTGTCAATCTCATACACAACCACGTCTTTCATTTACTCGTCAACCATTCCGAATACTATAGGATACATGGGAAACTTGCACCCGAAGTGCCACATATATAACAGAAGCTCTCTCAATCTCATATCACATATACTGCTCACACTAGAGCTATCAACGGGCCTGCTCAAACAAGCTGTGGGTCAAGAGCTACACGGTGCTGCTCACACAAGTTGTCAAGTAATCGCAACACATGCCGGTATTCTCAGCCACTGGTAAGACATACAAGACCAACACCCGGATCACATAATCACAATAATCCCCTAATGACATGTCACTAGTATCCAAATCTATTCCTAATGTTTAACCAGGATTTCAAATGCCAAATCATCGTCGAATCCTTGTCAAACATGTTCGTAGTCTCGTATTCACAGTTTATACAATATCAAAGCATTTAAAATACATTTAAAATGAAATTTATTACATACAAACTTATCTCGAATGTTAAAACGGCTAAACTGGCCGATTAGTCGAGAACTTTTTTTTTCCCTCGATCTAGATCCAAATTTTGCTTTTGTTGATCTATATGTAATCAAAATTAACTTATTTAATCATATCTCTATTCAATTTAGTCCAACTTTTACAATTTAGTCATTATTTCATAAAAACACAAATTAATGAAATTCAATACTAACCCATGCTAGCCGAATTACATATAAGTCCCTAGCAACCCATATTTTTCATTTATTTCACATTTTAACCACAAAGTTTCCATATTTCACAATTTAATCTCTATTTTGCATTTTCACTAAAAATCACTTAACCAAACTTGTATAACTATCATCAAATATTCATAATCTATCATTAAACATCAAAATACACATGTATTCATCAATGAGAACATCTAAAATCTTTAACAGTTTTGCAAAATGGTCCCTGGGCTAGCTAGACCTAGTTGCAACGATCTCAAAAACATAGAAATCATTAAAAACCGAGTCAAAATACATACCATGCAAGAGAAGGAACCTAGTCGAACCTGTCAAAATAATGCATGAAGAAGATGATACATATTTTGTGTCTTTTAATTTTAAGTTGTTAATTATTATTTTACCATTTTAACCTTTATTATTAAACATTAAAATTCATTTAACCACCCACAAAAATGTCCACTTACATTGTAAAAGGTTAAATTACAACATAAGGACCTCCTCTATTTAATTTTATAGCTATTAAATCTTTTTAGCTTATAAAACTCTAATTTTTCACTTTACACGATTTAGTCCTTTTTATCAAATTAACTAATCAAACGATAAAATTTCTCAATGAAATTTTCACACGAACATACTACCATGCTGTAGATATTAAAATAATAATAAAATAAATATTTTGACATTGAATTTGTGGTCCCGAAACCAATGTTTCGATTTGTCTAAAAATGGACTGTTACAAATTATCTTAATTTGGCTTCACTTTTCATGCTTTCACTTCCTTTTGACTCTGCCTGATTAGAGGATTTATCATACTCAGTGAAATATAGGTACCAGCTCCTTGGCGATTACCTAATCATTTCGCTACTAGCTACCTTCCATCTTATAGCATCCCTCTAATATCTTAACTTGGTAGGTGTTCGGAGGTAACCACTACCTGACTATCATTTCCTTGATGCTAATTATGGCTGATACTTTCGCAAATCTTAGTTTTTCTTGCTTATGCATAAACTCTGCCCTTCGCGCGTGTAACACCCCTTAATCGTGCCTGATGTAGGGACAGGATATAAGGCATTACTGGACTTAAACATAAACATACATGTAAAACCGAGCCATAAAATTTCAACCAATTCAAAAACATTCGAACACATGTATATTGTCCCTTATACAGGCTTACATTGCCCAAAACATACATCGGGTGGTTCGAGACTAAACTGAGAACTTCTAAAAAAATTACAACACTTAGAGAAATTTTTCGATGTTTAGAGAGTCACACGCCCGTGAGGATTAGGCCCTGTGGTCACACACGCCCGTGTGGCTTGGGACACGCCCGTGTAACTCTTTGTTTATGACGTCAACTATGAAATAGGTTCACACAGCCAAGTCACACGCCCATGTGCTAAGGCTGTGTTCCCTACATGGCCGTGTCTCTGCTCGTGTGGCCAACACTTAGGCTATTTTCCAAGCCTTGGCCAACCATAAACCCTCACACATTTATACAACATCAAGGACATATAACATGGCATCCATTTAACGGTTAAACATCTTCAATTAGGCCACAAACATAGCATTGGCATGTCATGATTCAAGTATTTTACATACTCATTTTATACTCAGTTAAACACACCAATTCACACTTATTTGGCCTTGTCTATTATGATATCACTTATACTTTTATACCATGGTTACCGTCCTACCAAAAGATTTCAACTTAATCATCAAACATTCATATTCAAGGCTAGCTCATAACTTTATAAAATACCAACATATTTCACATGCGTAGAATAACATGCTTGTCTAAGATATTGCACACGATATCAAGTCACATACTCACATCACATGAAACTTTTAAGCTTGTGCATGGACATATAATAGGGTTATAACCCAATAATCAATATAAACCACATCTCATGGCTATATACAATTGAATCATTATAAGCCAATACATTTAGCGAAATCATAAAACACATATCAAAAGTACTAAGTCTCTATACATGCCACTCAACACTTAAGGTTTATTAATGCCCTAAATAGATAATTTGATAGTGTGATGCTGCCTCCGACGATCTCCAACCCTGAGCTAACCTGACAACACTAAAGAAATGGAGAGGAGGAGGTAAGATTTATAGCTTAGTAAGTCCATATGAAAATAATAATGAATTTATTAACGTGCTTTTTTCAAACTCTTACAACATGTTCTCATGGTAACACAATCGAAATTGCACATAATTCTACTATTTGCTCATATTCTAGTCAAGTTGTCTACTCGAGTCACAGTCATTAAATTATTTATAACTTTAGTTATAGAATTCTAAATTTAGATCCGTTAAAAACATTTGAAACTAGACTCATATATCTTTCTGCCATGAAATTTTTAGAATTTATGAATTTTCCAATAAGTACAGTTTATTCTTCAAAGTTACCCCTGTTCTGTTGTTTGACAGCTTCGACCTTTCTTCACTAAAATTTATTTATCTCTTAGTATGGGATTTGGATGATGTCCCTATCTATTTCTCTTGAAAATAAATTCATTAAGAACTTACTAATATCAGTTCTAACCCATAAATATTCTTGTACAATTTTTAGTGATTTTCCAAATTTAAGATAGGGGAGCCCGAAATCACTCTTACCCTGTCTCACAAAATTCAAATATCTCAAAATATGAAATTCTTTTGCTTACACATTTCCTCTAAATGAAATTAGACTCAATAAGCTTTAATTTCATCTCTTATTCAGTCTCTAATTTTATTTCCAAATTTTTTGGTGGATTTTCGAAGTCGGACTACTGCTGCTGCCCAAAAACTGTTTTACTGCAATATAATGATAACAATCATAATTTCATTTTCAACTAATCATGAACACACCATTTCATGGATTCCATGTTCAATTACACCATGTAAGTTAGCATGATATTGCAACAAAATTCATTATCATAATTCTTACATCTTAGCTCACCGAGGTCTCGACATTTTAAAGTCTCAATAACCATAAGGTTAGTGTACATACTTGTACCCTGTTAACACTTTTCACATATTACTCCACTTCTTAACCATAATCTTGAATGACTCATTAGACCACTCGGAATACTGAAGGACATTCGGGATTATAATACACCAAATAGAGTGCCAAAGCCATGTCCCATACATGGTCTTACATGGGTCCATATATCAATAACATATCCCAGATATGGTCTTATACGAAATCACTTAACGATGCTGAAGACATATCCCTGATATTGTCTTATACGGGATCACATATTGGTGCCGATGCCATGTCCCAGACATGGTCTTACACTAGTAAACATATCAACATCAATGCCATGTCCCAGACATGGTCTTACACTAGTTCTCATTTCGGATGCTGATGCCATGTCCCGGACATGGTCTTACACGGGATCTCATCTTGAATGCCGATGCCATGTCCCCGACATGGTCTTACACGGGATCTCATAAACCATGGTGTTATGACATCTGAATCCTAAGAATTCCTTAAGGTCCCCCTGGATTTTCGAGATACGAGGCTATCATCAAGATCCCATTGAATCATTATAACCCAATTTCATTAGGCATACATACATATATCATATGATATCAAATGTTAAACCCATAATAACTGAATTACTGAATTACTTACACACAAACTTACAATTCATGTAGTATCAAGCACTAAATTTAAAGTATAATATTGCATTATTATTATTACACGAACTTACCTCGATACCAAAAATGGTGAAAAAGGACTTAACCGTCAATTTCTCGTTTTTCTCCGTTCTAGGTCTAAACCTCATTTTATTTGATCTATAATATCACATTTAGTCTATTTAATAGTCACATTAGTCAATATGATCCAAAAATTATACTATGTAAAATTATGTTTTTGCCCCTAAACTTTGTCATATTTACACTTTTGCCCCTAAGCTCATAAAATGATTTTCATTCAATTTCTTTGTACTTTACGCCTAGCCGAATCATTTTCATAACTATAGTGGCGTACAATTTCCACTAAATCACACTTTTATGAATGTTTTATATTTTTTTACAAAATGGTCCTTTTAGACATTTTCACCGAAAATCACTTAGTAAATGTCTTTTATTTAACACCCAACATTGATTTTCTACCATTAAACATCAAAACACATGCATATTACTCATGGGTAAATTTTTAAACATGAACCCTAGCTCAAAATAATAGTAGAAATAGGTAAATCGAGTTACGAGGACTTCAAAAAATGTAAAGAACATAAAAAACGGGGCTAGGATGCACTTACTATGGAGCTTGGAAGCTTGAACCAAACCCTAGCCATGGCTTCCATGGTAGATTCAGCTGGAATAAGAAGAAGATGGAGAATTTGGCTTATTTTGGATTTTTAATTCTTTTAATTATTAGATGACCAAAATGCCCGTAACTTAAAAATATTCTATTTCACCAATTTCATGTCCATTTTTGTCCAAAAAATTATCCAATGGTCTAATTACCATTTAAGGACCTCCAATTTAAAATTTCATAACAATTAGACACATCTAACATGTAGAACTCAACTTTTGTCCTTTTTACAAATTAGTCCTTTTTACCAAATTGACTGTCCAAACGTCAAAATTTTCGAACGAACATTTCACAAAATCATCTCGTGAATTTTTAGACCATAAAAATATAATAAAAATGAATTTTCTTACGTCAAATTTGTGGTCCCGAAACCACTGTTCCTATTAGGCCCAAAATCGAGCTGTTACAACTCTCCCCTTTTTTAGGGAATTTCGTCCCCGAAAATCCTATCGGAAATGAGATTTGAATTTCGCATAAGCTCCTTTATTTAGAACATCATTAAAGAACCTTTACTAATATTGAACTTTTAGTTCCTAACACTTCAATCCTTCGTTCCAAGGTCATGAGCATTTCTTCGTTATCTAACACATCAACTGAATCTTAACTTATGTCAGAGAACTCATATACACGAAGAATCTGATTCGTACCTCATAACACACATACACATACACATAACATACTTGAATCCTTTCAAATTCGAATGGTGAAACTAGCCAGTTCATCACGGCCTTATATTCTCTATAATTTTGTATGGCTCGATAGTTTGCAAATTCGATCTCTTAATTGTCTGTAAATTTTCGAAGCTTCCCTTAACTTTCCAAAGAAATTACGATATAAACCTCGAATCTCAATCCGATCAATGAAGACTAGCATTCAAAGAAATCTGACAACTTCAAAGACACATAATTCCATTTACCTGTCAAGTGAGAAATCTATACATGCCGAAATGATTTGCAATTTCTCTAAACAGAGGACAACAATTCACATAAATTTCTCTTTTCCAGAGACGGGGATAATTCAGATATGAAATCTATAGTAGTTGTTTTCCATTTCATTCTAGTATCAATACTATACTCCCTTAGTTCACGAATTACTAACGCATTTCCCAACTAAGCAGACTTACAATAAAATTTCAGTTTTCAGTCTTGAACTCAGCTAACTGTATTTTGTTTTCAGCGAACAAGATCAATCGTATAACCATCATTCTCAATGAAATCGAGGATTTTCAACCCAAATCTTACTAACTGTATTTTGTTGTTCTCAAAGATCAAACAATAACTAACTCATCATCTTTCAATGGTTCAAATTATCATGCTATCTCAAATTCAGATCTTTCTATAACATAGGATACTTTAAACTCTCATGTTGCTTTCTGGCCTTGAAACACATCCTAATTTATTCAATATCGTATCTCGATAAATCGAGAACACTATGCCTAAGGCAAGTTGTTTCAAGTTAATATTTCGATTAACAATACTTCTAACCGTTTAAAACCTTACTAGCATGTAACGGACCATCCAAATTTTCATGAAGGCAATAAATTTATCAATCAGTACAACTTCGACTCATAATAATTTCTTTTTAAAATATACATCATTCATTCTGAATACCTGTCTTTTACTCATAAAGAAATGAAATTCAGTTTCTAGACATGGGAATAGACTCGGATATAAATATCTCATTTAATCTTTCAAACAAATAACCTATATAGTTTGAAAAATCGAGTCGATCTTAATTATCAATCAATAATAATTTATAACACCCCAAATCTGGCCCAGACGTTACGGTCAAATTCGACGTGCCACTTTGAATTTAAAAATCCACGTTTCGTTTTAGTGTTTTAAATAACCGACTTTTGTTGAGCAAACAAAGTGAATGGAAGCTGTGCACCAGGTAGGTATCTGAAACAGAGGAGGTGAGCCATGAAGGCTGCTTAAGTACCAAGCTCTTCGATTGGATCCAATCCTAGACATGCCCACAACCATTGCCACACTTGGTTATAACGAGTTGAAATTTATTTGAGTGGATATCTTTGATAAACCAAATAATCGTGACGTTGTGTTATTTTGAAAACAAGTATCGTTTTGAAAACGCGCCCTAAGTCTAGCCCATTTAAATTGTTATCAGAAAGTTTAAAGTTATTAAAAATAAAATAATCCCAGAAAAGAAAAAAAATAAAGTTAAAATGGCCTTATTACAACCCAAAGATAAATAGTAAATAAGGTAAACTAAAGGAAACCAGTTACTTATTTTAAAGTCCAAAAGCGATCACCGTGGCCACTCTGAATCCCCTCCGGCTCCAAGTCCCCACATCAAGGCTCACTTGCAAGGTTAAGGTAGGGGGTGAGTTTGGAAACTCAGTGTGCAACAAGCCCCTTTCAGAGCCAAAAACAATATCAGCATACTGGGCCTAAGCCCAAAATCAGTCTCAACATATACTGGGCCGAAGCCTTTCATTAAATGATTACTGGGCCGAAGCCTATACTGTAAATGGTATGGCCCATAGGCCCATTTCATTATCATATGTAACATTAAAGAATGCATGCAAGCCCATTTGGGGAGACTACTCAACCCACCATCCGCTACTCTCCACCCGTACCAACTAACACACCATGTGGGGAATGATTTGACCCACCCAACCAACACACCACTGGTAGCATAGCTACTTTATCATATAACTGGAGGCCTAGCCTCTTTAAATAAATGGGGCAAAGCCCTTTTCGGTAAACTAGGGCAAAGCCCTTTTTCACTTCCTCCATTCATAAAAAAAACCCAACCCATGCATATATGAATACATCATGTGCATATCATACATATCATGTGCATGTCATGTCAAATCATGTATATCAAAATCTCATGCATCAAATTCATAATTAAACCCTAGGGGTTTAACGGTCATTTTTACCTAGGGGCAAAACAGTCATTTTTCATATTATAAGGGTAATTTTGTAATTTTTCCAAAATATCAGGGTTTCCATGTTCATTAGCAATTATCAATAACTCCAAGTGTTTAAACAATGATTTTAACGCACTTTATCAAATTTAGGCTTTTTGGGCCCAAAACCCCTAATGGGCCCTACGATTGCCGATCTAGCCCTTTAAGCCCTCACAATCCAAATTTTACATCAGATCCACTCGTTTAACAACCAGTATATCCAAGTTCCATTTTCTATCAAAATTTACCCCAAATGGGCCCAGAAGCCCATTGGGCCCGATTTCAGCCTCTCGAGGCCCATCTCACCATCGTGCACAAAATCGTGCCCTTACCTGTTCCAATGATCCCGATCATCGAACTTAGGAAATCCAACTAACCTATGAGCGTTCGTGGGCTCACGAGTCCTCGAAATGCCAGAGTTTTGGCATTTCGACTTATATCGACTTAAGCTACGAAAGAGGGTTCGTTACACACTTGTTTTATGACGCTCACCAACGAAGTCTCCCACGGCAACCTACAATTATCCACCTCTACTTTTAGTGTAAAAATCATACTTATCAAACCCAAAATCTACCTTACCATATTCGGCCAAAGACCCCTAATGGCCATAGTTCACTTACCTTCACAAGGTCTGACGATATGATCCAAGCTTATCCAAATCAACACCCCACGCCTTGCTGCTCCTCCAACATAACTATTCCACTGCACAAACCATAAAAATCAAATGAAGAAGCCCAATAAGGCTTATATCTCTAATTGGCCACCTCCCTTAACTATAGGGGTTTCGGCTTTTGTCAACAGTTACTACTGAATCGATTTAGAGTACGAATACTTACCACAGTATCCCTTCTTGAACCGTTTAAAGCTTAGAAGATAAAGGGATTGGCCACCAAAAAGTGAAGGGAAAAATAGGGTTGCTGGTCAACAAGAAATCGACACCACCTAGCTTCACTGGTTCCGGCTTTTGCAGCTTTTCGGCAGAAGTGGAGGTAAGGAAAGAAGTAGTAGATGAACAGAAGGGAGGAGTGGGCTGGTTTTGGAAAAAGAAAAGGAAGGAATGATAAATGGAAGGGTGGTAGGTTTGACTAGAGAAGAAAAAGAAAAGAAAAAACTAATCTTAAAGAAGAAAACGACACAACCTAAGTCCCTAATGCCAAAAATACTAACCTAATACCCCTCTGCCGAAATCCCCTCTCCAATCCCATCTATTCGGCTAACTCTATCTCCCTCTCAAATCCCTAAAATCTCTCCCTTTATCACTCCTTAATCCATTCGCTTGACTGATTCAAACTCTCTCCCACAGAGTTCCATTCGGCTACAACTCCTGCATGCTCAAAGCATAAAAATAACACTACATATGCCATCACAAGGAATCGAACCCAGGTTTCCCCCAATCACTTACACGCCACCTCTGTAGCTCCTTAGTGGCGTCACTTAGCCACTCTGCCAGAGGCTCTTTTGTGATACATTTTACCCACAATTTTTAATAAGGCCACCTATCCAAAGCCCCTAACTTCTTAAGTCCAAAATTCAAAAATTCTACCGGGTTTTGGCCATCACATGGGCCTTCCATAAGCCCATTTACACACTCTAATTATGAATTTCACAACCAAATATCAAATTTTAAAAAAACTTTACCAAAATCTCGAGAATCACGAAAACCCCGAAAATCAGGATGTTACATAATTCGAGTATTCCCCTCATACTGATGATAGAACAATTCAAACATACAATCTTTTATAATTCTTTCACAACACAAGTTAAAATTCTTTATAAACTGTTTCAGCTAAAAGACAAACATAAAGCTTCTTTCTAATCCAATAGAAATCAAGATTACCAGTAAAAATGAAAACCAACATACAATCTGTGTAACACCCCGAACCCGAAACCGACACCGGAGTCGAACACGAGGTGTTAACTGACTTTAACCCCTTATAAAGTTTATTTTCCAGACACTGCCCAATCTGTGTACTAGTCGTTTTAAAAATCATATCTTGAGTTTCGTAACTCGAAAATCAGTTTCGTAATTTTTCCCAGAAACTAGACTCATGTGCCCATCTATGTATTTTTTTATAGAATTTTTGGTCCGGCCAATTAGTACAGTTTATTAGTCAAAGTCTCCCATGTTGCAGGGGTCGACTACACTGACCTTTGCCCATTACGACTTGGATATCTCCCTGCACGGGGCTTCAATACTGATGCCGTTTGTTTCTATGAAAACTAGACTCAGAGAGGAATCTGTACATATATGGTACGACCCCTAATTATCTCTGGTTAATTTATAATGAATTTCCAAAGTCGGAGCAGGGAATCCAGAAACCGTTCTGGCCCTGTCCCACAAAAATCTGATTATCTCTTAATATACTGCCCATATGATCTTCTCGTTACTTCCTCATGAAAACAGACTCATCGATCTTCGATTACATAATTCATTCATCAATTAATTCCACTCCTACTATTTTTAGTGATTTTTCAATCTCATGACACTGCTGCTGCCAGCATCTGTTACGAAAGTAACTAGGTCCATTTCATGCCTACCCTTGATCCAACTCAATCGAACATTCGTGCCATTTTTGCATGGCTTAAAGTTTACATGCCAAAGTTCAAACACAATGTAATAGCTTATACATGCCAAAATGTTCTTCTAAGCCAACTAAGAAGAAAGTACCAAAACTTGCTATCCGGTGTGATGACTTCGATGACGGCCCGACCACGCAAAAAGAGATGTGTCCAAGAAACCTAGAATAGGTGACAAGGAAACACCGAGTGAGTTGATAACTCAGTAAGTCATAAGCTATGCACTACCATCCATCAATAACATTATCACAAGAGAAAACAAAATGGAACGAGGCTAATTACTCCATCCATTCCAAACCATACTCTAGTTCCTCCAACCTATCGGTTCAATTTCATACCAATTTATGCATTCACAATCCACATACTCATCAATAGGATATTCGAGGCATTTTCATAAATCATTTTATTTTCGTTACAAACATACAACTAAACGGCCTTTCACCCATTCTACGATAAATTTTATGTACGTGACTTCAAGTATATTTGTCACGTAGGTTCAAACTTACCAAGCTCAACACCAAGTATAGACATAGCACCTATTAGCCATGAACTCAAGACACTTACCCGATCCGCTGTCCATGATCGACTCAATAGTGTCGCACACATAGTGTCCGTAATGATTCAAGGATGTATATTAAGTCCGCACACTCAGTGCTATATAGTCAACTCGCACACTTAGTGCTACATAATCAAACTCGCACACTTAGTGCTACATAGTCAATTCGCACACTTAGTGCAACATAGTCAATTCGCACACTTAGTGCTACATAGTCCAACTCGCACACTTAGTGCTGTACAATTTAAATCCGCACACTTAGCGCCAATCTCATGGTCATAAATGGTTATACCCGCACATTTAGTGCCGAGATTAACAACTCAACACATCTCACCTCTATTCTTTTCGTTCAACAATTTCATCATCACATACATACATGTATATATATATATTTATTCATTCCATTCAGCATCATTACATAGATGTTATAACCATTTGAATTGATACCAAATATATGCTTAATGACTTACCTTAAGTCGGATGGAATGCTTCCCAATCGACTACTCAATATTCTTGGCTTTGCCTTTGCTTGTTTCCCCTCCTTTGGATTCTTGAGCTAGAATAAATAAGTTAATAGTTTAATTTATCTTGCAAGATATTCATAAATATGTAAATTTAATGATTCCACTTCTTCTTGCAACCCTCCTTGTTCCAAATATCAAAATTTCAACTAATGTTTAGATTACATCTCAAAGCCGAATGCATTATCATTATCAAAATAACATTTGGTCATCATTTTGTCATTCAACACATTTTTTTTTTCACTTCATAAACATTTTGACCGTATACTTCTAAACTAGCAAAAGCTCCCCATTTATTCGTACTATCTTTTAAATACTATCAAGTTCATATACTTCTAATTTCTTAAGTTCAACATCTTAATGCCCATTATAGCCACTCCCATAATCTAAATTTAAAAATCGGCAACACCCACATTTCAACTATCTTAGCCGAATACTCCTCAACACTTAGACCAAAGTATGCACATTAAACTTAATACAACTTTCATTATACCTTTCACCCTAAAACATAATTTATAAATCTTGCCCTACCTTCCAAGTTTCGGTCAATTATTCAAATTACCTCATAGCATGAACATTTTTTTTCAACTAATCTAGCATGACTCATTCGGCCTTAACAATGAACCACTTTTCATACAAGGACAAAAATAAATCAAATGAACCTTCCATTTAAACCCCATTCTATCTTCTACTCATTCAATAATACATGTAAACAACTACTAATTCTAGTACTTTGATACACGGTTTAGTGCCCAACCATCATAAAAGTTTGAATCTTTCTTAATATTGTCAAAATACATTCACAAATTAACTTAAACATATAAGAAGATTTAACTAACACTTCAAAACTTACCTCCTACTAGCAAGAAGTAGTGCCGAATTGCCTAAATGAGAATTTTCCTTTTTCTCTTCTTTGGTTTCGGTTTTGGCAAGGTGGAGAAGAATATGAACACTCCTCTTCCCTTTTTCTCTTTCATTCCATTTTATTATAATTATTTTAAGTCATTTGTTAACTAAACAAAACATAATAAATTAGAATAAGTGGAGCACCATCACTCCTTGGCCGGCCACCCATCATCTTTTGGGCAATTTGACATGCAAAACCACTCTTTTTGGTACATGCACTAATAGACCATTTTAAATTAGACTATCATATTTTTACAATGTCTCAAATCGATCCCAATTAATAATTTCTCATGCAATTGGTAAAATTAGGGAGTGAAACTTCCACATACTCATGTTCACACATAATAAGCATAGAATATAGCAAGTAATTATTTTTACGACTCGGTCTTGTGGTCCCGAAACCACTTCCCGACTAGGGTCAATTTTGGGCTGTCACAACTCTCCCCCACTTAAGAAATTTTCGTCCCCGAAAAGCTTACCGGTAAATAGGTTTGGGTATCGTTCTTTCATCGAACTCTCGGTTTCCCAAGTAGCTTCCTCGATCCCGTGTTTGAGCCATAACACCTTTACTAACGGAACCCTTTTGTTCCGCAACTCCTTCACTTCACGAGCTAGGATACACATCGGCTCTTCTTCATAACTCATATCGGCTCGAATTTCAACCTCCGACGGACTAATTATGTGCGAAGGATCAGACCTATAGCGTCGAAGCATCGAAACATGAAAGACATCGTGTATCCTTTCAAGTTCAGGGGGCAAAATCAATCTATATGCAACCGGCCCCACTCGTTCAGAGATTTCGTACGGCCCAATGAATCTCGGGCTCAAATTGCCTTTACGGCCAAACCTAAGTACCTTTTTCCAAGGCGAAACTTTAAGGAACACTTTATCTCCCACCTGATATTCAATGTCCTTCCGTTTCAGATCCGCATACGATTTTTGACGATCTGTGGCTACCTTCAGACTTTCGCGGATTACCTTTACTTTTTGTTCGGCATCTTTAATCAAATCAACTCCGAAAATTTTACTTTCACCAAGCTCGGTCCAAAACAATGGCGTACGACATTTACGACCGTACAAAGCCTCATAAGGTGCCATCTTAATACTTGATTGAAAACTATTGTTGTAAGCGAATTCAATCAAAGGTAAATACCGTTCCCATGAACTACTGAACTCGAGGATGCAACATCTCAACATATCCTCAAGTATCTGAATTATCCGCTCGGATTGACCATCGGTTTGGGGGTGAAAAGCGGTGCTAAAATGTAGCTTGGTACCCAAAGCTTCTTGCAATTTCTTCCAAAATCGTGAGGTGAATCTCGGATCTCTATCCGACACGATAGAAATAGGTACTCCATGTAATCTCACAATCTGAGAGACATACAATTCGGCTAGTTTATCCAATGAAAGATCCGTACGCACGGGGATAAAGTGAGCCGACTTAGTCAGCCTATCAACAACAACCCAAATCGCATCCTTCTTACTTGCAGACAATGGCAGTCCCGACACAAAGTCCATTGTGACTTGGTCCCATTTCCACTCGGGTATCATGATCGGCTGAAGTAACCCTGAAGGCACTTGATGTTCCGCTTTCACTTGTTGACATATTAAACATCTCGAAACAAAGTCGGAGATGTCTCGTTTCATACCATGCCACCAAAACCGACGTTTCAAGTCGTTGTACATTTTCGTGCTCCCCGGATGAATTGACATTCGGCTACAATGGGCTTCGTTCAGAATCATCGGAATAAGTTCCGAATTCCTTGGAACACACAAACGACTTCTAAACCTCAAACAACCATCATCATCAATCTGAAACTCCGATTCCTTGTTCGGAACACACTCAGCTCGTTTTGCAACCAATTCATCATCGACTTTCTGAGCTTCACGAATTTGATGAGTCAATAATGGTTTGGCTTTTAATTCAGCTACTAACACATTGTCAGGTAGAACAGACAAGTGTACATTCATCGCTCGCAAAGCAAACAGTGATTTCCGGCTTAAGGCGTCCGCAACCACATTAGCCTTTCCCGGGTGGTAATCAATGACAAGCTCGTAATCTTTCAACAACTCAAGCCAACGTCTTTGTCACAGATTCAAGTCTCGTTGAGTCATCAAATATTTGAGACTTTTGTGATCCGAAAACACATGACACTTTTCACCAAACAAATAATGTCGCCATATTTTCAATGCAAACACAATGGCGGCTAGTTCGAGATCATGGGTCGGATAATTTCTCTCGTGTGGCTTCAATTGTCTCGACGCATAGGCCACAACTCGACCTTCTTGCATCAATACGCAACCCAACCCAAGTAGGGATGCCTCACTATAAATGACAAACTCTTTACCCGATTCGAGTTGCACCAAAATTGGAGCTTCAGTCAAATGAGTTTTCAGTTGATCGAAACTTTTCTGACATTTCTCCGTCCATTCAAACTTAACATCCTTTTGAAGTAGCTTCGTCATTGGTGTGGCTATCATTGAGAAACCTTTGACAAATCGTCGGTAATAACCGGCGAGCCCTAGAAAGCTCTGGACTTCGGTAACATTTCTCGGAGGCTTCCAGTTAAGTATGGCTGAAATTTTGCTCGGGTCAACTCGAATACCCGATGCGGATACCACATGACCCAAGAAGCTAACCTCTCTTAACCAGAACTCACACTTACTGAACTTAGCATATAACTGCTTATCCCGCAAAATTTGCAACACTAGCCTCAGATGCTCAGCATGTTCGGTCTCATCTCTTGAATAGACCAAGATGTCATCAATAAACACAACTACGAATCGATCCAAATACGGCCTGAAGATCCGATTCATCAAATCCATAAACACCGCAGGGGCATTAGTGAGCCCAAACGGCATCACTAAGAACTCGTAGTGACCGTACCTCGTTCTGAAAGCAGTTTTGGGTACGTCCGAATCTCGAATCCGCAACTGATAATAACCCGATCTCAAATCTATCTTTGAAAACACCGATGCTCCCTTTAATTGATCGAACAGATCATCAATACGCGGTAACGGATACTTATTCTTTATCGTCACTTTATTCAGTTGACGATAGTCAATGCACAACCTCATGGTTCCGTCCTTCTTTTTCACGAACAATACTGGTGCACCCCAAGGTGAGAAACTCGGTCGAGCGAAACCTCTATCCGTCAATTCTTGCAACTGAGCTTTCAACTCTTTTAACTCGGTTAGTGCCATACGATATGGAGCGATCGAAATTGGCGTAGTTCCAGGTACAAGCTCAATACCAAACTCTACCTCCCGAACAGGTGGCAAACCCGGTAACTCTTCAGGAAAAACATCCGGGTATTCACAAACCACCGGCACCGATTCGGGTTTCTTTTCTAACTCCTTGTCATCAAGTACATATGCGAGGTATGCTTCGCACCCTTTCCTTACATATTTCTGGGCCAACATTGCTGATATTACAGCTGGCAACCCCCTTAAGTCCGCAGACTCAACTCGGATTATTTCGTTATTTGCGCACCTCAAATCGATAGTCTTGCTTTTGCAATTCACAACCGCATCATGCGCGGTTAACCAATCCAAACCAAGAATAACATCAAACTCGTCGAACGGCAAAAGCATCAAATCGGCCGGAAAACAGGATTCTCGGATTATTAGAGGGCATCTCTTACACACTTTATCAACAAGTACGCATTGACCCAAAGGGTTTGATACTCGAATTACGAGCTCAGTAGACTCAACAGGTAGAGTCTTACTGGTTGCTAAGGTTTCGCATACATATGAATGAGTAGAACCAGGGTCAATCAATGCAATCACATTAGTATTAAAGAGAGTGAAGGTACCAGTGATGACGTCGGGGGAGGATGCCTCCTCTCGTGCGCGAATGGCATATGCTCTAGCAGGAGTACGGTTCTCGGCTCGATCGGCCGTATCAGAGGCCCCCCTCTGACTACCACCCCTGCCTCCTAAAATTCTCGGTGGTCTACCTCTAGATGTCACTCCGCTAGGTCTTGCACCTTGAATCTTATTCTTCTCATCCAGCTCCGTGCAATCTCTAATGAAGTGGTCCTTCGAACCGCATCCGTAACAGGCCCTGCTAGTAGACTTGCCCCAACATTCACCTAGGTGTCGTCTTCCACATTGGGGACATTCAGGTTTCTCGTGACGATTATTGCCCACACTAGCTACCGAAGTAGCTCGGGAGCCCATCGATGGTCTTTCCCTGATGGAAATTCCCGCAGTCGCCCTCGACTTATTAATGTCCTCCCTGAACTTCTTTACAGCTGAGAATGGAGCTTTACCCGTCGATCTTTTACGATAATCTCTAGCTTCAAATTCAGCCTTCCTCTTCTCCTTTCCAAGTTCTTCCGCCTTGCAGGCTCGTTCGACTAGTGTTACGAATTCTTTTATTTCCAAAATACCCATTAGTAGCTTTAAATCTTCATTCAATCCTTCCTCGAATCTTTTGCACATAGCAACCTCATCAGCTACACACTCCCGGGCATACCTACTGAGTCTTACGAATTCATGTTCGTATTCAGATACAGTCATACGGCCTTGCTTGAGTTCCAAGAACTCCTTACGCTTCTGATCCATGAACCGTTGGCTAATAAATTTCTTTCGGAATTCCGTTTGAAAGAAGTCCCAAGTTACTCGCTCGTTCGGGACTATGGAAATCAAGGTCCTCCACCAATAGTAGGCTGAGTCTCGCAACAAAGATACAGCACATTTTAGACATTCGTCGGGTGTGCATGACAATTCATCGAACACCCGAATGGTGTTATCAAGCCAGAACTCGGCCCTTTCGGCATCATCAGTTACTATGGCCTTGAACTCCTCGGCCCCACGCTTCCTAATCAAGTCTACAAGTGGCTTACTCAGCCTCACAGGATCAGCGACTGATGGCATTACAGGCTCTTGGGGTGGATTATTCAAATTTGGGAATTGTTGGACAGCCGGGTTGGTTCGGGCATATTGCGCGACCCACTCATTCATCATGGTAAAGAAGGCTTGTTTAGCCCCCTCACCTTGATTATTCGCAGATGACTGAGGTTCAACAGGCGGCGTCCCTTGTGCAGGAGCAGCCGCTACGCTCTCAACGTCATCCGCTAGGGTTCTTTCTTCACCGGGGTCCATTTACTAATCAAAACAAAAACATTTCAACCGTCAGAAGTCATCACACATTTAAACATTACCATTCGGCATGTATAGCTAGACTCATACGCGCTATGGTAGTCCTAGAACCGACTAAACCATAGCTCTGATACCAATCAAATGTAACACCCCGAACCCGAAACCGACACCGGAGTCGAACACGAGGTGTTAACTGACTTTAACCCCTTATAAAGTTTATTTTCCAGACACTGCCCAATCTGTGTACTAGTCGTTTTAAAAATCATATCTTGAGTTTCGTAACTCGAAAATCAGTTTCGTAATTTTTCCCAGAAACTAGACTCATGTGCCCATCTATGTATTTTTTTCTAGAATTTTTGGTCAGGCCAATTAGTACAGTTTATTAGTCAAAGTCTCCCATGTTGCAGGGGTCGACTACACTGACCTTTGCCCATTACGACTTGGATATCTCCCTTCACAGGGCTTCAATACTGATGCCGTTTGTTTCTATGAAAACTAGACTCAGAGAGAAATCTGTACATATATGGTACGACCCCTAATTATCTCTGGTTAATTTATAATGAATTTCCAAAGTCGGAGCAGGGAATCCAGAAACCGTTCTGGCCCTGTCCCACAAAAATCTGATTATCTCTTAATATACTGCCCATATGATCTTCTCGTTACTTCCTCATGAAAACAGACTCATCGATCTTCGATTACATAATTCATTCATCAATTAATTCCACTCCTACTATTTTTAGTGATTTTTCAATCTCATGACACTGCTGCTGCCAGCATCTGTTACGAAAGTAACTAGGTCCATTTCATGCCTACCCTTGATCCAACTCAATCGAACATTCGTGCCATTTTTGCATGGCTTAAAGTTTACATGCCAAAGTTCAAACACAATGTAATAGCTTATACATGCCAAAATGTTCTTCTAAGCCAACTAAGAAGAAAGTACCAAAACTTGCTATCCGGTGTGATGACTTCGATGACGGCCCGACCACGCAAAAAGAGATGTGTCCAAGAAACCTAGAATAGGTGACAAGGAAACACCGAGTGAGTTGATAACTCAGTAAGTCATAAGCTATGCACTACCATCCATCAATAACATTATCACAAGAGAAAACAAAATGGAACGAGGCTAATTACTCCATCCATTCCGAACCATACTCTAGTTCCTCCAACCTATCGGTTCAATTTCATACCAATTTATGCATTCACAATCCACATACTCATCAATAGGATATTCGAGGCATTTTCATAAATCATTTTATTTTCGTTACAAACATACAACTAAACGGCCTTTCACCCATTCTACGATAAATTTTATGTACGTGACTTCAAGTATATTTGTCACGTAGGTTCAAACTTACCAAGCTCAACACCAAGTATAGACATAGCACCTATTAGCCATGAACTCAAGACACTTACCCGATCCGCTGTCCATGATCGACTCAATAGTGTCGCACACATAGTGTCCGTAATGATTCAAGGATGTATATTAAGTCCGCACACTCAGTGCTATATAGTCAACTCGCACACTTAGTGCTACATAATCAAACTCGCACACTTAGTGCTACATAGTCAATTCGCACACTTAGTGCAACATAGTCAATTCGCACACTTAGTGCTACATAGTCCAACTCGCACACTTAGTGCTGTACAATTTAAATCCGCACACTTAGCGCCAATCTCATGGTCATAAATGGTTATACCCGCACATTTAGTGCCGAGATTAACAACTCAACACATCTCACCTCTATTCTTTTCGTTCAACAATTTCATCATCACATACATACATGTATATATATATATTTATTCATTCCATTCAGCATCATTACATAGATGTTATAACCATTTGAATTGATACCAAATATATGCTTAATGACTTACCTTAAGTCGGATGGAATGCTTCCCAATCGACTACTCAATATTCTTGGCTTTGCCTTTGCTTGTTTCCCCTCCTTTGGATTCTTGAGCTAGAATAAATAAGTTAATAGTTTAATTTATCTTGCAAGATATTCATAAATATGTAAATTTAATGATTCCACTTCTTCTTGCAACCCTCCTTGTTCCAAATATCAAAATTTCAACTAATGTTTAGATTACATCTCAAAGCCGAATGCATTATCATTATCAAAATAACATTTGGTCATCATTTTGTCATTCAACACATTTTTTTTTTCACTTCATAAACATTTTGACCGTATACTTCTAAACTAGCAAAAGCTCCCCATTTATTCGTACTATCTTTTAAATACTATCAAGTTCATATACTTCTAATTTCTTAAGTTCAACATCTTAATGCCCATTATAGCCACTCCCATAATCTAAATTTAAAAATTGGCAACACCCACATTTCAACTATCTTAGCCGAATACTCCTCAACACTTAGACCAAAGTATGCACATTAAACTTAATACAACTTTCATTATACCTTTCACCCTAAAACATAATTTATAAATCTTGCCCTTCCTTCCATGTTTCGGTCAATTATTCAAATTACCTCATAGCATGAACATTTTTTTTCAACTAATCTAGCATGACTCATTCGGCCTTAACAATGAACCACTTTTCATACAAGGACAAAAATAAATCAAATGAACCTTCCATTTAAACCCCATTCTATCTTCTACTCATTCAATAATACATGTAAACAACTACTAATTCTAGTACTTTGATACACGGTTTAGTGCCCAACCATCATAAAAGTTTGAATCTTTCTTAATATTGTCAAAATACATTCACAAATTAACTTAAACATATAAGAAGATTTAACTAACACTTCAAAACTTACCTCCTACTAGCAAGAAGTAGTGCCGAATTGCCTAAATGAGAATTTTCCTTTTTCTCTTCTTTGGTTTCGGTTTTGGCAAGGTGGAGAAAAATATGAACACTCCTCTTCCCTTTTTCTCTTTCATTCCATTTTATTATAATTATTTTAAGTCATTTGTTAACTAAACAAAACATAATAAATTAGAATAAGTGGAGCACCATCACTCCTTGGCCGGCCACCCATCATCTTTTGGGCAATTTGACATGCAAAACCACTCTTTTTGGTACATGCACTAATAGACCATTTTAAATTAGACTATCATATTTTTACAATGTCTCAAATCGATCCCAATTAATAATTTCTCATGCAATTGGTAAAATTAGGGAGTGAAACTTCCACATACTCATGTTCACACATAATAAGCATAGAATATAGCAAGTAATTATTTTTACGACTCGGTCTTGTGGTCCCGAAACCACTTCCTGACTAGGGTCAATTTTGGGCTGTCACAATCTGAACTCAAACTGTCACAAGCTATACTTTGGCCAATTTCAACCCTTTTTATGAAGACTAGAAAACCTCATATTTTGTATCACCATGTTCACATGATCGGACTAAAGATATAGCCATATAGACATATTTAGTTCTGACCCATGGATATCCCACACAAACGAATCATGTTTTATACATTTTAACATTAAGAATAACAAGAAAACCGAGACCTTGGCATTCAAGATGTAGACATACAGAATTTCTAGGAACACAGGCCAAATGAAATAATTAAAATATCTATGATCCTCTCAAAGAAAGGAAATCTAGAAGGAAATACCATCCAGACCCACTGAAACCAAATGTTACAAAGACAATGCATTTTACTTATATATATCGAAGAGAGCAACAATCATTAGAATCAGAATCATAGCATGATATGCATTTTCTCATCGATTTCCAACAGATGGATGGTAATAGAATACCAGGGAGAATTAAAGCAATGCAAATTATATACCATTCAGACTAATAATGCTCTCATCTGCTATCATGATTATAAAACATTCCCCTACAATAAGGATTTAATCAGAAGATAGATAGCCGTATAAATACCTGTGAGAACAATTGAGCACATAGAATACCCCAGAAGAGATGGTCATAATCTGCTCAGCTGCAACTGTCATACTCAGACATCTTACTATACAAACATTATTCCATTAACTATTTCTATCATTACTAATTCCATACTATTCCATTCATTAATGAAAATCAGTTCGGAAGGAATCCTAGTTAAAACATTCCTTCAACATTGTACCTGAATAAGTCGATTTGTCCAATTAACTTATTCTCTAACCGTGGTATTGCGAGATTCGAAAACTCTTTAGAACAATCTGCTATCTTTTCTAGTTCTGTCTTTACTCGACAACCCATTCTCAATATCTGACCATGTTTATAATTACCCTACCACTGAACTCTTTGATTTCGCTCTCGGGAATTCGTTCAACATAACTCTCATAAAATTTCATTATAAAACACCACATTGGTAAGGGGGTGAGGTCGTATATATATACACATATTTAACTTAACATTCATCATCATCATAATAATATCATCATATGATAAACTTCCATTCCGTACATCATCATATACATATCATAGACCTTTATTCGTACCTTTATAAGTCTCATTTCATCAGAAGTATACTCTGCTCAGATACTTTAGCATCACTACCAACATGATCGGGTGTAGCTCGGTTAGAGAGTATCTCTGTCTAAGCAAGATAAATCTCATCTGTGTCGGGAGACATTACAATATCACAGATTATATGTGGCATGTATAGTTAAACTCTCACACATGCTAGGTTAGTCCGAGAACTGACAAAACCATAGGTCCGATACCACTAAATGTAACACCCCTTACTCGTGTTCACTGCCGGGATAGGATACGAGGCATTACCGAACTTAAACATACACATACATGTAAAATCGGGCCAAAAAATTTTAACCAATTCAAAAACATTCAAGCACACGCATATCGTCCCTAATATGGTCCTACGAGGCCCAAAACATACATCGGAGTGGTTCAGGACTAAACCAAGAACTTCTAAATATTTTACAACACTTAGAGAAGTTTTTCCATGTTTAGAGAGTCATACGCCCGTGTGGATTAAGCCGCATGGTCACACACGCCTGTGTGGCTTGGGACACGCCCGTGTCCTCAGCCCGTGTAACTCTCTGTTTATGACGTCAGCAACGAAATGGGTTTACATAGCCAAGTCACATGCCCATGTTCTGAGGCCATCTTCCCCACACGGCCGTGTCTCTGCTAGTGTGGCCAACACTTAGGCTATTTTCCAAGCCTTGGTCAACCATAAACCCTCACACATTTATACAACATCAAGGACATATAACATGGCATCCATTTAACGGTTAAACATCTTCAATTAGGCCACAAACATAACATTAGCATGTCATGATTCATGTATTTTACATACTCATTTTATACTCAGTTAAACACACCAATTCACACTCATTTGGCCTTGTCTATTATGATATCACTTATACTTTTATACCATGGTTACCATCCTACCAAAAGATTTCAACTTAATCATCAAACATTCATATCCAATGCTAGCTCATAACTTTATAAAATACCAACATATTTCACATGCGTAGAATAACATGCTTGTCTAAGACATTGCACACCATATCTAGTCACATACTCACATCACATGAAACTTTTAAGCTTGTACATGCACATATAATAAGGTTACAACCCAATAATCAATATAAGCCAAATCTCATGGCTATATACAATTGAATCATTATAAGCCAATTCATTTGTCCAAATCATAAAACACATATCACAAGAACTAAGACTCTATACATTCCACTCACTTGAAAACACTTAAGGTTTATTAATACCCCAAATTGATAATTTGATAGTGTGATGCTACCTCAAACGATCTCCAACCTCGAGCTAACCTGACAACACTAAGGAAATGGAGAGGAGGGGTAAGCTTTATAGCTTAGTAAGTCCATATGAAAATAATAATCAATTTATTAATGTGCTTTTCCAAACTCTTACAACATGTTCTCATGGTAACACAATCGAAATTGCACATAATTCCACTATTTGCTCATATTCTCGTCAAGCTGTATACTCGAGTCACAGTCACTAAATAATTTATAACTTTAGTTACAGAATTCTAAATTTAGATTCGTTAAAAACATTTGAAACTAGACTAATATATATTTCTACCATGAAATTTTCAGAATTTATGGACTGGCCAATAAGTACAGTTTATTCTTCAAAGTTACCCCTATTCTGCTATTTGGCAGCTTCGACCTTTCTTCACTAAAATTTATTTATCTCTTAGTACGGGATCCGAATGATGTTCTTGTCTATTTATCTTAAAAGTAGATTCATTAAGAATTTATTCATATCAGTTCTAACCCATAATTATTCTTGTACAATTTTTAGTGATTTTCCAAAATTAAGACAAGGGAGCCCAAAATCACTCTTACTCTATCTTACACAAATTCGAATATCCCATAATATGAAATTCTTTTGCTTATACCATTTCGTCTATTGAAACTAGACTCAATAATATTTAATTTCATATCTTATTCATTCTCTAATTTGATTTCCACAATTTTTGGTGGATTTTCGAAGTCGGACTACTGTTGCTATCCAAAAATATTTTAGTGCAATATGATGATAACTATCATAAGTTCATTTTCAACTAATCATGAATACACCATTTCATGGATTCCATGTTCGATTACACCATGTAAGTTAGCATGATATTGCAACAAATTCATAATCATAATTCATACATCTTAGCTCATGGAGGTCCCGACATTTCAAAGTCTTAATAACCATAAGCTTAGTGTACATACCTGTACCGTTTCAACACTTTTCACATATTACTCCACTTCTTAACCATAATCTTGAATGACCCACTGGACCACCCGAATTACTGAAGGACATTTAGGATTATCTTACACCAAATAGAGTGCCAAGTCCATGTCCCAAACATGGTCTTACATGGGTCTGCATATCGTGCCATATCCCAGATATGGTCTTATACGAAATCACTTAACGATACTGAAGCCATATCCTTGATATGGTCTTATATGGGATCACATATTGATACCGATGCCATGTCCCAAACATGGTCTTACACTAGCACACATATCAACACCGATGCCATGTCCCAAACATGGTCTTACACTGGCTCTTATCTCGGATGCCGATGCCATGTCTCGGACATGTTTTTACACGGGATCTCATCTCGGATGTCGATGCCATGTCCTCGACATGGTCTTACACGGGATCTCATTAATCATGATGTCATTATATCCAAATCCTAAGCATTCTTCAAGGTCCCCCAGGATTTCTGAGATACAAGGCTATCATCAAGATTCCATTGAATCATCACAACCCAACTTCATTAGGGCATACATACATATATCATATGATATCAAATGTTAAACCCATAATAATAGAATTGTTGAATTATTTACACACGAACTTACAACTCATGTAATATCAAGCATTAAAATTCAAGTATAATATTGCATTATTATTATCACACGAACTTGCCTCGATACCAAAAATGGTGAAAAAAGACTTAACCGTCAATTTCTTGTTTTTCCCTTATTCTAGGTCCGAACCTCATTTTCTTTGATCTATAATATCACATTTAGTCTATTTGTTAGTCATATTAGTCAATGTGATCCAAAAATCATACTATGAAAAAATTACATTTTTGCCCCTAAATTTTGTCATATTTACACTTTTGCCCCTAAGCTCGTAAAATGATTTTCATTCAATTTCTTTGCACTTTAAGCCTAGACGAATCATTTTCATAACTATGGCAGCCCAAAATTTCCACTAAATTACACTTTTCTGACACTTTTATATTTTTTTTACAAAATGGTCCTTTTAGACATTTTCACCGAAAATCACTTAGTAAAAGTCATTTATTTAACACCCAAAATTCATTTTCTACCATTAAACATAAAAAACATGTATATTACACGAGGGAAAATTTTTAAACATGAACCCTAGCTCAAAATAATGGTAGAAATAGGTAAATCGAGTTACGAGGACTTCAAAAATGTAAAGAACATAAAAAATAGGGCTAGGATGCACTTACTATGGAGCTTGGAAGCTTGAACCAAACCCTAGCCATGGATTCAATGGTAGATTTGGCTGGAACAAGAAGAAGATGGACAATTTGGCTTATTTTGGTTTTTTAATTCTTTTAATTATTAGATTATCAAAATGCCCCTAATTTAAAAATATTCTATTTCACCCATTTCATGTCCATTTTTGTCCAACAAATTATCCAATGGTCTAATTACCATTTAAGGACCTCCAATTTAAAATTTCACAACTAACATGTATAACTCAACTTTTGCACTTTTTACAATTTAGTCCTTTAAACCAAATTGGGTGCCTAAACGTCAAAATTTTTGAACGAACTTTTCATGAAATCATCTCGTGAATTTTTAGACCATAAAAATATAATAAAAATGAATTTTATTATGTCATATTTGTGGTCCCAAAACCACTGTTCCGACTAGGCCCAAAATCGAGTGTTACAGTGCGGATCCCTAGCACTGGCTATTTTCATTCGCAAGCTTATTTGTAACATCCCGAATTAGGGCATAGTCAGAACAATGATTTTGAGACCACAAATTCGAGATAAAAATAATTATTTTATGATTTTTATAAGGGTTATGTTGTGAATGCATGCATGTATGAAAGTTTCATGAAAAAATTCTATGCATAAAATGTCTAATTGCATTTTAGGGACCAAAGTGAATAAAGCGCAAAACTTGCACTCTAGAAGCTTTAAGCATGAAATTGCTTTAGATTATGAATTGGAGGATCTTAATTAGCAATTTGACCAATTTCTATAATTTTGGACAAAAATGGAAATGCATAGGAAAAATGTAAAAGAGAAACCCTAGGGGTATTTTGATCATTCGATAATTAAAAGAATAAAAAGGGAAAAATAAGTCAAAATTAGTGTCCATATTCTTCCTTCATTGCCTAAAATTGCAAGACACCATAGCTAAGGTTTGTTCAACATTTCCAAGCTTGATTGTAAGTGCATCCTAGCCCTGTTTTTAATGTTTTTTGCATTTTTGAAGTCCTTGAAGCATGATCTACCCATTTTTAGATATATTTTGAGCTAGGGTTCATGTATGAAATTTGACCCATGTACAATATGTATGTATTTTGATAATTAATGGAGGAATATGAATGTTTGATGCATGATAAACATCTTTTACTAGATGATTTTTGGTGAAAACACCTAAACAAGGGACTTGTTTGTAAAACCGTTAATGTGAGTAGTAATAATGTGAAAAAAAAGAAAATATGGGCTGGTATGAGCATAATAAAGGTTTGGCTAGGCTTGGGTAACCAAGAAAATGCATGCATTCCATTTTACGAGCCTAGAGACTAAATCATAAATATGTAAAAGTTTAGGGGTCAAAATGTAAATTTGCAAAAGTATGATTTATGGACCCGTTTGAATAATGTGAATAATAAATAAGTTAAATTTGGCATTATAGATCAAGAAAAAACATGAACCGGGACTTGATAGAGGAAAGAATAAAGTATACGACGATTAGGCTCGATTATCATCATTATGTACCTAAGTAAGTACATATGCAAATAATATGGTGTTGTAATATGTTTTTTTATGCTTTAATATATTATGATAAATATTGTATTACGATTATGAGTTATATGCTTATTGAACGTTACGAAAGCATGAATGTTATTATGGCCGTTACATACGACGTCACGAGCAAGTGCGATAAAGATATTATATGCAAGTAAGGAAAAGACAGATTGAAACTTAGGAATAGTTTAGGATACAAGTGACATGTCACTAGGAATTTAGAAATCTGAGCTCGTTGAGTTGGTCCGAGTTCGTGATATATGTGAGAAATCTGAACTTGTTGAGTTGGTCCAAGTTCATGATATATGTGAAGCATCCGAGCTCGTTGAGTTGGTCTGAGTTCATTATGGATGCGAGCATCCGAGCTCGTTGAGTTGGTCCAAGTTCATTATGGATGTATACATATTATGAGGTAGCTTTAGCTATGTATGTATATGTGGCACTTAGGTGCAAGTTTCCGCGTATCCAATAGTATTCCGAATGTTCAACGGGTAATGAAATGAATGTGATAATAGTCCTGAGGAGGACAAATGAAAGAGGTATGGTTATTAATACTTTATGACGGGTACAAGTATGTATGCTAAACCTATGAGAAATGCCTTGATAAAGATCGGTTTACAATGAGTAAGTATATATGGGCATATAATGAATAAGAAAAAAGGTTTGAATGATGAATACTCTTGTGTATATTTTCCTATGTTTTGCATGCTGGATCTTTATTATAATTTCATATTATTTCTATGTGGACTTACTAAGCTTTAATGCTTACTCCCCTCTCTTTCCATTCTTTGTAGTTCTACCAAGCTAGCTCGGGGATCAGAAGTTGTCGGAGTATTCGATCACCCTATCAAAAGACTATTGGGTATAGTGAAATTAGTATTTTGAGTATGGCATGTATAGGAAGCTTGATCATTTTGTGATATGTGTCATGCTATTTGGCCAAATTGTGAAGGCCTATAATGATGATTCTTTTTGTAATGGCCATGTGATATGGCTCATATTTGATCATATGGGTTGTAATCTAATTACCCATACATGCATGCGCTAATGTTTTGATGGCAAGATATGTTATTGTTTGGTGAGTGCATAATAATGGTGTGATATATTGTTGATCAATGAATGCATGGTAAAGTATGAATCTGGTGCTAAAGGATAAGGGATGACCTAATAGCTTAAAATGACCTTATGCATGAATGCTCAATTTGAACTTACGGTAATAAGTTTAATAATGCATGAAATTGGTGTGGAATACCTTTAAATGATGCAACAGATGAATGTGGAATAGGATGATATTATAAAGATGTGAAAGTGCCATGCTGGGGAATAATTTAGTGCCTAAATATTTCATGTTGCATGTTATAAAGTATGTTTGAATACATGAGTGATTGAGGGTGACCATTGGCTTGGAAAATACCCTTTAAATGGTCCACACGAGCAAGCACACGGGCATGTGTCTAGAATGTGTGTGACACACAGTCTGCGCCAAGGGTGTGTTGAATGGCCGCGTGTCCCCTGCACCTAAAATTTCTAAGTCAGTATGCATGATAGTAAACACACGGGTAGAGACATATGTGTGTCTCAACTGTGTGGAGGACACGGCCTAGCATGTAACAGTCTGATTTTGACCCTAGTCGGAATAGTAGTTTCAGGACCACAAATCTGAGTCTAAAAAATATTTTAATATTATTTTCTGTGTCTGTGATATGTGAATTTATATCTGTGAAATTTCTGTGATTTAATTTGTCTGTTTCAGTGCTTAATTATGAAAAAGGATTAAATCGCGCAAAATGCAAAAGTTGCATGCTAATTGTCAAAGTGCCTATTTGGCTTGGCTTTTAAAATATGGGCCCTTGCATGTCAAATTTACCATTTGTTTTAAAGGTGGATAATTATGGACATATAGTTGGTAAGTTTTAAGGTATATTAATGAAAGGCAAAATGGTAAATGGTGTATTAAATGAATTAAAGTAAATTAAGTGCATGAAATAACCCATTTCTTCATGCATTCTTGCCGAAAATCAAAAGAAAATAGGAAGGAATAGAGCTTTAGGGTTTCGACACTTGCAAGCATCAATTAGGCATGTGTTTTTGCTCGGTTTCTGATAATTTCTACGTTTCTGTGATCGTTGCTTCGTGTTCTTCAAAGCCCATGTCTGAATTTCTGTTTCTGTTAAAGATTTCATGAATGCCAATGTTGATATAATGAGGTTTGTGATGTTTTTGGATGAATTATGAAGGCTTATTAGATGAGTTATATGTTTTGTTCTTGAATTTTTGATGAAATGAACTATTTGGGCTAATTTGTGAAAATGAGGTTTTGAAGGACTAATTTGTGAATTTAACATGTTGTATGGGCTTATATAAAAGCCATGAAAATTCAGCTAGCCCTTGTGGCAAAGAAATTTTACATATTGGTGATTTTGTGAAAAATGGACTAAATTGTCAAAGTGTGAAAATGTAAAGGCTAAAATGTAAAGTGCCCTAAATACGTGTATATGGATTAAACTGAATGAAATGAATGATTAAATGGTTGAATTTGTATTGTATTAGATCAAGAACAAAGAAAATCGGACTTAGATTGAGAGGAGTTCAAGGTAGTCGAATAGCCGACTCATTTTCGTCCGAAATCCGTACGAGGTAAGTCAAACTACACTTACGTGTTAAGTTGATTAAATTCTGTGTTTATAAACTGTTATCTGTATTGGACGGCCTTGAGAGCCTTGGTATTGATCTAAATTATCGTATAAGACCGTGTTTGGGACACTGGCATCGATTTGAAATTTATGTGTAAGACCATGTCTGGGACATCGGCATCCTATCTGTTTTCGTATAAGACCCTGTCTGGGACAGAGGCATCGATACTGAATTACATGTAAGACCATGTTTGGGACGTCAGCATTGTACTTGTCTGTGAATATCTATTCTGTTTCTGGATTGTCCGATGATAAAGTATGGGATATGAATGTATAATTCCTACAGGTACGTTCATATCGTACTTAATTTCTGAATATGAAAGACTCTATTTCTACGAAGCAGGTTGTGACACCCCTAATTTGACCCTAGTCGGAAAGCGATTTCGGGACCGCTAAACCGAGTAACCAAATTATTTGAACATGATATTTATTGTCTAAAATAAATGTGTGAAAATTTTAAGCTTCGATTTAGTAAATTTCATGTGAATTTAGTCAATAGGACTTATGTGTGACATTTTTGAAATGTGATAGATCAAAACATAAGGACCTATTAGTGCATGTTGAAAAAGGGGGGACTTGCATGTCAATTTTCCCCCCATCTAGTAGTGGCCGGCCATGACATTAGGATGGACAAAGGGTGATGGGCAAAACATGTCATAGACATGTTGTGTTGGTGCATCATGGGAGGAAACAATAAAATAAAGAGCATGGGCAATAAAATATTAGTGTTAGTAGGATGAGAAACAAAAAAAAAAGAAAGGATATGTGTGATTGTCCCCCCCCTTGCCGTGAGTTGAAGGAAAGAAAAACAAAAAAAAAAGTGTTCATCCTTTGGTTCATCCTTGGCCAAAAATTTTAAGGAGGAAGGAAGAAGAAAGATTGAAGAGGTTCGGCCATGCATGTAACTAGGCTAAGGTATGTTTGATGATGTTCCATGAGATGCATGCATGTTTTAGTTGTTAGCTTGAGTTCTACCTAGCCCATGGTCTAAATCTTGCTATGTGATGGAAATGACACTCGGCCATGGATGCATCATTCTTGCTTGGTGTTGATGTTGTGTTGGTGAGATATCAAGTTATTTTTGTGACCAAGTTGAGATTTGAATTTTGGAATGAGTAAGGTTTTCGGTTATGTTGTTTTGTATGAGTAATGGATTGTTGAGTTCATGCTATTATGAATAAAATTGATTAAGAGAGGCTTGAGATAATTAAATATGCATGTTGGTGGTAAGATGAGCATTTGGTTTTTATCATGGAAGCATAGGAAGCTTGTTAAAGTTGAATTTTAGAAAAGTTAAATGTGTGTGTGCTTGTGCTAGTGTCGAATGTGCCTAGGGTGATTTAGCATTGAGTTTGGTGTTATATGAATTGAGTTTTATGGTTTTGGATTTTTAAATGTTGATAAATACTTTGAATAATATATATATGTGGCTTTGAAATGTGAAACTCGGCCAAGTGGTTATAAGCATGATTTTAGAGATTCAATGATATTCGGCCGATTTGAATAATTCATGGCACCCCAAGCAAATTAGTTTTAGATGTTAATAAATATTGAAATTATTTAAAAGCATATTACCGAATGTGATTTTAGTCAATGATTCGGTTATGAGTGCTGATTTGTTTTATAATTAGCCGAATGTGTATATGTATACTATGAGGTAGTTTAGCTTAAAGAAAATTAAGGTGCTCGGAAGGTGATTGTCGTGGATAGTTTAAGTAATGAAATTTAATTTCTGTTATGTAAAGTGACGACATTGCTGTTTGCAAATTTGAAGTTAAAAATTGTTGATTGAGCATCAAGAGCTTATGGAAACAAAGTCGGATCGTGGAAAAAGGGAAATTGGTCGAATAGTCGAAATTGACGTACATTAGCGATCGAGGTAAGTTTTAAGTATTAAAGCCTATAATGTGATTGAGTATGATATGTTAAGCACATATTAAAAGAATCATAACTCTATTGTAAATTTTTATGCATATAGCCTAATGGCTATTATGAAGTATAGGTAAGTTATTGATATGATATGTTGCCAAATGGATATGATATTATGAAGTGCTAAAAGGATATGTCAGAAGAATAAAATTGTGATAAACCTGCTCAGGACAGCAGCAGTAACATGAATTTAGAAAATCACCATAAATTTATGGATTTGAATTAGAGGCTGAATGAGATATGAAATTAAATCTTAATGAGTCTAGTTTCTTATAAAAGAAACCGTGTAAGCAAAGGGATTTCCGATAATGAGATACTTAAAGTTGTGTGAGACAGCGCAGAATGACACTGTAATCCTCTGTTCTGTTTTTAGAAAATCATTATAAATTGTACAAAAATGGTTATAAGATAAAATTTATATGCTTAGACTCCTTAATGAGTCTAGTTTCAAATGAAATCAAATACAACACACTTTGAATTCTGTAAAATGAGAAATCTGATTCGTAGTGAAGAGTGGTCAGATTAGTCAAACAGTGAAACAGGGGAAACTTTAAGAAAAATCTGGTATTGATTGGCCAAACCTAAAATTCTGGAAATTTTATGGATGGAAGATATACGAGTCTATATTCAGGAAAAATTAACGGAAAGTGATTTGGCGTTTTGTAGCTCCAGTTATAAATGATTTAGTGACTATTGCTCAGGAAAAACAGCTTGTGCTGAATTTGAGATTGTGTTGTAAACCTTGATAAACTTGTTCTAGTTGCTCATAAGCTATCGATTAAACCCATACGTGAATTCTAAATTGTGATATTGGAAAATGATAGATGTAGATTCAGCCAAGAAAGTGTATATATGTGATAAGGCCTAATGGCCGATGTGATGAATGTGAAAGTGTATATGTGTGATAAGGCCTAATAGCCGATGTGATGAATGTGAAAGTGTATATATGTGATAAGGCCTAATGGCCGATGTGTTGAATGTGAAAGTGTATATGTGTGATAAGGCCTAATAGCCGATGTGATGAATGTGAAAGTGTATATGTGTGATAAGGCCTAATAGCCGATGTGATGAATGTGAAAGTGTATATATGTGATAAGGCCTAATAGCCGATGTGATGAATGTGAAAGTGTATATATGTGATAAGGCCTAATGGCCGATGTGATGAATGTGAAAGTGTATATATGTGATAAGGCCTAATGGCCGATGTGATGAATGTGAAAGTGTATATATGTGACAGGGCCGAGTGGCCAACGTGATGGATGTGAAAGTGCATAAATGTGATAAGTCCCGAAGGGCATTTGTGTCAGTACTATATCCGGGTTAAAACCCCGCAGGCTTTATGCGAGAATATTATCACTGATTAATGTCCGTAAGCTTCGTGCTCGTACTATATCCGAGCTCTAAAGACCCGATGACTACGTGTGGGAATTTTGTCCGGGTAAGACCCAATAACTTCGTGTGGAGATTATGTCCGGGTAAGACCCGATAACTTCGTGTGGAGATTATGTCCGGGTAAGACTTCGTAATAAGAATTGCTTATAAATATATTCAATGCGAAAGGTTAAACAGGTATGTACTCCAAGTTTATATGTGAGCTTGATTTGCACTAAATCATAAGGTAGTTATGTGATGCATACGAGAGCAATCTATGAGACTATTCCTATGATTATGTGACATCGGATCAGTGTGAGAGGTGATGTGAAATCATACGATATATCTATGTCACATGAGCTCACTTTTATGTGAAAGTTTATCTGCGTATTGTATATGATGAGATGTGCATATTCGGTAAAGGGATGGTATGCCCGAAGGAAGAGTGAAATAAAAATACGAACAACTATGTTATAATTTGATTGTTATCTGTTGACACTGCTTAAAACTTACTAAGCATTGTAATGCTTACTCCGTTTACTCTGTTTCCTCTGTTTTATAGATCTCATTGCGAAGCTACAGGCTCGGGGATCGTCAGCAGCTAGTCACACTATCACTATCCACTGTTTGGTACTGCTATGTTTTGGATTATCTTATGGCATGTATAAAATAGACTGGTGGCGGAAGAATATTTTGGTTAATGTATATAGCCATGCGAAAATGGCTTATATATGTTTGAGCATAATGTTATAATCATTTGGTATGGAATGGTTAATCACTATCATAATTTGTGCTATTTATGCTAAAAGGGCTAGTTGAATCATGGAAACTATGAAATAGGTAAAGTCTACCTTAAAGGCAGATGCTGGCAGCAGCAGTGATGTAGATTTGGAAAATCACTAAAAATAGTAGGATTGGAATTAAATAATGAATAAATAATGTAAACGAACCTTGATGAATATATTTTCATAGGAAAGTAATGAAATGATCATATGGACAGTATGTTAATAGATATTCAGGTTCTCGTGAGACAGGGCCAGAACGGTTTCTGGATTCCCTGTTCCAACTTTGGAAATTCATTATAAATTAACCAGAGATAATTAGGAGTCATGACATACATGTATAGATTCCTCTCTGAGTCTAGTTTCTACAGAAACAAACGGAATCAGTATTGAAGCTCTGTTCAGGGAGATATCCAAGTCATAATGCGCAAAGGTCAGTGTAGTCGATCCCTGTAACATGGGAGATTTTGACTAATAAACTGTACTAATTGGCCCGACCAAAAATTCTAGAAAAAAATTTTTACATGGGAATATGAGTCTAGTTTCAGGGAAAAATTACGAAATTGATTTTCGAGTTGTGAAACTCAAGATATGATTTTTAAGGTGACAGTGTCGCAGTTAGCCAACTGCCTGGAAAATTTTAAAATGGACTGCGATAGTAAGCGAATTTAGTCTGTGAACCCCTCGTGTCCGACTCCGGCAACGGTCTCGGGTACGGGGTGTTACACAGGTTCGGAATCATGGAAATGAATATGATATGTTTACAAGCAAATGAGCATGGTTAAGTTTGTGAACAACTCTGAGAAATGGCTATGAATTCTTATTGTTGTTTTGAACTACATATATATGCTTTATGTAATTAAACCAATTGTGTTTGGCTTACTAAGCTCTTCGTAGCTTACTCTATGTGCTTACTATCTGTTTTACGGTTATCGTAGCTACTGAAGGCTCGGGAATAGTCGAGGATTGTCATCACACCATCAAACTCTTTTTGGTACTTTCAGAAATGTACATAATTATGTATGGCATGTATAAGCTAGAATGGATTAGTTGATATGTATGTGCAAGTTATGCCATTTGAATTGGCTAGAAAATGATATATTTGTGTATTGTTTTTGTGTATGTCTTAATGTGCTATGTTCTTGTAACAGCCCGTTTTTAGGATTAACTGGAACAGTGGTTTCGGGGTCACCAAATCCGACGAGTAGGTTTGTAAATATTATATTTAATATTTACGAGTTAATTGTGATTTTTAAAAATATTTTTGATATTGTGATATTTGTTTTATAAGTGATTTATTAAGTTCAAGTGGTATGACCCTAAGGTCAAGCGGGTTTAGGAAATGAGGTATCAGGACCTCATTTCTATAAATCGAGTCGTAAATATTTTATAAATATTTACAAAGTGGAAAAAAGATGGTATTAAAGTTTCGTTGAAAAATTTTATCGTTTCGATAGTTAATTAAGCAAAAAGGACTAAATCGCGTAAAATGCAAAAAGTTACATTCTAATTGTTTAAGTGTTTATTTTCCATGTTTTACTAAAGTAGAAGTCCCTATTTATCAATTAAACCATTACTTTATGATAGTGGAGATTGGTGGTTTGGCATATATGAAATTATGTATTATTATAAAGGACAAAAAGGTAAATGGAATATTAAAATGTATTAAATAAAAATAAATAAAGTAACAGCCCAATTTGGACCTTAATTGGAACGGTGGTTTCGGGACCACGAATCCGAGTTAGAATAATATTTAAATATCATTTTCTATGTTTAAAATGTGTGAAGTTGCTTTTGTTAAAGTTTCGTTTAAAAATTTTAGTGTTTGGAGGTCGATTGATGAAAAAATGGTTTAATCGCGTAAAATGGAAAATTTAAGGGTTAATGTATAAGGGCCAAATTATGATTGTTTTTATATTATGGAATATTAAGGTTGCAATTTGGCCATAAATAGGAATTGGTGGCCGACCAATATGCATGGATTAATGACTTGAATTGTTTGTTATATTTTATGGCATTATGGTATACTTTAATATATGTTAATATATTATATTTAATAAAAGATGAAAGTGTTCATCTTTCTTTTATTTTTACTCGGCCAAAACTAAGAGAAAGAAAAGAAAGTTTCAGCTTTGATATTTTCGGTCCTTGCATGTTCAATTAGATCAAGAACCAAAAAGATCGGACGTGGATCGGGGAAAATAAAAAAAATCGTTGAGTAGTAGAATTCGACTATCCGTCGAAATCCGAGGTAAGTCGTTAAGCAAATATTTATTGTTGGTTTAAATAAATATAATTTATATATTTGTGTGAGCCGCGTTGAAATATATAAAATCTTGGTGTTGTCGAATGCAAATAGAAATAATAAATATGAAAATTTCACTAAGCATGCGAGTTTGATTATCGAGCACAAGTGTGCGAAGGAAAATATTAAGCACTAAGTGTGCGATTTCATGGCCTTTCTAGTTAAACAATAGCACTAAGTGTGCGAATACAACGGGTGAAGGAAAATGATCAGACGATCTAATTATCAAATGCAAGAGTAGTAGTGTAATATTTATGTTCGTAATAATGAAGGTACGTAATCAAACCTTTGTGGTTGATATTATTGAACTTGAAATTATATGGTGGGTAGTTATAAATATAATATGTATGATAGATTTGGAAAAATGAGAGATGGATGAGTTGAAAAGTATAAAATAAAATAAATAATGATAATAATAATAAAATGATATGATATATATATAATAATGTTTGATTATTTATTTTATATATGAGTGAACATTCGACTAGGTATTAAATGGTAAGATGGGAAGTGTTAAGTAATTATTATTATTATTTTTAGAGTTTATGTATATTCGAACATGTTAGGTATTAAACTTGACTGATTGATATATATTGGTAGTCAAGTTTGGTTGAATATGTGATTTTAGTAGCAGGACTTGGTTACTCAAATTGAGTTTTTAATGTCTTTTAAATTGTTTAAATTGCTTATAACTAAGCTAAAATAGCTTACTTTGAGAATGTGAAAGTGTATACATGTGATAAGGCCTAATGGCCGATGTGATGAATGTGAAAGTGTATATATATGTGATAGGGCCTAATGGCCGATGTGATGAATGTGATAGTGTATATATATGTGATAGGGCCTAATGGCCGATGTGATGAATGTGATAAGTCCCGAAGGGCATTTGTGTCAGTACTATATCCGGGTTAAAACCCCACAGGCTTTATGCGAGAATATTATCACTGATTAATGTCCGTAAGCTTCGTGCTCGTACTATATCCGAGCTCTAAAGACCCGATGACTACGTGTGGGGATTTTGTCCGGGTAAGACCCGATAACTTCGTGTGGAGATTATGTCTGGGTAAGACTTCGTAATAAGAATTGCTTATAAATATATTCAATGCGAAAGGTTAAACAGGTATGTACTCCAAGTTTATATGTGAGCTTGATTTGCACTAAATCATAAGGTAGTTATGTGACGCATACGAGAGCAATCTATGAGACTATTCCTATGATTATGTGACATCGGATCAGAGTGAGAGGTTATGTGAAATCATGCGATATATCTATGTCACAGGAGCTCACTTTTATGTGAAAGTTTATCTACCTATTGTATATGATGAGATGTGCATATTCGGTGAAGGGATGGTATGCCCGAAGGAAGAGTGAAATAAAAATACGAACAACTATGTTATAATTTGATTGTTATCTGTTGACACTGCTTAAACCTTACTAAGCATTGTAATGCTTACTCCGTTTACTCTGTTTCCTCTGTTTTATAGATCTCATTGCGAAGCTACAGGCTCGGGGATCGTCAGCAACTAGTCACACTATCACTATCCACTGTTTGGTACTGTTATGTTTTGGATTATCTTATGGCATGTATAAAATAGACTAGTGGCGGAAGAATATTTTGGTTAATGTATATAGCCATGCGAAAATGGCTTATATATGTTTGAGCATAATGTTATAATCATTTGGTATGGAATGGTTAATCACTATCATAATTTGTGCTATTCATGCTAAAAGGGCTAGTTGAATCATGGAAACTATGAAATAGGTAAAGTCTACCTTAAAGGCAGATGCTGGCAGCAGCAGTGATGTAGATTTGGAAAATCACTAAAAATAGTAGGATTGGAATTAAATAATGAATAAATTATGTAAACGAACCTTGATGAATCTGTTTTCGTAAGAAAGTAACGAAACGATCATATGGACAGTATGTTAAGAGATATTCAGTTTCTCGTGAGACAGGGCCAGAGCGGTTTCTGGATTCCCTGTTCCGACTTTGGAAATTCATTATAAATTAAACAGAGATAATTAGGAGTCATGCCATATATGTATAGATTCCTCTCTGAGTCTAGTTTCTATAGAAACAAACGGCATCAGTATTGAAGCTCTGTGCAGGGAGATATCCAAGTCGTAAGACAAAAAGGTCAGTGTAGTCGATCCCTGTAACATGGGAGACTTTGACTAATAAACTGTACTATTTGGCCCGACCAAAAATTCTAGAAAAAAATATGTAGATGGGCATATGAGTCTAGTTTCAGGGAAAAATTACGAAACTGATTTTAGAGTTGTGAAACTCAAGATATGATTTTTAAGGTGACAGTATCGCAGTTAGCCAACTGCCTGGAAAATTTTAAAATGGACTGCGATAGTAAGCGAATTTAGTCTGTGAACCCCTCGTGTCCGACTCCGGCAACGGTCTCGGGTACGGGGCGTTACAGTTCTAATGTGTTTTGGTCATATTTGAGCATTGAATTGGTTGGAAATGTTGGTATACTTGTTGTATATTAATGTTTGTAGGATTGGAACCATATGGGCGTGGCAAATTGGCTTAAACCAAGCCTGGATTGTGCCACACGACCAGAGAACATGGGCGTGCCTTGTGGCCGTGTGAGAAAATTAGTAGCTAGCTAAATTTTACACGGTCATGGCACACGGCCGTGTCTGTTGGCCATGTTAAAAAGTCAATATAAGACCTCTTTTTGGTACGGTTAGACCACATGGGCGTATCTTGTGCCCGTGTGAGTCACACGACCTAGTCACACGGGTGTGTGACTTGGTCAATTTTGAAAATATTGATTAAGTTCTAAAATTTCTGAATGGGTTCGGTTTAGTTCCGACCTTCCCTAAATGTACATTTTAGGTCTCGTAGACCATCTTAATGGATGAATTGTGAATGAATATTTATGTATTGATATTATATGATATCTGTGAATCTGTGTTACTCTGAAATGCTCTGTCCATCCGGTGACTCCTCTTTCCTATTCCAGCGACGGTTACGGGATAGGGGTGTTACATAGCACGCGGGCGTGTGCCTTGGCCGTGTGCCCTTAAATGAATGATGACGTTATAAATAGAATGTCCAGATTTTTGGACATGGGCGATGACACGGGCGTGTCTAGGTCGTGTGTGGGCCACGGGCGTGTACTCAACCATGTGAAAACCTTTGTAGGTTCGAAATGAAAAATAAATTCTAGAAATTCCATATGGGTATGGGACACGGGCGTGTCCTAAAGCGTACGGGCGTGTAAGGCTTAAACTAGAAATTTTCTTAGAATTTTCTTAGGTTCTCGGTTTAGTCCCAGATTACTTTAATGAATGTATTGGACCTCGTAGGTCCATGATAAGGACAATATGACTTTGTTTGATCAATTTTAATTTGGAATGAAGTTTTATAACCCGTATTTTCTGGAAATACCCTATTTATGTTCGGTAATGCCTCATACCTCGTCCTGGTCTCGGGTACGGGTAAAGGGTGTTACATTATTAGTAGATTCTGACAACCTGCTATTGTAATGTTCTAATTCATAGTCCTTTCTTCCGACCTCGTATTTAGAGGATGCTCAAAAAGGAACACGGCTTGGCTAATGTCTTCCCGTCTTATTCCTAGTGGATTATTTCAAAGTCTTTAAGCTTGTTCGTACTCTAATATTACCCATTTAATAAGTCAATTATTTCTTTTCAAAGGGCAGCTAATCTTGCTCATGAAATATCCTCACTAATACTTTGGTGGAGTGTCAGAGCTACCACTCTGATTACGAAATCCTACTCCATAAGGGCTATTCCATATTGGGAAATAGTTGGTAAGAAATCTCTCCTGGGAAATCTTAAAGGATTTTTCTCTCTCTTGTTGTCAACAAATTTCTTGTTTGTATTGATGTCTTTGAACGGTTAGTTTCCATTCGTCCAACTTCCACAACTTCCCATACTCCCTTCAATTATAAATAACCATGACACTAAAGGAAAGTTCATTAGCCTCTAAGCCTTTGACTTGACAAAGGCCTCCCTTCATCTTTTGCCTTTCTTATTCCTATCTCTCTTTTGTTATCTAAATACATTACTGGAGTGTAGTTCCCAACTACTCCTAACTTTAAAACTCTTGAAAATAAATTATTTAAATTTTGACCTTTCTTTCTTGTCCATCGAATAAATTCTCGCAAAAGGCTTAAACAAGGTGAAGATCATTGGCTTCTAGAGATATACCCACAATCACATTATGGAGGTTTATTTACTACCCCGAGAAACTCATTTTCTCCTCTTTGCTTCACTTCCAGTCAACCTAGAATGTAGCAAGAGCCTTTTTCAAGAACTGAATAGGCTCGTCCCTGCATCTAGTTCTTTGCTGTTTCTCTTATAACATGGTGAAGAAACAATGTCAACACCGATCTTCTCACAACCTTGAAGGTCTAAATTCAAGACTTTGAAGGCTTTTGAATAAGGTCTAGCATGGGAACTGCAACCTCACAAAAAAGTGTAGTTGCAGCATGGAGTGCTGCCCTACCTTGGCGAATACGAAGGCTGGTATCCATGTAACATTTCGTTTTTAGTCAAATCGAAATAGTGGTTTCGAGACCATAATCTAATGTTAAAATATTTATTTTATTATTATTTCAATGTTTACATCATGATTGAATGATTGTGTGAAAATTTTATTAAGAAATTTATCGTTTGGTTGGTCAATTCGAAAAAAAGGACTAAATTGCATAAAGTGTAAAACTTGAGTTCTAATAGCTAAAGGTGTCCAATAGCTATAGAACCTTAAAATTAAGGTCCGTATGTGGTAAATAGCCCATTAAAATGTTAGTGAATGAGAGTGGCTTGGTCTTTTGTGTAATTATTAAAGTTTTTAAAGGTTATAATAGTAATTTGGTAATTAACGATAATTAAAAAACTAGTAAAATAACATCCATCTTCTTCATTTTATCAACCATAGCCAATTTTAACCTAAAGAAACCGAGGATAAGTTTTGCCAAGCTTGTATAACTAATTAAGGTATGGTTTTTGTCTTGTTTTTAATGATTTCTACGTTTTTGAGATCGTTGTAGCTAGGTCTAGCTAGCCCAAGGACTATTTTGCAAAACTGTTAAAGACTTTGAATGATTTCATTGATGAATACATGTGTATTTTGAATTTTCTTGATAGATTATGAATGCTTGTTGATATATATACAAGTTTTGTTAAGTGATTTTTAATGAAAATGTAAAATAGGGATTAAATTGAGAAATATTGAAAATTTGTGGTTAAAATGTGAAATAATTAAAAATATAGGCTGCTAGGGGTATAATGGTAATTCGTCTAGCATGGGTTACTCTTGAATTTCATGAATTTGTGATTTTATGAAATAAGGACTAAATTGTAAATATGTGAAAGTTTAGAGGCTAATGTGTAAAATAACTCAAATGCATATTTTGGATTGAATTGGATAATTAGAAGAATAATTAAACTGATTTTGATTACTTATAGATCAAGAAAAGAGGAATTCAGACTTAGATCCGGGAAAAAGCAATGTAATTGAATAGTCGATCCGTTTTTTCATTTCCGTAAACGAGGTAAGTTTGTATAATTGAACTTCAATGTGTATTTACTTAATTCATGGATAGAATTGAGATTGTAATTATTCTATTAGTTAAATTTGAAGATCTTAAATTAAATGTACGATTTAAGTAGATGAGTTACTGAATAAGACCATCGCTGGGCTACGGTAAATCAGAAAATAAGACCATAACCGGGTTATGGCATATGAATGTAAGACCATGGCAACGTATGTGTAAGACCATAGTTGGACTATGGCATCAAAAAATCGATGTAATCATATTGTAAGCATTTATAAACTCTGAGTTATTTGATAGGTGAATTGGTGAGAAATAGATACGTATCGGTAGAGGTATGTATGTAAAACTATTCGAATAATGAGTTAAAAGAAGTTGAGAACTTATGAATTACTATGTGGTTCCATTTTATGTTAAACTCATTGAATGATGCTTTAAATGCAAATTTATGTTATTTAGATTGAAATGTTAATGAATGATGAGATTATTTCATTTTTACATACAAACTTACTAAGCTTTATAGCTCACTTTGTTTAGTTTTCTATATTTTCTAGTATTTCAAAGCTAGCTCGGATCCGGGGATCATCAGGGGCTTCATCGCACTATCGAACATCTATTTTGGTACTTTTGATTTTTATATATGGTCTATAGCATGTATAGGGTTTGGTCATTTTTGTGTGTTTGATGGAAATGTATTTTGGCCATTAAAGGTAACTTATGAAAGTTATGTAGTTTGTTATAAATATTGCCATGTGATATGGTTGAGGGTGAATTATGATACTTAAATGGTTATTATGATATGGGGTATTTATTTGGTTGAGATATGTTTGTTGTAGATCGGTTTTGGATGATGAATTAGATGAATTATGGTACATGATATACATATGTGAGTTATGTCTAGAGAAGCAAGTTGAGCTAATAGGTATTCGAATTGGTAAATGGCATTGAATTGAGTATTGAAATGGTATGAATTGAATGTGGGTTGATGATATTTGTCTACTTATTAGTGTCTTGAAATGGCACCATTTGAGTTTGTTTAGGTATGTGCAAAATGGGTGGCAAAATGGATTGGTAAATAACTTATTTTTGTCCACACGGGCGTGTGTCTCAGCCGTGTGTGACACACGGCCATGTTACATGACCGTGTGTCCCCTGGGTTTGAAATTGAAGTCAAGTCAGTATGCTCCACACAGCTTCACACACGGGTGTGTGACTTGGCCATGTGGTATAAGTCAATATACGCTACAGGCTTGGCACAGCCTAACCCACAGCCTAGCACACAAGCGTGTGAGGCCACTTCGAAGGTGCACAGGCTAGACATACGGGAGTGTGGTCGACCGTATGACCCAAGTTAGTAAGCTCACTTGTTTGAACATAGGGTAGGACACGGGCTAGAACACGGCCATGTGCTCTGATTTTGAATGTCCATACTGCCTGTGACAAGGGCGTGTCTGGTGCCCTTGTGAGACACACGGCCTAGCCACGCGGGCATGTGTATCCTATTTTGAGAAAAAATTTCAAAGTTTTTTGAAATTTTCTTGAGTTATCGATTTAGTCCCAAACCACTCCCAGAGCATGTTTAGGGCCTCGTAGGCTCGTTTACAATTTAATTGAGATTGAATGATAAATGATTGAATTGAGAAAATGTATGCTAAATGGATGTTTAATTGTTTTGTAAATCCAATAATTCTCTGTAACCCTATTCCAGTGATGAATATGGGTGAGGGGTGTTACAATCCATGCATACTTGCCTCTTTATCCATGCCTGTTACAAGGGCCTTTCATGTCAAGCTCTAGTCCCACAACCAAATATATCTACTGCTACGCCATTTTTCTAGTGCAATCCTCGCACCCTCCTTGTGGACATACTTTAGCCATCCTTGAGTTCCACACTCTCAAGAATCAAGCAGGGCATTTTCACATCTCCTTAAGGACTAACAAATAAGAAGTGAAGACACTGTCGATGTAGCAGCCCAATTAGCAAATGAAAGTGCTAAATTTCATGTTGGATCTTCTATCTAGTGAAATTCCCTTCCACTAGTACTTGTACTTTCAATGTACTTACTTATCCTTTTCCAAACTCATATACTTTTACTTCCTTGTATCCTTTCAACCTTTATTTGATAGTAATTTTATACTATCAAAATTCACTCAATTATACTATCTGTGTATAGTTCTCATATTACATTATTGTACTTACCTCTCAATTTGTCGTTGTTGGTACGTATAACCACATATTTTTCAATACAACTTAATAACTTTAAGGACTCAAGGAACATAGTCAATACGACCGCCATGCACATCAGGGGTACTCTTTTCGATTTTTTAATCCCTAGGAAGTTAATTCCCAGCTATTTTTACCCTATTCCTGTGCTAATACCAACCTTATGAGAACCATCCATTTCTAATCATGTTGTCCCCTACTAAGGAACCAACTGGTTCCATTCTAACTGAACCAAGTTTGGTTCTTAACCATGTCTAATTTAGTTTCGAGCTATCCCATTTCTTTCAATAGAGGCTACCAACTTGTGGTCTCTTTTGTTTTAGTCCTTCAATTATTTGAAGTTTCTTGGCTAATTGGAAACCAGGTGTTACAATGAACAAATTGAATTATTGTTGGATTTGTTTTTCCTTAGGCACCCATTTTTGTACATGAGATGGCTTGTATAAACACTATTTTTCATAGTGTCAAAAGATGATGAATGTATTTTGGTGGCATCCAATCTCCCAAAACTAGAATCTTAACAATAACGTCATTTTGTAGGTCCACTTCAGTACTCAAAGGTATCTCAATACCTACCTTTACTTTAATACATATCTTTATGATTAAATTTATTCTCCGGAGTGGTAGCTCTTTATATACATAATGGTTTCCCCACAAAACTAGCTATACAACCGAACCCTAGTGTTGTATACATTTCCATTAGATTTGTATATAATTCAACAAATATCTTCACACAGTCAAACTTTTTCTTCAAAGTAATAGCTTTATCTATATATAATGATAGATAACCCAAGATTTGAAACATAATTCATAAAGTTAAAACCCAATTTGACCTGAAAATATTGAATTTAGTTTTACTATCTTTAAGTTTTGGTTTAGATTTGAATTGAAGGAAAACAAATAAGTCATATTTCGATTAAATAAATAGGAAAATAGAATAATTGCACTTAGAATTTGACTAAGGAATTGGATTGTATCAATCTTGGTGCAACCCTATAATTAGAATTGAATAAGAAATAAAAACAAAGAACATGGTCCAAATTAAGAATTAAAAAAAGAACAAATGAACAAATGAAATAATTTAACATTCTTGGTGAATTCAGTCATGATAGAAAATTAGGGAATTTGGAAGCATTGGGAACCTTAATTGTCTAATTGAAATTCTAAAATTAAACAAAAGAGAATTAGAAATAAAAATTAAAAGGATCAAATAGTAACTAATTAATTTAAAACAAAACAAAAAATTTAAAGAACAACATTTGCACCCCTAATTAACTTTTGAATAAACACGTTAATAATCAAATGATCTCCTTATGAAACCCTAATTGATATGCAATAAGAAATGTCAATAATTGTGAATGAAGAACTGAACAAATTACAAGTCTAAATTGAAGCTGATAAGCAAAAAAAAAAAAACCTCTTCAAGTGATAAAAGAGTCTCTCTAAACCCTAAGAAAATGTCTTAAGCATAGTCTTATTTGAAAATGACGTGATTGTTGACTCGTAACTTAAGCTGCAATTGGGTCTTCAAAAAATATAAAAGCAAAACAAAGTAAAAAGAAGAAGATTGATTTGTTATAATAGGCAATTGTAACTAGTGTTAGAACACATACGGGAAAGAGATATAAAGCAAATAATGAACAAAAGCATAAATAAGAAGACAAAGAACACTAGACTCATAATAAAATCATAATAAAAGCTATAATTTAAGCAATACCAATCACATGATAATTTTAGTCTCATTTTGTACATCTATAGTGAACTCTCTCTCACTAAATACACTTTTCCTCCCAAAAGCTTAAAAGCAAATTAATAAACAATTTAGTGCAAAGTGAGTACACTCATAAAATTTTATTCCCTACAAACTCGATTATGTTCTGTTAGCTCTACTAATTTTAAGTTAAAATCACTTCAAAATATAAAGATTAAGATAAGCTTCAACTAGTTTAATAAGATCATCTAATCTTTAAACTACCACCCATATCAATTATATATAAAACATAAAAAAAAGATCGAGATATGTAATGACTAGAAATTTAGTGGTGCCGAAAAATGGGGTTCCAAAACCATATTTCTATAAACCGAGTCTATAAATATTAAATAAAAATATTTAGGGGGTTATTATGAAAATACATTGAAGTTTGGTTAAATAATTTAGCCCAAAAAGTGGTTAATTAAGGCTTAGGGACTAAATTGTAAAAGTCCAATCGCTATAGAGTTTTAATTAACAAAAGGCTTGAGGACTTAAATTGCAGTTAGCCAAAGGTCCAAAATGAAAATTAAATTATTTATAAACAAGAGATAGTCTATTATGATGAAAAAATCCACTAAAAATTATTAAAGTTAAGTTAATTAAGTCATATTAGTGTTAATTAAGTAATAACAAAGTATAAATAATAAAATTAGTGGACAAAAATGGTATCATCTTTTCCAACCTATGCCACCAACCAAATAAGAACGAAAAACTATAGGGAAAAACCATCAAGCTTTTGAAACATTTGGCCAAAAATAGCTATAGACAACATCGAGTCGTCCCGAGGGAAAGGAAAAGTGAGAGACATCAACAATTGATGTGAAATATCAGTTTGTACTTTTATTAATTGAGATAGATTTAATTTGTTGCATTTAATTAATTGCATGATTTAATGTCAAGGTGAAAATGTATATTTTGTATGAACTTGTAACCTCTCAAACTCGACCTAGATGTTATAGCCAAATCGTGAAAGCTACATTGGACACCTTAGTGTCGAACCTACTCTACCTATAGATTAAAACCTACAAGTACCTTCTTTTGTAAAATCACGATTTCTATTGTTAACTTTGGAAAATATTTACTTAGTCTAACCGTGCGTAGGTCAAATTAGTGAATTGGGTGAGCTTTTATTAAACCTTAGCGATGGCGTTCCTTTTGAAAAATCATTTTGTTATCTTCTTAGTAGTGAAAATGTACCATTACTAGTCAAATTATTAACTTAGTCATAAATCATGGGTAGTCCATTTCAATATATATATATAAAACTATGTATATATACCAAATCTGAGTGTCATGCATGCATGAAAAACTGCAAATGTCTCAAACTGTCCCAAACCACAGTTTAAAGAAACTTTACCATCCAAAACTGAATTATGATAATAATAATAATAAAATAAATTAAAATGTAAGTAAATTAAATTAATATGACAAAGTGAAGTCCAAAGTCTGCATGCCAATTCCGATCCTAAGTTCGATCATTACATGAGAAGCTAAGGTAATGGGGTGAGCTTAACAAGCTTCATGTGAGACTAAACAAGCAAGTATTAAGCATTCATACAAGCAATTTCATAGAAATGCCAATATCACAATCAAACATTATCAATAGTAATTTCCAATGCAAATGATCATGAAAAATGTACATGTAAGATCCTACCCATACCATCCGCTACACATTAAGAGTTCCTTAGAACCTATCAACTAAACTCCAAAGTAAATGAGCAGAGCTCGATATGGTAAAACCACCAATAATAAATAATACAGTAAAATTGCCAAATAAAAAATAATGAGATAAATCGCCAGTCCCATTGGTACTCCAAATGCAGTTCACTGACTACAAATATATGCAGACTTAATCTAACATTGGTACTCCATAGAACTCCTCCATCAACTATAAAATATCCCAAAGCAATGCATATGCAATATGTCACACAAACTTATACGTATTCATATTTCAATACTTCCCATATTTATTTGACATGTCCAACATGTCCTCAATAATCACGTACTTTAGGTAAAAAGAAACAATGTTCCAACTTTTAAATTACCATTAAGATAGTATCTATCAATATCATTCAATTTCATATACTTTACGAATTCCATTGTGCATAAATAGCAACCTCACGAATATACATCATAGAAAATATTTCATTCATTTAAATCATGCATAAACCTAATATCTAAATTATTTATATTCAATCAAACATTCTTATATCACATAATAGAAATATGCACAACAGTCTCAATCATACTTTCATACTGTCAAACTAATAGTTTTGCCAACACATCATTCTTTTAAGCCTCGAAACGTACCTAGTTTGGCCCCTTAACAAACTAATATTTTGACTATTAAGCCAATCCAATCACCAAGCTAATTTATAAAATATAATATGAAAATTATCAATACCAAACAAATTTACAAGTTTAGGACACACACCTTGTAACACCCCTTACCCGTATCCAAGGCTGGAATAAGGTACAAGGCATTACCAGACTTAACCATACACATAGACGAAAACCGGGCCATAAAATTTCATTTAATTCAAAATTTTTCGAACACATGCATAGACTCATATTTAAAGACATATAACATGGCATAAATGAGCACTTACACATCCATAATCATGCAATAACATGTCATTCACTTTAAACATATTTGCTTACCATCCTGTATATAGTATACATTCTCACATTAACTAGAACTAGACATGCTAAATCTTATTATCATTCTATACCATCATAATGTAGTTATCAATTTGTCCATTAAACATCCATATTCAAGGCAACATTACTCATTTCCATTTAATTCATGATCCACTGGCCTGCATTTAGCTTACCTGATGTATTACCAATCATGCATAACAAACAAAGCTAACTATATCATCACATCAAAACATAGGACATGACATGATTTATTAAACTTACAAACCATAATGGATAAGGACCACATCTCATGATCATATATGATAACTTAATGCAGACTGATACGTATGGTCAAAGTCATAATAATAATACATATCACAAACCAACTTCTATACATGCCACTCACTTGATATTTCTAACATTTGAATTAATGCTCCCAAAAATGATAGCTTAATAGTGTGATTTTGCCTCCGACGATCTGCAACCTCGAGCCGACTTGGCAAAACTGAAGAAGTAGAGAGAAGGGGTAAGCTTTACGCTTAGTAAGTCCATATGAAGTTCATAAGAAATTACCCACATGTTTTTTTTAAGGTAAAACATCATAATTGTACAATTTACTCTTGTTCAAGTTAAGCTGTTTTATCGAGTTATAGTTACTAATTCATTTATATCTGGAGCTACGAGACTTCAAATTAAGTTTTGTTAATTTTACTTGAAATTAGATTCATATATCTTTCTCCCACAAAATTTCCAGAATTTTTGGTTTAGCCAATTAGTACAGTTTATTCATTAAAGTTTCCCCTATTTTGCTGTCCAACAGTTCTGACCTCTCTTCACTAAAAATTATTTTTCTCATAGTACAGAATTTGGATAATGCTCTCATCTAACTTTTTAGAGAATAGACTCATTAAGGATTTTAATAATATATATTACAACCCATAATTATTTTTATACAATTTTAGTGATTTTCTCAAATCGAAACAGGGGATCATGAAGTCATTCAGACTCTATCTCACAACAATTTAAATATCTCATAATATAAATTTCGATTGCATATACCATTTCTTCTATGTGAAACTAGACTCATTGGGATTTAACATCATATTTTATTCAGCCCCTAATTAAATTTTCACAATTTATGGTGAATTTCAAAAGTTGCACCACTGCAGTAACCCAAAACTGCCATGGCTAAATTTACTCATTCATTACTATTATTCACCAAATCCATACAATATCATTTCATTCATAATGGTAAGAACACATAATTATGTTTCATAAGCATAAATCCATAATCTCAATGTCATCAAGTATCAAGGACTTATTCCAAACCATGTCATTTTCATAATATTCACCAAATACTATATACATCATAAATCATCACATGACAAGGCATCACACATAAGTTTAGTTTACATACCTGTACAACTTGTAACATAACTCAAAGACATACTCACCAAAGGCTTATCTCATTGGGATCATCAACAAATACTTCGCCAAATTACCCGTTGAACACTCGAAATATAATCGGATACACGAAATGCATGCACATAAGTGCATGCCCACAGCTAGACAAACTCAATAGCCTGCGGAATATATGTGTAGCCAAGCTACCATGTAACCCACCCATAAGTGAACTTGGAATCAACTCAATGAGCTCGGGTGTGCGCATCCATAAGTGAAATCAAACTCAACTCAATGAGTTCGGATGCCTAGTTACATCTCACGAGCTTGGACTCAACTCAACAAGTTCGGAACTCAAATATCATTGTGACATGTCACTTGTATCCTAATCTATTCCTAAGGTTCAAACGAGATTTTTCTCGATCACACATCTTTGTCATCTTCCACAGAATGTTGGAACCGATACTTGGTAACATTTCATATTTATCAAATAGCTCACATAATTTGCATATTACTCAATAATAACCACAAAGCATAATATTTCATGATAATAATCTTCATATCATATAAATATCATTAAATTACTTAAAATAACAATTATGTCACCACATTTACACATGAACTTACATCTCATTTAATATCAAGGCAATAACATTAAATTACACATTGCATTATTAAAAATCATATGAACTTACCTCGTATGCGAAAATGGCCATTTTTACCATTTTGTCTACAACCCTGATATTTTCCGATTTTGGCCCGAATTTTGATTTTTCCTTGCTCTATCATTTCAAATATAGCCTAATTAGGACTAAAATTATTCAAATTAACCAAAAATCATAGTTTGGAAAAATTACAATTTTGCCTCTAAACTTTGTTAAAATTACATTTTCCCCTAGGCTCATAAATTAAACTTCATCCTATTTCCTTATGTTTTATGACATGCTGATCATTTTTCCCTTCTATCGCAACCTCAAATTTGCACTCTAACATGTACTTATGAACATTAGGTATTTTTACCGATTATGTCGCTTTACTTGTTTTCACGTAAAATCGCTTAGTAAAAGTTGTTCAACAAAATTTTCAGGCTTCATATTCTACCATAAAACATCAAAATTAACACATTTTACCTATGAGTATTTTTCCAAATATAAACCCTAGGTTAAATTATTTCTAGAATAAGCTTAACCAAGTTACCGGGATTTCAAAAATGTAAAGAACTTTAAAAATGGGGCTAGGGAGCACTTACAATCGAGCTTGGGAGTTTGAACTAACCTTAACCATGGCTGCTGCTGGTAGAAACGATTGAATGAAGAAGATGATAGCTAATTTGGCTTATTTCCCTTTTCAATTCTTTTAATTATTAGTTTAGCAAAATACCCCTAACTTAAAAATATTTTATTACACCCATTTCAAGTTTATTTTTGTCCAGAAATTAACCAATGGTCTAATTTTCATTTAAGAACCCTCAATTTAAAATTTCATAACAATTGGACACTTCTAGTATGTAGAACTCAACTTTTTCACTTTTTACGATTTAGTCCTTTTGACTAAATTAAGTGCCCGAACGTCAAAATTTTCGAACGAAATTTTCACGAAATTATTCTGTGAAATTGCAGACCATAAAAATATAATAAAAAATAAAATTTTCATCGTCAGATTTGTGGTCCCAAAACCACTGTTCCGACTAGGCCCAAAATCAGGGTGTTACACACCTTATTTCTAGCTTCCTCGCAACACACTAGCGAATCTTCTAATTTTCCTTAATGAATTCTTATACGAACCTAAACCAAAATTTAGTATAAATTAAGTCAATTTACCTTTAAACCATCCCCCAAGTACCCACTTACGGGTTCAAACCAATAGTCAAAATTATAACTATTTTACAAATCCAAACTAGTTAGATTTCTTACATAATTTTGATGTGAATCGTACGTACGATCGTTCGTCGGCTTTACGGTTGATTTGGGACATTCAGGTCAGCACCTAATTCAATAATATACTGGAAATAAGTAGCTAGTAATGATTAAATTCTTTCATCTAATCAATCCATAACCTTTACCTAACAACGATGCCGGAACGACAAACTAGTTTATGCTTAATTGTACTTACACTTCCCAATTTGTGAGTTTCGAATGTTCAATCGACCAAGAACATTTTTCCCTAATTGAAGTGGGTCAATAGTTGATGAGGAGAGTTCCAAAAACCAAATTAAGACTAGAATTAAATGGGAAAAATTCAAGAAACAAAACAACCCCATTTTCCCACACCAAGGCGCACACACCACCACCCATGGTGGCTAGAATTGGGGCTGAATTTTAAAATGAATTGAAATCTATTTAAAAGCTGAAAAAATACCATTAAAAACATTTAAAATCCTCCAAATTCAAGATTTATAAATTCAGGTTTTTAATTGGAAATATTACTCAAGAAATTGAAGAAAGAAGACATCTTACCCAAGTTTGTTGAGAGAAATAATAATGGCACTTTCTTGGCAATGTTTGGGATCGATCTTAGCGTTCAAGATTTTAGATTTGGGCTTGATCTAGTTAAAGAAAAATGGAAGAAATATAGTAAAGGAAATGGTGCACAATATTGATGCAAAAAGAAGATGAAAGAAGTGGTAAAATGAGAGGTGTAGGCGACGACAACAATGGTGGAAAGGAAAAAAAATTAATACCAAAGAGAGGGAGAGGGGGAGAGGAATGACTAAGGCAATAAGGGGGTGAATTAATCAAATCTTATCTTTGGTTTCAATGACCAACTCTGGCCAATCAACTTCCTTTCACCCATTTCAGTCCAACATAAAGGTGAGTGACACTTACAACCATAAAGAGATTCGCAAGGTGCCATTTGGATACTTGATTGATAACTGTTATTACAAGCGAACTTTGCCATAGGTAAATGTTCTTCCCAACTATCTTGGAAGTCAATTAGACAACTCTTCAACATATCCTTCAATATCTGAATAATCTTTTCCGACTGACCATTGGATTGTGGATGAAAAGCCATACTGAAATCCAACCAAGTACCCAAAGCCTCGTGCGATTTATTCTTGAATCAAAACGTGAATCTAGGATCCCGATCTGAAATAATCGACACTAGTACACCATGAAATCTTACTATCTCAGAAAAATAAAGCTTAGTTAACTTCTGGAGAGAATAATCAGTGCGAATAGGAAGAAAATGGGCTAACTTAGTCAATCTGTCCACTAAAACCCAAATCGAATCTTTCTTTGTAGGTGTCAAGGGCAATCCACTGAGAAAATCCATTGTCACTCTCTCCCACTTCTACTCTGGTATTCGAATCAGTTGGAGCAACCTTGATGGATAGTGATGCTTTGATTTAACTTGTTGATAAGTCAAACATTTACATATGAATTCGGCCACTTCAGGTTTAAGACCCAGCCACCAATACACTTCCCTCAAGTCTCGATACATCTTAGTACTTCCAGGATGCATGTCATAAAGGTTGCTATGTGCTTCTTAAAGTATATATTATTTCAAATTTTGATCATTAGGTACACAATATCTCCCTCTAAAGCACAAAATTCCATTAGAGTTAATCCTAAAATTCTCAGTCGATCCATCCTCAACCTGTATAAATTGAGGTGTTAAAGTTCCATCCTAACTCTGCTTATCCTTAATTTCCTAAACCTAAGTAGGTTTTACTTGTAATTCTGCCAAAATACCACTATCATCAAAAAGGCTTAAGCAAGAAAACATAGCCCTCAATTTAGACATTGCCTTTCTGATGAAGAGCCCTCAATTTAAACATTGCCTTTCTGATGAAGGCATCAACCACAAAATTTGCCTTCCTAGGATGATACTCGATCATATAGTCATAGTCCTTTAACAACTCAATCCATCTTTGTTGCCTCAAATTAAGTTCTTCTTGTGTGAGGAGATATTAGAGATTCTTGTGATCAGTGTAAGTAATACACTTCTCACATACAAGTAGTGTCTCCAAATTTTGATAGCAAACACAATAGCTGCCAACTCCAAATCATGAGTGGGGTAGTTACCATCATGTGGCCTAAGTTGTCTCGAAGCATAGGCTACCACTTTACCATCCTGCATCAAGATGTAACCAAGACCAACAAGTGAAACATCGCTATACATAATATATTTCTTACAGGATTCTAATTGAATTAAAATGGGAGATTTTGTCAACACGAATTTCAAGTTTTCAAAACTGGCCTACTGTTTGTCTCCTCACTTGAAAGGAGAATTCTTCCTCCGTAGCATAGTTAATGCAACTGCTATAAAGGAAAAGCCCTCAACAAACCTATGATAATACCCAATAACACCTAGAAAAAGCACTGAATTTCTAAAACATTCTTAAGTTGCCTCCAATCTAGGACAGCTTCAACCTTTTTGGGGTTTACAAGAATACCCTCAGTCGATACCATGTGACCCAAAAACATACTTCCTTTAACCAAAATTCACACGTACTGTGTTTAGCAAAAAGTTATTGTTCACAAAGTATCTGTAAAACCACTCTCAAATGTTCATCATGCTCAGTCATTCTCTTAGAGTACACAGTGATGTCATCAATGAAAACCACGACGAACTGATCAAAGAAAGGCTAAAAGACACAATTCATAAGGTCCATGAAAGTCGCTGGTGCATTAGTCAACCTAATAAGCATGACAAGGGACTCGTAATGTCCATAATGAGTCTCAATAATGATTTTGAGGATAACAAATTTCTTCAGTTTGAGTTGGTAATACCCAGATTTTAAGTCAATTTTGGAAACGATAGTTGCACCTCTGAACTGATCGAATAGGTCATCAATCCTTGGTAAAGGGTACTTATTCTTGATAGCTAATTTATTCAGTTGTTGGTAATCAATGCACAATTGTAAGGTTCCATCTTTCTTTTTCACAAATAAAATCAGTGCGTCCCATGGCGAAACACTAGGTCTAATAAAACCCTTATTCAACAGTTCTTGCAACTACACCTTCAACTCTTTAAGCTCTTTCATAGCCACACAATAAGGAGGGATGGACACCAATGTTGTTCTCGGTAGCAACTCAATTCTGAATTCTACTTCCCTCTCTAGAGGTAACCCTGGCAGTTCCTCGGGAAATACATCGGTAAATATGGGGCTTACATCTCAAACATAAGCCAAAAATGCTTCGCACCATTTTCACACCATCTCTTTTACTACTAAAGCAGAGATCACACTGGATACAGAAACACTCCCCTGCCATAATAACTTCTTTCCCAGTCTCAGTCACCAAGGTCACTCTCTTCAATGCACAATCTAATCAAACTTGATGCTTAACCAACAGTTTAATCCCAAAATTAAATCGAATTCATTGAAAGGAAGCTTTATCGAATCAGCATGAAATACCTCTCCTTAAACTCTAGAGGGCATCTTTTATAAATTCTATTCACAAGTGTGGAGGATCCTAAGGGACTAACTATAGTTACAATGTTTTCGATTTCCTCTACCTCAATTCCCAATTTTACTGCCACATTATAAGCAATATATGAATGGGTAGATCCTATATTAATCAAAGAAACATAAGGTATCAAGTAAATAGTGAAGGAACCTACCATGACATCAGCCACATCTCTATCCTCTCGGCGTCTAGCCATATAAACCAAGGTAGGTTGTCACGCCTCAACTCGATTCACACCTTGAGCCAGTGCTCCCTGACCCCAATTACCTTTCCCATTTTGATTCTGATTACGACTTATCTGAGCACCCTAAATACCTCTCTGATTTTGACCCTTAGCGGGTTTTGATTTTGAGCCAGAGCTTGCACTTTGTCCTAACGGTGAGGACAATCCCTAATCTTATGCTCCATCGAACCACATACCAAACAAGCACCCATCCTCCTCCAACACTTACCTGGATGGCGCCTCTAACAATATTAGAAAGCCTAAATCTATCCTTCTTTAGGGTTTATTGCTTCCCTATTCTTCAACGGTCTAGACTCTTTGGCCCGCTTAACAAGTCACGGATTTGAGCTAGTAGGGCTCATTTCTCTTTTGGGTTGATCTATCTGTTTCCATTTCTTCTTGCACTCTACGTGCTTAATCTCCTAGACAATCTTGGTCTTCTTGACCAAAGCCTTAAACACACGCTCTTGATGCTGAGCCACCTAAAACTTCAGGTCATACCTTAAACCCTCCTGAAAATGAAAACTCTTTTCCTGGTTAGACACTACCATACTAGGTGCATAGTGGCTCAACCTTAGAAAATCCGCCTCATACGTAGAAGCTGTCTTGTCTCCCTATTTTAGCTCAATAAATTCCAAACGACGAGCCTCCATCTAGCAAGAGCCCACATACTTACCCTGAAATTCCTCCTAAAAGTAAGCCTAATCAATACGCTCTATGCCACCACTGATATGCCTATCCCTTAACAGAGACACAACACCCTTATGTAGGAGTAGTTCTAAGAATACCCCTAAACAATTCTGCCCCACTAAAACTGGGCCTCTCAACAATCTTCCCATAACTAACACCTCATATTGGAGGCCCAACAACCCTATTCAAGGCCCACAATAAAGCCTGAGTTACTAGATCATTCTCAACATAATCATCATTAATTGTAACAACCTAATTTTGGGCCTAGTTGGAACAGTGGTTTCGAAACCACAAATTCGAGAATAGAGAAATTATTTTTAATATTATTTTATGTGTTAAAGCATGATAATATATGTGCATGAAAATTTTTGGTGGACTAATTGTAGTGATTGCTTGCTTAATTTCAAAAAAGGACTAAATCGCATAAAAGGTGAAATTTGTGTTCTACTAATTAGAAGTGTCATCTAGCTAGAGAAACATAAATTGAGGTCCTTAATGTGTAAATATGCCTTTAAGAGGGTGATGGCCAGCCATAAGGACAAGAAGATGAGAATGTCAAAGTTAGGTGAAATTTGGTGACTTGACTAGAAAATAATAAAATTAGGGAAGCTATCATCTTTTTCATTCTCTCTTTCTTCTCCACCAAATTTCTCCATGAAAGAAGGCCATGAGAGCTTGAAATTTTCTGCAACTTTAGACTCTTGCAAGTAAGTGATTTTGATGGTCTTTCTTGATATTTTTGTACTTTTTGGGCCATTGTAACTTAAGCTAGCTAATAGGGGGCTATTTTGCAAAATGGTTGAGAGTATAGGGTTTTTCCATGAGAGTAATCATGTTGGTTGCTAAATGTTTATAGAAGAAAATGAATCATGGTTGTTAAATAAACAACTTTTATGAAGTGGTTTTTATGAAAACATCTAAAAGGACAATTTTGTGAAGTTTATAAAATAGGTTGAAAAGTGAAATAATTGAAATTGTGAGATGCTATAGGCTTAAAGTAGTTTTTGCTAGGCTTGGTTAATGTGGAAATTTGATGAAAATTGTTTTACGAGCCTAAGGGCAAAATCATAATATTGTGAAAGTCTAAGGGCAAAACAATCATTTTTCCAAAATAAGAATTATGAAATGTCTTGATTAATGTGACGATTAAATTAGTGAATTTTATCATTATAGATCAAGAAATATGAAATCCAGACTTAGACCGGGGGAAGACCAAGTGAGTAGACTAATTCAATCTAGTCGCCCACTTTTTGTATACCGAGGTAAGTTGCATGTATATATTACAATTCTATTGTTATTATGCATTAAATATTTGGTGTGGTGAAACTTTCAGTTGAGCCGCAGGAATAGATCGGATATCCATGCTGTGATACTAGAGTCATATGAGCTAGTGTAAAACCATGTTTGGAACATGGCATCGACATTTATATGAGAGCTAGTGTAAGACCATGTCTGGGACATGGCATCGGCCTTGACATGTGGGCTAGTGTAAGACCATGTTTGGAACATGGCATCGGCATTTATATGAGAGCTAGTGTAAGACCATGTTTGGGACATGGCATCGGCCTCAACATGTGGGCTAGTGTAAGACCATGCTTGGAACATGGCATCGGCATCTTACCCTTTTTGTATGAGGCTTATTGGGTATCCATTTATTTTTCCAACTGGTTCAACGGGTAATTTAAAAGATTATATCATGTTTAAGAAAAGTTATGATTATGCTACAAGTGGTACAGTTACCTACACGAAACTCATAAGAATGAGCTTGGGTTATGTATATGAATAGTAAGGATGAAAATGAGTAAGTTATGTCTATAGTCATTCGAGAACTTTTGTACGAGTGTATGATATGTTATAAGTATGATGTTACTTGGTAAAGCGATGTTAATTATTTACTTGTAACTTACTAAGCTTTATGCTTACTTCCTCTCTTTTCCATTTTTCTTATAGTGCCGCAAAGCTAGCTCAGGAATCAAGGGACGTAGGAGGCATTGATCACACTATCACCTAAAGTTTTTGGTATAGTTAGATTAAATGTTTTAAACGTGGCATGTATAGAGACTTGGTCTTTTTGTTTAATGTCATGTTGGTTTAGCCACAAGTTTTAGCTTATATGGATGTGATATTCATTTTGTATAGGCTATTGATGTTGGCTAATATTGATTATTATTAAATGCATTTGATGAAAATTCTCATGGATATGTTTGTTGTATGGTTTGTGTTGATAAGTAGGAGATGTTGTATGTGATAAGAAATAGCTTGGAAATGATGTATGGATGCTTAAGTATTGGTTGATATGGTCATGTGTTTATGTGGTATTGGTATTGTTTGATGTTTTTGTAAGTGGGTGTAAGTAAAGGTGACAAAAAGGCTTGGTAAATAGCCTTGTTTTTGTCCAAATGGGTAGACACACGGGTGTATGTCCAAACTATGTGTGAGACACGGTCTGCCCTATGGACGTGTCAGGCCTGTGTTCCCTGCACCTAAATTTGGAAAAATAGAATGCCAGTAGTAACCACACGGGTGGAAACACGGCCCTGTGTCTCAACTGTGTAAAGGACACGGCTTGGCATATGGGCGTGTGCCTTAGCCGTGTGCCCCTAAATGGTTGATGACGTCATGGCCTGAGACACGGGCATGTCATGGCCGTGTGAGGGACACGGGTGTGTGCCAGGCCATGTGAAAACCCCTATAGGTTTGAATCAAGAAATAAATTTGCACGGGCTAGGGAAACAGGCGTGTCCTGATATGTTCAGGCCATGTGAGCCACACGGGCCTTCAACATACCCATGTTAAGAGGACACATGGGCGTGTCGCCCTCCCGCATGGGCGTGTGCCCTTGTTTGCATTGAAATTATTCAAAGTTTTCAAAAGTGTTCAATTTATTCCCGAACCGTTTCCAAAGTGTGTTTTGGGCCTCATAGGTTTACATTAGAAACATTAAGAGGAAGTTAAAATTTTTAAATTTGAGCTAAATTCTATTACCCGAAATTGTTTTTATGCATGTGTTTAAGTCTAGTAACACCGTGTACCCTGTCCCAGAATGGGATACGGGTAAGGGGTGTTACATTTAGTGGTATCAGAGCTGCGATTTAGTCGATTCTCGGACTAACGTAGCAAGTGTACAAGTCTAGCTATACATGCCATAAGCACATTGTGATAGTGTGACGACTCTTGACGAATTTAAATTATGTTTTCATATAGTAAATGGATCCCGATAGAGCAGTGGCAAATGATGTAGGGAGTAATCAGCTGGCTTCTGCTGAAGGGACCGCGCCAGTCGAGAGTGGGGCCGTGACATTTAGTCAGGGCAGAGGGGCTAGAGAAACCTACCTCTACATAATGAACACATGGTATTCGGCGTTTGTTCGTGCAAACCCAAATACTCCACCTCCTCCATCCCCTCCAATCCCCCAGCCTGCCTCCATAGCCCCCCAAGCCGTAGAGATGATTAGAAGGGAGAAACCTCTAGTTGACAGAATTCAAAAACAAGGGGCCGAGGAATTTAGAGTGAATATAGATGATGACCCAGAAAGGGTAGAATCCTGGCTTGAAAATACCATCAGGGTATTCGAAGAGCTGTTTTGCACACCTGAAGAGTGCATGAAATATGTGGTGTCACTCTTAAGAGACTCGACTTATCACTGGTGGAAAACACTCGTATCAGTTGTACTGAAGGAGAGGGTAACTTGGGACTTTTTACAGAAAAAGTTTTGTAAAATGTATATTAACTAGAGATTTATATACCAGAAAAGAAAGGAATTCCTTCAATTAAAGCAAGGCTGAATGACAGTAATGGAGTATGAACGTGAGTTTGTGATAGCAAATACGTTCGGGAGTGCGTATCCACTAAAGCTATCATGTGCAAGATATTTGAGGATGGATTGAATGAAGATATCCGATTATTAGTTGGCATCTTAGAGTTGAGGGAGTTTGTGATCCTTGTTCAGAGAGCTTGCAAGGCAGAAGATTTGGCCAAAAAGAAGAGAAAGGTTGATATTGAGTCTCGTGACTCAAAAAAAAAGACAAATGGAGAAATCATATCAGAACTCATCCAAGAGATCGGGAGAGTTTCCTACTCGATAAAATGCTTCAGTAGGATTCTCGAGTAGAAATAAGAATAAGCAGTACATGACTTTTAAAGCTCAAACCACTTTTATCGCGAGTGTTGGTAGTGCTCAAACAAAGAGGCCAGAATGTTCACAGTATGGTAGGCGTCATTTCGATAAGTGTCAATTAAATGATAGAGGTTGTTTCAAGTGCGGTTCACTAGACCATTTCATCCAAAACTGTCCTGAAATGGATGAGAAAGACAGAAAGCAAGATGTGAGAACGAGTAATGCTCTTTCGAGGGGTAAACCACAGAAGAACCCGAGAAGTAGGGCTAGCAACAGAAGTGCACATCGAGATTCTGCCGCGAGGTCTGAGGGTCGAGCGCCTGCAAGGACTTATGCCATTCGTGCTCACGAAGAGGCATCGTCACCAGATATGATTACGGGTACTTTTTCTCTTCATTATATTTCTTTTGCGTTGATTGATCTGGGGTCTACCCATTCGTATGCTTGTGTGAAATTGGTGTCTAGAATGAATATGCATGTCAAGTCTACAGAATTTGTGGTAAAGGTGTTAAACCCATTAGGCAAGCATGTATTAGTTGACCAAGTATGTAGAATTTGTCCTTTGATAATTAGAGGTCATTGTTTTCTGACTAACCTCATGTTATTGCCGTTTAATGAATTTGACGTTATCCTTGGTATGGAATGGCTGTCTACCCATGATGTTATAGTGAATTATGGAATGAAATTCGTTGACCTAAAATGTGAAAATGGGGATATCCTTCGGGATGAATTAGGTGAATCAGATAGATTACTTGTAGTGATTTCTTCTATCACTACAGAAAATTATATGAGAAAAGGGTATGAGTTTTATCTCGCATTTGTGTTGAATACCCAAGTGTCAGAAGTAAAGATTGAGTCGGTGCCAGTGATATGTGAGTTTTCGGATGTGTTTCTGAAAGAGATGCTTGGATTGCCTCCAACTAGGGAAGTCGAGTTTGGTATTGAGTTGGTCCATGGTACGGCGCCTATTTCGGTTTCCCCTTATAGGATAGCACCATTGGAGTTAAAAGAGTTGAAGGTTCAGCTACAAGAATTAATGGATAAGGGTTTTGTGAGACCGAGCTATTCTCCATGGGGTGCTCCGGTATATTCTGTGAAAACGAAAGATGGGTCGATGAGGTTATGTATAGACTACAGACAGCTCAATAAGGTGACTTTGAAGAACAAGTATCCTTTGCCAAGGATTGATAATCTGTTCGACAAATTGAAAGGAGCCACGGTGTTTTCTAAGATAGTGTAACACCTCAAACCCGGCCTAGACGTTATGGTCGAATCAATGATGTCACATTGAAGTGAATTTCGAAAAACATAGTTTTCTACTAAAAACTTCGTCGTGATCTTACGAAGAATTTAGAATAACTTGCTCATTGTTAAACTCTAGTTGGTTTAGCATAGTGTTAATTATATTAGATTGTTATTGCATTTAAAAAAAAACTATGATTATTGCGGAAGCTTTTTAAATTGTGTTGCAATAATGTGGTGTTTTAAAATGCATTTTTCTCTTTAAAAAATAGCGGCTTACTTCTAGCAGATATAATTCAAAGTAATTAAATCCCAAAATAAAAACTTTAAAAGGACTTATTACAAAACAAAAACCTAAATTAAGTTATTTATAAATTAAAAGATTAAAGGAACGAAAAACAGTTGTGTGGCGACCATCGAGTCTCTTACAACACCAATTCGTCTAAGGGTTACCTGCACAGAAAAGTAGAAGGGTGAGTTTAAGTAAACTCAGTGTGTAATCCCTTAACAATAGTCAGTCAAACAGTAGTCAAATACAGTTCGGGCCTAAGCCCATTTCAGTGACAGTCCAGTATCAGTTAGGGCCATAGCCCATTACAGCATTAGTAACAGTAATGTAATCAGAAATCCTACCCATCCATCCTCTACACTCCACTTCGCACAGCCTTACACTCCATCTGGGGATAAAATATAGCACCAGTTGCGGCACTAATCAATGGTTGCAGCGGAGCTGCCAGTACAATACACTTCCTCCAAATATAATAGCCCAACCCCAAGCAATATGTCATGTCATAATATCATACGTGAATGCAAATCATGTCATGCTCGATTACAGTCATACATATCAAAGGGTTATATCAGTCATTTACCTCATAGGGGTATAACAGTCATTTCATCAAATTGGGGTCTAAGCATACTTATCGATCGAAAAGTAGGTCCACAGTTGTCTCGGGCGACCCGTGCAACCTTAACAGTCAAACAGTGATAATGGGCCCAAAGCCCATAATGCAGCCCATGTGGGCCCACATGCCCGTGTGGCCCATAAATCCCAAAAATGACCTTGTCCATGTGAACTACACGGCCTGAATAATCTCCAAACATCCTAGTAGTTTACCACGAGCCCGTGGGGCCCACATGGCTGATTTCGACCCATCGTGGCCCAAAACGGCCTAAGCCTATGAAATCGCTCACGGTGGCCTCTATGATCAATTGCCCATGCTTTATGCGTTCGAATTATCACACGAGCGATCACACGCTCGTGTAGTGTCAATAGATATACTTACCGACTTTTGTCGATTAACAGTTATTGTAGTGTGATTAGACACCTGATTGCGAAAAGAGTGCAGTCTCCTCGATCACCCAAACCTAGATTCAATCATAACCCAATGTCTGTCTTTTAATCATTAGGGTTAACACCCTCTTATTAGCACTCATCTCAAAAATCATATCGATACTTGCGTTGATCGAACGAGCGTGGTTTTAGCCTGCTTAGCTCACTGACAAGGGTTGATAACAAAATCCTTGATGATTATCTGCATAATAAGTGACTCTATTACTCATGTTTGCTTATACACAAGGGTTGAAACAATGCATACCAACCCATAGAAAATGCAAACCCAAAATAAGGGAAAGAAACATTCGGCCACTACTGAAGAATCCAAGCCAAAATACCTCAGTTCAATATAATACCAACGAGTAGTGTTACCTTTGATCAAGAGACAAGAGGATGGTTCCAATCGTTTTTGTAACACTAGCAAACTCTTTCACTCCTTGAGTAGTAAAACCCGAAAGAACACCATGACCAAGAGAGAAAAAGATGAGGATAGGCATTCAGGGAAAAGAGGAGAAAAGCTGAAAGAGAAGAGACAAACAGAGCCTTAACAATCAATATTCAGCCACCCACCAGTGAAAAGGGAAAGAATTGAAAGAGAGCAAAGAAGCAAAAAGAAAAGAAGAGGAGAAGAGACAAGGTAATCGGCCAAAAGGCTACAACCGATTGTGGGAGGGAGAAGGTGGAATCAATACCGAAAGTGTTGAGAGGGAAAAGAGATAGAAGCAATTGGTCAAGAAGAAAACAAAACCAAATGAGAAAAAGAAATCAGTCAACTAGAGGAAAAAGTTTAGAAAGGGAGCACAAAATTGCAAAGCTCAACAGAGAGAAAAATAGGAATGAACAAGCATTATTCGGCCACAACAAGCAAGAAAGCCAAACTGAGAAGCAGCCAAATTCGGCACCAAAGGCAAAGAGAGATAAGCTAATGCTAATTTTTTCAAAAGAAACTCCTAATTCGGCAAGACCTATAAATAACTCCCACACTTGACTCTTCCAACCTTTCCCACCTCAGTCAAAACTCTCTGAACAAGAATTCAATTTTGGCACAAACTCCCCCACTTTCAAATCCCACAAAATCCTCCTAAAATCCCTCCTCCATTATCTCCTCAACCGCTCATTCAAACTCCAATCACCCACTTCAGTTTTGGTCAACCTAGGACACTTCCACCATACTTGTAGCAAAATAAAATGCCCTGTTTTCATCACCAAGCCTCGAACCTCAGACTTCAAGGAACACTCAACATGCCACTTACCCTTAAACCAATAGGCTATTTATGTAATGTTTAACATACATGAATTTAAAATTCCACTAACCAAAAGCGAGGGTTTATTTCTTAAAACAATTTTTTTTTTGCAAATGCCCAAGCTTGAACCAAAGACTTCTCAGGCACTTCCCAGGACACTTAACTATTGAGACAAGCATGCATTTGAGTTACAAAACATACAAAAAATAAGTACTTATATTTTGGGGCGTTAAAACTCTACCCCCTAAAAGAAAATTTCGACCTCGAAATTTACCTGGTCAAACAGATGAAGGTATTGTTGTCGCATCGTCTCCTCGGGTTCCTATGTAGCTTCCTCAGAACGGTGATCACGCCATATTACCTTAACCAGTGGAATAGACTTCCTCCTCAGAACCTTTACATCACGGTCTAAAATCTGAACAGGCTCTTCCTCAAAGGTCAGATCTGACCTAACTTCAATGTCCCAGTCGAGACGATATGCACCGGATCAGAGCAATATCACCTCAGCATAGAGACGTGGAACACATCATGAATCTGATCCAACTCTGGAGGTAACTCAAGTTGATAAGCAACCGGTCCCACACGCTTTAGTATGTGGTAAGGCCCAATGAACCTAGGGCTTAACTTGCCCTTCCGTCCAAACCTCAGTACCTTCTTCCATGGTGAGACCTTTAGAAAAACGAAGTCCCCCACAGAATACTCAAACGCCTTACGCTTCAAATCCGCATATGACTTCTATCTGTCAAATTCCTCCTTTAGTCGATCCCGAATTAGTCTAACTTTGTCCTCGATATCAAAAATCAATTCAGGGCCCAGAACAAGCCGCTCGCCCAACTCAATCCAACATGAAGGAGTACGACACCTATGACCATATAGTGCCTCGTAAGGTGCCATCTGTATGCTAGACTGGTAGTTATTGTTATAAGAAAACTTCGCTAACGGCAAGTGGTCCCCCCAACTATCTCAGAACTCTATCAACAACCCCTTAACATGTTCTCCAGTACTTGAATAACCCTCTCTGACTAACCATCTGTTTGAGGGTGGAATACCGTACTAAAGTCCAACCTTGTACCTAAAGCGTCGTGTAACTTTTTCTAGAACTGAGACGTGAAGTGAGGATCTCTATCAGATATTATGGAAACCAGTACCCCATGCAGTTGCACTATCTCAGACATATATAGTTTAGCCAGCTTCTACAATGAGAAATCAGTACGAACCGATATGAAATGGGCGGACTTGGTCAATCGATCCACAATGACCCATACTGAATCCTTCTTAGTAGGCATTAAGGGTAGCCCACTAACAAAGTCCATATTTACTCTCTCCCACTTCCACAGCAGAATCTTAACTAGCTGAAGTAACCCTAAAGGTAACTGGTGTTTAGCCTTAACCTGCTGAAAAGTAAGGCATTTACCCATGAAGTCAATAACTTCATGCTTAAGACCTGGCCACCAATATAACTCACAAAGGTCTTGGTATATTTTATTCCTAACAGGATGCATAGTATAAGGACTACTAAGCGCCTCCTGCAGTATCGACTACCTCAGACCAGTATCCTTCGGTACACAGACTCTCCTATGGAAACAAAGTACCCATTCACTATTCAATCCAAAATCTGATGTGCCACCACTCTCAATCTGTCCGAATCGAGGACTCAATGACTAATCCTCCAACTGTTTACCCTTGATCTATTCAATCCTCCTCGATTTAACTTGGAGTTCTGCCAACAAGCTACCATCGTCAAATAAACTGAGATGAGCAAACATTGCCCTCAGATCAGTCATAGCCCTACAGCTCAGTGCATCGGTTACCACATTAGTCTTGCCAGGATGATATTCAATCAAACATTCATAATCCTTAAGCAACTCAATCCATCTACGCTGCCCAAGGTTTAGCTCCTTCTGAGTGAGGAGATACTTGAGGCTTTTGTGATCCGTATAAATGATACACTTCTCACTGTACAAGTAATGCCTCTAAATTTTTAGTGTGAATACCACCGCAGCCAACTCCAAGTCATGTGTCAGATAGTTCGCCTCATGCGTCTTAAGTTGACGAGACGTATATGCCACCACCTTACCCTCTTGCATCAATACACATCCTAAACCAACATTTGATCCATCGCTGTAGATAGTGAATTCTTTCCTAGGCTCTGGCTGTATCAAGACAGGAGCTTTAGTCGGAACTTTCTTAAGCTTCTCAAAACTTTCTTGCAGCTTATCAGTCCAATCAAACGATACTCCTTTGCGCAACAACTTAGTCAGAGGCACAACAATCAAAGAAAACCCTTCGAAAAACCGTCTATAATACCCTTTAGACCCAGAAAACTTCGGCTCTTAGATTTTGACTTAGGCTGCTTCCAATCCAGAACAGCTTCAATTTCCCGAGGATCAACCCTAATTCCCTCAGTAAAAACCACATGACCTAGAAAAGTTACCTCTCGTAGCCAGAATTCACACTTGCTGAATTTAACGTACAATTGTTTTTCCCTCAGAATTTGCAGAACCACTTGGAGATGTGCATCATGTTCATCTTCAGTTTTTGAATACACCAGAATGTCATCTATAAACACTACTATCAAGTGATCCAGGTAGGGCTAGAACACTCGGTTCATCAACTCCATAAAAACCGCTAGTGCATTCGTCAGTCCAAATGGCATCACTAGGAACACGTAATGACCATAACAAGTCCTAAACATTGTCTTGTAAACATCAGTTTTCTTGACCCTCAGTTGATGGTACCCAGATCGAATATCTATATTAGAGAAAATCGAAGCTCCACGCAACTGATCGAATAGATCATCAATCCTCGATAGAGGGTACTTATTCTTAACAGTCAATTTACTTAGTTGCCGATAGTCGATGCATATACGCATGGATCCATCCTTCTTTTTACAAATAACACCGATGCTCCCCACGGAGACACACTAGGGTGGATGAACCCTCGATCCAATAACTCTTAAATATGACCTTTAAGCTCCTCAAGTTCCTTCGGTGCCATTCTATAAGGGGCAATAGACACCAGAGCTATACCAGGCAAGAGTTCAATCCCAAACTCCACTTCACGGTTTGGAGGTAACCCAGGTAGTTCATCGGGAAAGACATCTAGAAAATCCTTAACCGTTCTGATATATTTAACAGTAGAAACCTCAGAATCAAAAGCACTAACATAGGCTAGATACGCCTCACAACCTTTACGAACCAATTTCTCAGCCCTAAGTGCAGAAATCACATTTGACAGATAATTTTGACGCTCCCTAATTACCACTACCTCATCACCCTTGCAGTTTTCAATACCACCTGTTTTGCAGCACAGTCCAAATTCACCTGATGCTTAACCAGCCAGTCCATGCCTAATATTAAGTTGAATTCTCCAAAAGAAAGCTCCATTATATCCGTTAAAAAGATCATTCCTTGAACCTCTAAAGGTATATCTTTAAACAGTTTATTCACTCTCACCGACTGCCCTAATGGACTCAACACAGTAACCTCACTCGTAGTGTTTTCAACCATCATACCCAAAGTCTTAGACACAGTGCATGCTATGTATGAATGCATAGACCCAACATAAATAAATGCAGTATAAGGTAAATTCTGATAAAGAACATACCCGTAATAGCATCTGGGGCGTCTCCGTCCTCTCGGCGATGTGCAGTATAAACCAGTGTCGCCTGTTTTGCCTTAGTATGACTAGCACCTCTGCCCGGTGCTCCACGACCATAGCCCATACCATTTCCACCTCTGGCCCGACCACGGCCTCTCAGTCGCTGCTGAACACCTCTCGACGGCTGAGCAATGCCCATACCAGTAGCTTGCATCTGATCGGGCCTCCGTGGATAATCTCTAATACTGTGCTCTATAGATTCGCACCTCAAACATGCCCCAATCCTTTTCCAGCACTAGCCATGATGGCGTCTCCCACAATCTGCATAGGGCTGCGGTCCAATAACAGCAATAAGGGGCCTAACTCTGTCTGACCCATCAGCTCTTGCCTTTTTCTTAGGCCCCATAGTTGAACTTGAGGGCTTATAAACCTTCTTGTTCCTCACCCTGTCCTTCTCACGGTTCTGGCGCTCAGCATGCTTCACATCCTCAATGATCTTTGCCTTTTCCACTAACACAGCAAAATCTCACTCCATCTGTAGGGCTATCAGAACTCGTAGATTATCTCTGAGGTCGTCCTCAAAATGAACACAGCACTTATACTCAGTTGCCACCATCCCATGCGCATAGCGACTAAGTCGTAAAAATTTTGCCTCGTATTTAGCTACAGATTTATCCCCATGAGTCAGATTCAGAAACTCCCTCCTCCTAGCATCCACATAACTAGCACCCATATATTATCCATAGAATGCAATCTTAAAAAGTTCCCAAGTCACTTGGTCGGGCTAAGTATCCTCTTTAACTGTAAACCACCACTGATAGGCTTCATCTCATAGCAATGACACTACACCTTCTAATTTCTACTCTGGGGTGCAATCGAGATCATCCATGATCCTCTCTGTGGCCTCAATCCAATATTCAGCCACATTAGGGGCAATTCTAGTGATACCTCTACAAATCTCAGCCCCATTAGACCTGAGTCGTTCCATCACTGACCCACGGCCCACAGTACTAGTATTAGGCCCAGCGACCCTCTCCAAAATCCACAACATAGCTTGGGATAGTGTGTCATCCCTAGCTACATGATCGTTTGCCCTAGTCTCAGTAACAGGTGAAGCCGATGCCTCCCTAGCTTCATTGTTAGCCATATGAGCCGATGCCGAATACCCAGCTTGAGCACCTCTACGGCCTCTGCCGCGGCCTCTTGTACCCCTTCCACGAGTACCTCTGGTGCTCATTATCAATTTGCGTATTATCGAAATTATAAATTTTATGCATTAGTTTACAGTTCTAGTATTTATTACAAGATATTTTATGGAAAATATTATCAGTAATTCAAAGTTCTATTTTCGTAGATCGCAGTCTCGACTACAGTTTCAGGTTAACCTAAATAGGGTATTTTGGTACAGGCTACTACCTACCATAGTTTTAGTATTCAATTTAAACAAACAGTAGTTTTAGAGAACTTACAGAGTCGGCGTCGGAGACTCGGTGTACCACACATCCAATAAAAATATTTCCAAGTATTTCAAATAATTCAAAATAGTTCCTTTTTGAGATTTCAAGTTTAAAAGAAACCCAAACCCATAGTTGCGTTTTGTAACCTGACTCTGATACCAGTAAATGTAACACCTTAAACAAAGCCTAGACATTATGGCCAAATCTGGGATGACACATTGAAGTGAATTTCGAAAAACATAGTTTTATACTAAAAACCTTGTCGTGATACTACGAAAAATTTAGAATAAATTGCTATTATTAAACTCTAGTTGGTTTAGCACAGTGTTAATTATATTAGATAGTTATTGCATTTAAAAAAAACTATGATTGTTGCAAAAACTTTTTAAATTCTGTTGCAATAACGTGGTATTTTGAAATGCATTTATCTCTTTAAAAACTGTAGCCTACTTCTAGCAGATATGATTCAAAGTAATTAAATCCCAAAATAAAAACTTTAAAAGGCCTTATAACAAAAAAAACCCAAATTAAGTTACTTATAAATTCAAAGATTAAATGAAGCAAAAACAGTTGTGTGGCCACCATCGAGTCTCTCGCAGCACCGATCCGTCTAAGGGTTACCTGCATAGAAAAGTAGAAGGGTGAGTTTAAGTAAACTCAGTGTGTAATCCCTTAACAATATTTAGTCTAATCCCTTAACAATAGTTAGTCAAACAGTAGGCAAATACAGTTTGGGCCTAAGCCCATTTCAGTGACAGTCCAGTATCAGTTAGGGCCATAGCCCATTACAGTATTAGTAACAGTAATGCAATCAGAAATCTTACCCATCCATCCTCTACACTCCACTATGTCCATCCCTACACTCCATGTAGGGATAAAATCGACCCACCCATCCCTACACTCTAAAATACAACACCAGTTGTGGCACTAATCACTGGTTGCAGCGGAGCTGCCAGTACAGTACACTTTCTCCAAATATAATAACCCAACCCCATGCAATATGTCTTGTCATAATATCATACGTAAATGCAAATCATGTCATGCTCGATTACAGTCATACATATCAAAGGGGTATATTAGTCATTTACCTCAAAGGGGTATAACGGTCATTTTATTAAATTAAGGTCTAAGTATACCTACCGACCCAACAGTAGGTCCACAGTTGTCTCGGGCGACCCGTGCAACCTTAACAGTTAAACAGTGATAAAGGGCCCAAAGCCCATAATGTGGCCCACGTGGGCCCACATGCCCGTGTGGCCCATAAATCCCAAACATGACCTTGGTCGTGTGAACTACATGGCCTAGCCCAATAATCTCCATACATCCCAGTAGTTTACCTGTGCAGGGCCTACGAGCCTGTGGGGCCCACACGGCCCATTTCTGCCTATTGTGGCCCAAAACAGCCTAAGCCCACAATGGCCTAAGCCCATAAAATCGCCCATGTGGCCTCTACGATTAATTTCCCACGCTTTATGCATTTGGATCATCATGTGAGCGATCGTACGCTCGTGTAGCGTCAATAGACATACTTTCCGGCTTTTGCCGATTAATAGTTATTGCAGTGTGATTACACACTTGATTGCGAAAAGAGTGCAGTCTCCTTGATCAGTTAAACCTAGATTCAATCATAACCTAATGTCAATCTTTTAATCATTAAGGTTAACACCTTCTTATTAGCACTCATCTCAAAAATCATATCGATACTTGCCTTGATCGAACGAGCGTGGTTTTAGCTCGCTTAGCTTACTAACGAGGGTTGATAACAAACTCCTTGATGATTATCTGCATAATAAGTGAATCTATTACTCATGTTTGCTTATACACAAGGGTTGAAACAATGCATACCAACCCATAAAAAACGTAAACCCAAAATAAGGGAAAGAAACATTCGGCCACTACCGAAGAAGCCAAGCCAAAATACCTTAGTTCAATATAATACCAACGAGTAGCGTTACTTTTGATCGAGAGACGAGAGGATGGTTCCAATTGTTTCTGTGACACTAGCAAACTCCTTCACTCCTCGAGTAGTACTAAAACCAAAAAGAACACCATAACCAAGAGAGAAAAAGATAAGAATCGACATTCAGGGAAAAGAGGAGAAAAGCTGAAAGAGTAGAGACAAACAGAGACTTACCAATCAATATTCGGCCACCCACCAATGAAAAGGGAAAGAATTGAGAGAGAGAAAAGAAGCGGAAAAAAAGGAGAGAAGAAGAGACAAGGTAATCGGCCTAAAGGTTACAACCGATTGTGGGAGGGAGAAGGTGGAATGAAAACCAAAAGTGTTAAGAGAGGAAAAGAAATTGCAGCAATCGGTCAAGAAGAATAGAAAACCAAATGAGAAAGAGAGAAAAAGAAATCAGTCAACCAGAGGAAAATGGTTAGAAAGGGAGTACAAAATCGTAAAGCTCAATAGAGAGAAAAACAGGAATGACCAAGCACCATTCAACCACAACAAGCAAGAAAGACAAATCGAGAAGCAGGCAAATTTGTCACCAAAGGCAAAGAAAGATGAGCTAATGCCGATTTTTCCAAAAGAAACTCCTAATTCTGTAAGACCTCTAAACAACTCCCACACTTGACTCTTCCAACCTTTCCCACCTCAGCCGAAATTCTTTGAACAAGAATTCAATTTTGGCACAAACTCCCCCACTTTCAAATCCCACAAAATCCTCCTAAAATCTCTTCTCCATTATCTCTTCAACCACCCATTCAAACTCCTATCACCCACCTTAGTTTTGGTCAACCTAGGACACTTCCACCATACTTGTAGCAAAATAAAATGCCCCTTTTTCATCACCAAGCCTCGAACCTCAGACCCCAAGGAACACTCCACACGCCACTTACCCCTAGAACAATAGGCTCTTTATGTCATGTTTAACACACATGAATTTAAAAGTCCACTAACCGAAGGGAAGGTTTTATTTCTTAAAACAAATTTTTTTTTTCAAATGCCCAAGCTTGAACCCAAGACTTCTTCAGCGCTTCCCAGGACACTTAACCATTGAAACAAGCATTCGTTTGAGTTACACAACATACAAAAAATAAGTACCTATATTTTGGGGTGTTACAGGTGGACTTAAGGTTTGGTTATTACCTGCTAAGAGTTAAGGAGCAAGATGTACCAAAAATCGTGTTTCGAACGAGGGACGGGCACTATGAGTTCCTTGTCATACCCTTTGGTTTAACAAATGCTCCTACCGTGTTTATAGATTTAATGAATCGTATTTTCTGACCATACTTGGATAAGTTCGTTGTTGTTTTAATCGATGATATATTAATTTATTCTCATGATGAGAGTGAGCATGCGGAGCATTTGAGAACTGTTTTACAGATTAAGAGATAAGCAGTTGCATGCCAAGTTTAGTAAAAGTGAGTTTTGGCAACAGGAGGTCAGATTCTTCAGGCACATCGTGCTGGGTGATGGTATTAGAGTTGACTCGAGTAAGATCTCGACTACTGTTGAGTGGAAATTACCGAGGAATGTATCGGAGATTAGAAGCTTTCTAGGCTTAGTGGGTTACTATAGACGATTCGTTAAAGGATTCTCCATAATTGCTACTCCGATGACGAGGTTGCTACAGAAAGATGTCCAAGTTCAAATGGACGGAAAAATGCCAACAGAGTTTCGAGAAACTAAAGGCGTTGTTGACTGAAGCTCCAATTTTAGTGCAACCGAAACCAGGAAATGAATTCGTGGTGTATAGAGACGCATTCTTGAATAGATTGGGATACGTGCTCATGCAAGAAAGAAAGTTAATAGTGTATGCCTCGAGACAACTGAAGTTGTAACACCTTTACTCGTACCTGAGGCTGGGATAGGATATGAGGCATTACCGAACACATACACAGTCATTCATGTAGAAAGTCGGGCTACAAAATTTTTCCTTTAAAGCAACTTCATTCATACATACACAAATTGTCCCTAATATGGGCCTATGAGGCCCAAAGCAACCATCAAAAAAGAATCAGGACCAAATTGGGATCTTTTAGAAAAGTTTGGGAAATTTCCCTAATATAGAGCCACACGCCCGTGTGAGACAAGGGACGCGCCCATATGCTCTCTACACGCTTGTGTCCTCAGACCGTGTAACTCTCTGACTATGACGTCAACATCAATTTAGTGTCACACGGTCATGTGGCCAGACCGCATGGTCAATTAAAATTAAGTGAATTTTTCATAAAAAGGTGCAAACTTCTCACGGCCAGAATACACGCCCATGTGGGTAGGTCGTGTCTCTCACACGGCCAAGACACATGCTCGTGTCTTAGCCCATGCGTTTACTACTAAGCATACTGACTTACAAAATTTGGGTGTAGGGGACACACGGCCCTTCAACACACCCATGGGGCAAACCGTGTGTCGCACACGATCTAGACACATACCCGTGTGTCTGCTCGTGTGGACCATTTAAAGGTTATTTTCCAAACCATTGGTCACCTTTTTACATCCATACACACTCATATATTTCATGGACACTTAACATGGTATATAATTACAGTTAAACATCATTGACATGATTCATACATGTAAACCTTATTACAATTGTTCAAGTTACACTTCTTGTATTGGGGTTATCATTAGCACATTCCACATTTTATACTTAGGCAATGATATAACCACTTACCATTTTATGCCATAACCACTCTCAAGTTATTGGGCCTCATTTTACACATCCATTCATGCTAGGCTATACAATCACATCACAAGAAACATGTAAACCTAAACATGTATATTTAGTAGGGTTACCACCCATATCAATATGAGCCACATCTCATGGCCGTATACAAAATTAATTAACATATCTTCATAAGCCATTTCTTTGGCTGACCAAATGACACATATGACAAAATGATCAAAAATCCTATACATGCCATTATATCAAAATGAATGTTTCTTTATATCAAAATGAGACTTGTTGATAGTGTGATCAAGGCTCCCACAGTCTTCCAAGCTCCATGAGTCCACGAGCTTTATAAAATAGGGAAAAATGAAATGGGGTAAGCATTGACATGCTTAGTAAGTCCATATAACAGGAAAGTAAACTTACTGGTTACTTTAACATACAACCACATTAAATAGGCAATCCATCAAGTATAGAATATTTTCCCTAACACATGCACTCAATCATCAAAATTAGACACATAGTAATATATAATAAAAAATTAGTAGATGAGCTCATCATAACAAAAATCTCAATTCCACTTCTTATACTAATCCCGTTGAATTTCTCAAAATCTCGATGGATATTCTTTAGTACACTTATGGCGTACTAAACCATTTATCATCAATTCATATTAGTGACCTTTTTAACGAGCGCACTCCCGCGAACGTCATTCTTTTACGGTGGGATTACCAGTCCAGGCTAAATACCCTGTAGTATAAACTCATAGAGTAATGTCAGGATTACAAGTCTAGGCTAAATCCCCTACAACGACAAATACTCTACTGAGCTTGGATCTAAATTACCAGTCCAGGCTAAATTTAGATCCTAATTCGGATTACCTGTCCAGGCTAAATCCATTTAAAACACATATTATTTAGGAGGCCAGATCACATAAGGAACACCCGTTCGGGCTAGATCCTTTTTACCGTCAATTTGTTTTCAAGAATTCCATCTGATACCCTTTTCATTAAACCGGGATATTTAAATCCTTTTTAAATCAATACAATCACGTTTCATGAGTTATTATACATTGAGTATCAAAATTTATATCACGTTCAAGAATATACATTTAAGTATTTTAAAAGTGTTACTTCGAGTTACATGAACTTACTTGGAAAACGTTTCGGATTTGGATTTCGGTTATTCTGAAACCTTTTGTTTTCCATGGTCAACCTCTGGAATTGGTCTTTCGGGGGCTATATAAACAAAATAAATTATTATTCTATCTCATTATTCAAATTCAGCCCAAAATTTCACTCTTGGGCAAAATGACTACTTTACCCCTAACCTTTCACATTTTTACATTTTGGTCCTAAAGCTCCTCGAATCTATTCTAAGCTCATATCAACCTACATTTGATCTCTATTTCACATTTCTACCGCCCATTTTGTACCTTTTACAAATAGGTCCCTTTTTAGTGTTTTCATGAAAAATCATATAGTAAAAGATATTTATCTAACATCTAACTTTCATAATCCTCCATAAATCATCAAAGAGCAATCATCTCATGAATGGATCAAATTTTTAACCTGAACCCTACCTTGAAATATGGGTAGAAATGAATAGAGCACGTTACGAGGATTTCAAAAATGTACAGAACGTTAAAAACGAGGCTGGGAGTCACTTACTATCAAGCTTGAAAATGCCAAAACCCTAGCTTAAGAAACCCTTGCAAATTTTTTCAATCATAAGGAAGAAGATGAGTGAATTTTGCTTTGATTTTCCCTTTCTATTTCATTTATTACTAAATGACCAAAATGACCTTTCTTACTAAACTTTCAAAATTTTCCATCCATGCCTATTTTTGTCCAAAAACTTGGAATTTGAGAAAATTTCTATTTAAAACCTCTTAATTAATAATCCAAAGCAATTTATACAAATTGCTTCTAGAACACACGTTTTGCAATTTATTCGATTTGGTCCCTAATTTTTAAATTGGACACCTTACACCTAGATTTTCTTTATGAAACTTTCACACATGCATGCTTTCATGTCCTAGACCTCAAAACAATCATAAAAAAAATATTTTTATGTCGGGTTTGTGGTCCCGAAACTACTATTCTGACTAGGTCCTAATTTGGGATGTTATAGAAGCTGCATGAGAAAAATTATCTGACTCACGACTTAGAGTTAGCTGCCATAGTGTTTGCACTGAAGATCTGGAGACACCATTTGTATGGCGAAAGATACCGAGTATTCATCGACCATAAAAGTATCAGTATTTGACGACTTAAAAGGAATTGAACCTTTACCAACGAAGATGGCTAGAGCTCATAAATGATTACAAGTTGGTGATCGACTATCACTCAGGGAAGGCAAACGTGGCCGCCAATACTTTGAGTAGGAAGCCATTGTTTGCCTTGAGGGATATGAAAACTCAGTTTTTTGTAATTGACGATGGTTCAATTTTAGCCAAGTTGAGAGCGAAACCAATGTTTTTGCAAGAGATTTGCGAAGCTCAGAAAGACGATAAGGAATTGCAAGCTATGATAACTCAATGCAAGAAAGGTATAGAATCAGATTTTCAGATTGGTTTAGATGGTTGTTTAATGTTTCGAGACAGAATTTGTGTACCCAAAGATGACAAGCTTATTCAAAAAAATTTTCATGACGCACATAGCAGTTATATGTCTATCCATTTGGGTAGTATGAAAATGTACAATGACTTGAAGAAAATGTATTGGTGGTCGGGAATGAAGAGATGCGTTTTAGAGTTTGTCTCTAAGTGCCTAATTTTTCAGCAAGTGAAACCTGAACACCAAGTAACTTCGAGTTTACTTTAACCTGTGTTGTTTCCCGAATGGAAATAGGATTGTATTACTATGAATTTCATGTCCGGGTTACCTTGGACGCCAAGGAAGAAAAATACCGTATGGGTTGTGGTTGATAGGTTAACAAAGTTGGCTCATTTTATACCAGTGCATATGGATTATCCGCTTGAAAAATTGGTTGATTTGTATGTTTCCTAAATTGTGAGACTTCATGAAATACCCTTGTCAATTATTTCAAATAGAGATCCGAGGTTTACCTTGCGATTTTGGAAAAAGTTACAAGAAGCTTTGGGGACAAAGTTGAGTTTTAGCACAGCTTTTCGTCCTTAAACCGATGGTTAGTCGAAGAGATTAATTCAGGTTCTTGAAGACATGTTGTGGTGTTGTGTCCTTGAATTCCAAGGCAGTTGGAAAAATTATTTACCGCTGGTAGAGTTTGCCTACAACAATAGCTATCAGTCGAATTTGAAAATGGCGCCTTATGACACTTTATACGGGTGAAAGTGTCGAACTCCTTTGTATTGGGCCAAACTCAAACAAATTTAGATTCACAGGGTTGACTAGTTAAAGACACCGAAGAGAAAGTAAAGGTAATTCGTGATTGTTTGAAGGCCGCTTTGGATAGACAGAAATCCTACGCGGTTTTGAAACGAAAAGAAATTGAGTTTCAAGTCAATGATAAGGTGTTTTTTAAAGTATCTTGTAGAAAAAAGTCTTTAGATTCGGTAAGAAAGGAAAATTAAGTCCATGTTTTATCAGATATCCATGCCGTGATACTAGGGTCATGTGAGCCAGTGTAAAACCATGTTTGGAACATGGCATCAGCATTTATATGAGAGCTAGTGTAAGACCCTGTTTGGGACATGGCATCGACCTTGACATGTGGACTAGTATAAGACCATGTTTGGAACATGGCATCGACATTTACATGAGAGCTAGTGTAAGACCATGTCTAGGACATGGCAACGGCTTTGACCTATGTGCTAGTGTAAGACTATATTTGGAACATGGCATCGACATTTATATAAGAGCTACTGTAAGACCATATCTAGGACATGGCATCGGCCTCGACATGTGGGCCAGTGTAAGACCATGTTTGGAACATGGCATTGGTATCGATATATAAGAGCCAGTGTAAGACCATGTCTGGGACATGGCATCGGCATCTTACCCTTTTTGTATGAGGCTTATTGGGTATCTATTTATTTTTTCCAACTGGTACAACGGGTAATTTAAACAAATATATCATGATTGAGAAAAGTTATGATTATGCTGCAAGTGGTACAGGTTCCTACACGAAACTCATATAGACCATGAATGCCGAGATGGATTATATAAAAACCAATACGGCATAGGAACTTATAGATATACCAATTGGGATTAAACCCATAGAGTGTAAGTGGATCTACAAGAAGAAGAGAATGCAGAATGGAAAGTGGAAACACAGAAAGCTAGATTGTAGGGAAAGGCTACACACAGAAAGAAGGTATCGATTACGATGAGACCTTTTCTTTAGTAGCCATCCTCAAGTCTACCTGTATACTCTTACCCACTGTCACTGCTCTCAATTACGAGATCTGAAAAATGGATGTCAGGACAGCATTCTTGAATTGCTATCTTGATGAGACCATTTACATGGCTCAAACCCACTAGCTATGTTGTTAAAGGAAATGAGGAGAAAGCTTGCGAACTGCTAAGATCCATTTATGGACTTAAGCAGGCGCCCCGCTCATGGAATAAAATATTTGATCAAACGATCAAGACTTTTGGATTTGAGTAAAAAGATGGTATTCCTAGTTTTGCATGTCAATGATATTCTTCTTATCAGAAATGATGTAGGGCAATTGCTATCAATTAAACTGTGTTTAGCTCAATAGTTTAGCATAAAGAACTTGGGTGAAGCTAGTTATATTCTTAGAATTTGAATCTTTAAGGGTCGAAAGAATAAAACGATAGCACTATCTCAAGCTTTATACATCGATAAGCTACTGGAACATTTTGCAATGAACGATGCAAAGTGTAACACCCAAAATAGGGCTATGAGTTTTAGGGGTATTTTAAGAATTTTGGCTTATATGAGCTCGAAATTTCGTAAGATTAGTACTCGATAATGTTTTCAACTTTAGCATCTGTTAGATCAATTTTCAAAAAACTGTTATATAAACCCTTAATTTTGAGAAAGGACTAATTTGTGATAAAGTCAAAATAGTAGGCATTTATGTTGTAGTTTAACCATTTTGTAAAATTGAACCTATTTTCTCCCTATCAACATGTTTTTCGCTTCTATTTATTTTCCCTTCATTTTGTTTACCACCCTCCCTAGCTCTTCCATTGATTTTAGATTCCCAAACCATAATACCTTGATTTCCTACCATTCCTAAGTCATTTACCATCATAAATCTCCAAGAAAGACACCCTCTCTAAACTCATTCATTCTTTCAAAAAAGGTAATCATTCATTTATCCATTGGTTTTTAATGTTATTTAGACTCTAAAACTGAATTACCAGCCCTCAAATCACATGTTCTAAATAAAAACAAAAAATCGAGCCATTAATGGTGGATTTCAGGATTTTGAGTCAAAACTTGGTTTCAAAGTGTTTTTCAACTTTTTTTAGCATAATTAGAAGGTTTTTAAACTTATCTTGAAGTTTCATTAATGATTTCTCATGTTTTAATGAATTTTGTGAAAATTGCCTAAAATATGTCAAAAAAATGTGGATACCACGAATTGAGTAGACTTGTCTAGTTTGGAGGTTGTGAATTAGGTGTAGATGACTAAGTAGATGAAAAAAACTAATTTTAAGCAAAAAGGTTGAGTATAGATCGAGAAATTAGTATATAAATTATGTTATGCTAATAGTTTAAATCACATGAGAACTTAGCTTAAGGCTTATGTTTAGTTGGTTTGAGTGGAGTCTTCATTGATATTTGACTATGGTTATTGCATGATTCATGTGTGTAAAGCTTCAGATTCATTAAAGCATGCTACAAGCTAGAAAAACGTTAGTTGAGCTTTCGATTTTCAACAAAAGTATAAAGTGGTGAGTGTATAGAATTGCTACTCGTAAACACGAGTCATATATTGATTGGGAATTTAGATGTAGCCTATACCCCTACTTTAAGTTTCGAGTGTAAGCTTTCTTGAAACTATACTTGCCTTGTGGTTATATGGTTATATAATATGCATGATATGAGATATGTAGATATGGTGATTATTGTGTAAAGAGTAATTATGTACATGCAATACATGTGTAATATGTATGTTATATGACTATGATGGTGTTTTGCAAAAGATACTAACATGTAGTGTTAATGCACAGATAATTGGTAAGTAATATGTGTTGTTTTTCGGATATTTCGGCCTTGTGATCTTAGAACCATTTGATGTAGTTGGCATGCCATATGATTGTGAGTGCTCACTTATATGTATAGTGGTTTTAGGCATTGTGGCCCTCGGGCATGTTTGGAAGGATAAGGGAATGAGATATAAGCTCCATTCAATGGGACATGTGAGGGGAAATAAGGAGAGTGTTAGTTAAATGCTTCTCTTTTGGGACATGTTTGACTCTATGAGTCTATATGGTGAAACTGAGATCTGTGTATCCGATGTGTGGTGATAGAGCTCACTATGTTTCATAACTCATGTGTCAATCTATCTTGTCTTTTATATTGGTGGAGATATGTATCTATGTGTTATGTGATGTATGCTTAAATGAGTATGTACGCTTTGTAAGAATGAACTGTTAGATGATGCATGATTTAATACTATATGATGCTATACTTAAGAATACGGTACTTGTGAGTAAATGACTAGTTGTGTTGCATGACGATATGTTTGCATTTTGGAAATTATTGCATTCACTGAGCTTGTTAAAGCCCACCCATTCATTTCAACATATGCATATCAGTGACGTCACGGTGTCGGCGGTATGGTTTCCAAAGGAGTGATCCAAGGAAGTTTTGTTATTCTTTGTAGGTGCTTTATTATTTTTATTTATTTTGGGGAAACATGCAATGTGGTAGACTTATTATAGTTACATTCATTTCTAAAAAATTGACTTGGTTTCTAAGAATATCATGTTATTACTAGTGCTGAGGAATGTAGATGTTAAAGTTTGCATGATGATAATTGTTTGGACTTATTTTTGGTATTTCGTACTATTGCTTAAGCCGTATGATTGGTTATTTAACTTAGTACTTGATGCATGTAGTTTAGGAACTTTTTGAGATGAATTAATTGCTTTTCTATGCTGTATTTTTAGCTCCAGTAGCCGAGGTATCGATATTGGGCTTTGAAAATCGATACCTCTGTGAATTAGAATGTATAAGAAATAGATATAGATTTTGTATGGATACCTTTGCTCGAGTATCGATACTTGAGGAGTAAATATCGATACTTTGTTCGGTGGTACCGATATTTTTCAATAGTTGGGTTTCTAATCAAGAAATAGTATGCTCATTTGGTATCATTTTTCCAAGTGGTATCGATACCACTCAAGGGAAATATTGATACCTGGATAATAGTATTGATACCTACGAATATTTTTATGGAATTTTGTTAATTATCCCTTATGCATGATTCTGGTTGTGTGTATGATCGATTAACGAATGATTTACATGTAAAATTATTAATTAATTATTTGGACAACTTAACACTTGTAACGTGTTAACAAATGATTATCGATTAGCTTGAATCTAGCTTCCTATTCGATGTACATGAGACAACACGATGGTATGGCATCCCGTATCTAGGCTTGGCGACCAGACCGGGTGTAGGGTGTTACACAAAGGTAGGCATTCAATCGACTACATCAGGTTTTTATCTTTCTTTAGATGACTGTCCTAAGACAGTAGAAGAAAGAGAGCATATGAGTAAGGTCACAATAGAAATGGTTAGTTGATATCAGGCGAATCAAGGTCATAAGCATTGGCAAGTTGTAAAACATATATTAGCATATCTTAAAAGAATTAGGGATTATATGCTTGTGTATTTTGGGGAGGACCTTACTCTTATTGGATACACAGACTCAGACTTCCAAACCTGTAAAGATTCAAGGAAATTGATGTCGAGAAATGTATTCGTTCTAGGCCGTGGAGCCATAATATGGAGAACTGTAAAACAAACTTACACTGATGATTCTACTATGGTGGCCAAGTATGTGCCTGCTTCTGAGGCAATGAAAGAATCTATATGGCTTTGAAAGTTCTCATCTGAACTTGAAGTTATTCCTAGTATGGAAAAAGCTATAACATTTTTTGTGATAACAGTGTTGCAATAGCAAATATCAAGGAAATAAGAAGTCGCAAGAGGACAAAACACATTAATCGGAAATATTACTTGATACGAGTGGCAGTAGCCAAAGGAATTGTAGATGTGATGAAAGTAGCTTCTGAAAGTAGCCTTGTAGATCCATTTACTAAGACTCTTGTAACCAGGATTTTTAGCAAACACGCTGAGGATATGTGAATGTCAAAAATGACACATTTACTTCACTAGCGAAAGTGGGAGATTGTTAGGAAATGTGCCCATATTGTAGTAAAAATGTAACTATTTTCTATTGATTTGAACGATGAATAAATAAAGTTAATTTCACATTTCACTATTATGTCTTTTGCATTTATGTCTTTTATATTTTCCATGCATAATGAATTTGTGACAATACTAGCTCATTGATTGTCTAAAGTTCCAACTGAAGATATGTGGCATTCTAAAAAAATGTTTACATAGCGAGAAAGACAACTTACTTCAGTAGATAATCTAAATGAGTCTGTAATCCTATAAAAAAATCAAAATGAGAACTTGATTTAAATACTGAGAAAGATTATTATGTCATTTACAATTCCAATTGGGGAGATGGCTAGTCTTGGCTATCGAAGCAGTTGACTCTACGAGTAGAGACATAGATGTATTCATTGGTAGAATGATAAATTGGACTGAACCCAAGATGAATTAATTCTAAATTCGTTTTTGAATTAATTCACTTGTGACATTCATGGTGTGATTTACCTAAATCCTGAGTTAGTCACTGACCATGCGTATGCAACTCATGTGCTTTGATATAAGCAGAGACCTTTGTGCATGATCAAGCCTATAGCCTATATGTTGGGTACATGACTTGTGTATGGCATGGTTTTACTAGCAACAATGGAATTCATAGCTCAATTAAAGAGTTAATGGTATCCTCTCATTGACATTGTGTGGATTGATAAATATGGAACATGGCCACGAGTTGCTTGTTCTCAAATGAGTAATTTATCACAGTCATTTGTTGACAGTGATCATATTAATCATTAATAAGACACAATAGTGACAGTGAGATAAAATAGGATTGTATTGAGTGAACAGAGTTAACTTAAAGGAATTAAGGATATCATATAAGGGTAACACGCACATGACGATGTCATTGGACAAAGTTGTTGGATGAATTATTTTCGTAAAGAGTATACTGTAAAGAGTTTTTCAATCATGTTATTTCTTATGGACTGACTCCATGATTAAGTAACTGCGAATTATTGGAATGATACTTCTAGACATAATTGCAATAACTAAAACCTAATTATATATGTTGGATTAGTCCCTCCCCTAGCTTAACAAAAGCTCAATCAGACTAAATTTGAATCAGAAGAACGTTATACGACTTTGAAAATAATTTAATTGAGTCGATTTATTTGATGTGGAATTAAATTAGGTGGTCGTAAGTTAACTAGAGAATTTGATTAAACAATTTTCTTGAAAAATTAATTTGGAAAATCTAAGTGATTTTTGGAAAAAAAAAATTTATCAAGGAAAATTAAATTAATCAAATTAATTAAAATTAATACAATATTTTTAGAAGTTAATTTTCAAGTCAGATAATTGACTCAATGGGTAATTAAACTTGAGAATTGGACCTGAGATTATAAATTAGGCTCGGGAGCCTAAAACCGAAACCAAGACCTAATAACTGAATGAACTGGGCCGACGGTCCAACTGGTGGCTAGATTCGTCCAGTCAGGTCGTCATTGAATTGAACCGAACCTGCAGCAACTAAACCAGCTCGGGGTGCCGTAAGGGTGTCGTACTTGCATCACCGAACACGGCAATGCCGGTGGTTGTGACGGCGGCGGCCCAGTGGCCGATGCTGGTTGGTCATCTGTGGTTAAGCAGTGGAAGAGTTACACTCATATTAGGACTCTACGAGAGAAACTAATTTCAGATTAATTATTTCAAAAATAAAACTATTTTAATTGTTTAATATTAAAATTAACTTAATACTTATCTTAATAGTATTTTAATAATTTAATATTAAAGTGATTATCTTTATATTAAATTAATTTAATATTTATCTTGTAGATAAACATTATATTATTTTAATAATATTTAATATTAAATTAATATAATATTTATCAAGATAAATATTATATTAATGTAATATTGAAGTGATTAAGTTTAATTACAGTTGAATTCTCTAAACTCCCCCATATAAAGAGAGCATTGAGTCATTATTTACACACATTTGAATTCAAGAAAAAGTTGTAGAGAGAAAATTCTCTGAAGATATTATTCTGAAAAATTTCTAGAGATATTTTTCTTATTTACAACTTGACCTAAAAGTTTAGAGAAATTTCAAAATTAGCCCACAGGTATTTTTTGTGAAAATTACCGATTCGAAGTGAGCCCACACTTGGCAGGCATAAGTTTGAGGATAGTGGAGAAGATTACTCAGTCGAAGCTTTCATTTTAGACGAATTGAAAAAGTGATTAAGTGTTAATTACTTTAGATATCACAACTAAGATCTTGTTTTGAAAAAAAAAATAATTATGATTTTTCCTTTAATTTATTTTCCGCAATGTTTTCCAAACTCATATTTCCAACAAGCCATTCATTAAATCAACTCAAAACACATTAAGATCATGCTAAAATATATCATTTGCCTATTTTTAACCAATATGCTATAAGACACCATCACATCCAACTCGACTATACAAATCAAACCATTCATCCAAGCATGCATATATCCATCACTGTGCACTTTACCACAAATGCTAACCAAACCATATCTTTTACCAACTAAAGCATACCTAGCTTTTAACAAAGTAAACATACACTAATCTCATACATACCATTATTTTGGTACCTGACAAAACTTATCATATCCATGTACATCTTTATATCACAATTGCATAAACCACAATCATCAACTAACACATAGTCCAAAAATTACATCAAAGTTTAACCATTCACAACCATTTCATAATCTAAGATCAAACATGCCATTTCCAACATGCTTCCATCATATACCATTTATTCATACCATAACAATCATTAAAATCCAACTATTTACAATACATTACAACTTCAACTTCAAACTTCAAAACCATTAACCCAAGATAACCTATATACATGCCACAAAACCAAATTAAAAGAGTCAAAATTTACCAAGACAGATGCTTGATAGTGCGAGCCTTGAAGTTGATCCGTCTGACTGGTTTCGCAAAACTTTAACTATAGAGAATAGGAAAATAAACGGGGTAAGCTTATATAGCTTAGTAAGTCCATAGTTAAATTTAAACCAACTTACCTCATTCTAGTAAATTAAATTAACACAACTTAGTTTATATTAACCTGACAATCCATTTGCAAGAACAGGTGAGATTAGTACAAAATTAAGTTATCAAATATTTCATATTCATCAACAACTAAATCAAGATCATTTGTATATGTATTCCATCGAAAAAAAAATCTGAATATTCAATCAACATAGTTCATGTAATTTCATTTGGGTCTATAAATCTTTTTAATAACAAATCACATATTTTAATGAATTCTTTGAAGATCATTCACAAGTTTTACTAGGCCGATGAATTATAGCAACATAACTTGAATACTCAGATAACTATACCGCACCAGAGAGCCTCAAAATGCTATATAGAGATATCACAATGCGAATAGAGACACCGAAGTGAAAGTAGAGCCACCGAATACAAATAGAGGCACCAAAGTGCATCAGAGACACTGAAGTGTAATACCGTACAAGTGCGCATTCTAACCTTATTGGCATGTCAATCATATCTGTAACATCACTAACCTGTATCCGTCGCCAAAATAGGGTTACGAAGCATTACCAGAACTTTCAAAACATTTTTAGATAATTCAAACATTTACTATTCATTCCTCGAGATTTATTCATAATGTCCCTTAAATGGATCCTCGAAGCCCAAAACGAGCATTAGAATCGAGTCAGGACTTAATCAGAAACTCTAAGAATTTTTCGCAAAATTTCAAAATTTTTCCAAGGTGTAGGGCTCACATGCCCGTGTGGTCCAAGGGACACGCCTGTGCTACAGGCCCTGTTCAACCCCGTGTAACTCTCTGACTTGTACACACGGCCATGCCACACGCCATGTGCTAAGCCCTGTGGTTGATTAATTCTTTTAGAAATTAGGTGCAGGCTTCACACAGTCAAGACACACACCCGTGTCCTAGGCCGTGTAGCACACACGACTAAGACACATGCCTATGTCCCTACCCGTGTGCTCAATTCTAAGCATTCTGTTTTCTCGAATTTAAGGTACAAGGGACACACGGCCTAACCATACACCTATGTACCAGGCCGTGTGTCACATACGGTCTAGACACACGCCCGTGTGCCTGCCCGTGTGGACAAAGTAAAATTATTCTTAACTTCATTTCTCACTCAAAATCATACCAAATTCCTGCACCAAACTTACATCCAAAACACCAACCAATCCAAATATTGAATTCAAGCAATTTATAACATCTGATATGATATATGGTTACATGCACTCATGCTTTTAATCTTACCTTTTGTAAGCATACTCATTTTAACCTTTCTCAATCAATCAATAATAAACACTTATGTTATCTCCATAAAATAAACTTAAATACATATATATGCATGTACCAAAACATAATCATCACTAGCCATTCCAACAGCTAGATTACAACAATCATTTACATTTACATCCCAATATGACCAATATAACATATACATGTTATTGTAATCATAATTGCTTTACCATATTGTACCAACATAAGCGATGGATAGTATGAGTGATCTCTGCTAAGCTTCCAATCCAACAAGCTTCCGATTTACTCTAAATCAGGGAAATAAAACTAAGTAAGCATAAAATGCTTAGTAAGTTCGTATAACATGGTACTTAAATTACCATTCATTCTATTTTGGGGTAACTATGTAAAGCATATTCAATTAATTTGACCTCAAGCCCTACACATATCCTCATTGGCCTTGTTTGTCATGTATTCCATAATAACATCAAAACATATATGGGCTCAACAACAATCAAATTTTCATGCACATATGTTTTCCACAACATGTATTCATTTAACATGTATAAATCATCTCTTTATATTACAAGTATAATTTCGTAATAGTTCATCTCGAGTTCAGATTATTTCATGTCAGCACTTTACTCATATAATTCGAAACATCAAGGTCACACGAGTAGTATTTACAAGTCTATAATCAAGGATGAACATTCTCATCAAACAATTTCCATTTACAAATATCATTATCTCATACTTTCATAATGTCATGTATCATCACTTTCTTGTATTTCAGAAGGCTACGTGTAATAACTCATTTTATTATTCATATCTTCTTATTTCTGGATTGTCACTTGTTGAATTTATTTGAAATATCGATGGATACATAGGTAGTACACTCAATGTGTACAAATCAAGATCCGTCAATTCATATTCAATGGTACCCATAAGGTACTATTTCGGAAAGTACACTCTCGAGCCACACAAGTATGCAATAGGATTACCAGTCCAGGCTAAATCCTTTTTATGACATATGCTCTAAGGAGCTTGATCTGGATTACCTGTCCGGGCTAAATCCAATCCATAATATATGCTCGAGAGGACTTATATCAAGATTACCTGTCCAGGCTAAATCCTTTCTGTAATGCGGTCAATAAGATTACTTGTCCGAGCTAAATCTCGTCAGCAACAAATGCAAGACCTCATTCATTTCGAGAAATCATATATCCATTGATTTTCCATTTATTCAACCGGGTTTTAAACATTTTCAAGCATTATCAGGCATGTGATTATTTCATACATCCATAACTTTCATATAATTCAAATAAACACATTCCACATTCATTTCAAGCATAAAAGTAACATTTTTATCATTAATCATTTTTTGGGCATTATCGTTGATCGGGCTTTGTCAGATACATTTTCAATGTCACATATATATATGATATTTATACAATTCACAATGCAACATTTAATTCAAGCATATGAACATACAAAAATTAGTTACACGAACTTACCTCAACAAATGTTCGTGTACGTAAAATCTACTAATTCGACATTTTCCTCTTTTCATCATTCTAGCTCCGAATTTAGTCTATCTGGATATATACGAGTAAATTTTACATCAATTTATCAAATTTCATATTCAAGTGAACTCAATTTAAAACCTAGGCAAAATTACCATTTTACCCCTAACTTTTCTATAAATTCTCATCTCGTCCCTAGGCTCGGAAAATGAAATTTATGCAATTTACTCCCTATTCCAAGCCTAATCAAAATTTTACCTTAAAATTTACAGCACTTATATTCCATAAAATTTAGAATTTTTCTTCAATTTTCACAAATTTACATTTTAGTCCTTACATCATGTTTTCATCAAAAATCACTTTGTAAAAGTTGTTTATCTATCGACAATCTTTCATTTTCTATCTTAAGTTCCAAATTTTCAGCATATACATCCATGACCTAATTTCCATACTCTGATAACTCTTCAAATTGATCCCCCAAATAGATAGATTAAGCTATCTCAGTTTCAAAAATATTAAAATTACTAAAAATAGGACAAGAAAACTTACCCAATTTGGCCAAGAAAGTTTTCTCTCTCTCCTATGGTTTCTATGAAATATTTTGGGGAAGAAGATGATAAAAATGATTTTTCCTATTTAATTAATTTATCATCTTTAATAATTTTGATTTCCAATTTAGTCCTTAGCATTTTTCTAATTTTCCATGGATGAATCATCCAAAAATATCTACTAACTTTTTATTAATGGTCTAATTACCATATGAGGACCTTAGGTTCTGAATTCCATAGCTATTTGATCCTTCTAACTACTAGAATTCAATTCTGAATTCCACAGCTATTTGATCCTTCAACTACTAGAGTTCAACTTTTACATTTTATGCTATTTGGTCCTTCCCGTAATTAAACACATAATCGGTAAAATTTTCTTATCAAAAAGTTCATATGAAATTTCTATCATACTACGAACCATAAAATAAAATAAAAATAAATTTTATTTTTCGGCTTAGATTTGTTGTCCCGAAACCACTGTTCCGGTTTCACCGAAATTAGGCTGTTACAGCTCTCCCCCTTAAGGAATTTTCATCCTCGAAAATATTACTAGTAAAGAGGTTCAGATATTACTTTCTCATAGTTTCGTCTAGTTCTTAGGCAGCTCCCTCTTATCATATCGTTGTCCAAAAACTTTTACTAAAGCTACCTTTTTATTTCTCATTTTTTCTCTTCAACTGCCAGAATTTCAATCAATCTCTCACTGTAAGTCGTGTCAGGCTGAATTTAACATTTATCAAAATAATAACAGATGATGGGTCTGATCGATACTGTCATAACACATATACTCATAAAAACATTGTGAATTCTGTAGAACTCTGATATTAATAATACCTATCAACACGCAACAGGTCCAATTCTTTTCAAAAATGTTATATGACCCGATAAACCATAGACTTGATTTGCCTTTACAGCCAAACCGATAAACTTTCTTCCATGGAAAAACTTTCAAATATATTTTATCGCCAATCCGAAACTCTAGTTCTTTTTATTTTAGATCCACATCAAATTTCTGACGATCAAATACTACTTTTAAATTATCTTAGATCACTTTCATCTTTCTTCGATTTCAAAGAATCAAACCAACTGCATGTATCTTTTCTCACTGAACTCAGTCCAAACACCGGAGTTTTACACTTGTGATCATATAAAACCTCATACGGTAAAATTTTATACTTGACTATTAACTGTTATTATATATGAATTCAACTAACAGCAAATATTTTTCTTTTCAATTGCCTTTGAATTCCAAAGTACAGTTGTAACACCCCTAACCCCTATCCGTCGCTGGCCTAGGGTTAAAGGCGTTACCAGACAAATTGAAATAATTCACAAACATTTCATAATCATTATATTAACATAATCACACACCATTACAGAGTCCCTTATATAGGTCAACGAGACCTAAAACATGCATTAGAAAGGGATCAGGACTAAACCAAACACATACAAAATTTTTCGATACTTAAACATTTTTCAATGTTATTAAGGTCAGACACCCGTGTGAACAGGCCATGTGCCTCACACGTCAATAGACACACCCGTGTGTCTAGGCCGTGGCAAAACAAGGCATACATACTGACTTGATCACACGGTTAGTCACACACGCCCGTGTGTTCAGACCGTATGGTATAAAATTTGGCTTGATTTAAGCCACGTTTCTTACCCTACTCATGCATATCTAATCCATCTCATTATGATTCATTTCAAACCAATTAATAGACAACCATTCATACATTTTCCCAAAGTAATATCCAAACATTATATCCAATAAATCATGATAATCTAATGCTTAACTTATAACCGAGCATATAACATTACGTATAATTATTCATTTCAAACCAATTAATAGACAACCATCCATACATTTTCCCAAAGTAATATACAAACATTATATCCAATGAATCATGATAATCTAATGCTTAACTTATAACCGAGCATATAACATTACGTATATTTCATAAGCTAATTATCGAACTTATTACTTCAATTCATGCACATATCAAACAGAATAATTCATATCACATGGCTTATGCTCCTTTTTGCATATTTGACAAAATCAACTTCACAAAATAGTCAAGTACAGATTTTAAACAACATAGTCATATGTGTATTTAATATTAAGTCAAAATCAAAACATAACATATGGCTTAACAAGCATCTATACATGAACCAAAAACCAACCTTATCAAATGGACAAAGATGCTTTTAATACCATCTATATATAACTACATAGTTACCATGTTATCAATAGCTATTTTCTAGCTTAGTTGCCGAACCAATATACAAAACTTATATGCTAAATCACATATCAATATTACTTATACATATCCAATTCATTTATCATCAATTTGGTTAGCTAAGTATTAATGTCACAACACATTATAAAATAACCTTACGACCGCAAAGCATACTTATTATTTACTATTGACAAACCAATTGATGATATTCGAAGCAACGATCTCAATAACGTCAAAATTATAAAAAAATCGAGCAAAACATATACCCAAATCAAGCCTCCTAAGTGCCGAACTCCAAAGATTCAAGATGGTTTCTTTCTTCTCCGTATTTGGCCATCAAAAATAAAATATGAAAATGCAAAAATTTTCTTTTTGTTTTATTTTATTAACTTTAATACATAATTTACTATTTTAACCTTAATGAATTAATAATAAAACCATATAATGGTTGTCCATTACCGTCCATCCCATTATCCAATGGCCAAATTTTATTTTAATGGTTGTCCATTACCGTCCATCCCATTATCCAATGGCCAAATTTTATTTTAAGGGCTTCATAGTTAATTAATCAAAGCATTTAGGTACTTTAACATATAGCACGCTACTTTTACATTTTACGCGATTAAGTCCTTTTTCACAAATCGGCACTCAAACGATAAAATTTTCATACGAAAATTTCACACATATCAATTCACATACTATAAGCATAGAATATAATATTAAAAAGATTTTTTTGACTCAAATTTGTGGTCCCGGAACCACTATTCTGACTAGGGTCTAAACTGGGCTGTTACAACGGCACCAATACATATCTTCAAAAATCTGAATAATGTGTTCAAATTGATCATCCGTCTGAGAATGAAATACAGTACTAAAATGTAACCGTATATCCAGAGTTTCTTGTAACTAATTTCAGAATCAGAATTTAAATTGTAGATCTCTATCAGAAATAGCAGAAACTAGCACATCATATAATCTGACAATCCCCAAAACAAATAATTCAAGCAATTTATCAAGTGAGAAATCCGTTCATGCCAGGATAAAACGTACAGGCTTCATAAACAATCAACAATTACTGAAATAGTATATTTCTTTTCATAGACAGGGAGAATCCTGATATAAAATTCATAGGAACTTTGTCCCATTTCCATTTCGGTATTTTCACTAACTATAACCATCTTGAAAGTATCATCTCTATCTTACTGATACATCTAGCATTTAAATATAGATTCAGAAATACCACATTTCATTCAAGGCTAAGTACATCTTTTGTTTTCTTCAAATCGTTGTGCATTTTATCATTTCCCATGTAACACCCCAAACTCGGCCTAGACGTTACGGACAAATCTTGGTGATGTCACATTGAAGTGTTTTTCATAAGGTATGATATCGATGAAAAACCTTTTTTATATTTAACCTCTTATGTGATCCTAGTGTCATTCATTTTCAAAATGTGAGCCACTATCAAAAAGTTATTCATATTAAAACATTGTTAATTTTTGAAAACGTCATTTACAACGGAAGCTCTTAAAACAAGTTGTGTGTCCGTGGTGTCTTTCATTAAACATTTATTTTTATTTTGAAAACCCGTGTTTTCCTACCACTAGTGTTTATGAAACATAAGCACGAAAATAAATCCCAAATTAAGTTAAAATCCAAAAAGGCCTTATTACAATAAAAATACCCCAATTAATAATACTTATAACAAAAATCAATTGCGAAAATAATAGCAGTCGTGTGGCCACCTCTAAGTCCCCCGCTGCACCGATCCACCTAAGTCTGGGGATTACCTACACAGTGAACAAAAGGGGTGAGTTATGAAAACTAAGTGTGTAATCCCTATGCACATAAACAGATATCGTACAGATAATCACAGTCTAGGCATAAGCCCTATATCAGTAACAGTATCAGTTCAGTTTGGGCCTTAGCCCATCTTAGTATAGTAACAGTCACATATATGCAATCACAAGATTCCTACTGAACCAGCCTCTACACTCTATCTCCGTCCAACCCTACACAAAATGTTGGGATATAATCAACCCATTCAGCCCTACACTCCAAGTAATACCGAAAGCGGCACGATACAGTAATATGTAGCTGAGCTGCCAGTAAATCAGGCTCGAGGCCTATCAGTACACTTCCTTCGCATTATATAACCCCCAACCCAATGCAGTGCAATATACAACATGTCATGTTATGTCATAATGTTATATATGTACTCAATACAACTAAAAATAAATAGCATGCCAATACATAGTCATACATCAACATATATATATGTATATATCACACAGGGGCATAATAGTCATTCAGTCACTTAGCGGTCTAGATAAGCTTACCGCCCCAACAGTAGGTCCACAGTCGCTTCGGGCGACTTGTGCAACCCTTAGCTGTCAAACAGTGAAAATGGTCCAACGGCTCATATTACGGGCCCACACGGCCCAAAAGGATCTTGCCATGTGGATTACACAATCTGGCCCAATAATTTCCACATGCCCGTGTGAGGCCCACATACCCATGGGGCCCACACAGCCCAATTCGGCCCAATATGGTCTTAACCCATGAAATTGCTCATGGCCGGCCATGTCGACTATATGCCCATGTTTAATCACGTAGCCTACCTACACCGCTGCGAGCATGCCCGTGTGCTATCGACGTTCACTTATTCCGGCTTTTTCCATTTTCTATAGTTGGAGATGTGTTTTTACACACACCTGGTTACGAAAAGTTCACACACCGCTCTTAAGCACTCCCATCTATATTCAATCAAGACACACCATTAATCACTTAACAATAAGATTAAACAACCCCTTTAATAACACTTATCCAAAAGATTAATTGTCACTTGCCTTGATTGAATGATTGTGGCTTTGCACACTTAAATCGTTGCAAAAGACTGATTACTAGCCCTTAGAGGCTACGTGCACCCAACCGAATCTTATTAACCATTATTGTTCACACAAATAGTCTGAACCAACGTATACCAAACTTACTGAAAATGCAAAACCAAATGTAGGGGAAAGAAGCAATCGACCTACCCCCAAAACAAAGGCCAAAATTACACGATACGACAGAGGCAAAAGCTAGCCCAACCACACCTCTAGCAATAATCGGCAGCAAAAGGGATATGTTAGGATAATACAACGTCAGAGAGAGAAGAAAATAACCGTTGCACCAAAAGTCGATTGGTCAAAGACAAAAGAGACGGCGAAAAGGGCAGGGTTCGACTACAAGAAAAGAAGTCGACAGCCAAATAGAACGAACAAGATGAATAGAGAGGGATTTGCCCAAAAACTGAAAGAATGGAGAGTGGGAGAGAAGAAATATTCACCCAAAGAACAAAGGGAGAGAACGTTTGCTAGAGGAGAAGAAGAATAAAGGAGAACTGGCTAACAAGGGGAAAGAACGATAGCCGAAAAGGAGAACAAAGTCAAAAAAATAGAAAAAAAAGATACCCATATGAACCCTAAAAAATATTCGGCCTTCAAGAAATGAAAAGAACAAAAAATGTGGACAGAAACCGTAATGGAGAGCAAATACCAGCCAAAACCAAATTCTTGAGTGACCAGAATACAAATTCGGCACCAACTCTCCCGCTAACTTCAAATTTTCATATTTTTCGCCCCAAATCACTCAAAACTATCCACTCCTCCCTCAACCACCTAATTCAAAGTCCATTACAACTCTTCAGTAGTTCAGGTTGACTAAAACTCCCACACGACCCTAGCAACAAAATAAAATACTCCACAATGCATACCAGGACTTGAACTTCAGACCTTAGGTAACAATAACACGCCACTTATCACCTAGACCAGTAGGCTCTTTCTGTTATGCTATACACATATTTATTTAAAAACCTACGGACTAGAAACAAGGGTTTATCCACTTAAAACAAAATTATTGCCAAGGGTAAGGCTTGAGCCCAAGACCTCACACACACTTCCAGAACACTTAACCACTGAAGCAGATACCCTATTGTATAACATAAACATACGAAAATAAATATTTAGGATTTTGGGGGCATTACAACTCTACCCCCAAAAAGAAAATTTCGGCATCAAAATTTTACTTGAGCAGAACAGATAAGGGTATTGTTGTCGTATCGCCTCCTAATGTTCCCACGTGGCCTCCTCCTAGCTATGATTACACCAAAAAACCTTAACCACTGGGAAAGACTTCCTCCTTAAAACCTTTACATCATGATCTAATATCTGAAATAAATTTTCCTCAAAAGTCAGTTATGGCCTAACCTTAACCTCTACAACCGAAATAACATGCTTGGGATTAGAGTGGTAGCGCCTCAACATAGAGACGTGGAACACATCGTAAATTCGTGGTAGCACCTCAACATAGAGACATGGAACACATCGTGAATCCGGTCTAACTCTGGAGGTAACTCTAACAGATATGCGGTCTCACACGTTTAAGTATGTGGTAAGGCCCAATAAACTTAGGGCTCAACTTGCCCTTACATCCAAACCTCAATACCTTCTTCCAAAGCAAGACCTTGAGAAAAATGAAGTCCCCCAAAGAATACTCAATCTCTTTAGCTTCAGATCTGCATATCACTTCTGTCTGTCTGATGCCGCTTTCAATCAATCTAGAATTTATCTAACTTTATCCTCGGTATCAGAAACTAATACAGTCTCCAGAACACACCGCTTGCCCAATTCAGTCCAACATGAAGGAGTACGAAACCTACGACCATATAATGCCTCGTAAGGTTCCATCTGTATGCTACAATGATAGCTATTGTTATAAGCAAACTCTGCTAGAGGCAAGTAATCCTCCTAACTGACTCGAAAATCAATTATGCAACTCCTTAACATGCCCTCCAATATCTGAATCACCCTCTCTAACTGACCATCTGTCTGAAGATGGAACGCAGCACTGAATTCCAATCTCGTACCCAGAGCTTCATGTAATTTCTTCCAGAATCAAGACGTGAAGTGAGGATCCTTATCAGATATTATAGAAACTAGTACCCCATGCAGTTTCACTATCTTAGACACATATAGTTTAGCCAGCCTTTATAAAGAGTAATCAGTACGAACTAGTATGAAATGGGCAGATTTGGTCAATCGGTCCATGATAACCCATACTGAATCCTTCTTAGTAGGCGTTAGGGGCAACCCACTAACGAAGTCCATAGTCACTCTCTCCCACTTCCAAAGTGGAATTTTAACTGGCTAAAGCAACCTTGAAGGTAATTGATGTTCAGCCTTAACCTGCTGGCAAGTCAAACATTTTCCCACGAAGCCGGTAACTTCATGCTTAAGACCCGGCCACCAATATAACTCACGAAGGTCTTGGTACATCTTATTTCCACAATGATGCATAGCATAAGGGATACTATGCGCCTCACGCAGTATAGACGACCTCAAGTCAGTATCCTTCGTTACACAAATTCTCCCACAGAAACAGAGTACCCCTTCGCTATTCAGTCCAAAATCCACAGTATCCCCACTCTCAACCTATTAGAAATGAAAACCCAATGACTCGTCATCTGTTTACCCTTAATCTGCTCAATCCACGTCGGTTTAACTAGGAGCTTGAACAATAAGCTACCATCATCAAATAAACTAAGGCAAGCAAACATCACCCTGAGATCAATCATAGCTGTACGACTCAGTGCGTCCAGCACCACATTGGCCTTACCAGGATGGTATTCAATCATACAGTCATAGTCTTTAAGCAGCTCAATCCATCTACACTGCCTAAGATTTAGCTCCTTCTGAGTAAGGAGATATTTGAGGCTCTTGTAATCAGTGTTAATGATACACTTCTCACCGTACAGATAATGCCCTCAAATTTTTAGTGCGAATACCACTACAGCCAACTCCAAGTCATGCATCAGATAATTCGCTTCATGAACTTCAATTACTGAGATGCATACGCTACTACCTTGCCCTCTTGCATCAAAACACATCCCAAACCAACATGTGATGCATCACTATAAACAGTGAACTCTTTCCTAGACTCTGGCTGTATCAAGACAGGGGCCTCAGTCAGTACCTTCTTGAACTTCTCAAATCTCTCTAGCTGTGCATCAATCAAGTTAAACGGCACACCCTTACGCAACAACTTGGTCAAAGGTGCTGCAATCAGTGAAAACCCCTCTACAAAACGTCTATAATACTCTGCCAGTCCCAGAAAATTGCGGATCTCAGATACAGTCTTAGGCGTCTTCCAATCCAAAATGGCTTCAATCTATCAAGGATCAACCCTAATCCCTTCAGCAAATATCACATGGCCCAGAAATGTTACCTCTCGCAACCAGAATTTACATTTACTAAACTTGGCGTACAGTTGTTTTCCCTCAGAATCTGCAGAACCACTCGGAGATCTGCATCATGTTCATCTTTAGTTCTCGAATACACTAGAATGTCATCAATAAAAACCACTACGAACCGATCCAGATAGGGCTGGAACACTCTGTTCATTAAATCCATAAAAGCCGCTAGTACATTCTTCAGTCCAAATAGTATCACCAGAAACTCGTAATGACCATAACGAGTCCTAAACGTTGTCTTGTATACATCAGTCTCTTTGACTCTCAGTTGATGGTGCCCCAATCGGAGATCAATCTTAGAGAAAATCGAAGCTCCTCGAAACTGGTCGAACAGATCATCTATCCTCGGTAGGGGGAACTTATTCTTAATGGTCAATTTATTCAATTGCTAGTAATCAATGCTCATATGCATAGATCCGTCCTTCTTTTTCACAAACAAAACTGGTGCTCCCCACAGAGACACAGTAGGGCAAATGAACCCACGACCTAATAATTCTTGAATCTGAGCTTTAAGCTTTACAAGCTCCTTCGATGCCATTCTATAAGAGGCGGTAGACACCGGAGCTGTGCCAGGCAGGAGCTCAATCCAAAGCTCAACTTCATGGTTTGGAGGTAACCCAGGTAGCTCATTAGGAAAGACATCTGGAAAGTCTTTAACTATTCTGATATCTTTAACAGAAGAAACCCCTGAATTTGAAACACTAATGTAGGCCAGGTACGCCTCACAACCCTTACGAACCAACTTTTCGGCCCTTAATGCAGAAATCACATTCGACAACTAATTCTGATGTTCCCTAACTACAACTACCTCAACATCCTCCACAGTTCTCAATACCGTCCATTTAGTAGCACAATCCAAGCTCACCCAATGTTTAACCAGTCAATTCATTCCCATTATTAAATCAAATTCTTCAAAAGGAAGTTCCATCAAATCCACCAAAAAGATAACCCTTTGAACCTTAACATCCCTTAACAGTTTATTTACCCTCACCGAATATCCCAGTGGACTCAGTATGGTAACCTCACTCGTAGTGCTCTCAACCAAGTTAACCAGAGTCTCAGACGCAGTACAGGCTATATAGGAGTGAGTAGATCCTATATCTATTAGTGCAATATAAGGTACATCATAGATAAAGAACGTACCCGTGATAACATCCAGAGCATCACCATCCTCTCGGCATCGTGCAACATAAACTAGAGACGACTGCTTCGCCTCAGTATGTTCAGTACCTCTACCCGGTGCTCATTGACCACGGCCTCTCGGTGGCTGCTGAACTCCCTTGGGAGGCTGTATAGTACCCAAACCTATAGCTTGCACCTGATCGAGCCTCTATAGACACTCTCTGATATGGTGTTCCAATGATCCGTACCTCAAACATGCCCTACTCCTTTTCCAGCACTCGCCCTGATGGCGTCTCCCACAATCAGCACAGGGCTGCGGTCTAACAGTAGCAATAGGAGACCCAACTTTGACTGGCCCATCAACTTTGGACTTTTTCTTAGGCCTCAGAAAGGAACTCGAGGGCTCTGAATCCCTCTTGTTCCTACCTCTCTCTTTCTCACAATTCTGGCGCTTAGCACATTTCACGTCCTCAGCGATCTTCTCCTTATCAACCAATGCAGCAAAATATCACTCCCTCTGTGGAGCTATTAGAACCCGTAAACTATCCCTGAGGCCATCCTCAAAGCGAACACAACACTCGTACTTAGTTGCCACCATCCCTCGCCCATAGTGGCTTAGTCACAAAAATTCAGCCTCATATTCGGCAACTGATTTATCCCCTTGTTTCATATTCAAAAACTCTCTCCTCCAGGCATCCACATAACTAGCACCACCATACTTTCCCTAAAAAGTAGTCTTGAATAATTCCCAGGTCAATCGGTCTGGCTAAGTGCCCTCTTTAATCGTAAGCCACCATTGGTAAGCCTCATCTGTCAACAGTGACACTGCACCATTTAATTTCTGCTCAGGGTGCAGTCAAGATAGTCCATGATCCTCTCTGTGGCCTCAATCCAATACTCAACCACATTAGGGGCAACTCCAGCAACACCCTTGAAAATTTCAGCTCCATTAGACCAGAGTTGTTCTGCAACTGACCCTCAGCCCAGAGCACCCGTATTAGGCCTAGTGACCCTCTCTAAAATCTATAACAAGGCTTGAAATAGCGTGCCATCCCCAGCCATACGATCATGAAACCTAGTCTCAGTGACAGGTAAAGACGGTGCCTCCCAAGCTCTAACATTAGGCATGTGGCCAGATGACGAAGACCCAGCTCGAGCACCACCACAGCCTCCACCGCGGCCTCTTGTAACCCTTTCGCGAGTACCTCTGATGCTTATTATCGAATTGCATTTTATCTGTATTAATAATTTTATGCATCAGTTTACAGTTCCAGTGTTTATTAATAGATATTTTATGGAAAATAGTATCAGTATTTCAGAGTTCGTTTTCGTAGATCGTAGTCTTACTACAGATTTTAGTTTACCCTAGTTAGAGTGTTTCAGTACAGTTTACTTCCTACAGTGATCTTAGGATTTCAGTTTAAACAAACAACAGTTTCAGAAGACTTACAGAACCGGCGCCGGAGAGTCGGTGTACCACACATTCAGTAAAACCTTCCAAAATGCTTCAAATCATTTAAAATAGCTCTTTTAGAAATTCCAATTTTTAAAGAAATTTAAATCCACAGCCATGTTTTGTAACCTGGCTCTGATACCGCTAATTGTAACACCCCAAACTCAGCCTAGACGTTATGGCTGAATCATGGCGATATCATATTGAAGATCATATTGAAGTGTTTTTCGTAAGGTGTGATATTGATGAAAAACCCCTTCTTATATTTAACCTCTTATGTGATCTTAGTGTCGTTCATTTTCAAAATCTGAGCCATTGTCAGAAAGTTATTCACATTAAACATTGTTAATTTTTGAAAATGTCATTTACAGTGGAAGCTCTTAAAACAAGTTACGTGTCCATGGTGTCTTTGATTAAACATTTATTTTTCCTTTGAAAACCTATGTTTTCCTACCACTAGTGTTTACGAAACATAAGAACAAAAATAAATCCCAAATTAAGTTAAAATCCAAAAAGGCCTTATTATAATAAAAATACCCCAATTAATAATACTTATAACAAAAAATCAAATGCGAAAATAATAGCAGTTGCGTGACCACCTTTGAATCCCTCGTTGCACTGATCCACCTAAGTATGGGGATTACCTGCACAGTGCACAAAATGAGTGAATTATGAAAACTCAGTGTGTAATCCCCATGCACATAAACAGATATCGTACAGATAATCATAGTCTGGGCATAAGCCCTATATCAGTAACAGTATCAGTTCAGTTTGGGCCTTAGCTCATCTCAATACAGTAACAGTCACATATATACAATTACAAGATTCCTACCCAACCAGCCTCTACACTCCATCTCTGTCCAACCCTGCACTCCATGTGGGGATATAATCAACCCACCCAACCTTACACTCCATGTAATGCAGAAATCGGCACCATACAGTAATATGCAGCTGAGCTATCAGTAAATCAGGCTCAAGGCCTATCAGTACACTTCCTTCACCTTATATAGCCCCCAACCCAATGCAGTGCAATATCCAACATGTCATGCTATGTCATAATGTTCTATATGTACTCAATACAATTAAAAATAAATAGCATGCTAATACATAGTCATACATCAACATATATATATGTATATATCACTCAGGGGCATAATAGTCATTTAGTCACTTAGGGGTCTAGATAAGCTAACTGACCCAACAATAGGACCACAATCGTCTTGGGCAACCTGTGCAACCTTTAGCAGTTAAATAGTGAAAATGGGCCCACGGTTCATCTTGCAGGCCCGTGTGGGCCCACGCGCCCGTATGGCCCACACAACCCAAAATGACCTTGGCCATGTAGATTACACAGCCTGGCCCAATAATTTCCACAAGCCCGTGTGGGCCCACATGCCCTTAGGGCCCATACAGCCCAATTCGGCCCAATATGGCCCATTACGGCCTTAGCCTATGAAATTGCTTATGGCCGGCCATGTAAACTATACGCCCATGTTTAATCACGTGGCCTACCTACACGGTCGCAAGGACATCCGTGTGGTGTCGACGTTCACTTATTCCGGCTTTTGCCATTGTCTATAGTTGGAGTTGTGTTTGTACACACACTTGGTTACGAAAAGTGCGCACACTGCTCTTGAGCACTCCCACCTATATTCAATCAAGACACACCATTAATCACTTAACAATAGGATTAAACAACTCCTCTAATAACACTTATCTAAAAGATTAATTATCACTTGCCTTGATTGAACGATTGAGGCTTTGCACACTTAAACCATTGCAAAAGACTGATTACTAGCCCTTAGAGGCTACGTGCACTAACCAAATCTTATTGATCATTATTGTTCACACAAATAGCTTGAACCAACGCGTACCAAACTTATTGAAAACGTAAAACCAAATGTAGAGCAAAAAAGCAATCGACCTACCCCCGAAAAGAAGGCCAAAATCACACGATACGACAGAGGCAAAAGCTAGCCCACCCACACCCCTAGCAATAATTGGCAGGAAAAGAGAGATGTTAGGAGAACGACTACAATGGCAAAGAGAGAAGAAAACAACCATTGCACCAAAAGCTGATTGGTCAAAGACAAAAGAGACGGTGAAAAGGGCAAGGTTCGACTACAAGAAAAGAAGTTCACAGACAGATAGAACGAACAAGATGAATAGAGAGGGATTTGCCCAAAAACTGAAAGAATGGAGAGGGGGGAAGAAGAAGTATTCTGCCAAAGAACAAAGGGAGAGAACGTTTGCTAGAGGGGAAGAAGAATAAAAGAGAATCGGCTAACAAGGGGAAAGAACGATAGCTGAAAGGGAGAAAAGAGTCGAAAAAATAGAAAAAAAAAGATACCTGTATGAGCCCTAAACAATATTCAGTGATCACAGTGATTCGTAACAAGTAATAAATATTTATAATGAAGATCAAGCCTAAACTAACTATTATCATGACGAAAAGGCAAGCGCATCTATCGAACAATAGTATAGTAATGGCAACACCGGGATATCGTACCCAAGGGAACCAAAAGTACTAGTAATAACTATCTTTTTATTTTCTAGCCCAGGAATAAAAGGGTTTGCTTTAATTAACTAATTATTTAAACTAAGAACGCACAGAGAAAAAAATTGGGGAATTGCTTTTGGGAAAATCGATTGACTTGAGACAATACCTAAGGAAAAATCCACCTAGACTTTACTTGTTATTTTGGCTCAGAATCGAACGATATATTCATTCAACTTGTTCCATAGAGATCCCTAAGTTATGTTATTATCCCTATTCAAGACTAATAACGTCTAATCCCTAGATTGAATAACCGAGACTTTTCTCTAATTAACTCTCTAGGGTTGCATTAATTCGATCTATGGATCCCCTTATTAGGTTTCACCCTAATCCGAAAAAATCTTGTCACCCTATTTCTAGTCACTCAATCAACTTCGCTTAATTATTGCAAATGTACACTTAGACAGGGTCTATTCCTCCTCTGAATAAGAGTGTCTTGAATCAATATCCTGGGATATCAAAACAAGAATTAAGAACACATAATTAAGAACAAGTTAAATATTTATCATACGATTCAGAAAATAATAACAAGATTCGTCTTAGGTATTTAGGGGATTTAGTTCATAACTAAATAAGAAAACATCTCAGAAGAACAAAGAATACAAAACATAAAGAAAATCCAAAACTCTTGAAGGGAAATTGAAGAGAGATCTTCAGTCTTGATGATGAATCCGGCTTCTGAGATGGATCAATCGGCTTCTTTGGGGTAATTCCTTACCCCTCTTCTCTGTCTCCCCTTTTCTCCTCCTCTAGTGCGTATTTATAGGCTTTGGAATGCCTAGAAACCCTCCAAAATGGCCTTTTCCAAATTGGACTTAACTTGGGCTCAGCAGGGACACGCCCGTGTGACACGGCCGCGTGACGTGATTGTCAGGCCATGTTTGATCCGTTAAATTGCACACGGCCGTGTGGGTCAATGGCTAGGTCGTGTGAATCGTGAAAGCCTTGGTCGACACCCTCGAAATAGATGGACGTGTGAGCTACCCGTGTGGCAAGGCTTAAGCCGTGTCATCTTATCGATTTGGTCCGTTTTGTCCCTTTTTGGTTCATTTTTGGCTCCTTTTGACTCTTGGTGCTCTCCTGAGTACAAAACATGAAATTAAAGCAGTCGGAGCATCGAATTCACCAGTTCTAATGAGAAATCATCTATAATATGCATTAAACATGGGGTAAAAATATATATAATTTACGGTTTATCATTCAGCCTCCAAAAAATGAAAAGAACCAAAAATGTTGACAAAAACTGTAATGGAGAGCAAATACCAACCAAAACTGAATTCTTGAGTGATCAGAATACAAATTCGGAACCAACTCTCCCACCAACTTCGAATTCTCATATTTCCCTCCCCAAATCACTCAAAACTATCCACTCCTCCCTCAACCACCTAATTCAAATTCCACTACAACTCTTCAGTAGTTCAAGTTGACTAAAACTCCCACACAGCCCTAGTAACAAAATAAAACACTCCATAGCGCATACCAGGACTCGAACTTCAGACCTCAGGTAACAATAACACATTACTTATCCCCTAGAGCAGCAAGATCTTTCTGTCATGCTATACCTATATTTATTTGAAACCTACTGACTAGAGACAAGGGTTTATCCATTTAAACAAAACTTTTGCTAGGGGTAAGCGTTGAACCCAAGACCTCACACACTCTCCCAGAACGCTTAACCACTGAAGTAGATACCCAATTGTGTAACACAACCATACGAAAATAAGTATTTGGGATTTTTGGGGCATTATATCCCAGATAAACAGACGTAGTACCACAGTGATCATTCATGTAAAATTTTCTGTAAAAGTTCCAAATTCTTCAATACACAGGCTCTATCTCGGAATGACAGATAATTATCAGATTCAAATTTACTATCCTGATTCAATAATTATTTCATTCAGTACCCGTTTATCTTACAACTCATTATCACTTTTATGGGCTTCACAGATCTATTGTAGAAACACCACCTTAGCTTTAAGCTCAGCTAAAATTATTCTTTCATCAGACAATAGCAATCAAGTATTTATTGCTCATAAAGAAAATATAGAATTTTCTACTGAACATATCAATAACTATATTTACTTTTCCTGAATGAAAGTCAATTATCAAATCAGGGTCTTCCAATAATTCAAACCATCTACTCTATGTCAGATTCAAATCTTTCTATACCATTAGGTGTTTTAAAATTTATGATCAGTATATATATGATATTTTCACCATTCAGATACTGTTACCAAATTCTTAGTGCAAACACAATAGTTGTCAATTCAAGATCATATATCGGGTAATTCTTTTTCCTGTAGCTTTATCTGGCTGGAAGTATAGACCATTACTTTACCTTTCTTCATCAAAATACAATCTAATTCGTTCAATGACGTATAACTCTGATAATAAATTCCTTACCCGATTCAGACTGAACCAGAACTGATGCTTAGGTCATCAAGGTTTCCAACTGATCAAAACTTTACTCACATTTATCAGTCCATTCAAATCTTACATCTTTCTGTAATATCCATATCATTGATGTAGCTATCATAGAAAACACTTTCACAAAAATTAAAAAGGACATCGAAGCTTTAAATTATTCCGAGGTCACATCATCAGATAGGTTATAACCACAATACTATAATAGATCTGACGTTTCCATGATATAAATGGAACAATACCTCAACCTTAATAACATTTTTCAAATAAAAGAGGAAAACCAAGGGTGGCTCCAATAACAACCAGTGCAATAATACAATTTCTATAATTTGTTTTCCATATTACTAAATTTTCATGATCAAGTCAAAATTCATAACAGTAGTAAGTATAATTACCACTGACCAATGAATATCTTTTATAGATAAACCATAAAATAACAAGAAAATCGAGATAACGAAATCTAAATTGCAAAGCTACACTGAATTTCTGAGAAGATAATCCGTGTTGAATAATAGAAAGATTGAGGACATCTTAAAGAAAGTCTAGAAGAGTAATGTTGCACATTCACACTATAAACAGTCTTAATAGAAGTAGAAAATAGCATCAGACGAATCTTATCATCAAGTCTTCTATCACCTATAATGGCTTGGGAAATTGAAAAAAATAAAGCAATACCACTCATGAGTCAATCAAGTTTGCAATAATTTCCATCTATTACCATGTTTAGCCAACCTTCCCATATAATGGTTATAACATCCGAACATGAACAGTTACATATATCTTTAGAATAATAGTGCGTGTAGAATACCCATATAAAATAACCAAAAGATATTGCTGTAATATACCCGATTATAACAGTTGTATTCAATTATTTTTGTAATTTCATCACTAATCCACTAACATATATAGTCATCAATAATCTTACATTATTCAGTTCACTGAAAGAGTCAATTCAGAAGAATTTTCGGCTAATCCATTCTGTAAATGTCATATCTGGATAAGTCGATTACTTATAAATAACATCTTCCTTAAAAATGACATCACATATTCAGAATAATCTTTAAAAAAATCTAATATCTCTTTTAATACCTTCTTTACTTATTAACCCATTCTCAATTTTGACTATATTATTAATCATTCAGCCTTTGAACCCTTCTCTCACACTTATGAACTTAATCAATATAAATCTTGTGAATTTTTATTGTATAAAACTGTACTAGTAAAGGGGTGGAGATCGTAAGCCTTAAAATTTAACTTTCATAAATACACACATATCACTTAACATGTATCATTATCATTTCCATTATAAAATATTTATTTCATACCTTTATGAGTCTCGTTTCATCGTAAGTAACATTTTTACTCAGCCACGTGAGTATCACTTTCAGCAATACCAGAATTAGCTAGGTTGGAATGTATCTCTGTCTATTTGTAAAACAATTTTCACAAGAGTTGGGAGATATCACACTATCATAGGATATATAATGGCATGTATTTCTAGACTCCACATATGCTACATTGAATCCGAGAACTGACTAAACTGTAGCTTTGATACCACTAAATGTAACACCCGTAACCCGTATCTGTCGCCAGAACAGGGTTATAGAGTATTACCGAAACTTTAAGAACATTTTCAGATAATTCAAACATTTACTATTCATTACTCGAGATTTATTCATAACGTCTCTTAATTGGACCCTTGAGGCCAAAAACAAGCATTAGAATCGATTCCGGGCTTAATCAGAAACTCTAAAAAATTTTCGCAAAATTTCAAAATTTTTCCAAGGTGTAGGGCTAACACGCCCGTGTGGTGCAAGGGACATGCTCATGCTACACACCATGTTCGACCCCATGTAACTCTTTGACTTGTGCACATGGCCATGCCACACGCCCGTGTGCTAGGCCATGTAGTTAATTAATTCTTTTCAAAATTACGTGTAGGTTTCACATAGCCAAAACACACAACCGTGTCCTAGGCTGTGTAGCACACACGGCTCAGACACACGCCTGTGTCCCTGCCCGTGTGCTCAATTCTGAGCAGTCTGTTTTCTCAAATTTAAGGTGTAGGGGACACACAACCTAACCACACGCCCATTACCAGGTCGTGTGTCACACATGGTCTAAACACACGCTTGTATGCTTGCCTGTGTGGACAAAATAAAGTCATTCCTAGCTTCATTTCTCACCCAAAATCATACCAAATTCTTGCACCAAACTTACATCCAAAACACCAACCAATCCAAGCACTGAATTCAAGCAATTTATAATATCTCCATAAAATAAACTTAAATACATATATATACATGTACCAAAACATAATCATCACTAGCCATTCCAACGACTATATTACAATAATCATTTAAGTTTACATGCCAATATGACCAATATAACCTATACATGTCATTGTAATCATAATTGTTTTACCATATTGTACCGACATGGGCCAATGGATAGTATGAGTGATCTTTGCTAAGCTTCCAATCCAATGAGCATCCGATTTACTCTAAAACAGGGAAATAAAACTAAGTAAGCATAAAATGCTTAGTAAGTCAGTATAACATGGTATTTAACTTACCATTCATTCTATTTTAAGGTAACTATGTAAGGCATATTCAATCAATTTAACCTCAAGCCCTACACGTATCCTCATTGCCCTTGTTAGTCATTTATTCCATAATAACATCAAAACATATATGGGCTCAACAATAATCAAGTTTTCATCCACATATGTTTACCACAACATGTATTCATTTAACATGTATAATCATCTCTTTATATTACAAGTATAATTTCGTAATAGTTCATCTCGAGTTCAGATTATTTCATGTCAGAACTTTACTCATATCATTCGAAACATCAAGGTCACACGGGTTGTAGTACACTCAAGGTGTACAAGTCTATAATCAAGGACGAACATTCTCATAAAACAATGTCCATGTACAAATATCATCATCTCATACTTTCATATATCAATTGTCATGTATCATCATTTTCTTGTATTTCAGACAGCTACGTGTAATAACTCATTTTATTCATTTCTTCTCATGTCTAGATTGTCACCCGTTAAATTTATTTGAAATATCAATGGATACACAGGTAGTACACTCAAGGTGTACAAATCAAGATCCCTCAATTCCTATTCAATGGTACCCATAAGGTACTATTTCAGAGAATACACTCTCGAGCCACACAAGTATACGATAGGATTACCAGTTCAGGCCATATCCTTTTTATGATATATGCTCTAAGAAGCTTGATCTGGATTACCCGTTCGGGCTAAATCCAACCCATAACATATGCTCGAGAGGACTTATATTAGGATTACCCATCCGGGCTAAATATGTAACACCCCTAACCCATATCCATCGTCAGAATGGGGTTACGAGGAATTACCGATCATAATACAACTCAGAACAGACTTTCATTTCAGTTTTATGATCTAGTAAAATTTTAAACGAAACTAACATACTTCGATTCTATAATTCATATAATTTTCCAAATTTCTATTCAATCAATACAACCAAGTAATCATGGAAATCGAATGCTTAACTCATAACCAAGTATATTTCATTTCATATACCAATCATATATGCATACTTAACAATTTAAGGCATTCAAATGATTTAAACATAGAATAACTTATCAACTTACAAATTATACGCATATAGTTTAAAACATGTAAACATACATCATTTCATTTCTTATAAATAACATATACCATTATGTCTATTTCATCTATCAAATATTACCATACCTTTATAACATTTGTTTACCTAACTACAACAATTGCATAACATTGATACATATATATATAATATTTTACTTAGCATATACCGAATATATACAATCAACTTAACCAATTAAACTACTCAAATAAACTGACCAAAACATTCAAGTAAAATGCCATTTGAAACCAACACAAAAACTACATCCATTAATCAAATTTTAATAGCCTAACCCACAATATTCAATACCACAATTATGAAATTAACATACTAGTAAACACATAATGACCTAATTTAAACACATTTTTCGAACCACAAATATAGCACATTTTCAACTCAATACAAAACCTAACATTGTGGTCTTTTAATACTGTACCTCAAACAAATCATATTAACCAAAAATAGTTATATAACATACTCATTATCTATTTTCATCAATTGTACATAATTAACCAACCATTCAAACATAATATGCGAACATACATTGCATTACAAACTGAAACAAATTAACTAATACACATTCGGTTATATATAAATCATTATCATTTTACTCCATTACTAAATTAAATCATTAAACCATTTCTAAAGATAAAACATACCATATAATATGCATACCAAAATAAACTCCAACCATGTTTGAATATAACGAATATTCTTTAATACCAAATCACATAATATCATCTTAACAAAACATATCAAGCAAATTCACATATACTTTTATCTATGCATAAACCATAGTCAAATCAACCACATATACATCCAAAATCACCAACCATTTCCAAATCATATAACACATATAAACTTGACTAAAGTTTCATATACTCACATAACATATTAGCCATTTTCCCATGGCTTAACATATACGTACTTCAAACTTAACCAAATATAATCCAGCCTATACATGCCATAGGTTCACGTTCAAACTTATAAAATACCAAAAACAATCGATAGTGTGATGGACTTTGCTGATGATACCCAAGCTCATAACTCTTCTCCAAAATCTATAAAACAGAGGCAAACATAAACAAACACAGTAAGCTATCATAGTTTAGTAAGTCATAAGCAAATAAACAACTCAATGACATAATCAACTCATTTAAACCAAACCAAATTACACTATCATAATCACATTTAATCTTAAGTTTACAATTTCATGTATAACATATACTTTCACATATAAACTTTATCATTGCCGAATGTACATTTATACTCATATATGTATACTCAATAATCAAAATATAACATCACATACATATTCATAATATATGGTCGAATATACTACACAAATGCACTTATGTTTACATTAGTAACTTGTATAAATTGCATCACATATCAAATAGCCAACATACCTTTTTTTTCAAATAGGTAATCAACTAACTCATACCTGATCGTTTTAGCTCATTTTACACATTCGATCACAACTTATCATTGCCCGTTGAACCATTCAAAATTGAATAGGATCCTCGGATAATCACACATATCGTACAATGCCAATGTCCTAGACGTGGTCTTACATGCAATCACATATCGATGCCACTGTCCCAGACAGTGTCTTACACGAATTAAATACGATGCCGATGTCCCAAACATGGTCTTACATGTAATCACATATCGATGCCAACGTCCCAGACGTGGTCTTACACGAGAACACATATCAAAAACCCTATGTCATGACATATGTATCCTAGCTATTGCTAAGGTTCATACGGGGCTTTCGGACATCGTAACTCGGTCGAAACAAATTTGTAAACATAGCTCCCAAGCATATACACATTCGGCTAACAACATATATATTTCACATAATTAATTTCAGCATATAAAGCTCGTATTTATTTAAAATTAACAACATCTATTTGCTTATAAACTTACCTTAGACAACGGTAATTGGAACAGGACAACTAATCGACAACTTTGGTTTTCCCACGATCCAAATTTGGTTTCTTTGGTTCTTGATCAAAACATATTCAAATTAAACACATTAAAACATAATTTCACTCAATTTAGTCCAAAAACAAATAAATAGGCAAACTACCATTTTACCCCTAACATTTCACCCTTCTTACAATTTAGTCCAAATTGCACAAAACACAAAACATGCAAAATTTTCACACACAATGCGTAGGTCGAATGTTCCTTGTGTTTATACAAGTCCATACATTTCATTTATTTTACATTTTAGTCCATCAATTTATTATTTTTTTCAATTTAGTCCTAATTACTCAAAATCATCAAAAATTCCAATACAAAACATATTAATCCAATACATATCTTTCATAATTCATCAACTAGCATCACAAAACTCAAATATTCATCAATGACATAACTCAAAATATTCATCAAAATCAAAAATTCAAGCATGGGCTTTGTACATTACACTGCAACGATTTCAAAAACGTAAAAATTATCAAAACTAAGCAAGTTACATACCTTGGTTAATCTATCAAATGGTCAAACCCTTAAACTCTTTTTTTCTTTTTCTTTTCTTTAGTTTCAATCATGCAAAAGAATATGAACACTTCTATTTTATGTTTTATTATATCATATATTATTTACCATTTTACATTAATAACCTTTAAACATAAATATAAAACCATTATAACATAAGGTTTTTACCGTCCATAACATATAATTATGGTCTATTTGCAACATAAATACCTCATGCAATAAAGACATCATCAATTCGGTCCTTCTTAAAATTAACCATTAAATTTTCATTTTACACGATTAAGCCCTTTTATTAAATCGAGCACTCAAATGACAAAATTAAATCACGAAAATTTCACACATATAAATTCACACATAATAAACAAAAAAATAATTTTTAAATATTTTTATGACTAGGATTCATGGTCCCGAAACCACTGCTCCGAATAGGGTCTAAATTATGCTGTTACAACTCTCCCCCCATAGGGATTTTAGTCCCCGAAAATCTTACCGGTGAATAGGTTTGGGTAACGTTCTTTTATTCCATCTTTTGGCTCCCACGTTGCCTCTTCAACTCCGCGTTTATGCCATAGTAGTTTCACTAACGGAATTTTCATATTTCACAATTCTTTAACTTCACGAGCTAGAATACGAATCGGTTCTTCCTCATGTGTCATATTAGACTTAATCTCGATCTTTGACGGATTACTCACATGTGAGGGATCAGATCGATATCTACAGAGCATCGAAACATGGAATACATTATGAATCTTTTCTAACTCAGGTGGCAACAATAGCCTATACCCAATAGGCCCAATATGCTCTATAATCTCATACGGCCCAATAAATCTCGGACTCAATTTGCCTTTACAACTGAATCTGAGTATTTTCTTCCACGGTGAGACTTTCAGAAATACTTTGTCCTTGATCTGAAACTCTATATCTTTCCATTTCAAGTCTGCATATGATTTCTGATGATCTGATTTTGTTTTCAGACTTTCACGAATTACTTTCACTTATTATTCAGTCTTTCTAATCAAATCGACCCCGTGTATCTTATTTTCACTGAGCTAGGTCCAATACAATGGTGTACAACATTTACGACCGTACAAAGCTTCGTAAGGTCCCATTTTGATACTCAACTGAAAGCTATTATTGTACGCAAATTCAATCAGAGGTAATATCATTCCTACGTACCTTCGAACCTGAGAATGCAACATCTCAACATATCCTCAAGTATCTGAATGATTCATTCGGACTGACCATCTATTTGCGAATGGAAAGTTGTGCTGAAATGTAATTTCATACCTAAAGCATTTTACAATTTCTTCCAAAACTGTGATGTAAACCTCTAATCTCTATCCGAAACAATAGAAATAGGTACTTCGTGTAATCTCACAATCTGAGAAACATACAATTTAGCAAGCTTATCAAGCGAGTAATCTGTGCGAGCCAGAACAAAATAAGCCGATTTAGTCAATCTATCCACAATAACCCAGATTGCATCTTTCTTGCTCGGTGTCAACAGTAAACCAGATACAAAATTCATCGTGACTCTGTCCCATTTCCACTCAGGTATCATGATCGGCTGAAGCAATCCAAAAGGTACCTGATGCTCAGCTTTTACTTGTTGACAAATTAAACATTTTTGAAAAAAGTGAGATATGTCTCGTTTCATGTCATGCCACCAATAAAGTTGTTTCAGATCATTATACATTTTCGTACTACCCGAGTGAACAGATAACCGACTGCTATGAACTTCGTTCAAAATCATCTGAATCAACTCTGACTTTCTTGGAACACATATTCGGTTTCTGAACCTCAGACAACCTTCAGCATCAACTCAAAACTCTGAATCAACATTTGAATCACATTGGACCCGTTTTGCTAACAAATCATTATCAACTTTCTCAGCATCACAAATCTGTTGAATAAATAATAGTCTTGCTTTTAATTCAGCTATTATCGAACCATCATCAGTCATAGCCATATGTGCATTCATTGTACGCAAAGCAAACAGTGATTTTTGGCTTAGAGCGTCAGCAACAACATTAGCCTTTCCCAGGTGGTAGTCAATCACAAGCTCATAATCTTTTAATAGCTCTAACCATCGACGTTGTCTCAAATTCAGATCTTTCTTATATTTCAGGCTCTTGTGATCAGAATAAAAATGACATTTCTTACAGAATAGATAGTGACGGCATATCTTCAATGCAAACACAATAGCTACCAATTCTAGGTCGTGTGTCAGATAGTTCTTTTCGTGTGGCTTTAACTGTCTCGAGGTGTAAGCTATGACTTTGCCTTCCTGTGTCAAAACACAGCCCAAACCATTTAAAGATGCATCACTATAGATAACAAATTCTATACCCAATTCTGGTTGAACTAGCACTGGAGCTTCGGTCAAAAGGGCTTTGACACTTTTCTGACCACTCAAACTTAACATCTTTCTGTAGTAGCTTCGCCATCAGGTTGCAATCATAGAGAAACCTTTCACGAACCTTCTATAGTAACCAGCAAGTCCCAGAAAACTTCAGACTTCAGAAACATTTTTCAGAGGTTTCCAATCAAGTATAGCTGAAATTTTACTCAGGTCAACCCGAATACCCGATGCTGATACAACATGTCCCAGAAAACTAACTTCATATAACCAGAACTCGCATTTACTGAGCTTCGCATATAACTGTTTATCTCGCAAAGTCTGTAACACAAGTCTCAAATATTTAGCATGTTCGGATTCACCACGGGAATAGATCAATATATCATCTATGGACACAACCACAAATCGATCTAGATACTGTCTAAAGATTGGATTCATCAAATCCATGAAAACAACAAGTGCATTAGTAAGTCCGAAAGGCATAACCAAAAACTTATAATGTCTGTACCTCATTCGAAAAGTAGTTTTTAGCACATTGGAGTCTTTAACTCACAACTGATAATTGCTTATTCTCAAATCTATCTTTGAAAACACTATAGCCCCTTTCAGCTGATCGAATAGGTTGTCAATCCATGGCAACGAATATTTATTCTTTATAGTCACCTTACTGAGCTGTCTATAGTCGATACAAATTCTCATAGTTCTGTCTTTCTTTTTCACAAATAAAACTGGTGCACCCCAGGGAGAGAAACTCGGCCGCGCAAAACCTCTATCTGTCAACTCATGCAACTGAGCTTTCAATTCTTTTAATTCAGTCGGTGTCATTCTATACGGATCTATCGATATCGAAGTTGTCCTCAGCATTAACTCAATACCAAATTCTACTTCTCGGATAGGTGGCAAACCCGGCAGTTCTTCAGGAAACACATCCGGATACTCACACACAATCGGTATTGATTCAATCTTTCTTTCAACCACTTTACTATCAAGCACATACACAAAGTAAGCTTCACAACCCTTTCTCACATACTTTTGAGCTAACATCGAAGATATCACTACCGGTAAACCATTCAGATCATTAGATTCAATCCAAATAATCTCATCATTCAAGCACTGTAAATCAATAGTCTTTCTTTTGTAATTTACGACAGCATCGTGCAAAGTCTTACACTATCAAATGGCAACAACATCAAATCAGCCGAAAAACACGATTCTCGAATCATCAAAGGACAATTCTTACACACTTTATCAACCATAACACACCGGCCCAAGGGGTTCAATACTCTAATCACAAACTTAGTAGGCTCAACAGGCAAAGTCTTACTGAATACTAAAGTCTCACACACATAAGAATGAGTCGAATTAGGATCAATCAATGCAATTACACTAGTATCATAGTAGAGTGAATGTACCAGTAATAACATCTGGGGATAAAGCCTCTTCACGTGCTCGTATAGCATAAGCTCTGGCAGGTACGTGAGCCTCAGATCGAACTGATGTATCTTTAGTTCCTCTTTGACTGCTACTCACATTACCCATATTTCTAGGTGGTCTACCTGGAGCTGACATGTTACTCAGTCTTGCATTCTGTACTGTGTTTTGTTCAGTTAACTTTGGGCATTCACAAATGAAATGATTCGTCAATCCACGTTTAAAATAGGCCCGATCATGCAATCTACAACTGTTGGGATGTTGTTTACCACAATGTTTACACCCGGGTTGATTTGATCTAACATTACCAACACTAGCTACTAAGGTAGCTCTCGAGCTCACAGGTGGTCTATCTCGACCATGTCTAGTATAACCCGTAGTAGCCTTTGAACGGCTAGAATCATCTTGGAATCTCTTTGATGCCAACTGAAATGTTTTACCCGATGATCTTTTACTCAAATCTCTAGCTTCAAAGTTAGCTTTTCTTTTCTCTTTCCCGAGCTCTTCGGCTTTGCATGCTCGCTCAACTAGAACTACAAACTCTTTGATTTCAAGTATGCCAACAAGCAGATTAATGTCTTTATTCAACCCGTCTTCAAATCTTTTACACATTATAGCTTCGGTCAAAACACATTCTCGGGCATATCGACTGAGTCTCACAAATTTCCACTCATACTCTGTCACAATCATGCGACCCTGTTTCAATTCCAGAAGTTCCTTGCGCTTCTGATCGATAAATCTCTGGCTGACGTATTTCTTACGAAACTTAGTCTAAAAGAACTCCCAGGTCACCCATTCTTTCGGAACCACCGATATTAGTGTATTCCACCAGTCATATATGGTGTCTCGTAGTAAGGATATGGCACATTTCAAACATTCATCTGGGGTACAAGATTGCTCATCAAACACGCGGATAGTATTATCAAGCCAAAATTCAGCTCGCTCAGCATCATCATCATCATCAGAAGCTCTGAATTCTTCAGCCCCATTTTTTTTTATTTTATCAAAAGGAGGATTATTAATCTCAAAGGTATAACAGGTACCAAGGAAGGATTAATCGGGGGTAGAGGTTGTTGTGTAGCCAGATTCGTCTGGATATACTGAGTAAACTAGTCGTTCATCATTTGATAAAAGGCTTGTTTAGCCTCTACCTCTTGGTTACTCGATTTCGGTCGAGAATCAACTGGCGCTGTCCCTTGTGCGAGAGCAGGTGCTATACTCTCAACATCATCAGCTACGGCTCTATCGGGATCCGTTTACTATACGAAAACACATTTTCAAATATCAGAAGTCGTCACACTATTGCAGTATATATTATGGCAAGTATAGCTAGACTCATACATGCTACATTAGTCCTAGAATCGACTAAACCATAGCTCTAATACCAATCAAATGTAACACCCCTAACCCATATCCATCGTCGGAATGGGGTTACGAGGCATTACCGATCATAATACAACTCAGAACAGACTTTCATTTCAATTTTATCATCTAGTAAAATTTTAAACCAAACTAACACATTTCAGTTATATAATTCATATAATTTTCGAAATTTCAATTCAATCAATACAACCAAGTAATCATGGAAATCAAATGCTTAACTCATAACCAAGTATATTTCAGTTCATATGCAAATCATATATGCATACTTAACATTTAAGACTTTCGAATGATTTAAATGTAAAACAACTTATCAACTTACAAATTATATGCATATACTTTAAAACATGTAAACATACATCATTTCATTTCATATAAATAACATATACCATTATGTCTATTTCATCTATTAAATATTACCATACCTTTATAACATTTGTTTACCTAACTACAACAATTGCATAACATTGATACATATCTATATATAATATTTTACTTAGCATATACCGAATATATATAATCAACTTAACCAATTAAACTACTCAAATAAACTGACCAAAACATTCAAGTAAAATGCCATTTTAAACCAACACAAAAACTATATCCATTAATCAAATTTTCATAGCTTAACTTAGTCCACAATATTCAATACCAGAATTATAACATTAACATACCAGTAAACATATAATGACCTAATTTAAACACATTTTCCGAACCACAAATATAGCACATTTTCAACTCAATACAAAACCTAACATTGTGGTCTTTTAATACCGTACCTCAACCAAATCATATTAACCAAAAATAGTTATATAACATACTCATTATTTGTTTTCATCAATTGTACATAATTAACCAACCAATCAAACATAATATGAGAACATACATTGCCATTACAAACTGAATCAAATTAACTAATGCACATTCGAATATATATACAAATCATTATGATTTTACTCCATTACTAAATTAAATCATTAAGCCATTCATAAAGATAAAACATACAATATAATATGCATACCAAAATAAACTCCAACCATGTTTGGATATAACCGAATATTCTTTAATACCAAATCACATAATATCACCTTAACAAAACATATCAACCAAATTCACATATACTTTTATCCATGCATAAACCATAGTTGAATTAACCGCATATACATCCAGAATCACCGACCATTTCCAAATCATATAACGCATATAACCTTGACTAAAGTTTCATATACTCACATAACATATTAGCCAATTTCGCATGGCTTAATGTATACATACTTCAAACTAAGCCAAATATAATCTAACCTATACATGCCACAAGTTCAAGTTCAAACTTATAAAATACCAAAAATAGTTGATAGTGTGATTGACTTTGCTGGCGATCCTCGAGCTCGTAACTAATCTCCAAAATCTATAAAACAGAGACAAACATAAGCACACACAGTAAGCTATCATAGCTTAGTAAGTCATAAGCAAATAAACAACTCAATGACATAATCAACTCATTTAAACCAAACCAAATTATACTATCATAATCAGATTTAATCTTAAGTTTACAATTTCATGTATAACATAAACTTTATCATGGCCGAATGTACATATATATATTAACAAACTATCATTCAATTTCAAAGCCAAAATATAATTATATAACCAAGTACAATTAAACTCATATGCATATACTCATGAATCAAAATATAACATCACATACATATTCATAGCATATGGCCGAATATACTACACAAATGCACTTATGTTTACATTAGTAACTTTTATAATTTGCATCACATATCAAATAGCCAACTTACCTTATTTTCAAATAGGTAATCAACTAACTCATACCTAATCGTTTTAGCTTGTTTTACACATTCGAACACAACTTATCATTTCCTGTTGAACCATTCAGAATTGAATAGGATGTCTTACATACAATCACATATTGATGCCACTGTCCTAGACAGGGTCTTACACGAATTAAATACGATGCCGATGTCCTAGACATGGTCTTCCACATAATCATATATCGATGCCAACGTCCCAGACGTGGTCTTACACGAGAACACATATCAGAAACCCTATGTCATGTCATATGTATCCTAGACATTCCTAGGGTTCGTACGGGGCTTTCGGACATCGTAACTTAGTCGAAGCAAATTTGTAAACATAGCTCCCAAGCATATACACATTCGGCTAACAACATATATATTTTACATACATAATTTCAGCATATAAAGCTCGTATTTATTTAGAATTAACAACATCTATTTTCTTTTAAACTTACCTCGGACAACGGTAATCGGAATGGGACGACTAATAGACAACTTTGGTTTTCCCCCGATCCAAATCCGGTTTCTTTGGTTCTTGATCTAAACATATTCAAATTAAACACCTTGAAACATAATTTCACTCAATTTAGTCCAAAAACAGATAAATCGGTAAATTACCATTTACCCCTAACATTTTACACTTTTTACAATTTAGTCCAAATTGCACAAAACACAAAACATGCAAAATTTGCATACACCATGCGTAGGCCGAATATTCCTTGTGTTCATACAAGTCCATACATTTCATTTATTTCACATTTTAGTCCCTCAATTTTTTATTTTTTCAATTTAGTCCTAATTACTCAAAATCATCAAAAATTCCAATACAAAACATTTTAATCCAATACATATCTTTCATAATTCATCAACTAGCATCACAAAACTCAAATATTCATCAATGGCATAACTCAAAATATTCATCAAAATCAAAAATTCAAGCATGGGCTATGTACATTACACTGCAACATATCAAAAACTTAAAAATTATTAAAAATCGAGCTAGTTACATACCTTGATTAAGCTATCAAATGGCTAAACCCTTAAACTCTTTTTTTATTTTTCTTTTCTTTAGCTTCGGTCATGCAAAAGAATATGAACACTTATGTCTTTATTTTATGTTTTATTATATCATATATTATTTACCATTTTACATTAATAATCTTTAAACATAAATATAAAACCATTATAACATAAGGTTTTTACTGTCCATAACATATAATTATAGTCTATTTGCACATAAATACCTCATGCAATAAAGACATCATTAATTCAGCCTTTTGTAAAATTAACCATCAAATTTTCATTTTACGCGATTAAGCCCTTTTATTAAATCGAGAACTCAAACGAAAAAATTAAATCACGAAAATTTCACACAAATAAATTCACACATAATAAACACAGAAAATAATTTTTAAATATTTTTTTGACTCGAATTCGTGGTCCTGAAACCATCATTTCGAATAGGGTCTAAATCAGGTTGTTACAAAATCCTTTCTGTAATGAGGTCAATAGGATTACTCGTCCGAGCTAAATCCAATCAGCAAAAAATGCAAGACCTCATTCAATTTGGGAAATCACATATCTATCGATTTTCCATTCATTCAACCGGGTTTTAATCATTTTTCAAGCATTATCGGGCATGTGATTATTTCATACATCCATAACATTCATATAATTCAAATAAACACATTCCACATTCATTTCAAGCATAAAAGTAACATTTTTATCATTTATCATTTTTCGGGATTATCGTTGATCAGGCTTTGTCAGATACAATTTCAATGTCACATATATACATATTATATTTATGGAATTCACAATGCAAAATTTAATTCAAACATAAAAACAAATTAGTTACACGAACTTACCTCGACAAATGTTAGTGTACGTAAAATCTACTAATCCAACATTTTCCTCTTTTCCTCGTTCTAGCTCCGAATTTGGTCTATCTGGATCTATACGAATAAATTTTACATCAATATATCACATTTCATATTCAAGTGAACTCAATTTACAACCTAGGCAAAATTACCATTTTGCCCCTAACTTTTCCATAAAAATCCATTTCGTCCCTAGGCTCGGAAAATGAAATTTATGCAATTTACTCCCAATTCCAAGCCTAATCGAAATTTCATCTTAAAATTTATAGAACATATATTCTATAAAATTCATAATTTTTCTTCAATTTTCACAAATTTACATTTTAGTCCCTAAATCATGTTTTCATAAAAAATCACTTTGTAAAAGTTGTTTATCTATCGAAAACCTTTCATTTTCTACCATAAATTTCAAATTTTCAACATATACATCCATGACCTAATTTCCATACTTTGATAACTCTTCAAATTGATCCCCCAAATAGATAGATTAAGCTATCTCGATTTCAAAAATATTAAAATTACTAAAAATGGGACAAGAAAACTTACCCAATTTGGCTAAGAAAGTTTCTTCTCTCTCGCCTAGGCTTTCCATGAAATATTTTGGGGAATAAGATGATAAAAATGATTTCTATTTCTATTTAATTAATTTATCATCTTTAATAATTTTGATTTTCAATTTAGTCCTTAGCCTTTTTCTAATTTTCCATTAATGAATCATCCAAAAATATCTACTAACTTTTTATTAATGGTCTAAGTACAGTATAAGGACCTTAAGTTTTTAATTCCATAGCTATTTGATCCATCTAACTACTAGAATTCAACTTTTACATTTTATGCGATTTGGTCCTTCTCGTAATTAAACACATAATCGATAAAATTTTCTTATCAAAAATTTCACATGAAATTTATATCATATTAAAAACCATAAATTAAAATTAAAATAAATTTCATTTTTCGGCTGAGATTTGTGGTCTCGAAACCACTGTTCTGATTTCATCGAAATTGTGCTGTTATAGTATCCTAGTCGTTTACTACGTTCAAAGGGGCATTTTAAAAAAATTCATCATATTTACAAATTAGAGGCACTTTCTTATAAACTGTACGTATGCTATAATAATTCATGCTCATTCGAAAGATATACAATTCATAATTTTCGATATTCAATAAGTCTAGGTTTAATCAGTACTCACCTTAGCTTTTGCTTATAACATGTTAATCTCATCACATAACATTTACAAATTTTATTTTTAAGATTTAATAGAAAATAATATGTAAAAACACATTTTAATACACAATGAACTTACCCAATATATTCAGCTAACGAGCAAATTTGTAGGGACTATTCTATAATTTTCCTTTTTCCTCGATTTTCCTGTATAAGGTTCAATACTTGATATATATAGTAGTGAAATTTAATCTACCAATTTCAATTACATTATAATAATCATTTTTATGCACTATACCTATAAATTTCATTTTCAAAGTTTTCCCTAAACTTTTACGCTTTCTTCAATTTAGTCCTTAAAACCAAAATTATTAAAATTTTCACATTTAAACCCCAATATTCAAAACCAATTGTAACCTCATCCATAATTAGCATTCAATTATTAAAAATTTATAGAACTTCCATTCGAAAATTAACTTATTTTCATATTAGTTCCTAAGTTCAAAACCAACCAAATTTCCTTTAGAAAATAGTCCTAATTAACAACCAACTTTCTAAATCTTTCAGTTAACCTCATGAACACTTAGAATTCATCAATGGAAAGTTCTAAAATCTTAAAAAGTTTTATGAAATAATCCTTGGGTTAGCTAGATTAAGCTACAACAATCTCAAAAACATAAAATCAAGCTTGACCAATTCTCTTCAATACAAGAATGGTGTTTTTTCAGTGGTGGGAGGTAGAATGAAGAAGATGGTCACTTAGTTTATTTTGTTTATGTTTGCTTTATTTACTTATTTATTATGTTTCCTTATAATTAACGTTAATATTACTAATTAACTGGGCACTGACCGTCCATTCTAACCATTAAGGACCAATTTCCTTATAAATATCTTCTTAATTACCAATCAAAATCAATAGCAATTAAGTTTTACATCTTTTATGATTTAGTTCTTTTTCTTTAATTAAGTATTCAATCGTTAAAATTACTAGACCAAGACTTAATTTAACTCTTTAATAGACTCATAAATGTAATACCCAGGAATTTAGGGTTAGAAGTTTTGAGATTTGTAGGTAGGGTCATTGGCTCGATCGAACAATTGGGTTTTTTGTTGTGTTTTATGTCAAAATGGGCTTGCTAGTCTAGTGGTTTATTGTGTGTTAATTTGCCTCTAGGTTCTAAGTTCAAATCTTCGTGTATGTTTATGGGAGTAATTTTATTTTAGATTTTTTTTAGTTGCTAAAATACTTATTATTTTTTAGCTATTTTAATTTATTTTTATTTTGAGAATAGAAAAAAATCCCAAAAAAGAAAAAAAGAGAATTGCACGTTCTTCCCTTCTTCACTATTTTGTTCTTTGTGACTTTTCAATTTTCTTTCTTCCTAAAAAAGAAAATATTCAGTTTCTTTTGATTTTTTGCTTCTTTCGTTTTATCATTGTTGTTGGTTTTCAAGGGAGTTTTGTTCTCGAGTGTTTGGTAAATCAGAAGAGAAGAAGGTAGGTTTTACTTTTAGGGGTTTTGATAATGTCTCTTTCATTTTCTATTTTGTTATTGATTTGAAGTTTTCATTAATTTGTATGTTAGTTGAGGTTTTTGAATTGGTTTGGAGTCTAAGGTGTGTGTTAAAAAACTCTCCCTTTTCGTTATCGAATTTCTGATTTGTTTCCATGAAATTCGTCATATTGTGTGTTTTTTAAATTGACCAATTGGAGTGTTGATTGTTATGGAATTGCTTGAAATTCTGAGTGCTTTTAGTGTATTTCTGTTTTATTGAGGGTTAGGGATCGTTTCGACATTAAAGGCACATTTTGTAGCCTATTTCGATGTGGTTTCATGACCACATAGGTGGCCCTAATGGGTGGCTCACACAGCTGTGTGTAATTGGGTATTTAGGGTTTTCAATGATTTTTGGTACCACACGGCCTGGCCACAGGGGCATGTTTCCCCATACGGGCGAGTGAGATCTCTACAGGGTCGTGTCTCCTTTGCTCTTAATTTTTAGCACTTTTGGACAGTGAGTTACATAGGTTGTAACACAGGCGTGTGTCCCCTCCACACGGGCATGTGTAACCTTCACATGGGCATGTAGACCCCCACACAGCCTGGGCACTTCCACATGGCTGGGGCACACGACCTTGTGGCCTTATGTCGCCAAATTTTGTATTGTGTCTATTTTTTATCTAATTATGATTCTGTGTGTTTCGACCCTTGGCTAGGTCTTTGTAAGGGTGGTTGAAACTTTGTTTCAGCACGGACTTGTGCGCTATTCACAATCATAGCTCTAATTAATCGATTCGATTGAGTACTAATTGATGTTATGTTATATCTGATTCTGATTCTAGGCAGTTGAATGTGTGCATTTCTGATTCCATACTCTGCTTCTGTAAGTCTATCTTCAAATGGTGTGCATTTTGCATTTGCATTAATCTTTTTGGGTTTTGTTGCGAAGAGAAGGGAGTTTGATCTGTTTTGGTAGTTTCAACTGCAACATGTCTGTACAGCAGTTTATCGTAATGCACAGTACGACATATATGTTAGCTGTAACACCCCTAACCCATATCATCGTCAAAACAGGGTTTCAGAGTATTATCAAAACTTTCAAATCATTTTACAATAATTTATGTAATTTACTATTCATTAACCGAGATCATACAAAACATCCCTTAATTGGACCTTCGAGGCCTAATACGAGCATTAGAATCGAGTCAGGACTTAATCGAGAGCTCTAAGAATTTTTCATGAAATTACAAAAATTTTCCAAGTTACAGGGCTCACATGCCCGTGTGACCATGGGACATGCCCGTGCTACAAGCCTTGTTTGACCCCGTGTAACTCTCTGACATGTACACACTGCCATACCACACGCCCGTGTGCTAGTCTATGTGGTTAATTATTTTATTTTGAAATTAGGTGCAGGTTTCACACGGTTAAGACACACTCCCATGTTCTAGGCCGTGTAGCACACACGGTTGAGACACACGCTTGTGTCTCTGCCCATGTGCTCAATTCTGAGCATTCTGTTTCTCAAAATTAAGGTGCAGGGGACACACGGCCTAACTACACACCCATGTTACCAAGCTGTGTGTCACACACAGTCTAGACACACGCCCGTGTGAATAAACTAAAGCCATTTCCTAGCCTCATTTGTCACCCAAATTTACCATTTTCCTGCACTAAAACACACATCTGAATATCAATCAATTCAAGCATTCAAATTACGCAAATTCCATCATTTAACAAGGCATATCATTACATGGATATATGTTTATAATCTTACCTTGGTATATTCCGTATGTTAGGCATAATTTGAACAACCACTTAACATATATATAGCTACCATAGCATGACATTACAAGTATATCAAAACAACCATTACTAGCCATTCTAATGGCTAGATTACAAACATCATTTTCAAGCCACTAATGGTCAAGTTGTTCTATACATGCCATTATACCAAAATGATTGTACTATATGTATACCCCAAAATAACTAGATGGTAGTGTGACGATGCTCCAAATTCATGAGCTTCTGACCACTATAAAACAGGGAAAATAAAATGGAGTAAGCATTACATGATTTGTAAGAACGTATAACGGAAACTAAACTTATCGATCCCATTTATTAAATCTAAGCATACAATATAATGTTTTCCATCCATTTGGATAAATTGCTTAAACACATACATTCGATCAAACATGTTAGTCACCAAAATCTTCATATCAATAAAGTAAACATAGATGAGCTCATCATGCAATTTTTCCTTTAAGACATCATTCATTTCATTCCATAATTCTCTTATCATACCACGAGGTTTCAAGTCCGTTGAATCATTGAAATTCTAATGGATGTTCAAGTAGTACACTCAAGGTGTACGATTTAATAATCCGTCAGCTCTTATTCAAGAGTACCCATTAGGGCACTTAATCAAAGAACACACTCTTGAGCTACATATTGTATAACAGGATTACCAGTCCAGGCTAAACCCTTATCATAACGTATACTCGAGAGGTATTATATCAGGATTACCCGTCCGAGCTAAATCCTTTCAATAATGAGGTCAATAGGATTACTCGTCCAAGCTGAATTCCATTCGCAACAAATACAAGACCTCATCAATCTCGAGAAAGCACATATATTCATCGCAATTCAATATTCAATTAGGACATAACCCCTTTTTCACCATTTCAAGCATGTTTTAAATTTTCCATTATAGCATTCAAGCAATACATTGCAATATAAGTCACATTACATACAAACACAACATTCAATTAATATAATTACATGCTCGATTAAGTTATACGAACTTACCTCGAAACTTGTTCGCGTATATAATCTACTACTCTGAAACCTTTTCTTTTCCTCGATCTAACCTCGAATTTGGTGTTGTCCAGATCTATATAAATAGCTTTAATCATCAATTTCTTATATTTCATATTTATTTTAACTCAATTTACGCCCTAGGAAAAATTACCATTTTGCCCCTAACTTTTCCATAAATTCCAATTTCGTCCCTAGGCTTGAAAAATGAAACTTATGCAATTTACTCCCTATTGCAAGCCTAACCAAAATCCCATTACAAAATTTATAGCACATGTATTCATAAAAATTCAACATTTTTCTTCAATTTCACAAGTTTACATTTTAGTCCCTAAATCATGTTTTCATCAAAAATCATTATGTAAAAGTTGTTGATCTATCAACAACCTTTCGTTTTCTGCATTAAATTTTTAATTTTCAGCATATACATCCATGACGCATTTTCCATACTTTGATAACTTTTTAAATTAATCCCCCAAATAGATAGTTTAAGCTATCCCGATTTCAAAAATATCAAAATTACTAAAAACGGGACAAGGAAACTTACCCAATTAAGCCTTGAAAGTTTTTTCTCTCTCTCCTAGGGTTTCCATAACATTTTAGGGTTGAAGATGACAAAATAAGATGATATTTATTTTTATCATCTTTCAATTAATTAATTTATTTCAATTTCCAATTTAGTCATTGCCCTTTTTCTAAATTTCCATGGACGAGTCACCAAAAATCTACATACTTTTCTTTAATGGTCTAATTACCATAAAAGGACCTCTAGATTTGAATTCCATAGCTATTTAATCCATATAGCTACTAGAATTCAACTTTCGTATTTTATGCAATTTAGTCTTTCTCGTAATTAAACACTTAATCGATAAAATTTTCGTATCAAAATTTTTACACTGGCATGTCCATCATAATACGAACCATATTATGAAATAAAAATAAACTTTATTTTTGAATTGGATTTGTGGTCCTGAAACCACTATTCTGATTTCATTGAAAAATGGGTTGATGCTTATTAACATTTGAGTGGCTTAGTCTACATACTTGGTGTGTAGGGTTGGATGGGCCTCTTGAGGTCCTATGTGGTGTGCATGGTTGGATGTGCTTAATTAGCTCTTTTTGGGGTGTAATTGGGGGACAAAGAGGCATTTGGCTGGTTGGGTGGGTTTTTATTACTTGTTGCATTCATTCTGCATTTTGTTTGTTTGTCTGATTGTGAGACTAACTATTTATAGATCGAAGTGTTTCAGTACTGATATGTTTGATTTGTTTGTGAAGACTATTCTTGTATCAGATTGCCATTGAGTTAATTTTTTTTATTGTAACATCTTTGTGTTCATTTATCTATCATTTTTGAACTCACACTGAGCTCGTGTAGCTCACCCTCTTAGTTTATCCCTTTGCAAGTACCCTCATTTCCCGTAGCTAGACTTGGCATGCAGAGGTCTCGGGGTGATATGTTTTAAGTCGCACTAATAAAACGACCTTTCAGATTGATAAACTTGTGAACTGTTTTGAACTGTAAACATCTATAAAGATTGTGGTACAATCTAATTTGGGATTTTCGTAAATATTTTTGTTTTGAATTATATAAACTTTGGAACTTTATTTTCGAAAGCTTTTAATGTGATTTGAACTCTCTTTTTTGAATCCTAAATGGGCTAAATGGTTTAGTTAAATTTTAATAACTGTGATCGAAAGAGATTTTAACAACTCGTTTGTAAAATTATTTCAAATTACTTCAGTGATCAATGTAACCCCCGGGATTCAGTCTAAACTTCTACGCCAGGTTATGGGGTGAAATATTATAAAAAATAATATTCACTGACTCATTCATTGAAAATTAAGGTTCAGAAACCACTATTTTCGGCACCACTAAACAATGAGATGTTACAGATTGGTTGTCAAGCATTGGGGCATTGTAGACTGCAAAAGAAATAGAATTTCTTTAACAAAATCCAACGATGAAGAAGCGATAATAGTTGGAATTAGGGCAAACAATGTTGCCAATATGATATTGGCTTTTGTAGCTAAAAAAAAGTGAGAAAAGGGTGCGAGGCATTCTTGACCTACATACTTGATACTAGGGCCGCTAGGTTGAAGTTAGAAGTTATGCTTACAATGAAAGAATTTCATGATTTGTTTCCTAAAGAATTACCCAAGTTTCCACCTAATAGAGGTAAAATTTGCTATTGAAGTGGCTCCTGGCAGAACACCAATTTCTATTGCACCCTACAGAATGACCCAATTGAATTGAATAAACTTAAAGCTTAACTGCAATAATTATTAGATCGAGGATTTATCCAACCTAGTGTATCACCATAGGGAGATATAGTACTGTATGTTAAGAAAAAATATAAGAGCCTAAGTTTATCCATTGATTACCAACAACTTAATAAGGCCACATTGAAGAACAAATATCCTTTACCAATGATAGAAGATTCGTTTGACCAGTTGAAAGGAGACAATGTGTTCTCTCTAAGACTGATCTTTGATCAGGTTATTATTAATTGAAGGTCAAAGATTCATGCATTCCTAAACTGCGTTTTAGGATAAGGTGCGACCACTACGAGTTTTTGGTGATGCCATTTGGGCTCACAAATGCAGTTGCCACCTTTATGGATCTCAAGAACTAAATTTTCCAACCATACTTGGATAGGTTTGTTGTGGTTTTTATTGATGATATACTGGTGTACTATAAGGATGAAGAGAAGCATACTGAGGATTTGAAAATAGTACTACAAATATTAAGGGAAAGACATTTACATGCCAGGTTTATTAAATGTGAGTTTTGACTTAGAGAAGTGAATTTTTTGCGTCACGTCATCTCCATGGAAAGAATTCGGGTTGATCCGAGCAAGATTAATGCTATTCTAGAATGGAATCCTCTGAAGAATGTTACTAAAGTGCAAAGTTTCCTTGGTTTAGAAGAACATTATGTTGGAAAATAAGTTAAGAAAATAATTTTTACATTTACAGCTAAAGTCTTAAAAATTTTTCAAAATCGAGCCTTTTTTTATATATATAGTAATAAACCTTAGTCGGAATAATAAATGTGATTTGTGCAAGATAGATTTAGTCAATTATAAATTTCAACAAAATGACCTTTTCTACTATCCTTGTACCACGAAACACACTGAACGTGGGCTAGAGCAACACAAACCAAAACAAAGAAAAAAAATGATCTACTTACTTTTAGTAGGAAAGAAAGTTCTCTCTACAAAAACTAGTAAAGGCCGTAATTCCTAGAATTTAAAACTTATTCTAAGTAAATAAATCCCACTGCTTTCTAGCACAGTAACAATAACTCTAATAATGTATGAAGTGTGTGTTTAAGTCAGTGCTCTCTATTTATAGAGGGAAGTACAAGAATCCTGGTTGAACAAGCCTTTGATAAATAATATTATGTAAATAGAAAATACACTCCCACTCTAACTAGAGTAGGGAGGGAGACACACCCTTGATAATATTACTAGGGTTACCACTCCTTGTGTTCACACAAGAGCTAAACTAGACCTCTCATGTATTAGATCCAATTATATGTGCTTCTTGGACTTTTTGACCCAACACTTTATAAATTAAACCAACTCAATATTTATTTTGGTTATTCAGTTAATTTAATTAACTAAATTAATTTCTCAATTAAAAACTTTTCTCAACCCAATTCTAATTTTATTAAAGTCAAGATAACTTTACTGTAAAAAATCTATACAGAAATATATTTAATTTCTTTATTTAATTGATTCATAATGATTAATTAATTTCATTTCATTTTCAGACCTCAATTATTTTATTATAATAAATTAAATAATAATTCAAAAAACCTTAAATTAATTCTTAAGTCATTTTTGAACTTGGAGAGAAAACACATTTATTGCAATTCTTAAATAATAATTCTTAAGTTTATTTCTCTTATTTCATCGTCTCCATTCATTTCTATTCATTTGGGTTTACATGCAATTCATTTCTAGTTTCAATATTAGACATATATAATTAGAGCTCAAATAATTTATAATTCAGTTTTGTCTTTTTGCTTATTAATTATAAACATATTTAGTCATGAAGTCATTTCACTATAGTATTGTGACTAAGCTCTCTCTTATTATATACCATTACAAAAGGTACATAATAAGTGCCCGTCCATTGACCTTATCAGGAATGTATTAACTTCATAGGATATCCTTAATGAAAAGTATACAAGTCAATTACTATCAAATAGTAACTAAATCATTTATCACAAAGACAAATAACCCATGACCATGTTTACTTTTTATCTATCATGTAATGTTGATGACAAGATATCATTTACCCTTTAATTTGGCTATGATTTCCATTGTTGTGGAATTATGCCATATACTGCAAAAGTCATAAACCTAACACACCAACTTTTAGATCCTTATCTATTTGAACTCAAGCTCTCACTTACTTCAAAGTATACAAGTCACGCTTACATAGTCTATCATCCACTCAGGATTAAGGAATGACACACTATAAATGGGTCTAAGATATATTCTACTTGGGTCTTGTCCAATATACTATCAGTCCAATCAATCGTATCTACATTTTTGTCTTCTAGGAGTCATTCGCTCCAATAGCCAAGACAAGGTAACTCCCCAATTGGACTTGATAAACAACGTATTAGTCTTTCAATTGGTTTGCTCGTTTCCTATTAGACTAAAGAAAGTTTAGATTATCTACTAATATGACTTGTCTTTCCATATTATGATTTGAGCACATAATACCGCTTAGTATTAGTTAAACGCTAGAAAATTAGTAAGCCAATATTTACTTCCATTTTTTTTTTGTTCAAAACTCGTTAAGGATGATATACAAAGAATAATAATGTAATCAATGGATATTTTATTTGTTCAAAAAATACAAGTATACATAGACGAAAAATACTACACTAATGGCACTAAATCAAATAGTCTTCCACTTGCCCTAGTAAAGTAGATGAGTCATATTTCACATTCTCATGCCTTTTACATGTTTCTCAAAACTCCTGGTCACCAGAGTCTTGGTAAATGTATCCACAAGGGGTTCCTCTGATGTGTATTTAACTACATCCACTACTACTACCTCATTTATGACGTGATAGTTTTTATCAATATGGTTTTTCCTCTTTTTTATTTCTAGTTTCCTTGGTGTTAGCTATTGCAACACTTTTGTCAAAATAAAGTGTGATAGTTTTTTCCATACCAAGAATGACTTCAAGATCTGTATGGAACTTTTAAAGCCATATTAATTTTTGTTTCCTCAGAAGCAACCACATGTTCGACCTTCATAGTAGAACCAACAATGTAGCCCTACTTGGCATTCTCAATACTATGGACCCACCACCTAGGACAAAGACACAGTCCTATGTCAATTTCCACGAATCCTAGAATGTTTGGAAGTCAAAATTAGTATAACTGATAGGAGTGAGATCTCCGCTGAAATACATAACCCAATAATTCCTCATTATCCATAAATATTTAAGTATATTCTTAACTGCTTGTCAGTGTCTTGGACCGAGATTCGCCTGATATTAACTCACCAACCCTATTATGAAAAAAATATCTAAACGTGTGTATAACATAGAATATAAGAGACTTCCTACTGTCAAAGCATAAGGAACCTTTCTCATGCATTGTCTTTCTTTTACTGCCTTAGGACAGTCCTCTAAATAAAGATGAAAGCCTGGTACAAAGGTTTGAGTTTCCTTCTTTGAATCGATCATTGTAAAACTTTCCAATAACTTGTCTATGTATAAATCTTGTGATAAAACTATCACTTTTTTCTTTCGATCCTTTAGGACTCGAATACCTAGAACATAGTTAAATTCGCCCAAGTCCTTATTTATAATTTGTTGGGTTAACCACAATTTAAGCGATGAAAATGTCTTTACATCATTCTCAATGTGTAGAATGATATCAATATATAGAACGAAAGTTACCACATTTCATCCTAAACAAATTTATGAACACAAATCCAAATGTTTTACTCAAATCCAAAAGCTTTAATTGCTTGACCAAACTATAACCTCCCTAACCCAACCCAAATGTTATGTTCAGATTCTAGAGGCCACATGGGCCACTGTAACGGCTTAGTAAAAAAAACTGGAGCTAGAAGTTTACTTTTGAAATCATTTGCTTATTCTACGGAAAATGAGTAACTTTTCTTAGTTTAATAAATATTGTTGGGCTTTAAGCCAAATTGGGTTGAGGGTTATCTTGTAAAATCTCTTATGTCACTTGGAAAACTTAGTTGATCTTAAATTTTATAAAAACAAAATAAAAATGTTTGCTATTTAACTAGTTTAAAATCTAGAGACTAATTTGGAAAGGTTTTGTATTTTTGAAAACTTTGTAAGTCTTCTTGATTAAAATATATTTTCAAAATTTCAGTTTTAGGTACATAGTAGAAAAGCCTTTTTAATCAATTTTATATTTAAAATCAGGTTTCATGCATATTTAAGCATAAACATAAGTTTGTTCAATTTCAAACGCAAACTAAAACAACCAAAAATAACCCATGCCACAGTCCAAATAAATTATTACAATCCCCAAATAAAGAAATTGATAAATTAAAGTAAAAATACTTGTCAAAGTAAAATAAAAAGTCTGAAACGATTCTTCATAGGGCGAGTCCAAATCCTATCCTCGTGGATTCTCTATAAAAATAGTGAATTAAGGAGTGAGCTATAGATCTCAGTGTGAGTCTTAACACATAAGTTTTTTAGTTGCAGTAGGATAAAATAGCAATCAAGATAATGGTAACAAAATATAGCAGATAACATAAATTATATCATGTATGTGCATGCTCATGTTTAACAGTACAGTTCTTTTTTTCAATTCCAAAGAAAATTCCTACCCATCATCCACTACACACCATAGTAAGAGTTCCCCAGAACTCATCCATCCCTGCACACCACATTGTGGACATGCTAGTAGTATTTGTAGATAAACTATCAGAAAAATGTGGGTAAACCACCAGAATTGCAAATAAACTATTGGAAAATTCCTCCTTATATATCATCTCGGTCCCCATGCAATGCATTTTGACACAATAGAATTGGAATTAGTACAATAGTCATGCTTTAACAGGCAATTATTTTTAGCAGAAACAGTGGGCATGCTTTTCATCATGCGTTCAATAAAATGGTGACAATAAATATGTTTTAACATTTTATCAGAATATCAGTAACAATATTATGTCATAATATCACAAAACATATGAATCAAAATAAAACATACAAGAACAGTGCACACAATTTCAGTTAACATAGAAGCCATAGTCAGAGACACTTACATTCAGCCAATCCTAGTAAAGGGTTCAAATCTCGTTCGGCTAACACCAAAGGCACTCATGCATTCGGTTAGTCATAATTAAGGCGTAGATTCATATGGATACTACCAAACACACATAAAACACTTATGGAGAAGACATGCAAATTACATTTGGTTAGAGCCCACACCTCAATTTGTACATTAAAAGAACACTAGATCTAATCCACTACAAGCCTTTGCTATAGATCTTATCAGATCTCATCCAGATTCTTTTCTCCAATTTACATATTTGAAACAACACTCCTATAGATTAGAACTGGTTTGACACATCCAGGTCTATATTTTAAACAATGAATTACACACTTATTAGAATTGGTATTATCAAATCTGGGAAGGAAAAAGTGAGATCTAATCTTAGAGAATACTTACGCTTTCTACTAATTCAGAATGGAGGATGCGATTAGCCTAAATTATTAAAGATGATCTAAGCATACCAGATGTAAGCATTAGACAAAGAATATAAACACACATGAGATTTGGCCAAGACAGTGAAGAAGATCCAAATATGAGATCTAAGATCTAATCAATATAAAACACTTACTCTATACTAGCAATCAAATTCGGAACGAACAATGAATGGAGATCTTGGTAGTGAAAGGAGATTTTTCCAAAGAGATGGTGAAAGCAAAGGGGGATTCAACTATATGGGAATAAAATGAAAAAAAAATAAGTAGAGATCTAGCCATAATGAAAGGAATGAAGATGAAATGAGAGGAGGAGAAAAAAATGGTGGCGACGCAGCGATGATCAAGCAGTGGTGTAGGCGGTGACGATGGAGGAGGACTGGTAACCCAAACAAAAGGAATTAGAAAAATAAATTGAGAGACAAGGTGAGGGGTGGTACAAAGGGAGGAGAGAAAGAAAAAGTGGAGAGAAAATTACAAGAGAGAAAATAATATGTTAGGGTTTGGAAAAAGGAAATGTGAACACTGAAATGGGAAAAAGATGTTTAAGTACTAGTGTTTTTAAACCCTATAGGCGGCAATAGGGTTAAAAATAAAAGAAATTCAGATATTTAAAAAAATACAAGGGAAGAGATTCAAACTTGGGTTTCAATGACAATTTCACTAACACTTAACAATCAGACCAGAAACTCATTTTATACTTAATGATACAAATAAAGAAAAATAAATTGGGGCGTGACATAAACCATTGATTCTGCGCAAGATGCTTGCTTAAATCTATATATGGATCTAAGTATTTTGCAAACTTAATTCTCGTTTCGTTTAGCTATATATCTGATGGATTGCATCGTATGAATTCTTTCTTTAAGATAGTCATTAAAGAACATTGTCTTGACATCCATTTGCTAAATCCTATAATCGAGAGTCACCGCTATGAATAATACGATACAAATTGACTTGAGCATGAAAACTGAAGAAAATGTTTCCTCGTAACCTGTACCTTCTTTCTCTGATCTTATAAGTTTCAACTTTTCCATCGGTGTTCCTTTTCTTCTTCTAGATCCACTGACACCTTATCGGTTTTATACTTTCCGATAAGTCTACAAGTTCCCACACTGAGTTGGATTTCATAAAATCAACACATTACATTGCTTCATCAAATGTGAGTAGGTCATCATCCTCCTGCTTGATAGACTCAATGTTAAAAAAACTTTCGCAAGACTATAAGAACTCAAGCCTACGAGCGACCCTCCAACAGTGACAAAGCTCCTTATGTTCCTAATCATTTTTAGGTCTACAATTAGGAGTGGGATCAAAAATTGATGCTACATGGTTTTATGTATTTCTCGAAAGTTCCTCGAGTACTTCTTTACTTTAAGGTTTAAATTCATTCATGCACCTCGCCTCAAGGAAGGTAGCATAACTCGACACTATAATTGCTTGCTCTTTTAGGTTATAAAACAAACTACCATTTATTCCTTTAAGATATCCTACAAATAAACACAATTTCATCCGTAGATCCATCTTCCTAGCATCTTTGTCTAATACATTAGTTGGCATCCCCAATTCATATGGAGTTTTAGGTGCGACTGATAACTCTTAAAAAGAGTTACATTTCATGCCTTCAGACCTAGTTAATTGCCTGTACTTAAGTACATCTAGTTGCATTTTAAGACATTTCATTAGTATTTTTAGTATTGTATTAGAACTTGGGTTGTGTTTAAATATTAATTACTTTTAATTCCTTGTAGAAGGGCTTTATTTTGTGGCATTAGTTAGTGCAGGGTGAGGAACAAGAAAAAAATGAGTGAAGTTTTGTCGAGGAAAAAAGGTGGTCAAATTGCAAGTCGTATGCCATGGAAATGCCGAGAAGGTGTCCGGTCAGCATTCAATGCATATTAGTTTTAGCCCAACTCTACTTGTACCAGATAAATCTGCCTAAAAAATACGACAAGATAAATCTTGTGCTATTGGAATTTTCCTGAAAAAGAAAAAAAATTAAAAGAAGAAAATGAGGAAACCCTAGAGAGCGAATGAAGGGTGAGATCCTTAGGCGAAAAAAGAAGGTAGCAGTTGAATAGAGACAGGAAAAGGAAAAATGAAGGCAATCCTTCTCGGCCACCTCAGGACACTATGCAGTTAGAGTGTGAATTGGACAAGCCAACGTTGTCCTCTTGACGTTCTTCCATTATTTCTAATAGGTTCCTTCGTGAATTACAGTGATGAAAATGATGTTTGAGTTGAATTTTATTTTCCAACCTATGTGCTAAATCTCATAAGGTTGGGATTACTTTGATGAACTTTAATTGTCTTTAATGGTTGCAATATAAATCTGAATTATTTTACTATTTCATTCAACTGTTTTATTCTTTAAAATGTATGTGAGAAATCCCTAGAAATAGTCGACTATGCAACATACCTTTAAATTAATCTAAAGTTTGAAAAGTTTAGATTAGTTAGATCATGGTTGAATGATATAAGCAAGTACTCGAAAGATACTTGTAGTAGACCTAGACATAGAGTAGCGTTCTTGCAGAAGGAAACAATGAAGAGTACCATATTAAGGACTATAGACACAGGCAAGGTAACTTGAGGTTTCTGCTCTCAACAGAAGCAGACCATTTTAGAACTCTTTTGAGCAGTAGGTTAAGTATGATTTTGCTGAGGCATTGCTGACAGGAAAGTAGATTCTTAGTAATCCCAAACTTCCCACTCAACATCGCGTAACCCTTATCTTTTGCCATAGTATCTTTGCCATTCACATCCTTAGTTGTTTATTTGTCAGTAACATATTATTCATTTTCATAATTGCCAGTACATTTCTACTCTTATTTTGCCATAACATTTCCAAGTATTCATTGGTTCTGTATATTGAGTACATCATTATTCCTTTTAATTTCCATTGTATACTTACCATAACTTTACCAAGCATTTATCGCATTTTATTATAATAACTTGACCACTTTTGAGCCTCAATCTGATCCTTATGGGAACGATACTCACTCATCACTTTATTACTGGATTTGACATGTATACTTGCTCAAATTGCATATTATATTCACACCGAAAGTGACCTTAGTTGGTACAACACTCAGAATGTAGCAAGTCATTTGTAAAGTGTATCCCAAAAAAGAAACTGGCAACTGTGAATAACATAACATTGATCAAACCATGTTTAACAAAGTTTGATTCTTTCTCTCTTCCATGCCATTCAATTATGGAATTACTGGAGCGGTTAATTGGGATAATATCATATTCTCCACAGGTATCTTAAGAACTCATTCAATAAGTATTCCCACCTCTATCAAACTGAAGTGTTTAGGTTCTGCACGAAACTCTTTGAATTACCAAAGGTTTCACTCTTGAAGTGCATTACGTATACATGCCCATATATGGAATATTCATATATAAAATTTATGTAATAATTGTAACCACCTCGAGCACTAATGTTCATGGGGCCACATACATCAGTGTGCACAAGTTCTAAGAGTTTAATGACCCTCATTCCTTTTGCATTAAAAGATTGCTTAGTCATCTTACCTTCTAAGAAATATTTACATTGTAGATGATCAACTTTCTTATGCGAACATAAGTTGTCATCTTGCACAAGTCTAGTGATTTTTTCTTGGTTAATATGACCAAGTCTCAAATGCCAAAGGTACGCCTCATCAAAATGAGAAGTCTTAAGTTTCTTATTAGTTTTTTTAATTTCAAGAAATGTCCACATCTTTGGTTTAATAAAATAGAGATTATTTGACATCCATCCGTTATAGATAAGAATACTATTCCTAAACATTGCAATACTATTTTTAAAAGTCATAGTCAAGTCGTCTTTAAATAAACATGCAACTAAAATTAAGTTTTTCTTAAAACTAGGTACATAGAAAATGTCATTTAAATAATCTTGTCCCATTAATTCAACCGCTACACTTGTCCCATCTCCAGTCTGTAATGATAAAATTTTATCATTAAGATCTTTCAGTTCCTTAAACCCTTGTAAAGAAACACATACATGGTTAGTGGCTCTAGAATCAATGACCCAGTAGTATATTGAATCTTCTAGTAAAAAGATTTATCATAAAAAGTTTCATACCTTTGCCCTTAATGGCTAGGTAATCCTTTCACTCTTTGCATTTAGCCTTAAAGTGCCCTTGCTTATTTTAAAAGAAACACTTAAGCTTTAAATGAGTTTTTAGGCTTCTTAGTTTTCTTCCTTTCCACTTTAGGTGGGCAAAAAGACTTAGCCTTCTTTCTCTGAGCCTGGTTTCCCTTCCCTCTAGAGGCAGAACTAGTTGCTAAGTTAGCTTCTGCTTTACAGACCGATTGATTGCCATTCAAAATCAACTCATAAGATTCTAACTCCTTCATGAGTTGTTTAAGCATCGGTTTCTAGTTCTCAAGGTTGTATGCAACCCTAAAGCCTGCAAAATCCCTGGAAAATGTTTTGAACTCAATTTTGATTTGTGTGTTCTAGTCAAAGTTTCCCTCATTGTCTTTATCTTATGAAAAGTAGCCCATAAGAGTAATCATATGATCTCTAAAAAGAGTGTTGGGTTTCTGCTGGACATTCATCAAACTAGTTATCACGGATTATCGAGCCAAGGCAGCTTCACCTCTGCACATGTCCTCTAGCTTGTCTAATATTGCTTTGGTAGAATCACAACTCTGTATTTGCTTAAATAAGGTACTAGTCACACTTGCCAGTATGTACCAACAATCTATCTCATCAGATTCATACAAGCGAGTTCTAGCTTTAGCTTGGTTGGTGATCGCCTCCGGACGTACTAACCTCTATATTGTAAATCTTGTAACCAAATATTATTGTTAGCTGGCTTACGCAAGTAGACGAGTCAGGTTGTAATATAGATTTATACAACAAAGTATTGAAATACTCAGATAAACATACCCAAAGGAGGTTAAACTAAACTAATCCTAACTCTTACATTAATAAATCTAATTAGTAATTTAATTAAATTATATTAAGATGAATCCTAAGGTGATGAAAAATCATATTTTATAAAAACAATTAAAATGCATAAAAACAAAAAAAGAGAATGTAATTTGTAGATTTTATTGATTCTAAGAATGAAAGGGTAACTTGTTTTTATGGTCATAAATAACTCCTATTCTGGTTCTATTTAATCAACTAGTCATTAACCTAATAGGATCTCTCGATCTTCCACTAAACTAATGAGTCGGTAAGAACTATTAATCTCTCGACCTTATAGTGCAGACTGGTTTGGGGTAAGGTGTTCACAGATAGGCAATACCAATTTTGGGTTCATTCCCACCTAGATGACTTCCTAGGGTTGTCAGACCTAGGGTTTTAAGTCCTTCCTATCCCAACCTGCTGATCCGCTAAGAAACCCTGCATAAGAGTTAATTACTCCCACATCCACTCATTAATCCTCTATAAAGGGATTAGTTCCTCATGGATTTAATAAAGATCATAAACTTAATTGCAAAGGTAAACATAAAGAATAGATTAAGTAAAGAGTTTAAAAAAAATCCTGGTATATTGATTTAGCTCAAACGATAATCTACAGAGTCGATTATCTCCACAAATCAGATTCTCTGAAGAATGAAATAGAAACAAAAGTAAAATTACAATGATAAAAGAAAATCTAAGTACGAAATAATTTAGAAAGAAACTAAAAACAAAACTAAATGGAAGTCGTAACCTAAAACTTGAATAAAAACTATTTATAAAGTGTTTAGAGTTGTCTATTTAAAGGCTTAAGGTTGGTCGTCGTCTATTGACCTAATTCTACTAATTTTTTTGCATTAAAGTTTTTTGTGCAGACCAAAATGCCATTGGCTCATTAATTCCTCTCGTGAAGGCAATGTCGCGACATCCTCTTACCTATGTCATGACACTGATAGTAGTTTACAAGCTCAAGCTGGAGTGCAGGGTTGTGTCATGACACACTTAGTCTATGTTCCAACATTGAAAGTCGGCTTCTCCTTTTGAGTGCTATGCTCACTATGTTGCGACATTGACACTCTGTGTTACAACATCACAGCCAGTCTTGTGTTCCTATGCCTTTGAATGATGTGATGCACACTCAATGAATATTTTAGCCTACCTTTAGGCCTATTTTGGCCCTTAAGGTCATATAAATAGCTCAAATTACATTTTTTCTTATTTATGAACTAAAAATGAAAACTAAATAAAAAAATATCAAAATTGTTTTTATACGAACTCCTTAAGTATGAAAAATAGTTTAATTTGCTACAACGAATTGAGGCAAATCAGTTGGCTGAATGACATTTGTTCTCATTTCTTGAGACAATCATGAGGTTCATTTTCCTCTCCTTATATATGTTTCCATTCAACTTGTTTTCAATAATGATATAAAGTAAGGGAATTGGTACCATTTTCGAACTATAGAAACAAATTCATTCACTAATATCTTTGTATTACGCGAATATTTTGAAAAAACTATTTTTTCAACACGTGATATGCATTAATATAATGCATGTTTCTTACATTAAACCTTAAAAACATTTATAAGTTATAGCAATGATAATTCCTACACACAAGAATTAAGTTACCTTGGGGTAATCCTAAGCCATCTAGTAAAAACATGGATTTCCATAAAATTAATACGTGACCCTAATACCTTAGGTATTCACTCCTACTAATAATCACTTCACCTTTGGTCATATTGTAACTTAAGTAGAGCTTCGTGGGAAGTTACTTAACTCGAATAATCTTGAGTAAATAACCATCAACTTAACATCTATGATAACATGTACTATGAACGAGTTATCATGGGACAATCTCAACCGGTAACATGTATGACTAGTTATCTTCTTAAAGGAAATCTCCTCAATGAAACCTGCATGATAATACTTGCCTCAGAGCTGACAAATTATCATGTCATCATAGGAAACTAGTTATCGAGGTCGTAGGTCCTGTTTAGAGACCTTTTTCCCATGCAATATTTTAGAAAACATGTAAGGTTTTTATTTCTAATTTCGATCATGAATGATTAACATGTCATTAAAAGTACATGTGGAATTCTTTCCTTAAGCAATATGGCGGGCTTCTCATAATATGCATGAGCATATTTTTCCAGTCAATTTATATTTCATTATTCTAAAACGTTGAAGCAAAAAATAAATTGACTCTAGGCAATAAAAAATTTCCATGATTCCATCTTAGAAAAAGATATTACATTTATCATCTTATAGTATTCTTTGGGTATTCTGGGTGAAAGCCTAAAATCCTTTGCTAGGTTTCCTAAAACCCAAAAACTTGAACATTTTATAGAAGGGATCTGTCATTGAACTACCATCACCATCATGGGTTACTACTGTTGCTAGCCACCATCATCGTTGGCTACCATTGTCGATATGCACCCGATTATCGCTAGCCACCTATCGACCGCTACTAGTCTGTTTTCAAATGGTTCTATAACCTTCCAAACTCGACCTAGACATTATGGCTGAATTCTGAAGGCTACATTTTCCACTAGAATGGCACAGAAAAAATTTTCGTAATCTCAAACCTATTTTAAAACCATTTTCTTTTTTATTCAAAACTAGTGAACTTGGTTATTTGTCTTAATTTCGTTAAAACATGTTAATTTCAAAAATCAAATGTCTTTAAAATTTCATTTGTAAAGATTAATCTTTTCAAAAACTAAGTTGTATTTTATTAAAAACTTATTTTCAATATTGCATAGGAAATTAGTGATAATATCAAATTTTCGTTAAAAACCAATTTTTCATGCACAATCATTTAAATATCAAATAAGTAATTTAAAACTTAAAGTCATGAAAATCAAAATAAAAACCCCCCCAAAATAAAGTCTCATGCCACAGTCGATATAAAAATTAATACAGTCCCAAAGCAATTATTTAAATTAAATTTAAAGTACTTAAAAAGTGAAAACATCCGAGAAGCTCCTCCAATAAACGTGTCCAAATCCTACGCTTAGGGGTTATCTACAAAAATAATAAACTAAAGGGGTGAACTAAAAAGCTCAATGTGAGTATTAATTCGAAAATATAGTAATAAACTATAATAATTAACAGTCAAGCTAGTCAACAACAAAGAAATTTTTGAACAGTACATAATCACAATTTTAGTATGCATGAACATGTCAATGTCGTATTTTCAGTAAGGTTCCTACCCAACTACACTACACAACATAATAAGAGTTCCCCAAAACTCATCTAGTCAATAACACATCAATATTGTGGACAAGCCACCAATATTGCAAAAAAGTCACCAGTATTGCAAATAAGCTATCAGTATTGTGGACAAGCCACCAGTAATGCATATAAACTGTCAGATTGCAGAAAAGCTGTCAGTATTATGGACAAGCTAACAGTAATGTAGGTAAATTGTCAATATTGCAGACAAGTTGCCAGTATTATTGACAAATCGTAATGCAGACAAGTTACCAGTACTTCCTCCTTCTATAATCGTCTCAACCCCAATGCAGTATGACATGTTACTAAGAATATTAGAACAATACAGTAGGCATGGTTAAAACATGCAATCAATAGTAGAAATAGTAGGCATGATTTAAACATGGGATCAATAACAGAAACAATGGCATGAATTATCATGCATTCGGTAAAATAGTACAGTGAGTGCATATAGTGATGCTTTCAGTATTATCAGTATCAGAAACCATATTTTTAATATGTGACTAAAATTTCACTAACAGTGTACATGATTTATCATATAATCAGTCTCAGTAACAGATCAGTAACATGCTTTAATATCGCATAATATGCGAAACATCATCGAGTCATATAATATCACACATACATATATGGCATCACATATTTTCAAATCAAAAGCACTTACTTTAAATCGATCCTAATAAAGGATTTATCAATCACCAAGAATACTTAGTGTATTTGTTTAGCTAATGTTTCGAAGCGGATTTAAATGGAAATTATTATTAATTATCATCATATAATACTTATATACAATCATACACAACTTTAGTATGTTAAAACCCACACTTGGAATAAATGTCTCGTGATACTAGATCTAATCCTCTTGTAACACCCCATACCCGACCTAGTTGCCAAGCCCAAATATTAGGATGTCACAACACCGTCATACATCATACTCATAGTAAATTGTCACATTATTAAGAAATCATCCTCTTTATCAGTGATCTAATGAATTTTCAGTTGAACGTATATTGATCATCATTAGAACATGCCAAACATACTTTAAATAAACTTATAATAATAATTAAACTTGCATTAGGACCACTTAAAAAATTTCCAAGACAAACACGTAAGTATCATTACTAGGACAAATGTATCGATATTTTCCTGGTACGGTATAGATATAGTTTGCAAAATCAGTACCAAATTGATATTTTGTTTCTCGTCTAAAATCAAAACATAAGAAAATACCGGTACCATTCAAAAAGTATGGGTAATTTTGCCCCGAGTATCGATACTCGTGGTATGGTATTGATTCCAAATTACGATTCTGACTTCCTGCACATTTGAAAATCATAGAGGTATCATTTTTAAAACACGAATATCAATACCCTTGCTCTAGACAATAAAAATTCAGCATATTTAAGCATGTAAACCATTCCAACACGAATCTATTCAACATGCATCTTTTACCATATCAAATAAATGTCAAAATGACTATAATCACGATTTCATACATCGAGAATAAGTCTAAGTAATAATCAACATATCACGATTCAAACCTTTAGATCCTAAGAACAAATAAACTATGGAAACATCCAAAATATCATGGAAAAATTCATGCAGCAATTCTACCACATTATTCAACTTCCATTGACCATATATACAATTTATGGCACTTAAGCATAGTAAATATTCAAACCAAAACAATACCAATGAAATAATTATAACATCCATCAAAAGTGCTAGAAAACTAAACTCATAAAATATCATAAGGACCACAATAATAATCGATCAAAGTGTAACCATATTGCCTCATCCCCACAGTTCAAAGAACAATATTAATTCCACCTACGCAAATAGTAAAGCCTAACTTGGATACTTCCTTTGTATCCCTGCATCGCTCACACTGCAAACGCTAAATATCTACAATGGTTAGAGAGAGTGGGTGAGCTTAAACAAGCTCAGCGAATGTCGAAGTAACCAAAAAGTATACACAATATCAAAGGTTAAACAAGAGCATAAATATCAAAGGTTAAACAAGAGCATACTACAACATGTTCACAACTGTATTCTAACAAAGTCAAAATAACATATTCATGTTTCATTAAATCATAAAACTATCATATAGTCCTACATGCAATTATACTCAACTCACTTATATATATAATTCATTTAACAATAATTCATCAAGACTAAACAACATATAAATGCTTTAATAACTTACAAGTCTAGCTGATATATTCACATGCATTCACAAGTTAAATGGAAACGGCCCAAACCAAAATTACATATGCAATTTATGATGATAACATACTAATATTTCCATGAAACTTAAATCAACTCATTTAGCCTATTATTCAAATGTTTATGTAGTCATCTCACATTGTATTATCACAATATATAAGATCACATTTAAACGATAATTTGGCACTTGAGGCTATGAAACATAAAAGTGGGCTCTATCACCACATATCGGATACATAGATCTCCAACACACCAATTGACTCATAGAGTCAAACATATCCCAAAAAGTGAAGCATAATAATAACACTCTCCAACGCACCAAACATGTCCCATTGAATGGAGCTTAGCTCACATTCCCTTATCTCTCTATCCTGTCCCAAGACCTCAATGCCTAAAAACACAATACATATAGGTAAGTACTAACAATCTTATGGCATGCCAATTATATCCAACGGTTTCAAGAGATCACAAGGTCAAAATATCCACAATTACACATTTTTAATTACTAGTTTAATGCACATCATCTCTGTTCATATTCAACAATTTAAATCACAACTTAAACATAATGCATGCTTATAGGATTCACATTTAATTTCACTTTAAGTGTCACAATAATTCTCATTGAGCCATCACATATCCGACCACATATGTGTGCATTAAAATCAGTACATCATGTATCACATACAAGTAGTTTCACATATTACCTATCATAATAATATCATATTCCACAATTCAACACGTATATACTTACTGGAATTTTTCTTACTTTTTACATATTTGCATTATTAACATATCATTATCATTGCCATTTGGCATGTATATCATGCCCACAACACCACACAATTCACAATAGTCATACATGTCTCATATCATAATATTGCATCATAATAGTCGTTCCACAATTATTCACATAATAGAATAAAGTAAGGGAAATTGAAACTTTGTAACACCCCTTACCTGTGTCCGATGTCGGGACAAGATACGAGGTATTACCGGACTTAATCACAAGTAACATACAAAATTGGGCCATAAAATTTCGTTCAAATTAAATCCATTCATACATATGCAAATTGTCCTTTATATGGGCCTACGAGGCCCAAAACGTACATCGGGTATAGTTCGAGACTAAACTAAGAACTTTAGAAAACTTTGGGAAAACTTAAAAAATTTTCATGAAACAGGGTCACACACTTGTGTGGGTAGGCCGTGTGGTCACACAACCGTGTGGCTTGGGACACGCCCATGTCCTCAGCCCATGTAACTCTCTGTTTATGACGTCATCAACACAATTAGGGTCACACAACCAAGTCACACGCCCATGTTCTTATGCAGTGTGATGAATTAAATTCCAACAATTAAGTGCAGACTTTACACGGCCTTGGCACATGCCCATGTCCTGCAGCAGTGTCCTTTACACGACTGAGACACACTGCTGTGTCTTTGCCCATGTGTTTGCTACAGAGCATTTTTTTTTACCTAATTAAGGTGTAGGGGACACACGGTCGGATGACACGCCTATGGGGCATACCGTGTGTCACACATGGCCTAGAAGCACGCCCGTGTGTCTATCTCTGTAGACAACTTTGAGGCTATTTTCTAAGCCAATTGCCACCCTTATTTACATAAACGCATACATGACTTCAAAGGCAATTAAACATGGCATAATTGAGCACTTAAACTTACATAAACAAGACATTATCATGATCATTTCATCTTTACTAAAACATGCATAAGATTTCATACTTGGTCAAGCCAAATTTTATAAATTTGCATGCACTAAGAGTTGTAGATTACTTTCATTTAACATGCTCATGCCTTAGTTGTCATAATGCCATTCACTCACAATTCCATCAACAAACATTCATAGTTCAATACATCTCATCACATACTTACAACAACCAACCACATCACAATTGCATAGGCACATGCATGCATATATGAATAGGTTTACAATCCAATAATCAATATGAGCCACATCTCATGGTATTATACAAAATGAATCAATATCATCATAAGCCAACACTTTTGGCTAAACCAATATGACATATAACAAAAAGACCAAGTCCCTATACATGGCATACTCAAAATACTTAAATTCACTATACCCAAAAGATTAGCTTGATAGTGTGAATCGAACTCTGATGTCCTTCGGTCCCCGAGCTAGCTTGGCGACACTATAATGAAATGGAAAAGGAAAAGGAAAAGGAGTAAGCATAAAGCTTAGTAAGTTTGCATGTAAATAATTAACAACATTATCCATACATTATTATACACATAACATGATAATATTTATCATAATGTCATCAAGTATCATAGTTACATTTTAAGTCATGTCATTTGCATAATGTACAATAAGACTCATGATCATAATTCATTCATTCACATCTTATCGAGGTCTCAACGATTCATAATCTCAATATTTATGAGTTTCAACATGATCATACCTTGTCATCTCTTTGACATAATCTTTGGGTTACTCGTTGAACCACTCGGAATTACTAAAGGATACTCGGGAACTCTCATACACATGGTAGGATGCCAATACCATATCCCGGATTTGGTCTTATGGTAGGATGCCAATGCCATATCCTGGATTTGGTCTTACATGGGATTACATATCAATTCCAATGCCATGTCCCAGACATGGTCTTCGTGGGATCGTAGATCGATGCCAATGTCATGTCCTAGACATGGTCTTACATTGGATCTCATATCGATGCCAATAGCCCAACTATGGTCTTACATGAAATTACATATCGATGCCAAAGCCATGTCCCAGACATGGTCTTACATGGGATCATACATAACCCTAATGTCATGACATTTGTATCCTAACTATTCCTAAGGTTCAACCAAGGTTTCGAGATATCAAACTTCGTCGAATTGTTACTGAGTCATCATTAATTAAATCCACAAAGACAATTACACAATTCATGCAATATTGAAGCATTAAAAATATAATGATGTAATGTTGCATTATTTACACACGAACTTACCTCGGTACCCAAAATATGGCTACTATTCGATTTAGTCCACAACCTTATTCTTTCCTCAGTTTAGGTCTAAACTCCGTTATTCTTGATCTATAATAGCAAATTTCGCTTATTTAATTATCAAATTATTCAAAATATTCCATAAATCATACTTTGGAAAAATTATAATTTTTCCCTTAAACTTTCACATAATTACAACTTAGCCCCTAGGCTCGTAAAATGAACTGTGTTCATTTTCTTTGATACGCAAGCCTAGACGAACTTATATCATACTTATATCAACCCACATTTTCTTTCAAATCAGATTTTTAACCACCTATTTTGCAAATTTTACGAAAAGGTCTTTTTAGGTGTTTTTATGAAAAACCACTTAGTAAAATATGTTTATCATGCATCAAACTTTCATATTCCTCCATTAAACACCAAAATACATGCATGTCATACATGGGTAAGTTTTTGAACATGAATCCTAGCACAAAATAATGGTAGAAATAGCTAGATCATGCTTCAAAGATCACAAAAACATAAAGAACATTAAAAATGGGGTTAGGACATACTTACAGTCGGGCTTGAAAGTTGAAGAAAACCCTAGCTATGGCTTCTCAAATTTTTGGCAATTGATGGACAAGATTTTTACTTTATTTTCCCTTTCAATTCTTTTATTAACCAAATGACAAAAATGCCCTTAAGGCCTTTCATTCAAAATTTTCCTATTCATGGCCATTTTTGTCCATAAAAATAAAAATTGGGAAAATTTCTATTTAAGTACCCCTAATTAACAATCCATGGAAATTCCATGCTTAAAATTTCTAGAATTCACATTTTGCAACTTTTGCAATTTAGTCCTAAATGTCAAATTGGACACTTTTTCCATAAAATTTCTTCATGAAATTTTCACATAAGCATGCAATTTATATCATAGACCTTATAATAATCATAAATTAATTATTTCTACTTCTAATTTGTGGTCTCAAAACCATTATTTCGACTAGATCCTAATTCGAGATGTTACAAATTTTACACTCGGAACTTAAGATAGGGTTTAGGTTATTCCTAAGCTCCCAATTAACACTATGAATCGTGGCTACAAGTAGCGATTCCAAACACTCGTTCACATTTTTCGCATATTTGCCTAAAATTTAAACTAGGTTTTCCTTACCTTTCACCTAACTCGAAGAGGATCCTAATGATTCTGAAGCTTCACCAAATAAAATCACACAATAAACAAAATTAACAATCAACCAAAGACTCATTTCAAACAATCAAAACACAAGCCTAAGCTAGATTCCCCATGAAACTGAAAATTCGACTAATAAACTTAAAACTCAAATATTTCTGTCTATACTTAATATTTTTACCTAAAATTGATTCCATTCATCTAATTATTCACCTACAGTAGATTCTCAATCTTTAAACTACGCAAAACTACCCAATTCATGGTATCAAAATTTTTTAACTTGTTATGGAAATTTTCACGAAAATTCATTAAATAAGTAAGTTTAGAAACCTTATAATCAAATCAAAAATAAATTAAAAACACTTTAAAGCCATTTTTTTTAATTCAAAATCTTGAAATCCACCATTAACAACCCAATTTTAGACTTCTATTTAAAACATGTGATTTAATGGCTAAAAACTTAGTTTTAAAGACTAAATAACATTAAAAACTAATAGAAAAATGAACAGTTACCTTCATTGGAAGAAAAAGAACTTTTGGTTGAAAATTCAGAAAACCCACAAGCTTGAGAGATGACAAAATCTATGGTTTTTTTTGTGTTTTCTATGGACTTCTATGGAGGTTTTTTCATTGGGTGATAATAGAAATGAAAAGAATAGAGTTTGGGAATAAAAATTTTGAATAAGAGGAGCTTTGGAAAATAAAGAACGACACAAAACAAATAGAAGGGAAAACTAATATGAAACTTGTAGGTGGCGGGCAAGAAATAGGTTTATTTTTAAAGTTTTGGGTTATTTTCACTTTTAGTACTCCTAGTTTTAACCCCCATTTCAAAAGGATACTTATTTTAAAATTGAAAGTCTTTTCAATAATATTTTCAAAAATTGATTTAATTTTTTTAAAGCCATAGACAAAAACATTTTTGATTACCAAGCTTACAAAATTCCCGAACATTCTAGAGCTAAAATTTTCATTTTACCCTCGAAACTCTTAGGCCCAATTTTGGGATGTGACATCTCTGCCCTTTAATGTGGCAAATCTGATCAAATCTCACTTGATTTGATAAAAGAATGAAGGTACCAACATCAGAATACCCATGTTAGTTTCGGTTTTATAGTCCAAAGTAATCTTCTAATAAAATCGAATGAATAATAACTTACTCTAACACATTTTCAACAAAAATCCAATACTTATTTTGTTCTAATACAAAAATTGAGTGATTCAAACTTAGAGACTATGTTGTTGTGATTTGAAAACTACAATTCAACGATGATTTGGGGAAGAGGGGGAAAATTATAATCAAAGGAAAAGAATAGAGGAGAAAAAGGGAGAAAATGTATGGCAACAGTGGCAGTGGTCCAGCGATGATGCAGTGATGGAAGAAGAGGGAGAGAGGGGAAGAACAGTGGTACAAAAGAGATATGGTGGCAAAGTGCAAAAGAAAAAGAGAGGGAGGAGCTAGAGAAAAAGAGGCTGCACAAGTGGTGGTTTTGGATAGAAAATATAACAAAAGAAAAAAAAATGAAAGTTGATGGCTTTCTTCTGGTAAAAAGGGTGTCATAACTAGCCAAAGGGGAAATAGGGGGATGAAAAAGAATGAGGGGGAACACATAGAGTGAAAAGGGGAGAAAATAAGAAAAGGAGGAGGAAGGAAAGAATCTTGCACAAAAGACAAGTGTTTTGGGTGGCAAAGATTTTGACCAAAGCCAAAATTAAAAACAAAAATGGAAAGATGAGGACTCCAACTTTGGCCACAATGGAAGTTATACGTGTTCTTAACCACTAGGCTAGCACACGGTCTTGTTTAAACTCTTACAACATTTATTTTTATAAGAGGGCATGACATTTACTAGAGTTTTGAGGAAAAATAAAAAAAATGAAGCAAGGGAAGGGATTCAAATCACTAACAACTAACAATCATACCTATAACTCACTCTTTATTTTTCAAACGCACGAAGATAATCTTAAAATCGGGACGTGACCATTCTCGGTTCACAAACACAATTCTACTAACCCAATTTTTGGGATGTGACAGGTTTAGTTGGGTTTGTGTCATCTCAATTCTCCGTGTTTTGCCGAAGTTTTAGGTTACATAATTCCTAAGTTCGTTTCTGGCTCACATGAAATATTCTAAAAATAAAATAAAACCTACATGGAAATTATAGCCCACGATCTAATTACATATCCCAAAATTTATAATAAAAAAAACTTAAAAGTACACCCAATCTAATTTCTAGGAATCACAACTTTTGGCAAAATTACTTTATCAAGAATAATAAAATAATAACATACATTCAATCAAAAATATATCTCAAAAACATGTATATAATTTCAAGAATGTCATATCTCATCTATTTTAACCAAATAAAAGAGATGGAGAGAAAGTGTAGTATCGATTTATACTATAAAGCTAACACAGCCTAGCTCTAATACCACTTGTTAGAAAAACGGTTAAGAAAACCAATTTTTGTAGTTACAATGGAAGTTTTTTAAAAAATTCAAAACTGAGCTCTCTTATGATATTTATAGTAATAAACCCTAACTGGAATAGTACATGTGTATTGTGTGAGACGGATTTAGTCAACCCTAGCTTTTAACTAAACGACCATTTTTTTTGTCCTCCTACCACAAATTGCGATGAGTGTGGGCTCAAGCAACATGAACCAAAACACAGAAAAGAAAATGATCTACTCACTTTTAGTATGAAATTAAGTTATATCTATAACTTTATTCAAATTAAATAAATTCTCCGTTACTGTCTGGCATAATGACGAAAACTCTAATAATGTACCAAGTGTATTCTTAGGTTAACTGATACTCTATATTTATAGAGGGAAGTACAAGAATCCTGGTAGAACAAGTCTTTGATAAATAATACTATTTAAATAGAAATACACTCTCACTCTAACTAGAGTAGGGAGGAGTGGACACACCCTTTATAATATTACTAGGGTTTCGCCCCTTGTGTTCACACAATGGCTAATTTGGGCTTCTCATGTATTAGGTCTAATTATTTGTGCTTCTTTTTGACCCAACACTTTATAATTTAAGCCAACCCAATATTTATTTTCTATTTTCCTAAATAAATATTATTTATTCAATTAATTTCATTAACTAAATTAATTTCTCAATTAAATACTTTTCTTAACTCAATTCTAATTCCATTAAAGTCATGACAACTTTGCTGTAAAAAATCTACGAGGAAATATATTTTATTTCCTTATTTAACTTATTCATAATGACTAATTAATTTAATTTCATTTTCGAACTTCATTTATTTTATTATAATTAATTAAATAATAATTTGAAAAACCTTAAATTAATTTTCAAATTATTTTTGTATTTGGAGAAAAAACACATTCACTATGAATGTGATTTATTTCTCTTACTTCATCGTTTCTATTCATTTGGTTAAACATGTAATTCATTTCTAGTTTCAAAGAGTTAGTAAAGAGACTGGTTAGACATATAGGCTCAAATAATTTATAATTAAATTCTTACTTTTTCTTTATTTATTATAAACTGGTTAGTAATGAAATCGTTCCCCTATTGTATCGTGACTGAGCTCTCTCTTATTATATATCATTTTGCAAGCTACTTAACATTTGCTCATCCAATGACCTTGTCATGAGTGTACTACCCTCATAGGATATCCTTGATTTCTTGAGATTAAATCCATTCTCCCAAGATGATCCTATTTTATCTCACAGTAACCATTACATCTTCCTTCATGAAAAGTCAATTACTATCAAATAGTAATTAAGTCATTTATCACAAAGACAAATTACCTATATCCATGTTTGCTTTTCATGTATCAAGAAATGATAGGATATCATTTACCCCTTAGTATGGTTATGAATTTTGCTATTGTGGAATGTTGTTGCATATTGTAGAAGTCATATACCCAACATACCAACTTTTGGTTCCTTATCTATTTAAACTCACACTCTCACTTACATTAAAGTATACAAGTTAAGCATACATAATCCATCTTCAGCTCAAGATTAAGGTATGTCACACTATGCACGTCACAAGTGATTAAATCCATAAATGGATCTAAGATCTATTCTACTTGGGTTCTACCCGATGTACTGTCATTCCAATCAGTCAATCTATGTATTTATCTTCTAAGAGTCATCTGCTCCAATACCCAAGACGAAGTAACTCCCCAATTGGACTTGATAAATGATATGTTAGTCTTTCAATTGGTTTGCTCATTTTCTATTATACTAAGGACATGTTTAGATTATCTATTAATATGAGCTATCTTTCATTGTTACAATCTGACTACATAATACAACTTAGTATTAGTTAAAGTTAGATAATTAGTGTGCCAATATTTTCTTCTATTTTTCTTTGCATGCAAAACTCGCTGAACACAATGTACAAAGAATATTAGTGTAATCAATGGATATTTTATTAAACCAATTTGTTTGAGAAATACAAGTATACATAGGCAAAAAATACTACACTAAAGGTGCTAGATCCAACATATTACAAGATGTTCTCAAAAGGGTTCTCGATTATTGCTTCTTCATTGACCAGAATGGATGAATAACTGCCAACAAAGCTTTAAAAAATTGAAGACAATGTTATCTGGAACTCTAGTATTGATACAACTAGAACTAGGTAATGATTATGTAGTTCAGAGTGATGCATCTCATACCTAATTGGGATGTGTATTGATGCAAGAAGGTAAGATGGTGGCATATGCATCTTGTCCACTTAAGCCTTGTAAACGGAACTATCCTACATACGACTTAGATCGAGCTACAATAGTCTTCGCTTTAAAATTTTAAAGACAATATCAGTATGGAGAACAATCCTACCTTTTCACAAACCACAAAAGTTTGAAATATCTTCTCACCCAAAAAGTTCTGAACTTGAGACAGAGGAGGTGGATTGAGTTGCTAAATGATTATGATTGCATTATTGATTATCATCCGAGGAAGGCTAACATCTTAGCAAATGCACTAAGTTAGAAATGACTGGTACCTTTGAAAGTTATAAATGCTAGTATGGCTATAAATAGGGATTGTGCCATTTAGCTAAGTTAAGGGTCAAATTGACATTTCATCACCAAGTTCAGAAAGTTTAAAAAGTGGATACCAGGAAATAAAAAAAGAGTCAAGTGGAAAGTGGTCAATCGAATGGGTTTATTGTATCTGGCGATGATATTGTGTACTTCTAAGGGAGATTATGTGTTACTAATGATGTTGAGTTGAAGCGAGTCATTCTCAACAAAGTGCATAACAACACTTACATGATGTATCCTGAATTTGTATCAAAGTGTCTAGTGTGTCAGCAAGTCAGAGCAGAACACTAAGTTCCTTTAGGACTCTTGAAACCCATTTCAATTCCTGAGTGGAAATGAGAGTGTGCCACTATGGATTTTATAGTGGGACTACCTTTAACACTGAGGAAACAAGATTCAATCTGGGTTATTGTTAATATATTGACCAAGTCAACTCACTTTATCCTGTTAGAGAAACTCGTTGAGCTTTACACCGCTGAGATTATAAGATTGCATGGTGTACCATCATCTATTATTTTTTACCGACATTCAAGATTTACTTTGAGATTTTAGAGTAAATTTCATGAGACTCTTGGTACACACTTAAGCTTTAGTACTGCCTTCCACCTCAGACGAAAGACTAATAAGAGAGAGTGATTCAAATTTTAGAAAATATATTGAGAAGTTGTTATTGAGTTTAAGAGTAGTTGGGGAAAATATCAATCATTGGTTGAATTTGCTTACAACAATAATTACCAATCTATAACTCAAATGGCACCTTATAAGGTATTATACAGGAGGAAGTGTAGAACTCCCTTATGTTGGACTAATTTGAGTGAAAGTAAGTCACTAGGACTTAAGTTGGTTCAAGAGACCGAAGATAAACTGAGAATCATTCAAGATCATCTAAAAGTTAGTTTCAATCATCAGAAGTCTTATGCAGATTTAAAGAGAAAAGACATTGAGTATAATGTGGGAGACAAAGTGTTCTTAAAAGAGTTATCGTGGAAGAAAGTGATTCGGTTTGGATGGAAAGGAAAATTGAGTCTACGATTTATTAGACCTTATGAAGTAGTGGAATGTGTTAGATCTGTAGCATATTGACTAGCTTAACCTCTTGAATTTTCGAAAATTCATAATTTCTTCCACGTATTTATGTTGAGGAAGTATAGGTTTGACTTTCTCATGTTATCACTCGAACAATTTTTGAGTATTTTTTGTGCTAAGATTTTATAGAATTCTCATAAAAATACTTATCTTGTGTTCTAATGGCTTTATTGATATTAATGGCTTTATTGATATTAATGACTTTATTGATATTATATTGAGTATAAAATTGTATGATGATACTTATATGTTTGTCAATATGTGGTTTCAGACATGTTCGTAAAAGTTCGGCTATGTCAAACATGGTAATTATCATTTAATTAATATTAGAGTTAATTATATTAATTAGTTCTTATTATGAATAATGCTACTTAGCATTAGTTACATAGAGTAAAAATTGAATATGTTAAAAAATATTTTAATTATAATTTGAAAAAATCTATTATAATATTTGAATTGATAAGTTAATATATTTTAATTATATTCAATAATTAAAATAAGAAATATTATTTTATGATGATTATTATAATTAAAAATATAATATTTTTAAAAATTAATTAAAAATTAAATATATAAAATCACATACAATATACATAACATTAAAAACTAGTATGCGTGTATATATAATTCTGAAATTTAAAATATCTTGTAAATATATAATATCTTAAAATGATTATACAACAGATTAGAAAAATATAAAACAAATATTTGAATTGTCGTAGCTAGACACACACCTTATGCATTTAATGGTGAAATTAAAATTTTAATTACCATAATAAATTACCCTTCTCATGTTTGAGATATTATAATTTCGATTTTTTTTGTCATGAATTTTTTCATTTTCTTAATAAAAAAATTATTTTTCTTTTTACCTACAATGAAACTTTCCAAATAGTTGAATGTAATAAATTAAGAAATTATGAGTTATTTAGTAATTGTCCTAACACTAATAGATCCAAGCATTTTCGAACCTCGAGATGAACTGGGTCCCACTTATTACCTTGTTTGGTCGCCTCATTAAATCAGTGGCATCCCGTTGGGTCTGCAATTGTCTAAAAAATGTCCAAATTTCACCATCTTAAATTACCGATCCACCCCTGATTTTGCAACAAACGCTGTTTAGCATAATCATAACGAATTGGTAAATTGCAAAAAAAAAAAAATGAAATGACACCGATTGAATTAATTAAAATAATTTTAGAATTAATTTTAAATATAAATAATAATATAATTAATTTAATTGTAATTACTTAAAAGATATTTTAATAGTATTTAAAAAACTTAAAATTGATTTAGTTTGAGTTTTAATCTTTTTGATTGGTTCACTTTAACTGATATTTACTTAAATTAATTGTACCAGATAAGAAAATAAGAACAAACAGATCGCCTAATTGTTTTTTATTGTGTAAAAAAAAGGGTTTTAATAAATTATGAAATGTTTATTTAAAAAAATAGGAAAACGTGTTGGTTTAAATTTGTACCGTTAAGATGAAAAAAATAAATATTTGTCTACCATTATGTGCCACTGTCCACTGAAGAGCACTGAGATGAGTCACACCTGTTCGTAATTATTATTATTTTGTTTTCGTTCCAAGTGTTCGGAACTATTCGATGCACCGTCGTATTATCCTCTTAGATAATTCAAAGTTCAAAATTTGTAGCCGGTTTTTATACTGTTGGTCGACTTAAAAGTACTATGGAATTCCCTAAATTAATAGTTAAATTAAATTTTATCTATTTGCTCAAAATTAAATAAATCATTTTATTAATTATTTATTTTTATTATTAAAAATTGATTAATATATATTAATATAAAATAAACATTGCATGTCATGTGTAATTGTTTGATTATTCTCTCACTCATGTTAATTTTTAACAATACGAATAGAAGAAATATCTAACAAAAATGATCAAATTGTTCTTTCATGTAATGTACAAGGACAATTTACTCATTTTTTAAGTAGAGAAGAAAAATACAATCTAACTCCTAACACATGAATTTCTATAATAATTTTACTTAGTTCTAAGATTTTAATGTTTTAAATTGGATTATCTCATGTAAAATTATATGTGCAATGATTAATATCTTGTGGGTCTTTTTAGAGTTATTTTAGTTTAATTTTAAATATAATTTGATTATCATTTTAATTATGTTTTTTATGTTTGTTTGTAGGTATATTAATTAGGATATGTGTAATGGAAAGATAATAATGTTATAAGCATCAACTGATAATTTTTTTAACTAAAATCAAGACTAGTGTAATTTTCTCACTTATCAAATAAATTAAAATTCTAAAACACCTCATGTTATTATATTTATTAAAATAAAATATATAGAAAATAGATGTTGATATTATGAATATTTTATTATCAAGTGGATGTACATGATAAGTTTTGATTTATTTTAAATTTTAATAGTCATAAGAAGTAGAGTTATATTTCTTATGTCTATAAATATAGACTTTGGAAAAGCATTGTAGAGGATTTATCAATAAAATATGTTCTCTTTTGTTCTTTCATTTTCTTTGTTCTTTACTCTCTGTCATTTTATTTTATTACACGTTACCAACACGAAGATTCTATATTTTTTTCACTTTAAAATCTTTCAAAGTCATCCCATGTAACACCCTTTACCCGTACCCAAGACTGGGACCAGGTACGAGGCGTTACCAGACACATACTCGGACATTTTCGAAAAAATACGGGTTAAAAATTTCGTTCCAATTTAAAACCCATCAAACAACATCTTAATGTTCCTATTATGGGTCTACGAGGCCCAGAACATACAATGGGAATGGTCCGGGACTAAACCAAGAACCTAAGAAAATTTTCTAGGTTAAGTTTCACACACCCGTATGGAGACAATGCACATGTCCATGTGCTTTGGGACACACCCGTCTCCCTTACCCGTGTAGAATTAATTGAACTTATTTCTTATTTTGAACCTACAAAGGTTTTCACATGGCCTAGCACACGCCCGTGTCCATGGCCCGTGTCCTTCACACGACCTAGACACGCCCGTGTGGTCACCCATGTCCAAAAACTCGAGCATTCTGTTTATGACATCAGCATGCATTTAGGGGCACACAGCCAAGGCACACGCCCGTGTGCTGGGCCATGCCCTCCACACGGTTGAAACACATGGCCGTGTCTCTACCCATGTGTTTACTACCATACATTCTGACTTAAAAATTTTCAGGTGCAAAGGACACACAGCCGTACCACATGCCCATAGGGTATCCGTGTGTCACACACGGCCTAGACAGACACCCGTGTGTCTACCCGTGTAGACCTTGTTGGGCTATTTTCCAAGCCTTTAGTCACCCTCTAACGTCCATACATACTTATAAGTTTCAATAATATTTAACATGGTCTAATTATACTTTTAAACAACCTTGATATACCTCATTGCATGTAAACCTCATCTCATCGGTTTTATACATGCTAGGTTATTCCCTTTTGTATTAAGGATTTCTATGTCTTATAGCACATTTAGGATTGGCTCATTATCTTAACTCATTGCCAATTTTAACCTAACCATTCCATGTGTTTTGATCACATTATATGTGTCTAATTGTGGTACATCATTTTCAATCATCACAAGAACATTTGAGCAAAACCATGCACAATTTGTAGGTCATAACCTACATCAAAATGAGCCATATCCCAAGGCCTTATACAAGTGAATATGAACACCTTTATAAGCCTTCATATTGGCAAATCAAATGACACATATGACAAAATAAACAAAAGCCCTATACATTCCATTGAACAAAATAAAAGTATCTATATACCAAAGCTGGACAAGTTGATAGTGTATTGATTCTCCAACCGTCTACCAATCTATACGAGTCCTTGAGCTCTGTAAGACAGGGAAAAGAGAGGGGTAAGCATTTACTTGCTTAGTAAGCCCAAATAATTGGAAATTAAACTTACCGATTAATTTACATACAATCATGTTAGGCAACCAATCCAACAAATATAGGATAGCCTCTATCACATGCACTCAAACATCGAGTTAGTCCCACAATATTTCATCATATAAATAGTCGTAGATGAGCTCATCATTCAACATTTTCATTTCTATATCTCATGTTAATCCCGTTGAGTACCTTGAAAATCTCGATGGATTATCCATTTACCGTCAAGTCATAATAGTGATCTTCTTAAGTACGCACTTCCGCGAACCTCACATCTTACGGTGGGATTACCAGTTCAGGCTAAATCCCCCATAATATAAACTCATGGAGTGTTGTCGGGATGATCAGCCCAAGCTAAATCCCTTATAGCGACAAACACCTTTAATTAGCTCGGATCTAAATTACCAGTCCAGGCTAAATTCAGACCCTAGTCGGATTACCCGTCCGGGTTAAATCCTTACTGCACACATATTTTGCAAGAGGCTCGATCACTCAAGGAACACCAGTCCGAGCTAGATCCTTTCTGTACCGAGATTAACGAATTACCCGTCCAGGCTGAATCCTTTTCTACAACACATGCAGGATCTCGAGACATGTAAGCCATGGAATATCCATCGAATTTCCCTTTTTACCTCAACCGGGAACTTTATCATTTTGTCATTGTTATTAGCACATTGTATGAATTTTCATGCTATCATCATATACAAAATTATCATACATTCATATAACATACATATAGGCATATTATGAGTTTACTTTAAGTTATTCGAACTTACCTGGTTTTCGTTTCGATTTCGCGTTTTGGTTATTCTGAAACCTTTCGTTTTCCTCGATCGACCTCCGGAATTTGTTCCTCGGGGTCTATAACAATAAAAATAAATCATCAATATCTCACATTATTCTTTTCGGGCCTAAATTTCACTCCCAGACAAAATGACCATTTTGCCCCTAACCTTTCACATTATTTACAATTTAGTTCCTAGGCTTGTATATTGAAATGCATGAAATTTCTTGGTTACCCAAGCCTAGCCAAATATTTTTCATTCTTATAGCAGCCCATATTTTCCTTTATTTCACATCTTTCTACCCACTTTTTTACAACTTTTTCAATCTAGTCCTTTAAGCCATTTCCATGGAAAACCACTTGGTAAAAGTTATTTACCATTCTTTAAACTCTTATTATCCTCCACAAAACATCAAAATACAAGCATCTCATGCTTGGGTAAAAATTTCTAAACATGAACCCTAGCATGAAATATGGGTAGAAATGAAGAGAGTAAGCTACCGAGATTTCAAAAATACGAAGAACATTAAAAACACGGCTAGAGAGCACATGCTATTGAGCTTGGAAAGCTTGAAAACCCTAGCTATGGAGAACCCTAATTTTCAGCAGCAACATGGAGAGAATGTGTAATATCTCGAATTAGGGCCTAATCGGAATAGTGGTTTCGTGACCACAAATTCGAGATAGAAATAATTATTTTATAATTATTTTGATGATTATGATATGATTGCATGATTGTGTGAAAATTTCGTGATGAAATTCTATGCCTAAAGTGCTTAAATTGAAAGTAGGGACTAAATCGAATAAGTTGCAAAACTTGCATTCTAGAAGTTTTTAGTATGAAATTGTTTTGGAATATTAATGAGGAGGTCTTAAATAGAAATTTGACCAATTTTAAGTTCATGGACAAAATTAGGACATGGAAGGAATTTTTGGAAAGTTTAGTAGTAAGGGTATTTTGGTCATTTAGTTATTAAAATGAATTAAAAACAAAATTAAAAGCCAATTTTTTGTCCATCTTCTTCATTAGGCCGAAATTTCAAGGGTTATCCATAACTAGGGTTTGTTTCAAGCTTCCAAGCTCCATAATAAGTGATTCCAAGCCCCGTTTTTAATGTTCTTTACGTTTTTGGAATCCCGGTAGCTCGATTAAGCTTATGTTAGCAATAATTCAACCTAGGGTTTATATTTGGAAAAATACCCATAGGTGAAATTTGTGTATTTTTATGATTTATGATAGAATATGGGGTTTTAAATTATGTTAGACAACTTGTGCTACTCGATTTTAAGCAAAAACGAGTAAAAAGGCTTAATTAGTAAAAATACCTAATAGTCACAAGTACATGTTAGAGTGAGAATTTGATGTTGCCATAGAAGAGAAAAGTGATCAGCATGTTGTAAAACATAAGAATAAGGAATAAAGTTTAATCCTGAGCCTAGGGGCAAAAATGTAAACATGCAAAAGTTTAGGGGCAAAATTGTAATTTTGCCAAAATTTGAGTTAAGGATTAATTTGATAATGTGAGTATTAAATGAGCTAAATGTGTTATTTTAGATCAAGAAAGACGTGGAATCGACCTCAATCGAGGAAAAGAAAAGATTGTGGACTAAATTGCAAAATCTTTGTATTTTGGTACCAAGGTAAGTTCATGTGTAAATAATGTAGCATAAATGTTATTTTTAAGTTATTAATGTTAATTATATGATATGCTGATTTTCAATCGTGAAATATTATGCTTTGTGGTTAATGTTGAGTAATATGCAAATTATGTTTACTACTTGATAAATATGAATTGCTACCGAGTATCGGTTCCGATATTCCATGGAAGACGGCAAATGTGAGATCGAGGGAAAAAGCCCGTTTGAACCTTAGGAATAGATTAGGATACAAGTGACATGTCACTAGGATGGTTGAGCATCCGAACTCGTTGAGTTGAGTCCGAGTTCGTGAGATGTAACTAGGCATCCGAACTCGTTGAGTTGAGTCCGAGTTCACTTATGGATGCGAACGCCCGAGCTCGTTGAGTTGAGTCCAAGTTCGCTTATGGGCGGGTTACATGATTGCTTGATTGAATATGTAGCACTTATATGCAAATTATCCATGTATCCGAATTATATTCCGATGTGTTCAACGGGTAAAGTTTTACTCAAATGGAAGAATACTCGAGATGAAAAGAGACGCATTGGTAAGTGATGAGAAATGGATATTTTGGACAGGTATGTATTTAACCCTCGGGTTGAGTGTTGATTACAACCACGATAAGGTAATAAGATGATGAAAAATGATTAAAAAATGTGATAAGTGTGTTGATGATATATGCTAATGTTGATTAGTTTGATTGTTTGTTATGTTATTTATTATTTACATATGAACTTACTAAGCATTTATGCTTACTCCCTCCTTCTTACTCATTGTAGTTTTGGACAAGCCAGTTCAGGAGTCGGGATAGGTCGAAGGCTCAGTCACACTATCAGGAAGATTTTTGGTAAATGGTTTGTAAATTTAAGTATGGCATGTATAGCAATATACTTATTTTGTGTAAATGATCTTATCATATGGTGACAGAATGGTTGAGAAAATATTTGATAATGATAAATTATGAAAATGGTAAGTTTAGATTATGTTTGATGTTAAGGAAAATTATTAAGATACTTAGTGCATAAAAACTCATAAGAGGGATGAAATTTGCCATAAACAGAATACTACAGCAACACCAACGCGAGTTTGAAAATTTACTAAAAATCATAGCAATTGAATTTGGTGATGGAATACAAACCAAATTGAATCTTATTATGTCTAGTTTCACATGAAACAAATGAAACGGGTAAAGGAATTATATGTTAGAAGATATTTGAATTTTAGTGAAACAGGGTCATAGCAGTTTCTGAATCCCCTATTCCTACTTTAGAAATTCACCATAAATTGTAAAGATATAATTACGTGGTTTATTTTATATCCTCAGAATCCTTATTGAGTCTAGTTTTAGGAGAAACAAACCTCATAGTCATATTAATTTTTTACAGAGAGAAATATGGTTCGTAGTAAACAGAGATTAGACCAGTCAAGTCCTAAAATAGGGGTAACTTTAACTAATAAAATGTACTAATTGGCCCAACCAAAAATTTTATAAAAAAATTAATAGATAGGTATATGAGTCTAGATTCAGGGAAAATTTACGGATCTTGATTTCGAGTTTCATAACTTGAGATATGATTTTTCTTGTTACTGTGACGCAAGTAGCTTAAAAGCTGTGGATGTAGAAACAAATAATCCAAAGTTCTAAAAATGTTAAATTAAACTTAGTAACACCTCATACTCGACTCTAGTGACGGTCTCGGGCGTGGGGGCGTTATATTTAGTGGTATCAGAGCAGGTTTAGTCGGTTCTCGGACTACGTGTTGTATGTACGGATTTTACTATACATGCCATATGTATAAATTGTGATAGTGTGACGACTTCTGACCTTTTTAAATGATTTTTTTATAGTAAATGGATCCCGATCCAGCTGTGGCAGATGAATTAGAGAGTAATGCGCCAGCTCCGGCTGAAGGAGCAACGGTGATTGAAAATCCACCTCCTACTGTTGGTCAGGGAGGAGGAGAAAGGGGTCGGGAAGCCTTTCTCCAAATGATGAGTGCATGGTACACTAAGTTCGTTCGTACGAACCCAAATGTACAACCTCCCCCACCTCCCCCAATTCCTCAACCTATACCCCCGATGCCTCAAGGTCTGGATCTGATGAAATTTCACAGAACTCCAGTTGATAGAATTCGCAAGCAAGGGGCCGAAGAATTTAAAGCAAATATTGATGATGATGCCGAGAGAGCAGAGTTCTGGCTTGAAAATTCAATCCGGGTATTTGACGAATTATCTTGTACACCTGAAGAATGTTTGAAATGCACTATATCTTTGTTGAGGGATTCAGCTTATAATTGGTGGAAGATTTTGATTTCGGTGGTACCAAAAGAGAAAATAACTTGGGAATTCTTTCAAGAAGAGTTTCGGAAGAAATATATTAGTGAAAGATTTATTGATCAGAAACGTAAAGAATTTCTTGAGCTGAAGCAAGGTAATATGACGGTTACAGAATATGAAAGAGAGTTTGTTCGATTAAGTAAGTATGCCAGAGAGTATGTTCCTACAGAGGCCAAGATGTGCTGACGATTTGAAGACGGGCTCAACGAAGACATCAAGGTATTTGTTGGAATTCTTGAATTAAAAGAAATGGTAGTATTGGTTGATCGAGCTTGTAAGGCCGAAGAATTACTTAAAGAAAAGAAAAAGGTAGAGGCTGAGACTAGAAATTGGAAGAAAAGACCGATGAGTGGTTCATTTTCACAGCAACCTGGAAAGTCAAGGAATATGAATCCTCGTTCCCAAGCTTCAGCTGGGCAATCATATGGGAATTATAAGAAGCAAAATGTGGGTCCTAAATCCCAGACTACTTCGGCAGCCAGTGTAGGGAACTCGAGATTTGTTAAACCTGAGTGCCAACGGTGTGGTAGAAATCATTTTGGTCCGTGTAGAGCAAATGAATGTTTTCGATGTGGTTCTTCGGATCATTTTATTAGAGACTGCCCAGAGAGAGCTGAAAAAGAAAAATTTCAGAATACAAAAACAAGTGGGGCGGATTCGAGAGGAAGATATCCAAGAAAAGCTGGGAGCGAAGCAAGCAGTAAGAATGAAGCCAGGGATGCACCAGTTAGACCTGAAGGAAGGGCTCCGGCTAGAACTTATGCTATTAAAGCGCGTGAAGATGCTTCCTCACCTGATGTGATTACCGGTACATTTTCCCTCTATAATGTTAATGTTATTGCTTTGATTGATCCCAGTTCTACTCATTCATATGTGTGCATGAAATTGGTGTCTAGTATGAATATACCTGTTGAGAACACAGAATTTATGATTAGAGTGTCGAATCCGTTAGGCTAATGTGTGACTGTCGATAAAGTATGTAAGAAATGTCCTTTAATGATTCGGGATCATTACTTTCCGGCCGACTTGATGTTGTTGCCGTTTGATGAGTTTGATGTTATTTTGGGTATGGATTGGTTGACATTGCATGATGCTAAAATAAATTGCAAAGAAAAGATTATAGAATTAAAGTGTGGAAATGGTGAAACTCTACGGGTTGAATCAGATAAATCAGAGGCATTGCCTAGTGTGATTTCTTCAATGTCGGCTCAAAGATATCTGAGAAAGGGTTATGAAGCTTATTTGGCGTATGTAATTAATACAAAAGAAGTTGAAAAGAAAGCTGAATCAGTGCCGGTTGTGTGTGAATTTGCGGACGTATTTCCAGAAGAATTGCCGGGTTTGCCTCCAGTCAGGGAAGTAGAATTTGGTATTGATTTGATACTGGGAACAGCTCCGATTTCGATTGCTCCGTATAGAATGGCACCAGTAGAGTTGAAGGAATTAAAGTCGCAGTTGCAAGAGTTGACTGATAAAGGTTTTGTGAGACCGAGTTTTTCACCTTGGGTGCTCCCGTGTTATTTGTGAAAAAGAAAGATGGTTCTATGAGGTTGTGTGTTGATTATCGGCAGTTAAACAAGGTGACAATATAAAATAAGTATCCGTTGCCAAGAATTGATGATTTGTTTAATCAGCTAAAAGGAGCGACATGGTTTTCAAAGATTGACTTGAGATCTGGGTATTACCAACTGCGGGTAAAAGAGTCGGATGTGCCTAAAACTGCTTTTAGAACAAGGTATGGTCATTATGAATTTTTAGTTATGCCATTCAGATTGACAAATGCTCTTGCTGTGTTTATGGATTTAATGAATCGCATATTTCGGCCATACTTGGACAAATTTATTGTGGTGTTTATAGATGATATTTTAATTTATTCAAAAGATGATACAGAGCATGCTGAGCATTTGAGGATAGTTTTGCAAACTTTGAGAAATAAGCAGCTGTATGCTAAGTTTAGTAAAAGTGAATTTTGGCTTCGAGAAATTGGATTTTTGGGTCATATTGTTTCAGGTGATGGTATACGGGTTGATCCTAGTAAAATTTCAGTCATTGTTGATTGGAAACCACCGAAAAACATAACCGAAGTTAGAAGTTTCTTAGGGCTAGCTGGGTATTATCGGCGGTTTGTAAATGGATTTTCTATAATTGCTGCTCCTATAACTAGATTACTCCGAAAGGATGTTAAATTTGAATGGACGGAAGAATGTCAACAGAGTTTTGAAGAATTGAAAAAGTTATTAACAGAGGCACCAGTGTTAGTATAGCCCGAATCAGGTAAAGAATTTGTGGTGTATAGTGATGCTTCTATAAATGGTTTAGGGTGTGTGCTCATGCAAGAAGGAAAAGTGGTGCAATATGCTTCGAGGCAGTTAAAACCTCATGAGAGGAATTATCCTACTCACGATTTGGAATTGGCTGCGGTGGTGTTTGCTTTGAAAATTTGGCGACATTATTTGTATGGTGAAAAGTGCCGGGTATATACCGACCATAAAAGTCTTAAGTACTTGATGTCATAAAAAGACTTGAATTTAAGACAGCGAAGATGGTTGGAATTATTGAAAGATTACGAGCTTGTCATTGAATATCATCCGGGAAAAGCGAATGTGGTTGCTGATGCTTTGAGCAGAAAGTTGTTGTTTGCTTTGAGAGTTATGAACACTCAGTTGAAAGTGTCAGATGATGGTTCGATTCTAGCAGAGTTAAGAGCAAAACCAATGTTTTTGCAAGAGATTTCTGAAGCTCAGAAAGATGATCAAGATTTGCAAGCCAAGAGAAAACAGTGTGAAGTTGATACAGAGTCAAATTTCAAAATTGGTTCTGATGGGTGCTTAATGTTTAAAGATCGGATTTGTGTACCGAAGAATGAGGAATTGATTCAAAAGATCCTACAGGAAGCACATAGTGGTTATTTCTCGATTCATCCGGGTAGTACGAAAATGTATAATGACTTGAAGAAAATGTATTGGTGGAATGGAATCAAAAGAGATATATCAGAGTTTGTGTCCAAATGCTTAATTTGTCAACAGGTGAAAGCTGAACACCAAGTGCCTTCGGGATTACTTCAGCCTATTATGGTTCCTGAATGGAAATGGGATCGGATTACTATGGATTTTGTTTCAGGATTGCCATTGACTCCAGGAAAGAAAGATGCCATCTGGGTAATAGTTGACAAATTAACTAATCGGCTCATTTTATCCTGGTACGTATGGATTATTCTCTTAACAAGTTGGCTGAACTGTATATTAGAGAAATTGTTAGATTACACGGAATACCATTGTCGATTATTTCAGATAGAGATCCAAGGTTTACCTCGCGGTTTTGGCAAAAGTTGCAAGACGTGTTAGGTACAAAGTTAAATTTCAGTACTGCTTTTCATCCACAAACTGATGGACAATCAGAGAGAGTAATTCAGATTCTTGAAGATATGCTTAGATGTTGTGTATTGGAATTTCAAGGAAGTTGGGAAAGATATTTGCCGCTGGTAGAATTTGCTTACAACAATAGTTATCAGACGAGCTTGAAAATGGCACCTTATGAAGCATTATATGGTCGTAAGTGTCGAACGCCATTGTATTGCACTGAACTCAAGGAAAATCAGATTTATGGAGTTGATCTAATAAAAGAAACTGAAGAAAAAGTGAAAGTAATTCGAGATTGTTTGAAAGCTGCTTCAGATAGACAGAAATCTTATGCAGATCTAAAGCGAAAGGACATTGAATTTCAAGTTGGTGATAAAGTATTTTTAAAGGTGTCTCCGTGGAAGAGAGTCCTTAGATTTAGACAGAAGGGCAAATTAAGTCTGCGTTTTATTGGGCCGTATGAAGTAATTGAAAAAGTTGGACCGGTAGCATATCGGCTAGCATTACCACCTGAATTAGAGAAGATTCATGATGTGTTCCATGTATCTATGTTACGTCGGTAGCGTTCGGATCCTTCACATGTAGTTTCACCGACAGAAATTGAACTACAACCAGATATGACCTACGAAGAAGAACCGATTAAGATTTTAGTAAGTGATCTTCCGAGCCCCATAGTAAGTGATTCCGAGCCCCGTTTTTAATGTTCTTTACGTTTTTGGAATCCCAGTAGCTCGATTAAGCTTATGTTAGCAATAATTCAACCTAGGGTTTATATTTGGAAAAATACCCATAGGTGAAATTTGTGTATTTTAATGTTTTATGATAGAATATGGGGTTTTAAATTATGTTAGACAACTTGTACTACTCGATTTTAAGCAAAAACGAGTAAAAGGGCTTAATCGGTAAAAATACCTAATAGTCACAAGTACATGTTAGAGTGAGAATTTGATGTTGCCGTAGAAGAGAAAAGTGATCAGCATGTTGTAAAACACAAGAATAAGGAATAAAGTTTAATCCCGAGCCTAGGGGAAAAAATGTAAATATGCAAAAGTTTAGGGGCAAAATTGTAATTTTGCCAAAATTTGAGTTAAGGATTAATTTGATAATGTGAGTATTAAATGAGCTAAATGTGTTATTTTAGATCAAGAAAGACGTGGAATCGACCTCAATCGAGGAAAAGAAAAGATTGTGGACTAAATTGCAAAATCTTTGTATTTTGGTACCAAGGTAAATTCATGTGTAAATAATGTAGCATAAATGTTATTTTTAAGTTATTAATGTTAATTATATGATATGCTGATTTTCAATTGTGAAATATTATGCTTTGTGGTTAATGTTGAGTAATATGCAAATTATGTTTACTACTTGATAAATATGAATTGCTACTGAGTATCGGTTCTAATATTCCATGGAATACGGCAAATGTGAGATCGAGGGAAAAAGCCCGTTTGAACCTTAGGAATAGATTAGGATACAAGTGACATGTCACTAGGATGGTTGAGCATCCGAACTCGTTGAGTTGAGTCCGAGTTCACTTATGGATGCGAATGTCCGAACTCGTTGAGTTGAGTCCGAGTTCGTGAGATGTAACTAGGCATCCGAACTCGTTGAGTTGAGTCCAAGTTCACTTATGGATGCGAACGCCCGAGCTCGTTGAGTTGAGTCCGAGTTCGCTTATGGGCGGGTTACATGATTGCTTGATTGAATATGTGGCACTTATATGCAAATTATCCATGTATCCGAATTATATTCCGATGTGTTCAACGGGTAAAGTTTTACTCAAATGGAAGAATACTAGAGATGAAAAGAGACGTATTGGTAAGTGATGAGAAATGGATATTTTGGACAGGTATGTATTTAACCCTCGGGTTGAGTGTTGATTACAACCACGATAAGGTAATAAGATGATGAAAAATGATTAAAAAATGTGATAAGTGTGTTGATGATATATGCTAATGTTGATTAGTTTGATTGTTTGTTATGTTATTTATTATTTACATATGAACTTACTAAGCATTTATGCTTACTCCCTCCTTCTTACTCATTGTAGTTTTGGACAAGCCAGTTCAGGAGTCGGGATAGGTCGAAGGCTCAGTCACACTATCAAGAAGATTTTTGGTAAATGACTTGTAAATTTAAGTATGGCATGTATAGCAATATACTTATTTTGTGTAAATGATCTTATCATATGGTGACAGAATGGTTGAGAAAATATTTGATAATGATAAATTATGAAAATGGTAAGTTTAGATTATGTTTGATGTTAAGGAAAATTATTAAGATACTTAGTGCATAAAAACTCATAAGAGGGATGAAATTTGCCATAAACAGAATACTACAGCAACACTGATGCGAGTTTGAAAATTTACTAAAAATCATAGCAATTGAATTTGGTGATGGACTACATACCAAATTGAATCTTATTATGTCTAGTTTCACATGAAACAAATGAAAAAGGTAAAGGAATTATATGTTAGAAGATATTTGAATTTTATTGAAACAGGGTCATAGCAGTTTCTGAATCCCCTGTTCCTAATTTAGAAATTCACCATAAATTGTAAAGATATAATTAGGTGGTATATTTTATATCATCAGAATCCTTATTGAGTATATTTTTAGGAAAAACAAACCTCATGGTCATATGAATTTTTTACAGAGAGAAATGTGGTTCGAAGTAAACAGAGGTCAGACCAGTCAAGTCCTGAAACAGGGGTAACTTTAACTAATAAACTGTACTAATTGGCCCAACCAAAAATTTTATAAAAAAAATTAGTAGATAGGTATATGAGTCTAGATTCAGGGAAAATTTTCGGATCTTGATTTCGAGTTTCGTAACTTGAGATATGATTTTTATTGTTACTGTGACGCAAGTAGCTTAAAAGCTGTGAATGTAGAAACAAATAATCCAAAGTTCTAAAAATGTTAAATTAAGCTTAGTAACACCTCATACTCGACTCCGGCGACGGTCTCGGGCGTGGGGGCGTTACAGAATGGGCTGAGTTTTGGCTTATTTTCCCATTTTATTTCATTAATATACCAAATGACCAAAATGCCCCTTAATACTAAACTTTCAAATTTCTCCATACTTGCCCATTTTTGTCCAAAAACTTAGAAATTGGAAAAATTGCTCTTTAAGGCCTTCTAATTAATAATATAAAGAAATTTCATGCAAATTTCTTCTAGAATCCAAGTTTTGCTATTTATTCAATTTGGTCCTTATTTTCCAATAGGACACCTTACTCATAGAATTTCTTCATGAAACTTTAACACATGTATATTTTCATATTCTAGACCTTATAATAATCATAAAACAATTATTTCAATGTCGGATTTGTTGAAACCACTGTTCCGACTAAGCCCTATTTCAGGACGTTACATCCCACAAATCCAATTCCTCTTTTACCTTATCTTTCACCCTTACAACTTCATCTCCAGGACGTTGAAAGATTCAATTTCAGAATGGTTCATAGTTCTTATACCCGGTCTTTGATTTATCATTGTATAAGCATTAGTAAAGTATAAATTTGGTAAGAAAATTTTATATTTCAACCATATTTTCTTTTTCAATTAAGATATGACTACTACTAATTTTTATTTGACATAAATTTTACATTTTGATGGTATTTCATTTTTGTCTCTCTAGGTTAACTTTTTTTATTATGTAAAAGACATAATTGCTTATCAGATATGTTTGCTATTAATATGGTATATATTATTTATAACTTATTTTTTTGGGATGAATCCTCTTTGATTAGACTCAATGTTTTGCCATGAGTTATTTAATTTCTTTCATAGTTGAATTATGATTAACTATCAAAATTATTAAGTTATTTTTCATGTGCTCTATTAATGAATAAAACAATAATGATTCTCTTTGACTTATTGGTTTATTTTTTTATTTTTAAAATATATATTATTGTTTTATTTTTAAAATATCTATTATCTTGGCGTTATTCATATATGTCATGTGAGACAATATTTTGTCTCTAAATTGGTTTTCTACTTTCTGCCAAATTTTGTGAAATTATTGAATTAGAGATTTCAATCAATTATATATGTTTGTGATTTAAAGTAGGTGTTTGTGGATGAAGCAATGAGAATTTATATTTATTTGTGTTATTATTATGAATTATGTAATTTGATTATATGTTATGATTAGGTAAAGAAAGATATGGTCATAAGAATATGATAGTTTTATGATTGGATGCACTTGAAAGATCTCCTATCTAAAGCTCATTATGGTTGAATGCACCTGAAGTTACAAGTTTTTAGATCTGTGAGTATAGCTTTACAAAATTCAGAATAAATTCTCAATTTAAATTACATGAAAAAAATATTACTAATGAGAACTTGCAAGAGAAAACTTATTCGATTTTTCATGCTTCAAATGTGCTCCTATAGTAGCAATATCGTGAAAAAAAATTCAAGAGTTAATATCATGTTTACTAATGATTCAAAAAAGTTTTTAATCACATAACCTAATCATTATTTAAATAGAATGTAACACTATGTAATAAATTCGAAAGACATAATTTTGGACGTAGATGTAGTAAGTTGGACTATAATAATAGTCATAGGGATAGTGTAATAAATTTTCTCATCACCAGAAGTGGAAAAATGAAGAAAGTAAGAAAAGAATAAGAATTCCCAAGAACTCTTAAAGGAGTGGAGATAACTTATGTTATCAATATGTAATGGAAAGTCATTAGTTGCGTACATGTCGTACACGTAAACATTTAGTTGAACTCATCAAATTTCTATCAAATAGAAAGGAGACAATGCGGAAATGAATAATAAGAATGATGTTGAATCAAATTAGGCATACAGAATTGATGATTGTGACGAATCTAAAAAATAAAGTGATACTGACATTGTCTTTATTATGGTGATCATTTTAAATATTAGCATGTCAGTTTTAGGTATGCCAAATTTCAGCAGTTATCTGCTCCGCACTTGGCTACCTAGCGTTTACTGTGGGCACGATAATTAGTACACCAGAGGTGCGTCCTTCCCGGTCCTCTCATACTAGGGAAAGGTCCTCTCAATGTTCTAATGCACTATCTCACGACGTTCTGAACCTAGCTCACGTATCGTTTTAATGGGCGAACAGCCCAACCCTTGGAACATACTACAGCCCTAGGTGGCGAAGAGCTGACATCGTGGTGCCAAACCTTCCCGTTGGTGTGAGCTATTAGAGAAGATCAACCTATAATACTTAGAGCAACTTTTATCTGTTGAGCGATGACCGTTCCACTTGGCACCATTGGAACATTAAGGTTGACTTTCGTCCCTACTCAATGGGTGGGTCTTGTAGCCAAGCTCCTTTCTTCCTTTTCACTAGAGGACCAATCCCCATCTAGCCCAATGAAACATTTGCACACCTCCGTTACCTTTTGGATGGCCTACGCCCCATAGAAACTGTCTACCTAAGACTATCCCTTAGCTCCTGACACAAGGTTGTCGTACACCTAAACATTTAGTTGAACTCTATCAAATTTCTATCAAATAGAAAGGAGACAACATGAAAATGAATAATAAGAATGATGTTGAATCAAATTTGGCAGACCGAATTGATGATTGCAACGAATCTAAACAATAAAGCGTATCTTATTATAGTGATCATTTTAAATATTAGCATGCAGTTTTAGGATTTCTATAATCCATATTGAGGAATTTGTTGCTAGAATTTATTACTATTGATATTTATTACTAAACTTTAAATCTGTTGGGTACAAACCTAATTAAGCAACGAACAAGTAAAATACCAAAGAAATTTAAAAGATCGAACACAAATATTTTACGTGAAAAAACTCCTCCGAAGAGGATTAAAAAAGCACAGAAAAAGATAATTTCAGTATAACGACAAAAATGAAGAGTAAAAAGATGAAGATAAAACTAATACCCAAAACCCAAAATAAGAACGCTCAAAACGTAAACACAAAATTCTCTGAAAGCTTGTAAAAACTAATATCTAAATGTGTAATAAGTTAATTTTCTAGAATAGAAAAATGGCCTATTTATAGGCTAAATTTGTAGGTCAATAATATTAATATAACCTACAGTAATTAGTGTTTAAATGGGAAACTAAATAACAGAGTTTAACTGGAAGAAGAAAAGCCAAAAAATACGAGACCTTGACTCATATTCCACAATACCTTCTTTGCCAAAGCCCGCCACAAGCTTATCTCAAACTATGCAAGATATTAACTAATTCAAAGTTGTACTTAGAATCTGGAAGACTTCTAGTCTTTAACTTGTGCACTACCAAATTAAAATTGACCTGGGGCTGATTTTCACGAACACAGTGCCCTATATTTTCAAAACCTGCACCCAAAAGAGAACCCCTCTTATACGAAATGACCATACCTTTTTTCCCTCATATTACCAAGTTGTCTCCGCTTCAAACGAGTTGAATTTGACTTCTTAACAGACGAGGGACACCCTGTTTCACTAGTCACTGTTGATCCTTCTAGAACATAAAAACTACCAATCTTTTTACCTTTCATCAAAATAAGAGCCTTACAGGATACCTTAATGTCACTTAAATTTTACAACCCTTCGAGTCCAAATTTCCTAATGAGATGAGCTTTTTTATTTAAGTTAGGCATATGTCTGACACTTAACAGTGTCCTGATTGTCCCGTCGTGCATCCTAATCCAAATAGTATCTACACTGGTTATTTTACTGATGAGCCATTCCCCATGTACACAACTCCACCTTCAACTGAATTATATGTAAATAACCAATCCCTATTGAGACACATGTGGAAAGAACATCTTGAATCCAAGATCCCGTCGGACGTAAGCTCAGAGCTTTCACTTGTTGACACCAATAAGAAATCATCACCCTTGTCATTGGCCAAATTAGCACTAGCTAAAATTTTCCCATTGCTTTCAACAACCCTTTTATTCCGTAATTTGTAACAATTTGCCCTGACATAACCTAACTTCTTACAATAGTGACATCTTTTGTCTTGCTTCCTTGATGCTTCCAAAACCAAAGCTTGCCTATCTGACTTGCTATCCAAACCAAACTCATTATCGAGTTTGTCTTTACTCAACAGATGACCTTTTAAATCCTCGAATGAGATATTATCTCTGCCATAAATCAGGTTCTCCTTGAAAGACTTGTATGAAAGGGATAAATAGCACAATAATAACATAGTCTAATCTTCATCGTCAATCTGAAGCTTAACATTTTTTAAATAATTTAAAAGAGTAATAAATTAACTAATGTGACCTCTAAGGTGCTCACTTTCGTCCATGTGGAACGTGTATAGACATTCTTTCAACACCAATCGGTTAACCAAAAACTTTGTCGCGTAGAGGGTTTCTAACCTTTTTCATAAGGTGAATGTCATTTTCTCCATCAAAACCTCCTGCAACACATTATTTGTTAGACATAATAGAATCATGGATAAAGCTTTTTTTTATCTAACTTATCCCATTTTGATTTATCTATATCTGCAGGTTTCTTTCTGTAAGGACCTTCTCAAGATCACTCGAAATCAGAATTCTCATCATCCAAACTTGCCATAGATTTAAATTTATGATGCCATTAAACTTGTCATGCCGCCAGGCCGTGTAACAACCTGTGACAGTGTGGGAAAAACCTATACCAAAATTAAATAAGTCATATGGCCATGTAGAGTTACCGTGTGTGGCACACGGCCATGTGACGGCCTGTGTCCCAGGCCATGTACACCTAAAATGACTTCTAAAATAAGACCAAACATTACCTATTTCTTAGGTGCTAAACCAAACCTATTTCAACCATTTTCACACCTTCAAAACACATTCAAATATGCCTAAAACATACCAAAATATTCAACCTAAGTGTCTAACCAATATGCCCTCATTGGCACCACAATTCAAACACCAAACTAAATTCATACTCAATGATCACAAGCTATTACATTATAATCATGTCAAACATACCAATTCATCCATAAACATATTACCATGCCTCAAACCACATACCAAGTCATTTGTTAACAGTGATTAGATTAATCATTTAGAAGACACAATGATGACAATGAGATAAAATAAGATTGTATTGAGTGAACGGGTTTAACTCAAAGAAATTAAGGATATCATATGAGGGTAACGCACACATGACGAGGTCATTAGACAAAGTAGTTGGATGAATTACTTTTTGAAAGAGTATACAATAATGAGTTTTCAATCATGGTACTTCTTGTGGGCTGACTCCATTGTAATTGTGAATTATCAGAACAATACTTATGGACATAATTGCAATTACACCAGCTTAATTGTATGTGTCAGATTGGTCCTTCCGCTAGCTCAACAAAAGCTTGATCAGACTACATTTGTATCAGAAGAAAATTCTACGACTTTAGAAATAATTTAATTGAGTCAATTTATTTTATGTGGAATTAAATTAGGTGGTCGTGAGAATTGTTCAACTAGAGAATTTGATTAAAGAATTTTCCTAAAAAATTAATTTGGAAATTTTAAGTGATTTTTTGAAAAATTATTTTTAATCAAGTAAAATTAAATTAATCAAATTAATGAAAATAAATATGATATTTTTAGAAAATAATTTTCAATTCAAACAATAGGCTCAATGGGTAATTGAACTTGAAAATTGGACTTGAGATAAAAAATTGGATTTGAAAACCAAAAACCAAAACCGAGACCCAAAACTAATCGAATCCAGCTCGATATGTGAAACTGAGCTGATAGTCCAATAAAAGGTTAGACTAGATTGGTTGGGTCGCCACTGGCCCGGACAGAACCAGTAGTAGCCAAACTAGCTCGGGGTGCTGTGAGGGTGTCGCACCTGCGATGACACCAGTGGCACAGCGACGCAGGTAGCTACAATGGTGGCATTTCGGTGGTCGGCGGATGTTCAACGACGGTGGCTCTTCAGTGGTTGAGCAGTGAAAGAATTACAGTCATACTGGGACTCTACTAGATAATTTGATTTCAAATTAAGTATTCCAAAAACGATATTATTTTATTACATTTACTATTAAATTAAATTTAATACTTATATTTATACTATTTTATTAATTTAATATTAAAGTGATTATCTTAATATTAAATTTAAATTAATATTTATCCTATAGATAAAATTCTATTATTTTAATATATTTAATATTTAACTTAATTTAATACTTATCAAGATAAGTATTAAATTTAATTTAATATTAAAGTGTTTAAGTTTGTTCTTAGTTGAACTCTCTAAACTTTTCCTATAGAAATAGAGTTTTGAGTCATTATTTTTTACAGACTTGAATGCAAGAGAAAATATTAGAGAAAAATTTTCTGAAGAAATTATTTTAGAAAATTTCTAGAGATATTTTTATTGTTTACAACTTGACCCAAAGTTTAGAGAAATTCAAAAATTACCCCACTAGTAATTTTGTGGAAAATTTTCTGGTTCGAGGTGAGCCCACCCTTCACAAACATGAATTTGAGGATAGCGAATAAAACTAATTTGTCGAAGCTTTCATCCTAGATGAATTGAAAAAGGTAGAATTTTGATTAAGTGTTTATTACTTTAGATATCACAACCAAGTTCTTATTTTTGGAAAAAAAAATTTAAAACTTTGGTTTTTCCCTTAAACTTATTTTCCGTTACGTTTTCCAAACCCAATTTTCCAACATTTAGGAGGTAGGGTAAGGGGTCACTATGGTCGGAGCAATTGAGGCCATGGGAGTAACTCAACCATAGAGGATGGTAGGGTTCCTCAGAATTGTGAAACTGGTACATCGGTAGAAATGCCTACCTACTGTTGCTTGACAACCCAAGAAGAAATGGTGTGACACTTGGCGTTTGAGGATTTTGACTACCAAACTTTGCTTACAACATTGAAATCTTCCACGAGAGAGGCGATTGAGTGATGCTAAAAGATGCTCCATTTTGCCTCTATCAATTGGAGGTTGGTTTCCATCTCCCTTTGCATCCCCTTTTCTGCACAATATTAAACGAGTATGAAATTTTATCGAGGTAACTCATTGGCCTATCTTAGTGGATGTTGGTAGCCTCCTTTATAGACTGTTGTATCTAGGAGAAGCCATCCATGCTCGGCGTCTTCCAAAGTTTCTAAGAGTTGAAGGTCATCACCCGTGGGGCCACCGTAATAATGGTGCACTTTAGTAACCACATGAGTCTTGAGCCCATTGTCAAGAACTGAGCTTCAAATCAGCACCTCAACCACCAAAAAAAATATATCTGGGTGAGGAAGAAGTTTGAGGATGATCTTTACTTCCCAATAAGGTGGTTTGTTTCAAAAGAAGCTACATGCCTTTAACATCAATTTTTCGATTTGAGATTACTGATGTGCAATACAATCGATTGATGATGGGTTGCACCATGGTACTGGAGAACTTTTAACTGCCAAAAATACTTTTCATTATTGTTTGGGCAAGAAGAGTCCCAACGGTTGTTAGACGGCTGACCTGATGCATGGTGCGAATCATAAGAGGGTAGTGCCCGAAGATCAAGCGTGGTCATATGAGACTGATAATGATTTGGCCCAAGTCTTGTTAGGAAAAAGAAAGGAGCCTGTTAACTTCTTTTATACAATATACAAGATACATCCCCATCGTTGGTCTTCTTTACCCAAGGGTGGTCAAAGTGGGTCGACAAGTACCACTCTTGTATTAAGTGGTGTTGGCAATACTATTGTTGTTGCAGGCTCCTCTGATTCTTCTAGTCCTTTGAACTCACCAAGGAAAGAAATAAACATAAATGAAATGGTGGACAGTTTTTGAGAGAACAAAGAAGTTGTTACCTCGAAGGTAAGGGCTAGGAGTAGTGGTCGTAAAAGGCCTTGAGTGGAGGAAGGGTATCATAGTACTGAAGATAGTAGCGGAGGGAGGCTGATTCGTCATTGACAAGTGAAGGATCGAGTTGCTTCTAAAGGAGGAACTGCTACACCCAATCTTCCTCTAGTTCTTGAGTCTCAAACAAAATTTACATCCCCGGATCTACTAATCCTTACTTCTACGTCACTTCTTACGGAGCCAAGTTTTGGTACAATCTACTCCTTCCCAGGTGTTTCTCCTTTCAACTTCCTGTAGTTAACTTCTTCAACTAGTGAGGTAAACACTTTATTGACTTGGAAGGATCACATCAGCGTAGGGCAGTATCCATTCTCCCCCTACGAGGTCAAACAACAATGGGAAAAAGAATTTCCCTAAGAGTCGAGAGAGCGTGCTTATCCTTCTTCTTCCTCAACTAGTGCTCGAAAACATTCTTTAGAAGAATTAGTGGGTTATTTCTAGATGGTGGTAGTGGAATGCTGACTCCTTAGTTGGACATTAATTGAAGCTTTCAACGAGGATAACACCAAGAATTTTAAGTTCGAGAGGACCATAGGTTTGTGTGAGGGATCATTTACTAGCTCTACCAAGTTCATGAGGACAAATTCTGCCAAAACAAGGAGCTCATTGAATCGATCTCCACCTAGGAAGCCAAAGAGAAGGAGATGAGGGAGAAGGTCCATTAATTAGAGGCTGAGAAAAAGGCCTTAGAGGAGTAAAGCTTCGCTAATTTGGAGTAGCTCTAAAGGGAAAGCAACGAGGCCCTACAGAAATTTAAGGAAAAAATCAAGGTTAATATGAAGAACTACTTGTTGAAGTTGAGGTTAAATCTAATGTTCCAAGCCCAAGTTGTTATGGGCCCTTTTGATGTGAGTCAGGTAGACTTTAATTGCATGTCCAGAATCACAAATTTTGATCTTAGCTTTGACGTTCTCTGTCCCTCGAGCGAGGAATGGAATGAGTTCTAGAAGGAATGGCGAGAATTAGGAAAACTCTTCCTTCCCTGTGAACCTGAGGTGACCAACTCCACTCCTATTGAAGAAATTGGCCAAGGGAAAGATGAAGTCTTAGGGATTACTACCATCGATGCTTTGCCAACTTAGGGAGAGAATTAATTTTTCTTGTTATTGTATTTCCCATCCTTATAAATACTGACTCCAAACTTATTGAAATTTTTCTTACTGTGCATAATTTTAATTGTCGTCTTTACTTATTTGTTTTGCTCTCGTGGTTATTAAGTGTCTTGCATTCAAATCAACAACATACGAGTTCTTCCCTTCATCTTATACTTCTTATAACTTGTTAGCCAACATAAATAAACTATACAACATAACACAACTTAACAACAAAATGAGGGACTGACCTAGAATAATGTAATATGCATACAGAGGCTATCTTCAAATGGCGTACTTCTTGAGGATCAACTAAATTGAAGCTCTGATATCACTAATTGTAACACTTTATACCTGATCTTATTGATAGGTTTGAATATAAGATGTCACATTAACTTTGAAACCAACTACGAATAAATTTCAACTAAATTGGAAAACTAACGTAACTAAAACCACCAATTATGCTTTTATTAATCGTACTTAACTTAGTTAGCTGAACTACTAAACGAACATACAATTATTAACCTCTAGATCAAAAGTCTTAACAAGCGGACTTATGTACAATTAACAATAACATTTTTAATATTTTTAATAAATTTATCTTCGTTGTAAATATAATGCTACAATTTATATTTAAATGCAAAAAAAAAAAAAATTGACCCTGAGGCTTAACCTTTAAGTTGCCCCACTATATGCGTTTTTCAACTAATAACACAGGTTCCCTAGGACTTGAACAAGTTTTGGCTTGATCCCTCTTTAGCTTATTATATAAACCATTATACCTGGAAAACATAGAAAAAACTACGTAAGTTCAATTGAACTTAGTAAGTTTCTAATATAATATATTATTTATGAATTATAAGTAGGAATTTTATAGGTTTGATCTTCTTTTTGACATCGCTTGCACAAGTATTGTTCACACATTCTTCCTCTATTGCATTGGCTCATCTTGAAATTTTGTACACTTTCGGCATTGCTACAATCCTTCATTTCAATCGCTCATTGATAACTATAAAATTATAGTTATCTATATCACTTTTCAGCTCGTAATTCTTGTAATTTCTAAGTAATTGATAACAAAATTTGTGAATTTTATTCATTATTTTTTAAATTGGATAAAAATATAAAGAAATTTATTTGGACTCTTAGCTAATTAATTCACTAGAATTTTGATCAAGAAGTAGAATGCTTGAAGTTAAAAAGGCATGAAGAAATTTTTATGTGAAAGGGACGGAAGTGTTCATCATGAAGGCCCAATTTGCAATCAAATTACAGCAGGCCCAAACCACACCTATAGTCGCCCAACTTTGCTGAAATTATCTAATTTTTTCTATTTACAAAACAACCAAAAACTTTCTTTAATCTTAGTCTCACCCTCCACTTTTCACTCTTTACACTTTTAAGCATATAGCTAAAACTAGCTTAACAAAAAAACCCACCCATCTCCACTTCTCAAGGCCGGCCATGGAAGATAGAAAAAGTGGGGTATCTGCCATTTTTAGCAAATTCTCAAGCCTCCCTCTAGTATAAATAACCCCCTCCTATCACTTCTCAAATCATCCCTTCACACCTCAATATTCTCTCAATCTCTCTTTCTCTTCCATGCATAGAGCTTGAGTTCTCTAGTTTTCCTTTATTCTTTATTTAGTTCCAAGGTTAAGGGATTCTCAAGTGAGGAAAAACCTCTCTTGGTTAGAAAATTTGAGGAGAAATTGGCAAAAGAGAAACCACAAATATTGGGGAAGCCACCACGACTGATTCTTGGGAAACCGCTGAAATCATCGAGAAGTCTTTTTATTCAATCTTTACTATTTTTCTTGTTTATTCAACATTCTTGGAAATTGCTTTGATTTTTTTCTATTGACAATCATGAATTAATTGTGTGTTAGCTGGAATGATTACATCAATTTGATAAGATTCATTTGATTCATGTTATAATATTTTTGTGCTTCAGTTACTCATGCTTTGAATTAAAATCACATATGTATTTCATGCATTAAATTGTGTTTAAATGCATTGGAATGAGTTGGTTAGCCCTAACCAAATAACAATTGATGGACACAATAATTGGAAGATGCATGTTTAATTTATGTCTTAACCTGATAAATTAAAGGTTCGTAATAACTCTAATGAGCTCTTCTACCTTGCATAACTTTAGGTTTATGTGATTATATTGTTTCAAACCTAATTCGTCCTTGTTACTTCACATAAATCCTAAGAAATCCTTAGTTAAATATGGACATAGAAATATACATGTTTTTCTAAGTATAGGACTTAGAAATAACTTAAATTAGATTTCAAGTTAATGAATGATTGAGTTGCCATGGAATAGTTTTCGGAGTATTGTTAACATGATGAAGAATGAATTGAGTCAAATGTCATAATTTTTCTAGCTTACTCATATTATTTTTGTTAACACTTGTGACTTACTATTTTTAAATTTTTCTTTGCATATTTAAATTTTAGTTAATTAGATTAATTGCCACGTCACACTATTTGATTATTTTTCACTAATTTTGAAATTAGTTAATTTTACAAATATTAATTAGCATATACAATCCATGTGGAGATGATAACTCTTAATACTTATTACTTGACAACGATTTTGTATACTTGCACATTCCATTGCGAACCAAGTTTTTGGTGCTGTTCTCAGGGAATGTCGCCTTAATTTTGTGAAATTATTTTAATTCACAATTTGGTTTTATATTTTTCTATTTAATTTTTGTGGTTTCTTTTTCAGTTTTTTATGATCATTGACCAAATGATTGATCTACTCCCAATAGACCCCTGAGATTGAGAGGACGTTTAGACACAGAAGACGAGAAAGACAAGCCCAAAGATACATTGAAGAAATAGATCCCAATCCAAATGACAATCAAGCAAATGAGGCTAATCAAGCTTGTAATCCAATCTTTGTTGCTGATTACAGGGAGCCATCTAATAGTATGCAGTGCCACTATTTAATAAGCTTAATCCGGGTATCAGAAGATCCGCAACTTGTAACACCCCTTACCCATATTCAATGTCGACACAGGGTCTATGGCGTTACTGGACTTACCATACAAACAATCATACAATTCTGACCCATAAATTTGCGTCCAAATTAAAACCATTTGCAATTAATCATAAAGTCCCTAATATGAGCCTACGAGGCCCGAAACATGCTTCGGAGTGGTTTGGGACTAAACTGAGTACTTAGGAAATTTTTATAAAACTTAGAAAAAATTTTCTATGAACAGGGGTCACATGCCCGTGTGGCTTGGGACACGCTTGTGTGGTCAGGTCGTGTGGTCACACACGCCCGTGTCCCTAACCCGTGTAACTCTCTGTTTCGCAATGCATGAACAAATTGATGTCACACGTCCAAGTCACACGTCTATGTGCTAGGCCATGTGGGAATTTAAAATATCATTAAATAGTGCATACTTCGCACGCCCGGGACACTCCCGTGTCTGAGGCCGTGTCCCTCACACAGCTGAGAAACATGCCTATGTCTCTGCCCGTGTGCTCAATTCTGAGCATTCTGTTTCTCAAAATTAAGCTGCAAGGGACACACTATAACACCCCAAACCCGGTCCAGACGTTATGGCCGAATCTGAGATGTCATATGGAAGTATATTTTGAAAATCATCGTTCTGTTCGAAAAATCCGCACAATAAAATAAAAATAAAACCCTTGTGGTGATCTTTTAAAAATAATTTCTAAGTATCATGTTTGTTGATAAACTCAAATTGTTTAGACAACTGTTAAGCATATCAAATTGTTGTTAGTTTTTGAAAACGTTCTTTCCTTACGGAAGCTATTGAAACATGTTTGCGTTTTCATGGTGCTTTGAAAACATATATCCTTTTGAAAACTCACGTCCTAGAGCTAGCAGATATAATAAAAACAATTTGAAAATCCCAAAATTTAAAAATAAAACTTTAAGAGGCCTTATTACATTTGTAATACCTAATAAAATAACTTAAGAAGTAAAAGATTAAAACAGTCTCAAAACGGTCGTGTGGCCTCCACCGAGTCCCTCGCAGCACCGTCCCGCCTAAGGGTTACCTGCACAATAAAGCATAAAGGTGAGTTTATGGAAACTTAGTGTGTAATCCCTTTCTAAAAAACAAACCATCAGTAGGCAAAATGGTTCGGGTTTAAGCCCATTTCAGTGATAGTCCAGTATCAGTGTGGGCCTAAGCCCATTACAATAACAGTATCATGAATGCAACGAAAATCCTACCCATCCATCCTCTACACTCGACTCCGTCCAGCCCTACACTCAATGTGGGGATACAAATTGACCCACCCATCCCTAGACTCCAAATATAGCACCGGTTGTGGCATTATTCAGTAATTACAACAAAGCTACTAGTAGTTGCTGCAGAGCTGCCAGTACAGTACAGTTCCTCCAATATATATATCAAACCCACCCTATGCAACATGCCATGTCATAATATATATGTGTATGCAATATGTCATGCTCGAATACAGTCAAATATAGCATAGGGGTATTCAGTCATCATACCTTTCGGGATATAACAGTCATTTTATCAGTGTGGGGTCTAAGTGTACATACTGAACCAACAGTAGATCTATGGTCATCTTGGGTGACCTGTGCGACCTTAACGATCAAATGGTGAGAATGGGCCCAAGGCCCATAACACGACCCATATGGCCCAAACGACCTAAGCCCACAAAATTGCTCGTGGTGGTCTCTAAACTCACTTGCTCGTACTTATGCATTTAGATGACCACACGGGCGAGCGCACACCCGTGTGGCATCAACAGTAACAGTTTTCTGTCTTTTTTCGTTTTACAAGTGAAGTAGTGTGATTATACACTTGTTTTCGAACAAGTGCCAAAATCAAATAAGCGCCAAACCTACACTCATTCAAGATCATTCCATTAGCCGCTTGAAAATAGGGTAAAACACCCTCTTCTTTAATACATAACTTAAGTAACATTGATAATTGCATTGATTTGAACGAGTGATCTAACTCACTTAAACCACTGACAGGGGTTGATTTTCAAGATCCTTAGCAAAACCTGCACTACAATCCATTTTGTTTAACTACTACCATAACAGTAATCAATCTTGAACCAAGGTATGACCTACCGAATATGTAGAACTATGAAAGAAGGATAGCAGTATATGGCCTACCACAACACACCCTATCACCAAGGTACGCGATGGCACAAGCACACCCCTAGCAGTAATCGGTAGAGAAAAGCCAATGTTAGAGAGGAAAGCTATTGATGGAGAATAAAGAGAACAATCAACTACACTTACACCCTCAAAGGAAAGTTCAGTTAACCCCATAAAGTGCAAAGAGAAGAAAGCCAAAAGTAAAAAGTGAGAGAAAAGAGAAATCAAGAGCACTTACCCAAAAACCAAAACAAGAGAGAGAGATGAGTACGTACCAATATCAAAGAACACTTGTAAAAGCTGAGGACTGAAAAAGGGGGAGGTATGAGCAGTAAAGATCGAAGATTAAAATGGAAGAATAACAAAAGGAGAAAGGAAGAATGGGGTATTCGACAGGTGAGGAAAAGGGCAATAAGAGAAAGGGGATATGTCAATCGCAAAAGGGAGCCTAAAGAGAGAAGAGGAGCAATCGCCCAAGAGAGGGAATCGATTTGGGAAAGGGGATGAATAAAGAGAGTTAATGAGACTTGCCCCCAAAGCCGATCACAAGAGCAATAGGGAGAACTTCAAGAAATGGATAGTGTTCAGCAACGAAAGAACAATCACTCCAAGGTACCAAATGGTCAACAACCAATTTCGGCAACTCTACAACCAAAAGAAACAAACTCGAAAGCAGAGTTAAAAGCCTAAAGCAATAGAGAAAGAGAGAAAAACAATACAATGCCCTCTAGCAGAAAATAATACCCACCCTCTCTAAAAATCAAATTCCTCTTGAGCTCAAAGTCCCAATTTGGTGAAACACTACTCCCCCCAACTCCCCATAATCCACTCCACAAATCCCTCCACATATCTCTCCTTTGACCAACTCAAATTCCTATCCAACTCCTCTTGAAATTCGGCCACACTCTCCTCTCCCCCTCTAACACTCCAATCGCCCATTAGCTTAGTGTTCTACTAGCAGTCAACCTCCCACACGGCACAGCTACAAAATAAAATGTTCTAACGCAATGCTAAGCCTTGAACCTCCGACCCCAAGAACACTCCACACGCCCCTTGCCACTTGACTAGCAAGCCCTTTATGTTATAAGACACTCTCAATAATTTAAAAGTCTACTGGCTAGAGATAGGGGTTAATTCAATAAGGAGCAAAATTTTGCTCAAGCCAAGGCTTGAACCTATGACTTCTCAGACACTCCCAAAGCACTAAACAACTAAAGCAAGCATACTACCATGGCATATACACACAACAATAATTTTAACACAGTTTTCAGGATTTGAGAAATTGGGGTGTTACAATTCTACCCTCCTTAAAGAAATTTTAGGCGTCAAAATTGACCTATCAGAACAGATGAGGGTATTGTTGTCGCATCGCCTCTTTGGGTTCTATGGCTTCCTCAGAACTGTGATTATGCCATAGTACCTTAACCAGTGGAACCAACTTTCTCCTCAGAACCTTTACATCAAGATCTACAATTTGCTCTGGTTCCTCCTCAAAGGTCAGATCTGGCCTAACCTCAATCTCCTCAGTCAAGACAATATGCGCAAGATTCGAGTGATATCACCTCAGCATAGAGAAGTGAAACACGTCATGAATCTGGTCCAACTCTGGAGGTAACTTAAGTTGAACCGGTCCTACACGCTTGAATATAATGTTCAATGAACCTAGGGCTTAACTTGCCCTTCTGACCAAATCTCAGCATCTTCTTCCAAGACGAGATCTTAAGAAAAACTAAGTCTCCTACCGAGTACTCAATCTCCTTACGCTTTAGGTTTGCATATGACTTCTATCTGTCTGATGCTGCCTTAAGTCGATCCCAAATTAGTTTAACCTTTTCCTTAGTATCAGAAATCAATTCAGGACCCAGAACACGCCGCTCACCAAATTTAGTCCAACACGAAGGAGTACGACACTTACGACCATATAATGCCTCATAAGGTGCCATCTGTATGCTAGACTGGTAGCTATTGTTATACGCAAACTCTGCCAACGGAAAGTAGTCCTCCCAACTGCCTCGGAAATCTATTAAAAAACTTCTTAACATGTCCTCTAGTATTTGAATCACCTTCTCTGACTGACCAGCTTTTTGAGGATGGAACACAGTACTGAAGCCTAACCTTGTACCCAGTGCTTCATGCAGTTTCTTCCAAAATCGAAACGTAAAGCGAGGATCTCTGTCAGATAGTATAGAGACTGGTACCCCATGCAGTCGCACTATCTCGGATACATACAACTTAGCCAGTTTCTGCAACGAATAAATTGTGTGAACCGGTATGAAATGGGCAGTTTTGTTCAACTGATCCACGATGACCCATACTGAATCTTTTTTAGAAGGCGTTAAGGGCAGCCCACTAATAAAATCCATAGTCACTCTTTCCTACTTCTATAATGGAATCTTAACTGGTTGAAGCAACCCAGAAGGCAACTGATGTCCTGCTTTAACCTGTTGGCAGGTTAGACATTTTCCCACAAAGTCGATCACATCACGCTTAAGCCCCGGCCACCAATATACCTCACGAAGATATCTGTACATCTTATTTCCACCTGGGTGCATAGCATAAGGGCTACTATGCGCCTTTCGTAGTATAGACTGCCTCAACTCAATATCTTTAGGTACACAAATTCTGCCTCGAAAACAGAGTACCCCTTCGCCATTCATTCCAAAATCTAAAGTTTCCCCACTCTCTATCTATCAGAATCGAGGACCCAGTGACTCATCCTCTAACTGTTTACCCTTAATCTGTTTAGTCCACATTGGTTTAACCTAAAGTTCAGCCAACAAACTACCATCATCGAACAAGCTGAGACGAGCGAAGATCGCCCTCAGATCAGTCACAACTCTATGACTCACTGCGTCGACTACCACATTAGCCTTACCAGAATGATACTCAATCGAACAATCATAATCCTTAAGCAGCTCAATCCATCTACGCTGCCTATGGTTTAGCTCATTCTGAGTGAGGAGATACTTGAGGCTCTTATGATCTGTGTATATGATACACTTCTTACTGTAAAAGCAGTGCCTCCAAACTTTCAGAGCGAATACCACCGCAGCCAATTCCAAGTCATGCGTTGGATAGTTCACCTCATGCGTCTTAAGTTGACGTGACGCATAAGCCACTACCTTACCCTCTTGCATCAACACACATCCTAAACCAACATGTGATGCATCACTGTAGACAGTGAATTGCTTCCCAGATTCTGGTTGCACTAAAACAGGTGCCTCAGTCAGAACTTTCTTGAGCTTCTCAAAGCTCTCTTGCTGTGTGTCAGTCCAGATAAATGGCATGCCCTTACGAAGCAACTTAGTTAAGGGCGCGGCAATCAGTGAGAACCCTTCTACAAATCTTCAATAGTACCCAGCCAGTCCCAGAAAACTACAAATTTTCAATACAGTCTTAGGCTGCTTCAAATCCAAAACAGCCTTATTTTTTCGAGGATCAACACTAATCCCCTCAGCAGATACCACATGACCCAGAAATGTCACCTCTCGCAGCCAAAATTCACACTTACTGAACTTGGCATACAATTGTTTCTCTCTCGAAATCTGCAGAACCACTTACAGATGTTCATCGTGCTCAACCTGGTCTTTGAATACACCAAAATATCATCTATAAACACCACTACGAATCGATCTAGATAGGGTTGGAACACATGGTTCATTAGATTCATAAAAGCCGCTAGTCATTTGTCAATCGAAACGGCATCACTAGGAACTCCTAATGACCATATCGAGTCCTAAATGCCGTCTTATGCACATCAGCCTCTTTGACCACAATTGATGGTACCCAGATCGAATATCAATTTTTGAGAAAATCGGCGCTCCACGAAACTGGTCGAACAGATTATCAATCCTCTGTAGAGGGTACTTATTCTTAACAGTAAGTTTATTCAATTGCTGGTAGTCGATGCACATTCGCATAGATCCATCCTTCTTCTTTACAAACAATACCGGTTCTCCCCACAGGGAGACACTAGAGTAGATGAACCCCCCATCCAGTAACTCTTGAATCTGAGCTTTGAGTTCTACAAGCTCCTTCGGTGCCATTCTATAAGGAGCGATGGACATTGGAGCCGTACCAGGCAAGAGCTTGATCCTAAATTCAACTTCACGGTTTGGAGGTAACCCAGGTAGCTCATCGGGAAAGATGTCCGAAAAATCCTTAACAGTCCTGCTATCGTTTACCAAAGAGTCCCCAACATCTGATACACTTACGTAGGCCAAGAACGTCTCACAACCCTTACGAACCAATTTCTCAGCCCTAAGTGCAGAAATCACATTACTCAAGTAATTCTATCGTTCCCCAATTACCATTATCTCCTCGTCTTTCTCAGTTCTTAGTACTGCCTGTTTAGTGGCACAGTCTAAACTTACTCGATGTTTAACTAACCAGCCCATGCCCAGTATCAAATCCAACTCTCCAAAAGGAAGTTCCATCAGATCTACCAAAAAGATAAACCCTTGTACCTATAAAGGAACATCTCTAAACAATTTATTAACTCTAGCAGACTACCCTAATGGACACAATACAATAATTCCACTTGAAGTATTCTCAACTGAAATCCCTAAGATTTTAGTAACAGTACAAGCAACATAGGAATGGGTAGATTTTATATCTATCAATGCAGTATAAGGTATACTAAAACTTAAAAACATACCCGTAATGACATTTGGGGCATCTCCATCCTCTCAGCAACGAGCAGCATAAACCAGGACTGGCTGCCTCACCTCAGTGTGACCAGCACCTCTACCCGATACTCCACGGCCTCGGGTCATACCATTACCACCCCTGGCCTAACCATGACCTCTCGATGGCTACTGAACACCTCTTGGCGGCTGAACAGTGCCTATACCAGTAGCTTGCATCTAATCAGGTTTACATGGACAATCACTGACGCGATGCTCCAAGGATCCACACCTCAAACACGCCCCTATCCGTACCCAGCACTCGTCCTGATAGCATTTCCCACAAACAGTACAAGGCTACGACCCAAAAGTAGCAACAGGAGACCCAACTCTGATTGGCCCATCAACTCTGGCCTTTTTCTTAGGCCTCCCACCAGAATTTGAAGGGTCCCAAACCCTCTTGTTCCTTCCATTTTCCAACTCACGACTCTGGCGCTCAGTGCGCTTCATATCCTCGGCGATCTTCGCCTTTTCCACTAATACAGCAAAATCTCGCTCCTTCTGTGGAGCTATCAAGACATGCAAACTATCTCTGAGGCCATCCTCAAAACGCACGCATCGTTCATACTCAGTTGCCACCATGCCTCGCGCATAGCGGCTCAATCGAAAAAATTTCGCCTCATATTCCGCCATAAATTTATCCTCCTGAGATAAACTAAGGAATTCTCTCCTCCAGACGTCACATATTTTCCTTGAAAGGTAGCCTTGAAAAATTCCCAACTTAATCGGTCAAGCTGAGTTCCCTCTTTAACAGTAAGTCACCATTGATAGGCTTCTTCTCGCAACAGAGACACTGCACCTTTTAGTTTCTGCTCAGAGGTACAGTCGAGGTCATCCATGATTCTCTCAGTGGCCTCCATCCAATATTCAGCCATATTAGGGGCAAAACTCCTACGACACCCTTAAAAATCTCAACCCCATTGGACCGGAGTCGTTCCATAACCGACCTTTGGCCTACAGTACTAGTATTGGGCCCATCGACCATTTCCAAAATTCTTAACATAGTTTGGGACAGTGCATCGTCCCCAACCGCTCGGTCGTGACACCCGATCTCAGTCTCAGGTGATGCCGATACCTCTCTAGCTTCAGCGTTTGGCATGTTGCCCGATGCCGAAGACCCAGCCCGAGCACTTCCACGACCTCTACCTCGGCCTCTTGTACTACTTTCACGAGTACCTCTAGTGCTCATCTCAATTCGTGTTTTATCTGCATTTATAGTTTTATGTATCAGTTTAAAATTCCAGTGTTTATTATAGGATATTTTATGGAGAATACTATTAGCAATTCAAAGTTTTGTTTTTGTAGATCGCAGTCATACTACAGTTTTATATTATCCTAACAGAGTAATTCAGTACAGTCTGTTGCCTACAGTAACTTCAGTCTGTTAAATAAATCAAGCAGTAACATTAGAGGACTTACAGGATTGGCGTCGGAGACTTGGTGTACCACATCTTTTGATAAAACATTTTCAAATCATTTGGAACAGTTATTATTATTATTTTTTTAAAAATTCTAAGCTTTAAAGAAACTCAAATCCATAGTCGAGTTTTGTAACCTAGCTTTAATACCACAAAATGTAACAACCCAAATCCAACCCAGACGTTATGGCCGAATCTGCGATGTCACATGGAAGTATATTTTGAAAATCATTGTTCGATTCGAAAAGTCCGCACAATAAAATAAAAATAAAACCCTTGTGGTGGTCTTTTAAAAATAATTTCTAAGTATCATGTTTGCTGATAAACTCAAATTGTTTAGACAACTATTAAGCATATCAAATTGTTATTACTTTTTGAAAACGTTCTTTCCTTGTGGAAGCTAGTGAAACATGTTTGTATTTTCGTGGTGCTTTGAAAACATATATCCTTTTGAAAACTCATGTCCTAGAGCTAGCAGATATAATCAAAACAATTTGAAAATCCAAAAATTTAAAAATAAAACTTTAAGAGGCCTTATTACATTTTTAATACCCAATAAAATAAAATAAAAGGTAAAAGATTAAAACCGTCTCAAAACAATCGTGTGGCCTCCACCAAGTCCTTTGCAGCACCGTCTCGCCTAAGGGTTACCTGCATAGTAAAGCAGAAAGGTGAGTTTATGGAAACTCAGTGTATAATCCCTTTTTAATAAACAAACCATCAGTAGGCAAAACAGCTTGGGTTTAAGCCCATTTCAGTGACAGTCCAGTATTAGTGTGGGCCTAAGCCCATTACAATAACAGTATCATGAATACAACGAAAATCCTACCCATCCATCCTCTATACTCGACCCCGTCTAGCCCTACACTCCATGTGGGGATACAAATCGACCTACCCTTCCTTACACTCCAAATATAGCACCGGTTGTGGCACTATTTAGTAATTGCAGCAAAGCTGGCAGTAGTTGTAGTAGAGCTGCTAGTACAGTACAGTTCCTCCAATATATATATCAAACCCACCCTATGCAACATGTCATGTCAAAATTATATGTGTATGCAAGATGTCATGCTCGAATACAGTCAAATATAGCATAGGGGTATATCAGTCATCTTACCTTTAGAGATATAACATTTATTTTATCAGTATGGGGTTTAAGAGTACATATCAACCCAACAGTAGGTCCAAGGTCGTCTAGGGCCACCCGTGCCACCTTAACGATCAAACAGTGAGAATAGGCCCAAGGCCCATAATACGTCCCATATGGCCCAAACGACCTAAGCCATAAAATCGCTCGTGGTGGTCTCTAAAGTCACCTGCTCGGGCTTATGCGTTTAGATGACCACACGGGTGAGCACACACCCGTCTGGCATCAATAGTAACAGTTTTCTGGCTTTTGTCGTTTTACGAGTGAAGTAGTGTGATTACACACCTGTTTGCGAACAAGTGCCAAAATCCCACGAGCGCCAAACCTACACTCAGTCAAGATCATTCCATTAGCCGCTTGAAAATAGGGTAAAACACCCTCTTCTTTAATACATAACTTAAGTAACATTGATACTTGCATTGATTTGAACGAGTGATCTAACTCACTTAAACCACTGACAGGGGTTGATTTTCAAGATCCTTAGCAAAACCTGCACTACAATCCATTTTTTTTAACTACTACCATAACAGTAATCAATCTTGAACCAAGGTATGACCTACCGAATATGTAGAACTATGAAAGAAGGATAGCAGTATATGGCCTAACACAACACACCCTATCACCAAGGTACGCGATGGCACAAGCACACCCCAAGCAGTAATCGGTAGAGAAAAGCCAATGTTAGAGAGGAAAGCTATTGATGGAGAATAAAGAGAACAATCAACTACACTTACACCCTCAAAGGAAAGTTCAGTTAACCCCATAAAGTGCAAAGAGAAGAAAGCCAAAAGTAAAAAGTGAGAGAAAAGAGAAATCAAGAGCACTTACCCAAAAACCAAAACAAGAGAGAGAGATGAGTACGTACCAATATCAAAGAACACTTGTAAAAGCTGAGGACTGAAAAAGGGGGAGGTATGAGTAGTAACGGTCGAAGATTAAAATGGAAGAATGACAAAAGGAGAAAGGAAGAATGGGGTATTCGATTGGTGAGGAAAAGGGCAAGAAGAGAAAGGGGATATGTCAATCGCAAAAGGGAGCCTAAAGAGAGAAGAGGTGCAATCGCCCAAGAGAGGGAATCGATTTGGGAAAGGGGATGAATAAAGAGAGTTAATGAGACTTGCCCCCAAAGCTGATCGCAAGAGCAATAGGGAGAACTTGAAGAAAGGGATAGTGTTTGGCAACGAAAGAACGATCACTCCAAGGTACCAAATGGTCAACAACCAATTTCGGCAACTCTACAACCAAAAGAAACAAACTTGAAAGCAGAGTCAAAAGCCTAAAGCAAGAGAGAAAGAGAGAAAAAACAACACAATGCCCTCTAATAGAAAATAATACCCACCCCCTCAAAATCGAATTCCTCTTGAGCTCAAAGTCCCAATTCGGTGAAACACTACTCCCCCCAACTCCCCATGATCCACTCCACAAATCCCTCCACAAACCTCTCATTTGACCAACTCAAACTCCTATCTAACTCCTCTTGAAATTCGGCCACACTCTCCTCTCCCCCTTTAACACTCCAACCGTCCATTAGCTCAGTGTTCTACTAGCACTCAAACCTCCCACACGACATAGCTACAAAATAAAGTGTTCTAACGCAATGCTAAGTCTTGAACCTCTGACCCCAAGAACACTCCACACGCCCCTTGCCACTTGACTAGCAAGCCCTTTATGTCATGAAACACTCACATTAATTTAAAATTCTACTGGCTAGAGACAGGGGTTAATTCAATATGGAGCAAAAATTTTGCTAAAGCCAGGGCTTGAACCTATGACTTCTCAGACACTTCTAAAGCACTAAACCACTAAGGCAAGCATACTACCACGCCACATACACACAACAATAATTTTAACACTGTTTTTGGGATTTGAGAAATTGGGGCGTTACACACACGGCCAAAAGACATGCCCATGGGACAGGCTATTTACCAAGCCATTTGTCACTCTCTTTTACACCTACACACACATACAAGTTCAATGGCATAATCCATGGCAAGTTTAAGCAACCAAAATATCCATAATGAAGGCTAAATAATATCATTCATTACCAACACTTAACATATTTACTATAGCATAATTTTACCAAATAAATTCATACCAAACTCACATTCACAAGTATCAACATGAATACTTTCATCATGCATAATTCTACTTAGATTTTTTAGCACACCAAAGGACTCATCTCATCCATTTGACAACAAGTTATTTAACCATAATAAACACATAACAACCTATTACAAAATACAAAAACAAGAAGGAATTAACACATATACCTATATAAATGGGCTTACAATCATTTTAGCCAAAATAAGGCAATTACATGGCTAAATATCAAATCACCCTAAACAAATATAAGCTAATACATTAGGCCAAATCAAATGACACATATAACAAAATGACCAAGTCCCTATACATGCCATACTTTCCAAATGCTATGATCATCAATACCCAAAAATGAGAGTTTGATAGTGTGATTCAAACTTCGACGATCTCCGATCCGAGTTAACTTGGCGACACTATAAAACATGGAAAATAATCGGAGTAAGCTATATAGCTTAGTAAGCTCGTATGCAAGAAATAAACAACCTTACCATGCATATAACATTTAAATATTATAATATAATTAAATATAAATTTATAGTAGTCTTATGATCATAACTCATTCCATCACAAACTTACCTCATATTCATCGTTTCAAGCATTTAATAGGCATGGATTTTATGTACATACCTGAACTATCTCAAAATGAAATTTACACATATTCTCATCTTTGACATGCTCATGAACCACTCGAAATAATAATGTCAGATACTTAGAAATCTTGTACACTAAGTGCCACATATGTAGCCAATGCTACCTCAATCTCATATCACATTACCAAACATACAATTCATGCAATATTAAAGCATTTAAGTACAATTATTCTAAAGCTTATTTTTAACATATGAACTTACCTCAGTACAAAATGGTTAATAGTTTGATTTAGTCCACAACCTTGTTCTTTCCCCAGTCTAGGTCAGAACCTCTTCTTTCTTGATATATAATACCACATTTAACTCATTCAATCATCACATTATTCAATTTAATCCCCAAAACACCTTATGGAAAAAATTACATTTTTCCCCCAACTTTTCAACTTTTTACATTTTATTCCCTAGGCTCGTAAAATGATTTTCATTCAATTTTATCACATCTAAGCCTAGCCGAACCCATTCCTTACTCGTAGCAGCCCACATTTTTCATTTATTCACATTTTTATACACATTTTACAACTTTTACAAATAGGTCCCTATTTGACATTTTCATTCAAAATCACTCGGTAAATGTTGTTTATCTAACACCAAACATGTATTTTCTACCATTAAACATCAGAATACACAAATATTCAACATGGGTAAAATTTTAGGCTTCATCTTTCTTTCAAATTAGTCCTTGAAAAAGCTAGATTAGTCTGAGACAAGTTCAAAAACATAAAAATAATTAAAAACGGGACAAAGATAGACTTACAATCGAGCTTGGAAGCTTGGCCAAAACCTTTGCTATGGAGACTCTTCAATTTTCGGCTAAGGTGGACACTTTGATTTGATTTATTTTATCTTTATTAACCAAATGACCAAAATGCCATTAATGCCAAACTTTGAAATTTCGCCTAACCATGTCCATTTTTGTCCAACTTAAATTATAATGGTCTAATTACCCTTTAAGGACCTCTAATTAGAAATTTCATAGTAATTAGACACCTCTAGCTTCTAGAACACATATTTTGCACTTATTGCAATTTAGTCTTATTAGTCAAATTGGACACTCTATCGATAAATTCTTAACAAAATTTTCACACAATTATTCAATCAAACTGTAGACCTTAAAGTAATAATAAAATTAACATTTCTACTCCAAATTTGTGGTCCCGAAACCATTATTCTAATTTGACCTAAAAATGGGTTGTTACAACTCTCCCCTCTTTAGGGATTTTCGTCCCCGAAAATCTTACCGGAAAAGAGGTTTGGGTATTGTTTTCTCATAGCTTCCTCGATTTCCCACGTAGCTTCTTCGACCCATATCTTTGCCACAAAACTTTCACTAGGGCTATATTTTTATTTCTCAACTATTTAACTTCTCGGGCTAGCATCTTGATCGGTTCTTCACCATGAGTCATGCCGGGTCGAATCTCAACCTCAGTTGGTGAAATCACATGCGAACGGTCTAATTGATAATGGTGCAACATCGACACATGAAGCACATTGTGAATTCTTTCCAATTCTGACGACAAAGCTAATCGATATGTTACTGGCCCTATTCTTTGAAGTAGAAATCTCATACGGCCCAATGAACCGCGGACTTAACTTGCATTTGCGACCAAATCTAAGAATTTTCTTCCATGGTGATATTTTTAGAAACACTTTATCACCAACCTGAAATTCAATTTCCTTTCGTTTTTTATCCGCGTATAATTTTTGTCTATCCGAAGTTACTTTCAAAAAATCATGAATTATTTTCACTTTTTCTTCGGTTTCTCTAACCAAATCAACCTCGTGAATCTATTTCTCACGAAGGTCGGTCCAGTACAATAGAGTTTGACACTTGTGACCATACAATGCCTCATACGGTGCCATCTTTATACTCGACTGAAAACTGTTATAAGCAAATTTGACAAAAGGTATATATTTTTCCCAACTACCTTCGAACTTTAAAACACAACAGCGAAGCATATCTTCGAGAACCTGAATCGTTCTTTCAGATAGACCATCGGTTTGCTGATGAAATGCATACTAAAGTTCAACTTTGTTCCCAAAGCCTCTTGCAACTTCTTCCAAAATTGAGACATAAACCTCAAATCTTTATCCGAAATAATAGAAATAGGCACTCCGTGCAATCTAACAATTTCAGCAATGTACAATTCAGCTAGCTTATCAAGTGAATAGTTGGAATAACGGAACAAAATGAGCCAATTTCATCAATCTATCAACAACGACCCAAACAATATCTTTCTTCTTCGGAGTCAGAGGTAATCCAGTTATGAAATCCATCGTAATTCTATCTCATTTTCACTCGGGAATCATCACAGGCTGAACTAAACCCGAAGGTACTTTGTGTTTGGCTTTTACTTGTTGACAAACCAAACATCTCGCCACTAATTTAGAAATATCTCGTTTCATACCTTACCACTAATACAATTTCTTCAAATCATTATACATCTTCGTACTTCCTTGGTGAACAGACAAACAACTACTATGTGCCTCGTGAAGAATTTTTTGAATCAACTCATTATCTTTCAATACACAAATCCTACCTCGGAACATTAAGCAATCATTGGCCCCAATCTAAAAGTCTGCATCACCATTCAGTTTGCACCGAACTCACTTAGCTTACAATTCACTGCCACATTTCTGAGCTTCACAAATTTGCTAAAGAAATATTGTTCTAGCTTTTAACTCAGCTAGAATCGAACCCTCATCAGACAAAGTCAGTCGCATATTTCTCTCAAAGCAAACAAAGATTTCCTACTCAAAGCATCAGCGACTACATTCGTCTTCCCAAGATGATAATTGATCACCAACTCATAGTCTTTCAACAACTCGAGCCATCTCCATTGTCGCAAATTCAATTCTTTTTTAGTCATCAAATACTTTAAACTCTTGTGATTGATAAAGATGTGACACTTCTCACCGAATAAATAGCGTCGCCAAATTTTTAAAGCAAACATAATGGCAGCCAATTCCAAGTCGTATGTCAGATAGTTCTTCTCATGCGATTTGAACTGTCTCGAGGCATAAGCTACCACTTTACCCTCTTGCATTAACACACAACCAAGACCATTTAGTGATGCATCGCTGTAAATCACAAATACTTTTCCAGACTCAGGTTGCACTAATATCGGCGCCTCAATCAACAACACTTTCTACTGTTCAAAACTCTTTTGACATTTTTCAGACCACTCAAATTTTACATCTTTTCGTAACAATCTGGTCATAAGCATAGCAATCATCGAAAATCCTTTAACAAAATATTGATAATACCCGGTTAAGCCCAAAAAGCTTCTAACTTCGGATACATTCCTCGGTGGGTTCCAATCAACAATTGCCGAAATCTTACTTGGATCAACCCTTATACCTCCTACTAAAATAATATGCCCCAAGAATTCGACTTCTCGGAGCCAAAACTCACTTTTGCTGATTTTAGCAAATAATTTCTTATCTCTCACAGTCTGCAATGCAATTCTTAAATGTTCGGCATGCTCAGACTCATCTTAGGAATAAATGAAAATGTCATCAATGAAAGGTATCTTCTATCTTTTCAATGTTAAATAACATTACTGCTAATGATCCTAATAATGTTGCAACCCAGCCACCAAGTTAGTACGAAAATATTTTGTGCGTGTACTATGGGGATGGACATTCATATGATAATTTTCAATCAAAACCCCGAGTCTATATATTATGTGGGAAACCAAAATTCAAATAGAAGTGGACAAGAACCACAGTCCAACTTCTATCACTTTTCATGGAGGAACCATCTAAAATTTTCTTGGAGTAACCAATAAGCTGGACCGAATCATAACTATAAGTAGCAAAGATCAAATCAGCCCCCAGGTTTCAATCAGCAAGTTCAAAAACAACCACAAGATGATCTTCCACTAGTCTGGTAAACTTGCTAAAGGCATACATGGCTAAAAAAGATACCTTAATCCAAAGCCAAGCAGCAACACCAAAAAATTTGAAGAACCGAATGGGTCAATTAGCTATGGAGCTTAAAAATCAACCACAAGGAGCTTTGCCGAGTGACACAAAAAATCCAAGGAATATAGGCAAAGAGCATTGCAATGCTATCACCTTATGAAGTGGCAAGAATTTGGGACCTGAGGTGGTTGAAGTTGAAGATGGAGATAAACCTACAGAAAGAAAGGAAAATCAACTGAACATTAAAATTCCCAAATCACAAAAGCTAGATTATAACAATTCAAAAGGGGTAAAATCTAATAATCTAACACTTCTGTTAAATACAGATGCAGCACCTCAGAAGAATTGTCCAGTCCAAGCCAAGGTTTCATCACCTCTGTATCCACAAAGACTCAAGCAGTAGAAAAAGGAGGTGCAATCTAGGGAATTGTTGGATGCTGTTAAGCAGCTTCATATTAATACCCTATTGGTAGAAGCCTTAGAACAAATGCCCAACTATGCCAAATTTATGAAAGACATTCTATCTAAGAAGAGGAGGTTTGAAGAGTTTGAAACAATAGCATTGACAAAGGAGTGTAGCGCATTCCTATAGAACAACTACCTATTAAATAAAGGACCACCCTAGGAGCTTTACTGTACCCTGTAACATTAGAGAATCTTACTATGGAAAAGCTCTACGTGATTTAGGATCTAGCATCAACTTGATGCCAATGTCCATTTTCAAGAAGTTAGGGATAGGAAATTTTAGACCCACCACAGTGACACTCCAACTTGAGGACTGATCTTTAGCACACCCAAAAGGAAAGATCGAGGATGTTTTGGTACATATTGTAAATTTATTTTCCCTACAAATTTTCTTATGTTAGATTTTGAAGCAGATACAGAAGTGCCAATCATCCTAAGAAATCCTTTCCTAGCAATAAAGAGAACACTAATAGACGTACAGAAAGGTGAACTCACTATGTGAGTTCAAGATGACAAGGTAACCTTTAATGTTCTCAAAGCCATGAAATTTCCTGACCTGGTCGAAGAGTGCTTAGCAATAGAGGAGCTTGAATCTTTTCTCTACAGAATAGGAGTATAATTTTGTAACAGACCTACTGGAAAATACTTTAGGATCTAAGCCCCTAGAAGATAAAGAATTTGAGAAGAATATGGCTTTGATGGAAGCCAATCCAAGGGGCTATGCTCAACCAGCCCAATTTGAATAACTAGAGTTAGAATCTTAGGAGTACACACAACCAAAGTTATCAATCAAGGAACCTCCCAAGCTAGAATTAAAGGTACCTCCCTTTCACTTGAAATACGTTTATCTAGGTAACTAGTCTATTTTGTCTTTGATTATTTCAGCAGAACTAACAAAATGCCAAGAAGAGCAACTGATCAAAGTTTTGAAAAAATTCAAAAAGGTGATCGGTTGGACTATAACTGATATCAAAGGGATCAACCCATCCTTCTACATGCATAAGATTATACTAGAAGAGGGCGAAAAAGCTATAATCTATGGGCAAAGGAGGCTTAATCCCATCATGAAGGAAGTAGTGAGAAAGGAAGTAATCAAATGGTTAGATGCGAGGATTATTTACCTTATTTCAGACAGCTCATAGGTAAGTATGGTACAATGTGTACCAAAAAAGGGCAGAATCACGATTGTGAAGAATGAGTGTAACAAATTAATCCTAACAAGAACGGTCATGGGTTGGAGAATCTGTATAGATTACAAAAAGCTGAACAAGGGAACCCAAAAGGACCATTTTCCACTGCTTTTTATAGACCAAATATTGGATCAACTTGCGGGTAAAGAATATTATTTCTTCTTAGATGGGTACTTAGGATACGATCAGATCATTGTAGCTCTAGAGGACCAACACAAGACAATTTTATCTTGTCTGTATGGTGCGTTCGCTTTTAGAAGAATACATTTTGGTTTATGTGATGTTCCTGCAGCATTTCAACAATGCATGATGGCTATATTTACCAATATGGTTGAAAATTTTGTGGAGATATTCGTGGATGATTTCTCCGTCTTTGGATATCCTTATGATATATGCTTGAGTAATTTGGCTAAGGTACTTAGGAGATGTGAAAAGACAAATCTTATCCCTAACTAGGAGAAGTGCCACTTCATGGTTAGGGAAGGTATTATCCTAGGTCACAAAATATCTAGAAAAGGGATCGAAGTTCACAAAGCAAAGGTAGATGTAATTGAGAAGCTTCCACCTCTAGTCACTATCAAAGGAATTAGGAGGTTTTTAGGGCATGCCTGTAACAGCCCGTTTTTAGTGAAATCAGAATAGTGGTTTTGGGACCACCAATCCGAGTTGGAAAGAAAATTTGTTTTAATATTATTGCATAATCTGCATTATGATAACGAATATGTATGAGAATTTCGATAAGAAAATTTTACTGATTTCATGTTTAATTATGGAAAGGACCAAATTGCATAAAATGAAAAAGTAGAGTTCTAGTAGCTATAAGTATCAAATAGCTATGGAATTCAAAAATTGAGGTCCTTATATGGTAATTAGACCATTAAGAGAAGTTAGTAGATTTTTTTGATGATTCATCTATGGAAAATTGGAAAAAGAAAAGGACTAAATTGGAAATTGAAATAAATAAAAAAAGATAAATAAAATAAATGTCTAATACCATTATTTTATATAATCTTCTTCCCTAATTTCTATGAAAACCCTAGGAAAGAGAAAGTAAATTAAGCAAGCCTAATTGGGTAAGTCCCGTTTTTAGTAATTTTTATATTTTTGAGATCGGAATAACCTAATCTAGCTATCTTAGGGATCAATTTGTAAAGTTATAAAAGTATTAAATTTTTTCCATGAATGAATATGCTGAAATTTTAAAGTTTATGATAGAAAATGAAAGGTTGTTGATAGACAAACAACTTTTGTAAAGTGAATTTTCATGAAATTGTGATTTAGGGACTAAGTTGTAAAGATGTGAAATTCATGGAAAATTTCTTATTTTTATGAAATATATGTGATTTAAATGTTATATGTAAAAATTAGTTAGGCTTGGAATAATGATTAGATTGCACTAATTTCATTTTCCGAGTCTAGGGACGAAATTGTCATTTATAAAAAGTATAGGGCCAAAATGGTAATTTTTCGTAGGGTGTGAATTGGATTAAATTGAGTATGAAATAGATTAAATTGACATTAAATTCATTTATATAGATCCGAAAAGACCTAGTATTGAGTTGGATCGAGGAAAACAAAAAGTATCAGATTAGTAGATCCTTGTATACGAACGCTTATTGAGGTAAGTTTGTGTAACTAGATTATGTATATTAATATGTTTGTAATTGAATGTTGAATATGTGTGAAATGTTTAATGTATAAAATTAACTACATGCCTGATATTGCTCGATAAATAATAAGACTCGTGTGATGTAAAACCCCAAACCTGGCCTAGATGTTACAACTGAATCCGACGTGTCATATCGAAGTGCCTTCCAAAACTTGAACTCTTCTTTGGTGAAAAATCGTTTTAAAGTTAAAACCCATTTAGTTTTTAACTGCTTGAGAAAACTTGGTAAATTCCATTATCACAACTGAAATTAAATTATCAAAATGTTTGTTATCATTGATTTCATAATCCGTTTAAAGCCGCGGAAGCTTCTCTGGTTGAAAACCTTAAGGTTAAAAATGCATGTTTTTCTTTGAAACCGTTATTGTTTAGAAAACTCGATGTTCCTACTAAAGTAGTTTAAAATACAAAATCAAAAGCCCAATAATAGTTAAAAATCCCCCAAATGGCCTTATTACAAAATTAAAACCCAAATATAAAGTCTTAGAATAAATTTAATGTCATAATCAAAACATCTGCGATCGTGTGGCCACCTCTGAGTCCCTTACGGCTCCAAATCATCTAAGGCTGGGGATTACCTGCACAGTTAAAAGGAAGGGTGAGTTTACGAAAACTCAGTGTATAATCTCCTATTAGTCAAACAGTAAACAATGCATACAGTAACGGTCTGGGCCAAGGCCCTATTCAGTAATAGTACAGTCTGGGCCTTAACCCTATATAGTGACAATGTGGGGCTAAGCCCAAAACAGTATTAGTACAGTGCAGGTATGCAACCCATCCCAATCCAACCAACACACCACCCGTACCAACCAACACACCATGTGGGGATTAAATCGACCCACCTAACACACTAATATCGTAGCGAAGCTGCTAATAACAGTAAACATGGCGTAGCCACTAATATCAAAATACGTGGTAAAGCCACCAGAACAGTAAAAACATGGCAAAGCCACTAGCACAGTGCTTCCTCCAAATCAGAATCCCAACCCCAATGCAAAATGTCATGTCATAAATAATGCGCATGTGCAAGGCCTCATACACAGATACAGTCATATATCAACAAACACTCATCAATCAACCTATCTCTAGGGTATAATGGTCATTTCCATCCATTAGGGGTAAAATAGTAATTTTACCCCTTTAGGAGTATTTTGGTCATTTCACTAATTTCAGGGTCTCGATGTAGATAACGACCTCTCAAAAGGACTACCGTAGCCTCGGGCGACTCAGGTAATCAATATGGCCAAAATGGCGCAAATGGGCCCAAAGCCCATTACTTGCCCAGGTGGGCCCATATGCTCGTGAGGCCCATTTAGCCCATGTTCCATCACGACTATGCAGATTCATAGTCCAATCCGGATATTGTCACTTATCGTGGATTTTAACTGTGTGGGGCCCACTGCCCATTGGGCCCGTACAGCCCATTCTAATCCATTGTGGCCCATAACGGCCCAATCCCACAGAAATGCTCGTGGAGGTCTCTACAATCTGTCGCCCATAGTTTGTGGGCTTGGTTTACCTTACGAGTGATCGCTGACTTGCAAGGCTACAAATGTCGTAGTTTCGGCTTTTGCCGTTTCACAATTATACGGGGGTGTGAATACACACCTTTTTGGAGAGGAAAACGACAATCACCACATGCCCAACCTAAATCCAAAATAACGCTCCAATTTCAGTTTTTAGTTACTCGGGTTAACCACTCTCATAATATCTCTTAATTCCCAACATCAAATACTGCTTACCTTGATAATACAAGTAGGGTCCAAACCACCCCTAACCCACGATCATTCACTTATTGACAATGATCTGTATTAAAGTCCACTTTGTTACACAATCATAAACATAATCCACTTAACCATGTGTACTTCTTACTGAAACAAAGACTAAGAGAGGAGAGTAGCAGTATTCGGCCTACCCCAGCATAAACTACAATCGAGCACATGATGCCACGAACGCACCCTTAATAATAGTCGATCAAAAGAAAAGGGATTAGAAAGGGAGACTAATATAGTATAGCAAAAATAAAGAGAAGTGGCACAACCGCGAACTGACATATTGGAGATAGCAATAGCAAGGCTCAGCTAACGCTAGGAATTCGGCAATCCAAGAGAAAATTCAATTACCTTGACCAAGTAGGAAGAGATTCGGCTAGGTGAGAGGGTATTCGACTAGCACAGAGAAAAACCCAAATGAGTCGAGAGGGAGAGGAGGCAAGAGGGATTCGGTCAAGGCTCCAAGAAGGGAAACGCAGTTAAGAGTAAGAAGGAGAATAAAGAAAGATCAGAAGATGTTCGACCAAGCAAACGAATGGGTGAGGGGAGAGGTGGAGATGTTCGGCCAAAGAAGAGTGTGAAGTGGAGAAAAGAAAAATGGATATCAGAGAAAGGAAGAATTCAGTTAAAGTCTTAGAAGGAAAGAGAGGAAAAAGTCATGTCATTCGGTACAAGGTGGAAAAGAAAGAAGTTGAAACAAGGAATTTCGGCTTAAATCTCGAAAGGCACGAAAGAGAGATCGGCACTAAGGAGAAGATACCAAATTGTCAAAAAGAACAAAAGCCCAAAACAGAAGAGAAAGAAATTGGCACCTTCTCCCACACCAATTGTCGAAAATGCACTCATCCCAATTTTAAACTCCTTGAAAATCTCCAATATTCTCTCCCCTTATCCCTGCTTGATATCCTCCATAATAACCTCTATGACCCATTCAAACTCTCCACCACCAGAGTTCAAATCCAACACCAACTCTTGCCGTCCCCTGGTAGCAAAATAAATGCTCCTTGCTTGCCATGAGATTCGAACCTTGCTCCCACAATAGCCTTGTCATGCCACTTGCCACCAAGCCACAAGGCTTTTTGTGACATAAAATCTCACACACTTAGACATAAGTCCTAACTGCTAACTGCCAGTCTCACTTAAGAATAAAGCCAAAAATTTTACCAAGGCCTAGACTCGAACCCAGGCTTCCAAAACACCCCCAAACATACCCAAATCACGTAGCCAATAAAGCAAACAAGAAATTTGTGTCAAAGAATGCAAAATTTCAGACCTTACATTTTTAGGGAGTTATATGTGAATAGCTAGAATTCGATGGATACAAGATTTCCCAATTAGTTGTGGTCTTGCATATGTTGTAGACACACCATAACTTGAAAAAGCATCCTATTATAAGACCTCTCGAGCTTCCTGTTATATGGTTCTTGTAAGCATCCTGATTGGTAGTGATCCTGCATGTGTTGTGGACTACCGCAGCTCTTTGTGAGTGTCTTGTTATATGATCGGTTGTGATCTTGCATACATTGTGGACACAAACGCAACTCTTTATGAGCATCTTGATGTAGGCTCTTATTGAGCTTCCTGATATGGCTCGCTTGAATATCCTGTTACATGGCTATTGGGAGCTCCCTAATAATAGCTCTTTGGAGTTACCTATTAAGCTTAATGAGCTTCCTGTTTTAAACTCTTATGAGTTTCCTGTTATAGCCCGAATAAGCTTTGTTACATGGCTTACATGAGTATCCTGTTATATGGCTTGAGAGAGTGTTTCCTAATCATGTGCCCTAACTGGGTACCCCTAAAAATGAGTTGACAATTTACAGTATTGTACACTTCAAGTGTATTACATGTGTATCCATCGATATTTTAAATACATTCAACAGGCAAAGTTCTGTCATGGCTAATTTGAACTTGAGAGAATTATCATAGAAATCCATATGTTATACGAAAATATGATAAGAAAAGTATATGTATATGAAAGTTATTACATGATGAGCTCATCATTATTACTTGAAAAGTATTTAGAATTTCATGACTAACTTGCTTGATTGAGTGTATGTGATTAGGCAATTGGTCAATTTATTGGGATGCATGTTATTTACATGATTACTTAATTTGAATATAAACAGTAAGTTAAATTCCTGTTATGCAAGCTTACTAAGAATTAAATTCTTACTTTGCTTTATTTTCCTCTGTTTTATAGTGCTAGGAAGCTCATGAAGGTTGGAATCAGTCGGAGCACCATCACACTATCCTTCAGCTCGTTTTGATATAAATAATAAACTTATTTTGGTATAATGTCATGTATAGGTAACTTGGTCAGTGTTGGAATTTAAATGGTTGAGTGTAATATAGCCATTGGAATGACTAGTGATATGTTTAGTGAATATATATATGAGGTTATAATATGGTTAATATAAGTGTGTTTGATATGGTTAGATTGAATTATGGTAAACATATGTGTCTTATAAAAGGTGAGTTTGAAAATGTTAATGTTGCCTTGGTTTTAACATTTTCAATTGGTTGGTATATATATGCAAGTAATAATGTAGGTACAAGGCAAAATTTGGGTGAGAAATAAGGTTTCGAAATGATCTTATTTTTTTCACACGGGTAGACACACAGGCATGTGTCTTAACCGTGTGTGACACACAGCCATGCGCACAAGCGTGTGGTTTGGTCGTGTGTCCCCTGAATATTAAAAATTAAGACACAGAATGCTCAGAATCGGTCACACAAGCAGAGATACGGGTGTGTGTCTCAGCCGTGTGAAACACACGGCCCAACACATAGGCGTGTGTCTTAGCCGTGTGAATCCTAAACCTCTTTTTAAAAATTAAATTGTCCATACGGCCTAGCATACGGGCGTGTGGCTAATCGTGTGATCCAAGTCAATAGCTACCCTAGTTTGAACACGAGCTGGGACACGGCCGTGTGAGCCATGCGACCGTGTGTCCCTTACACCTAAGAAAAATTTTGAAATTTCCCGAAAACTTTTTTGAGTTTTTGGTTTAGTCTCGATTTGATTCTAATGCTTATTTTGGGCCTTGAGGATCCAATTAAGGGATGATATGATTGATTTCGAATATGAATAGTAAATGAAATAAATTTTCTATAATTGATTTGTAAACTCTGGTAATGCTCTATGACCTTGTTCTGGCGAAGGATAGGGGTTAGGGGTGTCACAATGCCAATTTCTATCAAAGATTTATCAGGGGCTTCTCAAAGATTTCCAAGCCCTTGTTTACTTTATTAGAAAAAAGACACAATCTTTGACTTCAACAAGGCATGCTTGGAAGCCTTCGAATAGCTGAAAAACCGTATAATCTCAACACTAATAATCGTTGCACCATATTGGAATTCTCCTTTTGAATTGATGTTCGATGCTAGCAATTTTGCTGTGGGAACTATGACGGAGCGAAAAAGAAACAAAGTATTCCATCCAATCTATTATGCGAGCAGAATTTTGACAGGAGCCCAATCGAATTATATGTTAACTTAAAAGGAATTACTCACTGTAGTTTGCTTTTGAAAAATTTTGTTCATATCTTATATGTACAAAGGCAACAGTCTACACAGACCATTCAGCCATCAAATAATTACTAGTAAAGAAGGATGCTAAACCAAGGTTAATTCAATGGGTACTTTAACTCCAAGAATTTGACGTTGAGATCAAAGCAGGAAAGGAGTAGAAAATCAAGTGGCATACCATCTATCAAGACTAGAACAGCACAAGGTGTAATACCCCTTACCCGTATTCATTGCCGGAATAGGGTACGAGGTATTACCGGAGTTTACGAATTAATTTTTTTTAGGAAAACTCAATATAATCCCTTTACAGATATCTAACCTTCCCTGGAATATTATATCGAGACCAATCCAAATCAACCAATCCAATTCAACATATTTTCAAGATAATTCATGCATATTTATAAAATAACGTCATCACATACCCAAAACCAGGTTTGTTAACCATACCAATGGCTAACTCTACATTCATTTCACAGAATCATTTACTTTATTAGCTTATACATGCCATTGATTTCCAAAATAAAGTTTCTTTATATACCGAAATCCTGAGGTTGACAGTGTGATGTGTCTCCGACCAAATCCGACCTCCGAGCTCTTAACACTACAAAACAGGGAAAAGTGAAACGGGGTAAGCACTTCGTGCTTAGTAAGCTCATGTAACAAGAATTATACTTACCTAATATTTTCAATACAATACAATAAACATCCATATATCCATTCAATGCATTATTACCCTAATATGCACAAACTCAACATTCAAGTTAGTACAATAATTTCCATGTACCAATAATATATACCATGATTGATGAGCTCGTCAATACCATGATTTCCATTTCCTTGTTATTTTTCCATATTTATCCCGTTGAATTTCTTGGAATTTTTGATGGATTTTCAGAGGTGCACTTTTAGTGTACAATTCCGGGTCTGTCAATTCATATTCATGTGCGCACATTTCCATTTCAAAGAACACACTCCCGCGAACCTCAACCTTGCAGCGAGATTACCAGTCCAGGCTAAATCCCCTGCAACAACAATTACTCTAATGAGCTTGGATCTGAATTACCAGTCCAGGCTAAATTCAGACCCTAATTCAGATTACCCGTCCGGGCTAAATCCATTTTACACATATTCTTTGGGAGGGCTATATCAAGATAGGATCACCCGTCCGGGCTAGATCCTTTTTACCGTCAATTCCTTTTCAGAAATCCATCGAATTTTCCTTTCATTCAAACGGGATTTCTTCCCATTTTATCAAATATATCAATGTTTCATTAATTTTCATACAATGAACACTCAAATCATATTCACATCAATAACATACAATCTCAAGCATTTAAGAATATAATTCAAGTTACACGAACTTACCTTGATACTTGTTTGTAAATAGTAAAAATCTACTAATCCTGAACTTTTTCCTTTCCTCGATCTAGCTTCGTATTTGAATCTTCTGGATCTAAATAAATAAATTTAATTATCAATTTAATACATTTCATGTTCATATGCAACATTCTCTATAATTCAACTATTATTTATAGTTCATTCAAAGCTGTCTACTTGAGTCATAGTCACTAAATTATTTATAACTTCATCTACGAAACTCCAAATTAAGATCTGTTAATTTTCCTTGAAAATAGACTCATATATATTTTTACCATAAAATTATCAGAATTTTTGGTTTAGCCAATCAGTAAAGTTTATTCTTTAAATCCACCCCTGTTCTGTTGTCCAACAGTTCTGACCCTTCTTCACTAAAAATAAATTATATCTTCATACAGAATTCAAATGATGTTCTCGTTTGTTTCTATTAAAAATAGACTCATTCAGAATTATAGAAATAAAAATTTAAGTCCCTAATTATTTTTATTAAATTTTTTATAATTTTTCAAATTCAGAACAGGGGAACCCGAATTCATTCTGACCTTGTCTCACAAAATTCATTATATCTCAAAATTTACAAATCCATTGCTTACAATATTTCTTCTATGAGAAATTAGACTCAATAATATTTAATTCCATATTTTGTTCATCTTCTAATTCGATTCCTACAATTTTTGGTGATTTTTCAAAGTTAGTCTACTACTGCTGTCCAAACTGTTTTTGTGCAAGCTGTTTATTACCATTTTTCCCCTAAGCTTTTAATAAATGATAATTTCGTCCCTACTCAATTAGCCTCTCAATTGAGCTGATTTTTCTCAATTAACATTTTATTCTATCACCTTAAACTAGTTTACAACCTTTAGAAATCAGAATTTCAGCAATAGACTTTAATTCCAAACATTTTCACAATTAGGTCCTAAAAATCAATTTCCATTGAAATTGCCTAATAAAATCATCTCATAAACAAATTAAAGCTTTAATTTCATTCTATTTCATCATAAAATTACAACACTCAACCATGGTGACTTTCAATTTCATCCATGAAATCAAAAACTAATGAATTTAATAGTAGGACCTAGTTGTAAAAGTCTTAGAAACACAAAAATTACAAGAAAAAGGCAAGGATTAACTCACTTGGTGCAAAAATTATGAAATACCAGCTTAGAGAACCCTCCTATGGCGTTTTTATCTGCTGGAATTGAAGAGAAATGAAGAGAAATCTAGATATTTCCTATTTAGTCCTAGCTTTATTTAGTTAATTTTGCAATATTCCAATTTTACCCTTAATTTATCAATTTTTCTGCTGATTTCATACCCTTGCCGTCCAGCCCAAATAAATTTTGGGTCTAATTGCCTTTTAAATCCTTTCTCATTAGACTTTTAAGCTATTTAATCATTCTAGCAACTTTTACACCTATTACAATTTAGTCCTTTTCATTTAATTGACTACCCAAACATTAAAATTTCCTAACGAAATTTTAATACCACATTAATAACATTTCATAAATATTTATAAAATTATTTTTGAGTCGGTTTTACGAGATAGAGGTCTTGATACCTTGTTTTACCCAATTTCTTCAATAATTTCTTTTTCTAACTAATCACTAAATCGATAAAATTTTCCTATCAGTATTTTTATACGATTTTCCTATCATATCAATTTTCAAGCAAAAATATTGAAATAAATTTCTCTTTAAATCGGATCTATGGTTACGAAACCATTGTTCCGATAACCTTGAATTTAGGCCATTACACAAGGTAAACCACTCACTCACTTTTATTAATGAGAATTTCCCGAATGAGTATATCTTCGAGATGAGTCAAACTCATAAAAGTCCATGGTTTGCTAATTATGCAAATTATCTAGCTTGTGGAATAATGCCTTCTAGAATGACATACCAACAAAGGAAGAAATTCCTTCATGATGTCAGGTATTATCTCTGGGAGGAGCTTGTTGTGTTTAAATATTATTCGAACGACAGAAATGTGCAAGTGTACACAATCGCAACAAGTAATAAAGTGACAAGTAAATGTCAAGTTATTATACCTATAGGGACTGTGAAAAGAATTATTTATGAATGCAATTTTAAAAATAATTTGGTGAAGAAAAATATTTTGATTTGAAGAGGTGATTAAAAAGTAGGATTTTAACAAAATAAAATAAATAAAAATAAAATAAAAGTTCCAATGCACGATTTCAAAAGATGATTTTAATCAAGATGACATAATTGTGTTAGATTAATTACATTTCTTAACTTAGAATTATTAAACTCATGTTCATGTTGTTATGAATAAATTCACGACAACTCGATAATTTGCTAATTTTTATGAACATACTTACCTACCAAAATCCATTTATCTCTTGACTATATCACTATATCAATTCAACCGATTAAACAAATTTTAATAAGCAAATGTGTTAATGCACATGCATACTTATGAAATTAAAATAATTTCTCGTACATATCTCGATGCCAATTCAAACAATTAATTCAATGTCATAAGCATATAAAAGATTACGTGAGGTAACAATGTATTTCTACCTTAAAACAATTTAATCACAATAATCTTGCAAGTTATGCAAGGCTAATGTATCGTTAGATACCATTGCCAATTTAACCCTCAGCTACCTTAGATGATTAAACACACACTGATTTAGTATCATGTTAATTAATTACAATTTCAATTCGTTTCAATAATTAATTCATTAGTTTCCTTACAATTGTAATGCAAGAATAACTTAGTCATGGTTTTACTTAATCAAACATCTTACCGAGGACTATAACAACACAAATACAATTTTAATAAATTAAGTAGACAAAATGCAATCAAACTAGCATAAATTAAATTTAAGCCATACTAATTAAATTAAACATATCAACATCACAAATACTCATAGACATGTTCATCATAACAACAAAATTAAAAGGATAGGGAACAAGAATCAAATTTGGTGTTTCTCTGAGGCTTGACTAGTTTGCTCAGCTCCTCCTTGTCTGCTGTTCTTGTTGAACTGAGGCTTCCATGAACACTTGAATACTATTCCAAATGGTTGTTTAATGAATCTTTTTCAAGACGTGAAATCGGTAAGGGAATGAGGGAAGAAAATGAAGAACAATGGAAAGGAATGAAGAGAGAAAAGTGAACGAAAAGTGAAGAAAAGAATAAGTTTGAGATGTGTTTGAAGTGAGCAGAAAAGTGAGGTATTTATAGGTTGATATGGCTGCTAAAATTAGCAAAAATCAACAGCCATAGAGTCCCTCCATGGCTGGCCACACATGTGGCAAGTTTGAAGGTTTCAAACTTACTATTTTAAGGTAGGGGCAAATCTAGAAAGGCATAAATAATGGAGGGGTTTGAAGGAAATTTGAAGGATTCTTCAAGGGCTATTTGCAAGACAAATAATCAGCCAAACAAGCTGATTGGGTCAGCATGTGGGATGATGTAACAACCCGATTTTGGGCCTAGTTGAAATAGTGGTTTCGAGACCACAAATTTGACGAGGAAAAATTTATTTTTATGATATTTTTATGGTCTATGATTTTACAGAATGATTTCGTGAAAATTCTATTCAAAAATTTCAACATTTGGGCACTCAATTTAGTCAAAATGACTAAATCGTAAAAAGTGCAAAACTTGAGTTCTAGAAGCTAGAGGTGTCTAGTTGCTATGAAATTTTAAATTGGAGGTCCTTAAATGGTAATTAGACCATTGGTTGATTTGTTTGACAAAAATGGACATGAAATAGGTGAAATAGAATATTTTTAAGTTAGGGGCATTTTGGTTTTTTAGTAATTAAAATGAATTAAAAATAAATTTAAAAGCCAATTTTTGTCCATCTTCAACCCCCTGGTCGAAGCTTGCATGGAGAAACCGTGGCTAGGTTTTTCAAGCTTCCAAGCTCGATTGTAAGTCCGTTCTAGCCCCATTTTTAATGATTTTTACGTTTTTAAAATCCTCGTAACAAGATCTATCTATTTCTACCATTTATTTGAGCTAGGTTTGATGTATAAAAATTTACCCATGTGTGACATGCACTTGTTTTGATGTTTCATGGTAGATTATGAAAGTTTGATGTGTAAGAAACGACTTTTACTAAGTGGTTTCGGTGAAAACGTCCAAAATGACTAAATTGTAAAAGTTATAAAATATGTAGTAAAAGTGTGTTTTAATGGAAATTGTGGGCTGTTATAGTTATGAAAATGATTCAACTAGGATTGTATGTTAACAAAATTAAATAAAAATCATTTTACGAGCCTAGGGGAAAAAGTGTAAATATGATAAAGTTTAAGGGCAAAATGTAATTTTTCCATAATATGATTTTTGGGTCACATTGAATAATGTGACTAGTAAGTGGGCTAAATGTGATGTTATAGATCAAAGAAAATGAGGTTTGGACCTAGAACGGGGGAAAATGAGAAATTGACGGTTAAGTCCCTTTTTGCCATTTTGGTATTGAGATAGGTTCATACGTGAATAATGCATTATTATGTTTTTATTTTAAATATTGTAAATGCTTCATTAATGTGTGGAATGAATAACTAATTCTATGGATACAATCGACAAGTTCCGACAAGAAATAGAAAATCCCGTATGAACCTTAGGAATATTTTAGGATACAAGTGACATGTCACTAGGAACCATGTGATTTATGAGCTCATGAGATATGTGATATATGTTTATGTGGCTTCGGGTGTTGGTCTTGTATGTCCTACAGGTGGCTTGGTAGTCCGGCATGTGTTAAGGATACCTGACAGCTTGTGTGAGTAGCCCATGTAGCTACGTCTTGACCAATAGCTTGTGTTAGTAGACCCTTGAGTAGCTCGAGAATGAGCTTTTACGTGTTATGTGATATGAGGTAGCTTTAGCTACTTACGTGGCACTTATGTTCTAGCCTTCCGTGTATCCAATAGTATTTCGAGTGTTCAACGGGTAAATCAAAGATGAGTATGAGAATGAAAATACTACGAGTAAACAGGCATGTACGTAAGCCTATAATTGTAAATTCATGATTACTGTAGAAATAATTGTTTATTACCCATTGTGATTGATAGTGTACATACTTATGATTTTGGATATATGATAAATATAAATGATGATTACGAGTTAGGCTTTTGGGCCGAATTGTGATGTGATCCAATATGTTTACATGTTTAAATTGTATTTCAACAGGTATGTTAAGAACGAGAAAGTATGTGACTATATTACGAGGGGTACAGGTATGTACACTGAACTCATGTGAAGTGAATTTGGTATATGATGAATTCTTGGTAAGAATGTACACGAACAAGTTATGCTTGTGAAACACTGATAACCTTGTGACAAATGATCTACATTTATGATGAATGGATGCATGATAAGATTTGATAATGATTATGTGATAGGCTTATGAGCCTAATTGATTTGTGATATAGTACGGTTCATTTATTTAAATTGTGTTTCATTAGATATGTGGAAAAGAAAGACAAGCATAATTGTTGAATAAAGTCATTGTAAGAATACAGTAAGATAAGAGCTTAGACAAGTGAAAGGTGGTTGAACTATATGTTGAAATTATGATTACTCATAAATAATGTGCATGTGATTAAGAGGATGGAAATAACTTGTTAATTAATGTGATATGTTATAATGGTGAGACTATAGTGGCTAGGCTAATGCCAAGGCATGCAAATGGTGTTTATGAGTTAAAGAAGTAAGCACTACGAACGAATAAGTGGAAATCTTAAGATTTATTGTCAATTGTAATAATAGTATTCTTATAGATGGATAAAGTAGATGAATGTTAATAGTTGTTATTTATTTGCATATGAACTTATTAAGTTTAAAGCTTACTCCCCTTCCTTTCACATCTCTTATAGGTTAATTTAGCTAGCTCAGGTTGGAGCCTATCGGAGATGCCATCACACTATCAAACTATCATTGGGTATAAGTGAACGCAAATATTTTTAAGCTTATGGCATGTATAGGGACTTTGTCTTTTGATTAATTATGTCATTATTAAGTTGGCCAAGTATGTTGGCTTATAATTATTTGGTGATTCATTTTGTATATGGCCATGAGATGTGGCTCATATTGTTTATTGGGTTGTAAACTTATTCATATATGCATGCATGTGCCTATGCAATTGTGATATGGTTGGTTGTTGTGTGTTGTGATGAAATGTGTTGTCACTATGAATATTTGATGATGGAATTGTGGATGAATGGCATGATGATAGCTAAGGCATGAGTATGTTAAATAGAAGTATTCTACAACTCTTAGTGCATGTAAACTTATAAATTTGGCTTGACAAAGTATGAAGTCCTATGCATGTATTAGTAAAGATGAAATGATCATGATCATGTCTTGTTTGTGTATGTTTATTGCTCGATTATGCCATATTAATTTCCTTTGAAGTCATGTATGTGTTTGTGCAAATAAGGGTGGCAATTAGCATGGAAAATAGCCTTAAAGTTATCCACACGGGCAGACACACAGGCATGTGTCTAGGCGGTGTGTGACACACAGTCTGCCCCATAGGCGTGTGTTCCTACTATGTGTCCCCTGCACTCTAATTAGGTAAAACATAATGGCCAGTAGTAAACATATGGGCAGAGACACAGCCGTGTGTCTTAGCCGTGTGATCCTATTTTGTTGATGACATCATACACAAAAAGTGATACGGGCTGAGGACATGGGCGTGTCCCAAGCCACACGGTCGTGTGTGACCACACGGGCATGTAACTCCCCAAAATAAGAAAATTTTCTAAGTGTTGTATAAGTTCTGAAAGTTCTAGGTTTAGTCCTGAACCACACCCAATGCATGTTTTGGGCCTCATGGGCCTGTATAAAGGAAAATATGCATGTGTATGAATGGTTTTAAATTGAATGAAATTTTATGGCCCGGTTTTTATGATTGGTTATGTTTAAGTCCGATAATGCCTCGTATCCTGCCCGGCATCAGACACGGGTAAAGGGTGTTATAGATGGTTTTAGGCTGCCCAGTGCTCAGTTGGATCAGTTTACTCGGTTTAGCTCAACTAGGCCACTTTTCATAATTAATTAATAGTAATTTATTTAACCCAAATTAAATTGGATTAAAATTAAAATTAATTATATTATGAATTAATATACATAATTTGGACAGTCTTACGTTAAAAAATTAATTCGCCTTGATGCTTCAAAATTCATCTAGTTTTTGAGCTTTTAGTAGTGTCTGTCGAGCTGTTTTTTTCCCTTTGTGCAAATCTGCCAAAAATAATCAAAATTTGATATAAAATTAATTAAAATTCAACATGTTCATAATTTGAGTGTAATTTAATTATTATTTATTTTTTGACAAGAATTTTACTGAAACTGCATGAATTTGAGTTAAAAAGGGCATGAAAAAGTGTGTATATTTTCGTGTTTCCAATTATGCAGATCATATAATTAGGAAATATGTAACTGAGAGAAAAATAACCGAGATCCTAAATCAGTGCCACTTATCCCAAAGTAGGAGCCATTTTGCAGGTTCCCGCACTGTAGCAAAAATTTTGCAAGCGGGATTCTTCTGGCTAACTTTATTTAAAGATGTGTATGCTTATATCAAGAATTGTGATCAATGGAAAAGGATTAGAAGTATATCAAGGAGAAACGAGATGCCCTTAACAAACAGACTAAAGGTTGAATTATTTGACGTTTGGGGCATAGACTTTTTAATTCTATTTCCTTTGTCTTATGGTAACAGGTACACTTGGTAGTTGTGGATTATGTATCCAAATGGGTGGAAGCTAAGGCATACCTAACAAACAATGCAAAGGTAGTAAGCATGTATTTACAAGGTTCGAGACTCCTAGAGCTATAATTAGCGATGAAGGTTCCCACTTTGTAAATAAATGGCTTAAATGGTTGCTTGACAAATATGACATGAAACAGAAAGTGGTCATTAATCATTCACAAACAAATAGGCAGGTTGAGCTTGCAAATCATGAAATCAAAGGAATCTAAGAGAAAGTAGTACATCCAAACAAAAAATATTGGTCTCAGAAATTTAATGATGCTCTATAGGCTTATCGAACAGCTTATAAGACACCGTCACGAATGACTCCCTATCGGTTAGTCTTCAGAAAAGACTGTCATTTACCATTGAAATTGGAGAACAGAGCTCACTGGGCTTTATAAAAATTAAATCTAGACCTGAAGCACGCTGGTGAAATAAAGATGCTGCAATCGATGAGTTAGAGGAGTTGAGGATGTTTTCATACGAGAATGCCAAGATCTTCAAAGAAAAGAACAAACAATGACAAGACAAACATATACAACCTCAAGAATTCATAGAAGGTCAAAAAGTCTTGTTTTTCAAATCGAGATTGAGGTTATTTCCAAGAAAACTCAAATCACGATGATTGGGACCATACATCATTCAAAAAGTCTATCCATATAGAGCTGTCGAACTACAAGACAAAAGAGGAGGTACATTTAAGGTTAATGGGCAACATCTCAAGCATTATTAGGACGGTAAAGTTGAGTAAAATCAAATTTCATTCAACTTGAACAACCCCTAAACCTGTATTTAAAATTTTCATTTAATAAAAGGCATTTTTGGAATAAATTTTCTCGAATAAGTACATTCAATTAAATTTTGTTTAAGGAGATTTGATTTTAAGTGGAACTGCTTGTGACCTCTCTAATTTTTCCTAGGAATTTAATTTATTGTAATTTTCTAAGAATATATTTGTCTAAGTACCTCCTGAATTTTATTTCATTTTGACATTATTCTGAATAAAAGGGTCAAGTTTGACCCAACTCTTAATTTCTAAGTTTTATAGTTTAAGCTGATAGACAATTATGTGTTGAAATTGGGCTTAAACCCTAATTAATTGCAAAAGAGCAAAACCCACCCCACTAAAACCTAATGGTGTTGTAACCCCTATCCTAAAATATCCCAAAAATTTAAAAATTTCATCACATGCTACCCTTTTAAATTCAAACATTTTTAACCATCTTTATCTTTATCTCTCCCTAGTTAAATGATATTCAAACTCTCCCTATATCAACCTTCCATCATTTACATAATTTTCACAACCAAAAGCATTTGTTGTTATCTCTCTCTTTCTCTATTCTCCCTTTCTTCCTTTGGTGCCACACCCTAATTTTCTTTCTAAAAGTTTCCATTTTATTTCACAAATCTTACCCTAAAATCCCATATTCCTTTTCACAAATCTCCTCATACTTCTTTTGCAAGTTAAGTCCCAAAATCCCAACACCTTGTGCCACACAACACCATTTCCGTACATTCCTGCTAGGTTTTCAACTTACCTTAAAATTTTGTTATCATTTTATCTTTTTCGTGCCGACTACAAGAAATACAAAAAAAAAAACATGTCACGCAAAAGAACATGTCCTCCCAAGGCCTCTTCCAAGACTCCAATCTGGGTTCACGAAGATGAAGTACAAGAAATGTTCGATTCTATTTTTTGGACTCAATCAATATGGTCGAAAAAATGATTCAAACTAAGAAGCACCAATAGTACTATCATGCCACTAGCCATTTAGAAAATAGTGGAGGCCCGCAAATGGTACATATTCTATGAGAATGGGACACCTCCTGAAAAAGAGTTGGTACGGGAGTTCTATCCAAATTTGTTCCCGACAGATGCATCAGAAATTCTTATCCACAAGAAAAAGGTACCTCTAACTTCTGAATCCATTAATAACTTTCTTGAACTACCCAATGTTTAAGAAAATGAGTATTCCATAATGTTGAAAAATGTCAACTCGGATTTGCTTCAAGAAGCACTTGCAGCAGTTGCGAAACCAAGATCTAAATGAATAGTAAAAAAAAATTGGTAGTCATACTTGCAAGAAAGAATACCTAAAACCTATTGCAAAGGTATGGTTCTACTTTTTACGATTTAGTTTCATGCCAACCTTACTCGTTCCACCATCTTAATGGAACACATGCTTCTGTTATATGCTACCATGATAGCAAAGTCTGTTAATGTGGGGAAGATTATCGTGAAAGAAATCAAAGAATATGATAAGAAATGAGTAGGGCATGCCTTTTTCCTATCACTAACCACTTTACTATGCTTGCAAGCACGTCTACAAGTCAACCTCAAAGGTCCATATCCTTAAGGATGCATAACAGAGCATGACATTGCAAGAGTGATGGAGGATGCTGAACTAGAAGAAGAAATAGAGAACCTGAACTTGATGAATCTGCTAACATGGCTCAACCAACCAGAGTGTCTGAAGATGCTAGGTCGTCCAATCCGACACCTGTCAAAGAATCAGACTAGACAACTAATATAAACATGCTGAAATCTTCGCATCATCAGCAAACAAACCTTTTGGAAATATGCCAAAACTAAGGATAATTCCATACAAAATGCTTTTAAGAATTTCTCAGATAATCCTCTTTCTTTTGTACCTGAATTTCCAGATGATATTTTGGAGCCAAGGTCAAACAAGTTAAAGGAAGAAGAGTATGTGATGCCTTACAAAGATTAGAAGAAGGAATAAGCAGCAGAATGGGATGGGAGTGTTAAAGTCAGTCAATAAAAATGGGGTTATTAATTTCTTTCTCAGTTATTTTTAGAAAACAATTTATGATTATTAGTTAGTTTTATTTATGCATTAATAATACTTTGCAAGGATGAATAAAAATTGTTGTTGTTTTTCATTTATTAATGCTCTCGTATGAAATAAAGGAGTGTGGTAATGCGAATGTGCATGTCTAGGATTGAATCTGACAAGAAAAGACTTGGTACTTAAGTAGTTTTCATGACTCACTTCTCTTTTCTAGATCCTACTTGGTGCATAGTTCAAATTCACTTCTTTGTGCGTCGCAATGAGGACATTGCTTTCCTTAAGTGGGGGAGGATAATGTTGTAGAATTTCTTTGAGAACATAATTTCACACATATTTTTTATTTTAATAAATTAATGCTCAGAAAAAAAATTATCAATAGAGTTAGCTCGAATGCGAGTATAATTTTTGATTTTTTAACTCAAGTTTTTTCTAAATTATGTTAATTTAAGTTATGATATGATTATGTTCTAAGTAATAGTATGTAATTTTTTCCGTGAAAGTTTTGATTTCTTTTAAGAATAGTTAGGCATGCTTGAAGGTTTAAGTTTTTAGAATTGTCTTAGTAACTTTCTTAAGGCGAAACCTTAGGAGGCATAAGAGTTTGGAAATGATTTAGGCACACTTTTTCTTTGGATCATTTATCCCATATTAATAACTATTCCTTGAAACTTACTTTTAGCTTTATGGTTTATTTTTATTGTTTCACCCTTACATTAAGCTAGTTTCTATAAATTTTCCCTTTCATCAAAATTTAACCTTACTTATCTTAGTAAATCAAGTTTGGGGGAGAATTCAGAAAGATTTCATTTTGTTCAAAAAAAATTCTCAAAAAGGTATTATTGAACATAGTTTCAAGTTAAGTCAAGCGGGGATTAAAATCATCTTAAGGTAGGATTGGGTACGGATGTTTGAAGTAAGCTTAGTTGAGATTAATTGAGCTAAAAAATTATTTCTCTTTATCCATACCTTAAGCCAGCCCCATTACAATCTTATTGAAGACCTATTGATCTTGATAACATGTCGAGTACATTAGTGGAGAGAAATTACTAAGTTCAGCATATGAAGACCACTATTAAACCTTGGGACTTTTTTGCTTAATTAGAATAAGGAATAATAAATTGAATGGTGAAGATTAACATGTGACTATGAGGGACATATAAGGTCATGATCCCGGTTAATATCTTTCTACTTTATTGGTGTTAGATGTTGAAATAATACTTGCATGTGAGCGACTTGTTAACAAAAAGAGTTTGTGGGAATACTTTTATTAAAGCATGATTATGTAGAAATTTAATTTGATTAGAGATAACGTTACAAGGTTGTGATTGCAAATTTGGTGAATTTGCATGAGTTATTACTCAGGAAGAGCAATGAATTAAGCTTTGGGGGTGTAATAGCTATAAAATTATAGTTATCTATAGCACTTTCTAGCTTGTAATACTTGCAATTTTTGAGTAATTGATAGCAAAATTTGTGAATTTTATTCATTATTTTTTAAATTGGATAAAAATATAATATATATATATATATTTACTCAATTTCATGTTAAGTTTACTTAATTTGTATTATTTTTTCAATTTTGGACTAGTTTGTGTAGCAGAAAAATTTTTAGCCCTACAGGTCACCCGTTAAGGTCCTGCACTACATCAAGTAAAGAAATTGAGTAATTATTCAGCATAGGGACGTCCCAAAAAATTATTAAAAATATTATTTGGACTTTCAGCAAATTAATTCACAATAATTTTGATCGGGAAGTAGAATGCTTGAAGTTAAAAAGGCTCGAAGAAATTTCTACGTGAAAAGGATGCAAGTGTGCACCATGAAGGCCCAATTTGCAATCAAATTACAGTAGGCCCAAACCACACCTATAGCTGCCCAACACAACTCAAATTTTCTGATTTTAATTATTTTCAAAACAACCCAAAATTTTCTTTAATCTTAGCGTCACCCTTCCACTTTTCACTCTTCACATTTTAAGCATATAGCTAAAAATAACTTAACAAAAAAAAAACCACCCATCTCCACTTCCCAAGGTCGGCCATGGAAGAGAGAAAAAAAGGGGGGTTGCTACCATTTTTAGCAAATTCTCAAGCCTCCCTCTAGTATAAATAACCCCCTCCTATCACTTCTCAAATCATCCCTTCACATCTCAATATTCTCTCATTCTCTCTTTCTCTTCCACCCATAGAGCTTGAGTTCTCTAGTTTCATTTTTTTCTTTATTTAGTTCAAAGGTTAAGCAGTTCTCAAGTGAAGAAAAACTTCTCTTGGTCAGAAACTTTGAGGAGAAATTGGCAGAAGAGCATCCACAAAAATTGGAGGAAGCCACCACGATCGGTTCTCAAGAAACCACTGAAATCATCGAGAAGTCTTCTTCTTCAATCTTTATTTTTCCTCTTGTTTATTCAACATGCTTGCAAATTTCTTTGATTTTTCCCATTGAAAATGATCAATTAATTGTGTTTTAGTTGGAATGATTCCATCAATTTGATTGATGTTCATAATATTTTTGTGCCTTAGTTATTCATGCTTTCAATTAAAATCACTTATGTATTTCATACATTAAAATGTGTTTGAATGGATTAGAATTAGTTGCTCAGCCCTAACCAGATAACGATTAATGGACACAATAATTGAAAGATGCATGCTTAATTTAAGTCTTAACCCGATTAAATTAAAGGTTCATAATAACCCTAACGAGCTCTTCTACTTTGCATAACTTTAGATTTATGTGATTAAATTGTTTCAAACCTAATCCATCCCTGCTACATCACATAAATCCTAAGAAATTAGTTAAATATGGACATAGAAATATACATGTTGTAGACACTCAATTTTGCCCGGCCCATTTTAGTATTTAAAATAATAAACCCCAAAAAAATGAAGTCCAAGTTCAGTCCAGAATTACAAATATAATTTGGCCCGATCGGAATGGCCCATTACTTGAAAAGATTTGAGGTCCATCTACAAGCTTGACTCATATGGAAATATAATCTTCAATGATATGTAATCTTAGATATGATACAATCTTAAATATGATTGCAATCTTAGATATGATAGAATCTTAAATATGATTGCAATCTTAGATATGATACAATCTTAGATATGATTGCAATCTTAGATATGATATACAATCTTAGAAGATATGATTTTGTAATCTTGGAGATTTAATTTGTAGATATCCTTTGATCTTAACTGTTGATGTAATTGATCTGTACCGTTGGATTTGGGGAGGTTCAACTATAAATAGAGGCCTCTCCCTTCATTGTAAAAGACTTGAGTTTTGGGAAGCAATAAGAATTCTTGAAGAGCATTCACTCAAATTTCTCTCCCTCTTGCGTTCTTACTCTCTGTGGTTTGTTCTTATTTTATTCTTCGTCTATCTTAGTTTTCATCTCTTTTTATTTTAATTTCTTCATTTTCCAAATATGTATATCTTTTCCTATCTTTTATACATTTGATTATGTATTTTATATATCATAATATTTAACCTTTTTATATAGTTTATTTTCAAATATATATTTTCTATGCATGTATATATTATATAATCATTTCATTATAAATATAAATTATTTTACATATTTGATATTTTATACATTATTTTTCTAGACCAATATATTTTATATTTTTTATATAATTATTATTCTTATAAATATATTTTTTTATTATATATTATATTTTAAATTTATTATTAAATATCACATTTTTTATTTGCTCATTCTATTTATCAATTGTTTATATTATACATATATTTTTAAAACTTATGTTTTTTTATTATTATACAATATTTGTTTTTACTTTAGCATTAATGTATTATTGTTATGTTATGTATTTCATATGTTATGTAATATCTTAGACTTTTATAATTTACTTTCAAATGCATATTTTTATATATGTACATTGATATATTGTATTATATGCATCATTTTATTTATTAATCCATTCATGTGTACATTAAATTATTGGATTTTATATTTTATGTAGATTCTATTTATCCATTTGCTATGCATGTCATCTATTTTTACTCATACATATTTTACACATTAATATTTACCATGTTTTTTATATTATTTAATGTTTTATTTATGATATATTGTATATAATTAGTGCATTTATTATGTTTTGTTTTTGGTATATTCCTATTTGCTTAGCATGATTATTTTTATTATTCTATTTTACCCTCTATATAGTGATTGCATTTATATAAAGTGTTATAATACTTTATAATATACGCTATTTGAATATCTATGTTTCGTAATATAGAATTGTCACTCTAAAAGGTCATTTAAAACAATGTTTTGATACGAGTGAACCCAAATTTTCAAAATCAAAGTATTTTAAAGAGGATTATATCTTAAAATTTTTTAAATTTCCGACATTAAAGACATTTGATAATCAATTAGGTACTAATTTTTGGGCGTTACGAGGGTGCTAATCCTTCCTCGTACGTAACCGGCTCCCGAACCCATTCTTTTATTTCGTGGACCAGAATTAATGATTTTAAAAGAAAATATTTTAAAGGTGATCCAATCACACCTAAAAAGATTGGTGGCGACTCTCGTTTTCATTTTTTAAAATCGATTCCCATTTTCCAAAACTCGATTTGAAAATGGTTTCGACAGCTTGGCGACTCCACTGGGGACTAATAAGAGAGTCAAGCCGTGTAATTGATTATCTCTTGTCTTAATGTCGGAAATTAAAATCTTCTTTGCATTACATGTGTTTGTGTTATTGTATGTGTTGCTATATTCTAATGCGCATTACATTTGCATGACCGTTGTGGTCACACCCTTAAGTGAGAGTGAGAAGCTACACCTTCGTGAGGTTTTCGCCTCCGTGCAGGATATTGGATCACTTTCGGGATACATCTGTACCTATGGTTTCGTGAGATTTTCATCTCCGTGTATCCATAGGGAAATGTGTCCCCCTGAACTGAACTCGATTCAAATGAGCCTATAATGGATGAGGATTGAGGAATCTGCTGGTTCAGGTACCTCAACTTTAGAACTAAACCACATATAGAAGGATCGTAAGAGCTCAACCTAGATAGAATTATACCGTAATTATTACCCTTGCAGGTTATCTTTGAGTTTATTGTTATCATGTGATACTAACTATCTCCTTTCTTTTGTTGCATATCATTTTGCATTTAAAAGGTATCGATTTTCGGTCAGTTTCTAAGTTAGAGAGTTTTATTATGGAGAACAGACTTCTTGATAGAGTGGAAGACAACGCTAACGTCCATATATGGTCAGAGCAAACTCAGTTAGTAAAGGAAAATAGTCTAGCCATGGGATATGAGTCAGAGCTGTCAAACTACATTCGTATCACACAGGATAATCAGCATGAGTTAAAGGAAATATAGGATCAATGGGGTAGCGAAGCCAAGCAGTTGTTTTACAACAACCATGGGGACTTGCAGTACTTGCTTGACTTGGGAATAGACGAGAATTGGTTTCGGGCCATCACTCAGTATTGGAATCTTGTATACAGTTGCTTTACGTTTGGAAAAGCCTATATGGTACCCGTGGTGGAGGAATATTCAACTTTGTGGCGTTGTCCTACAACTCAAGTTGATAAAGTTTACTCAAGGGCTAATTGTATTCCAACTTTTGTGAGGAAGTTGATGAATGTCATAGGAAGAGGGAGTGAGCTAAAATGGAAAGAGCAGGAGGGAAAAGGGGCAGTCTTGGAATTCCTGCCTCTTCCGCCACTAGTGCGTCTTAATGTTGTTTCCAATCAAAGCAGAATTGGATACGAAGAAGATTGTTCGACACTCTATGGCAAGGCGTGCTGCAGGGCAAAAGGTAATGTACTCACCAATCATTTTAAGGTGAACAAGAAGAGTATTGATGGACATTTCCACCATTACAACATTTCTCTTTCATAGGAAGATGGTTGATGGTAAGAGTGTTGGAAGAAAAGTGATTGACAGAATGCACGGACCTACAAAGGTGAGTTGGATGGAAAGAATTGTGCCTATGATAGTAAAAGGCTTATTTATTATAGGGCCAAACAACAAGCATGAGTTCACTATGTTGCATTTATCATAGATAATGGAAATGCAAGCCCTGATGATCTGTCAAAATGGATGCAAAAGAATGAGATTAAAGAAGTCCATATCATTTAAAAGACCTTTAAAGTAGAGATTAACTATACTGAGAAGATACCTATCTAAGCATTTCAAAATGCTTTGCGTGGACAGGAATCTGAAAGATCTCAAGAAACCCTAAAGGTGTTGGATATCATTTTAAGGTAGCATGTTAAGCAGGAATGCCCACTTGTTTGCCAGTCTTTCTTTCAAGATAATCAGAACAACTTCGCAGAAATTGGAAGAGGTGTCCATAGATTTAGGGATTATCTTATGGGTGAAGCCATAGCTCAAATTCGGGATGGTAGTAGATCATTTACGGATCATGAAGGTACAAGCTGATACATTGAGCACAGTCAGATCATTGTCAAGAGTTAGCTTTGTTGAGTTAAAACTTTGGGCCATGGGACGAAGGCGTATTTGTAATCCATTCATATGTAAAGATATTCTTTTTCTAAATAAAGTTTTCTAAATGAAATTAAGTCGAGATCGATACCTTTTTGCATTCATGCATTTGTATTACATCACATTGCATTATATGCATTTAAATTATAAAAAGACCATAATTAGTTAAAGTTATTAAAAAAGAAAGAAAAAGAGAGAGAGAGAGAAGAGGGTCACGACTAAGTGAAAAAGAGACGTTCCCTTACATATCCCTGACTTTTGTGTCAAGAGGGATAGCTTACCCGGAGAAGGGGGTGTTTGGAAATGAAAATAATCCCATCAATGTCATACATGAGGAATGGACTGAACAAAGAAACCTTGAGGGCATTCGCCCTTACGAACCGGGAAGTTCTTTAAACAATTGGACTACAGAAGAACTTCCTGTAATCTTTAGGAATTTTATGGAGTAATATTCAGAACACTCTTGTTGCTCTAAAGCCTAGGAGTAATGAGATTTCTTTTGAGAAGTGGGCTCATGTTCAGACATTTTTATTTTCAATAAAACATACTTTTATTATTTATCCGAGTAAATATTCTTTCATTCTGATTCTTTTGACCTTTGACATTCTTTATAAATTTTCATTTCATGTAAATAGTCATTTTTGAATTCATTTATTCCTTTTATATTCTTTTGTGTGCCTATCATAGATCCCTAGATATCAATGACACTGGCAACGATACTACAGATTCAGAGTTCCTTTTGAGAGCGATATGTGTTTAGAGGAATCTCAGTACTTTGAAGGTGACAGAAATTGTGACTTGTTTTTGAATTTGTTGAAAATGGTTTTTACCCCATGAAGTGGTGGTAAGAAATATAGCCTTAGAGGAAGGAAAGATTGCGAAATTGGAATTAGCTGAGGAGACAAAACAAGACCTTGTTGAGACTATTATGGGAATTCAAAAATATGGTCCAAAGACACATGCAGGAGGATTTGCAATTGCCAGGATAAACATGAGGTTTTGGGGCACTGTTGGTCCACCATGGAAAGGGATTGCATCAGTTGTACAATGTATGCCAAATTTAAAGGAGTAAAGACTTATGGGGCATGTATGTTATGGGCCCGAGCTCATCAAAAGTTTCAAGCTGACAATGACTCATCTTTGTAGACGTCAACTACTCCATTAAGAGGGGGAGATAGCTTCATATGCCAATATTACAAAGTCAAAAGTCATCTATTTCAAAAAAAAAAGATTATATATAACTGCACAATGCCAAAAGTTTGCAGTCTTTTCAAAGATAATGCGCCATACCACAGTACAACAAAGGTTGCCAAAAGAAAAGAAAAAAAAGAAAAAAACAAATTACAAAAAATGACCGAGACTGGTAAAAATTGGCATAAGAAACTACCGCCTACTCTCTATGCTTACGCTGGGGAAAACACCTTCAATTCCAGTTGTTTCAAAGGTTCCAACCATCATCCTTGGAATGGGTGCATTGTTTGGCTTTCCTGAGCAGTCTGATGTACCGTCAATAGCTGCGATGGTTAGCTCCAGGCGGTGGCCATTGATTTTTAGCTATGGGGCATCAGGCCATACACAGTCTCTGAAGCTTAAAATGATAGATTCTTTCTTCAAAACCAGTTTCTGACAAAGTTGATGACGGTATCATGAAGGAAGCTCTCTTAGACTTCTATACAAGTTCAGAGAAGAGGAAACCTGATCAAATCATTATTTTCAGGGAGAGGGTTAGCGAGTCTCAATTCAATCAAGTTTTGATCAAGTTATTGAGGCTTGCAAGTTCCTTGGCGAGAAGTGGAACCCTAAAGATTGTGGTTATTATTGTACGAAAAACCATCATACCAAGTTATTTTCAGCAGGGATCTCCTGACAATGTGCTACATGGTACTGTCATTGACAACAAAGTATGTCATCCAAAGAACAATGATTTTTACCTTGGTACCCATGCTGGAATGATTGGAATCACGAGGCAGACCCACTATCATGTTCTCTTAGACCAGGCTGGGTTTTCGGTTGATGATCTGCAAGAGTTTGTTCATTCTCTATCCTACATGTATCAAAGGAGCACTACAGCCGTATTTGTTGTGCCTCCTATTTGCTACGCTCATTTGGCAGCTTCACAGTTGGGGACAATTTATGAAGATTAGGGATGCTTCAGAAACATCATCGAGTCATGGTGGGATGTATGCTCCAGGAGTAATCTCTGTACCTTAGCTTTCCAGGTTGAAGGATAAAGTTAGTAATTTCATTCTTGTCTGCTGAGAATCATTGAACCATCTTTTTGTAGGGTTTGACAAACAACAGCCAGGACGGCTGCTAGGATAATCCCTTTCTCATGGGTTTATGAATCAAGATTTTTCCTCCAAGTTTTGATGGAGTCAAGAATTGAATACCTTTAGTAAACTTAACTTGAAAATATTCATCCTAAGCAAATGTACCAAGAATCGATGACACAGACTTATGACAAAGAAGGTTCGTCCAAAAGAATCTCATAAAGGAAACCTTGCAAAAGGATGCCGAATTGGGAAGGGCCATATGTTACGAAGAGGGCTTTCTCTAGAGGTGCATTAATTTTGACAAGAAATGGATAGGAAGAATTTATCTGATCCAGTGAATTCGGACTCAGTCAAAGAGTACTTTGTCTGAAGGAGAAGGGAAGCCAAGGTGAAAACCCGCAAAGGGCACTTTAGGACTTCTATTTCAAAAAAAAAAGAAAAAGAAAAAAAAATAAAGAGAAAAAAGAAAAAATGGAGAGGCCAAGGTGAAAACCCGCAAAAGGCGCCTTGAGACCAAAGGGGTTTTGAGTTGAAAACCCGAAAGAGCAGCTCAAATTTGGAAAGTCATGCAGTGACCTTGCTATACCGGATTCGACGAGAAGTGAAGTATGTTACATATCGAGGCATCAACGAATTACTTTGGATCTTTTAAACACATGTTGAACTCAAGAAAGTCTTCATGGAGCTGGTGTATAGACGCTCAAGCGGCGATATCTGGGGCATCTGATTTTTTTTGTCCTATTTACTATCTTTGGATTCTCTTTCTTCTCAAAGATAGATTCCTAGATTAACCTCCTTTGTCTTTTTGATAAATCATTATCCTCAAGATCAATTTATTCGTTCCATTATTCATAAAGTGTGTTGCATAGAAATAATGATTGATGAACTAAATATCTTTACAAACGAAGTTTTGCATATTACTCTGGAAATTTCTAGATAATACAAGAAACTGAAACAAGACAATTGTTTAAAGAATTTCCATATTTGAGGGTCGGATGTACTCGGGGAGATTTCTTCTTCAGTCTAAAAGGTGGTGGGACATTTTAAATTGATCTTAAGAAAGGATCATTTCATAAACATCTCCAGCAGGTCACAACATTTGGAGAATGGCACAATAGGACTAAGTTATTCAAAGCATACAAGCAGAGTATGATTGATACATCAAGAAGTATAAAGTTAAAACTTCGATGAGGGAATGAGTGATGACGCCCGAAATAAGGGTCATATTCATAACATTTTGTATTATAACATGTCTAATTAGGAGAATTTGACTCACTCCGATCATAGGCATGAACTCATACGCATTCTACAGGTTATGGGACAATGTAGATCAAAGAAACAAGATTTGGCATCCCTATGTTTATAGGGAACAGATCAAAGATAGTAGATCTGACATTCCTGTGCTTACAGCGAAGCAGATTGAAGATTTCAGCATGGCATCCTTATGTTTATAGAGAACAAGTTGAAGATAGCAGATTTGGCATCCCTGTGTTTATAGGGAACAGATCGAAGATAGCAGATCTAACCTTCAGATGTTTATACTGAAGTAGATCCAAGATGATTTGGCATTCTTGTGTTTATAAGGAACAAATCGAGGACATAGTAGATTTGAATCTCAGACGTTCTCAAAGATAGCAGATCTAACCTTCAGATGTTTATACTGAAGTAGATCCAAGATGATTTGGGCATTCTTGTGTTTATAAGGAACAAATCGAGGACATAGTAGATTTGAATCTCAGACGTTCTCAAAGATAGCAGATCTAACCTTCAGATGTTTATACTGAAGCAGATCCAAGATGATTTGGCATTCTTGTGTTTACAAGGAACAAATCAAGGACATAACAGATTTGACTCCCAGACATTCTCAAATATAACAGATCTAACCTTCAAATGTTTATACTGAAGCAGATCCAAGATGATTTGGTATTCTTGTGTTTACAAGAAACAAATCGAGGACATAGCAGATTTGACTCTCAGACGTTCTCAAATATAGCAGATCTAACCTTCAGATGTTTATACTGAAGCAGATCCAAGATGGTTTGGCATCATTGTGCTTACAAGGAACAAATCGAGGACATTGTAGATATGACTCTCAAATGTTCTCAAACAGACTCAAGATGGTTTGGCATCCTTGTGCTTACAAGGAACAAATCGAGGACATTGCAGATATGACTCTCAAATGTTCTCAAACAGATTCAAGATGGTTTGGCATCCTTGTGCTTACAAGGAACAAATCGAGGACCCTGCAGACATGACTCTCAAATGTTCTCAAACAGACTCAAGATGGTTTAGGCATCCTTGTGCTTACAAGGAACAAGTCGAGGACCTTGCAGATATGATTCTCAAATGTTCTCAAAAAGACTCAAGATGATTTGACATCCTTACAAATCGAAGAAGCAGACTTAGTGTCTCTGTGTTCGGCAGAAAACAGATCAAAGATATCAACATAGCATTCTTAAGGTCGTAGGGAGAAGGGAGAAGACCATTTGAGGAAAAGATCGCAAAGATTGGGCTAGGCCGAGGCAAATTTGGTCCTTTATGGTCTTTGCTCAATTCCTATTACATAGCAATGAGCAAAGAGGGGCAGCTATAGACACTCAATTTTACCCGGCCCATTTCAGTATTTAAAATAATAAACCCAAAAAAAAACGAAGTCCAAGTTCAGCCCAGAATTACAAATATAATTTGGCCCGATCGGAATGGCCCATTACTTGAAAAGATTTAAGGTCCATCTACAAGCTTGACTCATATGGAAATATAATCTTCAATGATATGTAATCTTAGATATGATACAATCTTAAATATGATTGCAATCTTAGATATGATAGAATCTTAAATATGATTGCAATCTTAGATATGATACAATCTTAGATATGATTGCAATCTTAGATATGATATACAATCTTAGAAGATATGATTTTGTAATCTTGGAGATTTAATTTGTAGATATCCTTTGATCTTAACCGTTGATGTAATTGATCTGTACCGTTGGATTTGGGGAGGCTCAACTATAAATAGAGGCCTCTCCCTTCATTGTAAAAGACTTGAGTTTTGGGAAGCAATAAGAATTCTTGAAGAGCATTCACTCAAATTTCTCTCCCTCTTGCGTTCTTACTCTCTGTGGTTTGTTCTTATTTTATTCTTCGTCTATCTTAGTTTTTCAACTCTTTTTATTTTAATTTCTTCATTTTCCAAATATGTATATCTTTTCCTATCTTTTATACATTTGATTATGTATTTTATATATCATAATATTTAACCTTTTTATATAGTTTATTTTCAAATATATATTTTCTATGCATGTATATATTATATAATCATTTCATTATAAATATAAATTATTTTACATATTTGATATTTTATACATTATTTTTCTAGACCAATATATTTTATATTTTTTATATAATTATTATTCTTATAAATATATTTTTTTATTATATATTATATTTTAAATTTATTATTAAATATCACATTTTTTATTTGCTCATTCTATTTATCAATTGTTTATATTATACATATATTTTTAAAACTTATGTTTTTTATTATTATACAATATTTGTTTTTACTTTAGCATTAATGTATTATTGTTATGTTATGTATTTCATATGTTATGTAATATCTTAGACTTTTATAATTTACTTTCAAATGCATATTTTTATATATGTACATTGATATATTGTATTATATGCATCATTTTATTTATTAATCCATTCATGTGTACATTAAATTATTGGATTTTATATTTTATGTAGATTCTATTTATCCATTTGCTATGCATGTCATCTATTTTTACTTATACATATTTTACACATTAATATTTACCATGTTTTATATTATTTAATGTTTTATTTATGATATATTGTATATAATTAGTGCATTTATTATGCTTTCTTTTTGGTATATTCATATTTGCTTAGCATGATTATTTTTATTATTCTATTTTACCCTCTATATAGTGATTGCATTTATATAAAGTGTTATAATACTTTATAATATACGCTATTTGAATATCTATGTTTCGTAATATAGAATTGTCACTCTAAAAGGTCATTTAAAACAATATTTAAAAGTTTTATAAAATAAAAAAGGCAATGCTTAGTATTTGAAAGCTTCGAGAAAAGTAGTGCCCTAACTTATTGGGTTGCAACTTTTCTCGTTGAGTTCGAATAGTCAAGTACCCTTCTAAGTTTTTAAGATTTTCAAAATACGAGCAACTGTCTTGGAATTTCAAAGCGTTCTGTCCTAACTTATTGGATGTGGCGATTTGTCGTTTCGAGATAGGGATTTCCAAAAGGTTAACTTAGTGTCAATGTTTTGATACGAGTGAACCCAAATTTTCAAAATCAAAGTATTTTAAAGAGGATTATATCTTAAAATTTTTTAAATTTCCGACATTAAAGACATTTGATAATCAATTAGGTACTAATTTTTGGGCGTTACGAGGGTGCTAATCCTTCCTCGTACGTAACCGACTCCCGAACCCATTCTTTTATTTCGTGGACCAAAATTAATGATTTTAAAACAAAATGTTTTAAAGGTGATCCAATCACACCTAAAAAGATTGGTGGCGACTCTCGTTTTCGTTTTTTAAAATCGATTCCCATTTTCCAAAACTCGATTTGAAAATGGTTTTGACACATGTTTTTCTAAGTATAAGACTTAGAAATAACTTATATTAGATTTCAAGTTAATGAATGATCGAGTTGCCATGGAATATTTTCTGCAGCATTGTTAACATGATGAATATTGAATTGAGTCAAATGTTGTAATTGTTCTAACTTACTTATATTATTATTGTTAAAACTTGTGAGTTACTATTTTTTATTTAATTTTTCCTTGCATAGTTAACATTTAGTTAATTAGATTAATTGTCACATCACACTATTTGATTATTTTTCACTAATTTTGTGATTAGTTAATTTTACAAATTTTAATTAGCATATACAATCACTATAGAGACGATAACTCTTAATACTTACTTATTACTTGATAACGACTCTGTAGACTTGTACATTTCATCACGAACCACTCGTGTTAAAGGCTACAATGTGGGATGGTTTCGCTTACCCACTTGCTCCAGTTTCGTATAAGATAAATCATTACATCTTTTACTAACAGAACATATGTTGATTACCTAAGCAGTTATTATTATCATTGCGGCTTATCGTACGATGGATTGATTATAGAAAACTTATGCATGAATATTCACACTTGGTGAGCTTTTACATACAAATTCTCTCATAAAGTCTTATCTATGTAGACTCGAACTTGGTGAATACATACTTGCAAACAATTTTTGTGAACCATTATATGCGAAATTATAACCACATATAAATAAATAAGCGGTTTATTTCTTGTGAGCTCAATCTTAGATAATAGCTTCTATCAGACTATTTCTTGGTGCAAAATCTCTATCAACTTCTTGTTGGCAAATAGTCACTATGGACTTTTAACTTAAAGATAACCCTTGACAGACTCTTAAAAGAAAATCCATGCAATTTTGGCTTGACATAATTAATTCAATCCAAAACTCATAAGTTGAACATACAAATAAGACCATGTACTCTCTTGCTTGGATAATAGTTTGTTCAAACTCTTAAGAAAGATGATATTTTTTATCTCTTATACTTGAAGCATGAATATAAGATCAACAAACAACCATAATTTAGTTCATAAAGATACATCCAATGGACTTCCATACATATGAATCTATAACGAAGATTTATGTGTACAAACTCATATATGGACGACTCATACATACGGCTTTATGGATGAATATTATCATATAAAAGTGGATTCCTATACGCGGGCTATTCAGCAAACTTTCACATGAAGGAATTCCACGTATAACTTTGTCATGAAACCTAGAGAACAAGTCCTACAGAATGTCATACATACAGGTTCATAGAAGAAGATTCATAAATATGGCAGACTTTCATATGCGAACTTTGTTGCGGGCTTCAGAATTCTCACATATATCTTTGACAAATAACTTAAAGAACAAGTCCAATAGACTTTCATAACTTACATATTTCATGGCCATGGACTTGCTTACACATATAAGGCTTTAAGCCTTGAACTCCGCAGAGTTTCATACTTAGAAGAATCTACTTAGTGTTATCATATACCTGTGCACATATATCTCCGTACGATCCTTTTGAACCTCTGCAAAGCCAGATAACACGTGGCACAGAGTGCACAATATAGCATTTCTTCATCTTTTATTGCCAAAACAACCTTCCATACTCCGCATATCATTCATTTTTTTTGACAAACATATAACATGCATTCAACTAATCATTCTATTATTAACACAACATAGATCATACCAAACGTATCATCTAGCAAATTATCTCAATGATAACTTCTTCAGTAGTTATTTTACCAATGTAAGTTTAACAAAACAACAAACTAAAATGTACAACCAAACATGCATCTATAAATCATCACTTTGCTTACTTTAACTGTACAACAAACAACCCACGGTAATTCAACTCATCATAAACAGAACATGAAGTCAAACATAACGCAATAACACATTACTGATATATATAAAACAACCACAGAGAGTTTGATATTAGAAACTTGCAAGCAAAATACCTGAAAGCTGGTATTGATTACACATGCTTAGTTTTTCCTTATCACTTGAGCCTCCTCCTTATCAGTTAGCTAAACATAATAATCACACCAGTATCAAAATAAAGGCATTCAGTTGTAAGAAAACCACAATTCATTTGCATATAGAGTGGTTTTAAAAGTTAACTGCAACCATAAACATCTCAATACAAGTTCAATGAATTAAATTGAAATCTTCAATTTTCCTTCTCTTTTCTTCAATCAAAAGATACAAAAAATCTTAGAAAGATTACTAGTTTACTAAATCCTCAACCACTTAAGCTGATACATTATTTTCTCCCTCCATGCAGACCGCTTTTTAACTTTTCTCTCTTTTAGAATAAACTAGAGAAGATGGAAGAAAGAAAATAAATACCAAAATGATATAATCCTCCCATATATAATTTTCCCACTACCGTTTCTCTTAATTCCAAGTCATTCAATACTATTAATTCCTTTAATCATAATGTTTCCCATTAACAGAAAACTCATGGTTCTAATGTAACGAGACTAAACTTGAATTCTAACTATTTACCAATCAGTTTACAAGATTCTCATAATCATACCAGAACTCGTTTAAATAGAAAGATTTTCTAATTTAGTATCCATAATTGTCGTGACACTTAACCTTTAACATTTCCAAGTATGACATGCAGCGCACAAGAAAATTAAAATTTCAAACCCTTCTCTAAAACTAAATAACAATCTAAGCTCTTGGGCCTTGAATCTTGAACCAAAAAAGGTTCGAAAATTTAAAACAAAAACGGGCCTCAAGTTAACTTAAAAATGAAATACCCTTGGATCAAAGTTAGATTGACATTAAAAGTGGGTATGTAATTTGAATAAATCTAATTGGGTTTGAATTAACCTTGGGCTTCTCGATTTAAAATCGGGCTTGAAAGTAAATTGGGCCTTGGCATTGGTTTAAAAATAGACTTCATTCCACTCAAAATTCGGGATTTCAAATTTAAAACTGATTTTGATGCTAAAAAAAATCAATTTGGGTTTTTAAAAATATGATTTTGCAAAAGAATCCATTTGGGCTATGAATTCAAAAAGTTTATGAAGATTAGGCCAACCCCATAATGATTTTATCTAAACTTAGTTTTAGTTAAATTCTTCTTAAAACAGATTTTTAATAAAATTTTATTATTATTTTCTGAAAAAACCAACGTAAGTGGATATCCAAATATTCACCTTATGCCAAAATTTTCAAAAACTAAATTAAAATATATTTAAAATGATTTCAAAATAATTTAAGCCAAATTAACAAACATCTGGCTTAATTTCATTTTAAATCTAAACTTTAAGGCAAGAGATCTTTATTTTAAATTTCAATTAAAATTGAATGTACAACAATTTACCTTTAAAAAATTAAAATAATCAACTCGAATGGGAAAATTCACAGCCCAACTGATTATTTTAAAATTCGAATCCAAAGTATAAGCTCCAAATAAAATTAGGTGTCTACACTCATACTATTTTTAAAGGAGAGTTAAAAGGGGATCTTAGGCTACAGTAATGAAGATTTGGTGATGTAAGTAAATATATTACACATTATAATAACGTTAGAGGTTAAAGCCAGTGCATTGAGGGAAACATGTTTTGCCCATTAGTTTATTAGTGCTCGCAATAGCATTGATATAGGACTTTAAGTACATAAATTGTCAATTGTGTAAGTCTAAGTCACTATGATGCATGTATAAAAGATCCAAGTGATTATTTACATCTCTTGTTTGTCATCATGATGACACCTAGAGTAATTTTATCTTAAAGTCATCAAATTAAGATTTTGATTTATATATACACATTTGATGTGATTTTACAATTTTTATTTGTTTTCATCAAGTTATAATTTGATTTTGGTTTTAGATCCTTCAATTCTATCAATTATTAGTAAATTTTGGTTTAGGTGTTCGCCATAGCTTATATGGCTAAAACTTGACTAAAGAATTTGTTCCTTGCAATTTTGAGAAAATTAGTTTTTTACCTAAAGTTTAGAATTTATGTTTAAAAAGAATATATATGTTATTGACATTTTAAAATAAAATACTATAATTGATTTTTATCATCATTTACTTGGATCCTAATTTACAAATAGTTTGTTAAATATATGATTAACATATATGGTATATGATTTAATGTATCTCATACTCATTTAGAATTGTTAAAGTTAGAAATATAGATTGTTTTAGGATAAAGAGTCGATGAGAGTGGTTTTCCTCCTAAGTTTAAAATAGAGGACTAAATTAAATTATATGAATCTTTTGTGAAGGATTTGATTGCTTTTGAAACAAAGCTACATAATCAAATAAAGAATAATCTTTAAAAGAGAACAATAATCCTATCGATAAAGCTATTGGCAGTGTACAAAATGTATGAAATAGTAGAATTAAGAAGATCCGATTGGACAAGAAAATTAATTATTTTTATGAGTTGTTGTGTATCTAATGTACTCTAATTTTGATTTACACCTAACAATGTATCAAACTATGATAAAAGGAGATAATAACTATCTAAAAAATTATTCAATTACGAGTTGATACTGTTGAGTGATATAAAGTTAAATTTACAGTCGAAGATTCGCTCAAAAGAAAAGTATCAATTATCATGAAATTTTCTTTATGATTTTTAAGAAGGATTATTTAGAACTATAATATATTTTGTAACTTATTTGATTTAGAATTACATTAAGTGGATGTGAAAATAATTTTTAATAAGATGTTAAAGAAGGTATACATGTATCAACCAAAGCTTTCCCTGAAAATAACAATTTGGTATGCTAAATAAAGAAATAATACTTAGAATAAAACAAGCGACCCATCATTTGGCATATAAAGTTGCACAACTTTGTGACATCATTTGATTTTACTAAAACTTTTGTTAATCTTGTATTACCATAAGGTTAGTGAGCGCAAACTAATATTTTATTTTATATATTGATGATAGTCTCCTTACTAGTAGTTAATAGCTTTGCTTAATTAAATAAATTTTTTCTCTCTCTAAAATTTTGTGATGTAAGATTTTGGTGAAATTTCTTATGCCATTAGCACAATAATTCATATAAATAAGTTTGGAAAGATATTCTATCGCATGAAACATACATCAAAACCTAAGGATTTGAGATGTAAAGTTGTCTACCTATAGTGACACTAGTTGTAAAATGGAATAAATTAAATTCAACTAATATCCCTTAAATATTTTTAAAAATGTGCATGTGTAATGTATATCATATGCATATTAGTAGTATTTGGTGTCATGTCTATACAAAACTTAACATAAAGTTTTAAGTAGAAATGGTTAGCAAATATTAAAGCATTTTTTTTGCCTTCATCGTTTATAAACTACCAAAAAGGGAATTATGCTATAAAGTAGCATTAAGGTTGAGATATTTTATCTCTGGTTTTAAAGTTGTTTTTGCGATAATATGGCCATTAAAGATTTCTTTTGACAACTCTTATTCGACATTTTTTTTTTTAAATGATAAAAGTTATGTAGCAACTTATCGATATAAAGTATCTTGCTACTAAAGATCATGTAAGAAAACAAGAAGTTCATATTCAATGCACTAGTGCGAACTTAAAGATTAAAGATTTCACAACAAAGGCATTGCCAACAAATCGTTTAAAATAGTGTGATTCATATGGGATTAAGTGATGCTTGTTAAAGTGTAACTTCTTATAACAAGTCAAAGGTTAACTATTTTCACAGTCTAGAAGTTATGGACATATGCACATGAAGTTTGCACGTTCAATTGGTTCTTGATGATTTATAAAAAATTTTATCTCTTATCAATTCTCTTTTAACGATGAATTTGTATTGTAATACATAAAAAAATATATTAGACATAGAATGCAATCTTCTTGATTCGTGTTATGTGAACCTTTAATTGAGTAAAAGTTAGACCAGAGTATTTTAATCACATATTCAAATTTAAATATTAGTTTTTAATAATAATTACTGGAATTAATTCAAGCAGATTGATTTTTTTTAAATAAAAATTTGAGATTTAGATTTGGATTTGAGAATTATACAAAGTAGAAAAGAAAATTAAATCTTCCCTAAATTATGTACAAAGTGGGAATCCCACCATGCTACCACTTCCAAAGGTCTCAATAAATTCAAAAGAACCCAATCAAGCTATAGTCAAAAGCATTATGTTTATGTTAGTAGCACTGAAAAAAACATTAACCCAAATTCATCATGCGAGTATTCTTTGCTATAATCATCAAAAAAAAAAAAAGAGTATTCTTTGCTATAATTTTGTCTTCCTCTATAAATCTGCACCTGCTCACAGATTAAGTTGGATTTGATTGATTGGATTTAACATGTATATATACTCTCTTTTACATAACAAATAATTACCGGATATCTCTCATTGCATGTAAAACTTCCTATAGTAACTTTTTAGCTCTTACAACAATACTAGTGAGGTATTTAGAGAATGTTTCATTAGCTTTGGTAATATTACTTTCTATTTAGATTACTTACTAAATTATTAGTAATGCTAATTTTCATTATTTTATGCAGTTATTTAGAATATAAAATTATTTTATTTAGTTAAAAGAATGTAAAGTAATGTAATAACATTTTTGTTAAATAATCTTTAATCATAAAAAATACGTGGTATTGAAATTATTTTTATAGTCTCAAAATTTGACATTTTAGGTAATTCATGTTACTTACTCAAAATAAAGTTTTTGAACAAAATATGATAGTGTTAGAAATCTGAAGTTAAGAACACGATTTTCAGATATAACGAAAATTTAAAAAAATTGAAATTTAAATTAGTTTATGATATTTATAACAATAATTTTTTTCGAAAAGTATTTGTGTTTTGTTCGAGACGAATTAGTATCAGGGGCGAAGCCATGGGGATGGCATGGGCTCCGGCCCCCCCTAAAATGTAAAATTAAATTTTAGGCTCTTAAAATTTTTTAAAAATTTTAAAATAGTAAAGGTAAAATTGCACTTTGGCTCCCCTAAAATTATAAAAATTCGATTTAATCCTTTACAAATTATAAAGATATAAACTATAAAAAATTAAAATTTCATCCGGCCCCCCTAAAAAAATTTTCTTGCTTCGCCCCTGATTAGTATCGTTCTCGGCTTTCAACCGAATGACCTTCCTTGTTATCCTTGTTTGAAACTGAATTATTACTTTCAGTGGAAAGTAATTTCTCTTTCTATAAACAGAAAAAAATTGTTATTCTAGAAATAATAAATTTTATACTTAGGATGAATTATCTCTATTTTTTAGCGAAATAACAATGTATGAATCAATTTTTTTTCCTCTACCAGAAGTGTCTATTTATAGAAAGAGAAAAATTATGATTAAATAAGAATAATATAAATAATATTTATTTAATAGAAAATACTTTCATAGTCTAACTAGGGGGCGACACACTCTAGATGATAACACTTGGGTTGTCGCCCTTCTCATATAACATGAGGGGTTTTGGGCCTCTCCTGTATTGGGTCAAATTATATGTGCTTCCTAAATTTTTGACCCAATACTTTATAATTTCATCCAACCCAATATTTATTTTCGATTTCTCGAAATAAATATTATTTAATTAAATAATTTGCTCAATCCAATTCTAATTCTGTTAAAGTCATATCAATTTTACCATAAAAGAAACTACTGGGAAATATATTTAATTTTCATATAATATGGATTCATAATGACTATTTAATTTAATTCTATTTTTGAACTTCAATTATTTAATTATAATGAATTAAATAATAATTCAAAAACCTTAAATTAATTTTCAAGTCATTTCTATACTTAGTAAGAAAATGTATTCATTTGTGAATGCAGTCCATTTGTCTAACTTCATTTCCATTTATTTCTATTCATTTGGTTCCACATGCAATTCATTTTTGGTTTCAACAAGCTAGCGGAAGGATCGAAGTCATTCCACTACAATTTCTTGATTGAACTCTCCCTAATTACATACCATTACAGAAGCTATCTAACCAATGTTCGTCTAATGATCTTGTCATAAGTGTGTTTCCCTCATAAGATATTCATAATCTCTTTGGGATAAATTCATTGTCCTAATATACTCCTATTTTATCTCATAGTAACCATTACATATTCATTTATGAAAACTTAATTACTATTAAATAGTAGTCAAGCCATTTATCATAAAGACAAACAACTCGTGGTCATGTTTACTTTTCATATATCATGTAATGCTGATGAGAGGATATCATTTACCCATTAGTTGGGTTATGAATTCTATTATTGTGAATGATGCTACATACTATAGAAGTCATATACTCAATGCACCAGCTTTTAGTTTCTTATCTATTTGAACTTAGTATTTTACTTACATCAAAGTATATGAGTCACTCATTCATAGTCCATTCACTTAAGATTAAGGTATATCACACTATGAACATCACAAGTGTATGTACCCATAAACGGATCTAGAATCTATTCTACTTGGGTTCTATCCAATGTACTGCCAATCCAATTAGTTACATCTATTTCTCAATCTTTTGGAAGTCATTCTCTTTGATGCTTAAGACATAGCATCTCCCTAATTCGACTTGTTAAATAGCATATTAGTTTTCAAACAGTTTGCTCATTCCTGATTAAAATAAGGACATGTTTAGGTTTATATACTAATACAAGTTGTCTTTTTGTATTACAATTCGACCACATAATATCACTTAATATTATTTAAACATTAGATAACTAGTGAGTCAATATTTGGTTCCATTTTACTTTGCATGGAAAAACATTGAGGATAGTATATAAAGGGTATTAATGTAATTGATGGATATTTTATTAAAATAATTTGTTCGAAAAAAACAAGTATACAAAATGAATATACTACACTCTGGGCACTAGATCCAATAGTCTCTCACTTGCCCTAGTGAAGTAGATGGGTCATATTTTACATTCTCATGCTTTCTACATACATTTTTCTTAAAACTCCTAGCTATCAAAGTATTGGCAAACAGTTCCACAAGGTTTTCCTTTGATGCGACTTTGACTACATCCACTATTTTGTTTGCTATTGTCTCTCTTATGATGTGATACTTTCTATTAATGTGTTTCGTCCTCTTGTGGTTTCTAGTTTCCTTGGTGTTAGCTATTGTCGTATTGTTATCATAATATAATGTGATAGCTTTCTCCATACTAGGAACAACTTCAAGATTTGTAAGAAACTTTCAAAGTCATATTACTTCTTTTGTTGCCTCATAAGCAGCCACATATTCAACTTTCATAGTGGAATCAATAGTACAACTTTGCTTGACAATTCTCTATACTATGAACTAGCCACCTAGGACAAAAACATAAGCTGAATTCAATTTCCTCGAATCCCAACACGTTTAGAAGTTAGAATCGGTACAGTCAATGAAGTAAGATCTCTTATGGATTACACAAGCATATAATCCCCCATTCTCCGTAATTACTTGAGTATATGCTTAACTGCTTTCCAGTGTCCTAGACCAAGATTTGTCTAATATCGACTCACCAACCCTACTACGAAACAAATATATAGATATGTGCATAACATAGCATACATGAGAGTTTCTACTATCGAAGCATAAGGAATCTTTCTCTTGTATTCTCATTCTTTCGTTGTCTTAGGATCGTTCTCTAAAGAAAGATGAAAGCCCAATACAGAAGTTTGAGTTCTTTTCTTTGAATCGACCATTGCATAATGTTCTAATATCTTGTCTAAGTATAAAGCTTATGATAATGCTATCACTTTGTTCTTCTGATCCATTAGGATTCCAATAGTTAGAGCAAAGTTTGTAAAACCATAAACTCAACCTAGACCTTATGGTCAAATCTTGAAGATTACATTAATAAATTGAAACCTTGATTGTTTATTTAAACAAAAGCATCTTATTATGAAATTGAAAATCAAAGATTTTATAACACTTGCATCAATCCTATGATAAAAAAATTTGTAAATCGTAAAATGTGTATGTGAACTTGGGACGTTTACTTATAAAACTCAATTCATTTAAAAATCAAGCTATCGACTTTATTTACTTGCTTTGTAAAACGTGTAATCCAAATTAAAACTTTTTGCATCAAGAAAATGTTTAGAATTGCTTAACTTGGAAATCGATGGTTAATTTAAATTATCAGAAATCATGCCAAAATTTTAAAATAATTAACTTAAAGTTAACAAATTTCCAAAAATCATAACTAAAGTCCAAAAACGGTCTAAGAGTCCTTAAATTTTAAGATAAAAATTATTAAGTATATTTATTACGAAAAATCTGAACTGAGCTCCTAGCATCGCCAAACCCTAAGTCGAGAATTACTTGAAAAATTAAAAAAAAAGTGAGCTATAAAGCTTAATGTGTGTATTGGCCCATAAGCAAAAACACAAACAAAATCATACTTAGATGCATATAACAGAGTAGACAAATAAAAAATTACACATGCTTAGCATGACATAATCATATAGAATAATCTTACCCTATCCGCTACACACCAACTCTGTCAAACCAAACACACCAAATAGGCCTACAAGAACCCATCCATCCATCACACCATGTAGTAGTCGTAAGCCACTCAGATAATATGTAGTTGTTCTACCAAAATATATATTGCAGGTATACTACCAGATTAGAAAATTTTCAATAAAACTGCCAAAATCACACTTCCTCCATCACATAAACATATCTCACCTCAAATGCACAGGCAAGTTATACAAAAGGATCATGCATAGTTATCAACATGCCACACCTTTTCACAAACAAACCAGATACATGTTTTTCATACATATGAAATAATACAACAGAATATACGGGTAATCTGACTTAGAGTCCAACACCCTTATTAAGCTTATGCAAATCAGTTTTCAGAATACTCACACTCCGCTTGCACAAGGCCCAACAAATTGGACAAAGTGGGCCCATGCGCACGTGTGGCCCACAACACCCTACATGTTTAAACCGTGTGGCTCACACTGTTTGACACATAGCCGACCCACATGGTCAAGTGGCATAGTCTGTCAGTTTTGACTTCTCATGAAATTTTTAGATTTTTTAGTTCTTTCACGGTATCTACGAGTTAGAACACACACCTGAATATTGTTGGAATGTTGGCACTACAGCAACAATAATTTTTGCATTATGACATTCACAATAAGACCCAATTAACAATTATTATCAAAATCGAAACACAAATTCGATATTTAACACTTAATAAAACCAATCTCTAACTAACATTTGGTCACTTACCTAGAAGAGAATTGATTCCACTACAATCAACTTGTCAAACGAGTAAACGTTGCAAGACCCACCACTGACAGAACCCAAAAACAACAATAAAAAATCGAAGATTAAAAGATAACTAAAATCCCCCAATCTGTCACACAAAAATGAATTAATTAATCTTACCACCGAAGAATGCACTTACGAGGCTTACACTCGAACAAAAATACAAATTCCTCGCTCACAACACGGCAATACCATGATAATACGCCAAAATATAATAATAGTTAAAAAAAATAGAAGAACAAAAGAATGAAATTGCAATATTGAAAACCAACAAAAGAGAAAGGAGAGAACAGAGGAAAATCGACAAAGAAAGTTTACAGAAACAAGAATGACCAAAATAGAAAATGGACAAAAAGTGAGAAGGCAGAATAATGAAGAGATTTCAGGGATGTTTTGACAACTTTCAAAAATAATAAATCAAATAAAAATCCTATATAATTTAATTAGTAAACCCTATATAATTTAATTAGTAAATCCTATATAATTTAATTAGTAATCGCCTATCAAATTACTCAATAGTAGAATTTGATTGAAACTCTAACATGTATGAGCAGCAACATTAGAGTCTAAGAAAAAAATTATTTCTTTTTACATGCACAAGATTCGAACGTAGGACCTTCTGACCACTGAACTAGAAAGCTCATTCTTGTCAACAAAATAACAAAAATAAAATATAACCTACATGTGAACAACAAAATGAAAAAATAAAAAAGGAATAAAAATTCAAAAGAAAGGATTTGAACTCAAGACCTCAGGCACATAACCAAATACTTAACCACTGAGCCAAATCAAATTACTTTACATAATTAAACCCAAAAATAATAAAATTTGGGGCATTACAAAGTTAGATTCTCCCAATTTCTTCATGTTAAACTATTGATTTAACCATAATTTAATCAATGATAATGTTCCTACATCATTTCCAATTAGTAGAATGTTAAAAAATATCATCTTTCCATCCCTAATATATTTATATACACAAGGTTCTTGTTCAAATTCAAAAGTTTTGATTGTTTGATCAAATCTTTAATTCTATGAGCGAGATGCTTACTTAAGCCCATATTTGGATCTAAGCAATTTGCAAACTTTATACTCGTTTCCTTTAACTATATATCTGGTAGATTACATTATATAGATGCTCTCTTTAAGATAGTCATTCAAGAATATTGTCTTGACGTCCATCTGTTAGATCTCATAATTTAGATCTGTCATAATGGATAATAATATACGAATCGACTCGAGCATGACAATCGGAGATAAGGTTCTTTATAATCGATGCCTTCTTTTTTTAGTATACCCTTTTGCCACAAGTTTGGCCTTATAAGTTTCTATTTTTTCATCCTCATTTCTTTTCTTCTTATAGATCTACTTACACCTTATTGGTTTTATCCCCTTCCATATGTCTACAAGTTCCAACACTATGTTGGATTTTATAGAATCCATCTTAGCTTTCATAGTTATTTCTCAGAGCTTGGAATCGACACTTTATATCACTTCGTCAAATATGAGTAGGTTATCATCTTCCCATTTGGCAGACTCAGTATTCCAAGCACTTCTGTCATATTGGAAAAAATAAGACTATGAAAGGCTCTCCCATTGCGGTGAAGCTCCCTATGTTGCTGATTTTTTGTAGGTCTACTATTATGAATTGGATCTGAAATCATTACTATTGAGCTTTGTGTATTTCCTGAAAGTTTCTTAAGTTTTTTTTTTACTGTAGGGTTTAAAATTGTTAATGCTACATTCCTTAAGTTGAAACTTTAATTGTTTGCTCTTTCGGGTTATTAAACAAACTTCTATTTATTCCTTTAGGATGTCCCACAAACATGCACAATTTTATCCACAAGTCCAACTTATTCACATATTTATCCAATACATGGGTTGGGTATCCCAAATCCTAAAATTCTTTAGGCTTGGCTTTTTTTCCTGCCAGAATTCATATGGAGTTTTAGGTACGGTCTTAGTTGGTACATTATTCAAACTATAGCAAGTCATTTGTAAAGTGTATCTCCAAAATGAGATTGGCAATTATGAATAACTTAACATCAATTGAATCATGTCTAACAAAGTTTAATTCCTTCTCTCTGTAATTTCATTTTGTGTAAAGTTTTTGGAATGATTAATTGGGATTGTATCTCATTCTCTATGAGGTAACCTAAGAATTCATCCAATAAGTATTCCTCACTTCGATCATTTCGAATTATCTTTATGGGTAAACCTAATTATTTCTCCACCTTCACACGAAACTCATTGAATTTATCAAAGGTTTTGTTTTAGAGATGCATTTGGTACACATACCCATATTTGGAAGAATCATTTATAAAAGTTATATAAAAATTATAACCACTTTGTGCATTGATGTTCATAAGGCCACATACATCATTGTGCACAAGTTCTAAAGGTTTCATGGTCGTCGTTCCTTTTGCATTATAAGATCGCTTAGTCATCTTACCTTCCAAGCAAGATTCACATTGTGAAATATCAACTTCCTTAAGCGAACTTAAGGTTTCATCTTTCACAAGTCTAGTGATGCTGTTTTGGTTAATATGACCAAGTCTCAAATGTCAAAGGTGTATCTCATTAGAGTGAGAAGTCTTAAGTATTTTATTCATTAATTTAGTTTCAAGTAATGTGTACATGTTTGGTTTAATAAAGTAAAGATTAGTTGACATCCATTCATTACAAAGAAGATTATGATTTCTAAAAATTGCAATACTATTATTAAAAGTCACGATCAAACCATCTTTAAATAAACATGCAACAAAAAATTAACTTTATTTTGAAATTAGGTACATAAAAAATGTCTTTTAAAATAATCTTCCTAAAATTATCAAAATAAAGATGTACATCTCTCACTACTTCAACTACTACACATGTCCCATCTCAGTCCACAATGAGAAGCTTTTATCTCTAAGATCTTTCATTTTCTTAAACCCTTGTAGAGAAAAACACACATGGTTAGTGGCTCCGAAATTAATGGTCCAATGGTCTATCGGACCTTCCACTGGGAAAATTTCTATCATAAAAAGTTTCGTACCTTTGCCCTTAATGGCTAGGTAATCCTTCCACTCTTTACAATTGGCCTTAAAGTGTCCTTTCTTATTGTAGTAGAAACATTTAGATTTACACAAGTCTTTAGGCTTCTTAGTTATCTTCCTTTCCACTTTAGGTGGCTTAGAAGACTTAGTTTTTTTTTCTTAGCATGATTTCCTTACACTTTAGAGGAAGAAGTAACCGCTAAGTTTGCTTCTACTTTTCAAACAGGTTAACCATCATTCAATGTCAATTCATAGGACTGTAGTTTCTTCATGAGTTGTGTAACTGTCAGTTTCTTATTTCTAAGGTTGTATGTTGCCCTAAATCTTGTAAAGTCCTTGGACAACCTTTTGAACACCTTTTCAATTTGTGTGTTCTGGTCCAAATTGGTCCCATTATCCGTGGCCTCGGCAAAGTAATCATATGGTCGTAGACCGGGGGATTGAGTTTTTGTTAGGCATTCATCAAACTAGTTATACTTGAATGTAGAGCCAAGATAGCTTGGCCTTCAAACATGTTATCTAATTTCTCTAGAATCGTTTTGGCAGTCCTACAAATCTCCAATTGCTTGTAAAATGTGTCGGTCACGCTTTTCAGCATGTAGCAATGAGCTATCTCATCGGATTCCTCCCAACTATTTCTAGCATCAACTTAATTAGCTAGAGTCATTTATTATTAAGAACTATATTGAATTTCTCACAACTTAGGACAATCATGAGGTTGGTTTTTCATTTTTTATAATTATTTCCATGTAGTTTATTTTTAGTATGTCTAGTAAAAGAGTAAGTGTCATTTTTTAATTGAAAAAAATCATTCATCAATATTTGCAACAAACAATATGCATTAAGATGATACATGCGTCTAACACTAAACATTGAAAACATTTGTAAGTTATTACAACAATAATTCTTACACCCACTGAATTATTTCATGTTGGGGCAATCTTAATCAATTAGGAAGAATATGGATTTTCATTCAATTATTACGTGAACCTACTCCTTTGGATATTCACACATACTAATAATCATTTCACGTTTGGTCATCATTCTAACTTAAGTAAAGCTTCGTGAGAAGTTACTTAACTAGAATGATCTTAAGTGTATAACTATCAACTCAACATCTATCATTACATGTACCACGAGTAAGTCATCTTGGGACAATCTTAATGAGTATCATGTATGACTAGTTGTACTATATAAAAAGAAAACATTTTCAGTGAATTCCACATTATAATACCTATTCATTTTATACTTTTGTATAAATTTTATAATTAATATATCAATTAGTATCTTGTGTGATGCACATATTTATTTTATTTAATATCGAAAATATATTTAATAGAATTATATTTTTTATATTAAGTAGGTTTATAACTAATATAATTTTGAAATTTAAAAATAATTAATATTTAAAAAATAAACAATTTCATAAAAAAATAATAATATTTTAAAAAATTTTATATATATGTTAAACATTTTACAAAATAAACTGACCTACAAAGTATTTTTTTTTAAATGCTATTGTATCAGCCTATCATTAATGACACCTGTCAAGTATATATGAAATGATATAAGATAAGTAGTAAATTTCAATTCAAAATGAGGATTGAGATCAGTAATGCAAATGTGAAAAAGTATATTGAGAAGTTATTTAGAATTTGTAATTAATAACAATTTATTAATGGCAAGAAAACTACATTTAAAACTTAAATTTAAAAAACAAGACAAACTTTAAATATAATTAAAAATGGATATATTCTGGAAATCAAAGAACTATCCCGAAACAAAAGGTTTCTTTATATGCTTGGGTACTTTCTTTTATATATATAATTAGTAATAAATTACAATTCAAAAAAGAGAATTGGGGATCAATAACGCAAATACGAAATAATGTATTGAGAAGTTATTTAGAATATTTAATAATTTGAAATTTGTAATTAATGTAATAACAGATTATTAATGACAAGAAAATTATATTTAAAACTTAATTTAAAAAAGGAGACATACTTTAAATATAACCAATAAAGGAATTCAAGTCAGCTACCAAAATTATTAATCTTGCTAGTTACTTGGAGTAACTTTTTTTTTTATGATAAAATTGTAGTTTCTGACTCTACTTTATCAAATTTGAGGTTTAGCTTTTATATTTTAATTTAACGTAATTTGACAATTTACTTTTATAATGAGAAATTAGTCTAAATAATTAACATTCTTAACTATTATGATTAAAATAATAATGTGAGTTTCTCTTAAAATACCTTTCTAACACAATATATATATACTAAATCCTAAATTTAAACATAATAGAGGAATCATAACTGTCGTAACCATTTTTTGGTAAAACGGGAATCGACTTGATTTTGAAAATGAACGCAAAAAACGGGAGTCGCCACCGATCCTTTTTGACTAGGTGTGATCGGGTCACCTCGTTAAAGTGGCTGTTTTTAATAAATAACTTGATTTATTTAAACAACAATTTTGGTCTACGCAAATCAAGAAAACAGGTTCGGTAGTCGGTTACGCACGAGGAAGGATTAGCACCCTCGATACGCCCAAAACTGGTACCTAATTGATTAATTAGTGTCTTAGTGTCGAAGATTGAAAACTTGGAAGATTTTTGAAATACGATCCGTCTTTATAAAGAAAATGCTTAAATATTAAAGACCTTCTCGTCTCAAAATATGAAATGTCATATCCAGTGAGTTAGGACACAACATCTTGAATTTAAGAGAGTGAGCTTGCCTTTTATAAAATCTGTGTATTTTATTAAAAGGGTATTCGATTATTTAGAGTAAACGAGAGAAATCGAAACCCAGTAAGTTAGGGCACGTTTTCTCGAATTCTCAAACACCGAATATTGCCTTTATTCCAAAACAAATTCTTATTTCGAGATGACAAAATGTCATACCCGGTAAGTTAGGGCACAACATTTCACATCTTCGAGAATAAGCATTTTTCAGAACTCGTATAGTGATTTAAAAAGAATATATTCCGTTATTTAGGTTAAATGAGAAAAGTCGAAACCCAGTAAGTTAGGGCACGATTATCTCGAATTACCTAATACAGGATATTGCTTTTATGAAAGAATTGTTTGAATATATTGAGTAAAAAAATATAACGTGATTTATAAAAGTAAATTTTGGTATTAATAATAATGTATAATAATGAGCGTGACGATATCAAAATAATAATGTGAGCAATTATATAAAAATGAAATAATAGCAAGCCTAGTAATGTGTAAATATAAACAAATGCATGAGGAAAATAAAACCATCGAATACATGAATAAATAAATAAAGATGCATAAAACATGACAAAAGAAAAATGGCAATGATGACGAAAACAATAATAATAGCAATAGTATAAAACGATAATAATACATATGGTATTAAAATATATATATACTAATAGAAACAAAAAAAATATATGATATATTAAAAATATACGGGATATGTATCTGAAATGAGTACATAATAGTTATAAAAATATACATAATAGAATGTACAAACAATATGATATTTACAATATATATGTACATAATATATATAATATGCATGACATAATATTAATATACATGTGCATAATATGCAGTATTATATATATATATTAAAAGGATGCATATATGATATACAAATGCATTAACAAAACAATAATACCAAAAATTAATAATAATATATAAATGTAGACGTATATGTATAGGTTAAAGATATATACACATATAATAATACATACACTAATATTATTACCAAATATAATGGGAGCAAAAATAGATATAACATATATGTGTATAGTATGGTATTTAAATGCGTATACATGAAATATACATTGGGAATAATAATAATATATAAAAACTATAAACATATACATAAAATATATATATAAGTGTCAAATGGAAAATAAAAAGATTACTAAATAATAGTATAAACATGCTAATAATAACAATGAGAATAATAAATAAAATGATAAATAATATTAAAAATAAAAAAGGGAAAGATAATACAAAAAAAACCGTATTAAATATGAAAAAGGGATTGAATTCGAAACAAAATGAAGTTCCGGGGCCGATTTAAAAAATAATAAAGGAGAAATGGACTAATTTGAAAACGCGCGCGACTGCGGAGGGCCAAAAGGGAAATTTTCCCGAGCCCTTAAAATGACGTCGCAGAAGGGAGGACCGAATCGCAAACGCTATAAATTCCAGGGCCAATTTAAAAGAAATTAAAACCTGATTGCAAAACATATAAAAAGCGGAAGGACGAAGCATGCAATTAGACCATGCTTGCAAAAACACGCGGATCCTTCGGGCAGACGGGTCGGGTCGTGGATCGGGTCACTAAACGACGTCGTTTTGGGTGCTGAATGCACGCCCCAAAACGACGTCGTACCGGGGGCCTTTAAAAGTCAAGTTTTTTTTTGAAACTTCATTTTTCATTCTTTCCAGCAAAAAAAAGCTGAAAACCTCTCTCCCTCTCTCCTTTCTCTGCAGGGAGCCCAGAAACCGACGAGGAGCTGACCGTCCGCCGCCGTGTCGTCCGCCGTGCCGGCCGTCGCTCCGGCCACCATACACGGTGGCCGAAAATCGCCCGTAGGTAGATTTTTCTCCTTTTTTATATATTTTATTTATTTATTTAATATATGTGTGTTGTTTTATTAAAAATGGGGATAATATATGTAAATAAATTCGAAAAGAAAAATGGAAAATAGACCTTAGATTTTGTTGTTTGTGGTTCTCCGGTCTCTGATATGGGGCTATTCCCTACTCTTGATGTTGCTAAAGTCTCCGTTTTTACTGGAAATGGAATGTTGTTTGCTTTTTATTTTCACAAAAAATGTCGAAGCTTACAATGATTTTTTGATTTGGCCTCTTATAGGCATTTTTTCTACAACTTGCTTCTTGCTTTTTGTCTCTTCTTCTTTTATTGCTGCAGGTAAACGGTGGTGGAGCAGAGGCCACTTGCAGGCGTCGGTGATGGATGGGGTGGGGAGCATGTGCTGACGGCTAGGGTTTTAGGTTTTCCTTTATTTTTCTTTAATGTATTGGACTAAGTTATTTGGGTTTTGGGTAGGTTTAAGTTGGTTTGGGTTGTGGCTTAGTGGGTTTAGGGGTTTTGGGCCCAAAACTGGGCTTGTACAATAACCATAATTTGATCTAAAATAATTTATGCCTAACACAATTATTTATCTTTTATTAAAATGATTAATATTTTTTAGAATATGTTTTTAATTCAATATAATTTAGTTGGCATAAGTGATTATATTTTTCACTCTCTATATAAAAAGGAATGCCTCTTATGACACGTGTCTAAATACATAAACAACTTTTATTTATTTATTTATTTATTTTGAGAATATAAGAATATCAAATTTTAATTTTGGTTCTTATATTGTCTTTATATTTTAACATTTTAATTGGAATAAATAACTTCTAAGAAAAGAACGAAATAATTAATGGTATCAATTATTTCAACTAATTAATGATATTATGTAAAAGAATCAAATTATATCAAATTGAAGTATAGATACTAAATCTTAAATTTAAACATAGTAGATGGTCTATAACCATAATTTAATCTAAAATAATCTATGTCTAACACAATCATTTAACATATGATTTAATAAAAAATTTAATTCTTTTTTTTAAATAGTTTTAAATTAAATTAAATTAAATTGGTATAAGTGATTATATCAATGACACTATATTGACACTGGTCGAAATACACAAACAAAAGCTTTTACCTTTTCTTTTAGATTATATAAGAACGATGGAATTTTAGTTTTGGCACTTATAATATCTCATTTTTTAAATTTAATTTTTTTATATAATTCAGTGTTCAACTTTTATAATGTAATAATTAGTCTACATACTTCATCTAAGTAAAATGTTGATGTACACATGTCTAAATATATACCCTTTTACTTCTTTTATGATATTATATAAAAGAGGTCAAATTTCAGTTTTATTCCCTATGTTATGGGTAATTTTGAAATTTAATCTTTATATTTTAATTTTTGATATAATTTAGTATATTAATTTTTATAAATACTTTATATTAGATAAAATGTATCCAAATACACAACCTTTTACTTTATTATATAAAAATGGCAAATTTCAATTTTGGTACCTATATTATACTCAAATTTAAAAATTAATTTTATGGTTTAAGTTTTTTGAAATAATTTGGTATCTCAATTTTTTTGCAATCTCATTAGTTAGTTTAAAAACTTTGTTTTGATTAAAATGTTAACATGAAGTTTGGAGAATTGCCAACGTTATAAAAAATTTTATTAAATTCAATTCCATTATAATGTCATTTTTTTTTGTTACATAGTTACTAAATAAGGTTTTTTTTTAATTTTAATATGATATACCAACAAATTTAATAGAAAAATTTTAATAATGTTAACAATTGGACTTGAATTTTTAAATAAAAAAATTAAAGAAATAAAATTCTTAAAAATATATAGTAAGATAAAATTTTAAATATATGAAGAGTATAGAAATTTAAAAAATATTTTGACGTTAAATTTTTTCCGTGGTCCAAAAAATTATTTGCTCCAATGAGAAGCGTGATTAGCAACCATAGTAACTATAAGATATTTCTCAATGATAACTATACAATAAATGTTTATATAGTAATTTTGTTATTCAATTAAAATGTTATAATTAAATAAAATACATATTGCTAAAATTTAAATTGTTGAATATTTTAAAATATAACAAATTTATCAATATATTTTTTAGATTAATGTTTATAGTGTGCATTAATATTAAGAAAAAATAAGCCTAAGAGCTTATTTTCATCCCAATAAAATGAAAAGAAAAAGTTCAGAGATGATCTGGCTCAAAGTATTTGTAGATATGAATAATTTGCATTGGAGATTGCTTCGAAAGATTTTTATAGATTTGATAAGAAGTTATAAGATGTTTAAAGATCAGATTGTCTTGAAGTCTTTAGAATCACATATTTTCACATTCAACTTTTTCATTTTTGAGTAAAATCAATGTTTAACGGGAAATTTTATTGTACTAATATCACAGTTTATGTTACAGTTTACATATTTCATGGTTAAGCGATGCTATTCTGTTTTATATTATATAAAATAAATAATTAATTTTTTTTAAAAATACAAAATTCATAAAAGAAAATAAAAATATATAAAAATTCAAAAAAATAAAAATCATAAAATATTCAAAAAAATTCAAAATGTAAAATGTAAAAAAATATATAAAAATTCAAAAACAATACGTAAAAAAAAGAGCATGAAAATTCGGAAAAAAAAAACAAAGAAACTAAAGAATTTTATAAAATTATACGAGTAGTAAATAACATCATAACTATAAGCGTGTAAAGAAAACAGCAACATAAACCATACAACCAATAAAAACAAAAACTTAAAATTAATAAATATCAGCTTTCAAACCCAAAAACAAACACCTTGAACAAAAATAATACAACCTCTGGTGGTCAACAAGGAGGAAATTTGGGTGCAAATCTCATCTACAATAACGCCCTAGAAAAACTTTTCCCCCAAAAAAGTTCAAATGAATATAGATAGAAAAATGATTAATAGTTTCGACAATGGATATGAAGTTAAAAGATTGATAAACCGTCATTTATACATATTTTTACTCCATGCTTAACGCATTTTATGGATGATTTTTCCTTAGAATTGGTGGATTCGATGCTCCTAATGTCTTAATTTCATGTTTTATACTTAGGAGAGCATAAGAGAGCGAAAGGAACGAGAAACAGGCCAAAAACGGAGAAAATGGGCCAACGTACAAAATCAACACGGCCTAGACTTCCTCACACGGGTAGACCACACGGCCGTGTCAATTTGGCAGAATCGAAGCACGACTCACACGGGTAGAACACACGCCTGTGCCATTCTAACAGGCTCGAGCACGGCCTGAAGTAATCGTACACGGGCATGTCAAACATGCGTGTCCCTGCCGAGCCCAAGTAGAGTCCAATTCGGAAAAGGCTAATTTTGAGGGCTTTTAGGCATTCTAAAGCCTATAAATACACCCTAAAGGAAGAGGAAAGGGCACACGGAGAGAAAAGGAGGCAGGGAACTGCTCTAGGGAAGCCGATTGATCCATCTCAGAAGCCGGATTCACCATCAAGACTGAAGATCTCCCCTTAAATTCCCTCCAGGAGTTTTGGGTTTTCTTTATGTTTTGTATTCATTATTCTTCTGAGATGTTTTCCTTTTTAGTTATGAACTAAATCCCCTAAATACCTAAGGGGAATGAAACCTAAGACGAATCTTATTATTATTTTCTGAATTGTATGATAAATATTTAACTTGTTCTTAATTATGTGTTCTTAATTCTTGTTTTGATATCCCAGGATACTGATTCAAGATAAGCTCTTATTCAAAGGAGGAATAAACCCTGTCTAAGAGTACATTTGTCATAATTAAGCGGAGTTGATTGCGCGCCTAGAGATAGGATGACAAGATTTTGCCAGATTAGGGTGAAACCTAATAAGGGGATCTATAGATCAAGCTAATGCAACCCTAGGGTGTTAATTAGAGAAAAGTCTCAATTATTCAATCTAGGGATTAGATGTTATTAGTCTTGAATAGGGATAATAACATAACTTAGGGATCTCTACGGAACAAGTTAAATAAATAAATCTTCCGATTCGGAGTCAGAATAACAAGTGAAGTCTAGGTGGATTCTTCCTTAGGTATTGTCTTAATTCAATCGATTTTCCACAAGTAATTCTCCAATTCTATTTTCCGTGAATTCTTAGTTTAGATAATTAGTTAGTTAAAACAAAACCCCCCTTATTCTTAGGCTAGATAATAAAAAGACAGTCATTACTAGTACTTTTAGTTCCTTTGGGTTCGACAATTCGGTCTTGCTAAAACTATACTACTGTTCGATAGGTACACTTGCCTACATCGTGATACAAGTTAGTTTCAAGAACGATTAATTATAAATATATAAAACTTACCTGTCACAAAAATCGCGATCAAAGATGTTGAAACACAAGACTTCAAATAATAATTTGAATATTTTGAAATTAAAAGGCTTCAAATAATAATCTCAATGAATCTTTTTATGAATGTTTTGAAATTTTTGATTGATTTTTTAAATGTAGAGTTTTGTTTTTGAAATTTAAAAAAAAAATTCTACATTTATTTTTTGAATTATTTTTGAATTTTTTATAAATTTATGTCACTTTTTAAATATATATTAAAATTTTAAGAGTCATTTTATTTTTTTATAGTTTTTGTTGTAAATACATTAAATGGATGTTTATAACCCCTTTAAACATATTAAAATAATGAGATAAAACTCTTTACTTTATTTATAATTAGGAGGTCATTAAATGGAGTAATTAAAATAATTTAATTCATTGAATGTAATACATTTACTAATTGAATGTAAAGAGCTCATAAATAACACCTCGTAAGTGAAAATTAAACAATGAAAATTTTCCCGTATTTTTCATTCACTTTTTACTTATTACTATTATTTTATTAATTTTTCTGTAACGCGTTATCAGCACGAGCTTCTACGAGTTCATAGTGAAGTTCACGTCATTTCGACTTTATATAATTTGCCTGTATAACACTCGTTAAACTATATATGAATATGAATATACAACAAAATTTTGATGAACCCAAAATCAATGGAGACATGTGTCTTGCAAATAATGCTGCAACACATACGATACTTAATGATAAAAAATATTTTTCTCATTTGCCAATGAGTGTTGCCCATGTTAATACAATATCGAGTAGTTCAAAACTTATTGAAGGCCCTGGAAGATCTATTATATTATTACCTAAAGGTACAAAATTTGTCATTAATGATACTTTATATTCCACTAAGTCTCAAGGATATTTATTGAGTTTTAAAGATATTCGTCTTAATGAATATCATATTGAGACTATGAATGAGAAAAATATTGAATATCTATATATTACAAATGTTGAATGTGGAAAGAAATATGTTTTAGAAAGGCTACCTGCTTTTTCATCAGGTTTATATTATACATATTAGTGCAATTGAGTCACATGTTACTACAAACCAGAAGTTTGTAGAACCACATACTTTTACTATTTGGCATGACCGATTATGTAACACCCTAAACTCGACCTAGAAGTTTAGACCAAACCTCAGATGTTACATTGATCATCAAAGTGATCGTAGGTAAAATTTTACAAAACAATTGTCATGTCAAATTGAACCATTTAATCGTTTAAAAATCTAGTCGGTAAAATTACAGTTGAGATAATATATCTTTAAGCGGAATAAACTCAAATCAGAACTTGTACCACCATTTTATAAAACCTTACATTTCAAAATCTGAATGGCAGAACAAAAACTAAAAATATAACTTATACTGAATTTGTCTCCAAGACTGTCTGAGAACTTCGCACACCGAGTCTAGAGTCAAAATTCTAAAAAGGTACTTGAAAAGGAAACACTAAAAGGGGATGAGCTACTCGAGCTCAGTGCAAGTCCAAATCAAAACTAAAAATGAACCACGTAGTTCAATATGTTATTGCATCAGATTTACCGATATACACTGAGTCAGAAAGAAACTTAGAACTCAAGTCCCAATAAAACATAACACTCGAGCATACCAATTCACACACAGACACTTAGTCACAAGTCTTATTCAGTCAAATAGAAAATAGTTAGATAATCTTACACTCAGAACACTCAAATCAATGTTTGTGAATGCAATCAACTGAAAAAACCCACCCATCCAGCCAACACACCTCTCCGTCCCCTGATCACACCCAATAAGAGTTGTTTAAGCTCATCTAACCAAGACACACCACTTAGGACCTCGAAGGCCCATCCAACCCTACACATCACATATCTAGACTAAGCCACTAAGATATCAATACGCAGCAGAGCTGGTGTCTGGTAATCTGCTGTACAGTTGCCATGTAAAGTCATTTCGGGTTGCCCGGCAACAATGACTTATCAACATGCAGTTATACTGCCAAATCAAGTAATGGTACGCAGCAAAGCTGACATACATACAGTATAGTACGACAAATCATTGTATGAATAAATTGCAGTAGAACTGCCAGATCAGATCAGAATTAGACTCCCTTCTCTTCACAAACCCACCCAAAATACTTTATGCAAGTGTATGGGTGCACACAAACTCATAGACAGTGACACTTTAACAGAAAATCAAACAGAACAATTATGCAACCACATTCCACAGTTCAGATTCAAAATCAGACATCTCACAAAATCGTCACAAATATCGAAACTTAAACACCTTCACTAAAGCTTAGCTAAGAGTCAAGGTACACAGTTACAACTTCAGAACGAAAACACACACAAGATAAAATTTGGTGTCTTAGGACCACACGCTCGTGTGCTCTGGCCGTGTGATAATGCCTAGGCCGTGGGGAAGGTCGAACGCCCGTGTGAGGAGGGACACACGGTCATGTGACAAAAGCACACGCCCATGTAGACCAGAGACATGGCCATGGGAACAAGCCGTGTAACTTTCTGTCCATTTGCACTAAATTTAAGTACAGGGTTGACACAACTGTGTGAGGGTCTCACACGCCTATGTGCCCACCAGACACGGCCGTGTGTCCAAAACACACACTCGTGTGGGATGCCTAAATCCCCAAATTAGCCACACGACCATCTGGCCAGGTCGTGTGGCACCAAATCACTCAAACCCTAATACCCAAACTCACAGGCTCGTGTGCCTAGGGGACACAACCGTGTGAAAATCAACAAAATCCCTAAATCGGCCACACATCCGTCTGGCCAGGATCTGTGACACTCAAATTAGCCTAGAAACCCTAATTTCTAAAAGCACATGGTCATGTGTATTGACACACGCCCATGTGGCCACCCGTGTGGTCTCAAAACCCCCTAAAAATAGCCTCAAAAATATGCTTTCAGCACAAAGCACTCTCCAACCCTCGATAGTTTGAAAATATGCCAAATCACGCTAATTCTAAGCATTACACAATGATACATCGGAATTAACAAGTTACGAACACTCATACACACGTTGTCGACTTTTCACAAAGTCGAAATAAATTTTTCAAATAAAATAGAAAAAGATACAAAACCCACACTTTTTTTGCGATCAAAGATACCGAGAACTCAACCTGATGAACAGGAGGTTAATAGCTCTTCGAAAACCCCACGCCACCATTTTCAAAAGGAAAAGAAAAGAAAAGAGATAGGGAAAAGAAGAAGAGGATGTTTCCAAGAGAAATAAAATAAAAAAAATAAAAAAAATAATTATATACTTTTAAATTAAAACAACAACAAAACAGAATAATAAAATAAAAGTATCTTCCAAAACGTACACACAAGGACTCGAGCCCGGAACCTTAAGTTAGTCTAACACTCACTCAACCACCAGACAAGCATGCCCATTCTTACACTTAAACACACTACTAAACACAATAGCGTAACCTTTTCATTGACCCTAACCACAAGAGCTCAAACTTCTAACCCCAAAATTTAGGGTGTTACAAATTAGGCCATCCCGAATCTATTATGATGCAAAGAATTATTGAGAATTCAATTGGACACCCATTAAAGAACCAAAAGATTCTTGAATTCAAGGATTTGTCTTGTGTTGCTTGTTCTCAAGGAAAATTGATTATTAGACCATCACTACCTAAAGTTGGGATTGAATCTCCCGCATTTTTGTCACATATTCAAGGTGATATATGTGGGCCCATTCATCCACCATGTGAACCATTTAGATATATTATGGTATTAATAGATGCATCTAGTAGGGGGTCACATGTTGTTTATTATTGACTCGCAACCTGGCATTTGTGAGACTATTTGCTTAAATGATTCGATTAAGAGCACAATTTCCAAATTATGCAATCAAAACTATTCGTCTTGATAATGTTGGTGAGTTTACATCCCAAGCTTTTAATGATTATTGTATGTCAATTGGGATAAAAGTTGAACATCCTATAGCTCATGTTCACACACAAACGGTTTAGCTGAATCGTTTATCAAACTCCTCCAACTAATAGCTCAGTCATTGTTGATGAGAACAAAACTCCCTGTTAGAGCTTAGGGATATGCTGTTTTGCATGCAGTAGCACTTGTGCGCTTAAAGCCAACAAGTTATTATAAGTACTCCCCATTACAATTGGCATTTGTTCAGGAGCTAACTATTTCTCATCTTAGAATTTTCGGATGTGCAATATATGTTCCAATTATTCCACCATAACGCACAAAGATGGGTCCTCAAAAGAGGTTGGGAATATATGTTGGTTTTAAATCTCTTTCTATAATTAAATATGTTGAACCATTAACTGGAGATTTATTTACTGCACGATTAATTGATTGCCATTTTGATGAAACAACATTCCCAACATTAGGGGGAGATAAAATACAATTGGTAAAAGAAATTATATGGAATGGATCATCATTATCTCAATTAAATCTTCGCACAAGTCAATTGAACAAGAAGTTCAAAGGATCATACATTTGCAAAACAACGCCAATCAACTTCCAAATTCATTTATTGACCTAAAGAGAATTACAAAATCTTACATACCAGCTGAAAATGCTCCAATACGAACTGATATCCCAATAGGGGAAATTGTTAGTGCAAAAGAAAGTAATCCACGCCTAAACCGTGGAAGGCCAATCAGTTCCAAAGATAAAAATCCTCGTAAAGGGAAAGGAGAAATTATCCAAGATGATAATATTGTGGAGGCAAGTGCCCAAGAAGAGGCCAAAGATATAACTAATCAAAAAAACCCAGAAGAGGTTCAGGTACCTGAAAATGGTGATAATGAAGAAATCTCAATAAGTTATGTTATTTTAGGAAAAAGATGGACCGAAAAAATATAGTTGACAACAATTTTGCTTATAATGTTGCTATTGAAATAGTAAAAGAAAATAAGGATCCTAAGCCTAAATCTATTGAGGAATGTAGAAATAGAAAAGATTGGCTAAAATGGAAAGACGCAATTCAAGCAGAATTAAATTCACTTTTTAAACGTGAGGTTTTTGGACCTATAGTCTAAACATCTAAATATGTAAAGTTGGTAGCATATAAATGGATATTTGTGCGAAAACAAAATGAGAAAAATGAAGTCATAATATAATAAAGCACGACTTGTAGCACAAGGATTTTCACAAATGCCCGACATATATTATGAAAAGACATATTCTCTTATGGTGGATGCAATCACATTTAGATACCTTATTAGTCTGGCAGTATGTTAAAAACTTGACATAAGTCTAATGGATGTTGTTACAGCCTATTTGTATGGTACACTTGATAGTGAAATTTATATGAAAATCCCAGAAGGATTTAAAATCCCTGAAGGATATAGAGTTTCTCAGAAAATTTGCTCAATCAGATTAAAGAAAAGTTTATATAGATTAAAACAATCTGGACATATGTGGTACAATCGTCTTAGTGAATAGTTGTTAAAATAAGGTTATAAAAATGATCCAATCTGCCCATGTGTTTTTATAAAAAGATCTGAATAAAACTTGGTGATAATTGTTATTAATGTTGATGATCTAAATATTGTTGGAACTCCTGAAGAGCTTCAAAATGTAGTAATTTATTTAAAGAAATAATTTGAGATAAATATCTTGGAAAAATAAAGTTTTGTCTTGGCCTGCAGATCGACCATTTAAAAGATGAAATTCATGTCCATCAGTCAACTTATATGAAAAAGATCTTAAAAAAATTTTATATGGATAAAGCACATTTATTGAGAACCCCGATGGTTGTACGATCGTTAGAAGTGAATAAAGATCAATTTCGTCCTTGCGAGAATAATGAAGAGTTTCTTGGTCCTAAAGTACCATATCTAAGTGTCATAAAAGTATTGATGTATCTTGCAAACAACATAAGACCTGATATAGCTTTTTTGGTAAACTTGTTAGCAAGATTTAATTCTTCTCCAACATGTAGACATTGGAATGGAATTAAACATGTATTTAGATATCTCAGAGGGACCATTGATATGGGGTTATTTTATTCAAATGATTCAAAATCCCTATTAGTTGGTTATGCTGATGCTGGATATTTATCGGATCCATATAAAGGTTGATCTCAAACGGGATATTTATTTACATGTGAAGGTACTACCATATCATGGCATTTGACAAAGTAGACATTAGTTGCTGCCTCTTCAAATCATGCTGAAATAATTGCAATGCATGAGGCAAGCCAAGAGTTTGTTTGGCTAAGGTTATTAACCCAACATATCTAGAAGATATGTAATTTGCCTTTTCAGGAAAATATGCCAACTATCTTATACGAAGATAATGCAACATGTATAGCTCAATTAAAGGGTGGTTATATCAAAGGGGACCGAACGAAACATATTTCTCCAAAATTATTCTTCACTCATGATCTTGAGAAGAAAGGTGACATAGAAGTTCAAAAAATTCGTTCTAATGATAATTTAGCAAATCTTTTTACCAAGGCATTGCCAACTTTAACATTTGAAAGACTACGAAACAAGATTGGAATGTGTTGAATCAAAGATATAATCTGATGTTGGCATTAAGGTTCACTCATGATCTTGAGAAGAAAGGTGACATAGAAGTTCAAAAAATTCGTTCTAGTGATAATTTAGTAGATCCTTTTACCAAGCAATTGCCAACTTCAACATTTGAAAGACTATGAAACAAGATTGAAATGTGTCGACTCAAAGATATAATCTGATGTTGCCATTAGGGGGAGTCTAAAACAAGTTTTAATGTTTTCCTTTAACCAAGGTTTTGTCCCACTGAGTTTTCTTGGTAAAGGTTTTTAACGAGGCAACTTGTAATGGGAGATTGTGTACTCTTTTTCCTTCATTAGGTTTTTATCCCACAAGGTTTTTCCTAATAAAGGTTTTAATGAGACGCGTTTTTATTTAAAAGACATCCAAGGGGGAGTGTTGTAAATACATTAAACAAATGTCTATAACCCCTTTAAACATATTAAAGTAATGAGATAAAACTCTTTACTTCATTTATATCAGGAGATCATTAAGAAAACTTAATTCATTGAATGTAATACATTTACTAATTGAATGTAAAGGAGCTTATAAATAGCACCTTGCAAGTGATAAAATATGTAAACATTGAGGATGAAACACCCCTTACTCGGTCCAATCGTCGGACCTGAGGTACAAGATGTTACTACAATAATAGAAACTGAAAACACACATAAATAAATCATGCAATAATCATTCAAATTATAATCGTATTCATATGATGTTATTTAATTATAAAACATGACTAAATTGAGCTTACGGAAGCTTTAAAGGTGACCCAGGCAAGAATTAGGACCAAATTGTAAAATTTTAAAAATTGGGACTCCACGTCGTGATGAGCTGAATCCCACGTCGTGATGTTGTTGAGATAGTGAGTCACGCCACAACGTCAAACCACTTAACGTTTGGATGTCACGAACTGTCATTCGACGTTGCGACGAGGAGAAATTCACATTACGTCGAGGACCTTGTTATTTGTAAAATATGACCATTTGGTACCTATTATGTGCCAAGCTAAACCATTTACTCAAATGGTGAAAATTTGGCCATTTAAACCTATATAAAACTAGCTTAAACACATACCAATACATACATTTAACCAACCAAAAGATCATTCAAGCTATTCCACATGAAATGAATACTTAGCTAAACATAACAACCTAAATATTTATCAATTATACAAGCATAGTTCAACTTTCATACTTAAGATTTCAAGTGCAACCAAAATCACATTCAAATTATGCCATTTATGCTTCAACCTTTAGTAAACACAATGTCAAAGTTACCACTTCCATGTACAATACATATATCCTTCAAATTAAACATCAAATTAACATGTTTCACTTAACACCAAGCATTTCACCTATTTGAACATATTATACCTTATCAAGCATGCCAAAGTTCACATCTTATTGCATAAAACATTTACCATTTAAATTAAATACCATTCACAGACTCAAAACTAACACCTTTCAAGATAACATCTAAACATAATAAGGCTTATACACAAGAATCACATACTCAACCATTCTCATATCACTTTGCTAAACAAATACTACTTTCATAGCTATAAACATAACCAACTGTTATATATATAGATAGAACATAGATTCATTTCAAATCCAAGTCACATATTTGTTTCAAAATAACATATCTCAAGGTTCACACATATGCATGACATTTCCTACACACATGCCACATAACCAGTTCTAAAACAATTAAAGGACTACAAAAATCGAGGCCTAGATAGTGTGAGCTCTGATTTGATCCGATCTTCATGTTTCGCAAAATGACCACTAAGAAAACAAAAAACAAAGCAGAGTAAGCTTTAAGCAAGCTTAGTAAGTTCATAGGTTAAATATATACATAAACTTACCTCGAATCATTAATATGAAATAAAATAATTAGCATAATGACAATAACCTGACATCACAGTTCACAAGGAATAAGTGAGTTCATCATAATACCAAATCACAGAATATTTCCATATTTGACATAATAGTCAATGTAGTCCATTTACCTAGATTCAACACATTCCATCACATCATATACCATTTAAACTCATATCATATTATCTCGATGAACTATAGTAAGAGAATTCATATACTCAGGTACCCCACACCAAAGAGCATCGTAGTACTATACAGAGGCACCGAAGTGCAATCCTGTACAAGAGCACAATTAACCTTATTGGTATGCAACCCGTATCCTAATCATTTACTAAGTTCAAACAGGTATTTATACAAAATTCAAAACATTAACACTGCCATAGCATTTCCATGAATTGAATCATATGACACAGTTATATCATATCCATACAGCAATCCATATGAATAAAAATTATCACATACATGAAACTTTTCAATTAAGTCCAAGCTCCCCTTTCCTACTATTTTACAAATAATTCAGAATATATCAATCATACAAATACTTATAACTCAAGTAAAAAATATGTAAAAACATACTTATATCGTATGAACTTACCTAATAAAATCAACTAGTGAATTGAATCGTAGGGACTATTCAACAATTTTCCCTTTATTTTTGATTATTCTCTGATTGATCCAAATCTTGATCTATATGATAATTAATTTCAAATTACCATATCCAAATACCTTATAATGTCTAAATATATGCCTATGACATTTTAATTTCATATCTTAACTTTTACATTTTACTTAATTTAGTCACTAAAACCGAAACTATCGTATCTTGAACATCTAAACCATGTTTTACAATCATATTTCAATTACATCCTTCTACATCCCTCCAAATTCAATAATAATAGAAATTCTATGAAACTTTTGAAATAATTTCATTTTAGTCCCTAAACTTAAAACTAATAAATTGCACATTACAAATTGGTCCTATTTAACATCTAAGCTTAATATTCAACCATTTAACATAAAAAAATAATTAAAACTCACTAATGGAAAATTTTCAAAACTTTAATAGTTTTATGATTTAATACTCGAGTTAGCTAGATCGAGTTACACCGATCTCAAAAATATAAAATTTACGAAAAAAGAGTTTGGATAGGACTTATGTAACATCCCGAATTAAGGCCTAGTCAGAATAGTGGTTTCGGGACCCCAAATTTGACATAAGAAAGTTTATTTTGATTATATTTTTATGGTCTACAATTTCACGAAATGATTTCGTGAAAATGGCATTCGAAAATTTTGACGTTTGGGCACTCAATTTAGTCAAAATGACTAAATTGTAAAAAGTGCGAAAGTTGAGTTCTATATGTTAGAGGTGTCTAGTTGTTACGAAATTTTAAATTGGAGGTCCTTAAATGGTAATAAGACCATTGGTTAATTCTTGGACAAAAATAGACATGAAATGGCTGAAATAGAATATTTTTAAGTTAGGGTCATTTTGGTAATCTAATAATTAAAAGAATTAAAAAGGAAAAATGAGCCAAATTTGTCCATCTTCTTCTTGTCCAGCTGAATCTACCATGGAAGCCATGGCTAAGGCTTGGTTCAAGCTTCCAAGCTCATTTGTAAGTGATCCCGAGCCCCATTTTTAATGTTTTTTACATTTTTAAAGTCCTAGTAACTCGATTTACCTATTTCTACCATTATTTTGAGCTAGGGTTCATGTTTAAAAATTTACCCATGAGTGATATGCATGGCTTTTGATGTTTGATGATATAAAATGAATGTTGGGTGTTAAATAAATGACTTTTGCTAAGTGATTTTCGGTAAAAGTTATAAAATTTGTCATAAAAGTGTGATTTAGTGGAAATAGGGGGCTGCTATAGTTATGAAAATGATTCGGCTAGGCTTAAAATGCAAGAAAATTGAATAAAAATCATTTTATGAGCCTAGGGCCCAAAGTGTAAATAAGTGAAAGTTTAGGGGTAAAAATAAAAATTTGTAAAAGTATGATTTTTGATTCAATTTGAATAATGTGAATAATAAATAAGCTATATTTGAAATGTTAGATCAAGAAAACTGAGATTCGGGCTTAAATCGGGAAAGTTTGAGATTGTGTACTAAATTGAAATAGTTGACCGTAATTGCTTTTGAGGTAAGTTCGTATGATAATAATAATGCAATGTTATACTTGTATTGTAATGTTAAATTACTATTACATGAGTTGTATGAATTGCTACACGGTTGTACTCGACGAGGATTCGACAAGTAAGTTCGTGTAACTCAAATGTGTACTTTTAATATTTAAAATGTATGCTCTTTGATGCTATGAAATTTTGATATTCGTGGTATAATAATTCATGTTATATGAATGTAATGATAAAAATAGGACTAAAAGTATCGGTTGAATGAAAAGGATGTCTGATGGATTTTCCTAAAAAGGAATTGACGGTAAAAAAGGATCTAGCCCCCACGGGTGTTCCTTAGTTAATCAGCCTCCCGAAGAATATGTGTTTAAATGGATTTAGCCCAGATGGGTAATGTAATAGTCCGGTTTTGACCCTATTCGGAATAGTGGTTTCGGGACCACATATCCGAGTTAGAAAAATATGTTTATATTATTTTTCGTGCCTATTATAAGTGAATTGATATATGTGAAAGTCTCGAGTGGAAATTTAATTGTTTGTGTGTTTAATTTGTAAAAAGGACCTAATTGCGTAAAAGGTAAAAGCTGTGTGCTAGATATTAAAAGTGCTTAGTAGACTTGGCTTTATATTTGAGAGGTCCTTATGTGGTTATTAAGCCATTTCCTTGTATAATGGACATTTATGACCATCCATTAAGTTGATTTTAAGTGATTTAGTAAGGTTAAATTTGGAAATTTATTATTAAGTTTATATTAATAAAACAAAAGCCACAATTCATATTATTTTCATCCCATTTTGCTGAAACAAAAGAAAGAAAGGCTAGGGTTCTTGTGTTTTGATATTCGGCTACTTCCAAGCTAAATTAACGTATGGTTTTGACTCAGTTTTTGATAATTTCTACATTTTTGTGATCGTTGTTAAGTGTTCTAGCTAGCCCATGCTTAAATTCATGATATTGTTGATGATTTGGAAATGTACCATGTATGAATTCATGAGCTTGGTGATATTATATGTTGAAATATGAAAGCTTGATGTTGGGTTTACATGTATTGTCTTTGAATTTTTGGTGAAATTGAGTAATTTGGGCTAAATTGTAAAAATGTTATTTTGAGGGACTAAAATGAGAAATAAATGAAATGTATGGATTTGTATGAGAACTAGGAATTTGGTGAATTAGGGACTAAAGTGTCAAAATGTAAAAATGTGAGGGCTAATTTGCAAAATGCCCTAATTATGTGTATATGGATTGTTTTGAATGATTTGGTGAATAAAAGGGTTAATTTTGAATACATATAAATCAAGAAAAAAGTAATTCAAATTTAAACCGAGGGAAGTCGAAGATTGTTGAATAAACGTTAAAGTTGAAAACTTCGAGTACGAGGTAAGTTCGTACATAATAAATGTTATTAAAGATATGTTTTATTGCGAGGGTAATGCATAGATTATATAGATATTTGATTATGTTTTGAGTATAATGATATATAACTATGATTGGCACTAAGTGTGCTGTTTAATATAGCTTCGGCTATAAATGGCACTAAGTGTGCGAGTAGGCATAGCTTCGGCTATATAAGGCACTAAGTGTGCGATACCGACTTAGTTTCGGTTAATTGAGATAGCACTAAATGTGCGGGATCGTGCAAGCAACGGCTAACCTTTAAGCACTAAGTGTGCGAATGCTTAAAACACTGGAAATCTTGGTAAGTGATAAAGTAATCAAACAAGAGGTAAGATTGGAAGTGAATGAATATGAAAATGTTCAGGTAAGTATGATACCTATATGTAGATGACATTATGTTGGTAAGAAATCATGGATTGAGTTGGTATATATTTGATAGTTGAATTGAGAAATTTATAAATACTCATGTGTTGATGTTTTATATTTCTTATTGTTAATGTTTTGGTACGAGCTTACTAAGCTTTAGAAAGCTTACTTTGTGTGTGTGTTTGCATTGTTTTATAGATCTCAAGGCTGCTACAAGCTCAGGATTGTCAAAGATCATCGCCACACTATCGAACCTCATTTTGGAACTTTTGAAATTGTATATTTTGAAGTATGGAATATATAGGCTAGTAGTTAAGGAAGTATGTTTTGTGATGTATATATATATTTAGCCATGTGATTTGGCTAGTTTGTGTTTGAATTCAAAGTTGAGAATGGCTTACTGTATGTGTGACAGCCCAAAATTGACCCTAGTCGGGAAGTGGTTTCGGGACCACAAAACCGAGTATTATAAATAATTAAAGATTATATTCTGTGTTTATGATGTGCGTAAATGCTTGTGTGATAGTTCCATACTTTAATTTGGTCAGTGTATGTGGAATTTATTAGTAGGGACTTATGTGAGACAATTTAGAAATATGCTAGGAAAGTGTTCAAGTGGCCCATTAATATATGTGGAAAAGTGTTTGTCCTTGCATGTCAAATTAGCCAAATTAAAGCATAGTGGCTGGCCATGCTATGGGTGGAAACATGTCACCAACATGTTATGCTAGTGATGTATGCTAAGAAAAATAAAATAAAGAGCATGGTAATTAAACAATGAAAAGGAAGGGTGATGAAAAAAAAATGGTCTCATCCATACCCCCCTTGTTGCCGTGAGTTGAGGAAAGAAAACAAAAAAAAAATGTGTTCATTCTTGAACACCTTTGGCCGAATAGAGGAAAGAAAGGAAGGGGAAGAGCTTGAGAAAATCGGCTATGGTGGTTTGCTAGACTAAGGTATGTTTGATGTTGTTCTTGAGATGCATGCATGTTTTAGTAGTTGACTTGAGTTCTAAAAACCCATGGTTCAATTTTGTGGATTGATGATGATTTTGTGTTTTGCCATTGATGAGTGCTTGAGCTTTTTGATAGTTGTTGATGAAAAGTGAAAGATATGTTAAAGATTAATATGTTAAATTAAGGCTTGGTAAGCTAGCTATTAAGGTGAAATGCTAATGTTAGTGTTTGATTTGGTAATAATCTGTTTGGGGACAGCAGCAATAAGGTGATTTTGGAAAATCGCCATAATTTGTAGGAGTTGAATTAGAAGCTGAGTGAATTATGCCATTAAAGCTTGAAGAGTCTATTTTCTTACAAAAGAAACTATAAAAACAAAAGAGTTACCGATCTTGAGATATTTGAAGTATTGTGGGGCTGAGTCAAAATGACTACTAGATTCCCTGTTCTGTATTTAGGAAATCATTATAAATTGTACAAAAATGATTATAAGATAAAATTTATATGCTTAGACTCCTTAATGAGTCTAGTTTCAAATGAGATCAAATACAACACATTTTGAATTCTGTAAAATGAGAAATTTGATTCGTAGTAAAGAGTGGTCAGAATAGTCAAACAGTGAAACAGGGGAAACTTTAAGAAAACTCTGGTATTGATTGGCCAAGCCAAAAATTCTGAAAATTTTATGGATGGAAGATATATGAGTCTATATTCAGGGAAAATTAACGGCTAGTGATTTGGAGTTTTGTAGCTCCAGTTATAAACAATTTAGCGACTACTGCTCAGGAAAACAGCTCGTAGTGAATATGTGATTTTGTTGTAAACATTAATGAAAATTTGCCAATGAGTTATTTATTGACTATTATAAAGCTTACTATAATCTATGTGTGTGAAGGTCAAATCAATATATATATTATTCTGAAAATAATACTTGAATAGTCGATTAATGACTATTTTAAATTTTGTTGAACTTAAGCTCAAGAGCAAAAGGGAACTAGATCCGATAAAGGCAAAGAAAAGATCACTGAGTAGTCGAGTTGGAACCGTCTTACCCAGCACAAGGTAAGTCATTAAGCATGTAGTTGGTATTATTTCAAATGGTCATAATGTTTATGTATTGATGCTGAATGGAATGAATAAATATACATATATATATGCATGTACGTATGTGATGATGAAATTGTTGAATGAAAAGAAAAGAGGTAAGATGTACTGAGTTGTTGATCTCGGCACTAAACGTGCGGGTATAACCATTTATGACCATGAGATTGGCGCTAAGTGCGCGGGATTAAATTGTACAGCACTAAGTGTGCGATTTGACTATGTTGCACTAAGTGTGGGAAATGAATATGATGCACTAAGTGTGCGAATTGACCATGCGGCACTAAGTGTGCGAGTTTGACTATGTAGCACTAAGTGTGCGATTTGATTACGTAGCACTAAGTGTGCGAGTTGATTATATAGCACTGAGTGTGCGGACTCAATATGCATTCGTGAATCATTATGGACACTATGTGTGCGACACTATTGAGTCGATCGCGGACAGCGGATCGGGTAAGTGTCTTGAGTACATGGCTAATAGGTGCTATGCTTATACTTGGTGTTGAGCTCGGTAAGTTTGAACCTATGTGACAACTATACTTGAAGTCACGTACATAAAATTTATCGTAGGATGGGTGAAAGGCCGTTTAGTCGTTTGATTGTAACGAAAATAAATTGATTTATGAAAATGCTTCAATGTCCTATTGATGAGTATATGGAATGTGAATGCATGAATTGATATGAAATTGAATCGATAGGTTGGAGGAACTATGGTATGGTTCGGAATGGATGGAGTAATTAGCCTCGTTCCATTTTGTTTTCTCTTGTGATAATGTTATTGATGGATGGTAGTGCATAGCTTATGACTTACTGAGTTATAAACTCACTCGGTGTTTCCTTGTCACCTATTCTAGGTTTCTTGGACACATCTCTTTTTGCGTGATCGGGCCGTCATCGAAGTCATCACACCGGATAGCAAGTTTTGGTACTTTCTTCTTAGTTGGCTTAGAAGAACATTTTGGCATGTATAAGCTATTACGTTGTGTTTGAACTTTGGCATGTAAACTTTAAGCCAATTCGAAAATGGCACGAATGTTCGATTGAGTTGGATCAAGGGTAGGCATGAAATGGACCTAGTTACTTTCGTAACAGATGCTGGCAGCAGCAGTGTCATGAGATTGAAAAATCACTAAAAATAGTAGGAGTGGAATTAATTGATGAATAAATTATGTAATCGAAGCTCGATGAGTCTGTTTTCATGAGGAAGTAACGAAAAGATCATATGGGCAGTATATTAAGAGATAATCAGATTTTTGTGGGACAGGGCCAGAACGGTTTCTGGATTCCCTGCTCTGACTTTGGAAATTCATTATAAATTAACCAGAGATAATTAGGGGTTGTACCATATATGTATAGATTCCTCTCTGAGTCTAGTTTTCATAGAAACAAACGGAATCAGTATTGAAGCCCCGTGCAGGGAGATATCCAAGTCGTAATGGGCAAAGGTCAGTGTAGTCGACCCCTGCAACATGGGAGACTTTTACTAATAAACTGTACTAATTGGCCCGACCAAAAATTCTAGAAAAAAATACATAGATGGGAACATGAGTCTAGTTTCTGGGAAAAATTACAAAACTGATTTTCGAGTTACGAAACTTAAGATATGATTTTTAAAACGACTAGTACACAGATTGGCCAGTGTCTGGAAAATAAATTTTATAAGGGGTTAAAGTCAGTTAACACCTCGTGTTCGACTCCGGTGTCGGTTTCGGGTTCGGGGTGTTACAGTATGTGATGTTAACATGCTATTGTGGTACGTTTTAGTTGGACAAAAGAAATGGTAAATGTTGGCAAGTTTTGCTAGATTTAGTTTGGTTTTGGATGATGAATAGAAGGAAATGTTTTGGTATGAATATACCTTGTGTTTAGTATGAATTGGTAAGGTTAATGAGTAGAGAAATGGTTGATATTGTTATGTTATAAATGATGAATGCCATAGCATAAAGATTGGCTGAATTGGAGGTAGGATTTTGCTTGTTTAAATTCCTTGTAGGATTGACCCAAAAAGAGGTGGCAAGTTGGCTTAAACCAAGTCTGCATTGTGCCACACGGTCATGGAACACGGGCGTGCCTTGTGGCCGTGTTTGCAAAGCAGTAACCTCTTATGACCACACGGTTAAGACACATGGGCTTGTCATATTGTTGTGGGCTTAAGTCAGTAGCTAGCTAAGTATCACACGGCCATAGCACACGGGCGTGTCTGTTGGCCGTGGGAAAAAGTCAGAATGCATGCTCTGTTTTGCCATGGCTTTGACAAACGGGTGTGTCTAGTCCGTGTGAGGCACACGACCTATTCACACGGGCGTCTGACCTTTTAAAGTTGGAAAATTTCTCATAAGTTTGGAAACTTTCATATGTTATCAATTTGATCCCGAATGCATGTTTCAGCTTTGCATACTTGATTTTATGTGAATATTGAATGTGAATGAATGAATTTATTAGTAATGAGATGATATTTGTTGTATGGTAGTTTTGATTTGAGTTATAAGTTAGGTAATAGATCAACAGTTGATCATTGTTTACATACCTCGTCATCCTTCTGCAAAACATTGTGATATGGGCCTCTGGGCAAGCAGTGCCATTGTACTTTTCAAATTCTGGCATTTTGAATTTGTGAGGTAACACTAGGTTTGGGACCAGACTTAAGTCCTTGGCATCAACCCCATGATTATTGCTAGTGCCTTCCAAAGCCTTGAACTTTTCTTCTAACCATCTGCAGCGTTCATCCAATTGCCTTGCAGCTTCGGCCTTCAAATCCTCCTTTTCCACCATATCTAGATCGAGAACAAGAGGATTAGTAAGATTGTCACCCATATTAAGCCTTGAACCAACCGGGAAATTCACATGGACACCAGCATCAATCGGCCCATGCTGAGGCCTCACAGTAGTAGATGGCCTTCTAGGAGGTGCCTCAGTTTACAATGATACATGCGGCGGTGTAAAACCTGGAGGAGGACCCTCATTTTCCTCTTCAGTGATGGCCATAGGAGCCTTTCCTTTATCAGTGGCCCTTAGTAACTAAGCCATTTTGGCCATTATATTCCTCTGAGCTTCCATCATTGTTCCCTCATCTCATTCTGCATTTTAGCCAACTGCTCTTGCAACTGGTCTTGCATATCCTTTTGCAACTGCTTAAACCTTTGATCCATGCTCTTAGTTTTAGTGCGAGTGCCGTAAGGATGTGTAATTTCTAGTTTTTCTTTTCTACCTTTATAAAGAAACTTTAACTAATTAGGGTCTTTCTATAACCTTGAATGCATATGATATGATGTAATGCAAATGTATGAATGTAACAAAGGCATCAATCTCGATTCAATCTCATTTAGAGAACTTTATTTAGAAAAAGAATATCTTTACATATAAATGGATTACAAGTACGCTTTCGCCCTAATGCCCAAAGTTTTAACTCTATCTAATAAAAGGGCTAACTCTCTCCCTATGTCTGACGACGACCCACACATCATACTCAATACATCGGCAGGTACAGCCAAGTCTTGCACATATTCAGCAACCTCTAGAATCTGAGCTATGGCTTATTCCATGAGATGATCCCTTTCTCTAATTTGTCCTCTAGACTGATGAAGCTCTCCCTTTAGATAATCTCCTTGCGTCTCGAGTTGCTCGATCTGAAGTTTACCTTCTTGCAATGCTGCTTCCAAATCTTCAATTTTACTCTTTAGCTCTTTTAAGTCGTCCTTAGAATCATGGTTGCGATGCCAACGAAGGGATCTTCCAAGCTCAGTTACTTTAGACTTCAACCCTTTATTCTCTTCTTCTAATGCCAAATTCCGCGATTGCATCTCCTGAAACTTCTTCTCCCAGTACTCAGCTCTAACCTTTCCTTCTTGGACCTCTTTCTGCAACTGATCTGAAGACCCTCCTATTTTCGCTCTTCTCAAGGATACATGTGCCTTCTTGTAGTATTCCTTCAAGTCATCTCTATCCTCTTCAATCTTCCTCTTTTCCTTTCTTTCTTTTTCGACTTCCATCTTCTGTACATCGATATCTAAACTCAAGTACATCTTTTCTTCTTCAAGTTTTGCTATCCTTTTCTCGAGCTCCAGATTTTTCCTCTCAAATTCTTGCTTCATAATTTCTAACCCCGAGGGCATCACTTGCAGATATTCCTCCATCGATCGGGCTCCTTCCATATTTGGCTCAGGAATGTTATCATTGGTCATTCTTCCTCTCCATTCAACATATTCTGGAGTCGTACCAGGGCCAATAGTTACTCCTTTCAACCGGCACGTCTTGTTCCGAGCGCTAGATATCTCACCGACCCTTTTCTTGTAATCGGCTCCTCTATATGCGAACTCACTTTGAGTTAGCCAATGAGTTGCTGGCACGAACTGCCTCAAACCAAACTGCCTTAACACGAGCAAGGGAGCATAACCAATGGCACCCCAAATTCCCAATAAAGGGACCCAATTGAAACTGCCGCAACGGTAAAGAATCTCACCAAGAATCATCCACGGAGCTTTCCACTCAACATCTTTCGACTGAAGATTTTGAAGTAGTGCAATCCAATTCTCCTCTGGAACATCAACTCTCCTAATTGAAGCGACTATGTCCTTCAGCGGTGAGTAATCCTCGAAGAAAACCCGACAAACAACCTTATCTATCAACCGAAAATGACTATAGAACCAAGCTAGAAGCAATTGTGCACAACCAACAAACCTGCCTGCGCCAGCTTTCCTACATGCACCTAAGGACCTGAATGTCTCTGCCAATATTGCAGGGATAGAGGTGACCCTCTTACTGAGTCTATGGAAAAGATCCGTGGTTGCCTCATCCACATATCCCAAAGCCCTAGGGAACACCATCAATCCGTACAAACTTAAGGCAAAAACATCTACCCTCTTTTCTTCATCAGGATGTGTCAAAATCAGATCCTTCAAAGCATCCCATGAAATGCACTTGCACTCGCACTTCTCTTTAATTCTGGCAGTAATCCACTGCTCGCTCATCCCTGTAATAGCCATCAATTTCTTCCAAAAGGTAGGGACATTAACAGCTCTAGAATAGATTCTATCTTCCTGGAATCTGGGACAATGTAACAGGGCAGTGTACTCCTCTACGGTAGGCACCAAATCTACCTCCCCGAAAGTAAAGCAACTGTACGCTGGATTCCAAAATTGAGCGAGGGCTCGAAATAAGTGCTCATCTATTTGAACATCGAGCAAGTAAGGTAAGTCTCCGTAATTACTGTAGAATAACTATTTAGTCTCGTTGCCCCATTGATCCCAAATCTCCTTAAGCTCTTGGAGATTATTCTGCGTAACACTGATGCGAGTATATCCTGATAGCTCTGACACATATCCCGCAGCTATACTATCTCCCTTTTCCAACTGAGTTTGCTCAGACCATCTAGGGACGTTGGCGTTGTCTTCCACTCTATCAAGAAGTCCGTTCTCCATAATAAAACTCTCTAACTTAGAAACTGACCGAAAATTGATACCTTTTAAATGCGAAATGATATGCAACAAAAGAAAGGAGATAGTTAGTATCACATGATAACAATAAACTCAAAAATAACCTGCAAGGGTAATAATTGCGGTATAATTCTATCTAGGTTGAGCTCTTACGGTCATTCTATATACGGTTTAGTTCTAAAGTTGAGGTACCTGAACCAGCAGATTCCTCGATCCTCACCCATTATAGGCTCATTTGAATCGAGTTCAGTTCAGGGGGACACATTTCCCTATGGCTACACGGAGATGAAAATCTCACGAAACCATAGGTACGGATGTATCCCGAAAGTGATCCACTATCCTGCACGGAGGCGAAAACCTCACGAAGGCGTAGCTTCTCACTCCCACTTAAGGGTGTGACCACAATGGTCATGCAAATGCAATGCGTATTAGAATATAGCAACACATGCAAGAACACAAACACATGTAATGCAAAGAAGATTAAATTTTAAAATTTTTAATTTCCGACATTAAGACAAGAGATAATCAATTACACGGCTTGACTCTCTTATTAGTCCCCAGTGGAGTCGCCAAGCTGTCGAAACCATTTTTAAATCGAGTTTTGTAAAATGGGATTCGACTTTAAAAATGAAAACGGGAGTCGCCACCAATCTTTTTAGGTGTGATTGGATAACCTTTAAAACATTTGTTTTAAAATCGTTGGTTTTGGTCTACGAAATCAAAAGAATGGGTTCGGGAGTCAGTTACATACGAGGAAGGGTTGGCACCCTCGTAACACCCAAAAATTGGTACCTAATTGATTATCAAAATGTCTCTAATGTCGGAAATTAAAAATTTTAAGATGTAATCCTCTTTAAAGTATTTGAAAATTTGGGTTTACTTGTATCAAAGTATTGACTATAAGTTAGCCTTTTAGAAATCTCTATCTCAAAACAGCAAAATGCTACATCTAGTAAGTTAGGACATATCACTTTACAATTCCAAGACAGTCACTTATATTTTGAAATCCTTTAAGAACTTTAGAAGGGTACTTGACTATTCGAACTTAACGAGAAAAGTTGCAACCCAATAAGTTAGGGCACTACTTCTTCGAAATTTTCAAACACCAAGCATTGCCTTTATATTTTTTGAAAATTTTGGAGCCTTGTCTTTTTAAAGATGATGTGTGGAGAATTGTATTAAATCATAATGATATATTATTGTACTAGGTAGATAAAAAATGAATACTACGATATAAAGAATAATACATATAAAGCAAAAAAAAATGCAAACAAAGATATATAGCATGTATCGAGAACGGATAAACAAAATATATAAACATATGAGATAATACTTAAATGATGCGTGATATAAAAACAAACATAATCAAATAATGCATGATATACAAATAGAGTAAATGTAATGTCAATATGCATATAATTATAATAAAAAATTTAACACATACATGATACATACAATACAAAACATATAGAAGAACTAATAAAAAAAATGATTGATTGCTAACAAAATATACATGCAATTAAAAACAAGACATTTCATATCAATAGTATTTAATATATAATATAATAACATAGTAACAAGAATAAAAGAATAATAATTATATAACAATATATTGGTTTGAAAGCATGTAAGAGATTTCATAATATAACAATATTAGTTTAAAATGAAATAATATATGTATAGTAAATAAATAAAAAATGAAATGTGTACATAATGTGAGTTAAAAATATGATTTAATAATAATAATTTACATTTTTAAAATAATATATATAAAACAATCTAATTTGCGATACATAATATACATAAAATATATATAAAAAATAATATAAAAATGAAATATAATAAAGATTATATAATAAAATGTAATATGAACATATAAGAAAAAAAATAATAGATATAATATGAAGTAACAATATATATAAGTAATTAATAAATATAATATATGAAAATATAATAATATATCTAAGAGATGTAAAATAATAATTTAAGAAAAATAATATATAATAAGTAATAATAATATATAATTAAAAATAATACTTATAATAAAATAATTTTATAATATATAATATAAAAGTAAAATTAGAAATAAACGAATAATAAAATATATATATGGAATAATATAATAAATATAGGACTAAATTTAAAGTTTAACAAAATTATGGGGCGAATTTTGAAAGGAATAAAACTGAATTAAGGACCTATTTAAAACGCGCGCAAAATTAAAAGGACTCATTGGGCAAATTGCCCCTTTTTCCCAAAACGTCACCGTTTCCCCTAATACGATTGTAAATCATTGGGAGGGTCGAATTGAAATAGAATTAAAATATTAATACCAAATTAAAAAAATAAATAAAATGAAATTAGAAGTATAAAAAATTGCGAGAGGACCAATTGGGTAATTAACCCAATTCTCAAAAATGCGCGGATCCTCCCCGGGTAATCGGGTCAACGCGCGGATCCTATAGTTGTAAAACGACACCGTTTTAAATAGACTATATAAATCAAACTTCGCCCCCAAAATCATTTTAACATCCATTTTCAAAAAGAAAAAGAAAAAATCCTCTGGAAGAGGATTCGGGGGCCGATCCCGGAGCTGCTGAGCCTCCGTCCAGGGGTCTCCTCACGCGCTCACGCGCCACCCTATACGGTGGTCTGAGGGTTAAAATCCTCGTCCTTCCACAGGTAATCTCTTCCCCTTTTTAAAAATTACTATTTTTTGCTAAAATGATGTACATACATGCATATGCTCTAAAATGAAAAAAAACACATAGTTAAATCACCTTTTCTTTGAAGCTGCTTGTATTCTCTTTTTTTTTATTTCTGTATGCGTGTGTGTGTAATCGTTACAAGAGTTACAAAGGCTTTTTATAGCCTACGGATTTGTTACATAAGGAAAGAAATCTCTGATTTCTATTGTATCTTTGACTGATGTGCTGCGATTTCCTTGCCATTTTCTACTCTGCTTTTTTGCGTATATGATGTTTGTTTCCTTTTCTTGCAGGCAATCGAGCGAGGGATCCGGCAGTGACTATGCTGGTGTAGACGTGTGCACTGATCACGGCGCTAATGGAGGGTTACTGAAATATCGTGGGAGACGAGCAGACGCATCCGTTGAAATTGCTTTTGGAAGCTTCTACTTGCGGCGCGAGGAGAAAGGCAGAAACCCTAGGGTTTCCTGCCTTGGTGTAACAAGCTGGACCAATTGGGCTTTTTGAATTTGGGCTAGCTAGTTTTGATTGGGTCACGGGTGTTTGTGGGTCTGCTGGGTAGTTTGGGCCTGATTAGGTTACAAGTGTAACGGGCTTTGGGCTCACCAGGCTTTGAGGCCTGTTTATTTGTAAATAGACTTTAATGGACATTTTTTAAATAAATATTTATTCATATTCTGCTTTCAGCCCGATTAAATTTGGGCTTTTACAACTGCCCCTCTTTGCTCATTGCTATGTAATAGGAATTGAGCAAAGACTCATAGAAAGACCCAAATTTGACCGGTTCCATGATCTTCAATCTGCTTTCCATCAAACTGAGCTACTTCTTCTATTTGTAAGGATGTCAAATCATCTTGAGTCTGTCTGAAAACATTTGAGAGTCATATCTGCAAGGTCCTCAACTTGTTCCTTGTAAGCACAAGGGTGCTTAAACCATCTTGAGTCTGTTTGAGAACATTTGAGAGTTATATCTGCAATGTCCTCGATTTCTTCCTTGTAAGCACAAGGATGTCAAACCATCTTGAGTCTGTTTGAGAACATCTGAGAGTCAAATCTGTTATGTCCTCGATTTGTTCCTTGTAAATACAAGAATACCAAAACATCATGGATCTACTTCAATATAAACATCTGAAGGTTAGATCTGCTATATTTGAGAACGTTTGAGAGTCAAATCTACTATGTCCTCGATTTGTTCCTTGTAAACACAAGAATACCAAATCATCTTGGATCTGCTTCAGTATAATCATCTGAAGGTTAGATCTGCTATATTTGAGAATGTCTGAGAGTCAAATCTGTTATGTCTTCGATTTGTTTCTTGTAAACACAAGAATACCAAATCATCTTGGCTCTGTTTCAGTATAATCATCTGAAGGTTAGACCTGCTATCTTTGAGAACGTCTGAGAGTCAAATCTACTATGTCCTCGATTTGTTTCTTGTAGACACAAGAATACCAAATCATCTTGGATCTGCTTCAACATAAATGTCTAAAGTCTAGATCTGCTGTTTTCAATTTATTTCCCATAAGCATAAGGCCGCCATGTTGAAATCTTTGATCTTTATGACCTGTAAGATGAGTATGTGCCTATGCCTAAGTATGCCATGATTGAAATGAGTCGAATGCCCTTAACATGGTATGATGCAAAGTGCTGTGAATATGACCCCTAGTCATTTCTCTTTCTCAAAACTTTATTCCTACTTAGCTTGTAGGCCTTCCTCCAATGCTATGATCTACTGAGGATGTCTGTAAGAATTGAATCATCCATTTCTTTTTGAAAAAGAAATCCCTCAAGTTCCTTCATTCCTTACTTACGTGAATTTCTCGAACAATTGTCCTATTTTAGTTTCTTGTATTATCCAGAAATTCCAAAGTAATGTGCAAAACTTCGTTTGTGAAAATATTTTAGTTCATCTATCATTATTTCAATGCAACATACTTAAAAAATATCGGGAGATGAGTAAATCTTTGAGAATAATTGGATTCGAATTGTTAACAGTACAAAAGAAATAAGTCTGATAGCATATCTTTAAGAAGAAATAGAATCTAAAGATAGCAGATAGGATAAAAATCAGATGCTCTAAATATCGCTGCTTGAGCATCTATACATTAGCTCCCCGAAGCCTTTCTTGAGTTCGGCATGTGTTTAAAAGATCCAAAGTACTTTGTTGATGCCCCAATGTACACTGTGCCTCACTCTCTGTCAAGTCAAGTATAGCAAGGTTGCTGTGTGCCCTTCAAAATTTGAGCTGCCCTTTCGGGTTTTCAACTCAAAATCCCTTTGGTCACAAGGTGCCCTTTGTGAGTTTTCACCTTGGACTCTCCATTTTTTTTGAATTCAAGGCACCCTTTGCGGGTTTTCACCTTGGATTCTTTTCGCTTTTAGACAAAGTACTTTTTGACTGAGTCTGAGTTCACCGGATTGGGTAGACTCTTTCCATCCATTTCTGTCAAAATCAATGCACCACCAGAAAAAACCTTCTTCACGACGTATGGCCCCTCCCAATTTGGCATCCATTTTCCTCTAAAGTCCTTCTGAATGGGCAGGATTTTCTTTAGCACAAGGTCCCCTTCATGGAATTCCCTTGGACGAACTTTTTTATCATAAGCTCACATCATACGCTTCTGGTACATATGGCCATGTCGGATAGCCTTCAACCTCTTTTCCTCAATCAAGTTTAGCTAGTCATATCGAGACTGAACCCATTCAGCTTCATCTAACCTTATCTCTGTTAAAATTCAGAGAGAAGGTATTTCCACTTCAATAGGTAAAACTGCTTCCATCCCGTAAACTAACGAGAACGGAGTTGCCCCAGTAGAAGTTCTAATAGACGTTCGATAAGCCAAGAGTGCAAACGGTAGCTTTTCATGCCGATCCCTATAAGTCTCAGTCATCTTTCCCACTATTTTCTTAATGTTCTTATTGGCAGCCTCCACTGCCCCATTCATCTTCGGACGATAGGGTGAAGAGTTGTGATGCTTGATTTTGAACTGGTCGCAAACCTCTGCTATCATTTTGTTGTTCAAATTCAATGCATTGTCGGATATGATCCTCTCAGGCATTCCATATCGACAAATGATTTTCTTCTTCAAAAATCGACTTACAGCTGTCTTGGTAACATTTGCGTAAGAAGCAGCCTCTACCCATTTTGTAAAGTAGTATATCACTACGAAAATAAACCGATGTCCATTCGAAGCTTTCGGCGATATTGGTCCGATGACATCCATGCCCCACATGGAAAATGGCCATGGAGACGTCATGACATGTAAAGGTGAGGGTGGTACATGAATTTTGCCTCCATAAATCTGGCACTTATGGCATTTTTTGGCATAGTTGATACAGTCTCCTTCCATAGTGGCCCAGTAATAGCCAAACCTCATGATTTGTCTTGCCATCGTGAACCCATTTGCATGCGTACCACATACACCTTCATGAACCTCTTCTAGAATTAGCTTGGCTTCCATAGCATCAACACATCTCAAAAATACTTGGTCTTTCCTTCTCTTGTACAGAACATCCCCGTCCAAAACATAGTCACAAGCTAATCTTCTCAGGGTTCGTTTGTCATTTTCGGATGCCTGTGCTGGATATTTACGATCTCTTACATATCGCAATATATCCTGATACCAAGGATTGTCATCCTTTTCTTCCTCTTCAGGGTTACAACAGCTAGCTGGAAATTCATAGACACTCATTTGAATTGGTCTCATCTCTTCTTCTTTGTTTGCCTTAATCATTGAAGCCAAGGTTGCTAAAGCATCTGCCATCTGATTCTCATCTCGTGGGAGATAGTTGAAGGTGATGTCATCGAACTCTCTTAGTAACCCTAAAACTAACATTCGATAATTGATCAATTTAGGGTTTCTTGTCTCCCATTCACCTCTTAGCTGATAGATTACCAACGCAAAATCTCCATATACTTCTAGGGTTTTTATGCCTCTTTCTATGGCTGCTTGGAGCCCCATGATGCAAGCTTCGTATTCAGCCATATTATTTGTACAGTCAAAATCCAACTTGCACGTGAACGGGTAATGGTCACCATTCGGGGATACCAAGACTGCCCCAATTCCATTTCCGACTGCATTAGAAGCCCCATCAAAATTTAGCTTCCATGGAGAATCTTCAGTTGCTGCTATACACATTAGCTCCTCATTTGGAAAATCAAAATTTAATGGCTCGTAATCCTTCAAAGCTCTACTAGCCAGGAAGTCTGCCACCGCACTTCCTTTGATAGCCTTCTGACTTACATAGACTATATCGAACTTTGAAAGCAAAATTTGCCATCTCGCCATTCTTCCATTTAGAGCCGTTGATTCCATCATTTATTTTAATGGATCTGATTTTGAGATGAGCCAAGTAGTATGGTATAGCATGTACTGTCTTAATCTCCGTGTGGTCCAAATCAACGCACAACACAACTTTTCGATTGGTGAATATCTCATTTCACAGTCAGTGAATTTCTTACTGAGATAATAAATTGCCTTTTCCTTTTTCCCTGACTCGTCATGCTGACCAAGCACACATCCCATAGAATTGCTAAACACTGACAAGTATAGTATTAATGGTTTATCTGGACTAGGCGGAGATAACACTGGAGCATTCAACAAATACTGCTTGACTTTCTCAAAAGCATTCTGGAATTCTTCATCCTCAACACCTTGATTGTGCTTTTTGAGGAGACGAAAGATAGGATCACATTTCTCAGTCAATTGTGAAATGAACCGAGCAATGTAATTCAACCTTCCTAGGAATCCTCGAACTTCTTTTTGAGTACGTGGTGGAGGCAACTCTCGTATGGCTCTGACCTTGTCTGAGTCAACTTCAATTCCCTTTTCACTGACTACGAAGCCTAATAACTTCCCCGATCTGGCTCCAAAGGTGCACTTTGCTGGATTGAGCTTCAACTGAAATTTTCTCAACCTTAAGAACAATCTTCTCAAGACCTTAATGTGTTCTTTTTCTATTCGCGACTTGGCAATCATATCATCAACGTATACCTCAATATCCTTATGCATCATGTCGTGAAACAAGTTTACCATGGCTCGTTGGTATGTTGCCCCTGCGTTCTTCAACCCAAACGGCATTACTTTATAACAAAAGGTGCCCCACAATATTATGAAAGTAGTTTTATCCATATCCTCTAGATGCATCTTTATCTGATTGTATCCTGAGAAGCCGTCCATGAAGGAGAACAACGAATATCCCGCTGTGTTGTCTACTAAAGTGTCGATGTGTGGCAGAGGAAAATTATCCTTTGGGCTTGCTTTGTTTAGATCTCTGTAATCAATGTACATTCGTACCTTCCCGTCTTTCTTAGGGACTGGTACAATATTAGCTACCCATTCAGAGTACTTCACTTCCTGCAGAAATCTGCTTCAAACTGCTTCTTGACCTCATCTTTTATTTTTAGGACAATGTCTGGCCGCATTCTTCGCAACTTCTGTTGGACCGGTCTACATTCTTGTCTTATCGGAAGACGATGTACTACAATGTCAGTACTCAATCTGGGCATATCCTAATAAGACCATGCAAAGATATCCTTGAATTCCTGAAGCAACTCAATCAAGCTACGCCTTGTGTCATTAGCGATCAGTGTTCCAATTTTCACCTCCTTCCCTTCCTCTAGGGCTATATTCTCTATTGCCTCTTTTTCATGTGGCATGATTTGTTTCTCCTCCTGTCTTACCATTCTTAATAGATCGAGAGATACGTCACAATCTTGAACATCTTCAAAATCCTGAGGCTCCTCTAAACACATGTCTTGCTCACAAGAGAAATCAGGAGCGGCAGTATTAGCGCTCATATCATTGATATCTAGAGACCTGTGAGGGGTATGAAAGAATATACAAAGAATGAATGAATTTAAGAATGATCATTTATGTGCTATGAATAGAAGAATAAGAGTTGTTAGAATTTAAAGGAATATTGGTTGATAAAAATAAGGCAATACTCTTAAAAGTTATGCTTTATTTTAATAATAATAGATGAACATAAGCCTATTTTCACAAATGTAATCTTGCTACTCCTAGGCCCTAGAGTAATAAACATGTTTCGAGAATTACTCTGAAATATTTCTAAAGACTACAGGAAGATCCTCCGCAGTCCAATTGTTTAGAGAAATCCCCGGTTCGTAAGGGCGAATACCCTCGAGGTTTTCCTGTCCAAACCACTCACTATGTACAACATTGATCTGATGACTCTCTTCTTCCAGCAACCCTCCTGACTTAAAGGTTTTGGATATAGGTGGGAATTTCATCAGTTCCCACTCTACTTCTCCTCCGTTCAAACGCGCCTTCCTTCTTACTTGACGCTTTTCCATCTCCCGTCTCTTTTGTTTATGGTCTGGCTTAAAACCCAAACCAAAACGATCCTTCTTCTCTATCAATTTTGGGACTTGAATCCCTCCTTGCAACTGTTTTCCTAGTCATTTTCCTGGCAATGCTCCTTTCCCCATCATTACTTGCAGGGCCATCCTTGTTGCTCTAGATATTTTGGGAACCAGTACCTCGCTTCCCTCCGAAATGAAGGTAGCATTAACAATTTCCAAGGAACGAAAAGAACACTCGATAGCCTCCTCATTTGTCTCTACATAAGGGGCTTTACTGGTGACAGCTGCTATGATGTCCTTCTCTGCATTGATGGTTACCAAGCGTCCATCTATCACCAACTTCAATTTTTGGTGCAGTGAAGAGGGCACCGCTCCTGCTGAGTGTATCCATGGCCTCCCCAACAAATAATTATAGGAGGGCTTGATATCCATTACTAGGAAATCAACTTCATATGTATTTGGTCCAATCTCCAGAGGGATGTCAATTCGTCCCATTACTTTCCTTTCAGTTCCGTCAAAAGCTCTTACCACATTATGACATGTCTTCATGTGCGAACTGTCGATGGGTAATCTGTTCAATGTAGATAATGGAAGGACGTTCAAAGCGGACCCATTATCAATAAATACACTTGGAAGCGTGTATCCTTTGCAACGAGTGGTGATGTGCAAAGCCTTAGGTGACCCTATGCCCCCAGGTGGAATTTCATCATCATTGAAGTAGATGAAATTATCAGCATTGATGTTATTTATCAACCGGTCCAACTTACTGACAGATATATCATGAGTGACATATGTCTCATTGAGTACCTTCAACAACACTTCTCGATGCACTTCAGAGCTTAGCAGTAAGGCTAAAACCGATATGCGTGCTGGTTGCTTACACAGTTGCTCGACCAAACTGTACTCACTATGCTTAAGGAACTTTAGAAATTCCTTTGCTTCCTTCTCCCTCACTGGCTCGTTAACAGGTACTTCACTCCTTTTCTCAATTTCAACATTCTTGGGTTTTGCGGGCTCCACTCTGACGTCCCCCATATCATAACGCTTCCCACTCCGCGTATGGGAACCTTCATCTCGTACATCTTTAGATGCGCTGGCTATGTTTCCTTCTCCCGGCACCGTCACGCTATAGTCATAACTCCATGGTACTTTCTTGCTATCCTTGTAAGGGAAAGGAGTAGGTGTATGGATAATAACCTTGGGCGCTGCTGGTGTCCCCATTTTATTATTCCCTGGCAGGGAGATAATAATCTTTGGTCTACTGGTTCTTTGCTGTTCATTTTCCAGCACACATACTTGCTTTTCACTAGAGCTACCTTCGTAAACCTGTAGCTCTTTGTTGTCTATGAAGCCTTGTACCAAGGCCTTGAATTCCTCGCAATCTTCACGAAACTTACCGTACTCCCATGTTCTTTCTTTCGTGTTTTTAGAGGTTAACATACCACTCTTCATCATCTCCTCCCAGATTACCCTCATAGGCATCCTTATCTCATCAAACTTTTCCTTTTCCCTTTTTTCATCAGCTTCACCAATGGCATTTACTCCCTGATTGTCATGGTTCGGCAAAGGATTCTCAGTATTTGAGGTACTTTCAAATTTCAAAACCCCATTCTTGATCAACCTCTCTACGGCTTTCTTGAATCCAGTACAATTCTCGATTGAGTGCCCCGATATTCCAGCATGATACTCACATATGGCATTTGCATCATACCATTTAGGATACGGAGGTTGTAATGGTTTTAAATGGAAAGGGGCTATAGCATGCGCATCATATAGATTTTGATAGAGCTCCCTATACGTCACAGGTATATAGGCGTAAATTGCATCCTCTCATGCCTAGTGTTGGATTCCTGCTTTTGAGAGCCTTGTTGCCCAACTGTGGCTACTTTGGGCTGGCTAACAGTGACTGCTTTTGAATTAAAATCACTTGTATTGTTTACCTCGTTGTCTTTTCTTCTTGGGGCTGATCTTTTAGCTACTTCCCCCTCAATTCTTCCTCCTCTTATGGCATTCTCTATCATCTCTCCTGCCATAACTATGTCCGTGAAACTTTTAGTAGTGCTTCCAATCATATGAGTAATAAATGGGGCTTTCAGAGTATTAATAAATAACATAGTGGTCTCCTTCTCCAACAGTGGTGGTTGGACCTGCATTGCTACCTCTCTCCACCTCTGTGCATATTGCCTAAAATTCTCATTAGGCTTCTTCTCCATGTTTTGCAGGGTAATCCTGTCAGGGATCATGTCTGTTACATGATTGTACTGTTGCATGAAGGCTTGTGCAAGATCCCTCCATGAACTTATTCTAGCCCGGCCCAACTGATTGTACCATCTGGCTGCCGCTCCTATCAAACTATCTTGAAAACAATAGATCAACAGCTGATCATTGTTTACATACCCCGTCATCCTTCTGCAAAACATTGTGATATGGGCCTCTGGGCAAGTAGTGCCATTGTACTTTTCAAATTCTGGCATTTTGAATTTGTGAGGTAACACTAGGTTTGGGACCAGACTTAAGTCCTTGGCATCAACCCCATGATTATTGCCAGTGCCTTCCAAAGCCTTGAACTTTTCTTCTAACCATCTGCAGCGTTCATCCAATTGCCTTGCAGCTTCGGCCTTCAAATCCTCCTTTTCCACCATATCTAGATCGGGAACAAGAGGATTAGTAAGATTGTCACCCATATTAAGCCCTGAACCAATCGGGAAATTCACATGGACACCAGCATCAATCGGCCCATGCTGAGGCCTCACAGTAGTAGATGGCCTTCTAGGAGGTGCCTCAGTTTGCAATGATACATGCAGCGGTGTAAAACCTGGAGGAGGACCCTCATTTTCCTCTTTAGTGATGGCCATAGGAGCCTTTCCTTTATCAGTGGCCCTTAGTAACTGAGCCATTTCGGCCATTATATTCCTCTGAGCTTCCATCATTTGTTCCCTCATCTCATTCTGCATTTTAGCCAACTGCTCTTGCAACTGGTCTTGCATATCCTTTTGCAACTGCTCAAACCTTTGATCCATGCTCTTAGTTTTAGTGCGAGTTCCGTAAGGATGTGTAATTTCCAGTTTTTCTTTTCTACCTTTATAAAGAAACTTTAACTAATTAGGGTCTTTCTATAACCTTGAATGCATATGATATGATGTAATGCAAATGTATGAATGTAACAAAGGCATCAATCTCGATTCAATCTCATTTAGAGTACTTTATTTAGAAAAAGAATATCTTTACATATATATGGATTACAAGTACGCTTTCGCCCTAATGCCCAAAGTTTTAACTCTATCTAATAAAAGGGCTAACTCTCTCCCTATGTCTGACGATGACCCACACATCATACTCAATACATCGGCACGTACAGCCAAGTCTTGCACATATTCAGCAACCTCTCGAATCTGAGCTATGGCTTCTTCCATGAGATGATCCATTTCTCTAATTTGTCCTCTAGACTGATGAAGCTCTCCCTTTAGATAATCTCTTTGCGTCTCGAGTTGCTCGATCTGAAGTTTACCTTCTTCAAATGCTGCTTCCAAATCTTCAACTTTACTCTTTAGCTCTTTTAACTCGTCCTTAGAATCATGGTTGCGATGCCAACGAAGGGATCTTCCAAGCTCAGTTACTTTAGACTTCAACCCTTTATTCTCTTCTTCTAATGCCAAATTCCGCGATTGCATCTCCTGAAAATTCTTCTCCCAGTACTCAACTCTAACCTTTCCTTCTTGGACCTCTTTCTGCAACTGATTTGAAGACCCTTCTATTTTCGCTCTTCTCAAGGATACCTGTGCCTTCTTGTAGTGTTCCTTCAAGTCATCTCTATCCTCTTCAATCTTCCTCTTTTCCTTTCTTTCTTTTTTGACTTCCATCTTCTGTACATCGATATCTAAACTCAAGTACATCTTTTCTTCTTCAAGTTTTGCTATCCTTTTCTCGAGCTCCAGATTTTTCCTCTCAAATTCTTGCTTCATAATTTCTAACTCCGAGGGCATCACTTACAGATATTCCTCCATCGATTGGGCTCCTTCCATATTTTGCTCAGGAATGTTATCATTGGTCCTTCTTCCTCTCCATTCGACATATTCTGGAGTCGTAGCAGGGCCAATAGTTACTCCTTTCAACTGGCACGTCTTGTTCTAAGCGCTAGAGATCTCACCGACCCTTTTCTTGTAATCGGCTCCTCTATATGCGAACTCACTTTGAGTTAGCCAATGAGTTGCTGGCACGAACTGCCTCAAACCAAACTGCCATAACACGAGCAAGGGACCCAATTGAAACTGCCGCAACAGTAAAGAATCTCACCAGGAATCATCCACGGAGCTTTCCACTCAACATCTTTCGACTGAAGATTTTGAAGTAGTGCAATCCAATTCTCCTCTGGAACATCAACTCTCCTAATTCAAGTGACTATGTCCTTCAGCGGTGAGTAATCCTCAAAGAAAACCTGAGAAACGACCTTATCTATCAACAAAAAATGACTATAGAACCAAGCTAGAAGCAATTGTGCACAACCAACAAACCTGCCTGCGCCGGCTTTCCTACATGCACCTAAGGACCTGAATGTCTCTGCCAATATTGCAGGGACAGAGGTGACCCTCTTACTGAGTCTATGGAAAAGATCTGTGGTTGCCTCATCCACATATCACAAAGCCCTAGGGAACACCATCAATCCGTACAAACTTAAGGCAAAAACATCTACCCTCTTTGCTTCATCAGGATGTGTCAAAATCAAATCCTTCAAAGCATCCCATGAAATGCACTTGCACTCGCCCTTCTCTTTAATTCTGGCAGTAATCCACTGCTCGCTCATCCCTGTAATAGCCATCAATTTCTTCCAAAAGGTAGGGACATTAACAGCTCTAGAATAGATTCTATCTTCCTGGAACCTGGGACAACGTAACAGGGCAGTGTACTCCTCTACGGTAGGCACCAAATCTACCTCCTCGAAAGTAAAGCAACTGTACGCTGGATTCCAAAACTGAGCGAGGGCTCGGAACAAGTGCTCATCTATTTGAACATCGAGCAAGTAAGGTAAGTCTCCGTAATTACCGTAGAATAACTATTTAGTCTCGTTGCCCCATTGATCCCAAATCTCCTTAAGCTCTTGGAGATTATTCTGCGTAACACTGATGCGAGTATATCCTTATAGCTCTGACACATATCCCGCAGCTATACTATCTCCCTTTTCCAACTGAGTTTGCTCAGACCATCTATGGACGTTGGCATTGTCTTCCACTCTATCAAGAAGTCCGTTCTCCATAATAAAACTCTCTAACTTAGAAACTGACCGAAAATCGATACCTTTTAAATGCAAAATGATATGCAACAAAAAAAAGGAGATAGTTAGTATCACATGATAACAATAAACTCAAAAATAACCTGCAAGGGTAATAATTACGGTATAATTCTATCTAGGTTGAGCTCTTACGGTCCTTCTATATGCGGTTTAGTTCTAAAGTTAAGGTACCTGAACCAGCAGATTCCTCGATCCTCACCCATTATAGGCTCATTTGAATCAAGTTCAGTTCAGGGGGACACATTTCCCTATGGCTACACGGAGATGAAAATCTCACGAAACCATAGGTACGGTTGTATCCCGAAAGTGATCCACTATCCTGCACGAAGGTGAAAACCTCACGAAGGCGTAGCTTCTCACTCCCACTTAAGGGTGTGACCATAATAGTCATGCAAATGCAATGCGTATTAGAATATAGCAACACATGCAAGAACACAAAAACATGTAATGCAAAGAAGATTAAATTTTAAAATTTTTAATTTCCAACATTAAGACAAGAGATAATCAATTACACGGCTTGACTCTCTCATTAGTCCCCAGTGGAGTCGCCAAGCTGTCGAAACCATTTTTAAATTGAGTTTTGGAAAATGGGAATCGACTTTAAAAACGAAAACGAGAGTCGCCACCAATCTTTTTAGGTGGAATTGGATCACCTTTAAAACATTTGTTTTAAAATCGTTGGTTTTGGTCTATGAAATCAAAAAAATGGGTTCGGGAGTCGGTTACGTACGAGGAAGGGTTGGCACCCTCGTAACGCCCAAAAATTGGTACCTAATTGATTATCAAAATGTCTCTAATGTCGGAAATTAAAAATTTTAAGATGTAATCCTCTTTAAAGTATTTGAAAATTTGGGTTTACTTGTATCAAAGTATTGACTATAAGTTAGCCTTTTAGAAATCTCTATCTCAAAACAGCAAAATGCTAAATCCAGTAAGTTAGGACATATCACTTTACAATTCCAAGACAGTCACTTATATTTTGAAATTCTTTAAGAACTTAAAAGGGTACTGACTATTCGAACTTAACGAGAAAAGTTGCAACCCAATAAGTTAGGGCACTACTTCTTCGAAATTTTCAAACACCAAGCATTGCCTTTATATTTTTTGAAAATTTTGGAGCCTTGTCTTTTTAAAGATGATGTGTGGAGAATTGTATTAAATCATAATGATATATTATTGTACTAGGTAGATACAAAAATGAATACTACGATATAAAGAATAATACATATAAAGTAAAAAAAATGCAAACAAAGATATATAGCATGTATCGAGAACGGATAAACAAGATATATAAACATATGAGATAATACTTAAATGATGCGTGATATAAAAACAAACATAATCAAATAATGCATGATATACAAATAGAATAAATGTAATGTCAATATGCATATAATTATAATAAAAAATTTAACACATACATGATACATACAATACAAAACATATAGAAGAACTAATAAAAAAATGATTGATTGCTAACAAAATATACATGCAATTAAAAACAAGACATTTCATATCAATAGTATTTAATATATAATATAATAACATAGTAACAAGAATAAAAGAATAATAATTATATAACAATATATTAGTTTGAAAGTATGTAAGAGATTTCATAATATAACAATATTAGTTTAAAATGAAATAATATATGTATAGTAAATAAATAAAAAAATGAAATGTGTATATAATGTGAGTTAAAAATATGATTTAATAATAATTTACATTTTTAAAATAATATATATAAAAAAATCTAATTTGCGATACATAATATACATAATATATATATAAAAAATAATATGAAAATGAAATATAATAAAGATTATATAATAAAATATAATATGAACATATAAGAAAAAAAATAATAGATATAATATGAAGTAACAATATATATATAAGTAATTCATAAATATAATATATGAAAATATAATAATATATATAAGAAATGTAAAATAATAATTTAAGAAAAATAATATATAATAAGTAATAATAATATAAAAATAATACTTATAATAAAATAATTTTATAATATATAATATAAAAGTAAAATTAGAAATAAACGAATAATAAAATATATATATATGGAATAATATAATAAATATAGGACTAAATTTAAAGTTTAACAAAATTATGGGGTGAATTTTGAAAGGAATAAAACTGAATTAAGGACCTATATAAAACGCGCGCAAAATTAAAGGGACTCACTGGGCAAATTGCCCTTTTTCCCAAAACGTCACCGTTTCCCCTAATACGATTGTAAATCATTGGGAGGGTCGAATTGAAATAGAATTAAAATATTAATACCAAATTAAAAAAATAAATAAAATGAAATTAGAAGTATAAAAAATTGCGAGAGGACCAATTGGGTAATTAACCCAATTCTCAAAAATGCGCGGATCCTCCCCGGGTAATCGGGTCAACGCACGAATCCTATAGTTGTAAAATGACACCATTTTAAATAGACTATATAAATCAAACTTCGCCCCCAAAATCATTTTAACATCCGTTTTCAAAAAAAAAAGAAAGAAAAAATCCTCTGGAAGAGGATTCGGGGGCCGATCCCGGACCTGCTGAGCCTCCTTCCAGGGGTCTCCTCACGCGCTCATGCGTCGCCCTGTAAAGTTGTCTGAGGGTTAAAATCCTCGTCCTTCCACAGGTAATCTCTTCCCCTTTTTAAAAATTACTATTTTTTGCTAAAATGATGTACATACATGCATATGCTCTAAAATGAAAAAAACACACAGTTAAATCACCTTTTCTTTGAAACTGCTTGTATTCTCTTTTTTTTTATTTCTATATGCGTGTGTGTGTAATCGTTACAAGAGTTACAAAAGCTTTTTATAGCCTACGGATTTGTTACATAAGGAAAGAAATCTCTGATTTCTATTGTATCTTTGACTGATGTGCTGTGATTTCCTTGCCATTTTCTACTCTACTTTTTTGCGTATCTGCTGTTTGTTTCCTTTTCTTGCAGGCAATCGAGCGAGGGATCCGGCAGTGACCATGATGGTGTAGATGCGTGCACTGATCACGGCGCTGATGGAGGGTTACTGAAACATCGTGGGAGACGAGCAGACGCATCCGTTGAAATTGCTTCTGGAAGCTTCTACTTGCGGCGCGAGGAGAAAGGCAGAAAACCTAGGGTTTCTTGCCTTGGTGTAACAAGCTGGGCCAATGGGCTTTTTGAATTTGGGCTAGCTAGTTTTAATTGGGTCACGGGTGTTTGTGGGTCTGCTGGGTAGTTTGGGCCTGATTAAGTTACAAGTGTAACGGGCTTTGGGCTCACCAGGCTTTGAGTCCTTTTTATTTGTAAATAGACTTTAATGAACATTTTTTAAATAAATATTTATTCATATTCTGCTTTCAGCCCGGTTAAATTTGGGCTTTTATAGCCTGGACTGGTAATCCTGACATTGCTCTATGAGTTTATACTACGGGGGATTTAGCCTTGATTGGTAATCCCACCATAAGGATTGAGGTTCGTGGGAGTATGTTCATTGAAAAGGTCACTAACATGAATTGACAATAAATGATTTAGTACGCTATAAGGGAACTATGGAATATCCATCGAGAATTCTAGGAATTCAAAGGGATTAATATAGGAAATGGAATTGGAATGCTTGTAATGATGAGCTCATCTAAGACCATTATTATCATGTATTGTTATGTGACTAACTTGTATGATTAAGTATTCCATGAGAATTAACGATGTTTATACTAAGCTCAATTGTGTAATCGAGTATGGGATCAATGAAATGTTGAGTTCATGATTTGTTGAAAATGATCTTATGATAGTGATCATTATATTGCACTAAAATAGTTTTGGATAGCAGCAATCGTCTGACTTTGAAAATCCACCAAAAATGATGGAAATTCAATTAGAGGTTTAATTAAATATTAAATTAAATATTATTGAGTCTAGTTTCATATAAAGGAAACGTTGTAAGGAAAAGAATTTCATATTATGAGATATTTAAATTTTTGTGAGACAGAGTCAGAATGAGTTCGGAATCCCCAGTTCTAACTTGGGAAAATCACTAGAAATTGTACAAAAATAATTATAGGTTATAATTCATAATACTAAGTCCTTAATTAGTCTATTATCAAGAGAAATAGATAGGATCATTATTCGAATCCTCTATTAAGAGATAAATAAATTTTAGTGAAGAAAGGTTGAAGCTGTCAAACAGTGAAATATAGGATATTTTAAAGAACAAACTATACTTATTGGCTAGACCAAAAATTCTAAAAATTTTATGGTAAGAATATATGTTAGTCTATTTTTAGGAAAAATTAGAAGATCTTAATTTGAAGTTTTGTAGCTCCAGATATAAATAATTTAGTAACTATGTCTCGAGAAAACATCATGACCAGAATATAAATAAAAGTGTAATTATGGTTATTATTTTCATATAGACTTACTAAGCGTAAAGCTTACTCCCTCATTTTCATTTCTTTAGTGTTTTTAGGTTAGCTCAGGGTTGGAGATCATCGGAGGCAGCATCACACTATCAAGCCATCACCTTTAGAGTATTGGCATATGTGTATTAAACACCTTCAAGTGAGTGGCGTGTATAGGGACTTAGTTTTTATGATAGATGTTGTTATGATTAGCCAAATGTATTGGCTTATGCTAATTCATTGTATATAGCCATGAGATGTGGCTTATAATGATTGTGGCTTGTAAACCTAGTTATCCATGATAAGTTCTAATGCTTGTGATGCGATGATGTGTTTATGCTTGTGGGACATGCATGATTGGTGTTAAGACATATGTGTATGATAAATGATTCATGACCAATCAAAATGGTTATAGCCATGAAGTAATTGTATGGTACAGAAATAAGACGATGATGATTGAACATGAATGCTTAACGTTTAAATAAGGTCATTTGAAAAAGTCAATGACTGTGGATTATTGTGTCTAGACTTGATATTATATGAGTATGTGAAACTTGTGAATGATAGCATGTTAAAGTTAAGAAAACACCTTAGTGAAGTATGCTAAATCATTAAAATAATGCCATGATGTATAACTTTGATGTGTGTAAAGATGTGAGGGATTAATGGTAACAAAAGTCTTGGAAAATAGCCTAAGTGTTAGCCACATAGGCAGAGACACGACCATGTGTCTCAGCAGTGTGGATGACACAACCTAGCACACGGATATGTGGCTTGGCTGTGTGGTTAAATTTTGTTTGTTGACATCATAGTCAGAGAGTTACACGGCCCGAGGACACTTGCGTGTCCCTGTGCCCACACGGGCATGTGACTCTGTTTCTTGGAAAATTTTCCTAAGTTTTCCCGAATCCTTCTAAAGCACTCGGACTAGTCCCTAACCACTCTCAAGGTACGTTTAGGGGGACATCTTGCATATGTATGAATGTTTTTAAAATGAATAAATTTTTATGGCTCGGATTTTGCATGTGTGTTTATAATTATGTCCGGTAATGTCCCAACCGTATTTCGGCCTTGGATAAGGGTAAGGGGTGTTACAACTTACATGCAAGGTTGAAAGCATTAAAAATAAAAATGGCTTCTTCTCCTCTTTTTTGTTCAAAAGGTGTCAAAGCAATGAAAAATATGATAGATTTTGATTTTTATGATTTTAACTTTTTTAATTCTTAGTTAACATTATTTTAACATACAATTTCTTAAAAGATGTGCACTTACCGTCCATAATCATGATAAAGTGATTATTTTCCACTTAATTCGTCAAATATTTACCTTTTAACCCTTTTTGACAATAAAAATCAATAGCAATTAACTTTTTCAGTTTTATGATTTAGTCATTGTATCACAATTAATCACTAATTTGACAGAATTACTTATCCAAAATTCAAATTACTTATATAGTAAATCTATAAATATTTAATAAAAATATTTATGGGTTGGGTTTGCGAAAATGAGATCTTATTACCTCATTTTCCAAAATCATTGAATTTGAGGTTGCTACATTTATACCTTTACTAACTTTAATTAACAAATTTACCAGATCAAAATTTAATATTAAACTAAAATAAACTCATAAATACTAATAAATAATAATTACTAACTCTTTCATTGGAATATGGGGTTCCGAAACTATCGTTCCTAGCACCACTAAAAATGGATTGTTACAACTCTCTCCACCTAATGAAATTTTGTTCCCAAAATTTTTACCTGAGAACTGGTTCAGATGTGAGATCTCATCAATTCTTCCAGTGCCCACATAGCTTTCTCAATATCATGACGGTGCAACAAAACTTTCATTAATGATAAGTCAGGTTGTAATTCAATTTCATATGGTCCTATGAACCTCAGACTGAGCTTTCCTTTCTTACCAAACTCTAAAATCTTTTTCCAATGTGAGACTTTCAGAAGTACTCTGCCACCAATATGAGACTTGATATTCTTTCTTTTTAGATCAGTGTATGATTTCTGATAGTCTGAGGTGGCTGCCAAATAGTTTCAGATAATTCTAACTTTTTTTTCAAACTCACGAATCAAATTAGTCCCTACCAACTTGCTTTTACTCAACTCAGACCAATACAGCAGAATATTGCATCTGGACTCGTATGAAATCTCGTATAGAGTCATTTTAATACTTATCTCCTAAGTGTTGTAATAAATGAACTCAATTAAAGATAGGATATGTTTTCTAGTTACCTTCAAACTCAAAAACACAACATCACAGAATATCTTCTAATATTTGTATTACCCGTTTAGATAGCCCGTCTATCTGAGGATGAAATACAATTACCTGTTTAGATAGTCCGTTTAGAATATCTTCTAAAATTTAATTTTTTCCCAAGAACCTCATGCAATTACCCAAAATTGGAAAATAAATCTTGGATCTCAATTTGATATACCATTCAGCTAATTTTTGTAACACCCTAAACATGTCCTAGACGTCCAGACCAAGTCCAAGCAGTTACATCATCGATATTAAAAATACCACATTTATAATGTAATCGAAATAAACCATTCAGAATATAATATCAATCACAGTGATTAACTAATTATATAATCTTCCCAAACATCAAAATATCATAGAATACTGAAATCCTAATAGTGGTATTTAAAGGAAAAATAAAAGCTTGATCGAGCTCCTCCAACGCTAACCCATTCAAGTTTGAGACCCACCTGAAATCCAATCAATAACAAAATGAGTTGTGAACTTAGTGCATAAAAGAATTTTGTTCAGTTGGAACATATTTATAAGATAATTCTTGAATCCCAAGATTCGGTTAAGTAACAGAAGTACATTTAGTTCAGATACAAAGCAGACTAGTTACATATGCAGAAGCAATTTCTGGTTCATATATAAAACAGATCAGATTCATATGCAGTTATTCCTATCCCCATTCCCTAGACACCATCTTCGGCCATCCTAACACACCATTAAGGGTGTTCAATGCCCAACCAACACTACACACCATCTAGTGTCTGTCTGACATGTTTACAGAGACGCAGCTTAGCTACTATATCGAAAATGAGATAAAACGCCAGATTCATATTTATACGCATCATGGCTTAGCCACTAATTTAGAAAAATTACTTCCTTCTTCATAATATCTTAACCCATGCAAATGCAGAATATAATATCCACAACATGTGTTTAGTTATTCTAATTCATTTCACAAATAGATAATATAGTTCAATGTCAGAAATAGCCATCACAGCACACATGCAGATATGTTATCCATATGTTAGTCATAGAGCATTAGAAAGTCCTTATACAATCAAATTCGGATCATTCATACATTGAAGAGGTTAGTGTTAGTGTTGGACAACACTCATGGCCTTAAAAACAAGATTCGAACCCTATTTATATGCCACATGGCTTAGACACACGCTCATGTCCTTGCTCACGTGACTCACGCGGTCTGAGCACACGCCCATGTCCTCTGCCAGTGTGGTTTTAAAATGTAAACAGTGAGTTCAATAACCTGGACATATGCTCATGTCCTTGCCTGTGTGACTCACACAGCCTAGGCACACGCCCATGTCCCAATGTGTGGTCTTAAGTCACAAACAGTAAATTACACGGCCTAGACACACGTCCATGTCTATTGCTGATGTGAACCCTGCACTAACATGGCCACACACGGCCTAGATTCACGCCTGTGTGTCTTACCCATGTTGCTCCAAATCAATGAATAGTGAATTACACGGCCAATCATATGGCCTAGCACAGGGCCGTGTGGCGTCGATGACCATCTTTTTCGGTGACTAAAATTCGCATAAAATTAGGTTTTTGGCACGTACCTAAAGTAGTTTTGATACAGAAACAACGTAAGGGACTTCCAAAGCCTAACACAACCATCCAATTACACAAATAAGCCAGTTAATTGACAAAAATTTCGAATTATGCTATGTCAAAAGTGTAACACCCTGAACCCGACTCAGACGTTAAGGTCAAATTTGGTGTGTTGCACCGAAGTGTCCTTGTGAAAACTTTAGTGAGTCAAGTTTTTTGCTATTACCAAATCATCTTGTCAAAACATTTTACCAGATTAATTGCTTTAATATACTAATCTGTTTAAGTTTTGCAGAAGCTTTTAAAACCTTGAAGTTGAAACACCTATTTTTGAAAAACAATTATCTTTATGAAGACACGACTTCTTAAAACTAGCAGTTTTCAGTAAAAAAATAAAAGCCCAATTAAAAATTATATAACATAAATGGCCTTATTACAAAAACATAAACCCAAAACAAAACTTTAAGTATAAATAAAACCAAATGTAAATTAATTGCAGTCGTGTGGCCATCTCCGAGTCCCTCGCAGCTCCAATCCGCCTAATGCTAGGGATTACCTGCACAGTGAAAAGAAAGGGTGAGTTTACGAAAACTCAGTGTGTAATCCCTTATTGGTCGATCGGCATACAACATACAGTGACAGTCTGGGCCTGAGCCCTATCCAGAAATAGTACAAAGTGGGCTTTAGCCCAATACAGTATCAATATAGTACAATAATGCAGCCCAGCTCCTTGTTGTTTGAAGAAACCCTCCACTTCAATTGGTATTTTTTCACGAAAAGCAAACATGAGATAGCAAATCCAGTCTTTCACTAAGATTTCGAATAGCTGTCCACACACCATGTGGGGACAAAGTCGACCCACCCAGCCAACACACCAATATCGCAGCAAGGCTGCTAGTAACAGTATCGCAACAAAGCTACCAGTATTAGTATATGTGGCAAAGCCACCAGTAACAGTATATGTGGCGAAGCCACCGGTATAATACACTTCCTCCTTAACAATATCCTAACCCCATGCAGAATTTCATGTCCTATATCATTATGCAGAATGTCATGCTTAGTATAGTAAAATCATAGAACAAATTAGTCATTTACCCTCGAGGGGTAAAATAGTCATTTTACCTTATAGGGGTATTTTGGTCATTTTACTAGTCTTTGGGTCTAGGTACTCTTATTGACCCATCAGAAGTTCTACTGTTAACCTTAACTGTTCTAACAGTGTAAATGGGCCCAAGGCCTATTATGTAGCCCAAGTGGGCCCACATTCCCGTGTGACCCATCGAGCCCAAAAATTACCACTGCCATGCGAACTACACAGCCCAGTACAGTATTTACCATATATAGTGGAATTTATCCGTGTGGAGCCCACAAGTCCATTGGGCCCAGACGGCCCATTACGACTCATCGTGGCCCAAAACAGCCCAAAACCCATGAGAATGCCCATGGCAGCCTCTACAGTTGAACACCCATGTTTCGTGGGCTTGGTTTACCACATGTGCATTCCCACACCCATGTGGCCAAAAGGTCATTCTTTTGGCTAATACACACCTGTTTGCGAAATCGAGTGAACCGCTCACGAGCCCAAAGCCTATATTCTAATAAAATATGCTGTTAGCCTTCCAATCGTTTCAGTTCACAACATTAAATCCCCAGACTTTCAATTACTACTAACCTTGATTGACAGTAATACAGTCGATTACCCTAAGATCGCTGGCTAGAACCAAAGGGACGTTCCTTGTTGATTAGCTGCATAACAACATATCTTATTAGATAGGATTGATCACAGATGTGGCTTAGATCCACAACATCAACTTACATTCTATAGGAATATTTGGCCTAACACAACAGTAAGGTAGCGTTCTTACCTTATTCGATTAATAAGAGGAAGGGGTAAGTTGCTTTAAGGCCACTTGCACTACTTCACTCCTCGAGGGACCTGACAACCCAACGAGCCACATATCATGGGGAAATGATCATCACTCGGTAGTCATGAATAGAAAGGAGGCATTCGGTTTAAAGAAAAAGGATGAGAAAGAACAGATTGAATGAGAAAAGCCAATATGAGCACTTACTGTTCTAGTCAGGAACTTTCGCCGAAAATGAATTAATAAACCAATAGCAACGTATAGAAGCAATTGATCAAGAATAGGGAGAGAAAAGAAAGCCAAACACAATTAGTATTCCAAATCAAAAAGGAAGAAAATAGGGAATAAAAGAATGGGGAAAGAACAATCAGCTAAGGGGAAAATCAAGAAGAAGAAGAAAATAATTTGGTGGGAGAGGAGATGATAAGAGGAGCGACTAGAAAGGAAAGAAAAGATTAGGGTGCTCAGCTACCTCACCAAGAAGAGGAAAGAGAAAATGAAGGAATAGATGATACCGAAATAAAATAGTATATTCGGCCAAAAGAAGAAAAATAAAGCAAAATAGAAGCCGAAAACCAAAGTCCCCAGCAGTAATCGGTATATTAGCAGAAGACAACCATGGGTGTTAGCAGAACCGAAAATGAAGATAAAAACCCCAAAACGTGCACAACCCCTGTAACACCCTAAAACCAGCCCAGACGTTATGGCCGGATCCGACGTGTCACATTGAAGTTTTTAAGAAAACCCATGCCTCTTTCAACGTCCTTCTTAGTGTTTTAAAAGATAGTATTTGCTAAGTTAATAAAGTGAATGGAAGTTGTACACCAGGTAGGTATCCGAAACAGAGGAGGTGAGCCATGAAGGCTGCTTAGGTACCAAGCTCTTGATTGGATCTAATCCTAGACATGCCCACAACCATTGCCACACTTTGGTGCGAGGTTAGGTTTTGAGAAAAACGAGTTGGAATTCATTTAAGTAGATATTTTAGATAAACCGATTAATTAGATCGTTGCGTTATTTTGAAAACAATTATCATTTTGGAAACGCGCCCTAAGTCTAACCCATTTTGGATTGTTATCAGTAAAATATAGGGTATAAAATAAAATAATCCCGGAAAAATAATTAAAATGGCCTTATTACAACCCAAAACCAAATAATAATATTAATTAAGATAAAACTTATAAAATAAAATAAAATAAAAATAAACCGGTTACTTATTGCAATTAAGAGAAACAGAAACAGTAGTGTGGCCATCTCTGAATCCCTCGCAGCTCCAAACCATCTAAGCTTAGGGATTACCTGCACAGTTAGAAATGGGGTGAGTTTACGAAAACTTAGTGTGTAATCCCGAACAAAAACAAACAGTGAATAACACAGTGTCAGTACAATCTGGGCCAAAGCTCTATTCAGTAACAGTACAGTCTGGGCCTTAGCCCTTAAATAGTAGCAATATGGGCCTAAGCCCTAATTCAGTCTCGACATATACTGGGCTGAAGCCTTTTCATAAATCATATCACTGGGCCGAAGCCTTTTCATAAATCATATCACTGGCTGAAGCCTTTACTGTAAGCGGTATGGCCCATAGGCCCATTTCAATACACATGTAATATCAATGAATGTATGCAAGCCCATTTGGGAAGACTACTCAACCCACCATCCGCTACTCTCCACTCGTACCAACCAACACACCATGTGGGGAATAACTCAACCCACCCAACCAAACTCTCCACTGGCAGCATAGCAACTTTATCATATAACTGGAGGCCTAGACTCTTTTAATAACTGGGGCAAAGCCCTTTTTGATAAACTGGGGCAAAGCCCTTTTCGGTAAATTGGGGCATAGCCCTTTTAGCACTTCCTCCATTTATAAAACCCAACCCATGCAACATGTCATGTATGCAGAATGTCATGCCCATATTTGAATCAAACAATCACAGTCAAGTCATTCATATCACCAACATATATTCACAATCAAATCCATCAACCACACAGTCCAAGTCAGTCACTTGCCCACAAGGGCAAAACAGTCATTTAACACCCTAGGGGCAAAATGGTAATTTTACCCCACAAGGGTATCTCGATAATTCTACCCTACAGGGGTATTTCGGTATTTCTACCCTACAAGGGTATTTCGGTAATTTTGCCCTACAGGGGTATTTTAGTAATTCTACCCTACAGGATTATTTCAGTAATTCTACCCTACAGGGGTATTGCGGTAATTCTACCCTATAGGGGTATTTCGGTAATTCTACCCTACAGGGGTATTTTGATATTTTACAAATCGAGAGTATTTTGATAATTTCACAAGCCAGGGGTATTTTAGTAATTTTACAAACCAGGGGTATTTTAGTAGTTTTACAAACCAAGGCTATTTTGGTAATTTTACTGATAGAGGGTATTTTGGTAATTTTGTAAACCAAGGGTATTTTAGTAATTTTGTAATTCAGGGGTACTTTGATAATTTTACAAGTCGAGGGTATTTCAGTAATTTTGTAAACTGAGGGTATTTCAGTAATTTTACAAATCGAGGATATTTGGGTAATTTTATAAACCGGGGGTACTTTGGTGATTCTACAACTGAGGGTATTTCAGTAATTTGGTAAACTAAAGTATTCTAAACATGGATAACAATACGAATGGGCCTAAAGCCCTTCTCAGCCCAAATCGGCCCATACGCTCGTGTGGCCCTTTTAGCCCAAATCTAGCCACAAATATGAGATCCACCTAGCCTAGTCCAATATTTATTACACAATCAAACAACTTATCCAATTGGGCCCGTAGGCCAATTGGGCCCACATGACCTCTTTCGGCACATCGCGGCCCGAAGTAGCCATAATACAGCTAGAGTAGCGAGAAAGTACACACCTGATAGAAGACTGGAGTTAATCCGTGCTCCGAGCACTCTTAGCCGATGCCCAACCCAAATGAGCATGCCTTAAAGCAAAAGGGATCAGCCAAGAAAGGTACCTTTACTCTCCTCATGGTTCTCTCTATTTAAAGCCAGCTTCGCATCCACTCTTATGTTAGCTTCCCGATGTGGGATCCTTCCAACATCAGAGTTTAAATTCAACACCAACTCTTGCCGACCCCTGTTAGCAAAATAAATGCTCTTTGATTGCCATGAGTTTCGAACCCTGGACCTCCTTGCCAACTCTATGACGCCACCTTACCACTTCACCACAGGCTTTTTTTGTGTCATTTATTTAACACAATAATTTAAAAGGCCCTCATCCAAGCATTCAGGTTTTTTTCACTTAATACCAAAATTTTTGCTAAAGCCCAAGTTTGAACCCAAGATTTCTCCAACACTTCTCAAAGCCATTAACCACTAAAGCAAACATTTAATTGTTTCATTTCATTGCACAATTAAATACCTATATACAACTTCCTTACAGACCCCCACTCAAGGCCCAATACTTCTAGGCCTAAATTCGGGGTGTTACAACCCCTATAGTTTTTCCAAAGTTGAATTTTATCAAAGCTAGGGACCAATTTCGGCACACACTCCCCTTCTCACTCAACTCTTTAATTTTCTCCAAATATCTCTCCCTTTATCCCCCTCCACAATTCTCTCCATGAAATCCTCCTTGATTTTCTCCATGACCCATTCAAATTCCAACCTGAAGAGTTCTAGTCAGACTCCACTTCTCATGCAACAAAGAAATAAAATAAATACTCTTTTGTGCAAAGAATGACTCGAACCCCCAAACTCCTTAGAAGCAAAACACACAAATACCACTACACCACAACTCTCTTTGTATCTTATATCACCTAATTTAATATAAGAAGCCTACTATCTACAACCAAGGGCCCAATTCACTTAAAATTAAAATTTTTGCTAACACCTAGGTTTGAACCCAAGACTTCTCTAACACTTCTCAGGACACTTAACCACTAAAGCTATCATGCATTTACGACATTTTCTTGCACAACTAAATACTTACATGCAGTCTCCTAGTTGTTCCCATGCTCAAGGCTTATTCCTTCTAGGCCCAAATTTGGGGCGTTACAGAAAGTTTCAACATAAAACCTTCAACGAAACTATTACTTACCGACAACTCAACAACGATCGCTGGAATTAGCGTGTCGCTGTTTTTTACTTTCGATACTTCTGTCTAATAGTAAAACAAACCATTTTATATCAAAGATTCTCATAATACATTCAAACACCTGATTCAGAGCAAGTTATGAAAAACAAAAGGGAAAAACTATGAAAACGAATGAATAGACAGTAACTTACTTAATAGCCTTTCGATCGATTTGACCTACAACATTTAACTTCAACTAGACCGTATTTACTTACGACCACAATTAGGACAAAGAAAAATAAAAGAATTGGAAAAGAAAGAGAAAGAGAAAGGAAGAACGATAGATAAGAAAGAAAATTTATAAAAAAAAAAAGAAGATGACAATTTATAATTTTGATAACTTCCCATCAGACTTCTAACCCTTAGCAAAAAATGTTTCGTCTAACATGTTTCAGGATTCAAACACAGAACACCATAGAAAACAGATGCTTAACAAGTGAACCAGTAAAACTTTTAACTATGTGATGCATGATTAAGGGTTGTTTTTAAAATAACAAAACTTTTAACGATGCGACTCAAACTCTAAGCCTTAAACACAATAGCATAACACAGAGCCACAGATACAGAGATTAATTATTGCAGAGTCTCACAATTAAGTTCTCAAAATTCTGAGGTGTTACAATTTCTCAAGCAAGTATTATATTCTAACTTAAATGAAGTGTGCAGACTTGGTTAGTCTGTTGACAATAACCCAAATTGCGTCATTATTTTTCGGTGATAGAAATAAACATGATATAGTCCATGGTGACTTGATCCCATTTTTATTCTGAAATTATCACAGGTAGTAACAAACCTGATGGAACTTGATGCTCAACTTTAGCTTGCTAACATAACAAACAATTGTTTCATATAACTATACACTATACTACTATCCCAATGAAACATGCAGGTATTGAAGTGAGCCTCACGCAAATTATCTCATTTCAGATCTGAATTTATCGGCACATATAAGTAGTGTCGACAACATAAATTTATGTTATACAAAATACTATACTCTAAGTTCTAAACATATTTAACAAGTTGTCCTTTAACTGGCAACTCTGAATCACCTTCCTAAAATTCTTGAATTCTCTATAGAAATAATGATTTAGTTTTCAAGATTTTCGAAAATAGAATCATTACATTCCATAGTTACAAAGAATTCACAGTAGCGGATAATTCGAGATCATGTGCAGGGCAATTCTATTCGTGAGGCTTAAATTGCTGAGAAACATAAGCGAATATCTTTCCTTACTACATTAATATACAACCAAGACTGTTAAGTGGAGCATCACTAATAATAACATATTCCTTCTCAATTTCAGGCTGAGTCAACGCTGAAGCTTTTGTTATTGTAGCTTTCAACTAATTGAAAATCTGTTGATTAATTTTTGTCTCGGCAAAACTAACATTTTTTGTAGTTCTGTTAACGATAATGCAATCATTGCGAAGTCCTTAACAAATCTTCTGTAATACCCAACTACTCTAAAAAAACTACGCTCTTTCTTTAAAAATTTCCAAATAAGATCTGATGACTTTTTGTTCGGATCAATACGAATACCTTTAGTTGATATTACATGTTCTAGAAATCTTGCTTCTAGGAGTCAGATATCGCATTTGATGAATTTTTCATGCAACTACTTTTCTCGTAATATATGCAGTACAGATCTTAGATGTTGATCATGTTCACTTCTATTCTCGAGTAAATTAGGATGTCATCAGTATGGAGCAACAAATATATGTTATTTACAGTAGTTTCTTTCAACTATTTTAACCAATGCGAAATCTCAAATTTTTATCATTCTTTTCACAATTAAGACCGAAGTATCCCAAAGTGACACTCAATTTAATAAAATCTTAGTTTAATGGCTCTTGCAACCGAGTTTTTGATTCTTTCAATGCTTTCGGTGTTATTCTATACGATGTAATAGGTATTGAAGCAATTCCAATTATAATTCAATAACAAATTCAACTTTTCTTTTAGGCAATAACTCTGGAAAATATACTAAGAACACACTAAAGAATTTATTAACAGTCGGACTTGTTTATCTTCAATCTCTGTGTTTCAGAATCTGAAATGCAACACCTTCTCTAATGTTCAAGCAGATAACACTATCATGATATTGTTGGAACATTCAGATTTGTTGACACTAATATTAATCGATTCATATTTCTGACATCACAATACAATCCACTTTTGTTTACAGTTTCTACCATATCGTACAAAGTCAATCTATCCATTTTGAGAATAATATCAAATTCATTTATGGCATTAACATCAGATCAACAAAAAATTCACAATTCTATATTGTTAGTGAACAATTTTTTTACATATCTCTATAATGATAACATACTGACCCAACCGTTTCATTACTTTAACCTCAAATTCTGTCTACATTATTGGCAAATTCTTTCGATTATTAATGCAGTGTAACAGTAAGAATACTAATGGGTCATTTTCATGTTAAGTCACTACCATCAACTTTTGAAAAGAATGATGTGATATGAACTAATCTATGGAAATAGAGTTAAAGGAAATATGTTATGTAGCCTCCAACAAGGCATATATATATTGCAAACTTGATTAGCATAACACAATTAAACATGCTACTGAATGATTCTAAAATGGGGAGCTATAAGAAGAGAATGTATATGAATGAAACGGAAACATCTTATATGAATTTGACTCTGACCTCTGAATTCTGGGTATGTGGCTTACACGAAAATGGAATGTCTAAGTTATGTTGTGTTCGCACATAGTATTCGCACAAGTGGTACGCCATTGGCGTACTAAGCCTATCTGAATTTTGTATAAGTCATTAGGCGTACTCTGTAATTTTAAGAGATTCCTTTGAAAGATTGGATTTTGTTATTTGTATTTTGCTTCAGATCATTATGGAACTCTCTATGTTCTTTTGAACTTACCCTGTTACCCTTTTCTTCTTAGGCTTACTGTTGAAAGAAGACTTTCTAAAGGACTATGCCAAAGGACATCTATTGCTGTGAGACATCTATTTATTTGTACTATACATCACATATAGGGGTGATGTTTGGTTGTATTTTGAGATGGAATTGTAAATGAAACTTATGATTTATAAACAATGCTTCAATGAAATTTCATCTAAGTTTTTGGAGTGGTTTCATAATGTTATATTTCAAATAATAAACTTATCTTCTTAAAGTTTATACACCATTTGACATATAGCTTATTTTATTATTTTATTAAAGGTTTAATTCAAACATTGCAAATTATACAAAGTTCATCAGAAACAGTTTTAAATAAGGATGATTTCTAGGTAGTGACATTTCATATTTGGGTTCTTCTAATGGATCAAGTTTGGCTTGTTACAAGCTTGGTAACGGAGTCAAGGCTTAGCTGATTTTCAAAAAATTAAAGGCTTTGTCACACCATATCATGCATAGTATGCCTCTGTCTTAGTCCTTAATGTATGAACTAAGTTAAATTTTATTTTGTAATGATATAAGAAAATGTATGATATGTCTAGAAAAGCTATCAAGGAAGAAATGGAGAGTGATATGCCTGTACAAGAACAAACCTTTGCTAATAATATGGTTAAAGCAGGGAATGCCTTTAGGAATGTTTTTTTCACAATGATGACACAATTGTTTGATCAGTTTATGGGAAACACTAAAGAACCCCAGCCACAACAACCTTAGCAACCACTGCCTAAAGCGATTTGCCCAGCACAACCTGCTCCATAGGTACCTATTGTGACTTCATATAAAATTGATCCTACAAGGGAGATTAGAAAAAGGGTTCCGAAGAGTTTTTTAGTGATAAAAGTGATTATTCCACTGTGGTTGAGTAATGGTTTCTTAGTGATACAAGTGATTATCCCACTATGGTTGAGTAATGGTTATCTTATTTATGTAGAGTGATAAAGGAATTGAAATGTACTCCTGAGGATATTCTTTTGTGTGCTATATCATTGTTAGAAGGGGAAACGTATCAATGGTTGGAAACCTTGGTTAGTGTAACTCTTGAAGAAATGATTGATTGAGACTTCTTTCTGGAAAAGTTCAGGGAAGATTTATGTAAACCAGATGTATGTTGAACAAATAAGGAAGGAATTTATGTATTTGATACAAGGTAGGATGTCTATTATGAAATATAAGTGAGAATTCCTCAAGCTTAGTCGTTATGCAAAGAACATATTTTAGACAGAGAAGGAAATGTGTGATAAATTTGAATGGGGACTAGGAAATGAAATCCGTGCATCAGTGGCATCTTCTGAATGTAAATATCTTGCAACAATGATAGCTAAGGTCTATAAGATGGAAACAATAATTAGACAAAGAAGTAAGAATTTTGAAAGGGGAAGGTCAAGCCCTCCATCTCCGGCAAGTTTTAAAAAGTTTAGAGATCAGACCTACTCAGCTTCAATAAGGGATTTGTAGTTTACGAGTTTCAATCATGAAGGATTTAGTAGACCAACTGCTTCAATAGCAAGCTCTGGTGGTTTTAGAATAGTGAGTAGTGTTTGTGATTATTGTGGTAAAATCATGGTCGAGAATGCAGGAAGCGTTTAGGGGCATGTTATAGATGTGGATCTAAAGGTCACTCAGTTAAGGATTGTCTATCTAAAACTGAAATGAGCACAAAACAGTCTATCCGAGGGCCTCAAAAGTTTCAGCAAGAGACTAGATCAGGTATGGCAACAAAGCCTGGTTCAGTACAAGGAGCATTTAGAAAAAATGTTAGTAAGCCAAATTCTATAGTGGCAGCTCGAGCTTATGTGATAAAAGCAAAAGAGGATGTTGATCTGCCTAAGTTGATAACGAGTAAATTTTCTTTTCTTAGAAATAATATTTATGCTTTGATAGATCCAGGGTCTACACATTCATATTTTTGTACTAAAGCTGTAGAGGGTCTAGGACTTGAAGTAGTATATTCTAAAACCAATATGTTAGTAGCTAATCCTTTGAGTTAGAGTACTCTAGTGAATAAGTTGGTAAAGAATTATCCATTGGTATTTGGTGAGTATACATTTTAGGCAGACTAGTTATTATTGAGTTTTCATGAATTTGATGTTATTTTGGGGTTGGATTGGTTGACAAGACATAATGTTATGGTTGAATTTCATGCAAGAAGTGTACGTCTAATAACTGCTGAGGTAATGAGGTATTGATGCCTAATATACAAACTGGTTTGGTGAAAAGGATAATCTCTACTGTGTCCACCCAAAAGATTATTGTTAAAGGAACAGATGCTTTTTTGGCTTATATCATTGATTCCTCTGACTCAAAAGATTAAGTTAATCAAGGTCCTGTGGTTAGAGAATTTCCAGATGTTTTTCTAGGGAAACTTTCTAAAGTACCACCTTAGAGAGAAATAGATTTTTCGATTGAGTTAGAACCTAGAACAACACATATTTCCTGTACTCCCTATAGAATGGTGTCATTGGAATTAAAAGAATTGAAATCATAGTTGCAAGATCTATTAGATAAGGGTTTTATAAGACCAAGTGTTTCATCGTGGAGTACACCGATTCTGTTAGTAGAAAAGAAAGATGAAACGATGTACCTGTGTATATATTATCGTCAATTGAACAAGGTAACCCTAAAGAATAAATATCCTCTACCCATGATTGAAGATTTTTTTCATCAATTATGTATAGCTATAATGTACTCCAAATTAGATTTAAGGTATGAATACTAACAGGTAAAGATCAAGGTTGATGATGTACTTTAGATTAAACTATGGTCACTATGAATTTTTGGTAATGCCCTATGGATTGACTAATGCGCCTGTAATATTTATGGATTTAATGAGCAGAGCAATCCAAACATATTTGGATCATTTTTTAGTGCTCTTTATTGATGACATATCGGTTTATTCTAAGAATGAGGATGACTATGAGGAACATTTGAGAATTGTGTTGAGAACTCTATGTGATAATTAGTTGTATGCTAAGTTCAGTAAATACAAGTTTTGGTTGAAAGAAGTACATTTTCTGGGACATGTTATCTATATTGATGGTATTAAACTAGATCCCACTGGGGTAAAAGCAATACTTAAGTGGAATCCAACAAAAATTGTATCTGAAGTCCTTAGTTTTCTAGGATTAGCAGGGTATTAGAGAAGATTTATGAAAGGGCTTCCAATATTAGCATCACCACTTACTCAATTATTGAAAAAAAGAAAAACAAAAGTTTGTGTGGAATTGTAATTCCCCACTCAGCGTAGTCTTATTGATGAATCGCATGCGCTAAAGTTAAGTTAAGGCTTATGTTAAGGTAAGATTGGTTTAAGTTGTATACGCTAGTATGGTATATGTAATAGTTATGTATTATGAGTGGTAGATTGTATGATTTATAAGTATTTTAAGATATGTGGTTTGGACAAAGTCTAAGTTGTAACTTTTATCTTCTGGTGTAGTCGTAGTGAGGAACTCGCCAAACACTGTTTCCCTTGGAAGGTTTCTTTGTTAGGACTTTCTGCTTATTTACACCAGTAAATGATTGTGGGGTTATAGATCTGAATATTGTTTATTTGTACACTTGTGATTTTTGTTCAATTTTATTTGTCCTTTATCTGGGATCCAGTTAGAATTTCCAAGTGATATGATTATTCTTAATGTATTATAGCCTGTAATGATTATGCTGGCCATGATAGAATTGAGTTAGGTTTACATGTTAGCCAGGTGTTAACCTTGATTGTGAGAAAGTTGTGAGATATAAATATCAGTGAAAACCTTTGAAGAGAGATTTTTCCTTCTCTTTTCTTTGCTCTGTTATACTTTAAAACCCATTTAAGAGTTCATTGATGGAGAATAAGCAAAAATTGATTGATTAGAAGAAAGAGTTGTGCATGAAGTTGTAGAGATAGTATAGCTAACTTCATTGAAATCATCTGTGAGTATCCAGACAGTGTGATTCTTCTCTATGATGTATTTTTTCTTGTTTAATATTAAAAGTATGGATGTAATAGATAGAGTCGATGTGAGAACATGAACTTCGAACTTTGGAAATCTGTTATGCGTAATTGTTTGCATTTGTATGTATGCATGATCATGGCATGAAACATGAATGACTTCCTTGGGGATATAAGCTTAGTATCCGGATAAAATAAGCCACTTGTAGGGCATGATAATTGCAAATAAAAATGACAAATATGTGTAACCACTGCTAGGGGATCCTAGTTGCTAACCAAATGGGGATATATGATGGGCCACAAGTAGGACATGTTACTTGTTAACCAATTTCGCGGCCAACGGTAAGGTATGTTAGCTACTATCCAACTGACATGAGTGTTAGGGCATGCTATTTGCTAACCAGCCTAACATGATGGGTGTTATCTAAGGTAGAACATGTTAGTTGTTAACCATGGAAAAGAGCCCTATACTCACAGTGTAACACCCCTAACCCCTATCCGTCGCCAGAACAGGTTTACGGAGCATTTCTAAAAATTATAGAAAAATTACAAACATTTCATGTCATTTACTCTTCATATCTAAAAATACTCATACCATCCCTTGAATGGAGCTTCGAGGCCCAATTTAATCTTTAGAAACAAGTTGGGACCAAATCGGGATCTCAGAGAATTTTTCACAAAATTAAATTTTTTTTCTCATTTGCAGGGGTCACACCCCCGTGTGAGTAGGCCTATGGCTCACACGGCTAGATTACATTCCCATGTGGGCTTTCAATGAGCTACACAGCCATGTTCCAGCCCATGTCCTTACCCTGCAACTCTCTGACCTGTGTCACACGACCTGCCACACGCCCATGTTCTAGGTCGTATGGTCAATTTAATTTTCACAAATTAGGTGCAGGTTTAACACGGCCAAGATGCAGGCCTATGTTCTAGGCCATGTATCTCACACGGTTGAGATACACGCCCGTGTCTCCACCCATGTGCTCAATTCTGAGCATTCTGTTTCTCAATTTTAATGCAGGACACAACGGGAAAACTACATGCCCATGTGCCAAGCCATGTGTCACACACGGTCAAGAGACACGCCCGTGTGTCTACTCGTGTGGACAAAATAAGGTCATTTCCTAGCCTTATTTCTCACCTAAATTTGCCAATAACCTACAACAATACCTATACATATATACCAACCAATTTCAAGCATTAAACTAAGCAAACATCATTAATATGTACAATATAACATTTCGTACATTTATATAGTTAAACATACCTTTTTGCAAGAATATACATATCATTATTGGTAAAATTAGCTTATACATGCCGTTATGTCAAAATAAGTTTTCTATTTATACCAAAACAAGCTAGAGGATACTGTGATGATACTCCAACCGATCTCCAACCTTTATGAGCTTCCGAACAATATAAAACAGAGAAAAGAAAACCTAGTAAGCATTTAATGCTTAGTAAGTTCGTATAATAGTAATTTAACTTACCATATATTTACATTTAAGATAAGCATATAATAATGTATCTAAGCAGTTTGGCTAATAGCCTAAAACACACAACTCCACCAACCATGTTAGTCAAGTAATTCACATAATACCAAGAACATGAATGAGCTCATCACTTAATGACTTTCATATATATATGCTTTCCATATCATTATTCCATATTACATGTACACTTTAATGACAAATCATTTCAAGTTCAGTTTAGCCATGTCAAAACTTTACTCATTGAATTTATTTGAAATATCGATGGATACGCTCATAGAGTAGACTTTAATATCCTCTACTATAATTCATCAATTCATTTTCAGGGGTACCCAATTAGGGCACATAATTGGGAAGCACACTCTTGAGCCTTATAATAGGAAGCTCACACAAAGCCATTTCGGGAAGCTCATAAAGAGCCCATCGGGAAGCTTATCCGGGCTATATAATGGAATGCTCATAAGAGCCATTATCGAGAAGTTAAGAAAGAACCTTATTTGGAAGTTCACAAAGAACCATATTAGGAAGTTCACAAAGAACCATATCAGAAAGGTTTGGATTATGAGAAACTCTGCTAGCATTTATCAGACCATTAGAATTTCATATCTTTCTGCAACAACAGAGTCATCAGAGAAACTATCATTGAGAATCCTTTAACAAACCTTCGATAATACCCAGCTAGCCCCAGAAAACTTCTAACTTTAAACACATTATTTGGTGGTTTCCAATTAACAACAGCTAAAATTTTATTCGGACCCACTCTGATACCCTCTGCAGATATATATGTTTGAGAAAACCAACTTCCAGTAGCCAAAATTCACATTTGCTAAATTTTCCATACAATTGTTTCTCACACAGAGTTTACAATACAACTCTCAAATGATCAGCATGTTCATTTTCATCACGGGAATAAACCATAATATCAACAATAAATACCACTACAAACCTATCTAAATATGGTCTGAAAATTCTATTCATTAAATCCATGAATACTGCAGGTGCATTTGTCAACCCGAACGGCATTACAAGAAATTCATAATTTCCGTACCTAGTTCTGAAAGCTGACTTTGGCACATTAGAATCCTTTACCCGTAGCTGATAGTATCCAGAACAGAGATTTATTTTAGAAAATACAGTAGCACCTTTCAACCGATCAAACAAGTCATCAATTCGAGGCAATGGATACTTGTTCTTAACTGTAACCTTGTTGAGTTGTTTGTAATCAATACACAGCCTCAACAATCTATCTTTCTTTCTTTACAAACAGAACTACTACACCCCAAGATGAATGACTAGGTCGAGCAAAACCCCTATCTATCAATTCTTACAATTGTGCTTTCAGTTCTTTTAATTCTATTGGAGCTATTCAATAAGGTGTTATAGATATAGGAGTTGTTCCTGAAATAAGATCTATAGAAAGTTCCACTTCTCTAATAGGCGATAATCCTGGTAATTCTTCAAGAAATACATCAAGAAATTCACAAACAACCTACATTGACTAAATCTTCAACTCAGATACTTTAGTGTCTAACACATAAGCAAGGTAAACATCGTACCCTTTTTTGATATATTTCTATGCTGATATAGCAGAAATCACATTAGATAACTCATTCAGTTTACCAGATTCAACATGGATTAATTCACCATTCTGACATTTCAACACAATGTATTTTTATTTACAATTCACCACTACATCATGTTGAGTTAGCCAATCCATTCCCAAAATTATATCAAATTCATCAAAGGGCAGTAACATCAAATCATCCGTGAAACAATAACCCTTTACCATCAATGGAAAATTTTTACAAGCTTTATCAACCATAACATATTGGCCTAGGGGGTTTGAAACTTTAACTACAAACTTAGTGAATTCAACAGGTAAATTTTTAACAAACACTAAATTCAAGCATATGTATGAATGTGTTGAACCAAGATCAATCAAAGCAGTAACATCAGTGTCAAGAAGAGAAAAATTACTAGTAATAGCATCAGGTGCAGAAGAATCCTCTCTTGCACTTATAGCATATGTCTTTGCAGGTGCTCTGGCTTCAGATTTTTCTATTGAATCCTTTGTCACACCTAGGCTATCATGAACATTGCTTGGGTGTCGGGGCGGTTTGCCTCTCTAGACATGATTGCTAGGCCTAGAGGTCTGAACAGTATCTTTTACAAGCTTTTCTGGGCAATCTCTGAAATAGTGGTTAAAATAACCACATCTAAAACAAGCTCCACTTCTTATGCAACATTCACCAAAATGTAATTTTTTGCAATGTTTTCATCTTGGTTTAGGACTTCCAACACTCCCTACACTCGTAACAGATGGATATGGAGATATCAAATTAGAGCGTTGAGAGCCTTATTCCTTTCTAGAATACCCCACAGATGCAATAAAATGATCATGGTACTTCTTTGATTTCTTTGAAGTAGATGACTGTGACTTGCCCATAAATCTGTTACCATAATTTCGGCTTCTTTCTCTGCTTGCTTCATTTCCTTACTTAATTCCTCGGCTTTGTGTGCTCGATCAGCCAATACCACAAATTCTCTTAACTCTAGAATTCCAATCACTAGCTTGATATCTTAATTTAAACCTTCTTCGAAACATTTACACATATCAGCCTCAGTCGGAACCCATTCTCTAACGTATTTGCTCAATCTAACTAATTCTTGTTCATATTCAGACACTATCATACTTCCCTGTTTGAGCTCTAAAAATTCTTTCTTTTTCTGATCTAAAAATCCCTGACTAATGCACTTCTCTATGAATTCCATTTGGAAAAACTCCCATGTAACATTTTCTCCCGGTACAATAGAAATCAGAGTATTCCACCACTGAGAAGTCGAATCTTTTAACAATGATACAGCACATTTCAGACATTCAGCTGGTGTACATGGTAATTCATCTAAAACTCTGATGGTATTTTTTAACCAAATTCAGCCCTTTCTGGATCATCTTCGGCAGTAGCCCTAAATTCTTCTGCCCCATATTTATGGATTTTATCTACCGGAGACTTACCAGTCTTAACATGTTCAGCACCTTGTGGCATTTCAGGAACTGGTTGAGGAGCAGAAGGGGGAGCTTTTTGTACTGTAGGATTTGTTTTTATGAATTCTGTAAACCACTCATTCATCATTTGAAAGAAGGCTTTTTTTGCCTCCCTACCTCGACCCTCAAATTCGGGCCTTCTACTATTAGATACAGCTCTCAGCTTCCTCAAATTCAGCTCTAGCTTGGTTGGATGACATTACTATATGAAAAATACATTTAAAATGGTCAGGAGATATCACACTATCGCAAATTATATAACGGCATGTCTTAGCTAAACTCATACTTACTACATTAGTCCGAGAATCAGCTAAACCGTAGCTCTGATACCAATAAATGTAACAACCCTGACCCGCATCCGTCGCCAGAATAGGGTTACGGAGCATTTCAACAATTTACAGAACAATTACAAACATTTCATGTAATTTACTATTCATATCTAAAAATATTCATACCATCCCTTGAATGGACCTTCAAGGCCTAATTTAAGCTTTAGAAACAAGTCAGGACTAAATCGGGATCTCAGAGAATTTTTCAAAAAATTTAAATATTTTTCTTATATACAGAGGTCACATGCCCGTGTAAGGAGGCTGTATGGCTCACACAGCTAGATGACAAGCCCATGTCCCAAGTCGTGTGGGCTTTCAATGAGGTACACGGCCGTGTTCCACCCCGTGTCCTTACATGTGTAACTCTCTGACTTATGTCACACACCCGTGTGCTAAGCCGTGTGGTCAATTTAATTTTCAAAAATTAGGTCCAGGTTTTACACAACCAAGACACACACTCGTCTTCTATGCCATATATCTCACACGATTGAGACACACCCTCGTGTCTCGGCCTGTGTGCCCAATTCTGAGAATTTTGTTTCTCAATTTTAGGATGCAAGGGACACACAGGCAAACCACATGCCCATGTGCCAAGCCGTGTGTCTACCCTATGGACAAAATAAGGTCATTTCCTAGCCTTATTTCTCACCCAAATTTTTCAATAACCTACAACAATAATTATACATATATACCAACCAATTTCAAGCATGAAACTCAGCAAACATCATTAATATGTATAGTATAACATTTCATACATTCAAATAGTTAAACTTACCTTTTTGCAAGAATACATATATTACCCTAATTCAATCTAACTATACCTTATACATGTATGTATTAAACATGATATAACTTTATATTATCATACCAAAGTATACCATTACTAGCCATTCCAATGGCTAGATTACAAACATCCATTTACATATCACCATTGGTAAAATTAGCTTATACATGTCATTAAGTCAAAATAAGTTTTCTATTTATACCAAAACAAGCTGGAGGATAGTGTGATGATACTCCGACCAATCTCCAACCTTTACGAGCTTTCGAGCACTATAAAACAGAGAAAAGAAAACCTAGTAAGCTTTAAATGCTTAGTGAGTTCGTATAACATTAATTTAACTTACCATATATTTACATTTAAGTTAAGCATACAATAATGAATCCAAGCAATTTGGCTAATAGCATAAAACACACAACTTCACCAACCATGCTAGTCAAGTAATCCACATAATACCAAGAACATGAATGAACTCATCATTTAATAACTTTCATATATATATATATCCTTTCCATATCATTATTTTATATTACATATACACTTTAATGACAAATCATTTCAAGCTTAGTTTAGCTATGCCAAAACTTTACTCGTTGAATTGATTTGAAATATCGAAGGATACACTCACATATTACACTTTAGAGTACACTACTAAAATTCGTCAATTCATTTACAGGGGTACCTAATTAGGGCAAATAATCGGGAAGGACATTCTCGAGCCTTGTAATAAGAAGCTCACACAGATCCATTTTGGGAAGCTCACAAAGAACCTACCGATAAGCTTATCCAGGCTTTATAACAAGAAGCTCATAACAGCCATAATTGGGAAGTTCAAAGAACCATATTGGGAAGTTCACAAAGAACCATATCGGAAAGCTTCAGATAACCAGTAACGGGAAGTTCAAGCGAGCACTATCGAGAAGCTCACAAAGAGCCAATTTAATGGGAAGTTTATAAAGAACTTCTACTCAGAATGCTCATAAAAGCAAAGGTGTGTCCACAACAAATGTAGGATCACAACCTATCGAGACGCTCCAAAGAGAAATTATCGGGAAGCTCACACGAACCTTATACGGGAAGCTCGAGAGGGCCTATAATGGCACGCTTATAAGAATTGTGGTGCGTCCGCAACATTTGCTGGACAACAACCAAACCTATTGATTCACATTTATTTAAACGAGATTTGACATTTATCTGGCATTATCAAATATTCAATCAATTTCAAATACATGAAAATTATACAATTCACAAATGCAACAATTAATTGAAACATATAAATGTACACAATTTATTTACACGAACTTACCTCGATCCGTATTCGTACACGAAATCTACTAATCCGAAACTTTTTGTTTTCCTCGATTCAACTCAGTATTAGGTCTTTCAGGATCTATATAAATGAATTTAACATCAATTTAAGCCATTTCATACTCAATTTCATTCAATTCACATCCTAGGCAAAATTACTATTTTGCCCTTATACTTTACATAAATGGTGATTTCGCCCCTAGGCTCAGAAAATAAAATTCATGCAATTTAATCATTATTCCAAGCCTAACCGAAATTTTCATATAACTTTTACAGGACATGTATTTCACAAAAATTCAGAATTTTTCCATAATTTTTTCATCTTTACTATTTAGCCCCTAAATCATAATTTCATCAAAATTCACTCTGTAAAAGTTGTTTATCTATCAACAACCTTTCATTTTCTACCATAAATTTCAAATTTTCAGCATTTTCATCAATGGAAAAGCTCCTATACTTTGATAAATTTTCAAATTAATCCCCAAAATAAATAGATGAAGCTATTACAATCTCAAAATTATAAAAATTACTAAAAATGAGACAAGAATACTTACCCAATTAAGCCAAGAAAGCTTGTTTTCTCTTTCTTAGGGTTTTCATAGAAATTTTTGGGAAGATGATGAAAATAAGATGATATTTTCTATTTAATCTAATTATCATCTTTTAATTTTTTTCACTTTCCAATTTAGTCCTTGCCTTTTTCTAATTTTCCATGGATGATTCATCAAAAAGTATATACTAACTTTTCTTTAATTTTCTAATTACCATATAAGGATTTCAAGTTCTGAATTCCATAGCTATTTGGTACTTATAGCTACTAGAACTCAACTTTTTCATTTTATGTAGTTTGGTCTTTCCATAATTAAACACATAATCAGTAAAATTTTCTTATCAGAACTTTCATACGACATTTCTATCATAATGCAGACCATACAATAATATTAAAATAAATTTTCTTTCCTGCTCAGATTTGTAGTCCCGAAACCACTATTCCGATTTCACTAAAAATGGGTTGTTATAAAATAGTACGATAATATGTCTCTGTATGTGCTATATGATATGTTATGCATTGAAAGGAATAAGTTAATATTATATTGTGGAAGTTTATGTGATACATATATCATTTGAGATGAAAAGAAAAGAAAGATTAATAACTAAGAGGATATGTTCTAATTCATTTTGATACGTTGGGATCGTAATGTATCCTCTAAGAATTGATGATTGGTATACTGAATCTACTGTAGTATGTTTTGAAAGTAAGTATGAGTATGCTTGATGAGAGATTGTGATAAAAAAAGGTACTTATGAGGAAAAACTGTGTTAATGGAAAAGTATCAGTTCTATTAAAGTTTTAATGCTATGTGAAGGAAAGGGATAAGTGCACGCCCAATGTCATGAATGATGATATGCGTCAAATATGTGAGTAAGCCCTTAAGGTTATACACCAAGGTTAAGTGTTCGCTAATGAGATGAGAGGGTTCGCCCGTATGTCTCGGCGTATAGAGTCTAATGTTTCAGTCTGTGTTATGAACTTGCAGTGTTTCTGTTCTTAGCTAAGTGTTAAGTTTACCTTTCTGGAACTCAGCAAGTTCTTTTGATCTTACTCCCTTTTCTTTCCCTCCGTTCAGGTGACCTTGAGTTGTAAGCTTGTTGAGGGGACTAATCTAGAATAAGCAATCTCTGTAGAGAACTTCATTTTTTTTGTTTTGTATCATGCATAAGGTTTGGGGGTGGCATGAAATTCTATTTTGAAGAATGAATCCGTAATAAATGGCCTTCTCATTCAGCTACACTTTTTATAACAATGTTACTCCTTGATGGATTTGTTAAAGTTTTTCAAGTTTTGATTTATGAAATGACCTCTACTCGTATATGCGAAACTATTTTATAAGAAATCATTACTTCTAGTATTGTACTTCATGGAAGAGTTTTCATTTAAAAATTTTAAATCAGTTTACTTTTATTCTATGATGTATATTGTTAAATAAACTTGTATTTTGAAGAAGTTTTTTGAGGCCCTAGCTAGATAAGTTAAAAAATGTCGTAATTGAACTAAACATTTAATTATGCTTATGTATTTTTTCTGTCTAAATAACACTTCAATCGATCTTCAGGGATTGGGGTGTTACAAGAGTGATGAATTTCAGCAAAGTTTTGAGAAATTGAAAGCAATTTTGACTGAAGCTCCAATTTTAGCACAACAAGAGTCTGGTGCAGAATAAATAGCTTTTACTGATGTTTCTTTGAATATGCTTTGATGTGTGCTTATGGAGAAGGGTAAATTTATAGCTTATGCATATCATTAGCTTAAACCACATGAGAAAAGCTATCCAACTTCAGAATTACCAACAGTGGTTTTAGGATTAAAGATATGGAGGCATTATTTGTATGGAGAGAAATGTCATGTATTCTCTTATCATAAAATTTTGAAGTATTTAATGACTCAAAAGGATCTGAATTTCTGCCAAGGAAGATGGTTAGAACTATTGAAAGATTATGATCTAACTATTGAGTATCATTTAGGGAAGGCAAATGTGGTAGCAGATGCTTTGAGTAGAAAGACTGTGGCAGCATTATTATCTCTTTGAGTAAAATTATGTCTGATAATGGATCATTACCGGTAGAATTAGTACTTTCTTCCTTAAATATTAGAAGAGTAGTTGAAAGATGTTCAGTGTTAATTATTTAAAAAGTGAATGATGTCTGGCAAAGTAGTAAATTTTAGTCTGGATAAAGATGGTGAGTTGAAATTTCTGGGAGGAATGTTTGTACCAGTTGGGAATGATTTGAGGAAAGATTTACTAAAAGAAGCTCATTATGGACCTTTTTCACTCTCTCCAAGAAAAATTAAAATGTATACAGATCTGAAAAACTCATATTCGTGGCCTGGTATGAAAAGAGAAATAGCAGAATATGTCCCAACTTGTATGACTGGTCAAAGTGTTAAAGTAGAACAACAAGTTCCCTTGGGTAAATCATATCATTTGGAATTACCAAAATGGAAGTGGGATAGAATTACCATGGATTCTGTATATGGATTACCCCTCAGTTCTTCAAGGAAATTTGCTAATGGGTAATAGTAGATAGGCTTACTAAGTCGGCTTATTTTCTACATGTGCATACTGCTTATTCTCTAGAGAAGTTAGCAGAGCTTTATATTGCTGAGATAGTACGCCTACATGAAATTCTATCTTCTATAGTTTCTAATAGAGATCCAAGTTTTACTTTAAGAATCTTAAATCAGTTACTGAGATCTTTGGCAACTAAACTACAATTTAGTACTACATTTCATCCTCAAACTGATGGTCAGTCTAAAAGAGTTATTCATGTTTTGGAGGATATGTTGAGAATTTGTGTAATTGGTTTTGGAATGAACTGGAAAAGGTATGTTCCTTTGGTTGAATTTTCTTACAATAACATTTTTCATTCTAGTTTGAAAATATCTCCTTTTGCAGCTTTATATTGTAGAAGGTGTAGAATGCCTATGTGTTGGATAGAGCTCAATGGAAGAAAGTTAATGGGTCCTAACTTAGTTCGTGAAACTAAAGAAAAAGTCTATGTTATTCGTAGCAATTTAAAAGCTACTCAAGATCGTCATAAAGCATATATAGATTTGAAGAGAAAAGAAATTTCTTCTGAAGTTAGTGATAAGGTATTTTTAGAAGTCTCTCCTTAGAAGAAAATCATCAAGTTTGGTCAAAAGGAAAATTGAGTCTGAGATTTGTAGGGCCTTTCGAAGTTCTAGAGAAAGTTGGACCTGTAGCTTACAGATTAGCTTTGCCTCCTAAACTATCAAAGATTCACAAGGTGTTTCATGTATCTATGCTGAGAAGATATAGATCAAATCCAGATCATGTGATGCAGATTGAAGAATTAGAGATTGAATTGAACTTGTCCTATGAAGAAGAGTCTATTCATTTTTTAGCAAGAGAGGTAAAAGAGCTAAGAAATAAGAGAATTTCATTAGTGAAAGTATTATGGAGAAATCATAATACAGAAGAAGCTACTTAGGAAAGGGAAAGTCAAATGAAAAAGAAACATCATTAGTTATTTTCAGGTATGAATTTCAAAGATGAAATTTTCTAAGTGGGGGAGAGTTGTAAGAGGCTACCCAGCGAAGTCTCGGTATCTTTTTCTTGAGAGAGAGTTTTGGTGAACTACAAGTAGAGATGAGTAAGTAAATTGTTTGTTTTGATTAAGTATAGAATTCTTTGTTTACTCCAATTGGCAAACTCTTAGCATGACAAAAATTTATGGTTTGGCGGACTCTTCTGTTAAGTGTGCACTCTAACATCCCACCCAACAAAGCCCTACATATTTAAGTGTTGTTTATAAAAGTAAGGCTTACGGGTAAGTTTCAAGTGCCAAATGTTAGGACTTAATTAAGTGTAAGGACTTTCTGAATACACCAGTGATGCCCTAGTCTGGCAGACTCTAAATGAAAAGAAAGGAACCCATGGTGAACTTTTGTATATATAGCATATAGGATATTCTAAAAGAGCAAAGTTTATGACTAACTCTGAAGAAAGGTACGTATAACGAATCAAAGAGTGATGGCAAGAATACATATATATGAGTAAGGTTCATAGTATAAAAAAGTAAAATTAGGGAAGGAGTGTTCGACCAAAAGCTCTTTTAAATGTATAGAACGAGTGAACTCCGACATGAAAACAAATTGACAAGGACTCCTCGTCAGATTACAAGGATAAGTGAAATAGAAGTGGTAAGGATAAGTGAAATAGAAGTGGTAATACGAAAGGAATGGTTTAAAGTATTAGTCCATGCCAGTGATATAGTACAACTAGTGACCAATGTGGTCCTAGCCAATTTGTGAGGTAAGCTTATTTGAAACTATCCAAGCATGAACTAGAAGAATTAAAGGCTAAAGGAGTAATCGAATGAGTTTCTTAGAAGTGATACATGTTAGATAAGATAACTCAATAATGATGTGAAATTTACCAAATTCCCACAAAGACTTAAGTTAAAAGGAAACTCAGGTTAAGTTAAAGGAGAGTTATCTTGCTTCTTAAAAGCTAGGGTTATGAGCAGAGGGAATGTAACACCCCTATCCCGTAGCCGTTGCAGGAATAGGTAAGGGGCATTACCAGACAAACAGAACATTTCAAACCAATTCAGAATAACAGATATCATATAACATCATTTCATAAGCAATCATCTCTTAAGATGGTCTACGAGACCTAAAATGTACTTTTTAAGAAAGGTTTGGACTAAAACGAACACATTCAGAATTTTCATAACTTAACCAAATCTTTTAAAACTGTTAAAGTCACAAGCTCATGTGACTAAGCCGTGTGACACACACGGGCACCAGACACGCCCATATGATCCAATCGTGCCAAAAAGAGGTTCTATACTGACTTTTTCACATGGAAAACAGACACGCCCGTATGCTATGGCTGTGTGATACTTGGATAGCTACTGACTTATGCCCACGGCCATATGACACGCCCGTGTCCCCTGATCGTGTGGTACAATGTAGGCTTGGTTTAAGCCAATTTTGCCACCCCTTTTTGGGTTCAATCTTACAAGCAATAATATACATCAATCATACCAAAATTTTCAACCAATTCTATGTTCAAAATGGCCAAATCACATTAGAACATAGCACATTACAAACATACACTTAAACTATGCACAAACTTATCATTTGTTAGCCAACTCTAATTGCCTAACATATATACAATTCAAAACTTATATACTTAGACATTCTAGCCTATACATGCCATACTTTAAAATTTACACTTTCAAAAGTACCAAAATGAGTTCGATAGTGTGGTGACGTTCCTCAACTATCCCCAAGCCTTCAGTAGCTACAATAACTGTAAAACAGATAGTAATCACACAGAGTAAGCTACAAAGAGCTTAGTAAGCCAAATACATGGGTTTTATAATCTTCAACAAAAATAGAAATTTAGACATGGGTTTTGAATAACACAAAGCAACGATCACCGAAACGTAAAAATTATCAAAAACCGAGCAAAATAAGCTCACCTATTAAGACATGCACTAGGCAAACATCAAAATGCTTCAATCGCTTCTTCTTTCTCTAATTTTCGGCTGAACAAGGTGAAATGAATGGCCAGTTTATGTTTATTTTATTTTATTACAAATTATAAGCCATATACCAACTTTACCCTTATTATTTACGTGTAAAAAATTCACCTACTAATGTCCATATTTGTCCACGATTAAAACAAATGGTATATTTGACATGCAAGGACCTTTATTTTAAAAGCCAAGCCAATTAAGTGCTTCAACATTTAGCACTCAACTTTTACACTATACACGATTTAACCTTTATTTCATAATTAAGCACAGAAACAGACAAATTAAATTACAGAAATTTCACAGATGTAAATTTACATATCACAGACATAGAAAATAGTATTAAAATATTTTTTAGACTCAAATTTGCGGACCTGAAACCTCTATTCCGACTAGGGTCAAAACCAGACTGTTACACTTCTCCCCTTAAGGATTTTCGTTCCCGAAAATCTTACCATTAAACAGATTTGGATATTGTTGTTTCATAGCATCTTCAGACTCTCACGTGGCCTCTTCAACACCGTGTCGATGCCACATCACTTTAACCAATGGAATTTTCTTGTTTCGTAACTCTTTAACCTCACGAGCTAAAATACGGATTGGTTTTTCTTCATAAGTCATATCAGACTGAATTTCAATCTCAGACGGTGAAATTACAGGCGAAGGATCAAATCTGTACCGTCGAAGCATCAATACATGAAATACAATAAGAATCTTTTCTCACTCAGATGGTAGCCTCAATTTATAAGAAACCGGCTCAACTCGCTCGGTGATTTCATACAGTCCAATGAACCTCAGACTTAACTTCCCCTTTTTACCAAATCAGAACAGTTTCTTCCACGGAGATACTTTCAGAAACACTTTATAACTGACCTTAAATTTGATATCTTTTCGTTTTAAATCCGCATAAGATTTCTGACGATCAAAGGCAACTTTCAAACTATCTCGGATTACTTTCTCTTTCTATTCTGTTTCTTTTATCAAATCAATACCGTAAATCTTATTCTCACTGAGTTCAGTCCAGTATAATAGAGTTCTACACTTTCTACCATATAAGGCTTCGTACGGTGCCATTTTAATGTTCGATGGAAAACTGTTATTATAAGCGAATTCAATCAAAGGTAGATATTGTTCCCACATACCTTCAAACATAAGAATGCAACATCTCAACATATCCTCGAGTATCTGAATAATCTATTCTGATTGACCAACTGTTCGCAAATGAAAAGTGGTGCTAAAATGCAATTTATAACCCATAGCATCTTACAATTTGTTCCAGAATCGAGATTTAAATCTCGGGTCTCTATCAGAAACTATTGACAATGGCACACCATGCAATCTCACAATATCAAAAATATACAACTCAGCTAGCTTGTCAAGTGAATAATCAAACCGAATCAGAATAAAATGAGCTGATTTCGTCAAACGATCAACTACAACCCAAATTGTGTCTTTCTTTTTTGAAGACAGAGGCAAACCCGAAACAAAATCCATGGTCACTCGATCCCATTTCCATTCCGGAATCATAATCGGTTGTAATGACCCAAATGGCACCTAATGCTCAGCTTTAACTTCCTGACAAATTAAACATCTCGAAACAAAGTCAAAAACATCTCTTTTCATTCCCGGCCACCAATATAGTTGTCTCAAATCGTTATACATTTTCATACTTCCCGGATGTATAGAAAATCTACTACTGTGAGCTTCATTCAAAATCGTTTGAATCAAATCTGGATTTCTTGGAACACAAAGTTTATTTCTGAACTTCAGAAAATAATTTTCATCTATTCGAAATTCAGAATCAGAATCAGAATTACACTGAGTTTGTTTAGCCATAATCTCATTATCAATCTTCTGAGCTTCGATAATCTGTTGTAAAAACAAAGGTCTCGCTTTTAATTCAGCTAAAACTGAACCATCATCAGATAGAACTAAATGAGCATTCATTGCAAATAACAATTTTCGACTCAAAGCATCAGCAACCACATTTGCTTTCTCTGGTGATAATCAATCACCAGTTCGTAGTCTTTTAGCAGTTCTAACCATCTTCTCTGTCGCAAATTCAAATCTTTTTGCGTCATTAAATATTTTAGACTTTTATGATCAAAAAACACGTGACATTTTTCACCAAACAGATAGTGACGCCAGATCTTCAAAGCAAACACGATGGCAAGTAACTCAAGGTCGTGTGTCGGAAAGTTCTTCTCATGCGACTTCAACTGTCTCAAAGCATAAGCAACAACTTTCCTTCTTGCATTAAAACACAACCTAGTCCATTCAATGAAGCATCGTTGTAAACAATGAATTCTTTACCTGACTCAGGTTGGACCAATACCGGAGCTTCAGTTAACAGAGCTTTTAACTGATCAAAAGTTTTCTGACATTTCTCAGACCATTCAAATTTCACATCTTTCTGAAGTAATTTTGTCAACGGAATTGCTATCATGGAGAAAATCTTTTACAAATCGTCTGTAGTAACCAGCAAGTCCCAGAAAACTGCGGACTTCAGAAACATTCCTTGGAGGTTTCCAATCCAGAATAGATGAAATTTTGCTCGGATCAACTCGGATTCCGGAGGCTGATACAATATGGCCTAGAAAGCCAACTTCTCACAACCAGAATTCACATTTACTGAATTTCACATGCAACTGTTTATCTCGCAGAGTTTGTAGCACTATTCTCAAATGCTTGGCATGTTCAGATTCATCACATGAACAAATCAATATGTCATCAATGAATACTACAACAAATTGATCTAAATACGGTCTGAATATTCTATTCATCAAATCCATAAAGATAGCAGGTGCATTCGTTAATCTAAAAGGCATAACTAAAAATTCATAATGCCCGTACCTCATTCTAAAAGCAGTTTTCGGAATATCAGAATCCTTTACTCGCAACAAGTAGTAACCCGATCTCAGATCTATCTTAGAAAACACAGTAGCACCTTTCAACTGATCGAATAAGTCATCAATTCTAGGCAGAAGGTATTTGTTCTTTACAGTCACTTTATTAAGTTGACAGTAATCTTCTCATTGTGCCATCTTTCTTTTTCACAAATAGAACACGAGCACCCCATGGTGAAAAACTTGGTCTAGCGAATCTTCGATCGGTCAATTCTTTCAACTGAGATTTTAATTCTTTCAACTCGATCGGAGCCATTCTATACAGAGCTATTGAAATTGGAGTAGTACCAGGTACTAATTCAATGGCAAACTCAACTTCTCGAATTGGAGGTAAACTAGGTAGTTCTTCAGGAAACACATCATAGAATTCACAAACAACAGGCACTGATTCAACTTTCTTATCATTCACTTTCGAATCTAACACATAAGCGAAGTAGGCTTCACAACTTTTCTTCACATATTTTCGTATTTTCATTGCAGATATCACAGTTGGCAGTCCATTCAGATCACTAGACTCAATTCAGATTATCTCATCATTCTCACACCTTAAATCAATGACTTTTCGTTTGCAATTCACAATAGCATCATGCAAAGTCAACCAGTCCTTTCCCAGAATTATAGCAAATTCGTCAAAAGGTAAAAGCATCAGATCAGCAGGAAAACAGATATCTCGAATCAATAACGGGCAATTCTTGCAGACTTTATCAACCAAAACACTTTTGCCTAAGGGGTTCGATACTCTAACTACGAATTCAGTAGACTCTACAGGTAAAGTCTTACTATGTACTAAATTCATACAGATATAAGAATGCATTGATCCAGGGTCTATCAATGCAATCATAGAAGTATCATAAAGAGTAAAACTACCAGTAATCATGTCTGGTGACGAAGCTTCCTCACGAGCTCGGATAGCATAGGCTCTGGCAGGTGCTCTGGCCTCAGATCTAACACTTCCCGTATTTCTACAAGGTCTACCTCTAGCTGAGGTGTTGCTCAATCTCAGATTCTGTACATTCTCTTACTCAAGAGGTCATTCGATCTACAATTTCTCGGATGTCTTTTACCACACTGTTTACATTCAGGTCTCTCAGATCGGACATTCCCGACACTTGCAACAGAAATAGTAGGGACTCTGAAGTTCGAATGCGATCTAGCTCGATCTCGATTCGAATGTCCCACTTTAGCATTTGGACGGCTTTGATCATCTCGGAATTTCTTTGACACAGACTGAAATGGTCTACTCAAAGATCTCTTTCTAGCATCTCTAGCTTCAGAATCAGCTTTTCTTTTCTCTTTACTTAATTCTTCAGCTTTACAAGCTCGCTCAACGAGCACTACCATTTCTTTAATCTCCAAAATCCCAACTAACAAACGAATATCTTCGTTTAGTCCATCTTCAAACCTTTTACACATTATTGCTTCATTTATACACATTCTTGAGCATACTGACTCAATCTCACAAATTCACGTTCATATTCAGTGACAAACATACAGCCTTGTTTAAGCTCGAGAAACTCTTTGCATTTCTGATCGATGAATCTTTGACTGATATATTTCTTTCGGAATTCAGCTTGGAAGAAATCCCACGTAACCCGTTCTCTCAGAACCATAGATATTAAGGTTTTTCACCAATGGTACGTTGTATCTCTCAGAAGTGAAACGGCACATTTCACACATTCCTCAGGATTCAAAGACATTTCATCAAACACTCTTATCATATTCTCTAACCAGAATTTGGCTCTTTCAACATTATCATTCGTTGTAGCTCGGAACTCTTCAGCTCCATACTTTCTAATCTTATCAACTGGTGGTCTACTCAACTGTACCGGATTCACTCGTGGCATATCAAAAGTTTGAGGAGGATTAACCGAGGGTGGAGGTTGTGGTACAGTCGGATTGGTTCTAATGTATTGGGTGAACCATTCATTCATCATCTGATAGAAGGCTTGCTTAGCCTCACCATCATGGCTACTCGTAACCGGTCTAGAATTAGCTTGAACCATCCCTTGCGCGGGACCAGGCGTATTGCTTTCTACATCGTCAGCTACAGCTCTATCGGGATCCATTTGCTATATAAAAGCACATTTCAAAGTCAGGAGTCATCACACTATCACAGATTCAGATATATGGCATGTATAGCTAGACTCATATACGCTATGGTAGTCCTAGAACCGACAAAACCATAGCTATGATACCAATAAAATAGAACACCCCTATCCCGTATCCGTCGTCGGAATAGGTAAGGGACATTACCAGACAAATAGAACATTTCAAACCAATTCAGAATCACAGATATCATATAACATCATTTCATAAGAAATCATATCTTAAGATGGTCTACGAGACCTAAAATGTACTTTTAAGAAAGGTCTAGACTAAAACGAACACATCCAGAATTTTTAGAACTTAAACAAATCCTTCAAAACTATTAAAGTCGCACGCTCGTGTGATTAAGCCGTGTGACACACACGGGCACCAAACACGCCCGTATGATCCAACCGTGCCAAAAAAAGATTCTATACTGACTTTTCCACACGGCCAACAGACATGCCCATGTCCTATGGTCGTGTGATACTTGGCTAGCTACTGACTTATGCCCACAGCCATATGACACGTCCGTGTCCCCTGACCATGTGGCACAATGCAGGCTTGGTTTAAACTAATTTTGCCACCCTTTTTAGGTTCAATTCTACAAGAAATAATATACGCCAATCATACCAAAATTTTTAACCAATTCTATGTTCAAAATAGCCAAATCACATTAGAACATAGCACATTACAAACATACACCAAAACTATGCACAAACTTATCATTTGTTAGCCATCTCTCATTGCCTAACATATATATAATTCAAAACTTACATACATAGACATTCTAGCCTATACATGCCATACTTTAAAATTTACACTTTCAAAAGTACCAAAATGAGTTTGATAGTGTGGTGATGATCCTCGACTATCCTCAAGCCTTCAGTAGCTACAATAACTGTAAAACAGACAGTAATCACATAGGGTAAGCTACAAAGAGCTTAGTAAGCCAAATACAATTGATCTAACTACTAAAGCATATAAGTACAATTCAACTATAAAGATTTATAGCCATTTCATAGAATGATTCATAAGCTTAACCGTGCTCCTTTGTTTGCATTTATGTCATGCTTCATTTCCAAATTCCATACATATTTCACAGAGACAGAGTCTTTCATATTTAGAATTTTAGTACAATTCATACGTACCTGAATAATTTATACATTTCATATGCTCATTCTCATATTTCATACTCTATCATCAGACATTTCAGAAATGATACAAATACTCGTAAACAAGTACAACGCCGACGTCCCGGACATAGTCTTACATATAATTCAATATCGATGCCTCTATCCAAGACAGGGTCTTACACGAAATCAGATATGATGTCGATGTCCCAAACATGGTTATATACATAAATCTCAATCGAGGCCTGTGTCCGAGACACGGTCTTACACGATATCTCAAACAGATGTCAACTTTTCTTAGAAGCATACAGAGCTTTTCAGATATTAACATATTATCATACTTTACTCCAAAGATATTCATCAAGCACTCAATGCCATCCAATACAGATTACAGTTTATATGTGCAGAGTTTATTTCAATTAACACGTAATTGTAATTTGACTTACCTCGAACGGATTTCGGATAAAACGAGTCGACTATTTAACTATTTTGGACTTCCCCTGATCAAAGTCTGATTTTCTTTGTTCTTGATCTAATACAATACAAATTCAACCATTCAATCATTCATTTCATTCAATATAATCCATATACACATATTTAGGGCACTTTACATTTTAGCCCTTACATTTTCACACTTTGACAATTTAGTCTATTTTTTCACAAAATCACCAATATGAAAAATTCACCAAGACTATAGCTTGATTGAATATACATGGCTTCCATACCAGCCCAATAACATATTTAATTCACAATTTAGTCCCTCAAAACTCATTTTTACAATTTAGCCCAAATAGCTCATTTCATCAAAAATTCAAGAACAAAACACGATAATCTCACATATATCTTTCACAATCCATATAAGAACACTACAAAGCTCATATAATCATCAATGGCACATTTTATATTCTTCAACGAAAATAGAAATTTAGACATGGGTTTTGGGTAACACAAAGCAACGATCATCGAAACGTAAAAATTATCAAAACTGAGCAAAATAAGCTCACCTATTAAGACATGCACTAGCCAAACATCAAAATGCTTCAATGGCTTCTTCTTTCTCTAATTTTCGGCTGAACAAGGTGAAATGAATGGCCATTTTATGTTTATTTTATTTTATTACACATTATAAGCCATATACCAACTTTACCCTTATTATTTACATGTAAAAAATTCACCTACTATAGTCCATATTTTTCCACCATCAAAACAAATGGTATATTTGACATGCAAAGACCTTTATTTTAAAATCCAAGCCAATTAGGTGCTTTAACATTTAGCACTCAACTTTTACACTATACGCGATTTAATCCTTTTTTCATAATTAAGCACAGAAACAGACAAATTAAATTACAGAAATTTCACAGATGTAAATTCACATATCACAGACACAGAAAATAATATTAAAATATTTTTCAGACTCAGATTTGTGATCCCAAAACCACTATTTGACTAGGGTTAAAATCGGACTGTTACATGGAAACTTCTCTCTAAGATGACCCTAAAACCCCAATTTTTTGTATGTGATTTCCCCTCCCATCAAGGTACATTTTGTGACTCTGTCTGTTCAGGAAACATGGCTTTGAAAAATGTCTAGATTTAAAATGATGATAATGGTTACCCGAATGGGTTTTAACGAAGTGTTTCTGTTCTACAATGCGGAGGAGGTTGTAGCATCCTATGAATGGTGAATCTAAAGGCTAAGCTACTCCTTAAGGTCATCAAGTGAGTCTCTAAACTGATTCATGCATGCATAAAAAGCCTACTAGAAACTTTTATGCTAAGTTACCAAATTGTGAAATAAAACTAGTCAAATAATATGTGATGACTCTGATGAGAAACATAATATTTATAAAATTTCATGTATAAGTAACATAAAGTTTCATGGTCAAAGTATGAAACATGAATCTTGAGGTTAAAATATGCTTGTTTTTGTATAATAGAAATGTGTTAATGTGTCTGACAGGTCTGGATGTGTCAATTACGAGTAAGTCAAAACATGACGAATTCATGAAAAATGAGTCTAAGTATGAAGAGCTTATGTCTATCTTTGAAGTCATCTAAAAAGGTCCATCTGGACTAAAAACACGAATCTCTGAAAGGACAATTCCATGACCATGGCACTAAAGAAGACCATATCGTTTAAGATAGTAACTGGTGGGTTATGGCATCATATGGAAAGATCATATCATGTAAGACCATAATTGGTGAGTTATGGCATCATATGGAAAAAAGACCATATTGCATAAGACCGTAACTGGTGGGCTATGGCATCATATGGAAAGAATATCATATCATTAAAGATCACAACTAGTAGGTTATGGCATCATATGAAAAAAATTTAAGGAAGGTTATTACCTAAAGTGGTTCTCTATGTGTCCTAGGACAATGAGGGGAAAGCCTCACAAAGTGTGAGTCTAGGCAAATCCCTATTGCCTAAATCACCAGGAAAGGAAAGGCCTTTTTGGCGATCACTATTAATGAAAAGCCTTTGTGGTGAGTACCGGATGTAAAGGATGTCTTTGTGGCACAACTCTGGACAGGAAAACATTTATGGAGAGTACAAAATGTAAATAGCCTTTCAGTGAGTGTTGAATGTAAAGGAAAGCCTTTGTGGCAACCTCTGTTTAAGAATGCCTTTATGGTAAATCTCTGAAGGGAAATGCCTTTATGGTGATCTCTATCAAAGGAAAGCCCTGTGGCTACCTCCATAAAAAAAGCCTTCGTGGCTATATCTGAAAAGAAACGCCTTCCTAGTGCAACCTAAGGACAGGACGCCTTAGGGCCAACTCTATAAAGGAAAGCCCTTATAACGAATACAAAACAAGCATTTGTGGCTATTTAAATAAAAGAATGTCTTCACGGAAAATTTTTGAATGAATAGCGTGAAAGGAATTAGGAAAGAATAGTATGAATGGTTTTCTGAAGGCAAGGTAAAGATAGGACCCTGAGGTATAATAAGTGTAAGAGATAATGTATGGGACAAGTAGAAAGGACTAAATATCCAGCGAACTCTGAGAGAAAAGCACCATATGTAAATGAATGTGCAAACTCTGCATAGTGACAAGAAATGAGCAGTGAAGCTAGACTGTGCCAGGATAGGTGGTGAATCTGAGATATGTGTTATGGGAATGTATAGATAGTACCCCAAAGTAAGGAAGATTTGGGCTAACTTTGTGTGAAGTAATCGGTGTAGTTTACTTCTCTTGAAAGTAATGATGAAGTTAGTAAGTATGAAATAAGATTTAAGTCTGTTAGTGAAGTAAATAAAGTGCTAAGGACAATGTAAAGATGATAATTAAGAAGGGACATAGGAAGTGAAGAATATATAGTATGCTCAAAGGAAAGAAACAGTAATTTGAGTTTGGATCTCAAATCTGAAACCTAGTAGAGTGAAGACTTAATGAATATGAAAGAAAGATAAGTCCTTGAAGGCACAGAGAGGAAGATAAATTTCAAAAATAGAAAAAAGTGGTTACAATTTGTAAACAGCAATTTTAGTGAAGTAACCACTGGAATGAATAACGAAAAGTGAAAGGACACATGAAGGACATGCTAAGCAATTATCACAGACTAATGTAACAAAACAAGTATTTAAGGATTATCTCACTAAATTCTTATGAACTTACTAAAGTTATTTCCTGTTTCAGGTTATAAAGGATATGTGTTGAGGAACGATGTTAAGGCTATGCCAAAAAGGAAGTGGCGCGATGGGTTGTTGTACATACAGAGGAAGTTAAGTGGCGTGCTTAAGTCTAAGCATAAGTTTATTAAGTAGCATTCCAATATGTATACAGTAGGCCAAGACATAAAATAGATAGTGTGATCTCAAAAACTATTTCAATCAATAGTAAAAGTCCAACAATCTACAAGGCAGAAAACCAAATAGGGTAAACTTACGTAAAGCTTAGTAAGTTCGTAAATTAAAATTTCACATAGCTACCAAATTAAGTTTACAATTCATACATAACATAGAAATAGCATCCCTTTGTATTGTTTCATAATTTCTACCATGTCAAATGGTAATGCCTAGATAATTCAAATCATCAACACATAACATACCAAGATTCATAAACCAAGTTATAATCAGCATAACATGATTCATCATATCATCTTGATTCATTTCCATTTCACTAATTAACTATTTTTCCCGGAGAACAATAGTAAATTGACTTCGAATGTAACATCCCGATTTAAACCCTTGTCGAAACAGTCGTTTGGGAACCATGAATCTGAGGTCATAAAATTATTTTAGTATTATTTTATGTGTTTACAGCTTGTAATAAGATATGTGTGAAAGTTTCGTGTGAAAATTTTATCATATGTGTGCTGGATTTTATAAAAAGACTTAATCGCGTAAAATGCAAAACCGACCTGCTATATGTTAAAAGTGCTTAAACGCTATGGCTATATAAACCAAAGTTCCTTAGGTTGTTATTAAACCATTGATAGTGGAAATTGACATATATGGGCATTAAATGAATGTTTATAATGGTTTTTAATTAAGGTTAATTATGCAAAATGTTAATAAATGAAACATAAATAAAATAAAAGATGAAAACATGTTCATCTATTTTTTTTCAACCAAAAATTTGAAAGAAAAGAGCCAAAATATTAGGTTTTCATTCGACACTTGCAAAGCTTGATTAAGGTATGAATTTTGCTCGGTTTTTTATGATTTCTATGTTTTTGTGATTGTTAATTTGTGTTCTATTAAGCCCATGCCTCAATTTTAGAATTTGATGATGATTTTAAGTTATGCCATTGTTGATTTTGTGAGATTTGTGATATTAATTGATGAAATATGAAAGCTTGATGATAGATAAATATGTTTTGTATTGGGATTTTTGATGAATTTGACTATTATGGGCTAAATTGTGAAAATAAGATTTTTAAGGACTAAAATGTGAAATAAATGAAATATATGGGCTTATATGGGTTAGAGGAAAATTCGGCCTAGCATGTGTAATATGAAATTATCTATATTTAGTGATTTTATGAATTAGGGACTAAAGTGGTAAAATGTGAAAATGTGAGGGCTAATTTGTAAAATGCCCTAAATATATGTATATTGATTGAATTGAATGATTTTTTGAATAAAAGAGTTAAATTTGAATTTATATAGATCAAGAACCAAAGAAAACGGAATTAGATCGGGGAAAGTCGAAAGTCGTTTATTAGCCGATTTCATCCGTTCGAATAAGTACGAGCTAAGTCGATATACAAATAAATGTGTTTGAATTGAATTATTTCTGCTTATATCTTAATGAATAGTGATGAATGGCTATTTGAGTTGAATATGAGAAATCCAAGAAAGTTCTGATAATGTGACGACGTCCGAAAAATCTCGTACGAACTATAGGAATAGTACATATGTCATGACATAGGATTACGATATGTGATTTCGTGTAAGACCACGTCTGGGATGTTGGCATCGATTTGAGATTTACGTGTAAGACCATGTCTGGGACATTGGCATCGTATTTGAGTTCGTGTAAGACCATGTCTGAGACAGTGGCATCGATATTTGATTACATGTAAGACCATATTTGGAACGTTGGCATTGTACGAGCTTTTTAAGCTATTCGCGTATCCTATTTGATTCCGTACGGTTCAACGGGCATCCCTAAAAATGAATAACTATGTGAATGTGTATCCGATTCAGGTACGTATGAACTGTATGTGGAATTTGGCAATGAAAGGTGAGTATGAATATGATCTTTTGATATTTGAGCTAAATGAGAAATAAGAACTTGTTATTGTGTTATGCCATGATTCATATGAATGAATTGGTTTATAATTGTGATATGTGATAAGTTTATTTGTATATGGCTTACTAAGGTTTTGAAAGCTTACTTTGTGTGTGTTTTCATTGTTTTATAGATATCGAAGCTATCGGGAGCTCGAGGATCGTCGAGGATCATCATCACATTATCAAACTTAACTTTGGTATCTTTTGAAAGTGTAAATAGCTAAGTATGGCATGTATAGTCTAGTTAAATTGAGATATGTTTTCTGTTAAGATTATAGCCATGAGATTTGGCTTACTTTTGGGTGTAAATGTTGGTATGTTTTAGCCATTTAAGTTGGCTTATGATATGTGTTTCAAAGGTTAATAATGTGATGTTCAAATGGTTGTGTTTAGATGACATGATATGTGTATGTTTTTGGTGAATTTGACTGCCTATAAGTGTATTAAAATGATGTTATTTTGGTTCCTTTGTGTGCTTGAGATTAGGGTGGCAATTTGGCTTTACAAATAGCCTATTTTTGTCCACACAGGTAGAGACACGGACGTGTGTCTCAGCCGTGTGCGACACACGGTCATGTTACATGGTCATATGTCCCTTAGGGTAGCCCTATGAATTTAAGTTAGTCTCAAGCACGGGTTAGACACACGGGCGTGTGGTTAGACGTGTGACCCAAGTCAGTTTCAACCATGGCCAAGGCACACAGGCATGTCCCCGGCCGTGTGGTGCAAGTCAGTATGTATGCCCTGTTTCCACACGGTCTATGACATGGGCGTGTCTAGTAACCGAGTGAGGCATATAGCCTGTTCACACGGGCGTGTGACCCTATAATTAATGAAAATTTCTAAATTTCCTAAAATTTGAAAATGTTATCGACTTAGTCCCGAACCACTCTTATACATGTTTTAAGGTTTCATATTACCTTGTAAGGGACAATGTGAATGTATGTGAATAACGTGTAATATCTGGTAATGCCTCGTAACCCTATTTCAGAGACGGATACGGGTTAGGGTTGTTACATTGAATACACGGGAGGGTAATGCTCACACAAGCTTCAGAGAATCCACAACGCATGCAAGATATCAAGCCATTGATATAGTATCCATCACCGGTATATAGTACTTGATATATATAATTACCGTTATATAGTGTCTGATATAACATAAACACCGATACAAAGTACCTGATAATATAGTCACCAACACATAGTGTTTAATAATCGTAATGACATATCATTTGTATCCTAGCTATTCACTAAGTTCAAACAGGCTTTAACCTATGTACCTTAATTTGATACCAACTCTCTAGAGCATAACATGTTTCAACTCGAACAAATACAAAAGCCATATTTGCCATTAAATATTTGATCACATTTGCAGCTTACCTTCATCAACCTTGTTTATTATACACATATACACATGCAAATATATATACAACTAAGATTTCAAAATTTATAAGCATAATAAAAACTAATACGAACTTACCAAAACACAATAGTTACCAACACTTCAACGATGACTATTCAAGACTTTTTCTTTCCCGCAATTATCAACCGACTGATCCATTTCTTGATCTAAATATGATAATTTAATTCAATTATCCAATTCAATTACTTTACAAGATTTTAAATTCACATGCTTGACTGTTTATCAACATTTTACACTTTACCCTAAACTTTTACCTTTCATTCAATTTAGTCTCCTAAACTCAAAACTTTCAAATTTAACACAATTTCACCAAATCAATGCTAGCAAAATTTGATATAGCCCCTATATAGCCCATATTTATCAATTTTTCACAATAATTTCATGCAACTTTACTATTTTAACAATTTAGCCCTTAAACTTTAAAACAAACCAAAATAACTTTACAAAATTGTCCTATTTAACAACCAAGCTTGTAAATCTATCATCAAACTTCAAAAACACCACAAATTCATCATTAACATAAATCAAAACATTTAATAGTTTTATGAATTAGTCCCTGAGTTAGCTAGATTAAGCTACAACGAACTCGAAAACATAAAAATTACTAAAAATGGGTTAAAAATACATACCATGCAAAAGAAACAAGCTTTGGTCGAAGCTTTGGGTTCTCAAAAATGGTTTTCAATTGAAGAAGGTGAGAGTAAAATGGCCACCTTTTTCTTATTTTTATTTTAATAACTTTTAACTTTATTAAATTATAATAAAATATATCATTTTTATACTTAAACCATTCATTAACCGAAAAACTAAAGTAAATATGGCATATTTTCCAATTAAAACCATCCAACAGTTAATTTAAACCCATTTAGCCGTTATAAACCAATAACGATTAACTTTTCTAGTTTTTAAGATTTTGTTCTTTTTCATTAATTAACTATCCGAACGTCAAAATTTTTAAACCAAATTTCAATATACCTATATAGTCACTCCATAAATATTTAATAAAAATATTTACGGGCTTAGTTTACAAAAATGAGGTCCCGATACGTTCTTTTCTAAAACCACTAGACTTTAAGGACAACCCACTTGTACTTAACTATTCATTCAATTAGTAAAATTTATCATATCAAAATTCAATATAATATTATATTTTACTTGTAAATATTAAATAATAATATTTAAGGACTCACTCGTCAGATTTATTACCCCAAAACCACTATTTCTAACACCACTAAAAACAGGTTGTTACAAGTCATTCCACCACCAAGAAAGAAGTTGGTTAGGTGCAAATGGGTTTTCATTGTGAAACACAAGGTTCATGGTCCAATTGAAAGGTTCAAAGCCAGATTTGTTACTCAAGGGTTCACTCAAAATTATTGAGTGAACTATCATGAGACATTTGCACCTAATGCTAAGATAAATACAATCAAAATTCTAATATCCTATGTAATCAACCTTGATTGGGACTTGCAAAAATTTGATGTAAAAAATGCATTTCCACATAGAGATTCAGAAGAGGAAGTTCACATGAAGATTCCTCCAAGATTTGATAATAAAAATACACAAGGGAAAGTATGTGGATTAAAAAAAAGCTTTGTAAAGGTTGAAATAGTCTCCTCAAGCGTGATTTAATAGATTCAACAAAGCTAGATTTTGGCTATCAACAAAGCAATGATGATCATACTCTCTTTATAAAACATCACAATAATAAGATCACAATTTTTATAGTATATGTTGATGACATTGTAATAAGTATATTGTTGATTTAAGAGTTTAAAATTAAAGATCTTGGAAACATGAAATACTTTCTTGGACTTGAAGTTCCCAGATCAAAAAAGGGATATTTGTTTCCTAGAAAAAGTATATTTTGGATCTTTTAACAGAAACCTATAATAGCCCGATTTTTAATGGTACCGAAAAATGCAGTTTCAGAACCCCATTCCCGTAAATCAGGTCTGTAAATACTAAATATGAATATTTACAGGGTTGGTATATAATAATATTGATGTTTGGCCCATCAATTTTGTCTATAAATTACTTAATTAAGATACAATAATTAAATTGTAAAAGTCCAATTACTATAGGTTTTTAATTGGCCAAAGACTTAAGATTTAAATTGCAGTTAACCAAAGGTTCAAAATGGTAAAGTAATTATTTTTTGATATGGTTTAGTGACTTATGATGACATATTCCACTTTAGTTAATTAAAACATTAATTATGCTAATTAATTTTGGTTAATTTAATTAATTTAGGTTCATTAAAGAATAATCGAAGTATATAAAAACAAATAGTGGAGTATTCCATCTTCTTCATTTTCTCCTAGTTGATCAAGCTTAAAATCCTAAGGAAAAACCATTTTTGAAGCTCACAACTTTTAGCCATCAATTGGAAAGCTCAAAAGTCTTTTTCTTGTAATTATTATGTTTTTTAGGTCATGGGAGGTTGATTTAGCTAGACCATGTACCAATTTGTAAAACTGTTAAAGTCTTTAAAAGTTGCCATTGTAGATTTCTTGAAGAATTTGGTGTGAAATTGATAGATTTTAAGCTTAGATTATGAAAAGGGTTAGATTGTAAAGTTTAATTGTTAGTTTTGTGCATAGGGACTGAAGTGAATAAAATATAACTTTTGTGAAATTTCTATATAAATAGAAAGTAAAGGGTCCCTAATGAGTGTATGTGCAGTCAAATTTTAGACTAAGGCTAAAAATTGAGAGTTATGGCTATTTCGAGTTTGGAGACTAAATTGAATAAAATGTAAAACTTTAGGGGTATCAAAAATTGAGATTTCATAGTTTCATTCACGTCATGGAATATTATGAAAATGTTTGGTATTGATGGATTTTATGGAATAATTGTATAGATCAAGAATTTTATCAAAAGGGAGGTAATTGAGGAAAAGCTAAAATTGTTGATTAGTCCTTGAAGAATCAACTTGTTTGGTGTTTTGATCAGGTAAGTTCATATGGTATTGATTTACTCAAGTTTTTACGTATTTGATTTGATTGTAAATTAATTGTTTGTGAATTGGTATGAAATGTGAGAATTGGATTAAATTGAGAAGTGGCGTTTATATGTGTAATAGATGCCAATGTTAACTTAGTAAAGGTTAGGATATGATTGGCATGCCAATAGGGTATTGTGCGTGCTTGTACGGGATTGATTACAGATGTTACTGACACAGGTTTAGCTTGGACAAGTAACCTGATGTGTCGTTATAAAGGTTTAGCTTGGATGCGTAACTTGATATGTATAAATTCAACCCAGACAAGCAACTAGTAAATGTAGAAACCCGTGTATTTGAGTCCATTTACTAGGGTTTATCGGGCAAAAACTATTTATATGAAATAATATGAAATAAACTTGATGTACAAATGGAAAATGATAAGCTACAAAAGTAATATATTTTTAATCATATTCTTAACGCGTTTTTGGATGATTTATTATGTAAATTAGTGAATTTGATGCCCCTGATCCTTTAAATTCATGTTTCTATACTTAAGAGAGCATTAGAGATCAAAAGGAGTGAAAAACGAGCCAAAATTGAACAAAAAGAGTTGCTTTTAATATCCACACGGGCTGAGCATTTCCACATGGGCTGGGCACACACTCAATTTCGCACTCTGCTCCCCAAATACGCATAAAAACCCAATTTTAAGGCTTTTTGAGCATTCTAAAGACTATAAACATCAATTAGAAGAATGCAGAAGGGGGAAATCAGAGAAGATTGAAGAAAACACTTGAAGAACGCCATCGGAATCAACTCGAAAGCGGATCTCCCTTAAGATTGAAGATCTCCATTTAATTTCTTTCAAAATTTTGTTAAGTTTCTTTATGTCTTGTTTTTCTCCTAACTTTGAGATGTTTCTATTCAGGATTTTGAATTAAATTCCCTAGATACCTAGGGAGGATTGTAACAGCCAATTTTTTAGTGAAATCGAAACAGTGGTTTCTGGAACACAAATCTGACCCAAAAGTAAAATTTATTTTTATTTTATTATATGATCCATATTATGATAAATATGTCGTGTGGAAAATTTGATATGAAAATTTTATCAATTAAGTGTTTAATTACGAGAAAGACTAAATCGCATAAAATGAGAAAGTTGAATTCTAGTAGCTATAAGGATTAAAAGCTATGGAACTCAAAACTAGATGTCCTTATATGGTAATTAGGTTATTAAAGAAAAGTATGTAGATTTTTGGTGACTCATCCATGGAAAAATTAGAAAAGAGCACGGACTAAATTGGAAATTGAAATAATTAATTAGTTAAAAAGATGATAAAAGAAATATCATCTTATTATTGTCATCTTCAACCCCAAAATTATATGGAAAACTTAGAAGAGAGAGAGAAAACTTTCAAGGCTTAATTGGGTAAGTTTTCTTGTCTCGTTTTTAGTAATTTTGATATTTTTAAAATTAGGATGGTCTAATCTATCTATTTGGGGGATTAATTTGAAAAGTTATCAAAGTATGGAAAATGGGTCATGGATGTATATGCTGAAAATTTGAAATTTATGGTAGAAAATGAAAGGCTGTTGATAGATAAAAAACTTTTACAAAGTGATATTTGATGAAAACATGATTTAGGGACTAAAATGTAAAGTTGTGAAATTTGATGAAAAATTCAAAATTTTTATGAATACATGTGCTGTAAATTTTGCAATGGGATTTTGGTTTAGGCTTGAAATAGGGAGTAAATTGCACAAGTTTCATTTTCCAAGCCTAAGGATGAAATTGGAATTTATGGAAAAGTTAGGGGAAAAATAGTAATTTTGCCTAGGACGTAAATTGAGTCCAAATAAATATAAAATGAGATAAATTGATGCTTAAATCCATTTATATAGATCCTGATAACACAAATTCAAGGCTAGATCGAGGAAAATAAAAGGTTTCGGATTAGTAGATTATTTACACGAACAAGTGTCGAGGCAAGTTCGTGTAACTTAATCGAGCTTGTAAATATGTTTAATTGAATGTTGTGTTTGTATGGAATGTGACTTATATTGTCGTACATTATTTGTATGCTATAATGAAAAATTTAATACATGCTTGAAATGGTGAAAAAGGGTTAAGTCTCGATTGAATATTAGATTCCGATGATTATATGTGCTTTCCCGAAACGAATAAGGTCCTGCATTTTTTGCGGACATGATTTAGCTTTCGAATATAATACCTCTGAAATATATGTTATGATTAGGGTTTAGCCTAGACTAGTAATCCTAATTGAGCTCTTCTGAGCATACGTTATATAAAGGATTTAGCCTGTACTGGTAATCTTGTTATACGATATGTGGCTCGAGAGCGTGTTCTTTGATTAAGTGCCGTAATGGGTACCCTCGAATAAGAATTGATGAATTATGGAACCGTACACCTCAAGTGTACTACTTGAGCGTCCATCGGAATTTCAATGATTCAACGAATACAAAAATCTTGACATGGAATAAGAATTATGAGATGAAATGACAATGCCTTGAAAGAGTATTGCATGATGAGCTCATCTATCCTTACTTGATGTATATGTAAACTTCGTGACTAACATGTTTGATTGGATGCATGTGTTTAGGAAATTTTGCCAAACGGATAGAAAACTTGTTATTGTATGCTTAGATTTAATAAACGGGATTGGTAAGTTTAGTTTTCGTTATACAAACTTACTAATTATGTAATGCTTGCTCCATTTTATTTTCCCCCTGTTTTATAGTGCTCAGAAGCTCGTGAAGGTTGGAGATCACTGGAGTATCGTCACACTATCAATTAGTTATTTTGGGTATACTTAGTAAAATCATTTTGGTATAATGGCATGTATAGGGAAACTTTAGCATTAGTGGCTTGATAATGATGTTTTGTAACCTAACCATTAGAATGGCTAATAATAGCTTATTTTGGTACGATTAAATAGGTTATTATGATATATTCATATGTGTTATCTTAAGTACATGTGATCAAATGATGTTAATGCCTAAGTCAATCCAAAGTAAGATTGTAAACATGTATGCATGCAAGGATATGCCATGTTGAATGATAGAAACTTCTTAATTTGAATGCTTGAAATGGTTGGCATGTGTTTGGTTTGTTTTAGTGCAGGAAAATGGTAAATTTGGGTGACAAATAAGGCTAGAAAATGGTTTTATTTTGTCCAAACGAGTAGATACATGAGTGTGTGTCTAGACCATGTGTGACACACGGCCAGGTACATGGGCGTGTAATTAGGCTGTGTGTCCCTTGCACCTTAATTTTGAGAAACAGAATGCTCAAAATTGAGCACACAAGCAGAGACACGAGCGTGTGCCTTAGCTTTTTGTGCCACACGGCCTAGAACACGGTGTGTGTCTTGGCCATGTGAAACCTGCACCTAATTTTGAATTGAATTAATTAACCACACGGCCTAGCACACAAGCGTGTGGCACAGCCATGTGCATAAGTCAGAGAATTACATGAGGTCGAACACGGCCTGTAGCACGGGCATGTCCAAAGGTAACACGAGCGTGTCCCTTGGACCACACAGGCGTGTGAGCCCTGAACCTTGGAAAATTTTTGAAATTTCGTGAAAAATTCTTAGAGGTTTCGATTAAGTCCTGAATCGATTCTAACGCTCGTATTGGGCCTCGAACGCCCAATTAAAGGACATTTTGAATGATCGCGATAAATGAATAGCAATTTACATAAATTATTTGTAAAATGTTTTGAAAGTTTTAGTAATGCTCTGAAACCCTGTTGCAATGACGAATACGAGTTAGGGGTGTTACAAGGATAAAACCTATGATAAATCTTATTATTTAGTTTCTATTTTTACGCGATAAATACTTGATTCTTGTTCTCAATTATATATTCTTATGTCGTATTTTAATATTTTTGGGATATTAATTCAAGTTTAATATGCTTATTTCAGTGGAGCAAAAGTCCTCATTTAAGAGTAAATCTAGCAAAATTGAGTGGAGTTGCATGCAATCCTAGAGATAGGATGACATAATCTACCAGATTAAAGTCAAATCTAATAGGGAAATTTATAAATCGAGTTAATACGATGATAAGGGTTATAATTAGAAAGAGACTTCAATTAATCAACTTAGAGTCAATTGTTCTTACTCTCGAAAGAGATATTAACATAATATAAATATTTCTACGGATCAAGACACAAGTGAAGAAATCGTTTAATTTAGATTTGTAATAATAGGTGAAATCTAGGTAGATTCTTTCCTAGGTATTGTTTATCTCATTGGTTATCTTTGATTATTTTCCTATTTCATTCTCTGTTGCGTTACTAGATTAATTAGTTTAGTAAATTTAAATAAAAAATAATCACCCTAATTTGTCGGCTAAATAATAGAAAATGGTAATTACTAGTACTTTTAGTCCTCGTGGATACGATATTCCCTACTCACCATAACTATACTATTGTTTGATAGGTGCACTTGCCTTAGTCGTATTTATAGTTAGTTTAGTAACCATCAGAAAAATATTGAAGGAATTGAGTATAATGCCTTTGACATATATGTGATTATATTACCCTTGGATTGAATGAGCTTTTGAGATTAGTTATCTAAAATGACATGATTTGGCATATTAAGTAATTGTAGCATTATATGGTTTTGATTATAAGTTAATGCTCACCTTGTTTATGTTTTCATTTGCCAAATCTAGCCAAACTATGCCAAGTTAAGATAGCTTATAATATCTAGATAAAAAGATAAGGTAAATGTTGTTCTATACATATGAACTTACTAAGCATCCTATATGCTTACCTTGTTTGTTTTCCATTTTCCTTGTAGATCGTAACCTTATAGAACCCATCAAGCTGACTCATCAAGCCGGACTCATCAAGCCGGACCATCTTGAAGCTCACACTAACACTGAATCAGTAGTTATATAATCATTTGAAATATAGGGTGGGGGCATGTATATAAGTGTCTTATTGTGTACCTTAATGTATAAAAGTCTTGATGAGTTGAAAATATTGTATACAATGATGATTTTGAAAGTTGGTCATGGCCTATAACTTACCTAATGCATGATTTGGAAATGGTTGATGCCTAGTTGAAAATGGTATATTTGTTATCATGCTTGGGATATGAGTTGGTATATAGTTGATTTGATTCATTTATAAGGTCATGAAGGTTTTTATGGTTGAATTGTATATGTATGCGAATGTTGAGTTTGGCTAAACATGGTTGACATAGTTAGATGGTAATTGGCATCAAATAGGCTTAAATGTTGAATAGTTGAGAAATTTGATTTATTCTTGATTGTTGAAGCTCATGCTTAAGACCTATAAGCTATAGATGTGTGGCATGTTTCAATGTGATATGGCATAGGTAAAGCTTAGTAATTGAATGGCTTGGTTTATATATAGTTCATGACATTGGAATGTTTAAATCTAATTGATAAATACTGTAACACCCCTAACTCATATCCGTCATCAGAAAAGGGTTCAAAAAAATTACTGGAACATTCAGAACATTTTACAAATAATTTACATAAGTTACTATTCATTTACCGAGATCATTCAAAATTCCCTTAATTGGACCTTCGAGGTCCAATACGAGCATTAGAATCAAGTCAGGACTTAATCGAAAACTCATAAATTTTTTCATGACATTTTTGTAACACCCCAAACCCGAGACCGTCGCCGGAGTCGAACACGAGGTGTTAACAGACTTCAAACCACTTATTAGAATTTCCCAGACAAGCTGCCAATCTGCGTACGAGTCGCATTAAAAATCATATCTTGAGTTCTGAAACTCAAAATCCAGTTCTGTAAATTTTTCCCGGAACTAGACTCATATATCTATATGGTAGAATTTTTGTAGAATTTTTGGCTGGGCCAATTGGTACAGTTTATTGGTTAAAGTCGTCCCTGTTCCTGGGTTCGACTACTCTGACCCTTGTGCATTACGACTTAGATATCTCCCTTTAAAGAGGTCCAATACTTATGCCGTTGGTTTCTAATGAAACTAGACTCAAAAGGGAACCTATACATATAAAGCATGACTTCTAATTGTCTCTGATTAATCTAGGGTGAATTTCTAAAGTTGGGACAGGGGATCCAGAAATCGCTCTGGCCCTGTTTCACAAGAGTTTAATTATCTCCTAACATACAGCTCATATGGTCGTTTCGTTTCTTCTATATAAAAATAGACTCATCGAGCTTCGATTACATAATTTATTAATTAATTAATTCCATTCCTACTATTTTTAGTGATTTTTCAATCTCACGTCACTGCTGCTGCCAGCATCTGTTACTAAAGCAACTATGCCTATTTCGTGATTTCTCCTTGATCTAACTAGTAATTCATCATACATATCACAAATTATGATCATGACTAGCCATGCCAAAGGCTAATCATTATCAAACATCTCCCTACTACACTATTGCCATATCATGAATTTTAACACCAAAATTAATCAACCATGACATATGGCATAAAAATCGATTAGGCCTCAACTATTATTCAACCAAAACCGAATTGGCCCAATATCAGTCATGACCACATTATAAAACCCATTTACTACGTTTTATAACTAAGTATCATAGGACCCAAAGTCCAAATTAACATTTATGCCATTTTCGCATGGCTGAAAGTTTACATACAAAAGTTCAAACACAACATAATAGCCTATACATGCCGAAATGTTCTCCTAAACCGACTAAGAAGAAAGTACCAAAACTTGCTAGCTGGTATGATGACTTCGATGACGGCCCGATCACGCAAAAAGAGACGAGTCCAAGAAACCTAAAATAGGTGACAAGGAAACACCGAGTGAGTATATAACTCAGTAAGTCATAAGCAATGCACTACCATCCATTAATAACATTATCACAAGAGGAAACAGAATGGAACGAGGCTAGTTACTCCATCCATACCGAACTATGCCATAGTTCCTTAGACCTATCGGTTCAATCTCATACCAAGTCATGCATTCACATTCCATATACTAATCAATAGGATATTTGGGGCATTTTCATACATCATTTTATTTTCGTTACAATCATACAACTAAACGACCTTTCACCTATTCCACGATAAATCTTATGTACGTGACTTCAATTATAATTGTCACATAGGTTCAAACTTACCAAGCTCAACTCCAAATATAAACATAGCGCCTATTAGCCATGAACTCAAGGTACTTACCCGATTCGCTGTCCGTGATCAACTCAATAATGTCGCACACTTAGTGTCCATAGTGATTCAAAAATATATATTAAGTCCGCACACTCAGTGCTATATAATCAACTCGCACACTTAGTGCTATATAATCAAACTCGCACACTTAGTGCTGTACAATTTAAACCCGCACACTTAGTGCCAATCTCATGATCATAAATGTTTATACCCGCACACTTAGTGCCGAAATCAACAACTCAATACATCTCACCTCTTTTCTTTTCATTCAACACTTTCATCACCACATGCATACATGTATATAAATTTATCATTCCATTCGGCATAATTACATAGACATTATGTCTATTTAGATCAATACAAAATATATGCTTGGGTGACTTACCTTATGTTGGGGAAAACGATTCCAACTCGGCTACTCGATGTTCTTTCCTTTGCCCTTGCTTGCCTCTCCACCTTTAACTTCTTGAGCTAAATCGATAAATTAACTAGTTTAACCGTCTTGCTAAATATTTATATCAAATATTAATGATTTCATAGCATAGGAGACACATGGCCAATTCTTATTTTTCTACCCCATGCTTTTGAACTATTTGGTTAACAACCATATACTATCACCCTATTGTCGATAATCCAATCAAGGATAGTATCACAATTGTGTACACCTATATAGCCGAATGTGCAAGATTAAATTCAACATCACCTATATACTTAATTAGATGGCCGAATATACCAAATTAAACTCAACATTAAATGTCACAAGAACCCTAATCTAATTTGCAAATTGCTTGGCCAAAGACTCACAAGTGCCTTATCTATAACCTATTCGGCCTTACTACTTAAACTTAGCCTTTCATACACTTATATCTAATGTCATAGAGATGCCAAATCCTTAAGTGTTCCAACATCTAACTTACTCAATTCAACACATCGAACAACATTTATACCGATTTTGCTAGCACACAAGCCTTTGGCCGAATGTCATTAACCTCTAGTCACCTAAATTTTTATTCTTTAAAACTCATCCAACACTACATTCGGCACCTCCAACCTATAATTTAGATATTCTCAAGTTCATTCACAAGTACATTTATATGACACATATAGCATTAACATTTTTCAACATGAATCTATAACATGACTGAATACTCATGCACATACATACATAAAGAGAACTCAAATAACACCCAAAAATCTCCTTTCCAAAGTGCATATATACCCATACATACGGCAACTTCCATTCTTATCTCCCAACAATGAATTCATGAATTTAGCTATGGGTTAACTAGACTATACACTTATCAACTTAATCTCAACATCAATTAGAATAAAATCACAATGCATACCTTTCCTTTGAACTAGCCATGGCCGAATGCCTTGGTTTCCTTTTTTCAATCTTTCCTTTCTCAATTTCGACAATGAAGGAGATGAAAGATGAGCCTTTCTTCCTCTTTGTTTTCTTTACTTTATTTCACTAATATTATTTTTTTCTCACATAATGCCATTTTTTATTTTAATAACTAATTAAACATATATATTTGCCCATCAACACCCATCTTGGCCGGCCACTATAAAGAAAATTGGGCAATTTGACATGCAAGTCCACCCTTGTGTTGACATGCACTAATAAACCATTTAAAATTAGTCTATCATATTTCACCATGTCTCATATTGATCCCTATTTAATAATTTCTCATGCAATTGGCAAAATTAGGGAATGAAACGTCCACATATGCATGTACACACATAATAAGCATAGAATATAACAATTAATTATTTTTACGACTCGGTTTTGTGGTCCCAAAACCACTTTCCGACTAGGGTCACATTAGGGCTATCACAATTTTAAAAAATTTTCTAAGGTACAGGGCTCACACGTCCGTGTGGACTAAGGACACGCCCGTATGGTCAGGCTGTGTGATTGCACATGCCCTTGTTCCTAACCTATGTAATTTTCTGACTTATAAGGCATGAAGAAATTGAAGTCACACGGTCAAGTTACATTCCCGTGTGCTAGACCGTGTGGCGAATTTTATTTTAAAATTTTAGGCGCAGTTTTCACACAGTCGTGTAACGCGCCCGTGTCCAAGGCCGTGTCAACCATATGGCTGAGACACACGCCCGTGTCTCTGCCCGTGTGCCCAATTTTGAGCATTTTGTTTCTCATTTTTTTAAGATGCAGGGGACTTACAGCCAAGACACATGCCCATGTGTCTACCCGTGTGGACAAAATAAAGTCATTTCCTAGCCTCATTTGTCACCCAAAACTTATCATTTTCTTGTACCAAAACTCGCTAACATATATTCACCATTCCAACATCATATTCACATAAAATTAGCCATCAAACATATGGTATTATCTCATGCATCAATAGATATAAACTTACTCATATCATAAACTTATATGCTAACATAATTCCAACAAACTAACACATAATGATCACTTATGTAATTACCAAAACATCACTTCAAAAATAGCCAAACTTAAATGATCACTAGCCACTCTAATGGCTAGATTACAAAACAAGCATTACAAGCCATCATTGGCCAAATAAGCTTATACATGCCATTATACCAAAACGAGATTTCTATTTGTACCAATGAGATAATGGATAATGTGATGATTGCTCCGACCAACTTCCAACCTTCGCGAGCTTTTAAGTACTATAAAACAGGGAAAATTAAACGGAGTAAGCATTTTATGTTTAGTGAGTTCGTATAACGGAAAATAAACTTACCAATCATATTTATCAATACAAGCATACATAGTAATACTTTCCATAAATTTTGGGTAAGTTTACCTAAACATAAACACTTAATCAAACAAGTTAATCACATAACCTCATATAAACATCAAGTAAACATAAATGAGCTCATCACATTACAAGCTTCCGTTAAATTTCACCTTTCCACATTACAAGAGTCTTTTCCGTCGAACTATTGAAATTTCAATGGATGTTCGGGTAATATACTCATGTGCAAAAGTACCCATTAGGGTACATAATAAAAGGGCACACTCTTGAGCCACACATTTCACAACAAGATTACTAGTCCAGGCTAAATTCTATTCGTAGCATATACTCTAGAGAGCTTAATTTGGATTACCTGTCCAGGCTAAATACAATCTATAACAAAATCTCAAAAGGGCTTACATTAAAAGTACCCGTCTGGGCTAAATTCTATCTGCAACATAAGCAATATTATTCTTATTCAAGAAATCACCTTAATCCATAGAAATTCAACATTCAACCAGAACATGACAATTTGTCCATATTTCATAACTTATGACTATTTCATTATGTATATCATCTCACACATATCAACACAATCATACAGTTCAATTCGAGCATATTAACATACATATTTAAGTTACACGAACTTACCTTGAATATGATTCATATTTGAATTTCAACTTATTCGAAACCTTTTGTTTTCCTCGATCTAGTTTCATAGTTGGGATTTTCGGAATCCATATGGGTAAATTTAACTATTAATCTATCACATTTCATATACATTGGTATCCTATAACATCCTAGGCAAATTATCATTTTGCCCTTATCTTTTCTAAAAATTATGATTTCGTCCCTAAGCTCAGAAAATGAAATTCATAAAATTTAACCCTCTTTCCAAGCCTAGCCGAAATTTATGTACTACATTTGCAACACATACATTTCACAAATTTCAAAATTTTCCATGGGTTTTACCACTTTTTGATTTTAGTCCCTAGATCAAGTTTTCATCAAAATTTACTTTGTAAAAGTTGTTTATCTATGAATATCTTTTCATTTTCTACCATAAATTTATAATTTCAACATATTTATACATGACCCAAATTTCATACCTTAATAACTTTTCAAGTAAATCGCCCTAAATAGAAAGATTAGACTACCCCGATTCCAAATTTATAAAAATTACTAAAAATGAGACTTGATTTCATACCTTATTAAGCTTGAAAAGTTTTCTTCCTCTCTTCCAGGGTTTCCATAGAAAATTTGGGGAAGATGATATGAAATTAAATTATTTTTTTCTTTTTTATTAATCATCATCTATTAATTTATTGATTTCTAATTTAGTCCCTACCCTTTTCTAATTTTTCCATGGATGAGTTATTAAAATATCTACTAACTACTCTTCAATGGTCTAATTATCGTATAAGGACCTTAAGTTTTGAATTCAATAGCTATTTGATACCTATAGCTACTAGAACCTAACTTTTCCATTTTATGCAATTTAGTCCTTTCCCTAATTAAACACACAATCGATAAAATTTCCATACCAAAATTTTCGTGTGACCTTCCTATCATGATACCAACCATAAAATAAAATAAAATTTTATTTTTGGATTTATTTGTAGTCCCGAAACCATTGTTCCGAATTCACCGAAAATGGGATGTTACAACTCTCCCCCCTTAGAAATTTTCGTCCTCAAAAATTCTTACCAGAAAAGAGGTTAGGGTATTGCTTCCTCATGGTATCCTCAGGCTCCTAGGTAGCTTCCTCTAATCCATGTCGTTTCTAGAAAACTTTTACCAAAGCCACATTTTTATTTCTTAACTCTTTCGTCTCATATGCCAGTATTTTAATTGGTTTCTAATTGTAAATCATATCAGGCTGAATCTCAACTTCTGTTGGAGTAATAATGTGTGAAGGATCCAATTGATATCATCGTATCATGGACACATGAAACACATTATGAATTTTATCAAGCTCGGGTGGTAATGCTAATCGATATGCAACAGGCCCGATTTTTTCAATGATCTCATATGGTCTGATGAACCATGGACTCAGTTTTCCTTTGCATCCAAATCGGAGAACTTTCTTCCAAGGTGAAACTTTCAAGAATACTTTGTCACCGACTTGAAATTCTATTTCTTTTCATTTCAAATCGACGTAGGACTTTTAAAGATCAAAGGTTGCTTTCAAACTGTCCCAAATTACTTTCACTTTTTCTTTGGTCTCCCGGATCAAGTCAACTCCATGTATCTTTTTCTCACTTAGCTCTATCCAATACATTGGAGTTCTACATTTGCGACCATATAGAGCTTTCTTTGGCACCATTTTAATACTGGACTGATAATTATTATTGTCAGCAAATTCAATCAAAGGCAAGCATTTTTCCCAGTTACCTCCAAATTCAAGTACACAACACCGAAGCATGTCTTATAAAATCTATATCACACATTCATATTGTCCATCTGTTTGAGGATGGAATGCAGTACTAAAGTGTAAACGAGTGCCCAGAGCTTCTTGAAACTTATCCCAAAATTGGGATGTAAACCGGGGATCTCTATCTGAAATAATAGAGATTGGCACTCCGTGTAGCCTTTCAATCTCAGAGGCATACAATTCAACCAATCTATCCAATGCAAAATCCATATGCATTGGGATAAAGTGTGCAGACTTTGTTAAGCGATCGACAATTACCCAGATGATGTCTTTCCTTTTTGGTGATAAAGGTAATCCCGTTACAAAGTCCAATGTAACTCTTTCCCATTTCCATTCCAGTGTTGTAATTGGTTGCAATAATCCTGAAGGTACTTGGTGTTCAGCCTTCACTTACTGACATATCAAACATTTTGATACAAATTCAGAAATATCCCGTTTCATTCCTAGCCACGAGTACATCTTTTTAAGATTGTTGTACATCTTATTACTACCAGGATGAATAGACATGTTACCATTATGAGCTTCATTCAAAATCTTCTATACTAGTTCTGAACTTTTCGGTACACATACTCTACCTCTGAATAATAAACAACATCGATCCCCATCTAAAATTCTGAGTCAGGAGTCGATTCACTTTGTAACCGTTTTGCATGCAACTTACTATAATTTTTCTGAGCTTCAGAGATCTATTGAAAAAATGTCGGTCTAACTTTTAACTCAACTATTATTGAACCATCATTAGATAAAGACAACTGGGTGTTCAATGCCTGTAAGGCAAATAAGGATTTTCAGTTCAAGGCATCTGCCACTACATTAGCTTTCCCCGGATTGTAATCAATAACGAGATCATAATCTTTCAATAATTCCAACCACCTATGTTGTCTCAAATTCAGTTCTTTCTATGTTATTAAATATTTCAAACTTCTATGATCCGTAAAGATGTGATATTTTTCACCAAAAAGATAATGCCGCCATATTTTAATGCAAAAATAATAGTTGCTAGTTCAAGATCATGTACCGGGTAATTGTTTTCATGCAGTTTTAGCTGCCTAGATGCATAAGTTACTAGTTCACCATCTTGCATCAATACACATCTTAAACCATTCAATGAGGCACCGCTATAGACTATAAATTCCTTACCCGATTCAGGTTGGATTAAAACGGGTGCTTCCATCAATAAAGCTTTCAATCTATCAAAACTCTACTAGCACTTATCAATCCACTCGAATTTCACTTTTTTTTCAACAATAGAGTTATTGGAGAAGCTATCATTGAAAACCCTTTAACAAATCTCCGATCATATCTTGCTAGTCCCAAAAAACTTCTGACTTCTGAAACATTCTTCGGTGGCTTCCAACTTAAAATAGCTGAAATTTTATTCAGATCCACCCGAATACCCTCTGCATATGCAACATGTCCTAGGAAACTAACTTCCCGTAGCCAGAATTCACATTTACTGAATTTAGCATATAGATGTTTCTCACGCAGAATTTGCAATACAATTCTCAAATGCTCAGCATGCTCATTCTCATAAAAAACAACTACGAACCTCTCCAGGTATGGTCTGAAAATTTTGTTCATTAAATCCATAAATACCGCCTAGGCATTTGTTAATCCAAAGGGCATCACCAAAAACTCATAATGCCCATATCTAGTTCTAAAAGTTATCTTCAGCACATTTGAATCTTTTACCCGTAGTTGATAGTAACCAGATCGTAGGTCAATTTTCGAAAATACTGTGGCACCTTTCAATTGATCAAACAATTCATCTATATGAGGCAACGGGTACTTATTCTTTATTGTGACTTTATTAAGCTGCCTATAATCGATGTATAATCTCAATGATCCATCTTTCTTCTTTACAAACAATACCGGTACACCCCATGGTGAAAAGTTGGGTCAGGCAAATCCTTTATCAGTCAACTCTTGCAACTGTACCTTTAGCTCTTTCAATTCAGTAGAAGCTATTCTATATGGTGCTATAGATTTCGGCATCGTCTCTAGCATAAGGTCTACCTCTTTAGCTGGAGGTAAACCAGGTAGTTCTTCTGAAAATACTTCAGGAATCTCACAAACAACCAGCACCGACTGGATTTTCAACTCTGATACTTTGGTATCCAGTACAATAACAAAATATGTCTCATACCCCTTTTTAATATATCTTCGTGCTGATATTGCTAAAATCACATTAGACAACCCATCCAGTTTCTCAAATTCAACCCGGAGTAACTCACCATTCTGACACTTCAATACAATGTATTTATGCCTACAATTTACCAATGCATCATGTTGGGTTAACCAATCCATTCCCAATATTACATCAAATTAGCCGAAAAATAGTAACCCTCTATCATTAATGGGCAATTTTTACAAATTTTATCCACATAACATGCTAACCCAAGGGGTTTGAAACTTTAACCACAAATTCAGTGAATTCAACAATCATATTTTTAACAGACACAAATTTTGTGCATATATATAAATGCGTGAAACCAAGATCAATCAAAGCAATAATGTCAGTATCAAGTAGAGAGAATGTACCAGTGATAACATCTGGTGCCAAAGCATCTTCCCTTGCACGTATTCCATATGTTCTTACGGAGCCCGAGCCTTGGATTTAGCTATTGAATATTTTGCAGCACTACGACTACCACTGACATTTCTAGAATACCGTGGTCTACCCCTCGAGACTGGATTACTCGGCTTCGGGGTCTGTTCAATGTCTTTCTCAACCCTTTCTGGGCAATCTTTAAGAAAATGGTTGAGAGAACCACACTTAAAGCAAGCTCCACTTCTCATTCGACACTTTCTGAAATGTAATTTATTACAGACATTGCATCGTGGTTTGGGGTTCCCAACAATCCCAACACTGGTTGTTAAGGGAGACGAAGACCTCGATTTAGTGCATATAAAACTTCGTTCATTTCCTGAATACTCCCTTAATGTAGCAAAACGCTCATGATAATTCTTTGATCACCACGAATTCTCTTAATTCCAAAATTCGAATCAACAGCTTGATATCGTTGTTTAGCCTTTCTTCAAATCGTTTACACATTTCGGCTTAAGTCTGAACCTATTCACTAGCATACTTGCTCAATCTAACAAATTCTCGTTCATACTCGGATACTGTCATATTTCCTTGTTTGAGCTCTAGAAATTCTTTCTTTTTCTGGTCCAGGAATCTCTGACTAATATTCTTCTTTTTGAACTCTGTTTGGAAAAATTCTCATGTAATATTTTCACTTGGTACCACAGAAGATATGGTTTTCCACCAATGGTAGGCTGTGTTTTTCAACAAAGATACCGTACATTTTAGACATTCGGCTGGTGTGCATGATAACTCATCTAGAACCCGAATAGTATTTTTCAGCTAAAACTCGACCCTCTCTGGATCGTAATTGGCCACAGCCCTAAATTCTTTAGCCCCATGTTTTCTAATTTTATCTATAGGAGCCTTACCAATTCTAACAGGTCTAGCATTCAGTGGCGTTTCATCATGTTGTGAATCAGGTGGGGGAGGTCGTTGAACAATAGGGTTTGTTCTCATATATTCACTAAACCATTCATCCATCAATTCAAAGAAGACTGCTTTCACCGCCTTACTTCGGCCCTCAGATACGGGCCTTCTACTACCACTAAATGCAGCTCATTGCACGGAAGCTTGAGCAGTGCTCTCAGCTTCCTCAGTTTTGGCTCTAGCTTGGTTGGAAGACATTACTATATAAAAATACATTTAAAAGTGGTCAAGAGATATCACACTATCATAATTTACATAATGGCATGTATAGCTAGACTCGTACTTGCAACGTTAGTCTGAGAATCGACTAAACCATAGCTCTGATACCACTTAATGTAACACCTATAACCCGTATCTGTCATCGAAACAGGGTTTCGAAGTATTATCAAAACATTCATAATATTTTACAAATAATTTACGTAAGTTACTATTTATTTACCAAGATCATTCAAAACATCCATTAGTTGGACCTTTGAGGTCCAATACGAGCAATAGAATCAAGTAGGGACTTAATCGAAAAATCGTAAAATTTTTGGCGACATTTCAAAAATTTTCCAAAGTGCAAGGCTCACACGCCCATATGGTCTAGGGACACGCCCGTGTGGTCGGGCCGTATGATTGCACATGCTCATGTCCCTAACCCGTGTAACTCTCTGACTTGTAAGGCATGAAAAAATTGAAGTAACACGGCCAAGTCACATGCCTGTGTGCTAGGCCGTGTGGTGAATTTTATTTTCAAAATTTAGGTGCGATTTTACACAATCATGTAACACGCCCGTGTCTCTGCCCGTGTGCCCAATTCTGAGCATTTTGTTTCTCATTTTTTTAAGATGCAGGGGACACACGGCCGGACCACATGCCCATGGGACGAGTCGTGTGTCTTACACGGCAAAGACACACGCCCGTATGTCTACCCATGTGGACAAAATAAAGTCATTTTCTAGTCTCATTTGTCACCCAAAACTTACCATTTTCCTGTACCAAAACTCACTAACATATATCCACCAATCCAACATCATATTCACATAAAATTAGCCATCAATCATATGGTATTATCTCATACATCAATAGATATAAACGTACTCATATCATAAACTTATATGCTAACATAATTCCAACAAACTAATACATAATGAGCACTTATGTAATTACCAAAACATCACTTCAAAAATAGCCAAACTTAGACCATCATTAGCCACTCCAATGGCTAGATTACAAGACAAGCATTACAAGCCATCGTTGGCCAAATAAGCTTGCACATGCCATTATACCAAAAATAGATTTCTATTTGTACCAAAATGAGATAGTGGATAGTGTGATGATTGCTCCGACTGACTTCCAAGCTTCGCGAGCTTTTAAGCACTATAGAACAAGGAAAATTAAATGAAGTAAGCATTTTATGCTTAGTAAGTCCGTATAACGGAAAATAAACTTGCCAATCATATTTATCAACACAAGCATACATAGTCATACTTTCCATAAATTTTGGGTGAGTTTACCTAAACACAAACACTTAATCAAACAAGTTAATCACATAACCTCATATAAACATCAAGTAAACATTGATGAGCTCATCACATTATAAGCTTCCATTAAATTTCACCTTCCCACATTACAAGAGTCTTTTCCGTTAAACTATTGAAATTTTGATGGATGTTCAGGTAATATACTATGTGCAAAAGTACCCATTAGGGTATATAATAAAAGGGCACACTCTTGAGCCACACATTTTACAATAGGATTACCAGTCCAGGCTAAATCCTATTCGTAGCATATACTTTAGAGAGCTTAATTTAGATTACCCGTCCAGGCTAAAACCAATCTATAACAAAATCTCAAGAGGGCTTACATTATAATTACCCGTTCGGGCTAAATTCTATCTATTATTCTTATTCAAGAAATAACATTAATCTATCGAAATTCAACATTCAACCGGAACATGATAATTTATCTATATTTCATAACTTATGACTATTTTATTATGTGTATCATCTCACACATATCAACACAATCATACAATTCAATTCGAGCATATTAACATACATATTTAAGATACACGAACTTACCTTGAAAATGATTCGTATTTGAATTTCAACAAATCCGAAACCTTTTGCTTTCCTCGATCTAGTTCCGTAGTTGGTCTTTCCGGATCTATATGGGTAATTTAACTATTAATCTATCACATTTCATATACATTGGTATCCCATTGCATCCTAGGCAAAATTACCATTTTGCCCCTATCTTTTTTAAAAATTTTGATTTCGTCCCTAGGCTCAGAAAATGAAATTCATGAAATTTAACCCTCTTTCCAAGCCTAGCCAAAATTTATATATTACATTTACAACACATACATTTCAAATTTTTCAAAATTTTCCATGGGTTTTACCACTTTTTCATTTTAGTCCCTAAATCAAGTTTTCATCAAAATTTGCTTTGTAAAAGTTGTTTATCTATGAATAACTTTTCATTTTCTACCATAAATTTCTAATTTTCAGCATATTCATCCATGGCCCAAATTTCATACCTTGATAACTTTTCAAGTAAATCTCCTAAATAGAAAGATTAGACTATCCTGATTCCAAAAATATAAAAATTACTAAAAACGGGACTTTATTTCATAAATTATTAAGCTTGAAAAGTTTTCTTCCTCTCTCCTAGGGTTTCCATAGAAAAATTGGGGAAGATGATATGAAAATAAATGATTTTTTTCTTTTTAATTAATTATCATCTATTAATTTTATTGATTTCCAATTTAATCCCTACCCTTTTCTAATTTTTTCATGGATGAGTCATTAAAATATCTACTAACTACTCTTCAATGGTCTAATTACCATATAAGGACCTTAAGTTTTGAATTCCATAGCTATTTGATACCTATAGCTACTAGAACCTAACTTTTGCATTTTATGTAATTTAGTCCTTTATTCCTAAATTTTATTATCAAAATTTATGTGTGGCCTTCCTATCATGATAGAAACCATAAAATAAAAAAATTTATTTTTAGCTCGAATTTGTGGTCCTTAAACCACTATTCTGATTTTACCGAAAATTGGCTGTTACAAATATAATAGGAGCAACAAATTTGAGTTCAATCATTTAATCACTAATTGCAGTCACTTAATCACGAATTCTACCCTTGTTTAGAATGTTCAAATTGAGATTGGTAGCTTAATTAATTTAGTTATTTTTTAGTATATTTTCTTAATTTTATTTTATGCAACCTTTTATCAATCGTGTAAATAACTATAAATTCGAGTAGGCTAATAATTCTTAGATAGTAATTGGAGTATTTAATTGCAAAGGAATTCGAAATACCCTGTTACCTTTAGGTTCAATCTTTGAAATATTATTTGACAAAATTAACTATTAAATTTATTTTTGTAAAGGCTTAGCCCGTTGAACAACTCGTTTCATTAATGAAGAAAGTAAGAAGCGGTTTAAGTGAAATGTTGGAGGAAGTTAAATTTCTAGATTTTCATCTATTGATTTAGTCACTTTTAATTATTTTCTTCTTAGTTAGTTACTTTACTGAAATTTTTAGTTTTAATTTTATCTAATTAATATATTAATAAAGACTAGAGTTAACCCTAAATTGAATTTAAGATAAGTATGGATCAGAGTCTTAAACACAAATAAAATTACACAACTCTCTCTTATAATGATACTTTATTCTACAATTTACACCAAGCAATTATAGTAGCATAAGAATTACTTAAGTAAGCAGCCTACCAATTAATAATGTTATTTATGATACTAAAGCAATTTATAGGACCATTGGTGAGATGAAGTTTTATAGTACCAAAGTAAGTCAGCTGATCCAATGTTTTTATTAGAGCATATTTCCAAAGTGAATCATTATCACATTCCTCAAGTCCAATCTATAATTATAAATAAATCAAATTGCTTTTGTGTTAATTAATTTATTTTGTATTTTATGTGTTTATTAAAAGTTTAAAATTTATACTGAGCATAATTCTTTTAATTTAAACAACCAGGTGAATATTAAATGAAAATGTCTATAAATATATAATTAAAAAAATTTGAGATTCACTAACATTGACTATAATGTCATATAAATTTAATATATTCATGTTCTTAAGCTCTTTTTTGAATCTTGAAAAGAAGAGATTTAAAAGGAGACTAAAATAATTCCTTTACATTCAAGCATTATCAATTTCTTTATAAGAATAATTTTTTAGTGTTGAAATATTTTAACTCATTCATAAAATTAGCACCAAGAGTATGATTATAGAATCAATTATTGCACTAATGTTAATAATTAAAGCTATTAACTGGATTACAAGAGGATTTGTATTCTGCTGATTCAACAATTCTTTATAATTCTATGTAAGATTATATATGTAATGTTGTAAAATTATATAATTTTAGGTTCCTACTTTGACAAGAACAAAATTTTAGGTACTTATATAAGAAAAGTTGCATAATTTAGGTGTCTATTTTTCATATAAGACATTTTAATTTAAAATACAATATGTCATAATTTGATTGGCTCCCGAGTTAACAGTTGATACCTAAAGTGACAAAGAATAAAACTTTAAATGCCTTCTTTAACTAAAAAAATCTTAAGGTACTTAAATAAAAAAATTTACATACTTGGGATACCTATTTTTCATATAAGCCACACTCTTAGTGTAATGACCCATAATTCACGGGGATCGGATAAGTACATTATCGGGCCTCCGTCTTAGCGAAATGTGTTCGTAAAAATTTATTAGAAATATTTACGAGACTAGTTGTGTATTTAATTAGGTTTTAATTAAGTGAATTTAGTTTAATTAAGAGTAATTAGGAAAAAAGACTAAATTGAACAAGGGGTAAAAATTGAATTATAGATTAAAAGAAAATATAAAAGACCAAAATAGAAATAATGCCATTTGTCATAATTGAGGCGGCAAATGAATTGAAAATTTTAAGATTTTTCTTAGATTTTATCCATTATTATTATATTTAATTGATATTATATTATTATATTATGAAGTAAATTAAAATAAGGACAAATTTATGCTAATAAAAATATATATGTGTAATAATTATATTTGTACCATTGTAATATATTTATTTAATTTTTATTTAAGTAAATAGTTTTTTATTATATTAAAATATTAAATTATATAAAATAAATAAAATAAAGACAATTGGCTGGTGATGATAATAGACAAGTGTAAAATATATGTGTACAAATGTAATATAAATATTTGTTATTAAATAGATATTTATTATAAAAATTATTATTATTAAATTAATAAAGTAAATAAACATAAAAGAATAAAGAAACTAAAAAAATAAAAGAAAGAAATGAAGGAGAAAATAAACAGAGAAGCAACAAAAAGGGAAAGAAAAAGGGAGAAATTAAGGTTTTAAAGCTTAGAGTTTAAATTGGTAAGTCAATTAAGCCTTTTTTACTTAATTTTAATGTTTTAAAAGCTTTAGAATAAAATTTTGTTGAAATTAAGTTGAAGTTTTGAAAGTTCTTAGGTTTTTGAACATAGTTCATGTTGAACAAAATAATGAATTAAGGGTTTAATTGAATGAATTTCAAGTTAGAATTGATTAAAGAATTATATTGTAAACTAGGCTATAAGTTTTGTATTGTAGGGATTAAATTTGAAAGAATTTTTAAATTAGGGTTTTATTATGAACATTAGATAGTTAAGTAGAATATGGAAGGAAATTGAATAGAAAGAAAGTATGAATTGAGTTAGAAAAGTAAATGAGTTAATTAGGATTAAATTGGAATTAGGGTATAAATTGGATAGAAATTCAATTATTATTAATTAGTGTTGTAATTAATAGTGTAAATTATTATTATTTTCGTAGCTAGCAAAGAACCCGAGGCATCGGCACAAAAAGGAAAGGAGAAAATTATTGAGGAGTAATTACGAATTTCGGATTTGTATTACTATAATTCAAGTTTTTTATTATTAAGTATTAATTTTAAATTTATTTATTTTATAGTAAGTAAATATTTAGGTAAGTAATTTTATTGAATTGAATTTAGAAAATTGAATTGAATGAGAAATAAGTGTTGGTATTACTATAATTCGAATTTAATTATTATTAATTATTAAATTTTAAGTTGATATGCATGGTAAGTATTAGTATTGAATTGTATGAAATTAAATTGAACTGTGATTATATGTGAATAATTGAAATGCATATTGAATTGAGAAAGTGTATTGAACTATGAATATGTGAATTGAAAATTTGATTGAAAAGTGAAAAATGATTGAATTGAAAATGTGAGAAATTGTAACTGAATTGAGATTTATATGTGATCCGAAAACCCTATTAACTAGTCGGGCTGAGTCGGATATAATTGGCATGCCATAAGATTGGAAGTGTTCAGGGATACTTCAACCTCGAGTCGATGAGACACTGGGTGTCATACTGTTACTTCGGATAGATTCGATGAGGTACTGGGTACCACTTTACTTCGGCTAGGCCGATGAGACACTGGGTGTCAACTTTGCTTCGAACTATTTGATGATGCACTTGGTGCCAAACTGGTGTGTTTGGTTGGATCCGTGTATCCGCCAAAGTCCGAGTCTGTTAATAGGGTTAATTAAAAGAAAAGGTAAGTTGAATAAAAGGAATTGGTTGAGCCATTGAAAGAAATGTAAAAATGGAACATGAATTGAAAATGTGATTTGAATGTGAGTATGAGAATGGAAAGCATGAATCAATGGTTCATGAATTAGATAATGGTTCAACATGAATGTATATGATTTCAATTGACGAATAGCTAAATTAAATTGTATGAATATATTGAGAATGACAAATTTATGTTTGAATTGGTTTAGTAAATATTAAAGTTAGATGATTTAATTTATATGATTATTATGTTTATAATTTAAATTATGGTAATACCACTGAGTATGAAATACTCAGCGTAAGGTTGTTTCCGTGCTCAAGTTAATAGAAGTCCAGTGTCCCGGTCCAGCATCCGAACGATCCTTACTCCTGCAAAAAAAAAATTGTGATGTTTTCTTCCCTTAAGTGAAAGTGATGGTCATTTTAGTATGTTATATAATTTTTGTTGTAAAGAAAGATATTTGGTATTTTGATGATAAATTAGTGAAATGGTAGAACTTGTTATAGCATTGATATTGAATTGAAATGGTTTGAATAGTTTTAAGAGCTAATTAAAAATGATAGTAGGGTTTTGTATTACTTAAGTTGTTAAGTCAATATGTCATGAATGATTCAAGTATATTTGAGTATATAAATGCATTGGTTGAAATACTGGAATTGGTTTGATTGCGATTTGAAATTGCATGGAAAGAAAGATATTTATAAAGGGATTATATTGAATTTTTAAATAAAAAAATGAATGAATGAATGAAGTCAATTAATAAAAGTTTATATGAATTTATGATTATTCTATAACATGTTTGTTATTTATTTAAGAATTATTTGTAAATTATCTGATATGTCAGGTAATGCCTTGTAATCATGTTTCGGAGACAATTTAGAGTTAAGGGGTGTTACACTTAGTGTATCAAATGTAAAATATATACATACATATAGCATATTTTTGTTCATAAATGTTTTACTAATGCTTATAAATAGAATAAATATATAAATTCTACTACTAATATTTATGATATATATAATCTATAATAAAGTTATTATTTAAAATGATATGTTGCTTTGTTGGAATAGCTTTTTAGTTACGCATGGCATATTAAATATTTATCTCATTTAATTTAGTTTTCATTTATAATTAATATATTAATACCGATATATTATGATACAATATAGCTTTCATTTTATAAACATAAAAAAATTTCCCACGTTTTTTGGATGAAGGGTTAGTAAAGAAAAAAAAGATGTTAGGGTTTTTGGATTTTTTTTTAATGCTCAAATGAAAGAAACGGCAACAAATTTTCCATTTATAACCATTGCAAATGGATTAATTGTAACATTAACCCATTCATCTTTTTCATTTTTATTTCCTTAATAAGTTCTTTAATTTTATGGAAATTATACAAACAATATTTCATTAATTAATCCAAGCATAACCTTTTTAAAAAATATTATTTTTAAATTTCAACTTTTTATTTACCATTTATAATATATAACTTCAATTTAATTATTTATATCACAAATACAAATAAACTTTTAAAATCATATTTATATGTACCATTATTTTATTATTAATTTAGAATTATTAATAAAAGTATATAGTATGCATTTACACATAATATTTTGAAATATTTATTTATAATATTTACATTGGTTTAACTCTTATCATATATATTTTGATTGGTAAATATAATATACAAATAATTTCATAACCAATTTTTTTTAAACAACAGTAAATATTTCTCAAAATATCTATTCACTATTGTGGTTTTATTTGTTCACAAATTCAATAATATTCTTTGGACAAAAAATTGAGGATTATTTTTTTACAAAAAAAAATTATTTATGCCAAATGTATTTAAAAAATATTGCAAATAAATAAAATTATTTTTAATTAATAAGTTTTCTAACAAAGCAAAATTACAAATGTCTCTAACTTTTTAATGTGTGTTTGGATAATGGTTTTGGCGGAGGAGTTTTATTTATACCAAGGTCTCTAAATTCTAAAAATAAAATTATTTGCTTAGGTAAAAATATTTTAGAATTTCAAAATTTGAGAGTTATTTTAATAGGGAATTCCAGGAGTTGAGTTTACTCTTTTTAGTATTTCAAAATTCCTCGTAATTTTATTTTATTTTATTTATAAGATAAAAAATTTAAAATTCAAAAATATTTTTATTTAATTCTAATATATATTTAATTTTTTATTAAAAATATCTATAAATTTAATGATATATATAATATTTTTTTTCATTTTGGATGTAATTCTTATTCTTTTATAATTAATTTTTAATTTTATAAAATATTGATAACCTAATTTTTTCTAAAATAATTATTTATTCAATCAAATCAATTACAATTGCTAAGATTTTGAATTAACGAATTCTAAAATGTTATCATTTTTAAAATTTCCAAACTTCTAAGATTCTCCGCCCAAACTCACTCTTCACTTATAACAAAATGACCATTTTTAAAAAATTTCTTAAAATATATTTAATTCATATTTTTAAATTATTTACTTTTTCTCTATTTTCCAATCAACTCAATATTCGTTAAATATATTATTTTTATTAAACACTAAAGACAAAACAATACATTTCCACTTGATAAATAAGTATTTTCACAAAATTACACATTTAAACAAATTTTAACACCAACTAATGTATACCTCATAACAAGATTAACTAAAATGCTTCTAAATTTATAAATTACTTTTTAGCATAAATATGATTAATAGTTTTAAATAAATCTACTTTTATTTTGTTTTAAAATATGATTAAACTCATACATTGTCATAATTGTGTTATACAATAAACAATATTGTTGAATTACAGATGTTGCAGGAAACTAATATTATTGATAATATATATATATATATATTATGGATCATGCACCAACATTTACAAATTGAGTGTCTTTCAACAAAGAATTTTTGACATTTTTATTCATCCATTTAAAATGCCAATATTTGTAATTGTTGGTTTGGATAATGAATTGATTTAGAAAAAATAATTAGATTATTGAAATTTTATAAATTTAAAAATTATAAAAAGAAGAATAATACATTTAAAATATATAAAATAAAAAATTCAATATGAATATCATTATATTTGTAAAAATTTATAAACATTTTTAATAAAATAAAATTTTAAATATATATTAGAATTAAATGAAAATTATTTTTGAAGTTTAAGTTTTTATCTTATAATGAAATAATGTATATGTATTAGATCAAATAAGTTATAAGAAATTTTGAAAATATTACTGCTTTAGGTAGAATTTTTTTTAATGAAATTGAGCTACTAATTCCTTGAAATTTTGGCAAAAAAAAACATCCCTATTGAAATTAATCATAAGTTTTGAAATTTTCTAATATATATACCCAAACAAGTAAATTTATTTTTAAAATTCTAAAAACCTTATACAAATAAAATTCTTCCTACAAATTCCTCACTCAAACACATTCTTAGAGTCTTAATATGAACATCTACAACTCTTTATTCTATTCTTATATTATCTAACAAATTAGGTTACTCGCCAACCTAATATTTTGTTTATATTTAAAAGGATTTAAATAAAAATATTATACTTAAAAATGAGTTTAGAAAAAAATAAATAAATATAAAAATATGCCCATTTAAAATATATATTGAAGTTGACTTCTAAAACTTAAGGCTCAAATTTACACCGACTCAATCTAACGTGCTTTCTAATTATGAGATATTATTTTATTTTTATTATATATTATGACAATATTATAATACAAACATTGAAAATATATTAAATTGTATATATTTAAATATTTAATAAAGAAAAAATATTAAAAGTAAAAATATCATAATTTTTTTAAAATATGTAGGTAAATCTAAATTTTGATTTAAATTAATCGTTTACAAGGATTAGACTATGAAATGTGAAAGTACCGTACCCTAGCACTGACACTTAACCTAATCCAAAAACACATCGATTGTCTAATTACAACTTCCTTCCTTTCTTAATAAATAAATAAATAAAGAATGGTCATGTGAGAGGCATGGTGGGGAACATCTCGCTGCACCATATCGGTTGTCTCCCATCAAAGCTCTCAAATGGAGTGTAAATAAATTAAGATCATGCAATGTGGGGAATGGAGAGTGGGTTTAGAAATAGTATTGTATAATGGACAAAATTTTGAGACAAAGACTTTTAGTTGTCAAACATGATTGAATCAACACTCTACACAGTGGATTTAGTGGCCAACACCATTTTAAATTTACTAGGGACTTTGAATTTAATATGCAACTCTGCCTATTACAAAAATCCCAAATTGATACTCACATGTGAATAATTGGATGCCATAACCAAAATTATCCCCATTATTCAAACCACTTCCTTCACTTATAACCTTCAAAATCTTTTTATCTCTGTTTTAGGTAAATATCTTTATTTATCTATAACATATTTAATTAATTCGACATCAATTCAATTATAAAATTATTAAAATGTCTTTACTTTAAAGGGATAATTAATATTATTATAAGATTATTTTTATTTTTCATATTTTTATACCATCATCAACTAAAATAATTAAAAAAACATTAAATTTGAATACAAAATCAATAAATCTATATAAAAACTCTTACCGTTACACTAATAATTTTTTATTAATTTATTTTTTTAATATAAAATATAAAATCTAAGAATATCTAAAGCTTTTCGGCTAAATATCTGATTCTACATTTTACACCCGTGACATTTAGCTGTGGCACTAAGTCAAAAGCTTAACTAAGGAAAAGACATGGAGGAAAAGGAAAACGCATGGAAAGTTAGTTGGATTGTATCATTTAGGATAAATTACGCCTAAATCACTAAATTGTTAATAAGTTTATATTTTGGCTATTCAACTTTAAAATATTAATAAATGGTCACTAAACCATTTGAAAGTTTTCATTCAAGTCATTAAGTTATAAAAATCATTATTGGTTTTCTCTGTTCGCACCATTTATACCAATTAAAAACTCTCTTTCTCCTTTTCTTTTATAGTTCAATTTTTTTCATGAAACAACTTTAAATGTCACGAATTTATGAATCAAACAACTTTCTTCTCCGATCTCAGACACTGATCGTTAGATCAACTTGAATCTAAGGTATGTTCTTCTACTCATTGATGGGCATTGATCCACTATATTGATCGTCAAATCGTTGCTTAGAACTCACTAGCCAAACTTTTTTTTTAAAAAAAACTTAATAACTTGGTGACTTAAATGAAAACTTTCGAATAGTTTAGTGACTATTTTGTAACTTTTCGAAGTTGAGTAACCAAAACGTAAACTTACTAATAGTTTAATAACCTTAGTATAACTTACCCTATTACTTATGAAATTGCAACTACATCCACAACTTTAATTAGAATTAATAATTACAACTATTGAATTTTTAATTTTTTCGGTATTCACTATGTTTATTTTAAGGTTCATATTCAAAGTTGGGGGTTGCACATTCTAACAATGTTATCTCCAAGGTTCGAACTTACATTCTCTCATTGAAAGTAAATAATTAACTTAATAACTAACTCAACTCTAAATAAGGCATTGTTTGATAACCCATTGAAAAAATTAAATTAAGGCCCTATTTGATAGACCATTGAAAAAATTAAATCAATTGAAAATTAAAATTTATTTTTTTATGCATGTTTGACAATTCAAAATAAAAACAATCTAATAGAATTTTTATATAAAAAAAGTGTGAAAAATAATAAGTATATGAGAGCTACTTATCACTTAATGAAAAATATTTTCAATTAATTATATTTTATTTTATTTATTTTAATATTATATTATCTTATAAAAATTTTACATTTGAATTTTATTTTTTGTATTTTTTTAGAATGAGGTGAAGTGTTTAAAAATTAAGGATAAAATGTAGTCTTATTTTTTTATAATTTAAAATATATATTTATCAAAAATATATATTATTATATTTCAAAATTTATTTTAAGTAATATATAAAATATATAATTTAAATTCAGTGCTTAAATTTTTAATATTTAATTGTTCAACATTTATTTTTCAGCACTTAAATTTTTTTAGTTTATCAAACAATACCTAACTGAAAAATAATATTTTAGTGGTTTAATTTTTTAAGCAGATTTGATAATGTATAATAAAAATAAAATGATTGTATTTTTCAATAAAAAAAGTGAAAAATGATAGGTAAATAAAAAATTAAAATTTTTATTATAGGTAATCTAAATAAAGAGAAATTTTATGATAAAGTATTTAAAAGATGACAAAGAACTAGGTAGAAAATTTTTAATTATTTTAATATTATCTTTTTACATTCTTTACCTTTAAAATTTGAGACGGCAACCACATTCAGATTACGCATAATGAACTCAAACTAGGGTGCTCAGTATATGAGTTACTGATGATAATTTATTTAAGTTGCTCAAATATGTCAGGTTTGGCCAATAATTTAAGAATAACACCGTTTAAAAAGAAAATTGTTAAATTTTGTAATACTCAAAAATGAAATTATAAGTTGACAGTTGTTTGCATCCTAAAGATAGGTTTTGAAAGTGACAATCAAAAAACGGGATTCAACTATACATTCAATTAATCCAGAAAAAATAAAGTAGGTTTTTTTAATCATGCAAGTGCTCAATTATTTAATAGAAAGTGATTTAGTCAGATGAACATTGACAACTTTAGCATAAATTTAATTATATTAATTTATTTTTAATTTTTATACACATTTACTAACAATAAAACATTGTATAATTTAATTATATTCTAAATTTTTACGAAAAATCTACTCACTTAATATCAATGCTTTTAAACTTTGATTGTGTTGAAAGAAAGTGAAAAAGATAAACATGTTGCTCGGATTTCTGGCTAAGATTAAGGATAGTGTTTTGTTAAGATTAATGATTGAAGGGATAAAATAATAATTTTCTTAAAGTCTTGATTTTGCCTTTATTTTCCTTTTGATATTAGAGTTGAGTCCCAAAATATTTCTTCTTCCTTTTTTTATGAAAAACTAAAATTTAGATTCTCTTTTTTTTTTCTCACACAAAATTTCATGAAATGATATTTAAAGGGAATAAATTGATTTCTTTTTAAATTGATTTAATTTGTATTAATTTCATTTATTATAAAATTATATATATTGAGAATTTAATATTCCTTCATGAAATTATTGTTTTTTAAATTATTCTTAAGAAATAGTATGCACTATATTTTTAAATCCAGTCCTCTGCAATTTTTTTAAAATATGAACAATAAAGAAATAAGGGGTAGTAGGTTAACATTCCTATTATGAAAAAGAAAAAAGTATTTGACTCTATTGTTAATCAAATTAGAAGAAAATCATTACATGTTTCAATTTCTCTCGTGATCTCGTTGTTGGGTACGCTTCATTTCCCAATTCTTTAAAATATTTTAAAAAACAGATAAATAAAAATATTAAATATATCATTTTGTTTGTTGGAATTGGAGCAGGGCTGCTTAAGTGTGCAGCCACAATTACTGACTCCTTGTGCCCTACTTCCTGCTACAAAACCAACAACTACTTATTACTACTAATATTTAATTGAATAAAAATAAAATATTTATACTTTAAACAAAGAATTAGTAGAATTAAAAATAATAAATTGACAGAATACTTAAGAAGTCAAAGTGAGGAATTCTACATTGAATTCAAAGCACGAGGACCAAGAGTAATTTAGCAGTAAATCACATGGGAGCCATATTTTGGCCTTAATTTAATGCAAGATATGTTATCTTCTTATTTAGAATATTATTTATTTATACTAATTTTCTTTTTCTTTTTTTTGTAATTTATTTAATAAATGTTAGTGCTATTTTTATATTATATTTGTATTTTATTATCATATTACGTTTTTGTTTATTCCTTTGTCTATTTTATATGACGTAGTTTATGACATAGCTTGTAGGGGGATAAAATTTGAATAAGAAATTATGAGAAGCTAGCTTACAATGGAGGAGTGTCCATTTCATAGGAATAATAACCAGAAGGTAGCTTACAATGGAGGAGGAAGTGCATTAAGTATAGTAGGTACTGGCATAATTAGAATGTTACTCTACTTTTTTATAGCTAGCTAAAATTATGATGCAATTTTCTCCTTTGGGGAGCACCTCCTGATATTACACAAGCGTAATGATCCTACGGCATCAACATGATAAAAAAATTCGAAAAAGTTCTGAATTTGATTGAGGGTCACTATCTATTGTAGATTATGGAGTATCTCATTCTCTTAATAGAAGTTATTTTTATTTTAGAGTTTTATCTCATATTTTGAGAAAATTTAAATAAATTCACGAAATTTAGAGAATACCTCAGTTGATGAAAATATAACTTGTAAATTCATAGAAGAAGTTCTAATTTGTACACAACATTGATTATGTATATTACGCCTGTGAGGATCGAACTATCAATCAAAATTTAAATATCTTACCTTTACATACCTAGTACCACTTGGCTAGGTCCAACCTCCCCTCAGCAAAAAGACATCTTTATGTTGAAGGTGAGTATCGGAGTGTCTCACTCCCTCAATAGAAGGTATTCTCCTCGTATTGAGTTTTGTTTCTTGTACTCCAAGGAGAGCCTAAAGGGGACCATGGAGTGTAGGGAGCATCTCGGTTGGTGGAGATATGACTTGCAACGAAAACGCTCCTTAAACTTTGTGAATCCTTTTAAACTCTTCTCAAAATACGAGAGATAAAATTCCAACACAAAAATAATACTTCGAAATGGAAAAATTATATTCCATTGAGAGGTGAAATAGTTTATAGTAAATATTTTCACTCTTAACAAATTCTATATAATATAAATTATTAATATGTGGAAATTTATATAATTACGAACATCTTAATCATTTCCTAAAAATACCATCTTAGTCATCATTATAATGGGAACCAAATAAATCTATTGATAGATCAGATTTGGAGCTGCTAGGTATCCATTAAGAATCAAACTCTCCATTAGTCATAAACCAATTGGCATCTACTTAAATTATGTATTTTCATCTTTATAACTACTTAGAAGATAACATGCATAGACGTTTTCGAGTAATGTGACTTTGATTGGAAGTGGCCAATTTTGAACCAAATATGTCCTTTTTGAGTTAATGGGTTGGTTCTGTTCATATTAAGCTACTTCGATTGGGCTTTGATTAAGTGGATTCATCTTTAACAAATGCGAAGAGTCCTTGCTTTTTTTTTTCTTTTTGCAACAAGGATAATTTTTGGTTTTATTGGTGATTAGAGAATGTAATTTTATATGAGGAAGTATTGAATTCAATTCCTTGGTATCATTACACTTGATTTTTTTTATTGAAATTTATCTAGTACAGGTACTTAATTTGGAACAATGATTTTTTTTTGTGACATGTCTATGTATGCAGTGTTTTAAAATTCAATCCACATTTTTCTTCGAATTAAAAATGATGATGAATAATTTTCGGTGAATTAGGCTGGATCCATTAAATAATTTAATTTATTGGTTGTCGTAGATGTTATATCGCAAAATTAGGGCTAAAAGAAATAGAGAAGAAATTTAGATTTTATTATTTTTTAAACATGAGGTAAGAGAATTTAGAGTGCTTTAAAAATTAATTATGTTAGGGAATTAATAAGCATCCGTCTCTTGGTTCAGTGATAAACCCTTAGCTTTCCTTTAGGTCAAAAGTTTAAAACTTATTGTGTACCTTTAAGCCAAAATATTTTATTTTCTTATTTTTACCCCCATAAAGTACTGAATTTTCCAACTACCCCAACCCAAAATTTGTTTTTTTTTTGCATTTTAGTCCTTCATTTAAATCAATCCTAACTCTACATGAATTCCTATCCTATTGCAATTAGGGAAGGAAAGTTTTATAAATTGCCAATCTTTTCAAAAAAACCTAGAATTCATATTTTGAAGATTTTTCAAGAAAAGCTCTCAAAATTCCCTTCTTCCTCTTCTTTATTGTCGAAACCCTCATTAAAACTAGGGTTCTTAAAAGATTTCAAGGTTTTCAAATCTGTCCCCCTCCTCCCACTAGATTGTCGTTTCTTTCATCCAAATTAAGGTTTTTGTATCTTCAAATCAGGTGTGGAATCTAAACTTAAATCATTATGTATGATTAATTGAAGTATTAGGAAAGTAAGTAATCTGTTTAGGAGAAACCCCTATATGTGAACTCCCTATAGACGAACCCCCGTACACGAGCCCATGTATGCGAACCCCCCATATGTGTGATTCTTACGAATGAGAACCATATGCTAGAACCCTTATATAAACTGCTATATATATATGCGAACTCCACTATGCAAACTATAATAATTATGAGCGAACCACTATATGCGAACCCATATGCAGAACCGTATGGGATTTAGTATGCGAACACTTTATATATTTAAGCGAACCCTAGGAGGAATATATGTGAGATACCTTAGTGCATAGATGCGAACCCTATATGTTTTATACATGCGAACTCTACAAGTTTTAATATGCAAACCCTATATGTCTTATATATGCGAACCCCCATGTTATATAGTATAACGTAGTATGCGAAAAATTTAATCCACTTTTTTCTTTGAATTAAAAATGATGATGAATAAATTTTGATGATTCAGGACTGATCCATCAAATAATTTAATTTGTTGATAGTCGTGGAACAAAATAACTTTAAAAAATTGCAAAATAAGGTTTTCTGATTTTTCAACTTTCAACTTTTAGCATTCCTTGCTAAACAAGTCTGGAGACTTCCACAAAAGCTAAAATCCAAGTAGACTTTGCTTCTTGAAGGTAACTATTTTCCTAATTCTTATTCACTGTAAGGTAAAAAAAGCCAAAATTATTTATTAGCATGGAATAGCATTTGTGAAGAGCTTAATTTTATTGAAAAGGACTTGACGTAGAATGCGGGAAATGGGGAAAATATTTTAATTTGGGATGGGAAGTGAATCCTTACAAGCCTAAATGTTAAAGTCTGTAATATCCCGAATTAGGGCCTAATCGAAATAGTGGTTTTGTGACCACAAATCTAGGATAGAAATAATTATTTTATAATTATTTTGATGTTTATGATATGATTTCATGATTGTGTGAAAATTTCGTGATGAAATCCTATGCCTAAAGTGCTTAAATTGAAATTAGGGACTAAATTGAATAATTTGCAAAATTTGCATTCTAAGAGTTTTTAGTATGAAATTGCTTGGAATATTAATGAGAAGGTCTTAAATAGCAATTTGACCAATTTCTAAGTCTATGGACAAAAAAATTGGACATGGATGGAATTTTGGAAAGTTTAGTAGTAAGGGCATTTTGGTTATTTGTATATTAAATGAAATAAAATGGAAAAAATAACACAAAATGATCATCTTCTCCATATTGTTGCTGCCGAATTTTACCTCTCCCCATAGCTAGGGTTTCTTCAACTTTCAAGCTTTATAGTAAGTGATTTCATGCCCCGTTTTTAATGATTTTTATGTTTTTGAAATCCCAGTAGCTCGAATTAACTTATGCTAGCAATAATTCAACGTAGGGTTCGTATTTGGAAAAATACCCATAGGTGAAATTTGTGTATTTTGGTGTTTTATTATAGAATATGAGGTTTTAAATTATGTTAGACAACTTGTGCTACTCGGTTTTAAGCGAAAACGAGTAAAAGGGCTTAATCGGTAAAAATACCTAATAGTCATAAGTACATGTTAGAGTGTGAATTTGATGTTTCCATAGAAGGGAAAAATGATCAGCATGTCATAAAACATAATAATAAGGGATGAAGTTTAATTCCCGAGCCTAGGGGTAAAAGTGTAATTATGCAAAAGTTTAGGGGCAAAAATGTAATTTTGCAAAAGTTCGTATTAAATGTTGTTTTGATGAATGTATGTATTAAATAAGATTAATTTGGCATTATAGATCAAGAGAAACGAGATTCAAAATAAAGTTTACGAAGAATTGGCTCGATTGCTAATATTTTGTATCGAGGTAAGTTCATGTGTAAATGTAGCAACATAATTGTCATTTTGAGCAATTTAATGTTGTTTATATGATATGATGTTTATTATTATCATGAATTGTTATGTTTTGTGGTTATTGTTGAATAATATGTAATTATGTGAATTACTTGATGAGTATGAACTATCACCGAGTATCGGTTTCGATATTCTGTAGAAGACGGCAAAGATGTGAGATCGAGGAAAAAAGCCCGTTTGAACCTTAGGAATAGATTAGAATACAAGTGACATGTCACTAGGATATTTGAGTTCCGAACTCGTTGAGTTGAGTCCGAGTTCGTGAGTTGTAACTAGGCATCTGAACTCGTTGAGTTGAGTCCGAGTTCACTTATGGATGCGAACGCCCGAGCTCGTTGAGTTGAGTCCGAGTTCACTTATGGGCAGGTTACATGGTAGCTTGGCTACATAAGTTCCGCAGGCTATTGAGTTTGTCTAGCTGCGGGTATGGCACTTACGTTCATGAAATCCGCGTATTCGAATTATATTCCGATGTGTTTAACGGGTGAATCTTAAGTGAATGAGAAGAATGCCTAAAACGAAGGTGACATATTAGTAAGTGTGGTGAATGAGAAAATTTGACAGGTATGTGTTTAAATTCTCGGGTTGAGAACTTGGTATGATGAAATCGAAGAAAGATATTAAATGCAAATGAAACATGAATTGTCTTGGTGTTGTTTATGCAAATGATGTTTTATGTGGAATTTCATAATTATGTTACTTGTATTTGCATGTGAACTTACTAAGCATTTATGCTTACCCCTCCTTTTCATTCATTGTAGTTTTGACAAGCCGGCTTGAGAATCGGGATAGGTCGAAGGCTCGTTCACACTATCCAAAGACCTAAATTGGTAAAATGGCTTGTATATTTTGAATGTGGCATGTATAGCACTATACTCACTTTGTGTAAATGATCTTATGATATGGTAAATGAGTGACGTGGAAATGCTTGTTGTTGATTAGCTATTGGAATGGCTAATCAAAATTTATATTTAGTGTTATGTATGCTTAATGTATTACCTACTCCATGGAAAACCATAAAATGGTGAAATTTGCTATAAAACAGAGTCATACAGCAGCAGTGATGTGAATTTGAAAAATCACTAAAAATAATAAGAAAAAGAAATTAAATGATGAATAAGTTATTTAATCCTGATGAGTCTATTTTCATATGGATGGAACAAAACAGGTAAATGATTTATATTTTGTGAGATATTTAAATTTTTGTGAAACAAGGTTAGAACAATTTCTGAATCCCCTGTTATGACTTTGAAAATTCAGCAAAAATTGTACAAAAACAATTATAGATCATTATTTATATTTACAGATTTCTTATTGAGTCTAGTTTTAAGAGAAACAAACGGCATAGTCTTTTGAGTTCTGTACAAAGAGAATAGTGGTTCGTAATATACAGGGGTCAGAGTAGTCGAACCCTGAAACAGGGGACACTTTAACTAATAAAATGTACTAATTGGCTTGACCAAAAATTCTATAAAAATTATTAGTAGATAGATATATGAGTCTAGTTTCAGGGAAAATTTACAGATCTTAATTTTGAGTTTCGGAACTCGAGATATGAATTTTTAAGTGACTGTGACACAGTTGGCCAGCTTGTCTGGAAATTTTAAAAATAAATTATTTGAGCTGCTTAATTAATGAATTAAGTTCGTTAACACTTCGTATTCGACTCTAATGATGTTCTCGGGTACGGGGGCGTTACAAAGTCTCCTTATTACAACCTAAAAAGGAGGGACAAACTTTGGTGAAACATCTTACCAACAATTGTAGAATGTGGAATCATGAAATCCTAAGGTCATTCTTTAACGAGGATGATAGGAAAGTCATTTCCTTAATCCCGATTGGAAGACAGGAAAGAAGATAAACTCATTTGGCATCATTTTTCAAATGGTAATGTGAACGATACGAGTATGGGTAGGATCAATTTTGAACTCATCTTTTTTTTTCTTTTTCTTTTGCATGGAATTCATGTATATTTGAGCTTTGGACAACATTTGTAATAATATCTTTTTTATTTAAATAAATAAGTTTTTTTTCTAAACTAGTGTTTAGAAAAATATTTTTTTGAATTTAATTTATTTTTTTAGCCTTTATCTTTTTATTCATCATAAATAGGCTTTTGAATTTAAATTAGTTTTTTTTTAGTTTTTATCTTAGATAAATAGATTTTTTTTAATTTAAACTAGTTTTTATTTATTTTTTTATTTATCTTAAATAATTGATGTCCACGAAACAACTAAAAACCTGACTAAGGCAAGTGTACCTATAAACTAATAGTATAGCTAAGTTGAGCAAATATATCGTTCCCACGAAGACTAAACGTACTAGTAATTACCGTCTTTCTATTATTTAATTGATAAATTAGAGTGATGAATTAAAACTAAAATTAACTAAATTAATTAACTACGAACAATACAAAGAACAAATCAGGAAAATAATCGAATAATAACCAAGAAGTGAAACAATACCCAAGAAAGAATTCACCTAGATTTCATCTATCATTATCAATCTAAATTATGCAATTTCTTCACTTAGTATCTTGATCCGTAGAAATCCCTAAATTATGCTAATATCTATTTTCAAGAATAAAAACAACTAACTTTAGATTGATTAATTGAAATTTCTTTCTAATTAAAACCCATATTATCGCATTAACTTGATCTATGGATTTCCCTATTAGATTTTACTCTAATCCGGTAGATTTATGTCATCCTATTTCTAAGATTGCATGCAACTCTACTCAATTACGCTAAATCTACTCTTAAATAGGGTCATTCCTCCTCTAATTGAAGCACATCAAATATAGATCAATAGTCTAGAAATATTAAATAAAGAATTAAACACACATAATTGTGAACAAGATCTAAGTATTTATTGCATAAAATATAAATCAAATTACAGAATTCATCATAGGGTTCATCTCCCTAGATAGTTAGAAAATTAGTTCATGCTAGCAAATAAAAACATCCAAAATACAGTATAACTACAGAAAACAAAGAAACTCATAATAATCTCCAAAAAAATCAAAAAGAATTCTTCTATCTTGATGGAAATATACTTTAGAGTCGGCTTCAATGGTATTTTTTGAGTTGTTTTCTTGAATATTTTATAACGGCTCTCTCTCATCTTCTTATTTTTGTTATATATAGGTCTTAAAATGCAAGAAAAACCCTAAAAATAACATTTTCCCGCTGTTTGGAGTCCAATTTGCGAAATCAACACGGCCTGCCACATAGCCATATGGCAGCCAGTGTAAATCACACGACCATGTGTCCAGGATGTGTGGAATGGTCTAGCACATATGGCCCTTGTACCTTGCTCTAATTTTTCATCTTTCGCTCGTTTTTCACTCCCAAATGCTTGCCTAAGTATAAAAACACAAATTTAAAGGATTCTGAGCATGAAATTCAATATTAACATTGAATAATCACCCAAAAATGCATTAAGAAGGAGATTAAAACATGTTACTTTTAGCACCTATCAGTAATTAAGTTTATTTTTAAAAAATTAAACTAGTTTATCTTATTTTACAAAAACCATATACTAGTGTCACTGGCCGCAATACAAATCCCATAACTATCGCACAAAATGTATCCCATGGAGGTCTATCGGTTAGATGGGGATCATTTGGCCAACAAGAATTGACCTGATTCAAAGAATTGATGAAGAAGTCTATCTATTTGAAGCTTGGGTGACCCAATGAAACAGAAATAGAAAATTAGGCTACATTGGTAAATATGGAAACTAATATTAGACGATTGAAAGAAATCATATATGATATGATTTGATTTGATTATGTAATCTTGTAAAACTCTTAATTGTAGGGATAGACTTCATCTCATCTTTCGATATAAATTTAGCTAGACTGTTGGATTTGGGGGAGCTCGACTATAAATAGCCCATTAGCTGTAAATCATCCATTTATCTTGTATTTTTTTAGAGTGAATACAATTGAGAGTATTTACTCAAATATCTCTCGTGCATTATTTTCTGTGGCTATTCTGTTATTTTGAATATTCTTTTGGCTTGTCTTGCTTTTACTATATAAATTTGTGCATTGGAGGAATTTTGCGAGAATCCTCACTTTGTAAGAGTTAGGCAGACTTAGGCACATTTGAGTTGAAGAAATCGTCTAAGGTCACACGGATTGCAAGACTAAAGGTCTAGCCCCGTGACAATTGGTATCCAAGCTTTGGTCGTGAAGGCACCAAAAAGATGTCGAAAGAAGTTTCTGATCAAAATAAGCTAAATAAGACCTATGAATGAGATAGAAAACCAATCCTATTGAAGGATATGTTGTTGGCTATAGAGTAATGAGTGGTCAATCTCAAGGAGTCATGGAAGATGTGAGTGAGATGCTCAAGGTTGTCGTGGGATGCACCGATGGGTTTGATTCAATGAAGGATTAGTTTAAAGAGTTTGTGTTGCAGCCTCACAAGACCAATGTAGAAAAAGGTGCAAGGGGCGCTAATTTTCAGTAGGAATAAGTTGATGGAGAGGAATGATGGTTTCGAGCCTAGGGTGATGCCTTTGAATGAGGAAACAATGGCCATGACGAGGGCTTTGAACACAAGAATAGAAGAGCTCGAGGGAGAGCTTACCTTGTATTGAGCATAGTGGATAGAGGAGTGTTGAGTGCAACACTTAATCGCAAGGTAGATGTCCTAAATCCGAAAGAGTGTGCGGGGGCACAATCTTCATACGATGTGGATAAATTTTTGTGAAAAATGGAGCAATACTTCCGTGCAAAATGCATAATGGATGATGCTATTAAGATAATTACTACTACTATATTTCTTACTAATTTTTCACTTTTATGGTGGTGGAGTAGGTCCACAAATAAAAAGCATAGGGAGATTGAGACTTGGGAAGAGTTCTAGCATGAGTTAAAAGGCCAATTTTACCCAGAATATGTCGAGGAGGAAACTTGGAAAAGTTGTGACGGCTTACGCAACGAGGTATAGTTGGGTATGTTTGAGAGTTCAGGGAACTCATCCTCCAATTTCAGATGTGAATGACAATGTGGCATTTCTTGCCTTTAAGAATGGTTTAAATTCGTAGGTTAGACGGGAATTAGAACGAGAAGGTGTCTAAGAGCTATTGAAAGCCATGACAGTAGTAGAGTCTATGGTCAAGCTGGGTTTAAGAAAGGTAAGCTTAAGTCTAAGAAAGACAAGCTTAAGTCTTTCGAGTTTTGAGGAAAAAGGCATATGTGAGGGGAAACATGAGAAAAAAATGGCAGTGGAAATGACAATCATGGTATTAGGAAACCACGAGTCGAGAAGAGGAAGCCCAACAACTCAAAGGGAAATATGAGCAAGATGAAATACTTTCTTTGTGATGGTTAACATATGTTGAAGAGATGTCCGAAGAGATTCGTGCTTTCAAGAAACGAAAATCCGAAAAGAGGGGCCAAGAGATTTGGGTCGAGTGCAAGTGGCATTGAAGCCAATGTGGCCAAAGAAAACAAGAAGTCAGTGGAGTGCTTCTTATGTGGTGGTCCGCATAGGTTAGGAAATGTCTGAATAAGTCAGTAGTCAAAAGGGACAATGGTTAGACAAAGCACCCAAAAGACTAGGTTCGAGAGAAATCAGTGTCGAAGCTAAGAGGGCAAAGAAGAACAAGAAGAAGCGAGTGAAATGCTTCTTGTGTTATGGTCCAAATAAGTAGCAGAACTATCTAGAGTAATCCAAGTTATCCGCGGTCAAGGGATAGGCAGCAACGAAGCTTGTTGAGTCATCAGATGGGCTTCCACCCAAGGAAGAGGTGAGTTGTCATCGGATTTAAAAGAAAAAGTAGCGATGCAAACATTGAAGCTAGGACCAATGAAGCTCATTTTGAGGAAAGCGAAGGAGCTTGCTGAGTTATCAGAGAGGCTTTCATCTAAGAAAGAGGTGAGTTGTGCATCGAACTTAAGGGGAAAAGTAGCGATGCAAAATTTGAAGCTAGGATCAATGAGGCTCAATTCTGTTGATTCATCGGAGGAACTACCACCTATGGGAAATGTGAATTATGCATCAGACTTTAGGAAAGTGGTGATACAAGCTGGATAGTCGAGTAGGGTAAATGTTGCGAGCGAGATAAATCTCAAACATTTTGGCAGTGTTTTACATTTTGACTTACCATTGGCTTGGCAAGAACGTGGGAACCCTTTCAAGGTTCTGAAGCAAGGAAGCTGAGGGGTTGTGGGCAAGCCAAAACCTAGTTATGAGGATCAAGGGGATCCTGATCGAGGTAAGTCACAATATAGCAAAGTAAGAGCAAGTGGCTTTTGCGAGCAAGATGTGCCAATGAGTAGAAAGGATCGAGCTAAGAGGTGAGGAAAGCTGAGGCAAAAGTTTCAAGAGACAGGAAGGTTCGATAGTAAGACTAGTCCGAAAAGAGCTAAGGCATCAAGAAAAGTTCAAGGCGAATCAAGTCAGTGTCATTCCGATGGCGTAATGAGGGTGTTGCGAGAATGGGTAGAGGAAATGTCACGGGCTATAATTCAAAGCTTGTGCCAATCACATAAAATGCATCCCATAGAGGTCTCTTAGTTAGATGGAGATCATTTGACTTACGAGAATTGCCCTAATTTAAAGAACTAATAAAGAAGCCTGGCTGGCCTAATGAAGCGGATATGGAAAATTAGACTACATTGGAAACTATCTTAGAAGATTGAAAGGAATCATATTTGATAAATTTTGATTTGATTTGATTATGTAATCTTGTAAATATTTTAATTGTAGGTATAGACTTCATCTCATCTGTCGATGTAAATTTATTTAAATCGTTGGATTTGGGGGAGCTCAACTATAAATAGAGAGCCTCCCCCTCAATTGTAAATCATCCATTGTATCTTATATTCTTTGAGAGTGAAAACAATTGAGAGCATTTACTCAAACATCTCTCGTGCATTTTTTCTGTGGCTATTTTGTTCCTACATTCTCTTGGCTTGTGTTGCTTTCGCTATATAAATTGGTGCAATGAAGAAATTTTGCGAGAATCCTCACTTTGTGGGAGTTAGGTTAACTTAGGTGCATTTGAGTCGAAGGAATCGCTTAAAACCTCACGAATTGCAAAATTAAAGGTCTAGCCCCATGACATTAGTCTATAAATAGGAGGCTTGCGCCACCTACTTTGAATCAATCAATGAATTATTTATTTTTATCATTTTGAAAAGTGTCGTTATTGTTTTTAGTAAAGAAAGATTATATAGCGGCTAAATTTTAGTGGTGTCAAAAACGTGGTTTTTGAATCTCATTTTCATAAACTGAGTTCATAAACATGAAATAGGCATATTTACGAAGTTAATATGAAATTATAATAAAGATCAGTTAAGTAATTTAGTCGAAAAAGTAGTTAATGAAAGCTCAATGACTAAATTATAAACGTCTAATTGCTATTGAGTTTTAATTTAAAAAATGGTTGGGGGCCTAGATAACAATTATTCGAAGGATCAAAATGGTTAATTAACCAATTTTCAATAGTAAATAGTGAATGAAGATGGTGGACTCCACTTAGTTTAATCTTAATTAAATTATAATAATACTTAAGGTAACTAATTAAACCAACTTAATTAAGGTATATATATAAACTAAATCAAGTGGAAAGAAAGAGAAAATTTATTCTCATCTTTTTCCACTGTAGCCATTAAAGGAAAAAGAAAGAAAATTCAAGCTTTATTCAATACATTTGACTATTAGATTATTCAAGGTAACCAAGCCTTTTTCTTATAATTTTTATATATTTATGTTCATATGAGCTTGATTTAGCTAGCCCATATATCAATTTGTCCAATTCTTAAGTTTTTAGCAAGTTGTCATTGTTGAGAAATTGATGAGTTAGGCTTGAATTTGATAGATATTAAGCTTAGATCATGATAAGGACTAAATTGTAAAGCTAAATAAGCTTGTTAGTAAACATTGTAACATTAGAGACCAAATTGAATAAATTGAAAATATGTCATGAAATTATGTTATGAATAGAAAGTACAAGGTCCCTAATGAAAGAATGTGAAACTAGATTTTGATATAATGCTAAATATCGAAAACTACACAAATTCCGAGTATAGGGACTAAATTGAATAAAATAAAAAATATGTGTGGCTTTGTATTTGAATGTGGATCAAATGAAATCTGACTTAGTTTCATTTATTGAATTCTCGATCGTAGCGAAAGATGATGCTGGGCCATCATGAGGGAAAGAAAATGCGAGATTCGTATACGAATAATTACAATTTTGATTTGTACTTTTATGATTCGAGTACTATACATAAATGTATATATGCATGAGTGTAGCATACTAGCTAATGAGGTAAGATGTTTAAATGACTCATGACTTGATTTGTGATTGTTGATACTGAATATTGAGAATTGGACTGAAATGAATAAAATAGAAACAAGCATGATATAAAATGATAAATGTCTTATATTATGAATTGATAATAGAAATGGTATGGAATAATGTGTTGAATATGTGATAATATGAATTTGATAATAGTATGTCATATGGATTTATAATGAAATGAAATTAGACTATAATATATGAATGGTTAGTGTCCATGTAAACTTAGTAGAAAGCCTAGGATGTAGTTGACATGCCAATAGAGTCATATGCGTGCTTCTGTATGGGTTTGTCGACGATGTGGAGATTACTATATGTCATTTGGGATCTAGCATTTTTTGCCGATCATCAAGTATTTATTGTCTCTTTAGATACCTTGGTGTGGTAGAGGGATGTATTTGCATATGTATATGCATTTGATGTCTCTATGGGCTTGGCACTTCAATGCTTTAGTGTGGTGTAGTTTATGTTCATTGATTGTGCATCCTTTTTCTTTTCCAATGAAGTGGTGCCATCATTGTTAAATTCAACCCACCGAAAAAAATACAATCCCCAGTCTTTATTACTCACATACAACAAAAAAAATAAAAAATATATGTATAATTAAGGAAAAATTTCCATATTTCAAACTTGAAGCAAAATATTTCAAATTCATTTCCAAAACATGTCGCTAAAACCCTAAATTGTACAAAACCTTCAACTAAAATCACAAAGCCCTCTATTTTTCACACACCCAACAATGACAGTATACAACCAAAACACAAAATCTAATTTCCTTCAAACCAACAATTAAAAGTCAAACTTTTACCTCTTTGAATTTTGCACACCCAAAGAATTTTCTCCCTTTGTTCCATGGAGTATTCGTGTTGCAAACTAGAGCCCTTCACCTGTAATGACAATACACAACTCTCAATTGACCACTTAATTTTCAGTTGATTGATAAAGACATTTTTCCTTGTTTGCTTCTTTGACACTTGGTGTGGAAATCGGGTGTGTAGAATATAAAGATAAACCCCAAACTAGAGAATGTTAAAGAAAATATTAGAATAGGATGAACAGATAGGTTTTGGATTTGAGAATAAAAGGGAGAAACTCAAGAAATTCCTTTCAAATTTTAAATTTCTTAAACTTACTAATAAGAAAAGAAAATTACTTCTATTAAATTTTTTTTTAAACATGAAATATAAGGTTTGAAAAATCCTTGATTGTTCATTGTCAAATAACAATCCACGAAGTGTTACGGAATTGGTTAGCGCTGCCACATCATTAAAAATCTAACGACGTTAGAGAAAAATTCCATTTAGTTAATGGAAAAAAATTCGGGTACCAATCTAGAACAAAAAAACCTTAAGTACCAATCTAGGAGAAGTGATAAAATTTAAGTACTAATCTTATATTTAAGCCTTATATAATATATAAAATAAAAATAATATGTTACAAATTGAAAAACAAGATTTACTTGGTTAGACTCCAGGTCTTATATTGAAGGCATGACTTGGACTATTCTTAAATTGGCTTATCATTTTTGTCAAAACATTCAAGTCTTAATATTTTTGTCTAAACCATTTAAATATTAAATAAATATTTAATTTTATTAGAATAGCTCTATCTTTGAACAAGTTTACCTATGTAAGATGAACTGTCATTAAAACTCTATTTTTTTCCAATTAAAGAAAAGGTAACCTACATTAGAAGTTACTCAATTATATTTAAGTATTCTATGATATCCAAACATATTATAGGAACATATCTTGAAGATTAGTTTGGATTGGATCAAGTAAATCGACTTTCCAATTTTGAGGAGATTGGATTGGATTAAGTAACTTGGTAATAATTAACGAAGATTTGAAGACATATCCTGAACTTATTGAAGATATTTTATATGTTGATTATCTAGCTATTTGATGGGAAGATTGATGGTAATTGATCTTTTTGTAAACAAGCCTTTAAACTTTTATATATTATTGAAAGGTTTGTGTAGGTAAAAGAGGTGCAGAATTTTAGCACTTATTATATTATTTAGAACTCGGCTTTTAGAGTGTATTTTGTATGTAACCAAGTGAGTCACTTGGCTTACAAAGCTAGAGGAGAGTGATATATATATCTTAGGTTCAAAAGTGAGGTTGCTAATCAGTTAAGTATTAGTGCTTGTAATCCATTATTGTACGAGGTGTAAGATAGTAGATTATCTCTTTGGGACAGAGCCCCACAAACATAAAAAAATCGAATTGTGTAAACATATTATTATGTTCATCTTTATTCTTCACTAGTACTTGAAACAATTGGCATTACTCTTAAGTACTGTTGCACTGCTCAATTTTTATTCTTTCACAATTAATCCTAATTGTCTTTTAATCACCAAATGTTACTTCAGTAAAAAAAATTTAACACGACTCTTACAAAATAAACCTAATTATATCCCCATAATTTCCACTTAATTTACATATCATGTTGTATAACAATAAGTCTTTATATCCCCCAATTGGCCATTTGTTAAAAATCCTAAAACATTTCTAACTTCATCATTACAAGACATAATTAAGAAATGTATTACATTGATTATCCATAATAGAAGAAATTACAAAGAAATGATTCATTCTTTAGATTTCGCAAAATTAAATAAAATAAATGCTAATTAAGTTGAAGTTGAATGAGGCACTAGGTGGTATTAGAGGTGAAGCCAAAATAGAAGTTGGTGAAAGTTCTGTTTTAAAAAGAAACTTAGGGCATGCTTGGTTGGGTGTAATGGCATAGCCATTACAACCTAATTCTGTAGGTCCACCAGAAACCATAGTTTGGTTCAATAGAATGCCTATTACTAGCCTATTTTATTATGTGATTAAGCATGAAATAGGGGGCATTCCTATTCCGTTTCATCACCACTGAATACCCAACGAATACAAGTCTCATTTCCATTTTACCCTCCCATTTTTTTACCTCAAAAAAGCTCTCACTCAGCCTAATCTCAGTCCCGACCTTCCTTGCTTCCTTCTTCTTCGGCTAGTAGTAGTCCTCCCTTAGGTAAACCTTTATCTATTTTGTTGTTCCTTTTGATTTCCTCTTTGCCTATTTTATTAACTCTAACAGGACTGGTTCAAAGTCTTGAAAATGGAACTGGAAAATCTATGTTTTGCCAAAATGGTTATCTCCATCTCCATCTGAATCTCTAATCTGCCAAAAATTTCCCTAGATTTGTAGTCGATTCATCTGCATGTAATTATCTCTTCACCCATTTTAATTTCCTTTTTCTCTGGTTTTTTTTGTTAAATTAGTAGAAATAATAAGTTTCTTTTTAGTGATGATAGACCATCTAAATTAACTACATTAAATTTTAAAGATCTTATCTCGTTATTATTCGAAATCAATTTAGTATATCATGTATAGCTTTGAAGATTGATGCTATTTTTATATTGCTGAACTTTAATGGTGTTATATAGGCCAAATATAATTGGGAGTGGGGAATGAGAAGTAAAGCTTTCAGACAGTTTCTCGTAACTAATGTCCATTTCTTCTCATGTTTGCATTGGAAACAAATCCACCGTTGTGACAAATACAACTGTAGAGATTAGAGTTCATGAGAATCTTATTGATTCTGTTTATAAGGAGAATGGTCGCAATCTAGCTTACTTAAGAGATGTAATAATTTTTTCTTAAGTCTTTCTGCATTGTTTCATTGCATTTTTCCAAAAAGATGTTTGGTAGAGTACTTAGTTGGTTAGAGTGGTTTTGCTCCTAATTCTACATAGAGTCAGACAATCACTGCCTAAACAACTCAATTCTTGATAGAACTTAATGAAGAATTTAGACAACACTACCTGAGAAGAGAAAATTAAACCATATGAATTTGAGACTAAAATCATGAATTTGATAGAACTTAAAGTTGTTGTCTATTTAACTGCTTTTCTTCTTTTATTTTTCAAGCAGTGTACTCTAGTCGAGCCATCTAAGCAAGCCCTACTCTTTGGTGACAATAATGTAGTTCTAATCATTTACAAAATGTTTTGTGGTAAATGGCTTATGGAGACCACTATTTTCTATCATATCTTTCTTTTACTATCTAGTTTTAAGTTTCTTTTATAACCAATGATAATAATTTATATTTACCATGATTAGTTGACTTAGTGATAAGAGTCATGAGCTTCTTATGCTGTTATTTTCCCCCCCACAGGCTTCATTTTAAGTTGGACTCTTGCTGCCTTATGGCTCTTAGTGAGTTTGAATCTAGCCTCACAATTCACAAAGTACAATTCAAATTAACCTTCAATAACAACTTTAGTATTAAATAAGTATGCGAGATACGTAAACCCTTAAAAGGAAAAAACTCACTTTCTTAGACTGTCCTTTTGATATTTTTCTGTAAAACTCTTTAGTTGAAAACAAACTTCTACTCTATATCCTCAATAAAAATTTGGTTGGAGTACATTTAAAATAAGCCAAAAATATCAATAGTACATGTTTTTTTATCAACTTATATTATGAATTCTTCCAAAATATTTATTAAAGATAAAATAAGCCAAAAATATCAAGAGTACATGTTTTTGAGAAATGATAGGAAACTTAATAGGGGGTTCAATAATTACTATCTGTATGCCAAGCTTAAGAATCTTGTAATGGTTGTTGGGCATTCAGTTTATACAAACAATAGTTGTGAGAAAGTTGATAAGGGGGATTCTTGGTTTTTGGAGTCGTAAAATGGATTATGTAATATTGCTTATTGAATTATGAGTTCATTTTATGGTTTATGTAATATTGCTTCTTGAATTCAACTCTGATCAATGTATGTAATGTGTATATAATAGGATTTATTAGTAAATTGACCCTTGAACTATACTCCAACTCTAATATTAGTCTTTTAAACTAAACTATCAATTTTGTCTCATTTCACCCCCAAAGTGTATGGCATCCAATAAAGAATATGTTGCTTGTCATGTTCTTATTGACTGGTATCAAGGGCCAATTTGCTAATAAAGCCTATATATGATTAAAGGAAACTTTTTGCTTATTAATGCTTTTTAATTATTTGATTAATCCCCATTTATATTGTTATTATGCTTATGAGAGTTGCTCTTCTTTAGCATCGTGTTTCCAATAGTGTCTCAATTTTAGTTTATACATGTTATTTTGTTAATATATTATTGCTATTAACAGTAAAGGTTGCTGCTGTTTAATACCATTGTTGTTCGATTTTTGACTGTGTAATCTTACGAAACTTGCATTTCTAGTGTGATATACCTTAAACCATTTCCTAAATTGTCTTTTTTTTCCATGTTTTATCATTGTTACATGTTTACACTATTTGTTTGATTCATTTTAGTTTAGTCATATGCTAGATGAGTATGATTTAATTGTTCAACCTTCAGTAATATTATGTGTTCATTTTTAGTTTTATTGGTTTCATGTTTTCCATTCATTTTTATGATAATCGGTGAAAGGTTGAAGGAGTAGTGAGAGCAGTAGTAGTTTAGACTTTTTTTCAATTTTTATTCATCAACTAATGCATTTTGCCTTTGGTTTTTTGTTAATTTTTTTTTTATTTGGATTTTTTTAGTTGGAAATGATCATTGGGTTGGTTTTAAGTTTTACATGTCCTAGGTTTTTTTTTAAATTTTTTATTTTGGGGCAGAATAATTTAACTCAAAATATATTTACAAGTGTAGTATACTTTTGTGATTGTGAAGTTTTTCCTTATTTGCAAGGATATCAATATCTTTACAGGTGCACGTTTCATAACATATGAAACACCCATATATATTTCATATGATTTGGGTCCTGAAAAAACAAGTTACATCAAATGTTCTAGTAACTTCATATGATTTGTCTTGTATGTGAATTTGGGATTCAAAAAGGGTTCTAATAAAGTTCTTGGATTGCTTAGAGGGGGACAGTGAAAAAAAGAACAAGGGAGAAAGGAAAAAATACTTAGGAGAATTTCTTATTTCTGCTCATTTTCTTTGTTGTTCAAATTGAGAGGGAAGAAGGGAGCTACTGCATGTTAAATTTTGAGAAGGGAAAAGTCGCCCTCTCAACTGTGTATTCAGATGTTTATATGTGTAAAATAACTATGCAATGCTTTAATTTGAAACCATTATGTGTTAAATGTATATCCTCTTGAAATAATGGAATGGTTTGTGTGTTTTAACTAAAAGAGTGGTTGAAGGTAGAAACAAGAAGGGGAAAGATATCGATCAAGGGTGTGCTAAGGTAATAACACCCTCCCAATGTCTTTGTTGTAAGTTGATTATGTGTTCAAATTTGGAATTTGTTAATGGAAAAAAAGGCTACTAAGGTAAAGAGCAACACTGTGACAGCCCTAAATTGACCCTAGTCGGGAAGTGGTTTCGGGACCACTAAGCCGAGTCACCGAAGTATTTGGATGTGATAATTATTGTCTAGAATATGTGAATATGAATGTGTGAAAGTTTTAAACTTCGATTTAGTCGATTGCATGTGAACCTAGTTAATAGGACTTATGTGTGACACTTTTGAAATGCGATAGGTTAATTTATAAGGACCTATTTAAGCATGTAGTGAAAATATTGGCTTTGCATGTAAAATACTCCTTTTGTGTGCATAGTGGCCGGCCATGATGGAGCATATATTAGACTATGTGGTAAATTTCCATGAAGTGGTCATTATTTTAAGTAAAAGAAAAGAAATAATAAAAGAAATACTAAGGATACTAAAAGAAAAAAAAAAGAAAGAGGGAGGTTATCACCTTGTTCTTCTTGGCCGATTGTAGAGAGGAAGATAGGAGGGTAGCATTCGGTCACTTGAAGCTTGAGAAGGTTAGTAAAATTTTGTTAGTTTTGAAATTTTAAGCTTAGTTTAAGTCATTTAGCTAGCTCCATATTAGCCCATTTGAAAACTTGGAATTTTTGATGGATGGATGGAGCATTCGGCTATGGTTATTAAAGAAGGAATTTGATTATTTCCTTTAAGTTTTGATGAAGAATGTGTTGAGTAAATTAGGGGTTTGAACACTTAAGGATTCGGCATTGTTCATGATTTTTTTTTTAGAAGGTGAGTTTGAATGATATGAGTAATGTCATGTATGGGTTTCGGCTTTGATAAGTAAAAATGTAAGGGTAATTGAAATGAATAATTGGAGGCTTAATCATCAAGAGATTCGGCTATGGACTATAAGTGTTAGCTAATTCGGCACAAGAGTATAAATGTTAATTACTTTATAATTGAAGCCTTGAAGAATAGGTTGTGGATCATTAAAGTGTTGAAGGTTAAATCTTTAAGCTTGGTTAATTTGGACATTCGGCTATTCTCATGACACTAGATACAAGGGTGTGAAAGGTTATCTATATATATATATATAAGTTTAATTTATTCATGGTAACTTGGCATGTGGATTGGATATATGTTAGTTAATATATGCATTTGGAGGTGATGTGTTAAATAATTAGGTATACGGGTTGGTTTCATTATTGAGTATAAGGGCTAAGTGTTTTAAATTGCCTTTGATGTATACATGTTTATATTGAAATATTAAGGCTATGTTAGCCAATTGAGGGTTTCGGCCAAGATATTCAAATAGATTGGTGTGAATGTTTGAGTGATGAATTTGACTCTTGTGTCGAGTTGGGATGATATGTGTATTTATATAAAACTAAATGATGCTAAATAAATTCGATTATGCATGGTATTGAGCTAGTATCATGTTCGTTGGTACATGAGTAGAGCATATGTTTGATGTTTAATATCTAGTTAATAACATCTTTTGTACTTAGTTGTATGGTATACATGTATTAAATCGAATCGCTAATTTGATAAGTTATTTAATAAAATCTACTTGTTGAATCAAGCTCAAGAGCCAAGGGGGTCAAAATCTGATAAAGGAAAGGAAAAAGTGATCGAGTAGTCTATCCACAACTATTCAAAGTATCCGAGGTAAGTCTTCGAGGAATGACCCTACTTGAATTATATTGAAATGATTAGTCATACTATGACGGATAGTCGAATGTGCATAGAGACTAAGTTATAAAGCCAATCGAAATCATGCTCTTTGTGAGTGGCTATTGAGCCGAAATTTGAAAGGTTTAATAAATGATTTGTGTTTGAGCCTTAGTAACGAAAATAAGATATGGATGTGTTAAGATTATAGATATATGTGTGCATGAGCATTTGATATATCCGGGCTAAGACCCGAAGGCATTTGTGCAAGTTGATATATCCGGGCTAAGACCCGAAGGCATTTGTGCGAGTTGATATATCCAGGCTAAGACCCGAAGGCATTTGTGCGAGTTGATATATCCGGGCTAAAACCCGAAGGCATTTGTGCGAGTTGATAAATCCGGGCTAAGACCCGAAGGCCATTATGCAAGTTGATATATCCGGGCTAAGACCCGAAGGCATTCGTGCGAGTTGCTATACCCGGGTTAAGACCCGAAGGCAATTGTGCTTGCGGTTATATCCGGCTAAATTTCGAAGAGACTTGGGTTTGAATTTGAGCGTTTTGTGCTGTAACTAATTCAATTAATACGCTCGACTAACCCGAACGATAAGGTATGTTTGCATGTGCTTCGGAAAAGTCGATTCGTTTTAAATAGTATTCGTGCAATCGGCTAACGAACTTTCGGCTTTTAGATAGGTTGATACCTTGTGTGTATATATGTTGATGGAGTGTGAAGTAAGTATGATTATGAGAATGTGTATCAATAAAGTGATTCAGTTAGCTATGTGAATGTAATACTTTAATCAAAGCCGATTTCATTACTTGAAACTTACTAAGCTTAAATTGCTTACCCGGTTGCTTTGGCTCTCTGTTTTATAGATTTTGTTCGTTAGCTATCGGATTCGGGATCAACGAAGTCGAAGTCATCCACACTATCAAAGCTCTTTTGGTACTCTTTTTGTTGAACTCTGGATATGGCATGTATAGGACTACCCCTTGTTGTTTTAAGTACTTTTTGTGATGTATGTGTGTACAGCCATGCGAAAATGGCTTGTAGAAGTGGAGTATGGCATTAGACCATTTGTGTTTATGTATGTTTATATGGTTTCATGATGTGACTATGGTTTGGAATGGAAATGTTGGGCAATTGATCAGCCATTGGAATGGCTAAATATGATCATATGTGGACCCATGTATGACGAATCCCTAGTTGGTCCATGGTAACCACGGAACAGGTAAAGTTTACCTTGAAAACAGATGCTGACAGCAGCAGTGGTGTGGATTTGAAAAATCACAAAAATTTGTAGGAATGGAGTTAAATAGTGAATAAATTGTGTAATCGAACCTTGATGAATCTATTTTCATATGAAAGGAACAAAAAAATCATATGGACAGTATATTAAGAGATATTAAAGTTCCCGTGAAACAGGGCCAGAACGGTTTCTGGATCTCCTGTTTCGACTTTGATAATTCACCATAAATTATCCAGAGATAATTAGAAGTCATGCCTTATATTTGTGGATTCCCCTTTGAGTCTAGTTTCATTAGAAACAAACAGTATCAGTATTGGAGCCCTGTACAAGGAGATATCCAAGTCGTAATGCGCAAAGGTCAGGGTAGTCAATCCCTGTAACATGGGAGACTTTGACTAATAAACTGTACTAATTGGCCCGACCAAAAATTCTAAAAAAATTATGTAGATGGGCATATGAGTTTAGTTTCAGTGAAAAATCACGAAACAAATTTTTGAATTGTGAAACTCAAGATATGATTTTTAAAGCGACTATTACGCAGATTGGCAGTGTCTGGAAAATTTTTAAAAGTCTGTTAACAACTCGTGTTCGACTCCGGTGACGGTCTCAGGTTCGGGGTGTTACATTTGATTGGTATCAGAGCTACGGTTTAGTCGATTCTAGGACTACCGTAATGTGTTGGGGTCTAGCTATACATGCCATTTTATGTGATTAATTGATAGTGTGGTGATTTCTGACATTTGCAAATGTGTTTATTTATAGTAATGGATCCCGATCCCGACCGAGCGGTAGCTGATGATCTTGAGAGTGTAGCGCCTGCTCCCGCACAAGGGACAGCGCCGGTGGACTCTCAACCTAATGCTAGTAACCCGAATGATGAAGCTAGACAAGCTTTCTATAGAGTGATGAATGATTGGTTCAACCAATACATTCGAACTAATACGGCTGTTCCACAACCTCCATTCCCGACTAATACAACCCCCGCACCTACAATACCTCCGGTAACTGACCAAATAAGGTCAAATAAGCCCCCAGTTGACAGAATCTGAAAACATGGGGCCACTGAATTTAAGGCTACGGATAGCGACGATGCCGAGCAAGCTGAATTTTGGTTGGACAACACTATCCGGGTACTCGATGAGCTATCTTGTACACCCGATGAATGCCTAAAGTGTACTATCTCCTTGCTACGCGATTCTGCCTACTATTGGTGGAGTACTCTGACTTCTGTTGTGCCCCGAGAGCAGGTAACTTGGGAGTTTTTCCAAACTGAGTTTCGGAAAAAGTATATCAGTCAGAGATTTGTTGATCAAAAACGGAAGGAATTTCTTGAGCTTAAGCAAGGTTCTATGTCAGTTACTGATTACGAGCGAAAATTTGTTAGACTTAGTAGATACGCTCGGGAATGTGTTTCGTCCGAGGCTATCATGTGTAAACGCTTCGAGGATGGGCTGAATGAAGATATAAAAATGTTCGTTGGCATTCTTGAAATACGAGAGTTCGTAGTACTTGTCGAGCGAGCTTGTAAAGCCGAAGAGCTTAGAAAAGAAAAACAAAAAGTTGATGTGGGAACTGGGGAGTTTCGTAAAAGATCCTCGGGAAAGTCTCTTCAACAAGCATCGAAGAAATTTCGAGATGATGTGGGCCGGTCTAGAGGCACTTCTGGCCTTTTTAGACGAGACCGTGATTGACCCCCTATGGGTACCCGAGGCACTTCGATCGCTAGTGTTGGGAATGAACGTCAAGACAGAACAGAATGTCGATATTGCGGTAAATGGCATTCGGGGAGTTGTAGATTCCATGACCGTTCCTGTTACAAGTGTGGATCAGTTGACCACTTCATTAAAGATTGCCCGAGGCTGTCTGAACAGAATGTAAATCAGAGTGGGAAACCGGGTGCTACCACTGCTCGAGGTAGACCATCTAGAAATACGGGCAATGCTAGTGGTGGTCAGAGAGGATCTAGAGATGCTACGACCAGATCCGAGGCTCGTGCGCCTGCTAGAGCTTATGCTATACGTGCCCGCGAGGATGCTTCTTCGCCTGATGTTATTACCGGTACTTTTACTCTCTTTGACACTAATGTAATTGCTTTGATTGACCCCGGTTCTACTCATTCTTACATATGTGAAACCTTAGCATCCAGTAAGACTTTACCTATTGAGTCTACTGAGTTCGTAATTCGGGTGTCAAATCCCTTGGGTCGTTACGTGCTTGTCGACAAAGTGTGCAAGAAATGTCCCCTAGTAATCCGAGGTTCCTGTTTTCCGGCGGACTTGATGCTTTTGCCGTTTGATGAATTTGATGTTATTCTCGGGTTGGATTGGTTGACCGTGCATGATGCTGTTGTGAATTGCAAAAGAAAGACTATTGATTTGAGGTGCGCGAATAACGAAGTAATCCGAGTTGAGTCTACGGACTTGGATGGGGTGCCAGCTGTAATATCCTCAATGTTGGCCCAGAAATATGTAAGAAAAGGGTGCGAAGCATACCTTGCGTATGTACTGGATGACCAAGAATTAGAAAGGAAACCCGAATCTGTGCCGGTGGTTTGTGAATACCCGGATGTTTTTCCTGAAGAATTACCGGGTTTACCACCTGTTCGGGAGATAGAGTTTGGTATTGAGCTTGTACCTGGGACTACGCCGATTTCGATAGCTCCGTATCGTATGGCACCAACCGAGTTAAAAGAGTTGAAAGCTCAGTTGCAAGAATTGACGGATAGAGGTTTCGCTCGGCCAAGTTTCTCACCTTGGGGTGCACCAGTATTGTTCGTGAAAAAGAAGGACGGAACCATGAGGTTGTGCATTGACTATCGTCAACTGAATAAAGTGACGATAAAGAATAAATATCCATTACCGCGTATTGATGATTTGTTTGATCAACTAAAGGGGGCCTCAGTGTTCTCAAAAATAGATTTGAGATCGGGTTATTATTAGTTGCGGATTCGAGATTCGGACGTACCCAAAACTGCTTTCAGAACGAGGTACGGTCACTACGAATTCTTAGTGATGCCGTTTGGGCTCACTAATGCCCCTGCAGTATTTATGGATTTGATGAATCGGATCTTCAGACCATATTTGGATCGGTTCGTAGTTGTGTTCATTGATGACATCTTGGTCTATTCAAGAGATGAGACCGAACATGCTGAGCACCTGAGACTAGTGTTGCAAATGTTGCGGGATAAGCAGTTATATGCTAAGTTCAGTAAGTGTGAGTTCTGGTTAAGAGAGGTTAGCTTCTTGGGTCATGTGGTATCCGCATCGGGTATTCGAGTTGACCCGAGCAAAATTTCAGCCATACTTAACTGGAAGCCTCCAAGAAATATTACTGAGGTTCGAAGCTTTTTGGGGCTCGCCGGTTATTACTGACGATTTGTCAAAGGTTTCTCGATGATAGCCACACCAATGACGAAGCTACTTCAAAAGGATGTTAAGTTCGAATGGACGGAGAAATGTCAGAAAAGTTTCGATCAACTAAAAACTCATTTGACTGAAGCTCCAATTTTAGTGCAACCCGAATCAGGCAAAGAGTTTGTCATTTATAGTGACACATCCCTACTTGGGTTGGGTTGCGTATTGATGCAAGAAGGTCGAGTTGTGGCCTATGCGTCGAGGCAATTGAAGCCACACGAGAGAAATTATCCAACCCATGATCTCGAACTAGCTGCCATCGTATTTGCTTTGAAAATATGGCGACATTATTTGTTTGGTGAGAAGTGCCATGTATTTTCGGATCACAAAAGTCTCAAATATTTGATGACTCAGCGAGACTTGAATCTGCGACAAAGACGTTGGCTTGAGTTGTTGAAAGATTACGAGCTTGTCATTGATTACCACCCGGGAAAGGCTAATGTGGTTGCGGACGCCTTAAGCCGGAAGTCGTTGTTTGCTTTACGAGCGATGAATGTGCATTTGTCTGTTCTACCCGACAATGTGTTAGTAGCTGAATTAAAAGCCAAACCATTATTGACTCATCAAATTCGTGAAGCTCAGAAAGTCGATGATGAATTGGTTGCAAAACGGGCTGAGTGTGTTCCGAACAAGGAATCGGAGTTTCAAATTGATGATGATGATTGTTTGAGGTTCAGAAGTCGGTTGTGTGTTCCAAGGAATTCGGGACTCATTTCGATGATTCTGAACGAAGCCCATTGTAGCCGAATGTCAATTCACCCGGGGAGTACGAAAATGTACAACGATTTGAAACGTTGGTTTTGGTGGCATGGTATGAAACGAGACATCTCCGACTTTGTTTCGAGATGTTTAATATGTCAACAAGTGAAAGCGGAACATCAAGTGCCTTCAGGATTACTTCAGCCGATCATGATACCCGAGTGGAAATGGGATCGAGTCACAATGGACTTTGTGTTCGGACTGCCATTGTCAACAAGTAAGAAGGATACGATTTGGGTTGTGGTTGATAGACTGACTAAGTCGGCTCACTTTATCCCCGTGCGTACGGATTTTTCATTGGATAAACTAGCCAAATTGTATGTTTCTCAGATTGTGAGATTACACGGGGTACCTATTTCTATCGTGTCGGATAGAGATCCGAGATTTACCTCACGATTTTGGAAGAAATTGCAAGAAGCTTTGGGTACCAAGCTGCATTTTAGCACTGCTTTTCACCCCCAAACCGATGGTCAATCCGAGCGGATAATTCAGATACTTGAGGATATGTTGAGATGTTGCATCCTTGAGTTCAGTAGTTCATGGGAACGGTATTTACCTTTGATTGAATTCGCTTACAACAATAGTTTTCAATCAAGTATTAAGATGGCACCTTACGAGGCTTTGTACGGTCGTAAATGCCGTACACCATTGTTTTGGACCGAGCTCGGTGAAAGTAAAATTTTCGGAGTTGATTTGATTAAGGATGCCGAACAGAAAGTAAAAGTAATCCGTGAAAGTCTGAAAGCAGCCACAGATCGTCAGAAGTCGTACGCGGATTTGAAACGAAAAGACATCGAGTATCAGGTGGGAGACAAAGTGTTCCTTAAGGTTTCACCTTGGAAAAAGATACTCAGATTTGGCCGTAAGGGCAAATTGAGTCCGAGATTCATTGGGCCGTACGAAATCTCCGGACGAGTTGGTCCAGTTGCGTATAGATTGATTTTGCCCCCTGAACTTGAAAAGATTCACAATGTTTTCCATGTCTCGATGCTTCGACGATATAGATCCGACCCGTCGCATGTAATCGCTCCATCTGAGATCGAGATTCAACCTAACTTGAGTTATGAAGAACAACCGGTTCGCATTTTGATGCGTGAAGTAAAAGAGTTGCGAAATAAGAAAATCCCATTAGTGAAGGTGTTGTGGCATAAACACGGAATAGAAGAAGCCACTTGGGAACTTGAGAACTCTATGAAGGACCGATATCCAAAATTATTCACCGGTAAGATTTTCGGGGACGAAAATTTCTTAAGTAAGGGAGAGTTGTGACAGCCCTAAATTGACCCTAGTCGGGAAGTGGTTTCGGGACCACTAAGCCGAGTCACCGAAGTATTTGGATGTGATAATTATTGTCTAGAATATGTGAATATGAATGTGTGAAAGTTTTAAACTTCGATTTAGTCGATTGCATGTGAACCTAATTAATAGGACTTATGTGTGACACTTTTGAAATGCGATAGGTTAATTTATAAGGACCTATTTAAGCATGTAGTGAAAATATTGGCTTTGCATGTCAAATACTCCTTTTGTGTGCATAGTGGCCGGCCATGATGGAGCATATGTTAGACTATGTGGTAAATTTCCATGAAGTGGTCATTATTTTAAGTAAAAGAAAAGAAATAATAAAAGAAATACTAAGGATACTAAAAGAAAAAAAAAAGAAAGAGGGAGGTTATCACCTTGTTCTTCTTGGCCGATTGTAGAGAGGAAGATAGGAGGGTAGCATTCGGTCACTTGAAGCTTGAGAAGGTTAGTAAAATTTTGTTAGTTTTGAAATTTTAAGCTTAGTTTAAGTCATTTAGCTAGCTCCATATTAGCCCATTTGAAAACTTGGAATTTTTGATGGATGGATGGAGCATTCGGCTATGGTTATTAAAGAAGGAATTTGATTATTTCCTTTAAGTTTTGATGAAGAATGTGTTGAGTAAATTAGGGGTTTGAACACTTAAGGATTCGGCATTGTTCATGATTTTTTTTTAGAAGGTGAGTTTGAATGATATGAGTAATGTCATGTATGGGTTTCGGCTTTGATAAGTAAAATGTAAGGGTAATTGAAATGAATAATTGGAGGCTTAATCATCAAGAGATTCGGCTATGGACTATAAGTGTTAGCTAATTCGGCACAAGAGTATAAATGTTAATTACTTTATAATTGAAGCCTTGAAGAATAGGTTGTGGATCATTAAAGTGTTGAAGGTTAAATCTTTAAGCTTGGTTAATTTGGACATTCGGCTATTCTCATGACACTAGATACAAGGGTGTGAAAGGTTATCTATATATATATATATAAGTTTAATTTATTCATGGTAACTTGGCATGTGGATTGGATATATGTTAGTTAATATATGCATTTGGAGGTGATGTGTTAAATAATTAGGTATACGGGTTGGTTTCATTATTGAGTATAAGGGCTAAGTGTTTTAAATTGCCTTTGATGTATACATGTTTATATTGAAATATTAAGGCTATGTTAGCCAATTGAGGGTTTCGGCCAAGATATTCAAATAGATTGGTGTGAATGTTTGAGTGATGAATTTGACTCTTGTGTCGAGTTGGGATGATATGTGTATTTATATAAAACTAAATGATGCTAAATAAATTCGATTATGCATGGTATTGAGCTAGTATCATGTTCGTTGGTACATGAGTAGAGCATATGTTTGATGTTTAATATCTAGTTAATAACATCTTTTGTACTTAGTTGTATGGTATACATGTATTAAATCGAATCGCTAATTTGATAAGTTATTTAATAAAATCTACTTGTTGAATCAAGCTCAAGAGCCAAGGGGGTCAAAATCTGATAAAGGAAAGGAAAAAGTGATCGAGTAGTCTATCCACAACTATTCAAAGTATCCGAGGTAAGTCTTCGAGGAATGACCCTACTTGAATTATATTGAAATGATTAGTCATACTATGACGGATAGTCGAATGTGCATAGAGACTAAGTTATAAAGCCAATCGAAATCATGCTCTTTGTGAGTGGCTATTGAGCCGAAATTTGAAAGGTTTAATAAATGATTTGTGTTTGAGCCTTAGTAACGAAAATAAGATATGGATGTGTTAAGATTATAGATATATGTGTGCATGAGCATTTGATATATCCGGGCTAAGACCCGAAGGCATTTGTGCAAGTTGATATATCCGGGCTAAGACCCGAAGGCATTTGTGCGAGTTGATAAATCCGGGCTAAGACCCGAAGGCATTTGTGCGAGTTGATATATCCGGGCTAAAACCCGAAGGCATTTGTGCGAGTTGATAAATCCGGGCTAAGACCCGAAGGCCATTATGCAAGTTGATATATCCGGGCTAAGACCCGAAGGCATTCGTGCGAGTTGCTATACCCGGGTTAAGACCCGAAGGCAATTGTGCTTGCGGTTATATCCGGCTAAATTTCGAAGAGACTTGGGTTTGAATGTGAGCGTTTTGTGCTGTAACTAATTTAATTAATACGCTCGACTAACCCGAACGATAAGGTATGTTTGCATGTGCTTCGGAAAAGTCGATTCGTTTTAAATAGTATTCGTGCAATCGGCTAACGAACTTTCGGCTTTTAGATAGGTTGATACCTTGTGTGTATATATGTTGATGGAGTGTGAAGTAAGTATGATTATGAGAATGTGTATCAATAAAGTGATTCAGTTAGCTATGTGAATGTAATACTTTAATCAAAGCCGATTTCATTACTTGAAACTTACTAAGCTTAAATTGCTTACCCGGTTGCTTTGGCTCTCTGTTTTATAGATTTTGTTCGTTAGCTATCGGATTCGGGATCAACGAAGTCGAAGTCATCCACACTATCAAAGCTCTTTTGGTACTCTTTTTGTTGAACTCTGGATATGGCATGTATAGGACTACCCCTTGTTGTTTTAAGTACTTTTTGTGATGTATGTGTGTACAGCCATGCGAAAATGGCTTGTAGAAGTGGAGTATGGCATTAGACCATTTGTGTTTATGTATGTTTATATGGTTTCATGATGTGACTATGGTTTGGAATGGAAGTGTTGGGCAATTGATCAGCCATTGGAATGGCTAAATATGATCATATGTGGACCCATGTATGACGAATCCCTAGTTGGTCCATGGTAACCACGGAACAGGTAAAGTTTACCTTGAAAACAGATGCTGACAGCAGCAGTGGTGTGGATTTGAAAAATCACAAAAATTTGTAGGAATGGAGTTAAATAGTGAATAAATTGTGTAATCGAACCTTGATGAATCTATTTTCATATGAAAGTAACAAAAAATCATATGGACAGTATATTAAGAGATATTAAAGTTCTCGTGAAACAAGGCCAGAACGGTTTCTGGATCTCCTGTTTCGAATTTGATAATTCACCATAAATTATCCAGAGATAATTAGAAGTCATGCCTTATATTTGTGGATTCCCCTTTGAGTCTAGTTTCATTAGAAACAAACGGTATCAGTATTGGAGCCCTGTACAAGGAGATATCCAAGTCGTAATGCGCAAAGGTCAGGGTAGTCGATCCCTGTAACATGGGAGACTTTGACTAATAAACTGTACTAATTGGCCCGACCAAAATTCTAAAAAAATTATGTAGATGGGAATATGAGTCTAGTTTCAGGGAAAAATCACGAAACAAATTTTCGAGTTGTGAAACTCAAGATATGATTTTTAAAGCGACTATTACGCAAATTGGCAGTGTCTGGAAAATTTTTAAAAGTCTGTTAACACCTCGTGTTCGACTCCGGTGACGGTCTCGGGTTCGGGGTGTTACAAACACACCCTTATAGGCTGCCAAATGCCAAGAGTCAACAACAACAGAAAAAAAATGAACAAGAAAAAGGGACATAAACAAATATCTCCATCTGAATGAATATACCATTACTCTTTTCTAGAAATACGGGAAAGGCAATATATACATGTTAAACTACATTTGCAATTCGGATTTAATCTTTTTACTTTAAACAAGAACATTTTGGTTATATTTAATTTTCGATATGTTTCATTTAAAACTATTTTAATCTTTTAATATATTTTAAAACTATTTTTATTTCTGATATGTTTAATTTATGTTATATTTAATGTTGGTCTTTAAATAATGTTTTATATTACTTATATTGTTTGATTAAAAATTATAATCAACACTACGAACATATTTTATTTCAAAAAGAAAATTTATCTACAATTGTTAATCAAGTGTATTTAATTTAGTATATTTTTAAACTAAATTTTTAAAATTAATAATAAAAATACCAAAACTGCATGTGAACTCATTACTTTTAATAGGAGAGCTGAACTTCTTATATTCAAATATAAAAATTATCTCAACAAATGAAATAAAAAAAATGTAAAATGCTTCAAACTAATCATGTTATGGTAAGAATGTAATGTATATGGAATTTTAGATTTTATTTAAATAAAAATAATAATTGAATATTTTAAAATACATAAATTTTAATATATTTAACACACTATATACCTATAATCAAATTGAGTTAATACAAAATAAAAGAAAATAAGACCTTATTTAAGTACTTTTATAATTTAAGTGAAATGTTATGTTAAGGAAGTTGAACCCTTTTTTATTTAACTATTCAATACGTACCTTATAAAAAAATTAATATATGCAATTATTTCTTTTTCTTTTCCCACAAAAATTATTAAATTTATATTATTTTTTTCCTTTTACTAATTTTAACTATTCAAACAAAATAATATATCTTTTTCTATTAACAATTATTAATTCAAAAACAACATTAGTTAATTACAATGTGAGGATGAATGCAAGCTTTTTAAAAGGTAAATTAAAGACTGAATTTAAAAAAAATCATATAATATATGTATATTTTTGTAAAACTGAAAATTATGTAATTTGGGTGTGGATTTATTAAATATTAAAATTTTTATAAAATAATTCTTAAACATTAGTAATCAATTAATCAAATCCACAAAAACACATTCTTTTCTTTCCTTTTCTTTTTCTTTTTTGGGTGATTGATAAAGAAATGAATTTCAAGTTTTTTACTTGCAAAGATTCTTAATATGTATTGTTCATTTTTCTTTGACACTATGTTATTACTTACTTTTCTCCTTTGGCTTGCTTGATTGCTTCCTCCACCTACAATTAAGTGCCTTGTATTCACTGAATCACTATAAGTTCTTTGGCAATTAAATTCTTTGATTTTGTTTTACTATTATTGAAATTAGTATTGAAGAAATGTGACCCTTTTACTATGATTTGAAGATATGTAACACTTTAATATCTTGGAGTAATGGCTCGTCTGCCTTTAATAGTACAAAGTGAAAGGTATAAAAGAATTGGTCTTGCATTGACAATATGGTTGCAAATGTGTACAGTTGCGAGTTTGTTCTTAGTTACATTAAGCGTCATCCATAGCCTACATACTTATAGACCAATGATGAGATATATATTTTAGATTTTTATGCAAAACGAGATTATGTGAAAAAACTTGTACATGCTAGTGACAAGACTTGTATTGAACAAGTTAGGATGAATAGAGTTACTTTTTTTAAACTATGTGAGATATTACAAACTTTAGGAGGATTGAAGTCGTTAAGGAACATGTTTGTTGATGGGCAAGTGGCAATGTTCTTACATATCATTTCTCATCACTTTAAAAATCGAGTTATCAAGCATCACTTTAATAGGTCTAGGGAAACCTTTAGTAGATCATTTCACAATGTTTTAAATGCTGACACATGGTTACAAGATGTGTTATTTAAAAAGGTAGAGCCAATTATAGCTAATTCTACAGACCTAAAGTGGAAATGATTCAAGGTATTGGATTAAGTTCCATATATAGCTCGTACATAATTTAGTTGATTTAGATTTAGATTTAAATATAATATCCTAACCCGAGGTTTTGTACATGTGATGTAGAATTGCTTAGGTGCTTTAGATGGAACCCACATTAAGATTAGGGTTCCAATAGTTGATAAGCCTAGATATTGAATGCGAAAAGGTGACATAGCAACAAAAGTATTAGGTATTTGTACACCTGATATGCATTTTCTTTATATTCTTCCTGTTGGGAAGGTTTTGCTGTTGATGGATGGGTTCTTTAAAATGCCATTAGTAGGAGACATGGCCTAAAGGTTTCTCATGGTAAAGTGCAAAATTGGAGGAATTTAAATTAATTTTTAAGATCATACTTTTTGGGAAAATTATCATGTAGTTTTTTTATAGGTTATTATTATCTAGTTGATGCTAGATACACAAATTTTGGAGGATTTCTTGGGCCTTTTAGAGAACAAAGATATCATTTGAATGAGTGGCTTCATGGTTACCAGCCAAGTACTCTTGAAGAATTTTTCAATATGAAACATGCTTCAGTGTGTAATGTTATTGAAAGATGCTTTGGGTTATTAAAACTTAAATGAGGAATACTTAGGAGTCCATCATTTTATCCTGTGAGGGTGCACAATAGAATCATTATTACATGTTGTTTACTCCGTAATTTCATTCGAACCTATATGAGTCTTGATCCTATTGAAATGAAGTTGGGAGAAGGATTACCTAGTAATGTGATAGATGACGATGAACCGAATATTGTAAATATTCATCCATCGGATGCATGGGCTACTTGGAAGATGAAACTAGCCAATCAAATATTCGATGAATGGCAAGAATCTAAAAATTAGTTAGGTTTAGGGTAAAAATAGTAAATATTAATTTGTTTATGTTATTTCATGTATCTAGTTTATGAAACTTTGGTCGTGTTTGAATTATTTTTCTGTATTGTACTACACTTGTTGAATTATAATTTATTTTCTTTTGATTCATCATGTGTTATAATTTTATAAAGTGTCGACCTTTTGAATCATAATATTGAACTGAATTTTAATTTGTGTTTTTTCTTAAGATAGTTATGTCAGGTTTTTCACAATCAAGTGTTTCTTCTCAAAGTTCTCGAGGAACCAAAAGGAAATGGGTTCTAGAAGAAGATATGTCGTTGGTTGCCTATATGGTCGACTTGCACAATGTTGGAACCTTTAATGCAGATACGAGATTCAAAGCCGGTTATTTAAATGAATTGGAAAAAATGTTAGAAAACTTTTTACCCTATGCTATGTTGAAGGCTAAACCTAATCTTGAATCGAGGATTAGGATATTAAAAAGGGATTGGGCAATCGTTTATGATATGCTTAAGGGAAAAAACAATAGCGGCTTTGGTTGGGACGAGCATAGGTAGCTTGTTGTTGCTGAAGATGCTGTGTGGAACTCATTTATAAATGTAAGATTTATTTCAAGTCTTTATTATCTTATTTTGGCCAAACTTATATCTAATATGGATTCTTCTTTTTTTATAGAGTCATAAAGAAGCTGGTCAATTCAGATATCGTAGTTTCCCATATTATGACCAACTTATTGCCATCTACGCAAAAGATCGAGCTATTGGGAAAGATGCTCAAACAGTCATTGATATTATTGAAGAAATAGATGTTGAAGATGTAGCTACTACAAATACTCATGAAGAAAAACGATTTCTATAGATACGAAGCTGATGTTTCTTTGGATGACATGGATCTTTCAGCTACACAACCGCAACCACCTAAAAACCAAGGTGATTTCACATTTTCAAAGAAGAAAAAAAAAAGATTTCTAATGCGAGTGATCATATTTCTTTTACTTTATTTATTGATGCTGCCACTTTATTGGCAGAAAATATACGGACCGTTAGCCTTGAAACCAGTAGGAGCATTTCCTCCGAAGTGCTAATTCAACAAAAGTCAGAAATGGCCATTCAAGAAAGTGCTCTAAATTTATATCTAACCTTATGCGAAGTAGAAGGTTTAACTGAGGATGAGCGCTATCGTGCGTTGAGCAAAATTCCAGACCATCCAAAGTAAATGCTCATTTTCTTTAGTTTACCCTATTCTGTGCAATTGAAATGGGTTAAAAGATTTTTTGCTGACCATTAAAAATTATGGTTGTGTTGGTGATATTTTGGTAACTTTTTGTGTTTGTAATATTTGGATAGTATAATGACATGATAGAATGTTATTACAATGTTGTAACTTTTTTATGTTGTAAAATTTAACATATAGATTATGACATATAAGCTAATGAAATCATGTAACTTTTTGTTAATATATGAATATTATGTTTGGATGTGAAATATAATTCTCAAGCTATTTATTACTTCTAATATTTTATTTTTTTATTTTAGAATAATTAAATTATTTGTTTCACTAATAATATTTTAGCACATTAAATATGAATTGCAGTTTAAAAATAATAAAGTAGGTTATATATTATTTTTATAATATTATATATTATGAATTTTTAATTCATATTATAATAATTATATTAAAAATATTATTAAATTATATATTATTCTATTAAATTTTATTTAATAATAATTATGTTAAAATAAGATTAAATTATTTAATATTATTTTTATTAAAATAATTTAACAATAATCTTATTAAAATTTAAAAACAATAACAATAATCATTTACCTAAAAAATTTCTGCTAATGGTACTTTGGTCATTTAAGATTTTTTCCTTATACTATTACAACATCTATTCTATTTAACAAAACACAAGAATACTATCACAGTTCTATTTTTTTCCATTCAACCAAATAATTAAATTACTGTTTACAATTCTATTCTATTATAACTCTATTTAATTTTAGCCATATTTTATTACCGTGAACCAAATGTATTCTTAAATTTCTTTTTATGAAAAATACGTTTGAGTTTTGTAGTGAGTGTGGATAAAAATGAAACGTAAGTATGGTTAGGCAAAGGAGGCCTTCATCCCCGAAACTATCATTTACTTCTAAGCCTTTAAAGCAAATTTCTGATTTCGAATGTAATTTGCTTTGATAAAGGTAAAGTTATCAATGATTATACTTAATTTAAAAGCAATGGTCATTGGGAATGAAAACTAAAAGTCTAAAAGTTAGCTTCGACTGTTTTGACCTATCGATTATCATAATAAAGAAATAGTAGTGGTGTTTATAATGCTGCTGCCTAGGGGGAAGGGCCGAGGCCCACACACCTCCTTCCATTCATGCTCTACGCATTTATTTACACAATAAATTTAAATTCTTAAACGAATATATATTTTTATTTTAAAGTTGAGAAATTAATTATAATTAGATTATTAAGGGGTTGAAATTAATTATATAATAAAATTTTAAAATTTGATAATGATTTTAGTTGAAATGATAAAATTTAAATAATAAAAGTTTTCATATTTCCTTTATAAAAATAATAACTTTTCTATAACTGTACAACTGAAATAAATAAATGAATAGTTGAAATAAAATTTTTAAGTGAAGTTTTTAAAAATAAATAATTTCGTTACACATTGCTCATAAAACTAGCAATAGAGATTACATATAATCTATAAAGATTATATTTTAATATAAAAAAGAGTCATACTTGTCAGATAAGCGCGAATGAAATAAAACAACCCATTTTGATAAATAATCTGATTAACAACCTATTTTAGTATATAAATTTTTTTTAAACTTATTTTAATAAAAAACCCAATTCAGAATTTGACAAACACTTCATTCCTCACTGATTACTATGTTCAAAATTCAAACCCATAACTTATTTTAAACGTTAAGTGTTAATAATAATGGAGAGTGCCTTCTTCTAACGAATCTCATTTTGGACTTATCTTTTTTCTTTTTGAGTAATAAAGTTATTACTATGTAGTTTTAATGTTATAAATGGTGGGATGTAATGAATACTTGTTTGGATAATAAAATAGCATTGATGATAAGACGAGAATATGAGATAATTTGTTTCATCCTGTATTTAATAATTAAAATATATTAAATTGTTTTATAATATTTTTAAAAAAATTAAAGAATTTACAATAACATAACAAAAAACAATAATTGAAAATTTTAATTATAGTAATTTAAAAATATAATGTGTTACATTATTGTTAAAAATAGATATTTTATTTTAATAGAAAAAAGTTTAAAGGAAATTTTAAGTATAAACAATTTTTTTAAAAAAAAATTTGAATGACTTGTGAATAGAAATGGTTTCCAATTTAACAAAATTTATTCTAAATAAAGGGAAAAGGTTATACTTCTTTATAAATTAAATGATGCATTGGATATACATTAAGATGTGGAACTAAACAGTTATATTAGCATTATAATAGGTTATGTGTCACGATACGGGGGGATTTTACTTGTCATAATTCTACAACACCACATAGGATTATTTATTAATTTACTTTTTATGGTTTTGCTTCAATTTTTCCATTTCTACATGGATGAATTGCTCTATTCTCTCTCTCCAGACAACGAAATAAAGTCATTGGTAAATATACATACATTGTAATAGTGTCACAACAGGCCATTGACCACATTTGATGATAAACCCAACTGTTAGACACCATGAACTCCCAACTAGCTGCCAAGGTTCCAAGTAGTAACAATTCGGTAGATCTATAACAAATTGATGAGGTGGCAAGTGGAATCTACCTCCAACAAGTATAGCGGTAGGTAAAACCTTGGCTTCCCCTATCATAGTCTAACCCAAACATGGAGCTAAGGTGATGTCTCCTTGAAGAACACTAAATTCATACTTAGGATTTTTTGTGAGGAGACCCTTGCATCTCAACACCCTCCGCATCTCCTGTTACATGGTAGTACACCTGCACTCACCACCCACAACTAGCTTATCTGCAACTCTTTGGTGGTCAATGCTTTGTCTTATATTGCTCACAGCCATCACAATTTCCTTGGGAGTTGTAATAGCCCAATTTTTCAGTGGTGTCGAAAACAGTAGTTCGAGATCGCCAGATCCGATGAGTAAGTCATAAATTTTATTATTTAGTATTTATGAGTTAAATGTGGTTTTAGAAAGATTTTTGAATCAGTAATTCGTGTTTTATAAGATTTATTAGGTCAAGTAGTTTAGAAAATGAAGTATTGAGATGTAGATTATATAAACCGAGCCATAATTATTACTATAAATATTTACGGAGTGCCATTAAGGTAGTATTAAAGTTTCGTTAGAAAATTTTAACGTTTTGATAGTTAATTAATTAAAAAGGACTAAATTAAAAAAGTTGCAAAACTTGCCTAATTAAAAGAAATAGTGATTAAATGGCTTAAATGGTAAATAGGGAGGACTTAAAGAGTAAATTAGCCCAAAAGAGATGACTAAGGCGGCATAAGCAGAGAAATGAAAATAAAATAAGGTGAATTAGAGGCAAAATAGTCATTTGGTGAAATTAAGAAAAATAAAACAAATGGCTAAAATGATTTCTAGACATTTCATCTCTAAATTTTAGCCTAAAAACACCATTGAAGAGCTTTTAAGAAGCTGGTTTTCTATTTTTCTACATGTGAGTTTAATTCTTACCTTTTTCTTGAAATTTTTTTGTTTTTGAGACTTTTACAATTAGGTCTAATTAACTATTTCATTAGTTTTTAATTTTATTGGAAATTTTGAAAGTTACCATTGATAAACACTGAATATTTTTGATTAAATAACATGAATTTAGAGCTTTAATTTTTATTGTATGATGATTTTACATAGTTATTTTGATAGACATTGATTTTAGGACTATATTGTGAAAAGGTTAAATATTAGAGTTTGGTATTAAATTTATTTTTATCAAGGGTTATATGATATCTTAGAATATTTAGATAAATTATCAATTGAGAAAAATTAGTTCATTTGATAGACTAATTAGTTAAGGGACTAAATTGTAAAAGTTGTAAAAGTTGAGGTAATTGTGTAAATTCAAAAAATTGAGGGGTACTAATTCTGAAGTGAATTGGGACTGAAATATATGCTAATGAATGAGTAATTTTATATTTTAGATCAAGAGCCCATAGATACTCGTGAAAAAGGAAATTTAGCAAAATAGTCCCTAAACTCCTACAAATATTACAATTTAACCTAGGTAAGTTCGTATGGTTAAACTTTAATATTCATATTAAATTGATGAATGGTATTATGTATTTATTTTATTGTTGAAAATTAAATATTGTTGGAGTTATTCTTTTGAATTGAATATCCGGGTTAAATGAAACGCCGGATTTGAGTACAAGCATTGTGTGACGTAAGACGATAATGGAGGAATTGATGGAAAATTACCCAAGTAAACCGAGGTTCAGCATTTGTTGCAAAATTTTGTGTTTACTTTCCATTTAGCTCTCACGAGCTTCTGTTTAACTCATGTGAGTTTATATTCAGCTCTTTTGAGCTTCTGTTTAACCCTTATAGGTTTCCGTTCAGCTCTCATGAGCTTCTGTTCAACCCTTATAGGTTTCTATTTAGCACTTATGTGCTTCTGTTTTGCTTTCGGGCTTTTGAAAATGATGTACTCTTATCTGTAAGCCGTTCTCCGATTTGGTAAAATGTGGTAAGTAACTTATGAAATTAATATTGGAAGATTTAATGTTTATTATAGGTATTGATCTGAATTAAATGTATTCATCAAATGAAATTGTGTTTGGCAGGGAGTTTATATTGAATGATTTTATTTAATTGATGTGTTATAGTAAGTTCGGTAAGATTTATGTTTAACCTATCGAACTTACTAAGCTTCATTAAGCTTACTCGAGTTGTTTAATGTCTCTGTAGATTTTCAAGGGGTTAGAAGATCAGATCAGCACATCAAGTCACACTATTCAGCCTATTCTAGTAGTTTTGTACGTTAAATACAGTTTATATGGAATGTATAGGGTCTGTGTGGATTTAATCAAAGTTTGTCTTGTGTAAATGACAATAATTATAATTTTTCTTATATATATATATTGGGTTGGAAATGAGACATATTGATGATGTTGGTGTGAATGATGTATGTGTTTGTGTATATTTCAATTATGGTGAACTTAGTTAGAATTGTTAGATGGATTAAATAGGTAAGTTTGGGTATTTTGGTATATGTGATTATACCCTATGCTTAAAACATAATTTTGGTTTGCTATGATTGCTTTGTTGTGGTTCATTGATGTGTTAAAATGTTGTATTTAGGTTAATACCACAATGGGTGAGAAATGTGGCCTTAAAATGGCCTATTTTCATCCACATGGGCAGAGACACGGGCATGTGTCTTAGTCATGTGTCACATGGGCATGTGTCTCAGTCGTGTGTCACACGGCCTAGCACATGGGTTTGTATTCTGGTCGTGTGTCTCCTGCATCCTTAAAAATTAAGAAACAGAATGCCCAGATATTTTCACACGGCCTAGCACATAAGCTTGTGGCTTTGCCATTTGACCCTTGGACCTTAATTTTACAAGTCAGTATGCTCACACGGCCTAGCACACGGGCGTGTGGCTTGGCTATGTGATCCAAGTTAAGGAGTTACACGAGTACGGACACAGGCTAGGACATGGCCGTGTGCCTTTATTTTGAATGCCCACACAGATCGAGACACGGGCATGTCTCTTGACCGTGTGAGCCACACGGGAGTGTGTCCCTTATACCTAGGAAAAATTTTAAAGTTTCATGAAAAATTCTCTAAGTTTTCGGTTTAGTCCCGATTTGTTTCTAATGTATGTTTTGGGCCTCGAGGGCTCATACAAGGGACAATATGAATGATTTATGATTAGTTTCTAATATGTATGTTAAATGATATGAAATGTTCGTATTTACTCTAAAAAGTTTGATAATGCTCTATAACCTTATTTCGGCGACGGATAAGGGTTAGGGGTGTTACAAATTAAGATGTGGAACTAAACAGTTATATTAGCATTATAATAGGTTATGTGTCAAAATACGAGGGGTTTTTTCTTGTCATAATTCTACAACACCACACAGGATTATTTATTAATTTACTTTTTGTGGTTTGGCTTCAATTTCCCCATCTCTACATAGATGAATTGCATTATTCTCTTTCTCCGAACAACGAAATAAAGTCATTGGTGATTTTCTTTTTCTTGAAGCATGTACATACACTGGAATAGTGTCACATCAGGCCATTGACCATATTTGATGATAAACCCAATTGTTAGACACCATGAGCTCCCAACTAGCTACCAAGGTTCCAAGTAGTAAGAATTTGGTAGATCTATAACAAATTGATGAGGTGGCAAGTGGAACCTACCTCCAGTAAGTAGAGCGGTAGGTAGAACCCTGGCCTCCCTTGTCATAGTCTAGCCCAAACACGGATCTAAGGTGATGTCTCCTTCAAGAACACTAAATTCATACTTAGGATTTTTTATGAGGAGACCCTTGCATCTCAACACCCTCTGCATCTCTTGCTACATGGTAGTACACCTACACTCACCACTCACAACTGGCGCATCTGTAGCTCTTTGGTGGTCAATGCTTTATCTCATATTACTCACAGCCATCACAATTTCCTTGAGAATTGTCGTCACCACCTTATTATCAACGTTGGAAGACCTATCTCCGCCCCTTTGTAACAAAACCGTACCAACTCTTCCTCCTCTTCTTCCAAGTCTAGCCATGATTAACTTATCGGAAATGCAAAAGCGATGAAGAATAAATAAATCTCTAATTGCAACCACTAGAAAAGAATTCCAAGCACCAGAAAAATAAGAACTTCAAAATGAAAAAATAGTTTTAAGGAATAAAAAACCCTGAATTATTTATTTTTTTAATGTTCTTTCATAAACGCACCATTTTAGGTCTAGAAGCCATGATCAGTAGCATTTTTCCACTTGCACAGTGACAAATACTCCTCACAATAACATTTTTCCCTATAACTTCCCATTAATGTTAGTTATTCTAGAAGGAATTTGGTGCTTCTTCATCTTCTCTGGTGAGGCAAACCTTCTCCCATCAACGAAATTTAGATTATGTTTCATGGAAGGCCACTTTATAACCTCCCATTCGACTCAGAGGGGTGTTATTATTAGACCCTTTCACCCTTTGGATACATATAAACACCAGACTCATTATCGACCTCTGCATTGACTCCAACTAAAGTAATGTCTTGGTAGGCCGATTACCTTCAACACATTTTGGTAAGATAATTCATTCCCCTCAGAAGAAGTCATCCACTCGTTTTTTAGGTATGAACACTCTCCAAGTGTGAACACACTCCTGATATGATAAGGAGTTCATTTAGGTAGAATAACCTCATACTGATAAGGTTTCATGATATACGCTTATGAATATACTTTACACATTTTGTAACACCTTATACCAGATCTGATTTGTTGAGATATAGAATGCCACAACAAAAAGTTTTAAAATAGGCGCAATCCATACTAAATATGTTTCTTATTTATTTATTTTCTTATCCAAGTCAAAAGATTTTAAAGGAAACGTTATTAAATACTATAGGTTCTCAAAAGCAATATAAGACATTAAAACTTAAATATTTGTTAAAAAAACTTAATCATGGCATAGAGTACCATTCGCCATATTTTCAAGAGTGCCCTTCTGTATACATAATATTGCTCTTTAAATTGCCACATGGGTGCATTCCTATCTTGGTCCCTCCCAGTGTACTAGTTCAATTCCAAGAACCTGCATTACAAATAGACATCTGTAAGTTAAACAGAACTTAGTGAGTCTAAACCAATATTACCTTTAAACGATGTTGTTGAATTCCTCGACTAAAAGATTTTGGAATTTCTTTTAGACTTTGTCGGATACTTTTTTCAGATGCATATTCTGCTCGATTGGTAGATGACAAAATTTACACCTAATTATGGATTCTATTTCACAATCTCTTTGAAGATAGAAGTTGGATACATTCCTTATAATGATATACATACAGATACTACTCTTGGCGGATTCTTATACTAACTCTAGTGGCTGCCAGCCACACCATATATTTAAGTTAATCCAAATAACATAAGTTAATCCAAATAACATACTTATTCCGATGAATACAATGTTTTATATCATCCAATAGAGTCTCAGATGACTTTGATACATAACGTGAGAATTCCTAGGTTCGGCGGAGATTTACACCACCCATAATTACAGATATGCCAAACTCTTTGTCCAAATGGGCTACTATAGTAGATTCACTATCGAGAACTCTTTTAGAAAGTTTAACAGCCCACCTGACGTAGTTCATACTGATATGAAGTTGGCATATAATTGAGTAAGTCAAGGTAGAAAAAGGATGAATTATCCGTTAAATGTTTGGATGGCGTATTGCGTGAATTTGACAGTACGCCTTTTTGGGGGGACACCTTGTTGAAACTTTCCATTTGACGAACTCTAAGGTTTGGCAGAATCTTTTATGAGACAATCTGCCAACCCTAAATGCTCTGAGTGAACTGGCTAGTTCAGTGAATATCGTTAGAGTTTAGTTGAGACCTAGTTGGAATTAAACTAAAATATTGTAGACGACAGCTTGATATGTTTAGGTAGTTGAATGACTTGTTTAGTTGGTTGCTTAAGTGTACAAGCAATGTTTTACCACTCTGATTAGTGGCAGTAGTTGCGTTTGGTAAAAGATTAGACTTCAAATTTTGTTAGACAAGTTTAGTCTCAATTTTCAAGGGTGACAATGGGATGTCTGACATTCTCACTAAGCTTAATTTTCGATGTTTGTGCTATAAAATGGTGCCTATAACCAAAATGTCTCACCTTTGTTTTCTCTCTGTGTTCTTCCCTACATCTTTAAGAATTTTTAAGTTATCATAGTTAGAGAGACGAGGAAGGTTTCCAAATGCTTGTCAAAACGTCATTGATAAGTACTAGCTAATTGGTAATTTTCTAGGAAACTCTTAAGTTGATGATGAGGAGATTAAAGTATTTGCATTAGTGCATGCATGATCAAATTTTAATAAATAAATAGTTTGATAGTTATGATTGTTTCTTATTTAGCTCAAGAAGCTAGTGAAGATTCGTGCGATCGAGGTAAAGGACCAGTATAGTAGATTATGTCCTGAAGTTTTTGGTAAGTTCCTTCTTACTTCTTTGAGGTACGAAAATTCTATAATTTGTGAGTTGTGTAAGTTAAGTTATTTTAATCGAAGATGGGTCGATATGTTGGGAATCGACGTGTTAGTAATAAAGCAATGTTGTATGTATGAGCATGGGCATGATCGAGGTAAAAATAACTACCTTATATGTGAGCCCAGTACCTGATTATCTGTGACATGTGAAAATATGGAAAAAAGCTTTATTTATGATGCCTCTGTCGAAGTCAACAAAAAGATATCTCTAGGCCCAAGCAAATTCCCACATTGCCTTTACATCCAGAGTTCGTTTAAATCACCTTTCTAGTGTTTATGCTTTGCCTGGATCATTTGTCTAGCCATTTCATACCATGTAATTTAATTATCTACAGTATTTAGAAAGGAGTGTGTGAGTTCTTGCGAACTCAGTGAATTTACAGGAAAGAATAACCACATAGCACGCACAAAACATAAGTTAAACAAAAGCTTTGGAAAAGTCATTGAACTGTGAATTGAGAAAGAATAACCACATAGCACACAGAAAACATAAGTTAAACAAAAGCTTTGGAAAAGTCATTGAACTGTGAATTGGGTTTGCCATACTTACACGAAGTCTAGTTCACAATTACTCACTATCAGTTAGCTTAAAATAGCAAATCATAATATTTTAGAAAACACAATATTATTAACATATACTTTACTGTTGGATAAATGGATCTCCTTATTACCCTCACTTTGATTCAAAGAGTTTAACATGTCCCATAAGTGTAGCTTAAAGCTAAACACTCTCCAACAGACCAACATATCCCATTGAATAGAGCTCAGCTCGACATTCCCTTATCTCACCAACCTGTCCTAAGGCCTTTCACCCAAATCACAAAACATAAAGGTGAGTACTAACATTCTTATAGGATGCCATTATATCCAACGGTTTCAGAAGATTATAGTGTCAAAACATATAATTAAAACATAGAGCTCGCAAATCATGAGGAGCTCGCAGAGCACTATTTGAGCCGCAATATAGAGCTTTCATATCACTGTTCATAAAAACACATATATAATCACAAAAAAGTTTAGAAAATACTTACTCCTGGTTCATATTATGGTTCGCACATACATGTGGCAATCCTTAAACACTCACCAATTTGCTGAAAGTTCTAAATAAGCTTCGCTTTTTCCTTATTTTTGCTTATAGACAGTTCTATCAGTTTCGTAATTTCACAAACACACACAAGTCACTAACAGTCAAAGCACATTGAAACTCATACAAAAACACAAGTGTACCTAGGTTCGCACATACTAGTCTTTTGACAAACTTAATCCCTTTTATTACGAACCTTCCTAAGAGTTTTAAAGAAACAGAGTCTCACCTTAAGTTCTAAGAGCTAAGTTTGGGTTCTTGTTTTCTTAGAAAATTGAAAATAGGATAATCGACGAAGGAATTTTTGAGAATTTTATCGTTCAAAAGAATATGAATTTTTTATGGAAATGGCTTAATTTATAGGCACTAAGTGTTTTGATGTTCTTAGGATACCCTAGTCGCGGTAGAAGTAGGAAAAAGTTACGTGCATGAATAGTGTTACGAAGTGGAAAGTAAGCTGACTTCTTAATTTTGGTATAATTACCCTTTGTCTACTTCTACTTTTGACTCTCAGCTTAAAACAGTGATTACAACTTGCCAGGCCCACTGGCGACCGCAACTTCGACAAGCCCACTAGCAATAATAGTTCGCTAAATCCACTGGTGACCCTTATTCACCAGGCCTTTTGAGGAACCCTAGCTCGCTAAGCCTCAAACTCTTAGGTCCTATTCTGAGATGTTACATTTCTTTTGTGTCCTCGTTCTTCACATTAGATGAAGAGAACAAACAAACCTCTTTTATATGTCTATATCTACCACAATGGAAACAAGATGTTTGGTAGAGATTCGTACTCTACTCTTTTGGATCTTATCTGCAATCTGGTTAAAAACCAAGGGATTATTCAAGTCAATACAGACAACCATTTGAGCAATGTGACCTCTTGCTCCACTAGCCATATTATAGTCAAATTTAATCACCTTTCGTATTATATCTCCAATCAAGCTTAGGTAACTCTTTCTATACATGGTCAAAAATAAATCGGCTACTCTATGCCATAACATTACCCGAATATAGTTGGGTGGCAGTGGCGGAAGTTGTCCATAGTTGTACCATTGATACTTTCCAAGCGCTACCTAAGGCCTCTTAGCTAGAACCTTTATATAACCTTCCCTTAATTTGAATGTGACCATGTAGTAATCATTCTCCAAATACATTAACTAGAATGTCTTTGTTGGTTAACATAAGGAAAATGTTTTATTCAATACAACATTAAACCCAATCCTTCGACCTAATAGTTTAAGGGTAACTGTTAGGCACAAAGCCCGATCAAAGCCACCAGCACAAGGCTTGCTAGGCTCAAGGCCTGAATATCACAAACATAAAACCATTCCACAACATTTCATATATCGAATCATATAATATTCCATGTAACACATACACACTTTCAGAGATTTTGATATCATTCAAATACAACTCAATCACATTAATTCATTGATAATTCTCATTCGGCTAACATACTAATACATTATAAAATTTGAATCATCATAGTAAATCATTCTATGTTCAAAATAAACCATGTTTAATTACTTAAAGACTTACCTCAGATATCGACGGACGTTACGAATCGGCTATTCGACTATCTTTGTTTTTTCCCGATCCAAGTCCGATTTCTTTTGTTCCTGATCTATATAATTTCAAATTAACCTCATTTAAATACAATTTCATTCAATTTAATCCAACAACACATAAATGGGCAAATTACCATTTTACCCTTGATATTTCATACTTTTACAATTTAGTCCAAATTGCACAAAACACAAAATACACCAAATCTCACAACAACATAGTTGAGCTGAATTTTCAACATACTCATACTAGTCGATATATTTCATTTTTTTTCATTTTAGTCCTTCAATTTATTATTTTTACAATTTAGTCCTATTAACTCAAAATCATCAAAAACTTCAATACAAAACTTGTTAATCTAAAACACATTTTTGATATTTCATCATCAAACATCACAAAACACAAATATTCATCAATAGCATAACACAAAATATTCACTAAAATAAAAAAATTCAAGCATGGGTCGGGTAGTATTCGAACCAACGATATCAAAAACGTAAAAATTATCAAAAACCGAAGTAAAAACATACCTTGATTTAGCTTGAGAAGTAGCCGAATCCCTAACTCTTTTCTTTTCTTTTTATTTTACTAGTTTCGGTCATGCAAAGATAAAAGAACCATGGCTTTTAATTTTTTTTTATGTTTTGTAATATAATAGCCTTTTAATTCAATTACAAATTTAACCTTTATTAACTAATATAAAACCATCATATTACATGGTCACTAACGTCCATCTAATTAAACATGGTCAAATTACCACTTAAATACTTCAACTTACAAAGCCATCAACAATTTGGCCCTTATGTTTTTAACTATCAAGTTTTCATTTTACGCGATTAAGCCCTTTTATTTAATTAAGCACACAAACAATCAAATTTTTATACGAAACTTTCACACATGCTAATTCACATATAATAAGCATGAGAAAAATATTTAAATATTTTTCTGACTCGGATTCGTGGTCCCAAAACTACCGTTCCGATTAGGGTCTAAGTCGGACTGTTACAATATTCCTCTTTAGCATCAACCATCATCCCCCTCTTATCAAGTGGGTCCTCATAAAGCAAATAAACTTTGTTAGAAGTCTTAGCACTAATCCTAGGAATTGATAGATCACCAAGGTTGTTGTGTTCCTCGATTGAAATCACCATCTCTTGGTTGTGATTAAAATTTTTAATTCCTCTTGCTCAATTTTTTATTACAAAATAATTAGAATATAATAAATCTTAGATTTTTTTAGTTACTATTAAATTAAAGAGTTAATTGCACCAAACACCCCTAAATTATAACCCTCATCTTAAGTTGGTTCCAAGCTTTAAAATGTTCTAATTACATCCTTAAACTATAGATGTCATATCAATTAAAACCTTCCATGATTGAAATTGTTGATTTAACTATTGAATGACACGTAAAATCTTATATGACATAATTTAAAATAAAAATTTTTAAAAAAAGTAAAATGTTATTGCATAAATTTTAAAATTAAAAACTAAAAATAAAGTAAAATTGAACAAAATAAAGAGTACATGATAGTTTCTATAAAAACTTCGAAAACCTCAAAACCAAGATGTGTACAACATTCATTTTTACAATATTCATTTTTGTTTTAATTTTTTTCATTTTAAATTATGTTGCATAAGATCTGACGTATCATTTAACAATTAAATTAACGATTTTAGTAGCGAAAGGATCTTATTGATATAACTTCAACAATTTGAAGATGTAATTAGAATATTTTAAAGTTTGAAGACTAATCTTGAACTAAGGTGTCATATTTTAAGGATGTTTGGTGCAATTAACTCTAAATTAAATTATAGTTAAGTTCTATTTTAATTCAATTAAATGTAAAGATTTTAAACTTATTTTAATTCAATTATATATATTATTTTTAAATAAATTTGTTAAATCATTTTTAATTAAATTAGTTAATTACCATTATTTAAAACCTTTAATGATACGAAAATTTGTTAAGAAAGAAAGAAGGAAAGAAATAAGAATAAAAAAAAAGTATATAATTATATTCCACAGGATTTTATTAAAAAGAAACATTTATCTCGTACGTTAATAGGGGAGATTTTTAACTCGTGAAATTTTAAAAAAAAATTCATGTATCTCATTTTATTTTTAAAAAATTTTTATTGTCAAACTCACCACTCCGTTGTTAAATGTGACTATACATTTTCACATATTTTCTACTTCCATTTTAGTTTTTCTTTTTTCATTCACTTTTTTCTTTCGTATCTTTTTCCTCATCTTCTTCCTTACTTGACCTAGTTGTTGCTGAACTCTTTGTGTCGCCATTAGTGGTCTTCTTCAACCACTTCAATCCTTGCCAAATCCTAACCTAAACCAAATGCACAATACCCCAAACTCAAATCAATAACAACTCACGAACCCAAAAACCCTGCAACTGGATTTTAGCACAACCTGTAAAATAAGGAGAAAATTAGAAAATCAAAGAAGAAAAAACAAAAAACAAGTGAGAGAGAGAGAGAGGGTAAATAGGTTTAGGGTTTTCCTTGATTCTTGAAACTCGGAGCACGTATTGTAAGATCCCAACGGTGAGGAGTTTCCTTGAATGGAGTTACGATTGATTTGTCAATACGGTTGGATAGCCAACCACCGAGATTGGACTAAGAAAACTTTGAACGTTGGCTTATTATTTTGGGATTGTTCGGTTCATTTCAAGAAAAACTAAATCAGTAGGGGAGAATATATATACACATTTAAAAAAAAAATTAGAGAAAGCGGTGAAGTGAACTATTTGATTAACGATAATGATTAAATTAACAATATATTTTTGAGTAATTAAAGTAGGAATGATCTCTAATCGGTTAAGTAATTTATCCTAAAATATATATTAATATAAATGCAATGGATCTCAGTTACATAGGTAAAATATATTTATAAACATAAAATTAATGAATAATAATTGAGTTAAATAACTTAATTTAATGATTATATTTTATTTTTATTGAAATTACAAAAATTAAAAATGGTTTAAAATATTAAAAATTAGTTTAAAAAATACAAATTTCGTATATGAACAACTAGTACAAGATTTCTTAATCATTTTTATTTTCTAGTTACATTAAGAATAAAATATAATCATTAAAATTACTTACTTAATAATTTTAAATTTTATGTTTTTATATAAAAAAATTTAGATATGTAAATGAGATATATTTGCATGTATTTAATGTATATTTTATTTTTTAAAAAAAACTAAAAATTAGGCTATAAGTATAGGAAAGAAAATTAAAAACACTAATAAATCTAAAAACAAATATTTGTATATAGCAGTACCTAGTAAAATTGGTATAACAATCGATACAGTGCTGATAACTTTGGTACTGGTTGTTTATATACAAATATAAATTTTAAAATTGTTAATACGTTAAATAATATAATTTGATGATTACATTTTATTTTAATGCAAGCAAAAAAAAAGGATTAGCAAAAAAATTCTTTAAAAATTCAAAAATTTATTTATTATTTAAACCAGGGATTTAAATTGCGATTGTGGCAGCGTTTTCAGTCAAATTGCGTTTATTGCGGTTGTGGACATAACGGATGCTATTGCGGTCATTGCGGGTATCGCGGTCGTGAATTTTTTTAAAATTCGCACAACTTATTGTAAATCATAATAATTATAATTATAATTATAAAAAGTTAATTTTAATGATTTTTAGAGTGTTTTCTAACACTTATGAACTTTTATTAATATGATATAAGAACACAACTTTTATAATCATTAATTATTCTTATATTTATTTAGCGAATTTTCTAAGAATGTTATATTAACTAATAACAAAGTAAAAAAAAAAAGAAGAAATATTAAACATTTATCATATTTAATAAGTTTGAAAGTTTTTATAGATAAAATAATTGAAAATTCATACCTGAGAGATGTCTTCAATATTTCTTAACAGCTTTAAAGATGGTGAAGATATAAACATTCTATGCTACAAAAGGAAAAAAAAGAATAGATAAATGTATAGATTCTCATTAATTATTCCTATTTCCTACCACTTATTTTCACTCTCATTTTACTTTCATATATAGTTTAACATGCTTCAATTCTTAATTATATTTTCATAAAATATACTCCATTCATTTATCTAAAGATATATTTTAAATGTTTTAATATCATCAAAATTAAGAACATTAACAAAATTTTTCTTTAAAAAAACATACCTTACAAATAATGGTTGTGGTATGATTTAGTTTTCATCAATTAGTGGAATGATGAGGAAGATCAGATCCTTCACCTTCACGTTGAGAGCGTTCTTGACTTGATTCTCTTGGCCTTTGTCCAAAAATATATCCAAAAAAAGTAACATTTTCACATTGGTTTTCATATAATTGATATGGAGGATATATTTGAGGAGGAAGATACATGAGAGGTGGAGGTGGGTGATACATTGGTGGTGGAGGATGCATTTGAGGCTGGTATGGCACACCATAATTAGGAAACTGTGACTATATGGTTGTGGATAACCATGTGAAGGTTGAAAATATGAAGGTTGTTCTGGTTGATAAAAACCTTGAGTGCTAGTAGATGAATCACTATACCCTAGGTTACTAAAACTCGATTTCCTACCAGATGAAGAGCCTATAGAAATATGCTTCTTGCCTTTTCCTTTTGATGGAGCTTTAGGTTCACTTCTATCTCTCCTAGGTTCAGGAAACATATTTCCATCAAACTCTGATCTATCACGAAAATGTCCACTAGTGGTACCAACCCCATATTCTCTTTTATACTGACTAGAAGACCTAATTTCACCTCTATCACCACTATATCCATCATCCTCATCAATTGGACTTAAACCACCACCATCGGGTCCATTGCCACTATGACTTGGCGTTGAACTAGAACTTGAATGAGACAAATTTTATTGTTGGGATTGATCAACATCCATTTTATCATCAGAGGTATCCACAGGCAACACACCAACATTTTCACCATCTAATAATAGATTCTCTTTCTCACGAAGCCATTCTGATAGTGGATCAACATCTTCAAAGATATGATCAAGGCTGATAAGATTAAAACTAGCGTTTATATCATCAGTGCTCATTCTTTTTTTATACATTATCTGAAGCCTCATATTATAATAGGTAAACACTAGTTTCTCAAGTTTTTTATACTTTAACCTATTTCTTGTCTTGGTGTGAATATAACTAAATGTGCTCCAATTTCGTTCGCAATTTGATGCTGAAGTTGTTTGACTAAGCACTTTAATTGCTAATTTTTGTAATTCAGGAACATGTGCTGTATATTATCCACCACTCAGCTGCATAATATTATTTAAATTTCAAAATAACTTAAAAATGTATAATATAATTAAATAATATAAATTAAATTAAATAATTTAATTAACTATTTACCCGGATTCATTTGCTTCCAAGCTCTTTATGCTTGTGGAGTACCAAATGTCTCATGTTTATCTCTAAATAGTAACAACTGCATAAATAAAAGTTAGAGTAAAAATAAAATAAAAAATCTATTTCAAATTATGTAACTAAGTTACAAATAATAGTACTTGAATCTAACCTGATTAACCATTCTGACTTGAGTATCAAGAGAAGGTTCTAATCTTTCAATTACTGATCGTGTACCTTCTAATTTTTCTATTAGTATATTCTCAGAATGCTCCACCCCAAATTGAAATTAAGGATTGAGAAAATAACCTAAGTATAATTTATAAGAATATCATCAAATAATAATAATCTAAAGCTTAAAATAATAAAATATAAAAATAGTTCTTAATTATATGAAACATTTTATCTTACCAGCTGAATGCAAGTTGGAATTTATAAAATTCCATCTATTGCCAATAATCTTTTCATAAATGTTATTCCAACCACTAGTACTTCATCTGAATTCTTTCCTACTATGCCACTCGTATTGTGATTGGATACTTTCTCGAGTTGCTTGCCTTATAATAGAACCCTCATCAATGAATTCCTCGTGTTCATTATCATCTTCTCTTAATTGAGATAAGAATTCATCTTTTCTCCTCTTTTTGTCTATTTTTTTTGTCTTGCTTTCTTTCAGTATATTCATCATACTTTCTCTAATGACACCTGTTAATAAAATAAAAATAATTCACACTTTATATTATTATCAATTATATATAATCTTTATAGAAAATTTACAATAACATTTAAAAATAATAATAAAGTATCAAAAAGTTGCACCATCAAAAAGTTATATATAATCTTTAAATGACTTAAAGAGCACATTGCTCATAAAACTGGCAATGTTGCACCATGCCCTAATGTTACTGGTATGTGATACTTTATTATTATTTTTAAATGTTAATGTAAATTTTCTATAATGATTATATATAATTGATAATAATATAAAGTGTGAATTATTTTTCTTTTATTAACAGGTGTCATTAGAGAAAGTATGATGAATATACTGAAAGAAAGCAAGACAAAGAAACTAGACAAAAAAAAGGAGAAAAGATGAATTTTTATCTCAATTAAGAGAAGATGAGGATGAACACGAGGAATTTATTGATGAGGTTTCTGCTATAAAGCAAGCAACTCGAGAAAGTATCCAATCACAACACAAGTGGCATAGAAGGGAAGAATTCAGATGAAGTACTGGTGGTTGGAATAACATTTATAAAGAAGGGTGATATTCTCATGGATCAGCCAGTGAATATCATAGAGAAAGAACAAGTAAATCCATCCCAAGTGAGTTTGAGTCTACCTTAAGGGGAGCTATACCTGAATTGGTTAGAAAAAAAAGTTCAAAGCAAGCAAAGGTCAATGACTCTTTTTTAAAGAGTTTTCAAAGAAAGATAGGTGAAGCGGTAACTAAATTTTTAATATATGAAAGACTTCCTTTTCAATTAGCAAGCTCTCCATGGTTGTATAACTTAATTCAAGTGTCAACAGAAGTTGGACAAGGTGTAAAGCTCCCAACACCTTATGAGGTTTCAAATGTGTATTTGGAGTCAGAGTATCAACGAGTTCGTGATTGGGTAAATGGACTAAAGACTCATTGGAAAGAATTGGGTGCAACTCTAATGTGTGATGGTTGGACCAACAGTTTGAATCAAATACACATCATTAATTTCCTTTTTTATTGTATTAAAGGAACCATTTTTTGGAAATTGGTAGATGTCTCAAGTGTTCATAGTAGAGATGCTGAATTCTACTATAGTTTGCTAGATTCAGTTGTAGAAGAAATTGGAGAAAATTACATTGTCTAAATAGTGACTGATAATGAGGTAGCAATGAAAGTTGCTAGAAAAAAAATTAATGTTGAAAAGAAAACATCTATATTGGACCTCATTTGCAGCTCACTGTTTAGATTTATGCCTTGAAGAAATTGGGAAAAAGCCCAGTGTAGCAAAAGTGTTAGATGAGGCAAAGAAAGTGACTTGTTTTATATACAATCACATTTGGACTGTTGATTTGATGAAGAAGTATACACAAGGGAAACAAATACTTCGACCCGCTCTTATTCGATTTGCAACTCATTTCATTCAACTTGAAGAGATAACAAGACAAAAGTAAGGTCTGAGAGAAATGTTTAATTCAAAGGTTAGTATTTTATAATTAGTTAATATAATTACTTAAATATAGCAACCTTTAATTATTTTATTAGTTCCAAATAATTTAAATTATATTATTTTAAAATTTTTCTTATGAATATATAGGAATTTAAAGAATCAAAATGGGGACAGCAAAAGTCAGGGCCTGTTATAAAGCCAAAAAAAATTGTTTTGGAAAAAGATTTTTGGAAAAAAGCCAACGACCTCATAAAATTTTACGAGCCCCTAGTAAAAGTATTGAGACTTATGGATAGCGATGAAAAACCAACAACGGGCTTTATTTATGAGGTTGTTTGTAGAAGCCCAAATTGCCCGGGCCTGATTTCATCAAAACCCAACCAAACCTCTAAACCCACTAAAACCCTTAACCCATGATCCATTTACATCTACCCAAACCCATTACAAAACCCAAATATTAAACCCAATTCAAAAGCCCATTAAACCCCAAAAAAAAAACCTAACCCCCCCAAAAAAAACCAAGAAACCCTAGCCACCTAGCCACTTTCCCACTTGCCCCATTTTTCCTCCCATTTTTTATATCCACTGTCTATCACCATCACCTACAAAATAGAAAAAGAAATAATATAAAATCATGTAAAAGATGGCTATAAAAAGCCATTCAAAAATCATGTAAAGGGGGGGATTTTACAAAGATTGAAAAAGGAGACAAACACAAAAATCCCTTCAAATTTTGAACACAAAAGAAACATCAATAAAAAGGTTGCATTTTTTTTCCTCTTCTTTCGAATCTTTTTTCTTTTTTTTTTGTGTTGTTTTTTTCTTTCTTTATATATACATATATTGTTAAGAAGAAAAAAATTTTACCTTTCCAGCCATCGTGGGCGGTGGCCGGCGCCGGCGATGGGCGGCGGCCGACGATCGGCCGGTGACCCCCCCTTGGCCAGATTTCCTTTTCCCCTTCCATTCTCTCTTCTTTCTCCCTTCTTTTTTTTTCTTTCTCTCTTCAAAATGATTTTTTTTGTCAAAAATTGGCTTTAAAGTATGTAGCGCTTTGCGATTTAGTCCCTCTTGCTATGTTATGTTTTGAGGGGAGGATTAATTGTGTTTTTGGTCCCCCACAGTTTTGTGCGGGTTCTAATAGGTCCTTTCTCTTTTATATTTTTTTAAAAAAATTATCCCCAAAGTTTTGATTTTAATCCAATTTTGGTCCTTTTTCATTTATTTTTCGTATTTACCTTGGATTTCATATTATTTTGCTATTTAATTCAGCTTTAAATATTAATCATGTTATATATGTAATATTGCTATCACTATTATTTTTATATATTGTTATTATTATATTATATTTAGCTATATATATATTCTTTATGTTTTGTTTCTTACTATTATATGCATATATATCTATTATTATATTTATTATTAATATTGTTAGCATTAGTACTTTTACTTAATGTGTATATAAATATACATGTACATATTAATAGTTTTTTTTTATCATATATGTATATTGTATATATTATATTTATATTATGTATATATTTTTTATGTACGTTTCCTAATATTTTCTTTTATTGTAGATATTATTATTATTACATACTTTTATTATATGCCTATATATATGTATTTTTTTGTACATATTATTATTTTATATTATTATTACCAAATATATCATTTTTCCTATTTTATTATTAGTACTTGATTTGTTTTTATTTTTATTTTTTGTAAATATCATTATTATTGTTATTCTAATATTCTAGTATTCCATGTTAATATTTTTCATTAATGATATCATTTTTTGCGTCCTTTATCTATTTTTAATTTCTCACTTTAGGAATATTTTTTTTCTCATGTTCTAATTAATTTCAATAAATAAGGCAACGTATCGATTTAACATAAGGTCATTGATTTCATCGCTATGTTGGGTGAATATCATTGGCTCATGTTAAAAATGGGACGTCCTTTTAAAAAAAAATCAAAAATTTTAAAAATTCTCGTGTTTTGAAATAGGATATTTATTTTTGTGATTATTGGTAAGTGATCAAATTTTATTTTTAAAATGCAGATGAGCATAGGTAATTTGTCAAAATTCTAGTGTTGTAAACTTTTCATGTTTCTAAAATTTTTCGTGTTTTTCAAAAAAAAAATTCAGGTTTCAAAAATTTTCGTGTTTTAAAAATTCTCATTTTTCAATTGGATCATGATTAAATATTAAATTGAATTCGTTCTTTGAAATCAAAGACAACGCCTGTTTAATAAGATACCAAGTTTGGGCGTCGCGAGGGTGCTAATACCTTCCTCACGCGTAACCGACTCCCGAACCCAACGTTACTCTGCTTTTAACGTAGACCTAAATTCGGCCCTCATTTTTGTGCAAGAATAAGTTTTTTTTTCTAAAAAAGGATGATTTATTAGGTGTCCGGTCACACCTAGAAAAAATATCGGTGGCGACTCCCTTTTTTAATAAAATAAAAAGTCGGTTTAAATTTTCAAATAATCGCCTTAATTAGTGACCGAAAGCAGAAATTTTTACGTCGCTACAGTTGGCGACTCCACTGGGGACACCTTTTTGAGAGTCGAGTCGAATTAAACTCGCGTTGTCAAAATTTTCAAAGTTCCTTGTTCAAATTAACAATTAGTCGTGATCCTCAAATTTTTTGTTTTCAAAAAAATCATGCATTTACATCGTGTTGTATATATTCTAACTTGTTTTATCCGGTTGTTTTTTAGCTTTAAATTTTTGTGATTTTAGTTTTGGTTTAGTTTTTTAAATAAAACGTAAAGGTTTGCAAGTTTCTCCCCACACACCGTGCACGTGCATTTTTGTTGCATAACATGAGCTCTATACCCGGGCTCCGTCCTTGTTAAGTGAAAGTAAACACTACGCCTTCGTGAGTTAACTCGTTCCTCCGCACAGGCTAGTGAATACTTTCGGGTTACATATGACTTATGCTTTCGTGAGTTAACTTGTCCCTCCGCATAGGCATAAGTAAATGTAATCCCTCGAATTGATCTCGTAAGCCTATGATGGGCCATGACCGAGGCTCTGTACTAATCTTAGTAGATGACAGTGCAGACGATTCGAGTACCCATCTAGAACCAAAACCGCATATAGTGAACCATAGGAGCCATCCAACTAGAGCCGTGCCAAACCTCCGTCCGTTTACTAGTCACCGAAATAAGTACACGGGAAAAACACATCTTACCCTCTGTTTCTTTTACATTTACGCTTTCTATGCAAAGGAATCGAGTCCATTAGACCAAGTAGCTTAATTTATTAGATTGTCTACAGTTTTTCTTTGTTCATATGTGTTGTGCTAACCAAGTTTGTTTGTTTTTATTCTTATTTTACATCATGCATTATAGGCATCATATTAGGAAGGTGTTCACTAGAGATCGGTTGCCAAAAAACGGGTTTCTAATGGAAAAATTTAATTATACAAACAACCGAGAGGAATGCCGTGGTTCGAGACTGGTCTTTAAAGACTCAGAAAGAAAGAGGAAGAAAAGACTGCTCGGGCTATGATAGAATTGAGGAAGAAGAACGCTGAATATGAAGTTGTGTCTGCCGGGATGATGACTAGTCAATCTAAACGTCAAGAACTAAAAGAAAGTATACGAGAGTTAGAAGATATGTTGCAAGATCGTCAACAACAGTTAGATACTTTCTTGAAGGTTTTGGAAGAAAAAGATAGTCAATATGATAGAGACGTTCGTGCTTACGAAGAGGGCCTCCAGGAAAAAGAAAGGCAACTTAGCTATTTGATCAATAAAGTTCATGGGGTAGCCATGCACGTGGTACAATTACCGAAAGAAGCTGAAAATCTCAGTTGCCAATTCCCACCAAGCCAACGATCGAGCATATCGGAATTCTTAGAGCAAGTAAAGAAATATGGCGATATAGCTAGAAAGTTTGTGTAATAGCTGAATCAAAAATGCTAAAATGTTTTGTAATGAACTCTTTTGATGAACGAAATGCCTAAATAGGGGCTATCTTGAAATCAACACCAATTCCTTACATGTCATTCATGACTAACATTCATTTGGCATTCAAGCATTCATGCATTCATTCATTCATTCATGGCATATCCCGTACTCATTTGCTGAGGTTAAAACGTACAATTCGCAGTTGCAATACTTCAAATCTGGAACCACGCCACTCGTATAGAACGCGTCGGCAAACTAGAACAATGGAGGCTGAATTTAATGAAAGGATTGAAAGAATGGAAAGAATCTAAAAGGAATTACAAGAGCAGTTAGCTAGGTCACAGCAAGAGACGAGAGACTTAATGGTGAGATCACGAGAAGAATCGTTCGAACAGAAGGATCAAATGGCCAAGATGATGGAGATGATGTCAGCTTTAGTTAAAGGAAAGGGACCCATGCAGAGCCCTGACATCGAGGAATCTCGATCAAGAGTTAATCACAATCAAGACCCGCTCTATCCCTCCGGATTCACTCCACCACACGCCCGCGCAGCATAAAGAGGGTACACCCAAGGAGAACCCATAGACCCAGAGCAACGGCCGGTGCCACGTTCTCATTTAGGGCAAGGAATATTCATATCAAATTCTGGGGCTAATCCTGCCGATCCAATTGTTCCAGATTTAAACGATTCAGCGGAAATAGCCAGGTTGAGAACGGACGATCATGAGGCTCAAGAGAAGTATAGGAGCTTAGAGGAAAGACTCAAAGCAATAGAGGGTACTGAAGCCTTCTCTGCACTAAGTGTCAAAGAGCTCAGTTTGGTGCCCGATCTAGTTCTGCCTCCAAAGTTCAAGGTGTCTGATTTCGAAAAATACGATGGCGCGAGATGTCCAAATGCGCATCTCGTCATGTTTTTCCGAAAAATGACTGGTTACTTGAATGAAGACCAGCTACTCATACATTGTTTTCAGGATAGTCTAGTAGGATCGGCTCTTCGGTGGTACAACCAGCTTAGTAGGGAAAGGATCCGATCTTGGAAGGACTTGGCATCAGCATTCTGTGAGCAATACAAGCATGTATCAGATATGGTACCAGACTGGATGACTTTGCAAATGATGGAGAAAAAGCCGTCAGAAACTTTTAGACAGTATGCGCAGAGATGGAGGGATGTCTCAGCCCAAGTAGAACCCTCACTAACAAAAACGGAGATAACCGTTCTTTTCATCAACACTTTGAAAGCACCGTTTTATGACAAACTAGTGGGAAGTGCTACGAAAGACTTTACGGATATTGTAATATCCGGTGAGCTTATAGAGAATGCCGTCAAGAGCGGTAGAATAGAAGGTCAAGAAAGTTCAAGAAAGGCAGCGCCCATGAAGAAGAAAGAACCAGAAACCCACATGGTGGGAATGGGAAGCCGTTATGCCCCTAACCCATATCCAAACCAACCCCGACCTCGAAATTATCCACATCTGAATTTCTATTACCCTCCTCAAACCCTTTACTACCAAACACCGCCTCCTTACTCTTCTTACCCCGTTTACGCCACAAGTAACCCGAGACCAACTGCCACATTCCCACAAAATACAATACCCGCCCAATGTCAACCCAAAAACGAGCAGAGGCCAGCAAAACCCAATTCCGAGAGACTACAATTTACCCCTATTCCTATGTCATATGGGGAACTGTACCCAAAACTTTTGGAGAAGCAATTGATATCCCCGCATTATATGGCACCATTGAGGCCCCCATACCCGAAATGGTACGACCCAAACGCTAGTTGTGCATACCATGCGGGAAACCAGGGACATTCTACGGAAAATTGCCTAGCCTTTAAAAGGAGAGTTCAAGGACTAATTAATGCGGGTATCCTACGATTCGATAGTGCCAGCAATGCAACTGAGAACCCGTTCCCTAACCATACTGAAGGGAATGTGAGCACAGTGGGGAAAGAAGATGAATGACAAGTCAGAAGATTTGTTTCAGAAATAAGGACGCCTCTGCAGAAAATCTGGGAGGCACTGGTTAAGAATGGATTGCTCTGTCGCCCCGACGATAATCTCAGAAAAGAATGCCAGGTTTTTTGTTATTTTCATGGAATTGTAGGGCACGACATTCAATCATGTGAGAAATTTAAAAGGTTACTGCAAGACCGGATAGATAATAAGGAGATTGAGATCATTAATGAATGAGAGGCCAATGAGAAAGAAGTATGCGCCTCTGACAATCAATCGTCAGGTTGTCCGTATAGCGCCGATCAACCATTCGTACTTTATTACGATGCGAGGAAGGAACTGGTGAAACCAAAAATGATAATTGAAGTACCGTCTCCTTTCCCTTACAAGGACAATAAAGCAATACCATGGAAATATGACGTTAATATCATCACACCTGAAGATGAAAAACCCAAAGCCATGGCTGGAAGCGTCGGGGAAGTAGGTCATTTCACTCGTAGTGGAAGATGTTATTCAAAGGAGATAAAACAGAACAGTGACTTGAAACAGAAAGGAAAAGCACCGATGCACGTGACCGAAGAGGAGCATGAAACTGTGCATGAACAAGAAGCTAAAAAGCCTGTGGACGAAGAGGAAGCACAGGAATTCTTAAAATTTATCAAGCATAGTGAGTACAACGTGGTAGAATAATTGAGTAAGCAGCCAGCGCGAATCTTGGTATTATCTCTGCTGTTGAATTCAGAGCCACACCGGAACGCTCTGCTGAAAGTGTTAAATCAAGCTTATGTGGCAAACAATGTATCCGTTGAAAAACTGGATAGATGGATGAACAACTTGAATGCGGATAATTTTATTTCTTTTAGTGATGATGAAATACCGCCCAATGGTAGAGGCTCAGTGAAAGCATTGCATATCACAACCCGTTGTAAGGGCTATATAATACCGAACGTGCTCATCGACAATGGATCGGCAATCAATGTCATGCCTTTGGCCACACTTTCCAGGATTCTGATGGATTTGTCCTATCTAAGGCCCTGCCATTCTACAGTAAGGGCATTCGATGGAACAAGACGAGAAGTTATGGAAAAAATCGAGATCCCTCTAGAAGTGGGTCCCTACATATACGATGTTGAGTTTCAAGTCATGGACATTACACCATCATACAATTGTCTCTTGGGAATACCTTGGATCCATTCTGCTGGAGCAGTCCCATCATCCCTCCATCAAAAGGTGAAATTTATCATGGATGGCTGTTTGGTCACTGTCGAGGGAGAAGAAGACATTGTAGCATCTATTTCTACCAACGCACCATATATTGAAGTGAGTAAAGACGCTATGGAATGTTCCTTCCGATCTCTTGAATTTGTCAATGCTACATTCGTTGCTGAGGGAAACAGAATTCCCGAGCCAAAACTGTCGAGAAATACCAAGATGGTGTCAAGTTGACTGTAGGAAAGGGAGCCCGAGTAAGGAAGGGTTTGGGAAGGTACCTGCAAGGAATAGTCAAGGCTCTAAAGCCAGTACATCACAAGGCCCGATACGGTTTGGGGTTCCAGCCGGACATGCGTCAAAGAAGAAAACAGTGGAAAAAAAGATCAAAAGAGAAGGATTGCGAGAACTTTGGGCCGAGAAGTAGAATGGGAGCCCATAACATACCCTCCTTTGTCAAAAACATTTACATCTGCGGGAATGATATACCCCGGACAGGATAATATACAAAGCACCCTGTTTTTAATTGAAAGGGGTCTTCAGAATGTCAGTATAAATGTTATTGACAAAGGAAGTGGGGCTATTAAAGATGTTTCAACGATACGCCATTGTCCTCCTGGTTTCATGTTGAACAATTGGACTGCCGAGGACCTTCTTGTAGTTTATAAGTCTTCAGAGTAATGCTCAAACATTAACCCTCTATTGTGTCCTTAGATATAATAGAACTCTTTTGTAAGAGCTTGCATTCACTCTTTATTATTTAAATGAATATCAATGAAGATGCATTTTATCACGATCTTTCGCATTATCACTAATTTCATAATCATCTCCTCATGTCATAGCCTATCTGTACATTTGCCTCATACCATGCCATAACATTTCGTTTGTTGGTTCCAATACTTGGATGCCCCTCTATAGTTTCCTTTTCCATTCAACTTTCAGGTGCTCAGATATCAATGGCATGAACAAACCCGTTACGAGTCCTGAAATCGATTTTGAGAAGGCTGTTTGTTTAGGAGAATTCGAAGCCGAAAAAAATGCTGAAGACTATGTATCGTCTCCTGACTTGCTAAGAATGGTGGAACAAGAGGATAAACAGATTTTTCCTCATCAAGAATCTGTTGAAACAATAAATCTGGGAACTGAAGAAAGGAAGCAAGAAGTGAAGATTGGGACTTCTATTTCAGGGGGCACCAGGCATAATTTGATTGCTTTGCTCTGCGAGTACAAAGATGTATTCGCATGGTCATATCAGGACATTCCAGGATTGGATGAAGATGTAGCGGTCCATAAGCTCCCATTAAAGCCAGAATGCAAGCCCATTCAACAAAAGCTAAGACGGATGAGACCTGAGATGTTGTTGAAGATAAAAGAGGAAGTCAAGAAGCAATTTGATGCTGGTTTCCTACAAGCCTCCAAATATCCAGAATGGGTGGCTAACATAGTCCCGGTGCCAAAGAAAGACGGTAATGTACGAATGTGCGTGGATTATCGTGACTTGAATCGAGCAAGTCCTAAAGATAATTTTCCCTTACCACACATTGATACGTTGGTGGATAACACAGCAAAACATTCATTGTTTTCTTTCATGAACGGATTCTCGGGGTATAATCAGATCAAGATGGCCCCTGAGGATATGGAGAAAACTACATTCGTAATAATGTGGGGAACATTCTTCTACAAGGTGATGCTATTTGGGTTAAAGAATGCTGGAGCAACATATCAGAGGGCTATGGTGACGTTATTCCATGACATGATGCATAAAAAAATAGAGGTCTACGTCGACGATATGATTGCTAAATCTCGAGGGGAAGAAGAGCATGTAGTGAACCTGAAGAAATTGTTCAACAGACTGAGAAAGTTCCAGCTAAAGCTCAATCCGGCCAAATGTACGTTTGGGGCTACCTCGGGAAAATTGCTGGGCTTCATTGTCAGTGAAAGAGGTATCGAGGTTGATCTGGATAAAATAAAAGCTATTCAAGAGTTACCACCTCCGCGCACGCCAAAAGAAGTCAGAGGATTTTTAGGGAGGTTAAACTACATTGCCCGATTCATCGCTCAACTTACCAACCAATGCAACCCAATCTTTCGGCTTCTTCGAAAACATAACCTGGGAGAATGGAATGAGGAATGCCAGGTGGCCTTTGATAAGATAAAATAATATTTGTCTAGTCCTCCAGTACTAGTACCGCCAACTCCGAGAAGACCATTAATTTTGTATCTGACAGAGTTTAAAAATTCAATGGGTTGCGTACTGGGACAACATGACGAGTCAGGAAAGAAAGAAAAAGCGATCTACTACCTCAGTAAAAAGTTTACTGAATATGAGGCAAAGTATTCATCCATTGAAAAATACTGTTGCACTCTGGTTTGGATAGCTCAAAGACTTAAGCAATATATGTTGTATCATACAACATGGTTAATTTCAAAGCTGGACCCAGTAAAGTACATGATGGAATCACCTGCACTCTCAGGAAGAATGGCACGATGGCAGATTTTACTATCGGAGTACGACATCGTCTATGTGAGTCAAAAGTCAATAAAAGGAATAGCTGACTTCTTAGCAACTCGAACAACAGAGGATTACGAGCCATTGAGATTTGATTTCCCAGATGAAGACTTGATGTGCATTACGGAAAAAAGAATGCGAGTCACCAAAAGAGAAGTCATGGAAGATGAGCTTTGATGGTGCATCGAACGCATTAGGGCATGGGATTGGAGCAGTCTTAATATCGCCAGAAGGGAATCATTACCCACTCACTGCCAGACTGAATTTCTTCTGTACCAATAACATAGCGGAATATGAGGCATGTATCATGGGACTCCGTGCATCTATTGAATGAAACGTCAAAGCTTTAGAGGTATACGGAGACTCAGCCTTGGTGATTTACCAAAACCGTGGAGATTGGGAAGTAAGAGACTCGAAACTGGTTAAATACAGAGATCTAGTGGCAGAGTTGATTAAAGAATTCGAAGAAATAACTTTTAATTACCTCCCACGAGAAGAAAACCAATTGGCTGATGCCCTGGCCACTTTGGCTTCAATGTTCAAAGCAAACAGGGAAACAGAAATAATGCCTCTTCAAATGAGCATATATGAAGTCCCTGCACATTGTTTCAGCATTGAGAAAGAGATAGATGGACGGCCATGGTTCCATGATGTCTTAGAATATATCAAGAATCAAAAGTATCCCAAACAAGCAAACGAGAACGACAAAAGAACAATCAGAAGAATGGCAGTGGGATTCATTCTTGATGGGGACATCCTGTACAAAAGAGGAAAAGATCAGGTGCTCTTGAGATGCGTAGATGCTGTTGAAGCCAGAAAAATACTTAAGGATGTCCATGAGGAAATTTGCGGGACACATGCCAATGGTTTCACTATGGCCAGGAAGATTATAAGACTCGGATATTACTGGCTGACGATGGAAAGCGACTGCATTAATTTCGCACGAAAATGCCACAAATGTCAAATTTATGGTGATAAAATTCATGTAGCCCCTTTTCCCCTTCACGTCATGACTTCTCCGTGGCCTTTTTCTATGTGGGGCATGGATGTTATAGGGCCAATTTCTCCAAAAGCTTCTAATTGACACCGATTTATTTTTGTGGTTATTGATTACTTCACAAAATGGATAGAAGCCGCATCGTTTGCCAATGTGACGAAGACTGCGGTTTGCAGGTTTTTGAAAAAGGAAATCATTTGTCGATATGGTTTGCCTAAAAGAATCATTTCAGATAACGCCTTGAATTTGAACAACAAGATGATGAAAGAAGTGTGTGAGCAATTCCAAATAAAGCATCATAACTCCTCGCCTTATCACCCAAAGATGAATGGAGCTGTTGAAGCGGCCAACAAGAATATTAAGAAGATTATTGGGAAAATGACCGAGACATATAAAGGCTGGCACGAGAAGCTACCATTTGCTTTGTATGCATATCGTACATCTGTGCGGACATCTACGGGAGCAACCCCTTTCTCTCTGGTATATGGAATGGAAGCTGTGCTACCTATTGAGGTTGAGATCCCCTCTCTACGAGTCTTAATGGAATCGAAACTAGAAGAATCAGAATGGGTTCGAGCTCGATATGATCAATTAAACCTCATCGAAGAAAAACGTCTAAAGGCAATTTGTCACGGACAGATGTACCAGAAGAGAATGATCGCGGCCCATGACAAGAAAGTACAACCAAGAGAATTCCACGAAGGAGGACTTGTGCTGAGAAAGATTCTCCCAATACAAAAGGACTTCCGAGGAAAATGGGCCCCAAATTGGGAAGGACCATACACCGTAAAGAAAGCATTCTCGGGTGGAGCTTTGATTCTCACTGAGATGGATGGGAAGGAGTTACCAAATCCAGTGAATTCAGATGCTGTGAAGAAATATTATGCTTAAAAAAAGGAAAATCAAGATGAAAACCCGAAAAAAGGCATCTTAAAAAAAGAGAAAAGAAAAGAAAAAAGAAAAAGAGAGAGGGATCAAGGTGAAAACCCAAAAAGGGCGTCTTGATTAACACAAAAGATTAGGATGAAAACCTGAAAGGGCATTCTAATGAAGCAAACTGGGCTTAAAGAGCAAGGCATTTTGAACAGTGGGTCAAACAACGAGACTACAGCATTTGAAGCATTTTTGGAAAGCTCGAAATCTTCTACACAAGAAGCCATGCTCGAAAAGATTCTAGATGAAGGAACGTGGAAGAGTTCGTGTGTTGAATATCTAGAGCATCTGTATCCATTAAATGCGATCCGTTTTCTCTTTATGACACTTTCCCATTATCATTGGTTAATTTTCTTTGATTGCCACTTTTGAAATAAATAAATGTGAGGTATCCCTTTGTCCCTACCTGACCATTTTCATGCATCTCATTATGTCGTTTATTTTCATGATAAATAGTGAAATGACATACTCTAAACAAAAGAAATGTTAAGCATTACCTGGATAAGAACTTGATAAGTACAAGAGCCTCAACGCGAGGACAAAGTTCAACCAGGGGCAAAAGAGTGATATCTGAGAAATGTAGATTACTCATGAAGCTTGAGGATGGGTACAAGGCCTAAATAGAAAGTCAAGAGTCAAAACAATGAACACAGATCATCAAAAATCATGACGAAAGAGGACATATGACAAACAAGCCCAAGGCGCATAGTATAATCATATAGGCATAAAGGCATTTAAGACCAAAATGTGCATATCATGATAACATCATGCATGACATATACAGGTATTCCAGTAGAGCAAGAGGATGTGATGATAGCTGTATTGAATCAAAGGAAAAGACATCTGAGTTCCACCAGTTGACATCTTTTGGTATTTTGATGTTTTTATTTCTGTTTCAAAAAAATCAACTCATATTTCGAGAGGTGAGTTGAGCCTCAAGACACATTGAGGTATTTTCAATTTCTGCTTTTCAAAAAAAATCAACTCATACTGCGAGAGGTAAGTTGAGCCTCAAGGCACGTTGAGGTAATTTCAATTTCTACTTTTAAATTTATATTTTTCAAAAAAAATTCAACTCATATTGCGAGAGGTGAGTTGAGCCTCAGGACACGCTGAGGTAATTTCAATTTTTGTTGTCAAAAAAAAATCAACTCATATTGCGAGAAATGAGTTGAGCCTCAAGACATGCTGAGGTATTTTCAATTTTTGTCTTTAAAAAAAAATCAACTCATATTGCAAGAAATGAGTTGAGCCTCAAGACACGTTGAGGTAGTTTCAATTTTTGTTCAATTTATGTTTTTCAAAAATCAACTCATATTGCGAGAGGTGAGTTGAGCCTCAGGACACGCTGAGGTATTTTCAATTCCTGTTTTTCAAAAATTAACTCATATTGCGAGAGGTGAGTTGAGCCTCGGGGCACACTGAGGTATTGTCAATTTTTGTGTTTCAATCTATTTTTCAAAAATCAACTCATATTACGAGAAATGAGTTGAGCCTCAGGACACGCTGAGGTAATTTCAATTTTTGTTTGTCAAAAATCAACTCATATTGCGAGAGGTGAGTTGAGCCTCAAGGCACGTTGAGGTAATTTCAATTTCTGCTTTTCAATTTATATTTTTCAAAAAAATTCAACTCATATTATTAGAGGTGAGTTGAGCCTCAGGACACGCTGAGGTAATTTCAATTTCTGTTGTCAAAAAAATCAACTCATATTGCGAGAAATGAGTTGAGCCTCAAGACATGCTGAGGTATTTTCAATTTTTGTCTTTCAAAAAATTAACTCATATTGCGAGAGGTGAGTTGAGCCTCAAGGCACGCTGAGGTAATTTCAATTTCTGCTTTTCAATTTATATTTTTCAAAAAAATTCAACTCATATTGCGAGAGGCGAGTTGAGCCTTAGGACACGCTGAGGTAATTTCAATTTTTATTGTCAAAAAAATCAACTCATATTGCGAGAAATGAGTTGAGCCTCAAGACATGCTGAGGTATTTTCAATTTTTGTCTTTCAAAAAATCAACTCATACTGCGAGAGGTAAGTTGAGCCTCAAGGCACGTTGAGTTAATTTCAATTTCTGCTTTTAAATTTATATTTTTCAAAAAAATTCAACTTATATTGCGAGAGGTGAGTTGAGCCTCAGGACATGCTGAGGTAATTTCAATTTCTGTTGTCAAAAAAAAAAATCAACTCGTATTGCGAGAGACGAGTTGAGCCTCAGGTCACACGCCGAGGTATTTTCAATTTCTGTTTTTCAATTTTTGCCTTTCAAAAAAATCGACTCATATTGCGAGAGGTGAGTTGAGCTTTGGCTCAAGCACTGATCTATTTTCAATTTCTGTTTTTATTGTCTATTTTTAGAGAGTCAATTCATATTGTGAAAATGAGTTGAGCTTAGGAGCACATGCCGAGTAGAGAATAAAGATTGAAGCTGATTGAAGACGTCAGATTCTGTCTCCTTAAAGTTGCAGTGGAGTTGATCAAGGACATCAAATCTTACCTCTCTAAAGTCGCAGAAGAAAAGACCACAAACCTTATCTCACTGAAGCGATAGAAGAACAGATTGAAGTTGTAGATCTCACCTTTCTGAAGTTACAGTGAAGTAGGTCGAAGCCATAAATTTCATATCCTTGAAGTTACATTGGAATAGATTGAAGCTACAAGGTGTATATCATAAGATGCAGTGGAGTGAACCAAAGCTACAAGATGCGGTGGACTGAAAAGGGACTAACTAAACAAGAAGAGTTCCAAAGCAAGTTAAGACCTAGCAAGACCGGGCAAATTTGGTCTTCCTTGAAAGTCTTTGCTCTATTCCTGTTGCACGACAATGAGCAAAGAGGGGCAGCTGTATAAGCCCAAATTGCCCGGGCCTGATTTCAACAAAACCCAACCAAACCTCTAAACCCACTAAAACCCTTAACCCATGATCCATTTACATCTACCCAAACCCATTACAAAACCCAAATATTAAACCCAATTCAAAATCCCATTAAACCCCAAAAAAAAAACCTAACCCCCAAAAAAAACCAAGAAACCCTAGCCACCTAGCCACTTTCCCACTTGCCCTATTTTTCCTCCCATTTTTTATATCCATTGTCTACCACCATCACCTACAAAATAGAAAAAGAAATAATAGAAAATCATGTAAAAGATGGCTATAAAAAGCCATTCAAAAATAATGTAAATGGGGGGATTTTACAAAGATTGAAAAAGGAGACAAACACAAAAATCCCTTCAAATTTTGAACACAAAAGAAACATCAATAAAAAGGTTGCATTTTTTCTTTTTTCCTCTTCTTTCGAATCTTTTTTCTTTTTTTTTGTGTTGTTTTTTTCTTTCTTTATATATACATATATTGTTAAGAAAAAAATAATTTTACCTTTTCCGGCCACTGTGGGCGGTGGCCGGCGCCGGCGACGGGCGGGGGCCGGCAATCGGCCGGTGACCCCCCTTGGCCGGATTTCCTTTTCCCCCTCCCTTCTCTCTTCTTTCTCCCTTATTTTTTTTTCTTTCTCTCTTCAAAATGATTTTTTTGTCAAAAATTGGCTTTAAAGTATGTAGCGCTTTGCGATTTAGTCCCTCTTGCTATGTTATGTTTTGAGGGGAGGATTAATTGTGTTTTTGGTCCCCCACAGTTTTATGCGCGTTCTAATAGGTCCTTTCTCCTTTATATTTTTTAAAAAAATTAGCCCCAAAGTTTTGATTTTAATCCAATTTTGGTCATTTTTCATTTATTTTTCGTATTTACCTTGGATTTCATAGTATTTTGCTATTTAATTCAGCTTTAAATATTAATCATGTTATATATGTAATATCGTTATCACTATTATTTTTATATATTGTTATTATTATATTATATTTAGCTATATATATATTCTTTATGTTTCGTTTCTTACTATTATATGCATATATATCTATTATTATATTTATTATTAATATTGTTAGCATTAGTACTTTTACTTAATGTGTATATAAATATACATGTACATATTAATAGTTTTTTTATCATATGTGTATATTGTATATATTATATTTATATTATGTATATATTTTTTATGTACGTTTCCTAATATTTTCTTTTATTGTAGATATTATTATTATTACATACTTTTATTATATGCCTATATATATGTATTTTTTTGTACATATTATTATTTTATATTATTATTACCAAATATATCATTTTTCCTATTTTATTATTAGTACGTGATTTGTTTTTATTTTATTTTTTGTAAATATCATTATTATTGTTATTCTAATATTCTAGTATTCCATGTTAATATTTTTCATTAATGATATCATTTTTTGCGTCCTTTATCTATTTTTAATTTCTCACTTTAGGAATATTTTTTTCTCATGTTCTAATTAATTTCAATAAATAAGGCAACGTATCGATTTAACATAAGGTCGTTGATTTCATCGCTATGTTAGGTGAATATCATTGGCTCGTGTTAAAAATGGGACGTCCTTTTAAAAAAAATCGAAAATTTTAAAAATTCTCGTGTTTTGAAATAGGATATTTATTTTTGTGATTATTGGTAAGTGATCAAATTTTATTTTTAAAATGCAGATGAGGATAGGTAATTTGTCAAAATTCTAGTGTTGTAAACTTTTCGTATTTCCAAAATTTTTCGTGTTTTTCTAAAAAAAAATTCAGGTTTCAAAAATGTTCGTGTTTTTAAAATTTTCGTGTTTTAAAAATTCTCATTTTTCATTTGGATCATGATTAAATATTAAATTGAATTCGTTCTTTGAAATTAAAGACAACGCGTGTTTAATAAGATACCAATTTTGGGCGTCGCGAGGGTGCTAATACCTTCCTCGCGCGTAACCGACTCCCGAACCCAACGTTACTCTGGCTTTTGACGTAGACTTAAATTCAGACCTCATTTTTGTGCAAGAATAAGTTTTCTTTTCTAAAAAAGGATGATTTATTAGGTGTCCGGTCACACCTAGAAAAAAGATCGGTGGCGACTCCCTTTTTTAATAAAATCAAAAGTCGGTTTAAATTTTCAAATAATCGCCTTAATTAGCGACCGAAAGCAGAAATTTTTACGTCGCTACATTGTTGATAGAGCTAAACGAGCAATTCAACAAGATTGTCGATATTTCACCGAGTATGAAAAGATTATTGATAATAGATGGAATTTTATGCATTCCAACTTGCATTCAGCTGGTAAGATAAAATGTTTCATATAATTAAGAACTATTTTTATATTTTAGTTTTTTAAGCTTTAAATTATTATTATTTGATGATATTCTTATAAATTATACTTAGGTTATTTTCTCAATCCTCAATTTCAATTTGGGGTGGAGCATTCTGAGAATATACTAATAGAAACAGTAGAAGGTACACGATTAGTAATTGAAAGATTAGAACCTTCTCTTGATACTCAAGTCAGAATAGTTAATCAGGTTAGATTCAAGTACTATTATTTGTAACATAGTTACATAATTTGAAATATTATATTTTTTTTACTCTATCTTTTATTTATGCAGTTGTTACTATTTATAGATAAACATGAGACATTCGGTACTCCACAAGCACAAAGAGCTTGGAAGCAAATGAATCTGGGTAAACAGTTAATTAAATTATTTAATTTAATTTATATTATTTAATTATATTGTACATTTTGAAGTTATTTTGAAATTTAAATAATATTATGCAGCTGAGTGGTGGATAATATACGGCACATGTGTTCCCGAATTACAAAAATTAGCAATTAAAGTGCTTAGTCAAACAACTTCAGCATTAAATTAGGAACGAAATTGGAGCACATTTAGTTATATCACACCAAGGCAAGAAATAGGTTAAAGTATAAAAAACTTGAGAAACTAGTGTTTACCTATTATAATATGAAGCTTCAGATAAGTCATCAAAAAAGAATGAGCATTGATGATATAAACGCTAATTGTAATCCTATCAGCCTTGATCATATCTTTGAAGATCCACAATCAGAATGGCTTCATGAGAAAGAGAATCCATTATGAGATGGTGAAAATGCCGATGTGTTGCTTGTGGATATCTCTGATGATGAAATGGATGTTGGTCAATCTCAACAACAAAATTTGTCTCATTCAAGTTCTAGTTTTACGCCAAGTCAGAGTGGCGATGGACCCGATGGTGGTGGTTTAAGTCCAATTGATGAGGATGATGGATAGAGTGGTGATAGAAGTGAAATTAGGCCTTCTAGTTAGTATAGAGGAGAATATGGGGTTGGTACCACTAGTGGACATTTCCGTGATAGATTAGAGTTTGATGGAAATATGTTTCCTGAATCTAGTAGAGATAGAAGTGAACCTAGAGTTCCATCAAAAGGAAAAGGCAAGAAGCATACTTTTATAGGCTCTTCATCTGATAGGAGATCGAGTTTTAGTAACCTTGGGTATAGTGATTCATCTACTAACATTGAAGGTTTTTATTCACCAGAACAACTTTCATATTTTCAACCTTCATACTTTTATTATCCACCATTTCCTAATTATGGTGTCCCATACCAGCCTCAAATGCATCCTCAACCACCAATGTATCACCCACCTCCACCTCTCATGTATCATCCTCCTCAAATATATCCTCCATATCAATTATATGAAAACCAAGGTGAAAATATTACTTTTTTTGGATATATTTTTGGACAAAGGCTAAAAGAATCAAGTCAAGAACGCTCTCAAAGTGAAGGGAAGGATCTGATCTTCCTCGTCATTCCACTAATTGGTGAAAACTAAATGTACCACTACCATTATTTGTAAGGTATGTTTTTTTGAAAGAAAACTTTTGTTAATGTTCTTAATTTTGATGATATTAAAACATTTAAAATATATCTTTAGATAAATGAATGGAGTATATTTTATGAAAAGATAATTAAGAATCGAAGCATGTTAAACTATATATGAAAGTAGAATGTGAGTGAGAATACGTGGTAGGAAATAGGAATAATTAATGAGAATCTAAACATTTATCTATTCCTTTTTTCCTTTTGTAGCATAGAATGTTTATATCTTCACCATCTTCAAAGCTGTCAAGAAATATTGAAAACATCTCTCAAGTATAAATTTTTAATTATTTTATCTATAAAAACTTTCAAACTTATTAAATATGATAAATGTTTAATATTTCCTCTCTCTTTTTTTACTTTGTTATTAATTAATATAACATTCTTAGAAAATTTGTAAATAAATATAAGAATAATTAATGATTATAAAAGTTGTGTTCTCATATCATATTAATAAAAGTTCATAAGTGTTAGAAAACACTTTAAAAATCATTAAAAGTGACTTTTTATAATTATAATTATAATTATTATGATTTACAATAAGTTGTGCGAATTTTAAAAAAATTTACGACCGCAATACCCGCAGTGACCGCAGTAGCATCCGTTATGTCTGCAACCGCGATAAATGCAACGCGACCGAAAATGCAGCCGCGATCGCAATTTAAATCCCTGATGTCGATTGAGGTTTAGTTCAATCTTACTTCTTGAAAGTGTTTTTTATCCAAATTTGTCCCAAAAGCACTTTTGAAAAACTTTAAAGTATTATGTTTAACAATACTTTCATCAATGCTAAACTGGTCCTGAGTTTTAGCTCAATTAGTATGGTTATTGTTGTCAATGCAGGAGGACGTGAGTTTGAGTGCATTAAAGTGCATTATCTTCTTATTTATAGATTTAAAAAAAGCTATAAATAGTGATTAGAATCTATAATGAGTAATTATGTAAGAAATTAAAATTTTATAAAATCTAAAAGAAAGAACCTTCCAAGCCCTTTCACTTTCTAAAAAAATTCTCTCTTTTCAAGCCAATCGCACCAATAAAAATTGTTAAATTTTGGACATATTTTACTTCAGCCATTTTAAATAGGTAAATATGTAAACAGGCTACCATCAAACAAAAAAACCAAAAGAATTATTGATTTATTGTTCCACGTTGCATTAAAATATAGTAAATTTCTGAAGTGAAAATAAATTAAAAACAAAAAAATTTACAATATTCTAATCAATTAAAAGTTCAAGATAAAGAAAATTTAGGTTAACAAATCATGGAACTCTAAATTATTATATAAATAAAAATAGGCAAAAAAAATTATCAGCACTTCCCAATAAGTAACTCAAAAATTAACATCGGAATTAAAAAAATAATAATTACCTGACAGGTCTCAAGCAATGGCCACGACTTGTTGTTTCAGAGGCTCAAGGATGTTGTTTGATTTTTTGCCAGTCTCTATTTTCTTTACATGGATATACATGTACGTTGATGTCACTGTAAAAAAAAAAAAAACATTTTCATTTCATTTGTCTGCTATGGGTTGAAGTGATAGAGCACAACGCTTGAACGGTGGTCCTGTTTTCGACCGGAGAGGATGTCGGCATTGTGGTTCAAGAGGCGGAAATGGGCTTGAAAACAGAAAGGTTGGTTTTTTTAGAAAGTTAAAAGGTTTGAAAGGTTGTTTTTAGAATTTTATGAAATTTTCAAATTTTTTTACGTAATTATAGTTTTAAAAATATTTTTTATAATTTCAAAATAAAATAACAAAAAATTTCAGAGTTTTTAAAAGAATTTTTTAATATTTTAATAATTTTTGAAATTTAACCTAACTCAACATAGGGTTAATTTTTTTAAGGATTTTATGATTTTTTATTACAAATTATAATTTAAAAAAAATAAATTTTATAGTTTTAGAAAATAAATAAAAAATTTCTGAATTTTTAAATAATTTTAAAATTTTAGATAATTATTTTTCAAAATTATGATTAAAAAATGTTATAAAGATAAAATAAAATATTTTAATTATAGTTCATAGTTTAAGTTACATATTAACCTTTAAACTAGCAGGTCAGGTTATTTTTTGAATTAAAATTATGATGGTTATAATCTTAACGAAGAAATAATCAAAATATTATAATTCGATAAGATTAAGAATGAAAACGAAATTTTAACAAAAATTTAGTGAGTTTAGCCATAAATTAGGTTGTGTGGTTTTTTGAGGGGTCATCAGTTCGGTTGGTGATTATGTAATCCTCAATCTAATCTAATAGATTCCTTGAAGCAAATAAACAAAGAGAGTTGTTAGCCGTAACACTTGAGCCGAGCCGAGCCGAGCCATTTCATGAAAACGGTGAAAGGCGTTGAGAAAATAATAAAAATAAAAATAAAGGAGAAGATTGGGAGAGAAGGGTGAAGAAAAAAGATAACGGAAGCTTGTAAACGGCAAAATTTGTCGGTTAGCCTGTGAGAAGAGCGCGGGAATCTTTTTCCATATATTTTTTATTTTTTGTATTATTATTAAGGGAAGTACGGATGGTGTTTAAAATAAGAAAAAGGTTAAGATGTGGGTCCCACAAAAGAAATCCAGACGCCTCCACGCTTCATTATTACTACTACTTCCTCCTTATCTCCCTGAATTTAAGTTAAGGGAACAACTAATTTAGCTTTTTTATTTTAACAAATTTTATATTTCAATTTACATGAATAAATTTTTTAATAAATCTTATAAAATTTTAAAAAATGTATAAATTAATTATGTTTTACTCATAGTGAAAAAATTAAATTTATATTGATGTAAGTGATTTCAACTTATCATTATAAAAATTAAGGTATAAGAAAATAAAGAAAAGGTGAACTCTAGGATTGAACTCAACCCCTGTTGGCATACTAATGTTATCAAGGCAAGATAATTAAATTGAATCTCAAATCAACAGTAACTATGCGTATTTATAATTATCAATAGACGGTTTAGAAAAAATGACATTTTTTTATTTTAAAATTACAATTATTGAAAAAGTTTCACTTAAATATTATTTTTGACTCCAACAAAATTAATCTCTCACTATAATATAAACTAAAAACCCCCTATTTATACAAAATAAAAATAAAAATAAAAATAAAAATAAAATCACATGTCTATGATTAACGAAACAAAAAAAGAAATAAGGTGGGTAATTCACTTGTCTGGGTAGCATGAGTGAGGTTGCCACTTCACATGCTCAAAATTAACTTTTTAGCTTTTTTTTATTATTTCTTTTTCTTTAACTTATTGGATGTTACTATTATTAGGGGTTTGAAGATATGACATTATTAGATATAATGTAATTATATGACGTAAATATTATAAAAATCATTAAAAATATAACATAAAATACTATGATAGTAATTATAGTGAGAATTTTTAAGATGAGCATCTAAATGATTTTAATCATTAGATAAAAAAACGATTCTAAGCTTGAGATTCTGTATTTATTTTACCGTATTAAAATAACCAACAATACTTAATCTTTCTCTTCTTTTTTTTTCTTTTTACCGTGTAATTGAAGTTTAAGGGTGAAATATTTCTGGATAATGTTTATTTTTAGATTTTGTTATAGAAAAAATTGAAATGGAAAGTAAGATATTAAGATTAAACAATTTGGGTATTAGGTGTAAGAGCTCAATTTTGCCCGGGCCCAATAATAAAACCACAGCAAAAAATAACAGTTCATTTACAAGGCCCGAGAGTCCAAAAAAAATTATTACAAGCCCAAATACAAAGAGAGGCCCAATGGCCTAAAATCCTAATCTTTCAACAGAAACCCTAGTTGCCCTAGCCCCCTGCTGCGTCATTTCCCAACATGTCAGCTAACGCGAGGCCCAAAACCTTTCCCCTTGCACCAAAACGGCAGCAGCAACCTCGTTGACTTCCACTGCCCCTGCAAGAAACACAAAAAAGGATAAGAAACAGAAACAAGCAATAAAAAAAAGCATATATTGTAATATTATTTCGGTTATAAAAACTGATCTTTGTAACATGAAAAGGGGGATCAAATACATTGAAATAAAAAAAATCAGAAGAATCGAAATAAAAATACCACAAAGTTCAAAAAGGTAACATTTTATTGTTTATTATTATTATTTTATTTTGATTTTTCTCTTTTCAAAACAAAAAATAAAAAAGGGGAGGAACTTTACCTATTTTGCTCCGTCACCAGAGGTCCCCTCCGACTCGGGAAGCCTCGGACCCCTTAGGGTCCATGGAGGGCCTCGTCAGAGATAGTAGAAACCGAAAGGTTTCTCTCATTTTTTGGGATTTTGGCTAAGTTTTCGGCGATTCTAACTCCAGATCGGAGATCTACGTGGAAAAGAATTCCAGGGAATTTTTTTGGCTACCTTCGATCACCGGAGGCGGCAATCTCCGTCGCCAGTGATTGGTGGCCACGACGGAGACTCGCTGGCCCATGGTTAGACTTGAAGCCACTTCAGAGAAAAAAAAGAGAACGAATTTTTTTTAAAAAAAAAAAAGGCTAAAATGACTTCTTTTTTTTTAAACTTTAACTTATATAGACATATCAAAACGACATCATTTTGGCTTGGCTTCAGAAACCCCAAAACGAAGTTGTTTTGAACTCAACCCAAAAATCGACCTATTTTCCCCTAGGATCCTCGTGTTTTTGAAGGGAGGGAATATTTGCAGCTTTGGTCCTTCCGCTTTTTTTTCATCTTTTTAATTTAATCCTGCTCGTTTGTTTTAATTTTCTCCCCATAATTTAAATTCCTGTACAATTTAGTCCCCTAACCCACTGTGAACCCCTTAAGGAGTGACACGTGTCAATATGATGGGGACAATTTCCATTTGACCCCTAAAGTTTTCTATCTTATTTTAATTTAATCCTTTAAGTTCTGTTTCTTAATAATTTAGGCTTTTAGTTTTGTTATATTTTTAATTTAGTCATTTATTCCCCTTTCCTTTTTTTTCTTGCAATTTGTGCTTTAAGTTTTGTTTGGATTTTAATTTAATCCTCCATTCATTAATTAAGTCCATATATTTAATTTTTTACTTTTTTTTTACCGTCTGATTTTTCGATTATTTTATTTTGATCCTTACTTTTAAGTATTGATATTACTAACATTATTAAGTAATTATTGTTGTTAATTGATATTAATTTTGTTAAAATTCGCTCAAAGAACCAATATTTTATGAACGTAATTCTATTATTATCATGCATTTTTATATTATTTCATTATTAGTATTATTAGATAATATTATTAATTGAATATTTTTTTATTATTTTTTCATTTGTACTCATTATATTATTGTCATCTTGTTTTTATTATTTATGTTATTTTACTATAATTTTCTCCATTATCGTACATTGTAAACAATTGCTACATACATCCGTTTTTCGACATAAGCACATAAAAGAATAAAGACTAAAGCGATATTCTTTATTTTGAAGATTCGAGAAATTGTGCCCCTAGCTTATAGGGTATGATTTCCTCCTCGAACCAAAATAATCAAACGTCCCTTCTTTTTTTTTTTGGAAGAAATAATGATTAAAAATATATAAGATTTGGGCAATAATTAAAAAATGAGCATTCTTATTTTCGAGAATTCAAGACATCGTGCCCTAACTTACAGGACATGATTTTCTTCCCGAATAGCTCGAAATACGAAGATATTCTTCATAAAATTTGATTTAATTTCTTATTTTTAGGAATTCTAAACATTGTGTCCAAACTTACGAGACATGATTTTCTTCTCGATTAACTCAAAATACGAAGGCATTTTTCATAAAATTTGATTTAATTAGCAATATTTTAATCAAATAACCTCATGCAAAAGAAATAAATGATCATACTGTAAATTTTCTTTTAATTCAGAAGCCTCGATGTTAGAAACATCAAGTAATCAATTGAGTACCGATTTTGGGCGTTATGAGGGTGCTAATCCTTCCTCATGCATAACCAACTCCTGAACCCATTTTTCAGGTTTGTAGACAAAAAATCATCATTTTAGTAAATTTAACCTTTTATTAAAATGATTGAATTTCAAAGTGACCCGATCACACCTAAATAAAAAATATTAGTGGCGACTCCATTTTCATTTTAAAAAATAAAAATTCGATTTCAAAAGGGTTTCAACATTAGGTATTTTAAAAAAATTGATCAACCATTTATTTTAAATCTGAAAGTAAAGATTATCCATTTTTTTGCACTCATACTTTAATTACATGATAAAATAAAAAACAAAAGAGAAAGAATGGATATTGGTTTGGTTTTATTTTTATAAGAAAAGATAAAGATAAAACCTAAGGTTTAGAATCATTTATTTTGATCTAATGGCTAAGATTTTTTTGGTTCTCATAACTCTCCTTTTAAAAGTTCTCACTATAAATAATATATGACATGACAAGATATAAAATACATAAATATTTTAAAATTTATGTAGCACCCCTCGCCTGACCTAATCGCCAAGTTCAAGTTATAGGGTGCTACATTCATTGCCAAAACAACTACAGTCAAATTACAATAAAATATTCACATACATATGTAATCCAATGCCAAACATATTCATTTATGGTTAAAGTATCAAAACCGAGTCTTAGTTGAGTTTATAAAAGCTCTTTTGTTGACCCGAGCACAAAATAGAACCAATTTGCGAAGTTTCAAAATTTCAGGGTTGACGTCGTGACGTCATCACTTCCATGTCGTGACGTCGCCAAACAGTTTTTCACATCACGACGTTGTGACATAACTTATTTTCAACTGACGTTGTGACTAGAAAAGTTACTCGTCAGGACGCGGACTTTGTTTTTGGTAAAAATTGAGTCATTTTATACCTATTTCAATACTCCGTACAACACAACAACTTGTACATCAATTAGAAAATTCATTTGAATCAAAACACTCCAAAAACATATCAATCCAATTCAAATGACCATATATAACTTTTTAACAACTTTTATCACCTATCTAATTATTAAACTTAGCATTTCATTGCCATGGCATACATATCAATCATAATATCCAAATACCAAGGATTTACCTATACCAAGCCATATTAAAACATGTCAATTTATATGTCATATATACCTTAAATATATAAGTTAAAGTATATCCATTCAACTAGGTATCACATATGCCATATCATGCATTTTTTTACCATATGCAAATACTAACATCTAGATCACATATATATACCAAGTTTAATACCATATTCAACTGAAAAGACTCATATACATCAAGACACTTATATACATGTCACAACCCTAGGATTCAAAACTATCAAACATTTACTAATTCGATAATAGGATAGTGTGAGCTTCGAGTTGGTCTAACTTGACACGTTTCACAAGGTGATGATTTACAAGGGAAAGGGAAAACAAATGGGGTAAGCATATACAATGGTTAATAAGTTCATAGGCATTAAACAAAAACTTACCTTATCATCCAATCAAATACAATATGCTATCACAATGTTGGCATAGTTTGGCTAAACATAACATATTGTACAATCAACAAGTTGAGTATCATATCAAAATCAAACCATATGATGCTATAAATGATCAAGTTTATGATATATTAGGTCACAACTTCAATCTCATACTCTTTCAAACACATAGTTCATGCTCAATTCAAAACTTTCTATTTGAACAACAATATATTTTATAACAATTCAATTTCTCATTTCGTATAAGTTGTATCACTCGATGAGCTCTAATAAACGACTTGGATACACAGGTAACTATACCACACCAGTAGAGGTGAGAATGGGTCAGGCCGGTCGGGTTTGGGATGAGCTTGACTAAAAATTTAGGATCGTTTGCTAGGCCTCGGCCCGACCCGGCTCGAAAAATGGGCCTAAAATTTTGTCCAAGTCTGACCTGGATAAAAATGCTAAAATCCGGGCCCGACCCGGCCCTTCCATATTAAATTTTATATTATTTTTATATAATTTTAAAATATATATAATACATAAAAAATACTAAAAACATCAAAATAAATATTTCCCAACAATTTGAAAATAAATTTTAAAAAATATGTATACTTAAATAACACTAAGATAGATGCAACTTAACAAGCAAATGTCTCTAAAATAATAACAAAATTAACAATAAAATAAGTTTTATACAATATTCAAAAAATAACAACAAAATAGTAGAAACATAATAGTAAAATGTTAGCAAAAAAGGGAGAAAATAACAAGAAAATAATATTAAAAAATCAAATTTTTTTGTCCTTTAGTGAATTTAGGCCGGGATGAGTCTAGCCCGGGCCAAAAATGCCTTACTCGAGGCCAGGGCCCTTTTTTAAACGAGCCTTATTTTTTTGTCCAAGCCCATTTTTCGGGCCTATATTTTTGACTAAACCCTCCCACATTTCGGGCCGAGCCAAGTCAGGCTGGGTGGCCCGACCCATCTTTCCTCTACACACTAGTTGTTTGTCCGAGCTAAGTATATTCGTGTTAGGTTACCAGTCTAGGCTAAACCTTTATGTCGACACATTTGATTACTTGTTCAAGCTAGAAATATACATGTCAGGTTACTTGTCCGGGCTAAACCTTTAAAACGACATCAGGTTACCAGTCTAGGCTAAACGTATGTCACATGAATTTTTAAGTTCGCAACGAATGTTGGATCTCAGTAATCATATGTAATCAATTTGTACAAGTTTACAAAAGACCCTATTGGCATGCCAATCGTATCCTAACATTTACTAAGTTCACCCGAGAATCTTTAACACATATAAACATTTTTTTACGTTTTAGTCCAATTCTCACCTTTCATGCCAATTTGCCACAATTTAACCCACAATCAAACATATATACAAAATTTAAATACATAAAAATTTAAACACATTCATACCATATGATCTTATTTGGCCAAAAACAACAAGAAGTTGAATCTTCATAGACTATTTGACAATTTTGCCTTTACCTCGATTATCCCCAGTTTGATTCAATTCTTCATCTAATCAATTATTTTAGACAATTCATCAATATCAAACATTTTTATATCATTCCATGATATGCATGAACCTATTTGATTCTATTTTTAGAATGCCCCTTAAGTTTTGTATTTTATTCAATTTATACTCTAAAACCGAAATAATAATATATTTCAAATTTCAGCTTCGGTTTCAAAACCGATCTCAATTACATCCATTATAGACCCTCTACTATCTATTATTATTGAAATTTCACATAAATTTTACATTTTATTCAGTTTGATCCTTTTGAACAAAACTAACTATTAAACTTTACAATCTAGTCCTTTTTCATATCTAAGCTTAAAACCTATCAATTTAACACTAATTTCTTCAAGAAATCATCAATGGAAACTTTCAAAAACTTTAGTAGTTTTACAAATTAGTACATGGGCTAGCTAAATCAAGCTCCCATGACCTCAACAACATAAAAATTACAAAAAAATGACTTAATTGAACTTACAAATTAGGGGCCGAATGTTTGAAGTTTCCTTAAGAGTTTTCTTTCTTTGTTTGTTTGGTGGAAAAGAAGATGAATAGAACAAATGGGTTTCTCTCTCTTTAATTTTGACTTATATGTTTTGTATAAACTTAATTAATCAAAATTAATTTAATTAAACTTTAATTAATCAAACCATAATCACAATTAACCAAAGTTAATGAAACTTTACGTCATTTTCCACTATTTGATGAAGCAAAATGATTTAATTACCATTCTGAACCTTTTGCTATTTAAAAATAGGTTAAATTTAAAATTGGTACCCGAACTTGTCTACTCCCAAATAGGTACTTCTGGTTTTTTATGTCCTAGATTGATATCCGAACTTTTTTTCCATCTACGAGTTTGGTACTTGAGCATAACGAAGTTAACTTTAGGACAGCTGGCAGAAAAAGACTGTGACACGTGGCATAAATGATGCTATGATGATGTCATAATCTAAAAAATATAAAAAATCAATAAAATTATTTTTAAAATTATTTCCTTTTTTTTCTTTCTTTTTCCCAATGACCTTTCTTCTTCCCAATTTCCTTTTCTCTGCTAAACACGTTTACTAAACACATTTTATCTTCTTTTTTGTTTCTATAGAAAATATGAGAAATAAAAAAAATGGGTTTTATTTTTATTTTTATTTTTTATATGTACCTTGCTTTCTTTTTAGCTACTAGGTTATGGGTTTATCTTTGTTTTATATTTTGAGTCTTGGGTTCATTTTCTTTTTTGGATTTTGGCATTCAATTTTTCTCTCTTTTTTTTTTCTTCAGTTTTTGGGTAGTTCGAAATTTTTCTATTTGTTTTCTGAGAAAATATGGAAAAAGAAAAACAAAAAAAATGGGAGATGCAGACAACCCTATTAAAAAAAACAAAGAACTCATCACATTCAAAGAACAAATAACAAACAAAAAACCCAAAATCTTAAAAATAAACAAAAAAAATTATAAGCAAAGGAAAATGCAAAATATATGAAGAGATCTTTTACATATAAATATATAATCCAAGAAGGGTGTCGTAACCATTTTTTTGTAAAACGGAACGGGAATCGACTTGGATTTGAAAACGAAAACGAAAAATAGGAGTCGCCACCAATCCTTTTTGATGAGGTGTGATCAGCTCACCTTTAAATTAACCATTTTAATAAAAGTTAAGATTTACTAAAATGATAATTTTGGTTCTACAAAAATCAGAAAATGAGTTCGGGAGTCGGTTACGCACGAGGAAGGATTAGCTCCCTCGATACGCCCAAAATTGGTACCTAGTTGATTAATTAATGTCTTAAGATCGAAGATTGAAAACTTTGAAGACTTTTGAAATACGATCCTTCTTTGTAAAAAGCTCAAGTGTTAAAGACCTTCTCGTCTCAAAATATGAAATGTTACATCCAGTAAGTTAGGACATGATATCTTAAATTTCCGAGAGCAAGCTTGCCTTTTATAAAATCTGTGTATTTTATTGTATTCGATTATTTAGAGTAAACGAGAGAAATCGAAACCTAGTAAGTTAGGGCACGTTTTCTCAAATTCTCGAACACCGAATATTGCCTTTATTTCAAAACAAATTCTTATTTCGAGATGACAAATGTCATACCCGGTAAGTTAGGGCACAACACTTCGCATCTTCGAGAATAAGCATTTTTCAAAACTCGTATAGCAATTTAAAAGAGTAATCTGTTATTTAGGTTAAATGAAAAAAATCGAAACCCAGTAAGTTAGGGCACGATTGTCTCGAATTACCAAATACGGAATATCACTTTTATGAAAGAATTATTTTAATGTATCGAGTGAAAAATATAATGTGACTTATTGTAAAAACATAAAACCAAATCGTGGTGCTAATACACAATAATAAGTGCGACAATATCAATAACAATGATATAAGTGATTATAAAAGGATGAAAGCAAGGCTAGCAATATAGAAATATAAAACACAAGCATAAGGCAAATGAAATGATCGAATAAAAATAAATAAAGCATGACAAAATAAAATGACAATGATGACGAAAACGATAACAAAAATAATAATATAAATAATAATAGCATAAATGATAATAATATATATGGTATTAAAATATATACGTGATAATAGAAATAAAAGTATATATAATATTAAAAATATATGTACGAGATACATATGTGAAATAAACACATAATAGTTATAAAAATATATATAATAGAATATATGAATAATATGATATTTACAATATATATGCATAAAAAACATAACATAAAAAAAATGATGTGCATGATATAATATTAATATACATGATATAGTTTAAAAAACATAAACATAAGATAATATGAGAAATAAAAATATATAAATGATATAGTATTAAGGTATATGTATAACAATAAAAATACAATAGTAAAATATATATACACGTAATATATAAAAATGTATCCGTATATGTATACATAATAAAATGCAATATTTAAAATATTCACATAGTATATACATGCTAAAAATAATAATAATGTTTTTTTAAAAAAACAAATAAATAAATATTACCTAGATATATACATATATATTAAAATGAATACATGATAATATTAAAAGTATGCACACAATATATAATATATTAAAAATGTATATATATATAATATTTATAAAAATATACAAAGTATAATGTTAATATGTATATGCATAATATGTATTTAGATATTAAAACATATATACGTAATGTATAAAAAGAATTTATATATATAGTATTAAAAAAGGAGAAATATACATAATATATATATACATATGTATAAAAATATAGACATCATGTAATATTAACATACATATGCATTAATAAGAATGATAATATTAAAACTATTAATAATACTTTATAACATATATATATACAAGTATTAAATAAAATGATAATAATGGGCTGTTAATAAAACAATAATAATATTAAAATTAAATTAGAATAATAAGGAAAAGTAAAAAAGGGACGAAGTCAAATTAAAAATGGAATTTTGTGGCGAATTTAAAATAAATGAAGGAGAAAGGGGTTAATCTGAGCGCGTGAGCAACCAGGAGGGACCAAGGGGGAAATTATCCCCCCTCCAAAACGCAACGTTTTAACCAGGGCTAAAATGAAATAGAAGTAAAATCATAGGGATAAAATTAAAGGAAAAAGAAATAGAACGAGACCCCATTGAACTAAGCCTCAAAAGCGGAGGGACTGAAGACGCAAATAACCCCTCAGTCTAAAAACACGCGGATCCTGGGCATAGGTGGGTCGGATTGGGATTAGTTTTGGGTAGGTTTTGGTTGTTTGGGCTTCTATTAGGTTTAGTGGTTTGTGGATTTTGGGCTAGGTAGGTTTAAGGGTTTTGGGCCCAAAATTGGGCTTGTACAGTTACCCCTCTTTGCTTGTTGTCGTGTAACGAGAACAGAGCAAAGACTTAAGAAAGACCAATTTTGCCCGGTCTCACCATGTCTGGACTTGTTTAGCGCTCCTTTTCTCCAGGTAGCTTCATTCCAATCTTGTTACTTCACTCCGCTTCAACTTTATGTAGATAAGACTTGTGACTTCAACTAACTCTACTGAAACCTCAAGGAGATCTGCCGTGGCTTGGGTCAACTCCACATGCTACTTCAGGGAGAAGATATTTGATTTTCAACCTGTTACCCTACTGCTTAGGGGTTTAAGGATTGGTGGTTTGAATCTGTTTCACTGCAACTTCAGAAAGGTAAGATTCACCGTCTTTTGATCTGCTTCCCTACTGCTTAGGGTGATAAGATCTTATGAACGTCAGCTTGTTACCCTACTGCTTAGGGAGTTAAAGCTCGTTGCCTTTGGTCTGTTTCCCTACTGCTTAGGGATTCAAGGTCTGTAAATATGGCTTGTTACCCTACTGCTTAGGGGGTTTAGCCCATCATCTTCGATCTATTTCCCTACTGCTTAGGGCGATAATATCTATAAACTTCAGCTTGTTACCCTACTGCTTAGGGGGTTAAAGCTTGGTGGTTTGAATCTGCTTCACTGCATTCAAGGAGGCAAGATTCAATGTATTTGATCTGCTCCACTGCAACTTCAGGGAGGCAAGATCTGTGATTTTCAGCCTATTACCCTACTGCTTAGGGGGTTAAGGCCCATCTTCTTTAATCCGTTTCCCTACTGCTTAGGGTGATAAGATCATCATCTTCGATCTGTTTCCCTACTGCTTAGGGGGTTAAGATCTGTAGATCTTCAGCCTGTTACCCTACTACTTAGGGGATTAAGGCTTGGTGGTTTGAATCTGCTTCACTGCAACTTCAGGAAGGCAAGATTCGCCGTCTTTTGATCTGTTTCCCTACTGCTTAGGGTGATAAGATCTATGAACTTTAGCTTGTTACCCTACTGCTTAGGGGGTTAAAGCTCGTCGCCTTCGATCTGTTTCCCTACTGCTTAGGGGGATAAGATCTGTAAATCTTCAGCCTGTTACCCTACTGTTTAGGGGGTTAATGCTTGTCATCTTCGATCTGTTTCCCTACTGCTTAGGGGGGTTAAGATCTGCGAATTCAACCTATTACCCTACTGCTTAGGGGGTTAAGGTCTGGTGAATTCACTGATTCTAGGAACAGGACCTGTAGAATCAGTTTCATGTATTTATGCTTATGCCAAAGGATTAGGATGTGATGATCAAAATGAATCAAATGCTCCTAACTAGATGCATCATGAATGATCTATGAATGTATGGGTGCAATATGTTGTGAGCGTGAATCCCTTTTGTTGCCATTGCTTTTTGTTCATCAAGGTTTTTTTACTGAAATGGTACCTTGTCTTATTGTTCAGTTCAAATTTTGAACAAAAAACCCGAAGAGGTAGTCTCAATTTAAACTCTTTCTTTTTAAATGTTTGCAATCTTTGAGTTTGGTTAGTTCTAAATAATAGCCCTGTTCAGGTTTCTGTACTATTTAGAAACTTTCAGAGTAATATATAGAACTCTTTTTGCAAAAATGGCTTTAGTCCATTAATCATCATTTCAATGCAAAAAAGCTTGATAAAGATCATAACAATGACAAAACTGAAATTTATCAGAAACAACATTTGAAGGGAATAGATTAATCACAGTCAACAAACATTGCTAGAATACAAAATGAATAAGAAGGGAATAGGTGCCCCAGATATCGCAGCGTGAGCTTCTCTGTACTGACTTCTTGAGGACTCCTTTTTGCCCAATATGTGTTTAGGGATCTAGAGTACTCTTGCAGATGCCCCAAATGTAACATCTCTCCTCCTTGTTAATTTAGGTATCATAAGACCATCGCATGCCCCACCATTGATCAAAATTTGAATCGCCCTTTATGGGTTTTCGATTCAAAATCCCTTTGGTCTCAAGGTGTTCTTTGCGAGTTTTCACCCTGGCCTCTCCCTCCTTTTTTTTTAGGCGAAGTATTTCTTAACCGAATCCAAATTCACGGGATTGGGTAAGGTCTTGCCATCCATTTCAGCCAATATCAATGCTCCTCCAGAAAAGGCCTTCTTTACCACATAAGGTCCTTCCTAATTCAGCATCCATTTCCCCCTGAAATCCTTTTGTATGGGCAGGATCTTTTTCAATACTAGGTCTCCCTTGTGGAATTCCCTAGGACGAACCTTTTTGTTGTAAGCTCGCATCATTCGCTTTTGGTACATTTGACCATGACGGATAGCCCTTAGCCTCTTTTCTTCAATCAAATTCAACTGATCGTATCGGGACTGGATCCATTCTGCTTCATCCAACTTTACTTCTGACAAAACTCTGAGGGAAGGAATCTCGACCTCGATAGGTAAAACTGCCTCCATTCCATAGACCAATGAGAAAGGCGTTGCTCCGGTAGAAGTCCTAACAGACGTTCGATAAGCATAGAGGGCGAATGGTAGCTTCTCATGCCAATCTTTATAAGTTTCTGTCATCTTTCCCATAAATTTCTTGATGTTCTTATTGGCTGCTTCAACTGCACCGTTCATTTTTGGGTGATACGGTGACGAGTTGTGGTGTCTGATCTTGAACTGACTACAAACCTCCGCTATCATGCTATTGTTCAAATTCAATGCGTTGTCAGATATGATCCTTTCTGGCATCCCATATCGACAAATGATTTCCTTTTTTAGGAACTTGCTAACTGTCGATTTTGTAACATTGGCATATGAAGCGGCTTCCACCCACTTGGTGAAATAATCGATGACCACAAAGATGAAATGATGCCCATTTGAAGCTTTTGGTGAAATTGGCCCAATCACATCCATGCCCCACATCGAGAAAGGCCATAGAGAAGTTATAACATGCAAAGGTGAAGGAGGCACATTAATCTTGTCTCCATAGATTTGGCACTTATGGCATCTTTTGGTGTAGTTAATACAGTCTCCTTCCATAGTGGACCAATAATAACCGAACCTCATAATTTGCCTGGCCGTTGTAAAGCCATTAGCGTGTGTCCCACAGACGCCCTCATGGACTTCTTCCAAGATTTTCTTAGCCTCAATAGCATCTACACATCTTAACAGTACCTGATCCTTCCTTCTTTTGTATAGGATCTCCCCGTCTAAGACATAATCACTAGCCAGTCTTCTCAATGTCCTTTTGTCATTCTCAGTAGCTTGGTCGGGGTACTCACGATTCTTCACATATCTTAGGATATCGTGGTACCAAGGGTGATTATCATTTTCTTCTTCTTCTTCGAGGTTGTAACAATGAGTTGGAGCCTCATAGATACTCATTTGGATCGGTTTCACATCCTCTTGTTTGTTCACCTTGATCATAGAGGCTAAAGTTGCTAGGGCATCGGCCATCTGATTTTCTTCTCGAGGGAGAGAGCAGAAGACGATATCATCAAATTCTTTGATTAATTCAAGGACCAGACTTCGGTAATTGATCAACTTGGGGTTTCTCGTATCCCATTCACCTTTGAGTTGATAAATCACTAGGGCAGAATCTCTATATACCTCTAACACCTTGATTTTACGTTCTATGGCCGCACGTATTCCCATGATGTATGCTTCGTATTCTGCCATATTGTTCGTGCAGGCAAAATCCAATTTACTAGTGAAGGGATAATGATCTCTGTTCGAGGATACCAGGACTGCCCCGATTCCATTGCCCACGGCATTGATGCTCCGTCAAAGTTTAGCTTCCAAGGATGACCTTCTTGAGGGTCTTCTTCAATGGTTGCTATGTACATTAGATCTTCATTTGGGAAGTCAAAGTTTAGAGGCTCGTAGTCCTCTAGGGCTCTACTGGCTAGGAAATCTACTATCGCACTCCCTTTTACGACATTCTGGTTCACATAGACTATATCGAATTCAGAAAGTAGAATTTGCCATCGGGCCATTCTCCCGTTCAAGGCAGTTGACTCCATCAAGTACTTCAGAGGGTCTATTCTAGAGATTAGCCAAGTTTTGTGGTACAACATGTATTGTCTTAGTCTTCGGGTTGTCCAGATTAAGGCACAGCACAACTTTTCAATGAACGAGTATCTCGTCTTACACTCAGTAAACTTTTTACTGAGGTAATATATCGCTCTTTCTTTCCTTCCTGATTCATCGTGTTCGCCAAGCACGCATCCCATAGAATTTTCAAATACCGTCAAATATAGTATCAGTGGCTTATTTGGACTAGGTGGCGTCAACACTGGGGCGTTGGACAAATATTGCTTAACCTTGTCAAAGGTCTTCTGGCATTCCTCGTCCCAAACACCAGGGTTGTGTTTCTTAAGGAGACGGAATATGGGGTCACATTTCTCGGTTAGTTGTGAAATAAACCGAGCGATGTAATTTAATCTTCTTAGGAATCCTCGAACTTCCTTTTGAGTACGCGGTGGAGGTAACTCTTGTATGGCTTTGACTTTATCTGGGTCAATCTCAATCCCTTTTTCACTGACCACAAATCCTAGCAGTTTTCCTAACCTGGCTCCGAAGGTACATTTTGCGGGATTGAGTTTCAACTGGAATTTCCTCAACCTCAAAAATAATTTCTTCAAAACTTGCACATGCTCTTCTTCAGTCCGAGATTTGGCGATTATGTCATCGACGTAGACTTCAATTTCTTTATGCATCATATCATGGAATAGGGTTACTATGGCTCTCTGATATGTTGCTCCTGCATTTTTCAATCCGAACGGCATCACCTTATAGCAAAAGGTTCCCCACATGGTCACGAATGTGGTTTTATTCATGTCTTCAGGATGCATCTTGATCTGATTGTATCCTGAGAAACCATCCATGAAGGAGAAGAGTGAGTAGCCTGCCGTGTTATCCACTAAGGTGTCGATATGAGGCAACAGGAAATTATCCTTCGGGCTGGCTTTGTTTAAGTCTCTGCAGTCTACACACATTCGTACTTTTCCATCTTTTTTAGGGACGGGGATGATGTTGGCTACCTATTCCGAGTACTTAACTACTTGTAAGAAACCAGCATCAAATTGCTTCTTGACCTCCTCTTTTATTTTCAACAAAACATCTGGCCGCATCCTTCGAAGCTTTTGTTAGACTGGCTTGCATTCTTTTTTGATAGGGAGCCTGTGTACCACAATGTCAGTACTTAGCCTAAGCATATCTTGATATGACCATGCAAAGACATCCTTGAACTCTTGGAGTAACTTAATAAGGTCCACTTTGTCTCTGTGGTAATACAAGCCCCGATCTTTACTTCTTTCTTTTCCAGTTCATCTCCCAAGTTTACGACTTCTACGGTCTCTTTGTGGGGTAGAATCTGTTTCTCCTCGCGCTCCACCATCCTTAACAATCAGGGGATAAGTTACAATCTCTGTCATCCTCAAAGTCCTGAAATCCTTCTAGACACATATCTCGCTCAAAAGGAAACTCTGAGTTAGTAACAACGTCACTCACATCATTGATATCTTGAGACCTGTCGTATGTGCGAAGGAAGATACAAAGAACAAGAGAATCTAAGAACAATGATATGTATGGTATGATCATGAATGAAAGAATAAAAGAATATTTGCATAGAATAAGTCAAAAGGATGCATTTCATTGAAACAACGATTTTGAACATAAACCTATTTCGCAAAAGGACACTTATTACTCCTAGGCCTAGAGCAATAAGTGTGTTCTGGACATTACTCTGAGTTAGTTCTAAAGACTACAGGAATCACTTCCGCAGTCCAATTATTCAGAACACTTCCCGGCTCATAGGGGCGAATGCCCGCCAAATTCTCTACCCCAGTTCCTTCTTTATATGTGGCATTGATGTCCAAACTCTCCATCATTCCTTCCACGATTTCCTTTCTCAACGTCTTCCGCTCGGAGTGAATGACCCCTCCAGACACAAAAGTCTTCGATATATGGGGGAAGATCATTGGTTCCCATTCGATTTCTCCCCCACTCAATTGCGCTCTCCTTCTTTCTTGCTTCTTCTCTAGCTCTTTCTTTCTTTGTTTCGTATCTGGCTTAAATCCTAACCCAAAACGGTCTTGTTTGTCCTTTACCGTTGGTGCATTGATCCTTTCCTGGAGGTATCTCTCGAGTCCTTTTCCGGGTAGGGCCCCTTTTCCAATAGTTAGTCATAGTCCCATTCTTGTAGTCTCAGATAACCTGGGCATTGGAATCTTATTTCCTTCGATGATGAACGTTGCGTTCACAAACTCCAAAGATCGGAAAGAGCACTCGATTGCTTCATCATTTGCCTCCAGATATGGGGCGTCACTGGTTATTGCCGCGATGATGTCCTCTTCAGCATTGATCGTTACTAATCGACCTTCAGTCACTAATTTCAACTTTTGATGCAGCGATGAAGGGACTGCCCCTGCCGAGTGTATCCATAGTCTCCCCAATAGGCAATTATACGAAGGCTTAATGTCCATGACCAAGAAATCTACCTCGTATGTGCTCGGCCCGATTAAGAGGGGTACTTCAATTCTCCCCATTACCTTCCTTTCCGTGCCATCAAATGCTCTCACTACGCTTTGGCATGTCTTCATATGGGAACTATCCATTGGCAACCTACTCAGCGTAGATAGGGGTAGGACATTCAGTGCAGACCCATTGTCAATCAATACCCCCGGTAACGTGTACTCTTTACAACGAGTCGTGATGTGCAAAGCTTTAGTTGATCCTCGGCCCCCTGGCGGTACCTCATCGTCATTGAAGAATATGAAGTTGTTGGCACTTATATTATTGACTAAGCGGTCCAGTTTGTTTACAGAGATATCGTTAGCAATATAAGTTTCATTCAGCACCTTCATCAATGAGCTGTGATGGGTTTCAGAGCTTAAAAGTAAGGCCAGTACCGATATACGCGTTGGTTGTTTGTGCAACTGTTCTACGACACTATATTCGCTGTGCTTTAGAAATTTTAAGAATTCTTTGGCTTCTTTTTCAGTCACTGATTCATTAACAGTTGGTTCAGGCCCCGTCGGCTTCTCTTTCTTTTGCTCAATTGCTAATGATTTTTCATTAACCTGCTCGACTTTTGTATTTGGGGTATAATGCCTCCCGCTGCGCGTATAAAAACCTTCGTCTTGAACTTCTTCTAATGCATTAATCGGGGTCTCTTCTCCCGGGAATGTCACATTACAGCTATAGTTCCACGGTACCCTTTTGTTATCTTTATAAGGGAAAGCAACGGGCTTTTGGATCACGACCTTTGGTGCAACTTGTGCCCCAACTTCATTTATTCTCGGAGGTGATATGATAACCACTGGGTGGTTGACTTTGTAAACATCCTTCATTGATCCCTTTTCGGAGGCACGCACATCTGTTTCTTCTGGGCTCCTGACATATTCAAAGAATTCCAGCTCCTTATTATCCATCAATCCTTGTACTAAAGCCCTGAATTGGCTGCATTTCTGAATCTCGCGATCCTCTTGATCATGGAACTCGCAATAATTCTTCGCTTCTCGAGGTCTGACCCTTGAATTCTGTGCTATCAACTCTCTTTCCACCATTTTCTTCCAAACTTCTTCCAACGGGGTATTCACTTCTGCAACATTCATCTTAATTTCTTTCCCCAAACTCTCGAATATTGCATTTATTCCCTTATCCCCATGGTTAGGTAATGGATTCTCTGTACTGGATGTATCATCAAATTTCACAATCCCCATGTTGATGAGTCTTTCAACCAATTTCTTGAAAGTGGTGCAGTTTTCTATCGAGTGTCCTGTGGCTCCCGCATGGTATTCGCATTGGGCATTTGCGTCATACCATTTGGGGTATGAAGGTTGCATTGGCTTCAGATAGAAGGGAGACACGACATGTGCATCAAATAAACTCTGGTATAACTCCTTGTACGTCATTGGAATGGGCATAAATTGAAGTTTCTCCCTATTTTGTTTTGTGTTGGGCTCTTGTCTGGGTGGGCCTTGCTGTCCAGTAGTTGTCGACCTTAGTTGGCTTATGGTGATCGATTTCGAATATGAGCTCACATTATTCACCTCATGCTCTTTCTTTCTCGACGCAGACCTCTTAGCGTTTTCCCCAGCCTCTATTTTCCCACATCTTATGGCATTTTCTATCATTTCTCCAGACATTACTATGTCCGAAAAACTCTTGGTTGCGCTACCCAGCATGTGGTTAATAAAAGGTGCCTTCAGGGTATTAATGAAGAGCATAGTGGTTTCCTTTTCCAACAGAGGGGGTTAGACTTGTGTGGCCACCTCTCTCCATCGCTGGGCGTACTGCCTAAAGCTCTCATTATGCTTTTTCTCCAAATTCTGTAAAGTGATTCTATCAGGGGCTATGCCTGCCACATGACTGTACTGCTTCATGAAGGCTTGTGCTAAATCTTTCCATGAACTGATCTAGGCGCAACTCAGTTGGTTGTACCATCTAAAAGTGGCCCCAACCAGACTTTCTTAGAAGCAGTGAATTAATAGTTGGTCATTATTGACATGGCCTACCATTCGTCTGTAGAACATTGTGATGTGAGCTTCGGAACAGCTAGTCCCGTTGTATTTCTCAAATTCCAGAGTTTTGAACTTGGGAGGAAGTACCAGGTCCGGAACCAAACTTAATTTCTTAGCGTCGATTCCACCACGATAGTTGGTGCTTTCCATTTCTTTAAATTTTTCTTCCAACCATCTACACCTTTCTTCAAGCTCTCTCGGGAGTTCTACCCTGGTCTTTTCTGCTTCTGCTACTTCATCGAGATTGAGGACCACAGGGATGGTTGGGTTGTCCCCTGGATTAAATCCCGAGCCGGCCTGATAATTCATTGGTGCCGAAACACCGGCCTGAAATGGTTGGAGCCTAATTGTGACCGATGGCCTTCTGGGGTACATGTCAGGTTGTGTCTGAACGTCAACTGGGGCAAAACCCGGAGGGTAGGTAGGATCTCCATTATCATCTCCCGCATTGATCAAAGGGCTTTTCCCGTTTTCTAATCCGCCAGCCAATAGACGAGTTAATTGGTCCATCATGCTTTTCTGGGACTCTAGCATTTGGTCCCTCATATCTTGCTGGATTTTGGCAAGCTGTTCTTGCATACGTGTTTGTAATTGATCCTGCATCTCTTTTTGCATTTGTTCCAATCTCTCTAACCTTTGATCCATTGCTCTTGTTTTTCCTCTTGTATCGTAACGATGTTCTAGGGTAACTGCCATGATTTTTAGGGTTTTTTGTGAGTTTTAGTGCGTGGGATGCAATGCTGATGCATGAATGCAATGAATGCGATGAATGCAAAAAGCGTTGATTCTAATTCGATTTCATTAGAGTAACTTTCTAGAAAATAAGTTTCTTTACATAAAATAGATTACATATAAGGCTTGACCCTGATACTTAAGGCCTTGACCTGCCTAAGAAGCCAAGCTAGCTCTCGGCCTCGGTCCGATTTCGACTTGTATTTTAAACTCAGCACATCGGCTTGTACTGCTAACGTTTGCAAGTGATCAGCCACTTCTCGCACTTGAGTCGAAGCTTCGCCCATGACGTAGTCCCTGTTCCTGACTTGGTCTTGAGATTGATGAAGTTGCTCCTTCCATTGCTTGTTATTTACCTCGAGGAGTTCAATCTGGAGTTCACGATTTTGCAGTGCTGTTTTGAGTTCTTCTATATTCTCTTTTAATTTTTCGATTCTGCTCTGACTAGCTTTCAACTCGATTGTAGAGTTACGCGAGCAATACTGATACAATGACCTCTCTAACTCTGATACCCGGGTCTTTAACCCTTCTTTCTCATTTTGGCTTTCTACCAAACTCCTTTTCAGAGCACCTTTTCGAGCTTGAGCATCGCGAAATTTTTCTTCCCACTGGTTGGCTTTGCTTTGTTCTTCCTTAACTTCATGTCGCCACTGTTCGGATGTTTTTCCTAACCCAGCGGTCCTCATTGATCTGCGAGCTTCTTATAGTCCGTTTTCAAACTGTCCAAGTCCTCTTCAGCCTTGTTTTTCCCTTTTCTGAGTCTTTCAGCTTCTAGTTTCTGGACGTCGACATCTAACCCTAACTGCATCTTTTCTTCTTCCAACTGCTCGATCCTTTTTTCTAGCTCCAGACTCTTTCTCTCGAAATCCTGCCTGATGATTTCTAGGTCAGATGGGATTACTTTCAAGTGCTCCTCTATCGACTGAGGATTCCCTTGATCTGATGTTATATGTTATATGTTTGGATGCCATATTATACAATAAAAGTTCTGATATAATGCCACAAGATAAGAAACTCTAAAGTCATATTACAAAAAAAGAAAAAGAAAAAAAAGAAGACATTAAGATAATATGTTATATGATATGATAGTTAGATATAAAATAATGTAATAAGAAGTTTTGATACATAAAGGGTACTTGTATTCTAATCTGTGTGTGAGCTAAAAAGATTAAAAAAGAAAGTAGGATCACAAGAAGCTGAAAGAATACATGATTACATTGTTATATTACAAATCTTACATTAGATTTTACAAGAATGTCCTACTAACATAAAAAGTTCTTAAACCGTAATCTCTTACTATTTTATTAACTTAACATATTAATAATCTATTTCATTTATAAATTTTAAAAAGATTGCTTTGATATATTTAGAATAATAACACACTTTACTAGATTTAGTGTCAGAAGTGATATCAAATAAGCTGGTGAAAGTAAATAAAAAAAAACCTAAAAATTATTAAATAAAAATATATTATGTCATTTAAGATTTTTATATAATTTCTTTTATATATTATAAAAGTATTCTTTAATTCTAAATTATTATCCATTCTTCTAAATTTATTCACTATCATATAACTTCATGTCAGAAAAAAACTATTCACTCTTTCCAATTATCATTATCTTTTAGACCATATACTTTTTTTTTTGAATGTGGGAACAGCTTTTAGCATAAAATAATAATTCTACTAGTTAATTTATTTTCAAAAGTGATTTTGTGTTATATATTTGTAGTTCAACATATTTGTAATTAGATATATTAATGGATTAAATCGAATTGAATTTGAATTAAATTAATGTTTAATATCAATATCATATATAATTCTTGAAATTCAGTATATTTTAAATAGTTAATTGATTCTATTAGGCTTGTTGCTATTATTTTTATTTAATATTACATATTTCTTTTACTATAATTATATGTATTTCTTTTATTAAATTTCTAATATAAATCAGTTAACATATTTTATTATTATTTTTATTATAGTATAAATATTTAATTTTTATATGTTATAAATTACATAACACATAAAATAAAAGAGTAACATTATATTATAAATTTAAAAATTAGTAGAGCCAAGTTCAAGTTTTAAACATTAAAGTAAAATTTTATTTATATTTTACGAGAGATTAATTTTTTTTGCTTAAACCTATTTTCAAACTTTATATTTTTGTATAAACCTTCGTGAATATTGTGAATATCTTTGAATTTAAATAAATAACTTTATCAATTTGTGATACAATTATAATTTTACAATTTTAAATGACTTCCCATCGAATTCAAGCTATATTATATCTATGTGATCCGAATTTTAAATATTGGGAAATGATTAAGTGTTGTATACGAAAATCCTATTTACGTATGAAAAAAAAAAAAACCTTGGGTTCTTTTATGATTAAAAGGAAAGAAATGAAATATTTGATCTTTCTCCATATAGTTTAGTTTTAGGTTACATATTCCTTTAGGTTACATGAATGTCAAAATAGTGGTTTTATTTACAATGATTAAATTTCATCCAAAAGATCGATTAAGACAAATTTAACAAGGGTGAATGTCAAAGCCATAGTTTTCATCTTTACATTGTTACGCAAAGCCAATAATTGCGGCCCAAATGGGCCTACTTTATTATTGGTTAAGCTTTCCTCAATTATATGTCTCATTTCAGAAATTGGACTTTTATTTTTGATTTGATGTAATTATACATATAAATTTTTAATTTTAATTTAATAATATATATTTTAAAATATAAATAAATAAAATTATTTTTATATTATATAAATAAAAAATAAATATGGAATTTTTAATGTTGTTTTATTTTCATTTCAATTTTTCCACTTTTCTAGTAATAATAAAATAACTAATCAAGTATGCAAGAACCCATCACATGATTCTAAGAAACTTATGGAAATTGACAACATGGTTGGTTTCTCAAAGGAAAAAAAAAAGAGATTGTAATTAAAAACTGAAATTTCAATGTCTCTAATTTGCTTGACATAAAAAGAAATGTTTTTGACCTTATTATGACTAAATAAAAAAGAATTTTGGTACGGAATAAATAAGGCCAAAAGCAATATTAACAAAACAAGGGCAAATTAATTAAGTGTACAAATATCATAAAAATGATTCAAATGTCAAAGTTGATGTCAGTTTGACCTGAGGAGAAAATCTTGTTGTGGGAAATATATTTTTCCCCAACAAATCTAATAAAGTTGTTTTGATCTCTTTATCTTCTTTTCATAATCAAATTTTGTACATTGACATATTCCATGTGAGGTCATTTTTAAATTCGATGATTTCGATTATGATAAAATAATTAAAATTTGATATAAAAATAATATTAATATAAACTAGAATCAAGGATTTACAGAATTTGTAATATACTATTATGTCTACTAATTGGTTATATATAAACATTAAATTATTTTTATAATTTTTATAAATGATATAAGAAATAATTTTAAAATATTATTCTAAAATTAAAAAAAAATGTTAAACCTAATAATAATAATATTGAGCAAAATGTAAAATAGATAATGTAATTTAAAAATAATTAATATCAATATTATAAATATTTTATTATTAAGTGAATATTCATCAACATAAAAATAAGTTTGATACACTTTAAGACCTTAATATTTATTAGGAGTAGAGTTTTATTTTATTTATACTTTTTATCTCTATAAATATAGACTTTGGAGAAGTATTCATAAACATCCCTATTTGATTGATAAAATATCATACTCCTTTTGCTCTCCCATTTTTTTATTCTTTACTCTTTTTATTTTATAACATGTTATCGGCATGATTATATGATTTCCTTTTAGTCTCTCTTTAAAATTTTTTCTAAAAAAAAAAATAAAATCCTCTAAGAAACCTAAAGAGTTTCAAACCTCTTTGTCAAGTAAATTTGCTTAACTACTGTCGAAACCATTTTTTTGAAAGTCGACCTTTAATTTAAAAAACGAAAATGGGAGTCGCCACCAACCCTTTTTTTGAGGTGTGATCAGATCACTTCATAATTTGGTTGTTTTAATAAATGGTTTCATTTGCTAAAACAACAATATTTTGGTCTATAAACTTTGAGAAATGAGTTCGGGAGTCGATTACGCACGAGGAAGGATTAGCACCCTCGTAACGCCCAAAAGTGGTACCTAGTTGATTAATTAATGTCTTAGTGTCGAAAGTTGAAAACTTGAAAAGAGTTTAAAATACGATCCCTCTTTGTATTAATGTTATTTTTACTTAAAAATTGCTTGGATAAATCAAAACGTATGTTAAAAGACCCTCTCATCTCGAGGCAACAAAATGTCACATTTCGTAAATTAGGACACGATACCTTGAATCATTGAGAATAAGCTTGCCTTTTATTTTTATTTAAATCTCATATATTTTAATTTTAAAATGATATTTGACCATTTAGGTTCAACGAGAAAATCGAAACCCCGTAAGTTAGGGTACGACTTCTCGAATTTCCAAATACGAAACATTGCCTATTTTAAAAAATTTCTTTTTATGCATTGAGCAAAAATTAACGTAATACCTAAAATGGTGTATATTTAGTTTATTCGGGTATGGTATAAAAACAACTAAAAGTAAGAAAAAAAATCATGCTTAGCGAATAATAATAATACGATATAAATTAGTAGTAATAATGGCATGATATGCTTAATAAAGTATAAAAATATAATGATAATAATGAATCATGATGCTAATATGCGTAAATAAAAAAATAAAAAAATGATAATAACAAAAAAAAATAATGATAAAAAAAATAATAAAATCTAAATTTTGAAATATATTGAAAGTAGTAAATAAATAAATAAATAAATAAATAAGGCACAATAAAAGAAAATATAAAAAAATCCAATTGTAAAAATAAAATAAAGGAAATATTAAGTAAATAAGTAATAAATAAAAAAATCCAATTGTAAAAATAAAATAAAGGAAATATTAAGTAAATAAGTAATAAAGGAAACATTTGATTAAAATTGAAACTAAATAAATAAATAATAAAATAAGTAATAAATAAAAAATCCAATTGTAAAACTAAAATAAAGGAAATATTAAGTAAATAAGTAATAAAGGAAACATTTGATTAAAATTGAAACTAAATAAATAAAAAATAAAATAACAAATGACAGTTTATATAAAAAAAATTGAGGTTAAATAAACCAAGGATCGAATTGAAATTGAAATAAAGATAAGGGGTATAAATTGTAAATAATAAAAAGCTAATAAGGATTAAAACGTAACAAAATCGCAGTCCCAAGATAAAAATTAAAAAAAAGAAACAGGATCAGATTGTAAACCGCTTAAAAGCAGAAGGACCAGGATAATAATTAAACTTGTGGATCCTATTTGGAAATCAAGTCGGGTTTCGGGTCATCGAAAATGACACCGTTTCAAGCATCCGTCTCCTAAAATGGTCTAAGGACCAAAATGTAAATAAAATGAAATAAAATGGCAAAATAGAAAAAGAAGAAGATAGGACCAAATCGAAACAAGCCGCAAAAGTGGAAGGAGCCGAGGAAGAAATATCCCCTCTAGGCGAAAACACGCGGATCCTAGAGGATGGATCGGGTCGAGCTGTGAGTCGTCAAAATGACGTTATTTTGACGTCTGAAATTTGGCCCAAAACGGCGCCGTTTTATACACCCTATTTAAGCCACAATCTTCCAAAAAAAATTCATTTATGCCTTTAAAATTAAAAAAAAAACTGAGAGCCCCCTTTTTTTCTCTATCAACTTCCCTTTGTCTGACCATTGCCCAACGAGTGCTCGTCGCATCGGCCGCCGGTGACGGCTCTGCCGTTCCCGGTGGCCAAAAACATAAAAAAGATTTATTTTGTTCCCCTTTTCCTGTATAACTCTGAACTGGGTTTGAAATAGCTGGAAATAAGACCAAAATTTCCAAAAAAAGAAAAACTCTTCGACTCCTGATGCTGGACTAGAAGAGACACCAATGGCGGTGCAAAGACTAAAAGCAGGTAAATTTTTTTATTTTTTATTTTCACTTATTATTATTTATTTACTTCAAGAATAAAACCAGAGACAAAAAATAAAATTTCTACCTTTCGAGACTTGAAACTTTTTTTTTGTATTTCTCTGTGTGTATGTGTGTAAAAAATTACAAGTAAAATATGTGGCCTCTTTTATAGCCGAAATAAGAAACTATCTTTTTTTTTTGCTTTTGTTTTTTCTTTGTTGTCTTCTTTGTTTTGCATGTCTAGTGGCAATGGTGGCAGAAGGGCGTCAGAGGCATGCAAAGAGGAGTGCCGATGTGGCATGCGGCTAGGGTTTCTTCTTCTCTTTTTTGTTAAAAATAGTTTAGTTTTTGGGCCATTTGGGATGTAATTGGGTTTGTAATTTTGGGCATGTAATTTGTTGTAAATGGACTTTTAACTTTAATTATTTTAGTTTAATTTTTTTTTATTTTTGTAATCTGGGCTTGGGCTAAATTGGCCTATTATAGCTGCCGCTATTTACTCATTGTTGTGTAACGAGAATGGAGCAAAGACTTTCAAAAGGGCCAATTTTGCCTGATCTTGTCGAATTTCGACTTCTTTGGTGCTTGTCTTCTTCAAGTTGCCTCATTCCAACCTATTGCAACTTCGGCGAGATATTTGTGTCTTTAACTTATTCCGCTGCAACTTCAGGGAGATAAGATTTGTAGCTTGTAACTTTAGTCTATTCCGCTGCAACTTCAGGGAGATAAGACTTGCTATGGTAGATTTAATTCGACCCATTGCAACTTCAGAGGTATAGGACTTATCATTTTAATCTGCTCCACTGCAACTTCAGGGAGATAAAATTTACAATTTGTAGCTTTAATCTGTTCCACTGCAACTTCAGGGAAATAAGATTTGCTATTTTCAATCTGCTTCACTACAACTTTAGAGAGATAAGATTTGCTATCTTTGATCTACTCCAATGCAACTTCAGGGAAATAAGGTTTATAGCTTTAATATGCTCTACTGCAACTTCAGAGAGATAAGATTTACTATCTTCATCTGCTCTACTGCAATGTAACATCCTGATATAGGGTCTAGTTAGAATAGTGGTTTCGAGACCATAAATTCGAAGTAGAAATAATTATTTTATGATTATTATAAGGTCTAGGATGTGAATGCATGCTTGTGTAAAAATTTCATGAGGAAGTTCTATGCCTAAAATACCCAATTTGATTGTAGGGACTAAATTGAATAACTTGCAAAACTTGAGCTCTAGAAGCTTTTAGCATGAAATTGAGTTGGATTATTAATTAGAGGCCCTTGGATAGCAATTTGACCAAGTTCTAAAATTTTGGACAAAAATGGACATGCATGGATAAAAATTCAAAGTTTAGTAAAAAGGGCATTTTGGTCATTTGGTTAATTAAAGAATAGGGAAAATTCAAGCAAAAATGTTATCCATCTTCCTCATAGTGTGCCAAAAGTTCAAGGGGTTCTATAGTTAGGGTTTTCAACATTTCAAGCTTGATTGTAAGTGCTCCCTAGCTCTATTTTTAATGTTCTTTGCATTTTTGAAGCCCTTGAAGCATGATCTATCCATTTTTAGCCATATTTTGAGCTAGGGTTCATGTATGAAATTTGACCCATGTGTGACATGTTTGTATCTTGATTTTTAATGGAGGAATATGAATGTTTGATGTGTGATAAACATCTTTTACTAAGTGGTTTTTAGTGAAAACATTTAAAAAGGACTTGTTTGGAAAAGGCATATAAATGAGTAGTAAAAATGTAAAATAAAGGAAAATGTGGTTGATATGAGCATGGTATAGGTTCGGCTAGGCTTGGGTAACCAAGAAAATGCATGCATTTAATCTTACGAGCCCAGGGACCAAAATGTAAAAATGTGCAAAGTTAGGGGTAAAAGGGTAATTTTGCCATAGAGTAAGTTTTCAGGCTGAAATTGATAAATGTGATGAATTAATAATTTAATTTGCTTATATAGACACGGAAAGACCAATCTCGGAAGTAGACCGTGGAAAACAAAAAGTTTTGGAATAGTCAAAATTCAAACCCAAATCATCGTCCAGGTAAGTTCATGTAACTTAATTGGATATGTAAATATGTTGATTTTATTTGTTGAGTTGAATTGAATGTGTAATGTCAAAATATTAAATTGTGTGAAAATGTCCATAAACTCGGAATTTATCAAAAAAGGGTTGTAATCTGTTTGAATATTGAATTCTGATGGATAAGTTATTTCTTATGTGAAATGGGATCGTGCATGTGTTACAGAAAGGATTTAGCTTGGACGGGTAATCCATTGCTTTCATTGTGGAAAGGATTTAGCCCGGACGGGTAATCTTGAAATGAGCCTATTGAGTACATGTTTCAATTAGGATTTAGCCTGGTAATCCTAATTGACTGGATTTAGCTTGGACTGATAATCCAGATTTAGCTCTATAGGGAATTCTTTGTCATATAAAAGATTTAGCCTGGATTAGTAATCTGACAAAACCTTTAGAGTATATGGTACAGCTAGAATTTAGTCTGGACTGGTAATTCTGCTGTAGGATATATGGCTCGAGAATGTACCAAAAAGGTACTACTGGATATGAATTGACGGATAATAAAATAGTACACCTAGAGTGTGCTAAGTGATGAAATATCCATATGGAATTCAATAATTCAATGCATAAAATGTATATATATAAGATGGTGGTTGAATTCGCTTACAACAATAGTTATCAGTCAAGTTCGAAGATGGTGCCTTATGAGGCATTATATGAGCGAAAGTGTCGAATGCCCTTATATTGGACCGAGTTCAGAGAGAGTCAGATTCACGGGGTTGATATAGACAAGGAGACTGAAGAGAAGGTTAAAGTGATTCACGATTTTTTGAAGGCCACCTCAGATAGGCAAAAATCCTATGTGGATTTAAAACAGAAAGAGATCGAATTTCAAGTCGGTGATCAAGTGTTTTTGAAAGTATCCCCATGGAGGAAAGTTCTCAGATTTGGTAGAAGAGGCAAGTTGAGTCATCGTTTCATAGGACCTTATGAACTTACCGAGAGAGTAGGGCCGGTTGCCTATCGATTGGCTTTGCCACTAGAATTGGAAAAGATTCACGACGTGTTTCATGTGTCCATGCTACACCGCTATAGATTAGACCCTTCGCATGTGATTGCGCCAACAGATGTTGAGATGCATCCGGACATGACTTATGGCAAAGAGACGGTCAAGATTTTGGCTCGAGAAGTCAAACGATTGAGGAATAAAATTATAGCACTCGTGAAACTCTTGTGGCATGGAGTCGAGGAAGCCATATGGGAACCTTAGGAGACTATTAGAGATCAATACCTGAACTTATTCACCAGTAAGATTTTTGGGGACGAAAATCCCTAATGTGGGAGAATTGTAACAGCCCAATTTTGGGGCTAGTCGGAATAGTGGTCTTGGGACCACAAATCTAGAGTTGGAAAAAAATTATTTTATTATTATTTTGGAGTCATAACATGTTTATATTAGTGCATGAAAATTTTGGTGAGTTAATTTTGACGTTCGTGAGTTCAATTGCGAAAAAAGGACTAAATCGTATAAAGTGCAAAAGTCTTAAATTGATAGCTAAGGGTGTTAAATTGTTAAGAATCTTAATTTGGGTATCTTAGCTTGGCCGGCCGTGGGAGGAAAAAATGTTGAAAAGTCAACATTAGGTAATTGGATGACGTAAGGTGTAATAAAATAATGCCTAAGCCTAGCTATCATCTTTTTCTTTTCATTCTTCCTTCTTCCACCGAAATTTTTAGCAATATTAGAGGTTTGAAAGCTTCAAAATTCAGCCATTTAGTCTCTCTACAAGTAAGTCAGTTTGATGATTTTTCTTAATGATTTTTGTATTTTTGAACCCCTTGTAACATAAGCTTTCTATCAAGGCGATTATTGTGCATAATGGTTGAGAGTTTAGGGTTTTTCCATGAAAGCATATGTGTAGTTTTCTAAAATTTTATGGAAGAATATGAGTATTAGATGTGTAATAAACAACTTTTGTGAAGGGTTTTCTCATGAAAACCCTAATAGGGACTATTTGGCATAAGTTGGAAATTTGTTGATAAATGTGTGAGATAGTGGAAATTTTGGATTTCTATAAGAGTATAAAAGGTTCGGCTAGGCTTTTGATAGGAGGAAATTCGATAAAAAATCGATTTTCGGACCTAGGGGTAAAATGGCCATTTTGCAAAAGTCTAGGAGCAAAATGGTTATTTTGCCCAAGTATAGATTATTGAGTGCTTAGATCGATAAAATGATTAAATTTGTGAATTTTTGTTGTTATAGATCAAGAAATTCAAACTTCGAACTTAGACCGGGGGAAAGCCAAGCAAATCGATTTGACCGTCTAGACACCATATTTTGTAACCCGATGTAAGTTGTTTGCAAATAATACTACTACATTATCATTATATGTGTTGAATTAATTTAACACAAAATACTTGATGGTGGAAATGAGAATGCATGATGATAATTAAGATAGTAGAATTCCTATTTAAACTATGGGAAATAAATTGGATATTCATGCCATAATGTATGGACTATTGTGAGCTAGTGTAAGACATGTCTGAGACATGCATCGGCCACATTACGAGAGCTAGTGTAAGACCATGTCTGGGACATGGTCTCGGCATTGAGACAAGAGTTAGTGTAAGACATGTCTGAGACATGCATCAGCCTCGAGATGTAAGCCAGTGTAAGACATGTTTGGGACATGCATCGGCTACGAGTTGAGCTAGTGTAAGACCACGTCTGGGACATGGCATCGGCATCTTACCCCATGTTGAGGCTCATTAAATATTCGGTAGTGTTCCGAATGGTTCAACGGTGAAAGTTATGATTTAAGATTATGAGAAAAGTATAACAGTGTCGAGAGTGATACAGAAACCTATTCGGTATGTGTGAGACGTAAGTTCAAAATATATTATGTGATGAGTAAGTCATGTTTATGCCTATTTTATATCAAGAGCATGTTGATGAATGGTATAATTGTTGCTATGTGTTTGCATACTTCTTACTAAGTTTTATGCTTACTCCCTCTCTTTTCCATTTTCTTATAATGTCGTCTAAATAGCTCAAGGATCAACGGACATCGGAGGTTAAGATCACACTATCATCTGGAGCACTCGATATAGTTATAATTCTTGTTTTTATGCATGGCATGTATAGGACTAGACTTTAATGTTTTGTGTTATTGAGAAATGGCCAAATGTGTCGGCTTGGGATAAATACCTTTAATTTTGTATAAGGCCTTGGATAATGGCTAATACTCATTTTGATATTTATAAATAGAAGATGATATTTTCATGGATGAGTAAATTGCACAAATAAAATGTTGTCCATTGCGGCTAGTTTGGCTATGTGATGTGCCTTTATATAGGTATAGAGTGATTTTATGCAGGTTATGTATGTAAGGGTGGCAAAGAGGTTTGGTAAATAAGCTCATTTTGTCCAAAAGGGTAGGCACACGGGCGTGTGTCTAGGCCGTGTGTCTAGGCCGTGTGTGACACACAGTACGCCACATAGGAGTGTGATCCGACTGTGTGTCCCTTGCACGTAAAATTTTCAAGTCAGTATGCATGGTAGTAAACACACGGGCAGAGACACGGCCGTGTGTCTCAGCCCTGTGAAAGTGCCTAGTACACGGGCGTGTGCCCTAGCTGTGTGACCTTTAAGAATTGCTGACATCAGAAACAGAATGTCCAGGTTTTTGCACACGAGCTTGGGACACGGACGTGTGCCAGGCCGTGTGAAAACCCTTGTAGGTGCGAATTTAGAATTTATTCCACACGGGTGGAGGACACGGACGTGACCTTATATTGTTTAGGCTGTGTGAGCCAAAAGGGCCAACAGCACAACCATGTTGAATTGGTCACACGGGCATGTTGCCCCTCCCACACTGGCATGTGCCCCTGTATCTAATAATATTTTTCAGAGTTTGTGGGAAGATCCGAATCATTCCAAAATGGTTTTAAGTGAATGCTTGGATACTCGTAGGCCTTTGTTATGAAGTTCTTGATAAAGAATCGAGAAAGTTTTAAATTTAACCTAATCTTGGTAACTCAAAAATGTGTGAATGTATGTGTTCAAGTTTGGTAATGCGTCGTGTTCCGTCCCGGCATGGGGTACGGGTGTTGGGTGTTACACTGCATGTTAAGAAATTAATGTAGTAAAGACTCCCGATTGAACTTTAGGAATAAATTTGGATATTCATGCCATGACATTGGGTGATATGTGTGTTAGTGTAAGACATATCTGAGACCTGCATTAGCGACATTATGAGAGCCAGTGTAAGACATGTCTGCGACATGCATCAACTTTGAGGCGAGAGCTAGTTTAAGACATTTCTGGGACCTGCATCGGCTTTGAGACGAGAGCTAGTGTAAGACATGTCCAGGACATGCATCAGCCTCAAGATATACAAGCTAGTGTAAGACCTGTGTGGGACATGGCGTCAGCTTGTTGTGTGTCAGTGTAAGACCTGTCTGGGACCTGGCATCGACACCGATAAATGAGAGCCAGTGCAAGACCTGTCTGGGACACGGCATCGGCCTCAATATATGAAAGTCTGTGCAAGACTTGTCTGGGGCATGGCATCGACACTAATAAATGAGAGCCAGTGTAAGACCTGTTTGGGACACGACATCAGCCTCGATATATGAAAGTCATTGTAAGACCTGTCTGGGACATGGCATCGACTTTAATGTGCTAGCCAGTGTAAGACCATGTCTGGGACATGGCATTGGCATCTTATCCTATGTTTGGGGCTATTGAATATCCTGTAGTATTCCAAATGGTTCAACGGGAGATTTATGGTTTATATCGAAAGGAGAGAACTTATGATCATGTGGTGAGTGATACAAGTGCCTAAATGAGAATTACGACATATGAGCTTCATTTATGTTGTATGTTTAGTAAATGAGGAAAGTGAGTAAGTTATGCATATGACTACTTGTGTATTTTACATGAATTATGAAATGTGAATTCAAACCAATGTTATATGATTGGTGAGAAATAAATATGAGCAAGTAGTGTTTATGAATCCTTACATTTATGAGCAAATCGAGATATGTTGGGATTATGATCCCTTATGGTAGCTTATAGTTACATATTATTGCATGCGACTTACTAAGCTTTATACTTACCACTTTTCTTTTCCATTTTCTTATAGTGCCGCCAAAGTAGCTCATGGATCATCGCCTTACGTCGGATAAGGCAGTCACACTATCCCTGAAGAAATTGGTATAGCTAGTTTTATTATTTTGATTATGACATGTATAAGAACTAGTCTTTTGTAATGGTCACATTGTTTTGGGCCAAACGAGTGGCTTGTCATAGGTCTTTAGTCATTTTGTATAATGCCATGGGTGGTGGCTGATATTGGTTATTGATAAGTGCAAATGATGATGATTTCATAGATGAGTAAATCGCATGACTAATCAAGTTCTTGTTAGATTGTTAAAGTGTAATGTGGTTGTATTAGATATCTTGTTGTGGTTGAATTGGCTTTGTGTTGCCGTGTGAATTGGAAGTATGTATTGCCTTGTAGGTAGGTGTAAGTAAGGGTGGCAAAAATGTTTGTTAGATAGTTTAGTTTTGTCCACACGACTAGACACACGGGCATGTTACTAGGCCGTGTGTGACACACGGTCAGCCCCATGGGCGTGTTATTTGACTGTGTGTCCCTTGCACCACGAATTTGCAAGTCAATATCCATGGTAGTAAACACACGGGCAGAGACACGGCTGTGTGTCTCAGTCGTGTGGAGGACACGGCCTTTGGTCACGGGCGTGTGCCTTGGCCATGTGCCTCAAATTGGTTGCTGACGTCAGAAACAAAATGTCAAGGTTTTTACTCACGGGCTGCAACATGGGCGTGTTATGGTCGTGTGAGGTACACAAGCTGTAGACACGGGCGTGTCCTAGGCCGTGTGAAAACCCCTGTAGGTTTGAATTTGGAAATTTAATTCACACGGGCTCAAGGCACAAGCATGTCTCCTTATGCTTAGGCCGTGTGGGCCACACAGGCCTTCAGCATGTTTAGGTCAAAATGGATAAACGGGCATGTCGCCTTTCACACGGGCGTGTGCCCCTGTTTCAAGTGACATTATTTTTTAGTTTTCAAAGGTGTTCTGATAAATCCCGAGTCGTTTCTAATGTGTGTTTTTACGTCGTAAGGCCATATTAAGAATTTCTAGACTAAGATTAAAAAGTTTTAAATTCGATCGAGTTTTTATGATTTGAAATGATTGTATGCTTGTGTTTAAGTCAGGTAATGCCTCGTACCCAGTCCCAGCCTCGGACTCGGGTAAGGGGTGTTACATTTAATGGTATTAGAGCTATGGTTTAGTCGATTCTAGGACTAACCTAGCATGAGTACGAGTCTAGCTATACATGCCATAATTGTATATTGATAGTGTGATGACTCCTAACGAAATAAATTATGTTTTTATATATAGTAAATGGATCTTGGCATGGCTACGGCTGATGACAGAGAAAGTAATACGCCGGCTCCCGCTGAAGGGACCGCACCAGTAGGCAGTGGGCCCGTAACAATGAGTCAGGGCAGAGGGGCTAGAGAAGCTTACCTCCACATGATGGATGCATGGTACTCAGAGTCTATTCATGCAAATCCGAATACTCCACCTCCCCCACCTCCCCCAATTCCTCAACCCATTCATACAGCTCCTCAAGGAGCAGAAATGGCTAGAAGAGAGAAACCTTCAGTGGATAGAATTAGAAAGCACGTGGCCAAGGAATCTTGGGAAAAATAGATGACGACCGAGAGAGAGCAGAGTTTTGGTTGGAGAATACCATTAGGGCCTTTGATGAGCTATCATGCATACCTGAGGAGTGCATGAAGTGTGTAGTGTCACTCTTGCGAGACTCGGCCTACCAATGGTGGAATACTCTCGTTTCGGTCGTACCGAGAGAGCGGATAATGTGAGAATTCTTTCAGGAATAGTTCTGAAAGAAGTACATTAGCCAAAGGTTCATCGCCTAAAAGAGGAAAGAATTCCTCAAACTAAAGCAAGATCGTATTACAGTAACGGAGTATGAGCACAAGTTTGTGAGACTCAACTAGTATGCGTGGGAGTGCATATCCACAGAAGCCACGATGTGTAAAAGGTTTGAAGATGGATTGAATGAAGACATCTGTCTATTAGTTGGCATTTTAGAGTTGAGGAAGTTTGTAGTACTTGTTGAGAGAGCTTGCAAGGCCGAAGAATTGGCCAAATAGAAGAGAAAAACTGACATCGAGTCTCGTGACTTAAAGAAAAGACAGATGGGGAAATCACACTAGACCTCATCCAAGAGATCGAGAGAGTTTCTTGATCGATCAAATATGTCAGTAGGATTTTCGAGCAGAAACAAGAGCAAACAGCATGCAGTGTCTAAAGCTCAAACCACTTCTATCGCAAGTGTTGGTAGTGCTCAACCAAATAGACTAGAATGTTCACAGTGTGATAGACGACATTTCGGTGAGTGCTGAGGTAATGAAGGAGGCTGCTTTAAGTGTGGGTCGTTGAACCATTTTATTCATAGTTGTCCCGAGATGGTCAAGAAAGATAAGGATGAAACTGAGAGATCGGGTAGCGCTCCTTCAAGGGGAAGACCACATAAGAACCCGGGAAGTGGGGCTAGCAGTAGAGGTGTGCCTAGTGATGTTGCTGTGAGGTCTGAGGGCAGAGCGCCTACCAAGACTTATGCTATACGTGCCCCTAAAGAGGCAGAGTCTCTCGATGTGATTACGAGTACCTTTTCTATCCATGGTATATCTTTCGTTGCTTTGATTTACCTGGGGTCTACTCATTCCTATATTTGTATGAAATTGATACCCTGTATAAATGTGATAGTCGAATCCACTGAATTTGTGGTAAAAGTGTCCAACCTTTTAGGCAAACATGTGTTGGTTGACCAAGTGTGTAGAAATTGTCCCTTGATGATTAGAGGTCATTGTTTTCCTGCTAACTTAATGTTATTACCGTTTAACAAATTTGATGTAATCCTTGGGATGGATTGGTTAACTTTTCATGGTGTTGTAGTGGACTGTGGACCAAAAGTTATCGAGTTGAAATGTGGGAGTGGAGATGTTCTTCGGGTTGAAATGGATGAATTAGAGAATTCACCTTAGCTATATCATCTATGACTATAGAGAGATATTTGAGAAAAGAGTGCGAAGCTTACCTCGCCTTTGTGTTGAATACTCAAATTTCTGAATTGAAGATCGAGTCAGTACCAGTGGTATGTGAGTTCTCAAATGTGTTTCCATAGGAATTACCCGGATTGCCTCCGGTAAGAGAAGTTGAATTTGGAATTGAAGACCCATCTCGATTGCTCCATATAGGACGGCTCCGACAGAGTTAAAGGAGTTGAAAGTTTAGCTACAAGAATTAACAGATAAAGGTTTTGCGAGATCGAGCTTTTCTCCGTGGGGTGCTCCGATACTTTTTGTAAAAAAGAAAGATGGGTCAATGAGGTTATGTATAGGCTATAGACAACTTAAAAAAGTGACTGTACAGAACAAGTATCCTATTCTAAGGATAGACGATATGCTTGACCAATTGAAAGAAGCCACCGTGTTTTCCTAGATAGAGTTGAGGTTTAGTTATTACCAGCTTAGAGTAAAGGAGCAAGATGTACCGAAAACTAAGTTTTGGACAAGGTATGGGCACTATGAGTTCCTTGTCATGCCCTTCAGTTTAACAAATGCCCCTGCGGTATTTATGGATTTGATGAACTGCATTTTTTGGCCGTATTTGGATAAGTTCGTGGTGGTCTTTATAGATGATATATTGATTTATTTTCAAGATGCGAGTGAACACGCGGAGCACTTGAGAACTGTTTTACAAACCTTGAGGGATAAACAGTTGTATACCAGGTTTAGTAAAAGTGAGTTTTGGCTTCAAGAGGTCGGATTCTTAGGACACATCGTGTCAGGTGATGGAATTAGAGTTGACCCTAGTAAGATATTGGCCATTATCGAGTGGAAATCGCCAAGAAATGTGTCAGAGATTAGAAGCTTTTTGGGTCTAGCGGGCTAATACAGACAGTTTGTTAAAGGGTTCTCCATGATAACTACTCCGATGACGAGGTTGCTACAAAAAGAGGTCAAGTTCGAATGGACAGAAAACTGCCAATAGAGTTTTGAAAAGCTAAAGGCCTTGTTAACCGAAGCCCTAGTTTTTGTGCAACCAAAATTGGGAAAAGAGTCTGTGTTATATAGGGATGCCTCCTTTAATGGATTGGGGTGCGTACTCATGCAAGAAGGTAAGGTCATAGCTTACGCTTTGAGACAACTAAAGCCACATGAGAAAAACTACCCGATGAATGATTTAGAGTTGGCCGCCATCATGTTCGTGTTGAAAATTTGGAGACACCATTTGTACGGCAAGAGATGCTGGGTATTTATTGACCATGAGAGTTGAAAGTATTTAATGACTCAAAAGGACCTGAATCTTCGGCAATGAAAATGGTTGGAGTTTATAAAGGATTACGAGTTGGTGATTGACTACTACCTCGGGAAGGCGAATGTGGTCGCCGATGCATTGAATAGGAAATCATTATTCGCTTTGAGGGTTATGAATACTCAATTGACTGTGACTGATGATGATTCAATTCTAGCCAAGATGAGTGCTAGACCGATGTTCTTCAAGAAATTTGTGAAGCTCAGAAAGGTGATAAGGGTTTGCAAGCTAAGATGGCTCAGTGGGAGACGGGAAATGAATCAAAATTTCGTGTTGGTACCGACGGTTGTATGATGTACCGAGACATGATTTGTGTACCTAAGGACGATGAGATTATTCAGGAGATTTTATGAGAAGCACATAGTGGCTTCTTATCTATCCATTCGGGTAGTTTGAAAATGTATAACGACTTAAAGAAAATGTACTGGTGGTCGGGAATGAAAAGAGACATTTCAGAGTTTGTTTCTAAGTGTCTAGTTTGTCATCAAGTGAAGGCCGAACACCAAGTACCTTCGAGTTTACTTCAACCCGTGATGGTTCCTGAGTAGAAATGGGACTGTGTAACCATGGATTTTGTGTGAAGGTTGCCTTTGACACCAAGGAAAAATGATTCTGTTTGGGTCGTTGTTGATAGATTAACAAAGTCGGCACATTTTATACCAGTGCGTACCATCTATTTCCTTGAGAAATTGGCTAAATTGTATGTTTCTGAGATCGTGAGACTTTATGGAGTACCCTTGTCAATTATTTCAGATAGAGATCTGAGATTTACCTCAAAGTTTTGGAAAAAGTTGCAAGAGGCATTGGGAACAAAACTGGATTTTATCACGGCATTTCACTCGCAAACTGACGGTCAGCCAGAAAGAGTGATTAAGATCTTAGAAGACATGTTGCGGTGTTGTGTTCTCGAGTTTCAAGGCAATTGGGAAAAACTTACTGTTGGTAGAGTTTGCCTACAATAACAGTTATCAGTCAAGTCTAAAAATGGTGCCTTATAAGGCTTTATATGGACGCAAGTGTCGGACTCCCTTATATTGGACCGAACTTAAAGAAAATCATATTCACGGGGTTGATTTAGTCAAAAAAATTGAAGAGACAATTAAGGTGATTCACGACTGTTTGAAGGCCACTTCGAATAGACAGAAATCTACGTGAATTTGAAACGAAAAGAAATTGAGTTTCTCAGTGATAAAGTGTTTTTGAAAGTATCCCCGTAGAGGAAAGCCCTTAGATTCGGTAGAAAAGGCAAGCTGAGCCCTCGTTTTATAGGACTTTATCAGATTATCGAGAGAGTAGGGCCTGTTGCCTACCGGTTGGCCTTGCCCTCAGAGTTAGAAAAGATTCACGACGTGTTCCTTGTGTCCATGTTGTGTTGATATAGATCGGATACTTCGCATGTAATCGCGCCAACTGAGGTTGAGATTCAGCTGGATATGACTTATGGTGAAGAGCCGGTTAAGATTTTGGCTCGAAAGGATAAACAATTGAGGGATAAGAGTATAGAACTTGTTAATTTTTTGTGGCATAGACATGGAGTCAAGGAAGCCACATGGGAACTCAAGGAGACCATGAGAGACCAATACTTGAACTTATTCACTGGTAAGATTTTAGGGGACGAAAATCCTTAAGGGGGAGAATTATAACAATCCGATTTTGGGCTTAGTCGAAACAGTGGTTTTGGGACCACAAATCCGAAGTCAAAGAATTATTTTTATTATTATTTTGGTGTCATAGTATAATTATATGAGTGTATGAAAATTTTGGTGAATTAATTTTAATGTTGCGAACCTAATTGCGAAAAAGGACTAAATCGCATAAAGGGAAAAATTTGTGATTTGCTAGCCAAAAGTGTTAAAAGAAGCTTAGCCGGCGATAGGGACAAGGTAAATCAATTGGTCAAATGGTTAGGTATGTTGATGACTTAATATTGTCTAGAAATATAATAAAGAGGAAAATGTTGTCATCTTTTTACTCTTCTTTCTTCCATCGATTTTTCCTCCAAGAAATAGCCATGGGAGCTTGAAACTTTCAGCCATTTATTCCTCTCTCAAGTAAGTGATTTAGATGGTTATTTTTTTATGACTTTGGTACTTTTAGAACCCTTATAGCATGAGCAAACTAATGAGGGGACTATTTTGCAAAATGGTTGAGAGTCTTGGGTTTTGCCATGAAAGCATATATGTTGTTAACTGAAATTTTATGGGAGAATATGAGTTATGGTTATGAAATAAACAACTTTTTTGAAAGAACTCATGAAAACCCTAATAGGACCATTTTGTAAATATTGTAAAATAGATAGTAATGTGGTGAAATAATGGAAATTTTGGGTTGCTATAAGTGTAAAAAGGGTTCGGCTAGGCTTAATGCATAAAGAAATTCGATAAAAATGAGTTTTGAGCCTAGGGGTAAAATGGTCATTTTGTGAAAGTCTAGGGGCAAAAGGGTCATTTTGCCAAAAATGTGATTTTTTGATTGTATAAATTTATCTAGTTATTAAATGGATGAATTTTTATTATTTTAGATCAAGAAATACAAAATTTGAAACTAGATTAGGGGAAGGCCAAACAAGTAAATTAAAATCGACTAGTCGCCTACATTTTGTAATCCGAGGTAAGTTGTATGTAAATAATGCAACTATATTGTAATGATTTGTGATTAAATTGATATTGCATAAATTGTTATGATTGTGAATATGAGTATGGATGTTGAGAAATTAACATAGTAAAGAATAGATTTGGATATTCATGGCATGACATTGGGTGATATGTGTGCTAGTGTAAGACATGTCTGGGACATGCTTCGGCCACATTACGAGAGCTAGTGTAAGACATTTCTGGGACATGCATCGGTTTTGAGACGAGAGCTAGTGTAAGACATGTTTAGGACATGCATCAGCCTCAAGATATACAAGCTAGTGTAAGACCAGCTTGTTGTGTGTCAGTGTAAGACCTGTCTGGGACATGGCATCGACACTGATAAATGAGAGCCAGTGCAAGACCTGTCTGGTGCACGGCATCGGCCTCAATATATGAAAGTCTGTGCAAGACTTGTCTGGGGCATGGCATCGACACCAATAAATGAGAGCCAGTGTAAGACCTGCTTGGGACACGACATCAGCCTCGATATATGAAAGTCATTGTAAGACCTATCTGGGACATGGCATCGACTTTAATGTGCTAGCCAGTGTAAGACCATGTCTGGGACATGGCATTGGCATCTTATCCTATGTTTGGGGCTATTGAATATCCTGTAGTATTCCAAATGGTTCAACGGGAGATTTATGGTTTATATCGAAAGGAGAGAACTTATGACCATGTGGTGAGTGATACAAGTGCCTAAATGAGAATTACGACATATGAGCTTCATTTATGTTGTATGTTTAGTAAATGAGGAAAGTGAGTAAGTTATGCATATGACTACTTGTGTATTTTACATGAATTATGAAATGTGAATTCAAACCAATGTTGTATGATTGGTGAGAAATAAATATGAGCAAGTAGTGTTTATGAATCCTTACTTTTATGAGCAAATCGAGATATGTTGGGAGTATGATCCCTTATGGTAGCTTATAGTTACACATTATTGCATGCGAGTTACTAAGCTTTATGCTTACCACTTTTCCTTTCCATTTTCTTATAGTGCCACCAAAGTAGCTCGTGGATCATCGCCTTACGTCGGATAAGGCAGTCACACTATCCCTGAAGAAATTGGTATAGCTAGTTTTATTATTTTGATTATGGCATGTATAGGAACTAGTCTTTTGTAATGGTCACATTGTTTTGGGCCAATTGCATAGCTTGTCATAGGTCTTTAGTCATTTTGTATAATGCCACGGATGGTGGCTGATATTGGTTATTGATAAGTGCAAATGATGATGATTTCATAGATGAGTAAATCACATGACTAATCAAGTTTTTGTTAGATTGTTAAAGTGTAATGTGGTTGTATTAGATATCTTGTTGTGGTTGAATTGGCTTTGTGTTGCCGTGTGAATTGGAAGTATGTATTGCTTTGTAGGTAGGTGTAAGTAAGGGTGGTAAAAAAGTTTGTAGATAGCCTATTTTTGTCCACACGGGTAGACACACGGGCGTGTGCCTAGGCCGTGTATGACACACAGTCAGCCCCATGGGCGTGTTGTTTGACCGTGTGTCCCCTGCACCTCGAATTTGCAAGTTAGTATGCATGGTAGTAAACACACGGGCAGAGACACGGCCGTATGTCTCAGCTGTGTAGAGGACACGACCTTTGGCCACGGGTGTGTGCCTTGGCTGTGTGCGTCAAATTGGTTGTTAACGTCAGAAACAAAATGTTAAGGTTTTTACACACGGGCGTGTTATGGCCGTGTGAGGGGCACGAGCTGTAGACATGGGCGTGTGCTCTGCTGTGTGAAAAGCCTTGTAAGTTCGAATTTGTAAATTCAATTCACACGGGCTTAGGGCACGGGGTGTCCCTTTGTGCTTAGGCCGTGTGGACCACACGGGCCTTCAGCACGGCTAGGTCAAAATGGATACACGGGCATGTCGCCTTTCACACAGGCGTGTGCCCCTATTTCAAGTGACATTTTTTTTTAGTTTTCAAAGGTGTTGAGATAAATCCTGAGTCAATACTAATGTGTGTTTGGGCGTCTAGGCCCATATTAAGAATTTATAGACTAAGATTGAAAAGTTTTAAATTCAATCAATTTTTTATGATTTGAAATGATTGTATGCTTGTGTTTAAGTCAGGTAATGCCTCGTACCCAGTCCCGGCCTCGGACTGAGGTAAGGGGTGTTACAGTTTAGTGGTGAAATAATTAGTAATGCATATAGATATAAGAATAGTTTGGAAAGTGGAAACAATTTTGGAAGGATATCATATTGTTTTAAAGATTATTGAGATTAAGCAATGTCACGGTTAAAGAAAATGTTAATCTCACTAATCGACTTATTCAAATATGATTTCTAAAGTATGTGTTTGCTGAAAATTTTACTGAATTGGTTTTCATTAGTGAGTGGAATAATACAGGGTTCATGATGACAGAATTAGTCAGAGAAATGATAATTGAGTAGTAAAGATGTCTGTGTATGATAGTTATAGTTGAAATGAATATAATGATCTTTTCTGGGTATTATATATATTCTTTTATCCTCAGAGATATGTGTGTGATTTATCATTTTCTGGTGAAATTCATATTGTGTAAGTATGTTAGCTAACTATAATGTTAGAGAAAGTTTTGTTAGTCTGGTTGGTTCATGATTGACATTTCTTTATCTCTTCGGAATTCTATTATGATATGTGATAAACCGTAATTTATACATATTTCTATCCCATGCTTAGCACATTTTATGGATGATTTTTTCTTAAAATTGGTGAATTCGATCCTTCTAATGCCTTAATTTCATATTTTATACTTAGGTGAGCATAGGAGAGTGAAATGAATGAGAAACGGGCCAAAAATGGAGAAAATGGGCCAACGTATGAAATCAACATGGCCTAGACATCCTCACACGGGCAGACCACACGGCAGTGTCAATTTGGAAGAATCGAAGCACGACTCACACGGGTGGACCACACGCCCGTGCCTATTTAACAGGCTTGACCACGGCCTGTAGTAATCGTACACAGGCGTGTCACACGGGCATGTCCCTGTCGAGCCCAAATTAAGTCCAATTCAGAAAAGGCCAATTTTGATGGTTAGGCATTCTAAAGCCTAAAAATACACCCTAGAGGAGGAGGAAAAAGAGGCCACAGAGGAGGAAGCAGGGAACTACTCAAGGAAAGCTGATTGATCCATCTCAGAAGCCATATTCATCATCAAGACTGAAGATCTCCCTTCAATTTCCTTTCAGGAGTTTTGAGTTTTTCTTTATGTTTTGTATTCATTATTCTTCTGAGATGTTTACCTTTTTAGTTATGAACTAAAACCCCTAAATACCTAAGGAGGATGAAACCTAAGACGGATCTTGTTATTATTATCTAAATTGTATGATAAATATATGACTTGTTCTTAATTATGTGTTCTCAATTCTTGTTTTGATATTCTAGGATATTGATTCAAGTTAGGCTCTTATTTAGAGGAAGAATAGACCCTGTCTAAGAGTAAATTTGTCATAATTAAGCAGAGTTGGTTGCGCGCCTAGAGATAGGGTGACAAGATTTTGCCGGATTAGGGTGAAACCTAATAAAGGGATCCATAGATCGAGTTAATGCAACCCGAGGGCGTTAATTAGAAAGAGATTTCAATTATTCAAACTAGGGTTAGACGTTGTTAGTCTCGAGAGAGATAATAATATAACTTAGGGATCTCTACGGAACAAGTTGAATGAATAAATCGTCCGGTTCAGAGTCAAATAACAAGTGAAGTCTAGGTGGATTTTTCCTTAGGTATTATCTTAATTCAATTGTTTTTCCAAAAGTAATTCCCCAGTTCTATTTTTTGTGATTTCTTAGTTTAGTTAATTAGTTAGATAAACAAAACCCTTTTATTTTTTAGGCTAGATAATAAAAAGAAAGTTAATACTAGTACTTTTAGTTCCTTAGGGTTTGATAATCCGATCTTGCTAAAGCTATACTACTGTTCGATAGGTACACTTGCCTTCATCGTGATAATAGTTAGTTTCAAGAATGATTCATTATAAATATTTAAAACCTGTCACGAATATCACGGGTATCAAGTTTTTGGCGCCGTTGCCGGGGAACTAAGATATTAGGAATACTCGATTTTTATTGCTTTAGCCATTTACTTCTATTGTAATTTAAATTTTATTTTAATTTTTATTACTAATTCTTCTTGTTCCCTTTTTCTGCTTGCCTTCATTGTGATAATAGTTAGTTTCAAGAATGATTCATTATAAATATTTAAAACCTGTCACGAATATCACGCGTATCAAGTTTTTGGCGCCGTTGCCGGGGAACTAAGATATTAGGAACACTCGATTTTATTACTTTAGCCATTTACTTCTATTGTAATTTAAATTTTATTTTAATTTTTATTACTAATTCTTCTTGTTCCCTTTTCTGACAGGTTCTTATAGTTTATGACTAGGAGAAACCCGTCAAGACCATTACTTTTTGACAGTGAGCTCGATCTCACAGTTCACAGAAACCAAAGGGAAATAAGGCAAAACTTAAGATACACAGAGAACGAGCAAGAGGATAATATTCAAACCACAACTGAGGAGATGGTTCAAAACCAAGAAAATCCGCTACCTTCTGCAATTGCTGTTAATGAAAATCCTGCTTCGTGCACTATGTATGATTATGCTAAACCTAATTTAGCAGGAACTGAGTCAAGTATAGTTAGACCTGCTATTGCTGCAAATAATTTTGAACTGAAACCTAACACAATTAAAATGATACAATAGTTTGTTCAGTTTGATGGTTTGCAGGATGAGGATCCCAACGTTCACTTGGCAAATTTCCTAGAATTTTGCGATACCTTTAAAATTAATTGCATTTCTGATGACGCCATTTTCCTTTGGTTGTTTCCATTTTTGTTAAGGAATAAGACTAAACAATGGTTGAACTCGTTACCACGAGGGTCAATCACTACTTAGGAACAAATGACCAAAAATTTTTTATTAAAATATTTTCCACTGGCTAAAACAACCAAATTATGTAATATATCTCTTCTTTTGTGCAGATGGATTTAGAAACACTCTACGATGCATGGGAGAGATACAAGGACCTTTTGAGAAGGTGCCCCCACCATGGGTTACCGCTTTGGCTACAGGTTCAAACGTTCCATAATGGCTTGAATCCTTCGACGCGGTAGATAATTGATGCAGCCGCTGGAGGAACTATCAATAATAAGACCCTTGAGGTGGCTTACGAATTTATTGAGGAGATGTACTAAATAACTATCAGTGGCAAGTTATGAGAACAAAGCCGACGAAAGCAACCGATGTTTTCAACCTCGATGCAGTTACTATGCTATCTAACCACGTAGAACTCTTAAATAAAAAGATTAACGGTTTGTGTGGTTCTACTCAGGTACATCCAGTGATGAGGTGTGATTCGAATGGAGGAGGAGCATGCACAGAATATCAACCCTTCAACCCTAGCATCGAGGAGGAACAAGTCCAATATATGGGTAACAATAACTCTAGATCCCAAAATAACCCATATAGTAACACTTATAATGCAGGTTGGAGGAACCATCCCAATTTCTCGTGGGACGGTCAAGGAAATTAAAGGCCACAACATCCTCCGGGTTTTCAACAACCACCTTACCAGCAAGAAAAGAAGCCGAACCTTGAGGAGATGCTAACCAAATTCATCTCGGTGTCAGAAACTCATTTTTAGAATATTAAGACAACACTAAAAAATCAACAAGCATCAATCCAAGGGCCCGAAACTCAGATTGGACAGCTCGCTAAGTTAATTTCCAAATGACCACAAGGTAGCCCGCCAAGCAACAATGAATCTAACCCAAGGGAGCAACTAAACGTGATTGCCATTCAAGATGAGGAAGGGTTAGTTGCAAAACCAAGGCCAGAAACTATGGTAAGCAAAGGTAAGAATGAGGTCGGCCAAAATGACCCAAAGCCGGTAAGTATAGAGTATAAACCTCGTGTGCCATACCCCAATGCGACAAGGAAAGACCGCTCAGACGAACAATTTGGTAAATTCCTTAAACTCTTAAAAAAATTACATATTAACTTACCGTTTATTGAAGCTCTATTGCAGATGCCAAACGCAATGAAATTTTTAAAGGAGCTTTTAGCAAATAAGCGGAAGTTGGACGAGGCTTCGCATGTGAAGCTAAACGCAGTTTGCTAAGCTATTCTACAAAATAAACTACCCAAAAAATTGAAAGATCCAGGGAGTTTTACAATTCCTTGCTTAATTGGTAGTTTAGATGCTAATAATGCATTAGCTGATTTAGGGACTAGTATTAACGCATGCCTTACAAAATGTTTAAACAACTAGGTCTTGGGAAACCCAAACAGACTAGGATGAGCATTCAATTAGCAGATAAAACTATAAGATTTCCTAGAGGTATTGTTGAAGATGTGCTAGTTAAAATCGATAAATTTATATTTCCCGTTGACTTCGTTGTTCTAGATATAGAGGAGGATAGCAACATTTCTTTGATTTTAGGAAGGCCTATTTTAGCAACTGTTAGGACAATTATTGATGTTGGCACAACTGAGCTCACGCTTCGTGTTAGAGATGAAACAATCACCCTTCAAGCTCGCAATTCCAGTAACACGTCAAAAATTAAAGGTGATTGTCTAAACCATTCTACTAAAACTGACAATATGGTGCAACCTACTTTGCAGGAAATGAGTTTAAAGGAAGTAAATGAGCCATTTTCAAGCAATAGTAGGGGACCTATTCATGAAGAACAAAAGTTACAAATCGAGGAGCTAGATGAATGGCGGGCACATAAACCGAGAACACACGATAAACCAAAACTATGCCAGAACAAGCTCAATACCTTTCCAAATCAACTTAAGGTTGGAGATAAAGTTTTATTAGATACCGCAGATCCTCACATTGTCACTGCCAAACAGAATGAAGAAATTCCTCTTACGGTACTTAGCATTTTTCCATTCAGTACAGTCGAGGTAAGTCATCACAAGTTCGGCACTTTTAAGGTAAACAATACCGCCTAAAACCTTATTTTGATGAGATTCACAGCAGGAATGAGGAGTATAAACTCCTCGAACCACCATGACCATTCAATGGAGAGGTAAGTCGAGCTTGGACTATAAATAAGTGCTTCTTGGGAGGCAACTCGAGCACTAACTGTATTAACTTCTTTAAATTTTAGTGTTTAACACCTAACTTACTAACGGAGTTCTTGAATACAGGTTTACCACACAGACACGGCCAAGCACACGGGCGTGCTTAGGACCGTGTGGAAATAGGGCAGAGATTTTCCCCAACATAGGCTACGATAAATCGCCACGGCCATGCGACATGGCCGTGGGCAAACCTGCCAAAACAACACGGGTGTGCGACACGCTCGTGCCTGGAAATCGTGGCCTAACCTGTCAAATTAACACGGGCGTGCGACACGCCCTTGCAGAGCAACCGTGGGCGAACCTATCAGATTAACACGGGCGTGGGCCTACATACACTGGTGTGGGAGAAGTGAACGAAGACAGACATGGTCGTCTGACACGGCCGTGTGTACCTACAAGCCCAAAGAACACGGGCGTGGGCCAAATGTCAGACGCGCCCAAATTCAAAATTCCCAAATCACACGGGCATTGGGGACCACGGGCGTGTCCCCTGGCCGTGTGTCCCAAAATATATAAATACCCTTTGCTATTCACCATCTTCTTCACCCAAAATTCCTAATCCAAGCCGCTGCATGTCCACACGGCCTCCCTGCCACGCCCGTGCGTTGCCTCCAACTCCATTTTCGATGCTCATTCTCATCTTTTTAGCGTTTGTTTACTCTTTTCTTTTTTATTTTACTTAGTTCTAATGCTAATTACGATGTTAATCTTCATTTATCCCATACTATTTCCATTTTTCTATCATTCAAATCCCATTATTAGATTAGCTACCATTTATTTCATGTGACATTTTTTTTTCTTACTTCATGATTTCTCAAGCCCCATTTACGTATTCTAAGTCAATATTCACTTGCTTATTATTCTTTGCCATTATAATCCATGCTTTGTGATACATTCATTCTTTTTACATTTCCATCAAGCTCTTTGCCATTTTGATTTTCATACTAATACCACGACATTATGCCATAAAATTTATTGTTTTGGTTAGGTCTGTTAGTGTTAGTAGTTGTGCCTGAAATTATTTATGACCTTTTCCTTATTTTATTTGTTTACATTTTACCTTATCCAATCATCAAAACAGAATAATGGTTTTGGTTGCAGGTATACCATGTCATCTTCACGAGGAAAGAAAGCCACCATCCCTGCTTCGAAGAAAAGGAAGGGAGCGTCATCTTCCTCGGGTCCTACTGCGAAAATTCGTCACCTTTTCCTGCAGTTCCCCATTGGGCCCCAAGAAGAACCTTTCTAGATTCTACGAGCCCGACCCTTGGAAGTGGGCCACTGTATAGATTGGGCCGCGCTAGAACAAGTCCAACTCGTGGATGCAATTCGGGCCCTCCTTACCACCGATCCTTGGGGGCTTTTCTTTGAGATTGTCGAGTCGACATATCTTGAACTCACTATGGAACTCTGCTCAACGTTCCATCTTCAGACCGTGATGGCTTGTTTTGATGACCAGAGAACTATCCAATTTTGCCTCGGGGGTTTAGCCCACTAGTTGAACGTCTTAGAGTTCGAAATCGCACTGGGCCTTTACACTAAGGAGTTCATGGAGGAGAATGAACTCCACGCTCTCAATCGCCACATCCATCATTCTCCTTCACAGTGTTGGAACACCCTCACCCTCGGCGCTACCTCTTACAATCCTAGTCGTTTCAAGGCATCGGCTCTCCCTCCATCTCTGAGGTACTTACACGCCATTTTGGCTCATACGTTAACAGGAAAGCGAGAGAGCACTGACGTCGTCAACACTTACGATGCCTACTTTCCATGGTGTATGTTGTACGGGCATGTCATAGACCTTGCTTATTTTATTGCCTTCGCCATACAACATCAGACGGAGTGACATAAGAAGGGGGTCATCTCTATTGTGCTCTATGTGACGCGGTTGGCTCGGCACTTCGAGCTCTTCAACGTAGCGGCCTAATCATTCTCCCTCACTCTCATGGGCCAGATGTCCTCACAGGGCATCTCGAGCATGCTAAGTATGAGGATGATCGAGAAACAACGTGGCACCTTCCCTCCTTAATACCGTCTCGCCCAATCCACCTAAGAGGAGGCCCCTGAGGATATTACTGATGATGTCCCTCCACGTCACGAGGACCCATCATCTCAGCCACCACCTCATTCTCGTCCAGTTCATGCGGCAGTATTATACGCTGACATCTCTGAGCGCCTTACTCGATTCGAGCAACAGTGTTTTCAGGCTTCGATAACATTGATGCTACTGTACAGCAGATTTGTCAGCATTTCCACATCTCATTGCCATCCCCACCTTGCGAACCATCTAACAATGAAGATGTTTAAAAACTTTTTATTATTTATTTTTATGTTTTGACTTTTATTTTAAAACTACTTTTTATTTTTCTTTAAGCTTGTTTTTATTAGTTTTTATAATTTCTATTTAACAATTTTTACTTTCGGCTATTTCATATCAAGTAATTATGCTTCCTTATATTCCCTAAAAAGTCTCTGATTCTATCACAGTTATAAAGAGCTCTTAAGCTCATCATCACATAGGAACTAAAAACTCCACTGGGAAAGGTTCTCCACGACTGCCATGTTCTGCTCGACCACGACCATAGCTACCACCAGATATAATATTCTTTTGGCGCAGGATTTATGGACTAATGAACCTCTACCACCACTGGAGTATCCTCCTCCACTCTCACGCCAATTATTCTCTAAAACACCAATTCAAGGAATTCATTCATCATTCAGGAAGTTTCACTTCTCTCCTTATCTTATGATTATATATCTATGTTTTTCAAATAGCTATCTTTGTACATTGAGGGCAATGTACATCTTAAGTGTGGGGGGTATTTTATATCAGAAAAATCCCTGAATTTTGTTTTATTCTCATGCGATCTTCTCATATCATTATTAGAATGAATTCCAATTAGATTATAATGTTTATTGATATATCTTGAATTAAAACATAGGCATTTATGCATTGATTGTTTACACTTTAAGACATTAGGGAATCAAGCATGATAAGTTAATTTTTAAAGAATTAAAAACTTTTAGGTTGTTCCCCCAAGTTTAGGTATTATTTTGAGGTGGAATTCACAAGATTAAACATCAAAGGGCCATAAATTTTTGTAAGATATTGAGCCTTTAGAGCATCTATTATTTCTTTCATGCTCAGTTTCATTATGAGTACGTCAGCATTGAATTGTTATTCTAGAACTTGCTTGATTATGCATGTCAAGACCACACCATTTGATTTGATATGTCAAAATGAGAAAGACACTTAGGTTTAATCCACTCACTCCGTAAAAGCCTACCTTCACAATTAACCCTTAGTGAACCCCCTTGAGCCTAACAACCCATTCATTAATTTACCTTCACTATTAACCCATAATTCATTATTGTTGAAATCCCCTAAATTAATTTGATCCCTATTTTTGTCGAGATTTGAGTTGGAATAGTTGCTTAGCTATGATTTATTCTATTTTGTAATTATGTTTTCTTAAAATATATATATAATACATGTATACATATTAGTAGTAATGATCCTCTGAGCTAAAGAAGTTAAATTCCATATTCTGAGAAAAAGCTTTGTTATATGCAATTGATGACTAGTCATTTTTCTAGTTAGGCAATTTTTCAATTCAATCTCGATTCTAACCTTTTTTTTCAGGTTGTGACCACACCCCTTAACCAAAGCCACGTTACAACCCTCTAAAGACCTTTTGATTGATGTTTCGTCTCAATTTATAGTGTTGGAGATTTGATTTTCATGCAAGCCTATGGTAATGACTCTTCATTATTGACTATTGAGTGCTTCATTTATTGTCCTTAAACACCTTGAGTGATTTGAGTGAATATTTAGTGAGAATGTGAAACTCTGTGATATTTTGAATCAAAGGTAATTACTTAGACGAGGGGAGACACCTATGTTTTCATGATAAAATGCTCAACTTGGAATGTTTGAAACTTTGATGTTATTTCAGTTGAATTTTCAATGAATGATTACCTATAGATTATTTTGAGATATTATAGATAGAAATTATATAAGTTGAGAAGAATTTATTTTGATTATGAGTTGAGGATTTTGCATGAGGACAAGCAAATGCTTAACTGTGGGGGTATTTGATAAACCGTAATTTATACATATTTCTATCCCATGCTTAGCACATTTTATGGATGATTTTTCCTTAAAATTGGTGAATTCAATGCTCCTAATGCCTTAATTTCATATTTTATACTTAGGTGAGCATAGGAGAGTGAAAGGAATGAGAAACGGGCCAAAAACGGAGAAAATGAGCCAACGTACGAAATCAACATGGCCTGAACCTCCTCACACGGGTAGACCACACGGCCGTGTCAATTTGGAAGAATCGAAGCACAACTCACACGGGTGGACCACACACCCGTGCCTATTTAACAGGCTTAACCACAGCCTGAAGTAATCGCACACGGGCGTGTCCCTATCGAGCCCAAATTAAGTCCAATTTAGAAAAGGCCAATTTTGAAGGTTCTTAGGCATTCTAAAGCCTATAAATACACCCTAGAGGAGGAGGAAAAGGGGGGCCACAGAGGAAGAAGCAGGGAACTGCTCAAGGAAAGCTGAATGAGCCATCTCAGAAGCCACATTCATCATCAAGACTGAAGATCTCCCTTCAATTTCCTTTCAGGAGTTTTGGGTTTTTCTTTATGTTTTGTATTCATTATTCTTCTGAGATGTTTACCTTTTTAGTTATGAACTAAAACCCCTAAATACCTAAGGAGGATGAAACCTAAGACAGATCTTGTTATTATTATCTAAATTGTATGATAAATATATGACTTGTTCTTAATTATCTGTTCTCAATTCTTGTTTTGATATTCCAGGATATTGATTCAAGTTAAGCTCTTATTTAGAGGAGGAATAGACCCTGTCTAAGAGTAAATTTTTCATAATTAAGCGGAGTTGGTTGCGCGCCTAGAGATAGGGTGACAAGATTTTGCCGGATTAGGGTGAAACCTAATAAAGGGATCCATAGATCGAGTTAATGCAACCCTAGGGCGTTAATTAGAAAGAGATTTCAATTATTCAAACTAGGGTTAGACGTGGTTAGTCTCGAGAGAGATAATAATATAACTTAGGGATCTCTACGGAACAAGTTGAATGAATAAATCGTCCGGTTCAGAGTCAAATAACAAGTGAAGTCTAGGTGGATTTTTCTTAGGTATTATCTTAATTCAATTGTTTTTCCAAAAGTAATTCCCCAATTCTATTTTCTGTGATTTCTTAGTTTAGTTAATTAGTTAGATAAGCAAAACCCTTTTATTTTTTAGGCTGGATAATAAAAAGAAAGTTAATACTAGTACTTTTAGTTCCTTTGGGTTCGATAATCTGGTTTTGCTAAAGCTATACTACTGTTCGATAGGTACACTTGCCTTCATCGTGATAATAGTTAGTTTCAAGAATGATTCATTATAAATATTTAAAACCTGTCACGAATATCACGTATCAATATGTTGGAATGAAGTCGATGGTAAAAATTTATGTGAGACTATTCTTATGTTTCTAATGATTATGATTTTGTTTTATATATGCGGAAAATATATTATCTTTGTTATGAAGGAAGTCCAGAGTTGGTAAGCAGTGTTTTTCTTCTGGCTTTCTCTAGGGAATTATCAAGATCTTTATTATCTTCTTATGTTCTCGGACTTCCGGTATGGTGTCGTATCTTGGATTTCTTTATCTCGGTTTTTCTATCATTCTTATTTCATGAATTATCAGCCATGGCTTATCTTGAAAGTGTGTTCTCCAACTTGTGATAACTATGTCTATTATGATAATGCTTCTGGTTCGATCATAGAAACATGGTGATTCTGGTATCTGGATTTATCTAATTTTCGTGTAAGGAATTGACATCGGTAAAGGTATAAGTAGTGAAATCACAAGCTTCAATTTGTCTGATGGATTTCTTTTCTCAGGTAAGTTAATTAAAGTCAATGCATTCAATCAGGATGTCTTTGTTTCTTTGAGCTAATGCAATAAGAGAATTTTGAAAGAATGTGTGTCTGAGTTGTTTTAGTAGCATGAAAAAATGAGCATTTTGTTATGTTATTATTTGATATTCTAAATTGACTTGGTTATTTTTATTAGAGTGAGCTGGTCAGTTGAAATGTGATTTGAGTTACATGTAGTTAAAGTATCTTCAGTTATGGTAATAAATTTTGTGCTTCCATGATTATATCGATGGACAGTTTGAATGAAGAACTGATATTCTAGAGAGTATAATACTGAGATATGCCTATTAGATTTGTTCTAATCTGATGATGTTGTTATGAGTTAAAGCTGTTCTGAATGATACGGTTATCACATTTATGAAAATTCAGATGGTTTGTGCATGTTAGCAAATTTGAAAAACAATTGAAGGTATTATTAACTGAAGCTCTTGTTCTGAGTTCAGTTTAAATTGAGTAATGAATTTATGATTTTTCAGTGATGCACTATTGAACGGATTGGAATGTGTTTTATTACTAGAATGTAAAGTGATGGTTCATGTTTTCGTACGGTTAATTTCACATTAAAAAGAACTATTCGACCAGTGATTTAGAGACGGTCACTTTTATGTCCGAATTGAGAATTTAGTGATATCATTTATTTGACAAAAGGTGTCACATGTTCCCTGATTTCAAGAATTAAAGTATCGAATGTCATAGAAAGATCTAAATTTAAGATAGTGTTAAAGACTTGAGCTATTGAAAGATCGCGAGTAGTTATTGAGTAATCTCTGGGAAAGCAGATATAGTTACAGATGCTGAATGGAAAAATTTTTGTTTATTTTGTGAGTGGGTTACATGATTGATCTTAATTGATGATGACCTAATTTTAGCTAGATTAAAAGCTAAAGTGATGTTTTCATTGCAAGATTTAGGATCTAAGAAATGTGTTAACCAATGGTAAGCTAAACGATTTCAATAGAAGTCAATTTTTTATTCTGAATTTCAGGTCTGACCTGATAACTGATGTTATTGTTCTAAGATAGAAATTGCGTGCAGATGAATTCAGAGCTTATACAGGAAATTTTTATATGAGGCTCAGTAGTAGCTCGTTGGTTCATTCTGGGGGTAATAAAAAAGTGCTGTTATTTGAAATAGATGTTTTGGTGATCGGGTATGTAACCTGATATTTTTGAGTTTATGCTTAGATGTCGATTTGATAATAGATAAAAGTCAAATATCGAAAGCATTCAGGTCTATTGCAGTTAGTGATAACGTTGATGTGATATGAGATAGAGTTACTATAGATTTTGTATCTGAATTATCTTTATCTCTAAAAAGGAAGATGTTACTGGATTGTGATTGATCGTTTGTGTACAGATTTCTTGTTTAACAAACCAGCCGAGTAAGATGTTTCTAGAATTATTCGATTATGCGAGGTATTAGTCTCCATTATTTCGGATTGAGATTTGAGGGCTATATCCCAATTATGGAAAACATCTACAGGAAATTATGAGTACGTAGTTGAATTTTGGCACGGTAATACACCTGTAAATCGATGGTAAGTCTAAGAGAGTAATTCAAAACTTTAACGATATGCTTCGACACTGTGTGCTAAAGTTCAAAGGGGATTAGAAAGAGATATACGACATTGATTTGATTTGTGATTTCGAGAAATTAGCGGAAGTAATTCATGAGAATTGAAAGAAATTTCTTCTGGTAAGATTTTCGGGGACGAAAATCCCTAAGGGAAGGAGAGTTGTAATAGCCCGATTTTGGGCCTAGTCAGAACAATGGTTTTGGGACCATAAATCTGAAGAGGAAAAATTTATTTTTATTATATTTTTATGGTCTACAATTTCACGGAATGATTTCGTGAAAATTTCGTTAAAAAATTTCGATGTTTGGGCACTCAATTTAGTCAAAATGACTAAATTGTAAAAAGTGCAAAACTTGAGTTCTAGAAGCTAGATGTGTCTAATTGCTATGAAATTTTAACTTGGAGGTCCTTAAATGGTAATTAGACCATTGGTTAATTTTTTGGACAAAAATGGACATGAAATATGTGAAATATAATATTTTTAAGTTAGGGGCATTTTGGTTATTTAGTAATTAAAATGAATTAAAAACAAAATAAAAGCCAAAATTTCTTGTCCATCTTGTTCCTTGGCCGAATTGTACATGAAAAAACCATGGCTAGGGTTTTTCAAGCTTCCAAGCTCGATTGTAAGTTTGTTCTTGCCCTGTTTTTAATGATTTTTACGTTTTTAAAATCCTCGTAACAAGATCTACATATTTCTACCATTTATTTGAGTTATGATGAAGGTCTAGGGTTTGAAACATGTTATAAATTTGTGCATTTTGATGTCTAATGGTAGATTATGCATGTTTATGGTTGGAGAAACAACTTTTGCTAAGTGCTTTTCGGTGAAAATGCTTAAAAGGACTAAATTGTAAAAGTTATAAAATATGTAGTAAAAGTGTGTTCTAGTGGAAATTTTGGGTTGTTATAGTTATGAAAATGGTTCAGCTAGGCTTAAAGTACAAAGAAATTGAATAAATTTCATTTTTACGAGCCTAGGGGCAAAAGTGTAAATATGATAAAGTTTAGGGGCAACAACGTAATTTTTCCATAGTATATTTTTGGGTCACATTGAATAATGTGACTAACAATTGGGCTAAACATGATGTTATAGATCAAAGAAATTGAGGTTCAGACCTAGAACGAGGAAAAACACGTAATTGACGATTAGGTCCCTTTTTGCCATTTTTTGTGTCGAGGTAAGTTCATGTGTAAACAATGCAATGTTTTATCATGTTTTAATGCTTAATTAATGTATGAATTTCTATGTTTAATTGTTACAATGAGTGTATGAATGATACCATGATCAATAAGAATGACATTGTGAACGAGTTCAACAAAGATGAAACGTCAAAAAAATCTCGTTTGAACTTTAGGAATAGTTTAGGATACAAGTGACATGTCACTAGGAACTATGTGAATATAAGCTCTTGAGATTATGTGTATATGTGACTATGTGAATCCGGGTGCTGGTCTTGAATGTTCTACCGGTGGCTGGGTAGCCCGGCATGTGTTACGGGTACCTGTCAGCTTGTGTGAGCAGCCGTGTAGTTACGTCCTGACTGTCAGCTTGTGTGAGCAGGCCCATGATTAGCTCTAGAGTGAGAAATGTGTGATATGTGATATGAGGTAGCAAATGGCTACGTATGAGGCACTATGTGCAAGCTTTCCGTGTATCTGATTGTATTCCAAGCGTTCAACGAGTAAATCAGTAAATTATGTAACAAGTAAGTCAATGATGAGGAAATATGAGAATGTGCTATGAGTTAGTACAGGTATATACTTATAACCCATGAGTAAAGGTCTCGGTGTACTATGAATATGTGGTAAGAATGCATACGAGAAAGTTATGCTTGTGAAATATTGATAGTCATGTGACTAATGATCTATAATTACGATAAATGGATGTATGATAAGATTTAAAAATAATAATGTGTTAGGCTTATGAGCCTAATTGAGTTGGGATATAGTATGATGTATATACTTAAGTTGTGATTCAATAGATATGTGAAAGATTTTTATGCTATATGTTTAAATTATGGTTGCTAGCCTAATGACAAGACAATATAATTAGTGTCTATAAGATAAAAGAGTAAGCATTATGAATGAGTAAGTGGTAATAATTGGATTTAATGCAAATTGTAATAATAGTATCATCATGGATGGATAAAGTAAATAAATGCTAATAGTTGTTCTTATTTGCATGTGAACTTACTAAGCTTTGAAGCTTACTCTCCTTTCCTTTCCCATGTCTCATAGGGTTAATAAACTAGTTCGAGTTGGAGATCACCGAAGATGTTATCACACTATCAAGCTATTATCGTGGGGTAAAAGTGAATACAAACCTCTTAAGTTTATGGCATTTATAGGGACTTAGTCATTTAGTGTACGAGTCATTATGATTTGGTTAAATATATTAGCTTGTGATGCTTAAAGGTTTGATGTAATGTGTAGCCATATAAATTGGCTTATATTGGCTAATGGGATGCAAGCATATTAATTACTCATATGCCTATGCCAATATCATTGTGTGTTGTGGTTTATAATGGTATGATAATGAAAGTTAGTACAAGGGAATCATTAAAGAGTAAAATTAGCATTAAAACAGATTTGGACAGCAGCAGTAGTCCATGCTTGAAAAAATCACCAAAAATTTTGGAAACTGAATTCGAGGTTGAATAAAATATGAAATTAAATCTTATTGAGTCTAGTTTTACATAAAAGAAACTCTATAAGCAAAAGAATTTCATTTCATGAGATATTTGAATTTTTGTGAGACAAGGTCAGAATGATTTTGGGTTCCTCTATTCTGAATTTGGAAATTCACTAAAAAATGTATGAAAATACTAGAGAGTTTAAATATATATTTTTTATTTCTTAATGAGTCTTATTTCAAAAAAAATGGGAATATCATCTGAATCCCGTACTAAGAGATAATTAATTTTTAGTGAAGAAAGGTTGAAACTGTCAAATAGCAGAACAGGGACGAATTTGAAGAATTAACTGTACTTATTGGATAAACCATAAATTCTGGAAATTTTATGGTAGGAAGATAATTGAATCTATTTTCAGAAAAATCAAGAAGATCTGAGTTTAGAGTTCTATAGCTCAAGATATAAATAATTTAGTGACTATGACTCAAGTGGACAGTTTTGTTATGAATAGTAAATAATTGTTTTGATATGTTTAAGCCTTGATTATGGTTGTGTTGGTAGCTTAATTGTGCTATGTTAAGTTCCATTGAAAGTGTGTATGTGAGTGTGCAAATGAGGGTGGAAATGGCTTGGTAAATAGCCATTTCCTTGGCCACACGAGCAGAGACACGGCCATGTGTCTCAACCGTGTGAAGGACACCGCCCCGAGACACGGGCGTGTGACCCCAAATTGTGCATGACGTCATAAATAGATAGTTACATGGACTGAGGACATGGGCGTGTCCCAAGCCATACAGGCATGTGTATGACCACACGGCCTACCCACACGAGCGTGTGACTCTCCATAGTATGAAAATTTTCTAAGTGTAGTAAAAGTTTCAAAAGTTTTCGGTTTAGTCCCGAACCACTCCCAATGTATGTTTTGGGCCTCGTGGTCCCGTATAAGGAACGATATGCATGTTATTGAATGAATTTGATTTGGTCCATATTTTATGGCCCGGTTTTGTATGAATATTTATGTTTAAGTCCGGTAACACCTCGAACTTGTCTCGGCGTCGGATACAGCCAATGGGTGTTACAAGATGGGTGGGTTTTCTTTAACTCAACTGCATTCATATGCATCTTATTGACTGTCTTGTGAGTGTGGTTGTCTGGTTGTACACTTCGACTGAAAAGTGCTTGTACTTATGTGAATTCTGTAGTCTCGGAACTGTAACTGTCTGACTGTTTGAGAATTATTGTTACTGGACTGAGTAGTATTTGCGATTGTGTAACTGAGTGTGATTTCGATATGCTTTAAATATTTTCGTCTGCTGGTACGTTCGTTTTGAATGTCCCAATGGTTTCTGTAAGTATGTTGTACTTCTGAACTGCTTCTAGTTCCCTGATTCCATTTCTGTAGTTTAACTGGTTTGATCTCACACTAAGCTCGAGTAGCTCACCCCCTATTCTGTTTCCTTTCAGGTACAAGTCTGGATTCTAGATACTGGACTCAGTATGCGAAGGTTTCGGATAGTCTTGGTGGAATTAAGTTTTAAGCTTTTATTATCAGGTTTTAATTGTTATTCGTTGAGTTTGAACTGTAAAGTTTCATAATACTGTGGTGCAACTTTTGTTTTAAGTTTTCATTCGTACGTTTTATACTGTTAAACTTACTGACAGAATTTGCTTCGAGATAAACGTTTTTGAAAATAAAATTTTGAACGACTTGATTTGTAACATTTTCTCACGATCACTTCGGTGATCAATGTGGCATCCCGAATTCGGTCTAAACTTCTAGGCCGGGTTTGGGGTGTTACACTAAATATATTCAAAATTAACTTATTTAATAATCTCTCTATTCAATTTAATCCAAAACACACATTTAATCACATTTACACATTTGCCCCTAATGTTTCACCACATTTACAATTTAGTCCTTATTTCATAAAAATAAAAATTAATGAAATTAAATGCTAACTCATGCTAGCTAATTTACACATTAGTCCCTAGAAGCTCATATTTTCCATTTATTTCACATATTAACCACAAAGTTTCAATATTTCACAATTTAATCCCTAATTTGCATTTTCACTAAAAATCACTTTATAAAACTTGCATAATTCACAACCAACATTCATAATCTATCAGGAAACTTCAAAATACATGCTTATTCATTAATAGAAACATTAAAAATCTTTAAATTTTTTTCAAAATAGTCCCTGGGCTAGCTAGACCTAGTTGCAACGATCTCAAAAACGTAGAAATAATTAAAAACGGAAGATAAACGGACTTAAAATTGAGCATTAAAATGACCGAACCCTAGCAAGCTCCCTTGGTTCTTTATTTTCTTGAATTTTCGGTGGAATGAAGAAAAGATGATGATGAATTACGATTTCTTTTATTTTAACTTAAGTTATTTTACAAATTACCATATTAACCTTAGCTTAAAACATTAAATATCACTTAATATATACCCATAATTGTCCACCTACCATTATAATGGTCTAATTACAACATAAGTGCCTCCACTTTAATGTTCCATAGCTAATAGACACCTTTAGCTAATAGAACATAAGTTTTACACTTTATGTGATTTAGTCCTTTTTATCAAATTAAGCATTCAAATGATAAAATTTCTTAACGAAAATTTCACACAATCATATGTTCATGCCATAGACATTAAAATAATAATAAAATAATTACTTTGACTTTAGATTTATGGTCTTGAAATTACTGTTTTGAGTTGACTAAAAATGAGCTGTTACAACTCTCTCCCTTTAGAGATTTTTGTCCCCGAAAATCTTACCAGTGAATAGGTTAGGGTATTGCCTTCTCATTAGCTTCCTCGGGCTCCCACATAGCCTCTTCGACACCGTGGCGTTGCCACAAGACTTTCACTAAAGCTATGCGTTTATTTCTCAATTCTTTAATCTCTCAAGCTAGAATTCTAATCGGTTATTTGTTGTATGTCATATCGGGTTGAATTTCAATCTTTGCTGGAGAAATTACATATGATGGATCCGATCTATATCGACGCAACAGTGATACATGAAACACATTGGTTGATTTTCTCTGACTCAGTTGGTAAAGCTAGTCGATATGCCACTGTCCCTATTCTTTCAATAATCTCATACGGTCTGATAAATCGTGGACTTAACTTGCCTTTGCAACCACAACGAACTATTTTCTTCCACAAAGATACTTTCAGAAATACTTTATCACCGATCTAAAATTCAATGTCTTTCCATTTCAAATCCGCGTACGATTTCTGTCAATCTGAAGCTGCTTTCAAATTGTCACAAATTACTTTCACTTTTTCTCCTATCTATCGGTGTAATCAACTCCGTGAATCTTTTCTCACTTAACATGGTCTAATACAATGGATTTTAGCATTTACGAACATACAAAGCTTCATATGAAGCCATCTTTATACTTGATTGAAAGCTGTTGTTATACACAAATTCAACCAATGACAAATATTTCTTCCAATTACCTTAGAATTCCAACACACGACAACGAAGCATATCTTCGAGAATTTGAATTACTCTCTCAGATTGACTGTCAGTTTGCAGATGAAATGCTGTACTAAAATTCAATCATGTACCCAAACTTCTTGTAATTTCTTCCAAAACCACGACGTAAACCTCGAATGTCTATTCGAAATAATCAAAACTGGCACCCTGTGCAGTATAACAATCTTAGAGATGTACAATTCAGTCAAATTATCAAGTGAAAAATCACTACGTAATGGAATGAAGTGTGTCAATTTTGTTAATCGATCAACGACAACCCAAACATCATCTTTCTTTTTCGGAGTCAAAGGTAATCCCGATACGAAATCCGTCGTAATTCTATCCTATTTCCACTCTAGTATCATCACAGGCTGAAGCAAACCTGAAGGCACTTGATGCTCGATTTTCACTTGCTAACAAATCAAACACCTCGATACAAATTTAGATATGTCTCGTTTCATACCCAACCACCAATATAACTGTTTCAAATCATTGTACATCTTAGTACTTCCAGGATGAATAGATAAACAACCACTATGTGCCTCGTGCAAAATTTTCTAAATGAGCTCAGAATTCTTTGGTACATAGATTCTGTTTCGAAACATTAAACAATCATCGGCTCCGATCTGATAATCTAAATCACTATTCAACTCATATTACTTTCTTTTGGCTTGCAACTCGGTATCACATTTTTGAGCTTCACAAATTTGCTGAATAAAACCGGTTTAGCTTTCAACTTAGCTAATATCGAACCATCATTACACAAAGTCAGTCTCGTATTCATTGCTCTCAAAGCAAATAGAGATTTTCTACTCAAAAGCATCTGCGACTATATTCGCTTTCCCCGGACGATATTCAATGACTAATTCATAATCTTTCAATAACTGGAGCCATCTCCGTTGTTGCAAATTTAAATCTTCTTGAGTCATTATATACTTTAAGCTTTTATGATCGATAAAGATGTGACATTTTTCACCGTACAAAAGATGTCGCCAAATTTTCAATGTGAAAACAATAGCAGCCAACTTTAAATCGTGCGTTAGATAGTTCTTTTCATATGGCTTCAACTGTCTTGAGGCATAAGCTATCACTTTACCTTCTTGCATCAAAATGCAACCCAGGCTGGTCAATGACGCATCACTATAAATCACGAATTCTTTACCCGATTTAGGTTGAACCAAAACTGGTGCTTCGGTTAGCAATGCTTTCAACTACTCAAAACTCTGTTGACATTTTTCAGACCACTCAAATTTTACATCTTTCTGTAGCAATCATCGAGAACCCTTTTACAAAACGTCAATAATAACTAGCTAACCCCAAAAAGCTTCTGACTTAGGATACATTTCTTGGTGGTTTCCAATCAACAACTGTTGAAATCTTACTCGAATCAACTCTTATATCTTCTGCAGAAACAATGTACCCTAAAAATCTGACTTCTCGAAGCCAAAATTCACATTTGCTAAATTTAGCATACAGTTGCTTATCTCTCAAAGTTTGCAACACAATCTTCAAATGCTCCACATGCTCAGATTCATCTCGTGAATAGATCAGAATGTCATCAATGAACACAACAAAAAATCCGTCTAAATATGGTCTAAAGATCTGGTTCATCAAATCCATAAATATTGCAGGAGCATTAGTTAGTCCAAAAGGCATAACAAGGAATTTATAATGTCCATACCTCGTTCTGAATGTAGTTTTCAGCACATCTGAGTCTTTAACTCTCAACTGATAATAACCCAATCGTAAATCAATCTTCAAAATCATTGTTGCGCCTTTCAACTGATCAAATAAATCATCTATTCTTGGCAACAGATACTTGTTCTTTATTGTAACCTTGTTGAACTGTCGATAGTCAATACACATTCTCATTAACCCATTTTTCTTCTTTACGAACAAAACTGGGGCACCGCAGGGTGAAAAATTTGGTCGTGCAAAACCTCTATCTGTCAACTCTTGCAACTGAGATTTCAACTCCTTTAATTCTGTTGCAGCCATTCTGTAAGGAGCTATAGACAGCAACGATGTTCCTAGTACTAGTTTAATAGCAAACTCAACCTCTCTAACCGGTGGCAATCTAGGCAACTCTTCTGGAAATACATCTGGATACTCGCAGACTACTAGCACCAATTCTATCTTCATTTCAGACATTTTGGTATCCAGTATATAAGCAAGATAAGCTTCACAACCTTTACTCACATATCTCTGAGCTGACATCGACAAAATCACTATAGGCAATCTACTTGATTCATCGGATTCAATTCGAATAATTTCACTATTCTGACATTTTAATTCAATGATCTTTCTTCTATAATTCAACACAGCATCATGCAGAGTCAACTGATCCATACCCAAAATTACATCAAACTCATCAAATGGTAGTAGCACCAAGTCAACCGAAAAACAATAACCCCAAACTTTGTCAACTAAACATACTTACCTAATGGGTTCGATACTTTAATCGTAAACCAGTAATTTCAACAAGAAACTTCTTACTAGACACTAAATTTTCACAAACATACAAATGTGTCGATCCAAGATCAATTAAAGCAATCACATTAGTGTTGTAAAGAGAGAATGTATCAAAATTAACATCAGGGGACTACGTCTTTTTGCGAGCACGAATAGTGTAGGCTCTAGCAGGTGCTCTGGCCTCGGATCTCATAGCTGAGTCCTTTGTCTCTCTTTTTCCACTAGACACATTTCCCACATTCCTCGGTGGTCTCCCTCTCGCAGTCGTATTACTCGGACTTGCATTCTGAAATTTATCTTTCTCGGACAACTTTGGACAATTTCGAATAAAGTGATCTGGCGAACCACATTTGAAACAAGCTTTACTACTCTTATTCCAACAGTCTACAAAATGTTTCCTCCCACACTATTGACACTCGGGTTTGTTATTTCTTACTACCAACACTCGAGACGAAAGTAACTTGAGCTTTAGGACTCACATATAGATTTCCACGATCTCTATTCTGATATCCCACTAAAGCATATGATCAACTATACGAATTTCGGGATTTCTTTGATGAAGAATGATAAGGTTTACTCATTGACCTCTGTCTCAAATTTCTAGCTTCTGAATTGGCTTTCTTCTTTTCTTTACTAAGTTCTTCGGCTTTGCAAGCTCTATCAACCAGAACAACTAACTCTTTCAAGTCTAGAATCCCAACCAGAAGTTTAATGTCTTCATTCCAACCATTAACAAACTGCTTACACATGATTTCTTCAGTAGAAACATGCTCTCAAGTATATTTACTCAACCGCACAAATTCTCTCTCGTACTCGGTCACGGTCATACAACCCTGTTTCAATTCTAAAAACTTTTTGTTCTTTTGATACAGAAACTATTGGCTTATATATTTCTTCCTGAACTCGATTTGAAAGAATTTCCAGGTGACCCATTCTCTAGGTACCATTGATACTAGAGTATTCCACCACTGGTATGCAGTGTCCCTCAGAAGTGATACAACACATATTAAATACTCAGCCGGTGTGCAAGAAAGCTCATCAAGAACTCGAATCGTATTTTCAAGCCAAAACTCGGCTCTCTCAAGATCATCATCAACGGTAGCTCTAAACTCTTCAGCCCTGTACTTTCTAATTCTATCAACAGGTGGCTTATTCAATTGTAGAGTTTCCAAACCTTGAGGAGCTACTAGAACCGATTGGAGAATAGGAAGGGGTGGAGGTTGTTGAGCATCCGGGTTCATTTGGATATATTGTGTGAACCACTCATTCATTATTTGGAAAAAGGCTTCTTTAGCCTCTCTTCTGTGACTACTCGACATAGGTCTAGAATTAGACAGCGCTGTCCCTTGAGTGGGAGTTGGCGCATTACTTTTAACCTCATCAGGTATAGCTCGATTGGAATCCATTTACTATATGAAAACATGTTTTAAAATGTTAGGAGTCATCACACTATCACAAATTATATATGGCATGTATAGCTAGACTCTCACATGCGCTACATTAGTCCTAGAATCGGATAAATCGTAGCTCTAATACCAATAAATGTAACACCCCTCACCCGTATTCAATGTCAAAATAGAGTTATGAAGCATTAGAATACTTATAAAATAATTAAACATTTACTATGCATACATTTCCACGTTTCATATAATTATCATTCAATCTCAATCAATATGTCCCTAATACGAGCCTACAAGGCCCTAAACATGCACCCAGGTTGGTTCAGGACTAAACCGATATCTCAGTAAATTTTTCAACACTTCGAAAATTTTTGCATAAAACAGGGGACACACGCCCATATGGTCCAACCGTGTGAGGCATGCCCGTGTCATGGGCCGTGTGGATATTCGAAATGGGAGCACATGGCCGTGTCCTAGCCCGTGTCCAACCCCGCGTAACTCTCTGACTAGGGTCACACGGCCAACACACACGCCCGTATGGCTAGCCCGTGTGCCCTAAAAATGGCCATACACGCCTGTGTGCCAGGTCGTGTGCTAGGTCATGCCAAACCTGTATGGTATACTGACTTATGCCACACGGCCAAGTCACACGCTCGTGTGTAAGCTATGTGAAGCATACTGACTTGGTTTCAAAGTCAACATCAGGGGACACACGGTCATGTAACATAACCTTGTGTCACACACGGCTGAGACACACAACTGTGTTTCTGCCCATGTGGACAAAAATAGGCTATTTACCAAGCCAATTTGCCACCCAAATTTATGCATACCTACATCAAACCAATTGGTACCAATACAAGGCATAAATAAGCATTCAATCTACTTTAACCAAGTATCATTTATTCCATTTCAATACCAAAAATTATAGGACTCACCATACTACAATATGCAATTCAAATACATATCAAATTTTACCCTTTTCATACATCAATATGGTCATTTTCAAACATGTATCAAATTACCTAAAATCATAAGCATAATAATTGCCAATTCATCAACCATTTGATATTCACCATATCCATTTTCAACAAGCACCAAATACCATCATAACTAGCATTTATAAGGAAATTAATAAACTCAAACAAAGGCCATTTGCACACTTATATACATCATCAAATTCACCATTATAAGCCAACTCACATGGCTATATATACATACCATACCTAATATTTACAAGCCAACACAAATAGCCAAAATATATATACTAAAAATACCAAGTGCCTATACATGCCATATGCTTAAAATACCAAAGTTCATAGGTACCAAGTGATAAGTGGACAGTGTGAAGTGAACTTCAACGATCTCCGAATCTGAGATAGCTTTGAATTCATTATAAAACATAGAAAGAAATAAACAAAGTAAGCTTCATAGCTTAGTAAGCTCGTATGAAATAAACTCGATATAATCATAAACACATAATTCAATAATTGATTATAAGTACATGAATTCACATAGTGTAACAAACCTTTTAATTACTCTTTCATAAAACTATATACTTTCTTCACCAATTCTTTGATTCTAATCTAATATGGTTTAAGCACATACCTGTACCATCTCATACCAATCCCATTCTCAACCACATTATTCATTAACCCGTTGAACCATTCAGAATAGAAGTTAGATACTCAGGAGTCTCGCACACTATGTACCTATACCATTACCCAAAGCCAAATCAAGGTAACTTATATTCGAAATACTGATATCATTGCCTGAAGCCAAATCAACCGATATTCATCTCTTGAAGCCAAATCGGTATAATTGGCACACGAAGTGCTAATATCATGGCCTGAAGCTAATTCAATGTATCCCCTAATGACATGTCACTAGTATACTAAACTATTCCTACGGTTCAACCGGGATTTCGAATGTTGATTTACCATCGTCATTGTCGAACTTATTAGAAGTCTCGCACACACAACTTATACAATATTAAAGCATTTAAAATACACTTATAATGAAATTTATCACATACGAACTTACCTTGAATGTGAAAATGACGAAATAAGTCGATTAGTCAATAACTTTACTTTTCCACCAATCTAGATCTGAATTCTGATTTTCTTGATCTAAATATATTCAAAATTTACTTATTTAATAATCTCTCTAATCAATTTAATCCAAAACACATATTTAAGCATATTTACACATTTTCCCTAATGTTTCACACTTTTACAATTTAGTCATTATTTTATAAAAACACAAATTAATGAAATTCAATGCTAACCCATGCTATCCAATTTACACATTAGTCCCTAGCAGCTCATATTTTCAATTTATTTCACATTTTAACAACAAAGTTTCAACATTTCACAATTGAATCCCTAATTTCCTTTTTCACTAAAAATCACTTTATAAAACTTGTATAACTCAAAACCAACATTCATAATCTATCAAGAAACTTCAAAATACCTGCTTATTCATCAATGGTAACATTCAAAATCTTTAACAGCTTTACAAAATAGTCCCTGGGCTAGCTAGACCTAGCTGCAACGATCTCAAAAACGTAGAAATCATTAAAAACGGTATAAAAACGGACTTACAATTGAGCATTAAAATGGCCGAACCCTAGCAAACTCCCTTGGTTCTTTATTTTCTTGAATTTTTAGTGGAATGAAGAAAAGATGATGATGATGAATTATGATTTCTTTTATTTTAACTTATTTTGCAAATTACCATATTAACCTTATTAAAACATTAAACATCACTTAACATATACCCATAATTGTCCACCTACCATTATAATGGTCTAATTATAACATAAGGACCTCCACTTTAATGTTCCATAGCTAATAGACACCTTTAGCTAATTGAACACAAGTTTTATACTATACGTGATTTAGTCATTTTTATCAAATTAAGCACTCAAATGATAAAGTTTCTTAACGAAAATTTCACACAATCATATTTTCATGCCATAGACATTGAAATAATAATAAAATAATTACTTCAACTTTAGATTTGTGGTCCTGAAACCATTATTTTGATTTGACTAAAAATGGGCTGTTACATATTTTGTAATTTATTCAATTTAGTCCATAAAATTCAGGCAAACATATTTTTTGATTCCTAGTTTCAGATTAAAATTTGATTTCTCATATATTCATTAGGGACCCTCTACTTTCTATTCCTATTGAAATTTCATAATAGTATTGCAAATTCAGTTTGGTCTATAATGTACGAAACTAACAATTAAGCTAAATTAAATTTACAATCTAATCCTTTTCATAATTTAAACTTAAAATCTATCAAATTTAAGCCTAATTATTCAAGAAATCAACAATGTCAACTTTCTAAAACTTTAATAGTTTTACAAATTGGTACATGGGATAGCTAAATCAACCTCCCATGATCTCAAATGTATAAAACTTACAAGAAAATGACTTGAAATTACCTACTAATCAACGGTCGAATGTTACAACATTTTCCTTGGTTTTCTTCTTCATGTTACGACAATGTAGAATGGTGAAAGATGAAGATGACATCTTTCCACTAATTTAACATAATTATAATTAAAACCTAATTAATTTAAATTAAAACCTAATTAATTTAACTTTAATTAATTTAACATAGTTTAATTAACTTAATACAACATTAATCAATCTTATTAGAATCCCCCGTCATCATCCACTATCATATAATTAAAATGGTTTAATTACCATTTTTGACTTTTGGTTAATTGTTATTTAAGTCCTCAAGTCTTTGATGAATTAAAAACCTATAGTGATTGAACTTTATGATTTAGTCCCTAGGCCATAATTAACTATTAATTCAACAAAATTATTAGACCAATTTTTAATCTATTTTTATGTAATCTCTGTAAATATTCATATTTAATATTTACAGACTCGATTTAAGAAAATAAGGTTTCAAAATTACAATTTTTGGTACCACTAAAAACTGAACCATTACAATTATAATTGATATCATATTTCTTTAATTAGGGATATGTTTTTATATAGTAAATGGATCTTCTAGGACGGGGACTTATTAGAAATGTGAAGCTCACTAAAAAGAAGGCCAAATGTAGAGAACTCGATATCTAGCTCCCTATTTTGTATAACAAGGTATGTGGTAAGCATGACAACCTTTTCAAAGCAGAAGTAACAAATTGCGTTCAACAAATTACATCACTTCAAGTCAATAGATGGAAAGAACTTTCTGAAGATAACATTAAGACAATGTGGATCTTCTTAAAGGTATGATTCCATGTATATTAGTTTGTCATCATTTAATTGAATCTATTGTCTATTATATGATAGGTTCTCAAAAATGACTTAGTTATTCGTCACATATATGATAAGTTTTGAATGATTCCATGTATATTTTTAAGGTAGAGAATACGATATATTAATTTAATTTTGTAAAATTTTTTAAATTTTAGTCTAATAATAATAACAATTCTTTAAGCTTATAGTAATTGCACTTAGATTGCAAAGTTATGAGTTACGTTGGTGTCTTTAATTTTGATAAGGTTTTATCTTTGTTTTTCTCTTATTATAAAATGTTTCTTGTAATTTTGGTTCTATGTTCAAATGTTTTTTTATATTAATTTTACCACATGCTTTTGATTATTTGTAGCATTTTATGATTAATGTTCATTTAATAATTTTGTTGATTGAGCAAAAAGATACTACTAAATGATATTTTTCCATAATAAAATTATATAAGAAATATATATAGTTTAAGTTTTGTGTATATTCTTGAATGATGTAGGTTTTAAATATTTTAAATTTATTTAAGCTACATAAATAAGTGATGCCTAATTTTTTTTTTTTGAATTTTAGGACAAGTTTGATTTTTCGGATATGTTTATTCTTTTATGATGAAACAAGTGCAAGTTCAATATAAGATTAGTCATTACCATTTATACCAAAGCTATCTCAAAAGTAATGATCGTCCAAAATATTTGGATCCAAATGATTGGCAATGGTTGATTTGCAATAAATGGAATACAAATAAATTTAAGGTAATTTACTTATTTAATAAATTTGGAATTTTTAGCTAACTGCTTGGGGGAAAGGCTTTCTAGTGGCATTTGTAACACCCCTTGCTCGACCCGAGCACCGGGTTCGAGCTACAGGATGCCACATCCATTACCGGAGAAGATACTATCAAATATATCATAAATATATCATTTAAACATACATTCATGTCTTAAAAACATTCAAAATATGATACACAATCTTTTTTGAATCTCAATCGAGTTTACGAAAGCTCTTTTGTTGACCCGGGCATCAAATAGGACCAAATTTTAAATTTTCAAAATTTCAAGGTCGACATCATGACATCACTTATTCCATGTCGTGATGCCGCTAAACAGTTTATCGCATCATGACTCCAGACCACTCTACATCGTGATGTCACATACTGTCGATCGATGTTGCGACGAGGAAGATTGCTTGTTGAGATGTGGACTTTGTTTTTGGTAAAAATTAGGCCATTTGGTACATATTTCATGCCAACCTTTCAAGTTCCAATTTTGGCGCATAATTGCACAATCTTACTTGCATAAAATCATCCTAAACACATACCAAAACATTGTATTTAACCATTTCAAATCAACCAATCCAATATACCTCAATTTGGCATCATAACAAATCAATTCAACTTATTCAAACTCAACCTATTCAATCATGATTTTAGCCATTCAATGCCACCATCTTTACTATAACGTTTCAAACTCGAACATACCATTTTAATGTCATTCATAGTGTCTCAGTGTGCTACCAAAACATGCATATACATATAAGTATTAACCTTCTTAAACTCAAACATTATATAAGATTCAACTAAGTTAACATTCCAAGATAACATATATAAACACCTATGTACATGCCACATAACTAGACTTTTGAACATTTGAAAGACTATCAAATCAATAATGGGATAGTGTGAGCTTCTAGTCGATCCATTAGACACGTTCCGCAAGTCAGTAATCTACAAGGAAAAAAAGGAGGCAATAGAGTAAGCATATTGAATGATTAGTAAGTCCATAGGTATTTAAATAAAAAATTACCTTAATTTACAACTAAATATAACAACTAATTAGCTTGAAAAAGTTTGTCTAACATAACAAATCACAACAACAAGGTGAGCTTATCACATAATCAACCAGAATATCATATAATCATGTACCAATTCAATCCATTTCAATATCAATATCATGTTCTTATTCAATTCTATATTTATCATTCAAACATTATATTCATATTATACACAGGTATCTTGATAACCCCAGTTTCTCGTTTGAACTAAATATATATAAACATGTCAGGTTATCCGTCCGGGCTAAACCTTTAAAACTAAATCAGGTTATTCGTCTGAGCTAAACTTGTGACACATGTATCCTCAAGTCCAAAAAAAAAATGATGGATTTCAGTAATTAATCTGTATCAATGTGCACAAGACCTTTACAAAGTTCATCCAGGCATTTTCAATATATACATATACATTTCTTTACAATATAATACAAATCTTACCTTTTGTACCAAATTGCAAACAATCCAAATTTTATCCAAATGTACACATATTCACAATTCAAATACATAACAGTCTAAATACAATTATACCATTTGAACTTACCTGAAGAAACAACAAGCAATTGTATCTTTAAAGACGAATCATAAATTTTTCCTTTTCCCCAGTTATCCTCAGTTTGGTTTAATTTCTGATCTATACAATAATTCGATTCAATTTATCAATACTAGTCATTTTATATCAGTCTATTATATGCATATACCAGTTCAATTCCATTTTTCAAATACCCTTTCATTTTTGCATTTTATTCAATTTAGTCCCTAGAATCGAAATTGCAATATCTTTCAAATTTGATCTTCGATTTCAAAATAAATCTCAATTACATATTTTTAGGACCCTTTATTATATATAATTACAAAAATTTCACCTCAAATATTCCATTTTTACATTTTAGTCCTTTTGACAAAAACTAGCAATTAAACTTTACAAACGAGTCTTTTTTCACTTCTAAGCTTAAAATCTAACAATTTAGTGCCAATTTCTTCAAGCATTCATCAATGGCAACTTATAGAAACTTCAGTAGTTTTGCAAATTGGTACATGGGCTAGCTAAATCAAGCTACCACCACCTCAAAAAAAAAATAAAAATTACAAGAAAATGACTAAATTGAACTTACCAAATTGAAGCTAACAACTTGAAAGCTTCAAAGTCCTTTTTCTTTTCTTTTACTTCGTGGAGAAGATGAACAAAAAAATATTTTTTTCATTTTATTTTATCTTTTATACTTAGGTTAATAATGAATTAATCTAGATTAACTTAATTAATTATAATTATGTAACCTTAAGCATGCTTAACTCAAAGTTGGTGGATTACAATTCATACCCACCACTGATTGTCAAATTAAAAAAGGGTTTATTTGCTCAATTGGTTCTTTGAATATTTAAATATCCAGCTTTGTACAAATTTTCACCTTTAAATTGCTTGAAATTCGCATTGTCACGTCGGAATTGAATAGATCTACTTCTCAAGAAAATTTTGTGTAGAAAATTTCCCACTAAATCATCCCACATGGCTATTGAATCTGGTACTAATGAGTCCAACCAATTAGCAACGTTGTCACATAAGGAAAAAAGGAATAGCTAAAGACGAACAGCATCACCAGCTACCTCATTATATTTGAGAGCGTGCACAATTGGAGGAATCATTTTAAGTGTTGGTTTGGATCCTCCATCATATACCCTCGAAACTCCAAAGTGTTTTGGATAATTTGAATTGTATCCATCTTAATCTCAAAATTATTGGTATTGATCGTCGGTCGTTCAATGCTGCCTCACACGACATCTAGTGTTGGTAATGCATACTCGCGCAACATTCTTTGAGCCATCAATAGCTCTCTACGAATTTGTACTTGTGGTTCAGGTGGATTATCAAATAGTGGATTTTTCCGAGGTAAGTCAGCTACCATGGGTGGATATTTTTGCATTAACTGATGGTTGCGTCTTAGATATCGCTCCGGATCAAGATGTGGCTCGATTGGAGTGCTTCCACTTCGAGCCATAAACTGACAATAGAGATAGAAAATAATTATCAGAAAACTGAATTAAAAATAGGAAAAATAAAATAAAGCAAAGAAATCGTATCTATAATTTTTAATTTTCCTATTTATCCTACTAATTGTAGAAAATAAATTTAAATTTAATGCTGAAACCTCCTTGACAACGGCACAAACAACTTGACTGCCTCCAAACATGTGATCATTTAGAATAAAAATCGTGCAAATAAAATATCCAATGAAATATGGTATCTGCAAGCGAACATATCAAATTGTAATATAGTTTTGTGTTACAACGGAACATCGATAAGCATTCTGAGGATCGTACCCAAGAGAGGTTGAATTAAATCAAAAAATGTCTTCTACAGTAGTAGGTCTAAACAATAGTCACTAAAAATTATATTACAATAATTAAAACTAAAGATTAAAGTCATAGAATAAAAAACAAAACTACTAAAATGAAGTTGACAAATGAAAAACTCTCGAATAACAAGCAAAAGGTTACTTTACTTCAGTGGTTGTAATTAACTTCAGAAATCGAGTTTTACTAGTGAATTAGTTATTAACTAACCAATATTACCTCTCGACCTCTACTAATTAATTAATCGACCAGTACTCACTTATTTCTCAACCCCATTTTTTGACCAGGATAAATCATGATTTACTTGGAAAACTTATCTTTTGACCTCGTTTAACCTAGATTACTTCCTAAGGTCATCAATCATAGGGTTTAAGCACACATAATTTATACCAACTAATTTGTATGGGAAACCCTCATTCTGCTATTGATCACTCCCACATCTGCTCATTAATCTCTCTAAAGGACTTAACCACTCATCGATTCAATAGCCATCTTTCTTAAAATAAATTTAATCATGCAAGAACACAATTTAAATTAAAAGTGAGAAAGATGGAAATTGGTTCGTTTGATAAATTGGATGAGCTCGGATCTGCGAAATCCTTTAAAATGATTGAGATATTGTCCTTTACAAGAGAAACATAATGAAAATTATGAAAATACTAAATAATGAAGACTTGGACTCAAATCGAATCCAAGGCGAAGAACATGAAATAAAATTATCTTTAAAATAAAACAAAACAAAATTAAAATCCTAAACTATTAAACTAAAACCCTAAAATGACTTGGCAAAAGCTCTCTAAGCTTGACCTATGCTAAACTATTTATGTAACATCCCGAATCAGGGTCTAGTCAGAACAGTAGTTTTGAGACTACAAATCTAAAATAGAAATAATTATTTTATGATTATTTGATGGTCCATGATATGATTACATGTTTGTGTGAAATTTTCATGAAGAAATTCTATGCCTAAAATGTTCAATTTGAAGTTAGGGACTAAATTGGATAAGTTGCAAAATATGTGTTCTAGAAGTTTCAAGCATGAAATTGCATTAGATTATAAATTAGAAGGTCTTAAATAGCAATTTGACTAATTTTTATAATTTTGGACAAAAATGGGCGTGAATAGGAGAAATTGGAAAGAAAGGCCTTAAGGGCATTTTTGTCTTTTGGTAAATAAAAGAATAAAAAGGGAAAAATCAAGTCAAAATTGTGTCCATCTTCCTCCTTGTGTGCCAAAATTTTCAAGGGTTCCATAGCTAGGGTTTTCAACTTTTCAAGCTTGATTATTAAGAAAAACGTGATTCGGGTCTTGATCGGGGGAAAAACAAAGTTTGCGAGGATTAGGCTCGTTTCTATCATTTTGTACAGGGTAAGTTCATTTGCAAATTATGCAGTGTATACCATACTTTAAATGCTTTAATATTGCATGTATAGTAAGTACATAAATAATTAATGTAATGTTGTACCATGTGTTTAATGCTTAAATTTTATTATGAATTATGCTTGATTATTCCATGAGTATGTGATTGGTGCTAAGGATTATTAAAATCGATATTACAAGCAAGCTCAACAGAAATGTGGTATCGAAGAATCCCGTTTGAACCTTAGAAATAGTTTAGGATACAAGTGACATGTCACTAGGAATTATGTGATCTGAGCTCATGAGTTGTGGTCTGAGTTCATGATATATGTGACACATGTTTTGGCATTCCGGGTACTAGTCTTGTATGTCTATTGGTGGCTGCATAATCCGGCATGTGTTGCGAATACCCGACAGCTTACGTGAGCAGCCTGTGTGTCTACATCCTGACTGATAGCTTGTGTGAACAGACCCGTGAGCAGCTCGAAAGTGAGCAACATGTGATATATGATATGAGGTAGCGATGGCTACATATAGGGCACTTAGGTGCGAGTTTCTGATGTATCCAATGGTATTCCAAGTGTTCAACAGGTAGTCCAAAGAGAAGTTCAATGAGTAATTTGATGAATACGTCAAAGATGAGAAAGTAAGTCGTTATGTGCGAGTAGGCACAGGTATGTATATCTAACTCATGAGAACATCATGGGATATGATGAATTGGTGGTAAGGATATATATATATATAAATGAAGAATAAGTTAAAGTGATTTAATAATAAAATGCAAGATTATGTTTATTTTGTTAAAGGTATGATTAATGCTTGTTTAAATTGTGTTTTATTTGCATGTGAACTTACTAAAATTTAAAGCTTACCCCTTTCCTTTCCTTTCCTTATAGTGCCGCTAAGTTAGCTCGGGGATCGGAGGACATCGGAGTTTTCGATCACACTATCAATTGGAAACTTTGGTATAGTTAGATTCATTATTTTGAATATGGCATGTATAGGGACTTGGTCTTTTTGTTATGTGTCATATTGATTAGCCAAATGTGTTGGCTCATGATGATGTTATGATTCATTTTGTATATGGCCATGAGAGGTGGCTCATATTGATTATTTGGGTTGTAACCCTAATTTGTTATGCATGCATGCAAATGTGTTTATGCTTGTTGTGGTTGTTTGATGAATGTGGTTATGCTTGATGTGGTTTATATGCTAAAGGTATGTGTTTGATGAGGCTTGTGATTGTTTGTGATAATGAATGCGATGGATGGCATGTATGTTTAATGGATGAAATATGATTAATGTGTATGGCAATAAATGTGGTACAAATGTATAACTTGGAAGTAGAATGGCAAAGATGATTATCCATGAAATTGGCGTGGAATACCTTGGGTAAACCTACTAACTTGAATATGTTATACATTGACTTATTAAGAACATAAAATATGATAAAAGTTCCATGTTATATGCCATGAAGTGGGTTTAAGTGTGTAAGTGCTTAAGGGTGGCAAATGGCTTGGAAAATAGCCTAGAAATTGTCCACACAGTTAGACACACGGGCATGTGTTTAAGCTATGTGCGATACACAGTTTACCCCATGGGCGTGTGGTTCGGCCGTGTGTCCCCTGCACCTTAATTAATGCAAAACAGAATGCCAGTAGTAAACACACAGGTAGAGACACGGCCGTGTGTCTAAGCCGTGTAGAGGACACGGCCTTAGGACATGGGCGTGTGCCCAGGCCGTGTGAAGTCTGCACTTAATTTCGAGAATTTAATTCGCCACACGGCCTAAGCACACGGGCGTGTGACTTGGCTGTGTGACCTTATTTTGGTTGATAACGTCATAAACAGAGAGTTACACGGGCTGAGGACACATGCGTTTCCCAAGCCACACGGGCGTGTGTGACCACACGGCCTACCCACATGGGCGTGTGACTCTCCAAAACAAGAAATTTTTTAAGTGTCAAAAAGGTTCTGAAAGTTCTCGGTTTAGTCCCAAACTGCTTCCGATGTATGTTTTAGGCCTCGTAGGCTTTTATAAGGGACAATTTGCATGTGTTTAAAAAATTTTAAATCTGGATGAAATTTTATAGCTCGGCTTTGTATGTTTATTTATGTTTAAGTCCGGTAATACCTCGAATCCTGTCCCGGCGTAGGATACGGGTAAGGGGTGTTATAATCTATAGGAAAAGTTTACAGCCCAATTTAGGTCAAATACAAGCTTTAATCAAACTAAATATGGATTGTGTGGACAAAAATACACTTAATTAATTTTTGTTCTCTGCTAGACCTGTGTCGTGAGACGCACTAGGATATGTTGCGACACACAACTTGAATGTAAAATCTTGAATTGGCTTGGTTGTGTTGTGATTGATTTCGAACAATTCAATGACTGAATTGGAAAAATTAAAAGTTCGATTACCAAAATAGAATGTAGGAAATAATTTAGTGACCATTTCTATATTTTACCCTAAAACCCGTTAACTTTACTAATTTTTTTTAAATTCTTATAAGTCATTTGTTTATTATTATTATTATTATTATTATGAATAAAGAAGGATATCAAAAAATTATAGAGAACAAGATCTCAAAACACCCTGACAAAGCAAATTCCAAGCACCAGCAGGAGGGAAATCAAAAATTTGCAATTCGAAACCCATGTTAAGCCCCAGTTTTGCCATAAATCAGCTACTTGATTCGCACTACGTCAGAGATGGACAATGCAAATATGCCAACCACGTCCGCACTGTTCCAGTATATTTCTAACCAATGCAAGTTATCAGAAGCAGCCTGGCCATCCTTCAACAGCTGGACAGCTTGAGAACTGTCGCACTCCATCACTACCTTCTTGAGTCCCTTCTCCCAAGCAATGGAGAGACCATGAACTAGCATTAACTCTCCCCCTATCGCAGGGAGATTTTCAGTTATTTATTTATTTAGTAGTAAAAATTAATTTCAATTTAAAATTTATTTAATAATTTAAAATTAAATTTATTATAAATATTTAAAACAAAATATTAATATTAAATTGATTCTCGAATTAATGTGTTGATTAATTTCTTCAAATAACACCATTTAAAAATTAAAAATATATTATTTTTAGTCAAATGTGGGTTACACAATCAACTCGCGGATGCATTTATGGATCATCACTTTTAAATACATTTAAAATAAATAGAAAGGTTTTACAAGTGGATTTGATATGGATACTCAATAGTTTTGTTCAAAAGAGCATTGAAGCTTATTCTCCTTCCCAGAAGTTTGATGATTACCATTTGTCACATACTCTCCTCATCACGTTTAGAACACCAAATTGTAGACATCCCATTTTTCATGATCTTCTCAACATCACCCTCTTGAAATTCGATATCATCATTTCCCATGAGTTCCATCACATTGGTAGCCTTTTTCATGAGTTTAGTAGTTTTTCTTTGAAAGAAACATCTCCTTCACCATATAGCAATATCTGAATCATCCGAGGGATCTCTTCTTGTAATTGAACCTTTTAGGTAGTCTGATCACCACCCATAAAATTCTGTGATTTTGCGTTTCAACATTTATTCTTTCTAATTTTATATTTGATATTCTAATATTTTACTAGAGTGCAATTCATCCTTTTAATTTCAAGTTTAAGTTTATACTAATTATTCTTTAACTACAAGATAAATAATTGAAAGAAATTATTTAGGGTAACTTATAATAACAGTCACTCAACTATGAATTTTTTTCTTTTTTAGTCACCTAATTATAAGTAATTTTTTTAATCATCTAATTATGAAAAATTATAAAATGATCACTTAACTATTCAATTTTATCTTTTTTTTTTATCATCAACTGAGTAACGTAAAAATAGAAATACCAAAAAATTTCAAGATAGTTGGGCGACCAAAAAAGACATAATTGAATAATTGAGTGATCATTTTGTTACTTTTCATAGTAGGGTGACAAAAAAAAAGTCCATAGTTGGATGACTACTAATGTAGTTTACCCAATTATATATTTCAATAATTTCATAATAAATAGTTGTTTTTATTCAATTTTTTTCTGTTTTTTTTTTGGTAATGTAGTATTAATGCACCCACAATAGGGATATATCCACACCACACACGCACACACTATGTTCAAAGGGAGTTGAGCCTATCACTTTTTCTCTGAAAGTTCAAACGGTTAGTTCAAGAATCAAATCAACTTTTCAAAAATCAAATTAAGTATCAAGATTTACACATAAAAAAAATAATAAAGGAAGCATTGCTCTAATGGAGTAAAGGTCCATATAACTATCTCTCCATATCATGGAAAAAGTGGATAAGTTGTTAGATTTCATTACTTAGAAGTAATTATGTTTTAACCTTAAAAGAGAAATGAAATTATATATGTTTCATTTCTTGTATGCAGCGATATAACAACAAACCATGTAAACACGAAAATTTGAAAGCTATGAAAATCTATATTTCGTTTAGAAAAACAGGCTCCGAGAAGAAGCTTTGCTGAACTTCAACAGCAAGTTCCTCCAAGCTCAGCTGACATTCTAGACCAATCTGTCTCAAGAAAAGAAAAAGAAAAAAAGATAGCACTATGATATAAGATAAGCCTTCTTCATATCTAGTTATATACATATATGGAGATTAATAGACCACTTATCAACTTCAACATATATTACTCCAACTTAAGAAAAAGTATTAGGAGTATGTATCCAACATGTGTATATATATACTCAATATCTTTAAGTTCTTTAAATATTTGGAAGATTATATCCGTATATCCATGTTCGAATATACATCGAACACAAACACCAGGCATAATAAAGATTCCATTTATAAAACAGGCTTTCTATGGTGAAAATAAAGTAAATCTCTCAAAAATTCATGTTATATCATATTGTTCAATATAAGAAACAAAAATGAACAGAAGGATTAAATTGTCGAGTATAAGAAGCTTAAATAGTTACTATTTTCAGTGTTTTAGTTGGGTGCCCTATTTCTGATGTTTTCTCATGCTTTACATCTTGATGGATGAAATGCAATCTCAAGCCAATTTTGTTTATATGTTTATTTTTCCCTACTTGACAATGCTTTCCATGAGGAATTTTGGATGAAATCTGCTTCAAATGAACATATATATGATTAGAAGCACATAATAAATGCATATTGGAATGTAAAATCTCTTTCTATCAAAATAATAATAAGAAGTAAAATCTCTCATCTTCTACTCATATATTTAACATTGTGTTATATATATATATATATTATAAAGCATTTGTTAGTGGCCGGAGAACATTAGTTATTTTTTATTAATCTAATATCCCATTGATAATTAGTTAGAGTTCAAACCATAGTTCATGAATATAATGGAAAATAACAATTTTTCATTGATTATTTCTTGATACAAAGCACACGTGATATTTATTATCAAATTAATTCTTTGATACATTGACAAATTTATGACAAAAAGAGTATAACCCCTAAATCCTAAATTACCAGTAATATATTAGTCAAATTAGTACTGCAATATTATCAAATTCGTGTTCCATGTCCCGTATTACTTAATACAATGGACATACCTTTATGACAAAAGGGGTATAAACCCTAAACCCCTCGACGCCAACAATAATATCAAATTAATTCCTAGCAAATTCAAGTCCATTAAAACTCTGACGCATTATTTAATGCCGGCAATAACAACTGTGGTTGAAACAAATAGATAATGATCATACCTTGATGACAAAGGAGTATAAAAAAGTGTCTTCCATGCTGCTGATGTTGACGTGAAGAACCTCAAATGAAAATTTCTCAAGCACAGCTATTATCTTCAGAATTTGACCGGGTATTCGTCCGCACACGATCTTCAGGACGACGTTGGATCCGGCGATCCTTGCTTCGACATCCGCAAGCGATGAGTTGCAACAAGCACCGACATCTCCCACCGGTTCGAATCCAATGGGAGAATGGTTAGGTTTTGCGGGCAAAGGTAGTGGCCTTGGGGTACTTGGACTAGGGTTAGGGCTTAAGCTCTTCCTTTGTTTCTTCGATTCCAAAGCTTGTAAAACTTGTTGCAACTCCTTGATGAACTCTATCACACCACCTATGACCGATGCTTGGTCACCCTATAGAAACAAAAAAAGAAAAAATGAAACCCTAAAAATTAAGAAATTAAGAAAGAGAAAGACAATTAGGGTTCAATCTCGCAATCTTGATATCGATCGAAAATAAAAGGAAAAAAAGAAGGAAGAGTTAAGTTACCCTCTTAATATAGAAACAAGGGGTTAAGGAACGCAAAACTTTGAGATGCTCATTCATTTGCCTTCTCCTATTTCTCTCCACAGCAATATGAGACATGTTCACAAAGAGTTCAATTCTCAACTAGGGTTTTTATCTTTTATATATGTATGTGATGGATCTTTCAGATGTAATGCTTTGACATGAAGTTGTTTTTTTTTGTTTGGTGGGGTTTATATATATATAAGAATATTAAAATATAGTTGGGAAAGTGGTGGCTGATGACTTAGTTGGGAAATAAATGCTGTGGGATGCAGTCTCGTGAGGGTTGCTTTGGTTTACTCTTTAGAAATAAGTGTCATTACGTAGAGCTCACGTTTATTATCTTGGAACAATTACAGCCTTTCCTCATGTAATTTTGCTCATCTTTTAACTGCCTTTACCTATTTTTCATGCATTTTCCCCTCTTCTTACTACTCTATATATGTCTTTCATGCATGCACTGTCTTTATAGTGAGTAAATAAATTGTCTAATAAAATAAAATAAGCCATGAATGTAATTTATATTACTTGTTTTGTCCACGTGTTGTTTTATGATGACATGTTTTGATTAAAGGGTCAGTAGTTATTCCCTTCATTCTAAATTCTAATAAACTTATCACACTTTTGACTTTTGGCGATTAAATTCTTTTAACTTTTGATTTACTATTTTTTAAAATATTACTTAATACTTTAAATGTAGTAATTTTTAGACTTAAATCACAAAATGATATCTAAATTTTTTAAGTTGGTATCTAATTTTTTTTATCACAAGTGGTGTCTAAACTATATCCCATTGCTTAAAGTGATACCTAAATTATACTATTTTTTTTCAAGTTTATACCTAAACTTTTTTTCTTACAAGAGATACCTAAACTAGACTTTGTTGCCTGCAGTCATACCTAAACCATAGTCTATTGTCCAAATTATCTCGACCATTAAAAAATCTCTTTAAACAATTATTTTATAACAAGTGACACTTTTAAATTAAAATAAAATTAAATTAAATTAAAAAATTTCAAAAAGTTTTTTACACTTTCTCCTCCCGAGTCATTCTTTCTTCTCTTTTAATGAAATTTCTTTTAAGCTAGAAACAAATTTATTGAAACGGTCATGGTAAAAGCGGTGGTACAATATTCCAGATTACAAAACCAAGGGAAAAAGATCTGCACCTATAAGTGACAACAATCATCCAATAACACCAGGCTTGCACCTATATAAGGTCATACAAGCTTATCAGATTTGACTTGCAGACCACCCGACAGAAAGCCTTGATTAATCGCCATTAATTTGATAGAACAGACAATTCAACACAGCTACGAATCATTTCGCCTCTCTACGATCTAACAAGTCCCAACCAACGCAATCATAAGCATAATCCCCCTTCATTCTCCTTGGATTTAGTCATTCAGTGCAAGATTTCCTTAGCCAACAAGATTCCATAAAAAAATTGTCAACCTTCCACCAAGGCACATTGTGTTTCGCTGATAATCTTTGGTATAACCCTTTCTTTTGCAATTTCCTCAATTTAGCCCCCTCTTTCTTTGGACGAGTAGCTTTATATTCGCTTTCAATATCTTCAAGAGTGGTAACTCCTCTCGATTGAATATTCTTGCCAACCGCATTTACATTCTCTGATTGTGAAGAGGCATCTTTAGTGTTAAGGTTGTTCTTAAATTCTCCTTGTTTCTCTCAGTTCTTAACCCTTCGTTACTGACTTCACTGGAGGATTCATAACTTGTATTAGGAATTTGGGCTTCAAACCTCATCAGTCCTAATTTGCTATTCGGACTGATTTGAAGCGGACTGTAGCCCATTCTCCATGGATTCTTCATAAGCCCAGTTCTCGTCATCTTCTTCCCTTATATTATGGGTCTTGGATATTTGACTCTATTCTTTGCCCCGAATCTTCAACATAATGTCCAAGACTGTTTAAGTCTTTAGATATTATTTTGGGTAATGGAATATAATTTAAGTAAAGGGTTTAGGTACTAATTTAAGAAAAATAATACAGTTTATATATTATTTTAGGTAACAAAATATAATTTTAAGTATCAATTTGAGAAAAAAATATAAAATTTTTATTTTGTGATTTAAGCGTAATTTTTAAATGCTTAATTTTAAAAAAATTAATTAGTTAAAATATTAGAAATAATAGATATCACAACTTAAAAATTTGACCTTAGAAAAAGTCAACTGTGATAACTTAATTGAAACAACAGAAATAATACCATGTGAAACTTGAGGATTTAATCCCTCTCTAATTTGCTCAAATTTCAACCCTAAACTTAAAAGTTTTTGTTAACTTCGTTAAAGAAATTTGATGTGGCAATTTGTTTTTATGGTAAATAATGATGTGGAATGACAAATAATACAAATATATTCCCATGTAAGATTTAATTTAAAAAATATATTTTTTTAATTTAAAGTAAAAGTTAAAAAAATTAATGGTATAAAAGTCCTTCAAAGAATTAAAAAAAAAATTAAGCTCCTTTCAATTTTTTTTTTGCACTTAATTGAACTCTTAAACTGATAATTTTGATAAATGAGACCTTTCAGCCAACGATAACCATTAGAAAATAAGTTCGGAATGAACCTGAATAAATTGATTGTCCAAATTTATTTGAATCTGGACACCCATTTATTCATATTCATTCTGAAATTATAAAATTCATAAATATAAATAAATTATAAACAAATTTATAAGAATCATTAGAAATTATAAAAAATTTAAATCTTTAAAAATGATAAAAAAATTAAAAAATATAAAAAACATTAAATTTATAATCGTACCATAATCTTTTTCATTTTTTTTCCTTTTTTTTTCCAATTCAAGAGCATTCATTCTTTCATTTAATTATTTCCCCATATTTCAATCGAAAATGTCGCATCTTAATTTTGAATATATTTATATGAAAAATTAATTTATTGGAAATACCAATCAGCATGTTTGTTAGGTAATCCCTCTTAAAAATGTGTTTTTGAATGAAGAAATAAATAAATAATTAAAAGAGATCGAACATAATAACTTTTTCCCTTTGTTTAGTTTTAGTTAACTCATTAATATTCAATTTCTATGGAAAAAATGCAATTTATGTTTTTTTATTTATAAATTTTATGATTTTAATTAATTTTTAATATTTTAAATAATTTTTAAAAATTTAATTTTTTTAGTGTTTTTATTATTCTAGAATAAATCTAGATAATAATTTGTCTAAGTTCATTGTAGACTTTTTTAAAAATATATTTTTTATTTTTTCTTGAATTTTTTTTTTGCTAACATGATACTGGCATGTCAGGAACTGGTGTTGACGTAGATTGCTACGTCAACATTTGTTGGTTGACATGTGGCATCCGTTAATGACCGCATAAGTGCTATCGTTAATTTGTAGATTGCTACGTCAACATTTGTTGGTTGACGTGTAGCATTTGTTAATGACCATATAAGTGTAAATTCTATAAACAAGTCATTAGGTGGTTGTTCCCTAGCTTGTTGAAGTTGCTTGTAATTGATTGACTTGTGGTTCATTAGTTGCCTATTCCTTAGATGCTTGTACCTTTGCTGTCTTTTGTGCACTTTCAAGCTTCTTGTTCCGTATGATCTATATCTAGGTAAAATGTTATTTCTGTTCAATTACAACAGTAGTAGCATAAAAAGTTGTGCTTATTTAATCACTAACATAATAACATAAAACTAAAGAAATTTGCCCGTGTTAATGCATGACTCAGGCCTCACAACTCCTCTGAGCTCACCAGTCCTCTTAGGCTATGTCAATATAAAGGAAATTAAAACTCCAAAAATTCATATAACAATCCCAAACATTATTTAAAAGTTTGAAACAACATTAGAAGTCCAAAAATAGTCTAGACATATTGCCATATTGTCCCAAATAAATAGTAAACAATATCTAACAGTAAAAAATTACATTTAATAGCTCCAAACCACCATTTAGAGCCCAAATTAAACACTACATACTACCATATTGCTTTAAATAAATTATTAATGAACATTTAATAGCAAAAGTTGCATGTAACAACCCCAAACAACAGTGAAATGACTAAATAGACATCACATACTACCATATTGTTCAAAACTAAATACTAAGCAACACTTAACAAGAAGAAACTACATGCTAAACCCCAAACAATAATAAAAATTCCCCAACAACATTAGAAGCCTAAAATAGATGGAACATATTACCATACTATTCCAAAATAACTACTAAGCAATATTTAACAGGAAAATACTACATGTAACAACTTAAAATAGCAATTAAAAGTCCCCAAATAGCTATCACATACTATTGGAAGGAAGTGGAAAGTAACAACTTTTAGGAAAGAAATGAACTCACTTTGTATTAAACTTTGTCTTCTTTCACTCTCTCTTACCATGCTTCATCACATACAACTATTTATATAGTAGTTGTAGGTGATCATTGGTTTCAACACATTCATGTATCCTAGTTAAGTATATGCATGACTACTAGATACATCTACTCTAAATACATTCATTAAACTAGATACATGTACGTAATGAGCAAGTATATTCTAGAATGTTACAAATTATAATATTCAACACTTCCCTTTAATTTGAACTTTTCTTGATTACGCCAAGTTTTCCACACATTCTTTGAGAATCTTGAACCTTGAGAGGTTTTGTAGAAATATCCGCCACTTGATCTTGAGTCTTTACAAACTTAAGCTCCTCTTCCTTCTTGGCAATATGCTCCCTAATATAATGATATATTGTGTCTATATGTTTACTTTGATCATGGAACACAAGATTTTTCACAAGTGCTTGTGCAAACTTGTTATCAATGCAAATTTTGGTTGCTCCTTCTTGTGGCAAGTGAAGTTTTTTCAACAATCCTCTAATTCAGATAGCATGACAAGTACAAGAAGTTGTTGCCACATATTTAGCCTTACAAGTTGAAAGTATCACAATGGGTTATTTCTTAGAACTCCAAGAGATGCAACAATCTTCCAAGAAAAACACAAATTCAGTGGTTATTTTTCTGTCATCAATTTCACCAACAAAACCACTATCACAAAATCCTGAGTTGAAAGTCATGAGAAGATGAGTAGAATAACCCAAATTCAATCGTCCTTTTTAGGTAACAAGAATCCTTTTACCAATCTTCCTGTGAGTTGACGTAAGAGCTTCTATGTAGTGACTCACTACACCAACTGCAAATAGGATATCAGGCCCTGTGCATGTCAAGTATCTCAAACTTCCAATAAGACTTTTGAAAAGAGTTGAATATTTTTTTATTCCATTATCAAACTTTGGCAACTTTACTTCACACTCCATTGGAGTTTCAACAAGATTGCAATCAAGCATTTTGAATTTCTTCAGCACTTGTTTTGCATAACCTTCTTGCTAGATGAATATGCCATCATCTATTTGTTTCGCTTCTAGGCCCAAATAATAAGACATAAGCCCCATATCAGTCATCTTAAAAACAAGTGACATGTGTTTATTGAATTCTTCAATTAAATTCAAATTGTCTCCTATAAAGATCAAATCATCCACATAAAGACAAACTATCAAGATATCTCTACCACCATTTGTCTTGATGTAGAGTGCATGTTCATGAAGATACCGAACAAATCCAGTGTCTCAAAAATACTTGTTGATACGACTATACCATGCACGCGGTGCTTGTTTAAACCCATATAGTGCATTTTTCAACATTAGACATTTATCTTATTGTCCTTGGACATTGTATCCCATGGGTTGCTTAATGTAAACTTCCTCTTCCAAGAAGCCATTAAGAAATACCGATTTCATATCTAGTTGATGTATTTTCAACTTCATTTGAGCTGCTAAGGAAATAAGCAAATGAATTGTTTCAATTCGGGCAACGAGTGCAAAGACTTCATCATAATCGATCCCATGCTTTTGCTTGTAGCCTTTAACAACAAGCCTTGCTTTGTACCTCACCACTTCTCTACATGTATTCTTCTTTTTCTTGAAAATCCATTTGACTTCAATAGCTTTATGGACTTTTGGAAGTTCAGATAACTTCCAAGTGTTTTTTTTCTCAATGGATTTTATTTTTTCATCCATGGTTAGTCTCCATCTTTCGTCTTTCACAACATCATCGAACTTAAGTGGATCACTATCACAAATAGACAAAACAAGTCATTAATAGCTTTATTAGCATCATACAACTCATAGATACTTATCATTTTTTGAGGTTTTTAACTCGAGCTTTCTTCGAAAGTTACTTTATGGATTGGAACATGTGAAGATGGAAGAGTCATGTCTTGCACCAGTGCCACAATGTCTTGTTCGTACTCGAAATAAGGAAAGAAACCATAAGATTGTTCTTCTTGTGTCTCCAAATTCCTACTTGTTTGTTTATTGAACACAACATCTTGACTTATAATAATCCTTCCATTGATTGGTTTGTACAAGTTGTAGCATTTGGAATTTGGGTCATAGCCAAGGATAACATATTTTAAACTTTGATCTATCTTGGTCAGATACATGTGTATAGGAAATGCTACCAAACACCCGTAGATAACTAGCACTTGGCTTTCTTACACTCCATGCTTCTTGAGGTGTTAGACCATTCAAGTTCTTTTTTGGTGAGTGGTTGGACAAGTAAACTGTAAAAGAAACAACTTAGGCCCAAAATTTCTTAGGCATATTCTTTGCCTTCAACATACATCTAGCCATGTTAAGAATATTTCTATTTTTTTCTTTTCGCTACACCATTTTGTTGTGACGATCTAGGCACCGTTAAAGACGACGAATTCCATATAGTTTACAAAATTCATTGAATTCATTGGAAGTGAATTCTCCTCCTCTATCAAACCTTAAAGATTTTATCTCATTGCCACTCTCCTTTTCAATAAGTGCTTTGAAATTTTTAAATGCAACAAAGTCTTTATATATTTGCTTCAAGAAGCAAACCCAAGTCTTTTAACTATAATCATCAATAAAAAAAAAGAAGTATTTACTTTTACCAAATGATGGCGAATTGATTGGTCCACACACATCGGTATGAAAAAGTTGAAAAGGCTCGGTTGCTCTTGATGTTGCTTTTTTTGGAAAGCTTGATCTTGCATGCTTGCCTAAGAGACATGCCTCATTTAATTGATTAGGATGGCTAATGGTTGGAACTCTTTTAACCATCTTCTTTTCTCCGAGAACTTTGAATGCTCCAAAATTCAAGTGGCCAAATCTCATGTCCTAACACCATGCTTCGTCGTTCACACTGGCCTTCAATCACTTTGCTTCAGTTGTCTTGAGATTCAACATAAACATTCTATTATTCGACATAGATACTTTAGCTGTAACACTTCAAACCCGATCCTTAAGGAGGATCCAAGAATGATGTGTCGCTACCTTAAAATGATTATGTTTAAAACCGTATTTGGCGTAAACCAATTTAAACTACTGTTTAAATTAGTTTAAAATATAAAGTATTTGTCATTCAAGATTAAATAAGATAATACCCTTTGAAATCCATAAATACTTCACTGAAATTTCATTAGAACCATATGTTCATGATCATGAGTTTAGATACAAAATACATTCTTCAAAATGTAAATTTCTTGACACCACCCCCATGCCATACATAATACAAAATATAAGAAGTCTCATGACAATGGTAGTCCTCTAGCATAGTCTTTAGAGATTTCTTTACTTCATCAGTAGGCCTAATAAGGAAAGGTAACTAAGTAAGTTCAAAGAACTTAGTGAATTCCAGAGGAAAACATTACAATAATCACATATAATGCAAGTAAATCTTTCCAACTCAGCACAGTCACACAATTTCCTAGTTGGTGAATACTAAACACAGATAGACTATATGTTGAAGACTATTACTTTGGCATGTGCACTACGCCCATGTAATCCTACAAACCACCTTCTTCGTGTTAGCCAAAAACCCTAGTTCATTTTCAGAGCAATATCAATCGTTCATTCATTTTCCTTTGTCATGATTTGCCAATTTGCTTTGCAATAACACTTGCGCTACAAGAGGTTACATGACCATTTTCATATATCACGATATGCCATTTCAATGCTTATTTCATTGAAGGTAATGCCATGAATTCATTTCCATGTTTCAGATCACATTATTCATTTTCAAAGCAATGAGTAATGGCTTAAACATGAATGGAGGTTCTTACATATTTAACACGGACAGACCGAACTAGACTAATAACGATAGGCATCCATCACTCTTGCACAAATATTTTATCTTCACAGAATATGTAAACTTACCTTAAACGAAACAAAAACAAAGACATTATATACACACGTAGTAATAAGGAACTTGTCAGAAAGTGCAGCAAGTTCAAACAATAGGACTCTTGCCCTTATCACAAGAACCTTCAGGAGTGTCTTGAGCTATAATATAAATAGTTAAACTTACTAGATTGTATACCAGAAAACTAAACAAACTTGTAAGTAACATCATTACGAAACCCATATTCATGAAGTTTACCTTTTTACACTCAAAATTGATGCTAAAGTATACAGCTTAAAGGTCACGTAAATAACCATGAAAATAACCTAAAATTTATCGATATTTACCAAGTGCTAAAAAATTAAGAAGTTGGTAGAATACAACAAACCCAAATCTTCAAGCAGACTTCTGGTCCAAGGTTTTTTTGAGAGAAAGGTGCAGAGAAAAATTTGAGAAGAAAATATAGATGAAAGACAAAAAGTAAAACTTGCTCAAAAAGCCAATACTAACCTTATACAACTATACATAGAAGCTGGGTTTAGTGGACAAGTCTAATTATCCCACTAAACTCTCTCGATTCTTGTGACTAAGCACTTTCTCTCTCCTCATAAATGTGAGTCTTATCGACTACAATAACGTAGTTCTATTCTAAACAATTGTCATTTGTCTAATTAAATTGTTCAACCAGTGTATTAATGTAATAATAAAATAATAAATAGTTCTTCAACTAAAGACTTAACATAATTGTTTAACATTTGGGGTGGCGTATACTTTTATAGGGGAGTTTGCCAAACCACCTGGCTCACCCAACGCAGACTTCGCCCAAAGGCGCACTCATAGGATTATATACTTAGTCACAATCAATGCCTTACCCACTCATAATTTGATCTAAACACCATACTTTGATAAATAGAACTCTAGCATTAGGACTTCGCTAGACTAGATGTTACATTAGGAACCAAGTTGGCATACTGATCTCTTAGCCAAAGGAAACAATCTTTCATGTGAATTTCATAACCCTTTTTAAGGAGTTGTCCCAAACTCAAAATATTGTTTTTTAACTTGGAAACATAATAAACATAGACAAAAAGGCTATGACCACCATCATTTAGAGAAATTAGAATGGTACATTTCCCTTGGATTTGGACTTTCGAAGAGTCTCCAAATGAAACATTGCCTCTAACCTTCTCATCAAGCTTCACAAAGGCCTCTTTGCATCCGTACATGATTTCTTGCTCTATTGTCGAGATGCCAGATGCTTACATCATTACTTTCTACATTCTTGAGTGCTAGCAATAAAGTTAGCTCTTCCACATCTTGCTGATCTTTAATGATATTAACCTTTTCTTCATTTTTGTTAGAATCATTTTGACATTCCTAAGAAAAATGACCAAATTTATGAAAATTGTAACATTCAACACTAGACTTGTCATATCTCCTTTCATTCGATCTTTGATAATTACCTATTCTTCTTCCTCTTACTCTTCTACAATTTCTAGTTGATGGCTCCTATTATTGTTGTTGTTGTATTCACGATCACCTCTTCTACATCCTCCTTGACCATAACCTCGTCGTTGTTCACGCCTACAGCCTTGACCATTTTGGTTCTTTTTCTTCACGGTAATCTTTCAAACATACCTTGGCTTTAGGAGCTTGTTCTAAGGACTTGCCTTGTCTCCTCTTGAATTTGTCTTCTTGTGCTTGTAACTCACCCATTACTTGTTCAATAGTCATAGAGTCTAAATCTTTTGACTCAATAAAATAAACCACATAATCAAATTTTGGAACCAAATAATGAAAGATCATTTCAATAATGCGAACATCTTCTAAGGTATCTCTATATCTCATTATTTGGTTAACAATAGCCAGCACCTTTGAAGAATAGTCCAAAATTGACTCGGATCCCTTCATTCTCAAATCTTCAAACTTAGATTGTAATTCTTGGAGTTGAACCTTCTTCACTTTGTCAACCCCTTGAAGAGAAATTTGCAAAATCTACCATGCTTCCTTTGCTGTGTTAGCATTAGCCACTTTCACAAACATCGATTCATCCAAACATTGATGGATAAGGGTAATGGCTGGTTGATCCTTTTTCCTTGTCCTTGCCAAGACATCCCTATCTTGTTGTGACAAAGATGCCTCAGCTTGAGGAAAATAAAAACCATTTTGTGTGATCTCCAAAACATCTTGTGAGCTAAGTACAACCTTCATATGGAGGCACCAAATTTTAGAGTTGTCTTTTATAAGACGAGGAAATTGAAATGGAAACATTCCAGTGTTGGCCATATTCTTTTATTATCGAACCAAGCTTTTGATACCACATTGTTGGAATGAGGTGGAAGAGTAATAGCTTTTAGGAAAAAAATGAACTCACTTCGTATTTAAGTTCGCCTTTTTTCACTCTCCTTTACCATGCTTCATCACATACAACTATTTATATAGTAGTTGTAAGTGACTATTGGTTTCAGCACGTTCATGTATCCTAGTTAAGTACATGCATTACTGCTAGATACATCTACTCTAAATACATTCATTAAACTAGATACATGTAAGTAATGAGAAAATATATTCTAAAATGTTACAAATTATAATATCCAACACATAGAACAATATTATTTTGAAATAAACACTAAGTAACTTTTAATAGTAAAATTATGCATGTAATAGCCCCAAAAAACATTGAAAAGTCCAAAATAATAGAATTTTCCAAAATAAATACAAACAACATTTTATAGTAAAAACTTGATGTTAGTAGTTTAAAATTACTTACATTTAGTATTGTGATTACAATATCAGGTTCTATATGTGTTCTTGATACTTAACTTTGATATTGAAAATATTAAAGCACAAACATGTTAGTTGTCGACACAAAATTGAATGATAGCATACATGAAGCTTAGCTTCCCAAAAATTGAGATGTAGATATAATTAGTGGTTCACTATTCTTATTTTTGGCTTTTGGTGCATTGGTAGTAGCAAAAGAAGACACCTATAAAATTAACTTAAAACAAAAGTATAATGCAATCTATATTACATTATGGTGGAAACATCAAGCATACATTTAAATATATAAATTTATGTCTTTATATCTTTTTAAACAGCCTATCTTGTAACACCCCTAACTCATGCCCGTCGGCAGAATAGGGTTACAAGGCTTTACCGAGAACTTTCAAAATACTTTCAAATTTTCATGTAAATTACTATTCATTAATAAATATTTATCCAAAACATCCCTTAATTGGACCCTCGAGACCTAATACGAGCATTAAAATCGAGTCGGGACTGAATCAGGAACTCTGAAAATTTTTCGTGACATTTCAGAAGTTTTCCAAGTTACAGGGCTCACATGCCTATGTGGTCCAAGGGACACACCCGTGTGACCTTAGGACACGCCTGTCCTACAGGTCGTGTTCGACCCCTTGTAACTCTCTGACTTGTGCACACAGCCATGCCACACGCCCATGTGCTAGGCCGTGTGGTCAATTAATTCATTTTGAAATTAGGTGCAGGTTTCAAATGGCCAAGACACATGCCCGTGTTACAAGGCCGTGTGTCACACGCGGCTGAGACACATGCCTGTGTCTTTGCCCTTGTGCTCAATTCTAAGCATTCTGTTTCTCAAAATTTAGGTGCAGGGGACACACGACCTAACTATACGCCCATGTACCCGGCCGTGTGTCACACACAATCTAGACGCATGCCCATGTGTCTACCCGTGTAGACAAAATAATGTCATTTCTAGCTTCATTTCTCACCCAAAGTCACACCTATGTCCTGCACTAAAAATCACATCCATAAACCAACCAATTCAAGCATTCAAATTAAGCAAATTCCATCAGTCATCATGGCTTATCATTTTATACATACATGTCTATAATCTTACCTTAGTTAAGCATACTCATTTAACCTTTCTCAATCAATCAATAATAAACACTTATGTTATCTCCACAAAGTAAACTTAAATACTTATATATATATAAATGTACCAAAACATAATCATCTCTAGCCATTCCAATGGCTAGATTACAATAATCTTTTACATTTACATGGTAATATAACCAATATAACCAATATAACCTATACATGCCATTGTAACCAATATTTGCTTTACCATATTGTACCGGCATGGGCCGATAGATAGTGTGAGTGATCTCCGCCAAGCTTCCAATCCAGCAAGCTTCCGATTTACTCTAAAAAAGGGAAATAAAACTAAGTAAGCATAAGATGCTTAGTAAGTTTGTATAACATGGTACTTAACTTACCATTCATTCTATTTTGAGGTAACTATGTAAAGCATATTCAATCAATTTGCCCTCAAGCCCTACACATATCCTCATTGCCCTTGTTAGTCATATAATCCATAATAACATCACAAACATATATGGGCTCAACAACAATAAAGTTTCCATGCACATATGCTTTCCATCATTTAACATGTATAAATCATCTCTTCATATTACAAGTATAATTTCATAATAGTTCATCGCGAGTTTAGATCATTTCATATCAGAACTTTACCCATATTACTCGGAATATCAAGGTCATGATTAGTACACTCATGGTGTACAAGTCTATAATTAAAGATGTACATAGTCATCAAATAAATTCCATGTACATATCATCATTTCATATTTCCATATATCAATTATCACGTATCGTCATTTTCATGTATTTCAGGTTGATATGTGTAATAACTCATTTCTTATTCATATCTTCTCATGTCAAGAATTTTTACCTATTGAATTTATCTGAAATATCGATGGATATGCAGATAGTACACTTGAGGTGTACGAATCAGGATCCGTCAATTCATGTCCAATGGCACCCATAGGGTACTATATCAGAGAGTACACTCTCGAGCTGCACATGTATACAACAAGATTACCAGTCTAGGCTAAATCCTTTTTATGATATATGCTCTAAGGAGCTTGATCTGGATTACCTGTTTGCGCTAAATCCAATACATAACATATGATCAAGAGGACTTATATCAGGATTACCCGTCCGGGTTAAATCCTTTCTGTAATGAGGTAATAGGATTACTCGTTCAACCTAAATCCCGTCAGCAACAAATGCAGGACCTCATTCATTTCGGGAAATCACATATCCATCATTTTTCCATTTATTCAACTGGGATTTAAACATCTTTCAAGCATTATCGGGCATGTGATTATTTCATACATCCATAACATTCAAATAATTTAAATGATCATCATTCTACATTCATTCCAAGCATAAAAGTAACAATTTTTATCATTTATCCTTTATCGGGTATCATCGTTGTTCGGGCTTTTTCAGGTATATTTTCAATGTCATATACATATATGATATTTATACAATTCACAAAAACATCTAATTCAAGCATATAAAATACACAAACTTACCTCGACAAATGTTTGTGTATTAAAAATCTACTAATCTGACATTTCCCTCTTTTCTTCGTTTTAGCTCTGAATTTAGTCTATCCGGATCTATATGAGTAAATTTAACATCAATTTATTATATTTCATATTCAAGTGGACCCAATTTTCATCATAGGAAAAATTACCATTTTGCCCCTAACTTTTCCATAAATTCCCATTTCGTCCCTAGGCTCGGAAAATAAAATTTATGCAATTTACTCCCTATTCCAAGCCTAACCAAAATCCCATTACAAAATTTACAGCACATTTATTAATAAAAATTCAACATTTTTCTTCAATTTCACAACTTTGCATTTTAGTCCCTAAATCATGTTTTTATCAAAAATCATTTTGTAAAAGTTGTTTATCTATCAACAACCTTTCATTTTCTACCATAAATTTCTAATTTTCAGCAAATACATCCATGACTCATTTTCCATACTTTTGATAACTTTTCAAATTAATCCCCCAAGTAGATAGATTAGATTATCCCAGTTTGAAAAATGTCAAAATTACTAAAAACGGGCCAAGGAAACTTACCCAATTTGGCCATGAAAGTTTCTTCTCTCTCTCCTAGAGTTTCCATGTATTATTTTAGGGAAGAAGATGATATAAATGATCTTTATTTCTATTTAATTAATTTTTCATCTTTAATAATTTTTATTTCCAATTTAGTCCTTAGTCTTTTTCCAATTTTCCATGGATGGATCATCCAAAAATATCTATTAACTTTTTACTAATGGTCTAATTTGTAACACCCCTTACCCATACTCGAGATCGGGACAAGGTACGAGGTATTACCGTACATAGACAGGGCATTTTCAAAACACATGGGTCATCAAATTTCATTCCAAATTAAAACCAATCAAACAAAATCATATTGGCCTTATTATGGACCTACGAGGTCCAAAACATACATTAAAAACAATCTGGGATTAATCCGAGAACTTAAGAGAATTCTAAGAAAATTTCTAGGGTTGAGCCTCACACGCCCGTGCTTTGCGTGTCCCTTACTCGTGTGGGATTTCTAAAAATTATTTTTCATTTTGAACCTACAAGGGTTTTCACATGGCCTAGACACACCCGTGTCCTTGCCCGTGTCCAAAAATCTGAACATTCTATTTATGACGCCATCACTTATTTAAGGGCACACGGCCATGGCACACGCCTGTGTCCTAGGCCTTGTCCTTCACATAGCTGAGACACAAGGCCGTCTCTCTACTCGTGTGTTTACTACCATGCAAACTGACTTTGAAATTTTAGGTGCAGGGGACACTCGACTGAGCAATACGCAGAAGCGATTGGCCGTGTGTCATACACGGCCTAGACACTTGCTCGTGTGTCTATCCGAGTGGACCTTTTTGGAGGCTATTTTCCAAGCCATTGGTCACCCTCAATCACTCATATATTCAAACACACTTTACAACATGCAACATGACATATTTATACACTCAAACATTCCACACCATGGCACTCTCACATCTTCATAATGTCATCTTATTGCACCCTTATTTGTTACACCATTTAGAGGCATTCCACACCCATTTCATGCATTATTAAACTTGTTACCATAACCTCAAATTGTATATTCATGCACATAGTCATTTTAAGTCATTAGTTCATCCTTTAACCTTTAGCACTTAATCCACACTTTACCATACATTCATCAATCAACAACATACCACATCATTATCATGCATTCACCAAGCAATAACATATCCTACCATCAAGACACTAACACATGCATGCATGGGTAATTAGATTAAACCCAAATGATCAAATATGAGCCATATCACATGGCCATTACAAAAGAATCATCATCATCATAGGCCTTCAAAAATTGGCCAAATAACATGACACATATCACAAAATGACCAAGTTCCTATACATGCCATACTCAAAATAATAATTTCACTATACCCAATAGTCTTTTGATAGTGTGATTGAATACTCCGACAGCTTTCGATCCCCGAGCTAGCTTGGCGGAACTACAAAGCATGGAAAGAGAGGGGAGTAAGCATTAAAGCTTAGTAAGTCCATATACAAATAATATGTAAAACTAATAAACAATCAACATGTAAAAACATGGTACATATACATAAATATTTTTCTCCATTCAAACCATTTTTCTTACTCATCATATGCTCATACATACTTGCTCAACTTAAATCGATCTTTATCAAAGCATTATTCATAGGTTTAGCGTACGTACCTTTACTCATCTTAGAGTATCGATAACCATACCTCTTTCATATGCCCTCATTGAGACTTTTATTACAATCGTTACACTACCCGTTGAACACTCAGAATACCATTGGATACACGGAAACCTTGCACATAAGTGCCACATACACAAACGTAGTCAAAGCTAGCATTAAAACATACTACAAGACCTTATTATTTGCACATGTACTTACCTCGGTACAAAACAATGATAATCGAGCCTAGTCGTTGCATACTTTATTCTTTCCTCGATCAAGTCCCAATTCACATTTTTCTTGATCTATAATGCCATATTTAACTTATTTATTATTCACATTATTCAAACGGGTCCATAAATCATACTCTTGAAAATTTACATTTGACCCCTAAACTCTCACATATTTACGATTTAGTTCCTAGGCTTGTAAAAGGAAATGCATGCATTTTCTTGATTACCCAAGCTTGGCCGAACGTTTTCTATGCTGATATCAGCCCATATTTTCTTTTATTTCACATTATTACTACTCACTTTTACACTTTTACAAACAAGTCCCTTGTTTAGGTGTTTTCACTAAAAATCACCTAATAAAAGATGTTCACCATACACTAAACATTCATATTCCTCCATAAATCATCAAAATACAAGCATGTCATGCATGAGTCAATTTTCATACATGAACCCTAGCTCAAAATATAGCTAAAAATAGGTAGATCATGTTACCGGGACTTCAAAAATACAAAGAACATTAAAAACGGGGCTAGGGAATCACTCACTATTGAGCTTGGAAATGTTGAAAAAAACCCTAGCTATGGTGTTTTGTAATTTTTGGCAGCCAAGGAGGAATATGGACACATTTTTGGTTAATTTTCCCTTTTTATTCTTTTAATTACCTAATGACCGAAATGCCCTTAGGGTTTCTGTTTCCAAATTTTTTTTCTATGCATGTCCATTTTTGTCCAAAATTTTTGAAATTGGTCAAATTGCTAATTAGGACCTTCTAATTCATAATCTAATGCAATTTCATGCTTAAAGCTTCTTGAATGCAAGTTTTGCGCTTTATTCAATTTGACCCCTAAAATGCAATTAAACATTTTATGCATAGAATTTCTTCATGAAACTTTCACACAAGCATGCATTCATAACATAAACCTCATAATAATCATAAAATAATTATTTCTATCTCAAATTTTTTGTCTTGAAACCACTTTTCCGACTAGGCCCTAATTGAAATGTTACAACTCTCCCCCTTTAGGGATTTTGGTCCCCGAAAATCTTACCGATAAAAAGGTTTGGGTATTTTTTCCTTATAGCCTCACCGGGCTTCCATGTAGCCTCTTCAACCCCATGTATTTTCCACAAAACTTTCACAAGAGCAATACTTTTGTTTCTCAATTATTTGACTTTCTGATTTAAGATCTTAATAGGTTCCTCACCGTAAGTCATGTCTGATCTTATTTCAACTTCAGTCGGTAAAATCACATGTAAAGGGTCGAATCTATACCGGCATAACATAGACACATGAAACACATCGTGAATCTTTTCTAATTCAGCCGGCAAAGGTAATCGATAAGCAACAGGCCCTATCCTTTCGGTAATCTCATACGGTCCGATAAAACGAGGACTCAACTTGCCTTTTCTACTGAATCTCAAGACCTTTTTCCATGGTGATACTTTCAAGAATACTTTTTCTCCAACTTGATACTCGATTTATTTTCTTATCAAATCCGCATACGACTTTTGTTTATCTGATGCCACTTTCAAACTATCACGAATTACTTTCACCTTTTTCTCGGTCATCTTAATCAAATCTACTCCATGAATCTTATTCTCCATAAGCTCAGTCCAATACAATGGTGTACGACATTTATGTCCATACAATGCTTCATAAGGTGCCATCTTCAAACTTGTCTGATGGCTATTGTTACAGACAAATTCATCCGGAGATAAGTACTTTTCCCAACTACTTTAAAATTTAAGAACACAACATCTAAGCATACCTTTTCTGAATTACTCTCTCAGATTGTCCATCTGTGTTTGGATGAAAAGCGGTACTAAAATTCACCTTTGTACCCAAAGCTTCTTGTAACTTCTTCTAAAACCGCGTAGTAAATCTCTGATCTCTATCCGAAATAATCGATAAAGGTACTCTATGAAGTCTCACAATCTCAGAAATATACAGTTCGGTTCACTTATCAAGTGAATAATCATTGCGTATCAGTATAAAATGAGCCAACTTAGTCAGTCTATCAACCACTACCCATATGACATCTTTCTTTCTCGGTGTTTAGCCTTATTGGAAAATCAAGCATCTCGACACAAATTTGGATATATCTCTTTTCATGCTTCCACCAATACATTTTCTTTAAATCATTATACATTTTTGTGCTACCCGGGTGAACTGACATACCTTCGTTATGGGCCTCATGCAAAATATTCTGAATCAACTCAGCATCCTTCGAAACACAAATCCTTCCACGGAATCTCAAAAAACCATTAGGATCTCTCTGAAATTTGATTCACTACCCGGCTCACACTGAGCTTTCTTGGCTTGTAACTCTTTATCAGCCTCTTAAGCATCACAAATCTGTTGAAGAAAAGTTGGTCTAGCTTTTAACTTTGCTAGATTAACACCATCATGATATAGGGCTAGCCATGCGTTCATAGCTCTCAAGGCAATTAAAGACTTTTTGCTTAAGGCATCGGCAACTACATTTGCCTTACCAAGGTGATAATCTATCACAAGTTCATAATTTTTTTAGCAATTCAAGCCATATTCGTTGCCTCAAGCTAAAGTACTTTTGAGTCATCAGATATTTAAGACTTTTGTGGTCTGAAGAGATATGCCATCTCTCCCCTAATATGTAACATCCCAAAATAGGGCCTAGTCAGAACAGTGGTTCTAGGACCACAAATCTGACGTTGAATTTTTTTTATGATTATTATGAGGTTTAGAATATGAAAATATGCATGTGCTAAAGTTTCATGAAGAAATTCTATGAGTAAGGTGTCCAATTGGAAATAAGGACCAAATTGAATAAATTGCAAAACTTGGATTCTAGAAGTAATTTGCATGAAATTACTTTAGATTATCAACTAGAAGTCCTTAAAGAGCAATTTTTCCAATTTCTAAGTTTTTTAACAAAAATAGGCATGTATGGATAAAATTTGAAAGAAAGGCCTTAAGGGCATTTTCGTCATTTGGCTAATTAATGAAATAAATGGGAAAATAAGCCAAAAATCAGCCTATTCTCTCCATGTTGCTGCCAAAAATTGGGGTTCTCCATAGCTAGGGTTTTTAAGCTATCCAAGCTCAATAGTAAGTGCTCTCTAGCCCCGTTTTTAATGTTCTTCGTATTTTTGAAATCCCGGTAACTTACTCTCTCAATTTCTACCCATATTTTGAGTTAGGGTTATGACTTACAAATTTGTGCATGTTTATGTCCAAATGTTCTTGTGATAATTAAATATGGTATATCACAATTAAGTATAAGTAATGTGACCAAATCACAAGGGATGGCTAGGCCACAATTTGGAAATGAGTTAAGATAACGAACCAAGCTTAATTGAGTTACAATTCATGGGAACCCTTAATATAAAAAGGGAATAACCTAGCATGTATAAAACTAATGAGATGAGGTTTACATGCAATGAGATGTATCAAGGTCATTCGGGATGTATAATTAGGCCTTGTTATGTATTATGGTAATCTATAAGAGTATGGGGATGATAGATGGTGACCAAAGGCTTGGAAAATAGCCTAACAAAGTCCACACAGGTAGACACACGGACATGTGTCTAAGCCGTGTGTGACACACTGACTGCCCCATGGGCGTGTGATATGGCCGTGTGTCTACTGCACCTAAAAATTTTAAGTCAGAATGCATAGTAGTAAGCACAAGGGTGGAGACACAACCATGTGTCTCAACCGTGTGGAGGGCACGGCCTCGCACACAGGCGTCTGTCTTGGCCGTGTGCCTTAGATGCATATTGACGTCATAAACGCTCGAGTTGTTTAGACACGAGCGACCACACGGGCGTGTCTAGGCCGTGTGAAGGACATGGGCCAGCGACACAGGCATGTGCTTGGCCGAGTGAAAACCCCTGTAAGTTTGAAATAGGAAATAAATTCAATTAATTCCACATGGGTAGAGGACACGGGCGTGTGCATTGTCTCCACACGGGTGTGTAAGACATTAACCTAGAAAATTTTCTAGGAACTTTCTTAAGTTCTCGGTTTAATCCCGGACCATTCTTAATGTATGTTTAGGGTCTCATAGGCCTATAATAGGGAGACTAAGATGTTGTCTGATTGGTTTTAATTTTGCAACGAAATTTTATAACTCGTATTTCCCAAAAATGTTCAAGTACATGCCTGGTAAAGCCTCGTGCCTGGTCTTGATCTCGGGTATGGGTAAGGGGTGTTGCATTTAGTGGTTTTAGAGCTACGATTTAGTCGGTTCTAAGACTACCGTAGAGTGTATCGAGTTTACCTATACATGCCATTATATGAACATTGATAGTGTGACATCTCCTAACTGTTTAATCATCTTTGAATATAGTAAATGTCTTCCAATCAAGCGCAAGATGAGTTCGATGGAGCCTAGAGCCATGCTTCTGCTTTTGTACAACGAGCTGTTTCTAGTAGTAGTAGTAGAAGGCCTATGTCTGAATGCTGGGAAGAGGTCAGAGCCGTCTTCTCTAACATGATGGATGAGTGGTTTGGGGATTATTTGAAAAATTGCCCCAATATACCATGACATCCCTCGCCCCCTAACTGACCTGATGAAGAAGTGCCACAAGGTATGGTACCTATAAGAATTGGTAAAGCTCTTATAGACAAGCTTAGAAAGTATGTGGCTGAAGAATTTAGGGATAAGATTGATGATGATGTTGAACGAACCGAGTTCTGGCTCGAGAATACTACATGAGTGTTGGACGAATTATCGTGCACACATGAGAAGTGTTTAAAGTGTGTTGTGTCTCTTTTAAAGGATACTGCATACCAATGGTGGAAGACCGTATCTTCAGTGGTACCAAAGGAAAACATTACTTGGGGATTTTTCCAAGCAGAGTTTAAGAAGAAATACATCAGTCAAAGATTCTTAGACTCGAAGCGAAAGGAGTTCCTGGAACTCAAACAAGGAAATAAGACTATATCGGAATATGAAAGGGAGTTTGTAAGACTAAGTCAGTATGCAACTGAATAGGTTCAAGCAGAGTCAGAAATGTGTAAACACTTTGAGGAAGGTCTGAATGAGGAAATCAAGCTGTTAATTGGGATCCTCGAGATATGAGAGTTTGCTGCATTAGCTGATTGGGCCAAGAAAGCCGAGGAGCTCAATAATGAAAGGAAGCAAGCTAAGAGAGAAGCTCGAGTTGCGAGCAAGAGATCCAGCGGTAAGACAGTCTCATTTCCCACAAAGAAATCAAGGAGCCAACATGAATGCTCCACTTCATCGGTAGGATATTCGGGTTGAGCAAGAAGCTCCAAACGGGGTAACCAAAAGTCTTCTTCCCCGATGGTGACTAGTGTAGAGAGTGTAGATGGCCAAAAACTAAAGTGTAAAAGCTGCAATAAATTTCACTTCAGAGAGTGCCGAATGAAGAGTGGTGCGTGCTTTAGATGTGGTTCTCTTGACCACTTCCTTAGAGATTGCCCAGAGCGAACTGATAAAGAGGTGGAAGTAGCCCCGAAGTTGAGTGCTCCTGTTTCACGAGGTAGACCTTTGAGATATCCTAAAAGTGCTAGTGGCAGTTGAGTTGCAGCCAAAGACACTGCGAATTCAGAGGCTCGAGCCCTGGCAAGAACGTATGCAATACATGCTCGAGAGGAAGCCTCTGCTCCCGACGTCATAACGAGTACTTTTTCTCTTTTTAATACTTGTGTTGTTGCCTTAATTGATCCAGGATCGACGCATTCATACATTTGCATAAGATTGGTGTCTAGTATGAATATATCCATCGAGCCTACAGAATTTATAATCAGAGTGTCGAACCCATTAGACAAGTCAATCTTGGTCGATAAAGTCTGTAAGAATTGTCCTTTGATGATTCAAGGTCATTGTTTTCTGGCTAACCTTATGTTATTGCCATTTGATGAGTTTGATGTAATACTTGGCATGGATTGGTTAGCCCTACATGATGTAATTATAAACTGTGGTAGTAAGTATATTGAACTGAAGTGCCCAAATGGTGAGATTCTATGGGTTGATTCAAGATACTCCACCAGTTGTAATTACATCAATAGCTGCTCAAAGACATATGAGAAAGGGGTACGAAGCCTACCTTGCTTTTGCACTGAACACTAAGGAAACGGAGTTGAAGATTGAATTCGTACCAATAGTGTGTGACTATCCAAACGTGTTCCCGGAAGAATTACCTGGACTACCTCCTGATAGAGAGATAGAGTTTGGTATTGAACTAGTGCTAGGAACAACTCCTATTTCTATTGCTCCGTACAAGATGGCACCAATCGAGCTAAAAGAGTTAAAAGTAAAGTTGCAAGAACTGACGGATAAAGTTTTTACAAGGCCGAGCTTTTTTCCTTGGGGTGCTCTCGTATTATCGGCAGTTGAATAAGGTAATTATTAAGATTAAGTATCCTTTGCCAAGGATCGGCGATTTGTTTTACCAGTTGAGAGGAGCCACTGTATTCTCTAAGATAGACCTGAGATCTGTCTACTATCAGTTAAGATTTAAGTGGTCGGACGTGCCTAAGATAGCTTCCAGAATGAGGTATGGCAATTATGAATTTCTTGTCATGCCGTTTGGGTTAATGAATGCACCGGCCGTATTTATGGACCTAATGAATAGGATATTTCGACCATACTTGGAAAAGTTTGTCGTTGTGTTCATTGATAACATTTTGATTTATTCTAAGGATGAGATAGAGCATGCAAAGCATCTGAAGGTTGTGTTGCAGACCTTACGGGAAAAACAATTGTATGCTAAGTTTAGCAAGAGTTAGTTTTGGCTCTAAGAAGAAGGGTTTTTGGGTCATATTGTTTTGGGTGATGGCATCCGAGTTGATCCAAGTAAGATCTCTGCCATCGTTGAATGGAAACCACCTAAAAATGTAACCGAGGTTAGAAGCTTTTTGGGCTTAACCAGTTACTACTGAAGATTTGTGAAAGGATTTTCCATAATAGTAACTCCAATGACAAGGTTGCTACAGAAAGATGTTAAGTTTGAATGGACAGAAAAGTGTCAGCAGAGTTTTGAGAAGTTGAAGACATTGCTGATTGAAGCTCCAGTTCTAGTATTACCGAAGTCGGGAAAAGAGTTTGTGGTCTACAGTGATATGTCTTTAAATGGACTAAGCTGTGTGCTTATGCAAGATGGCATAGTGATAGCCTCTGCTTCGCGACAGTTGAAGCCACACGAGAACAATTATCCGACACACGACTTAGAGCTTGCTGCCATTGTTTTTGCCTTGAAAATTTGGAGGCATTATTTATATGGTGAGACTTGTTGTATATTCACAAGACCACAAGAGTTTGAAGTATTTGATGACTAAAAAAGAATTGAATCTGAGACAATGGAGATGGTTAGAATTAATTAAAGGTTACGAGCCGATTATCGATTATCACCCGAGAAAGGCGAATATGGTCGCCAACGCATTAAGTAGAAAATCTTTGTTTGCATTGAGGGCCATGAATGCTCGATTGGCGTTGTTTGATAATGGTTTAGTTTTGGCAGAGCTAAGGGCTAGGCCGACATTTCTTTAAGAAATTTATGATGCTTAGACTAATGATAGTGACCTACAAGCCAAAAGAACTCAATGTGAGGCGGGTATCGAATCGGATTTTTAGATCGGTTCTGATGGATGTTTGATGTTTAGAGACAGAGTTTTTGTATCGAAGAATGATGAAATTATTCAAAAAATCTTACATGAGGCACATGATGGCCATTTGTCTATTTATACCAGAAGTACCAAAATGTACAATGATTTAAAGAAAATGTACTGGTGGAACAGCGTGAAAAGAGACATCTCTGAATTTGAATCTAAATGCTTGATATGCTAGCAAGTCAATGTAGAACATCAAGTACCTTTAGGTTTATTACAGCCTATGATGGTCCCCGAATGGAAGTGGGACAAAATTACTATGAATTTCGTGACTGGATTACCATTGACCCCGAAAAAGAAAAATGATATATGGGGTATGGTGGATAAATTGACGAAGTAGGCTCATTTTATCCCGGTGAGGACAAATTACTCTCTGGACAAGTTGGCCGACTTGTATATATCTGAGATCGTGAGATTACACAGGGTACTGATATCGATTATTTCAGACAGAGACCTAAAATTCACTTCGAGATTCTGGAAGAAGTTACAAGAAGCTTTGGGTACTAGGTTGAGTTTATTATAGCTTTTCACTCACAGAATGATGGTCAGTTTGAGCGGATGATTCAGATTCTTGAGGATATGTTGCGATGTTGCATCCTTGAATTTCAGGGCAACTGGGAAAAATACCTACCATTGGTAAAGTTCGCCTAGAACAACAGTTTTCAAACGAGTTTGAAGATGATGCCTTATAAGGCCTTGTGTGGCAGAAAGTGCCGAAATCCATTGTATTGGACAGAACTCAAGGAGAGTCAGATTTATGGAGTTGATCTAATCAAAGAAACTAAAGAAAAGGTTAAAGTGATACGTGACTATTTAATAGCGACTTCGGATAGGCGAAAGTCATATACTGATCAGAAACGAAAAGAGATAGAGTTCCAAGTCAGAGATAAAGTATTCTAGAAAGTATCTTCATGGAAAAAGGTATTGAGATTTGGCCGGAAAGGGAAACTGAGTCCACAGTTTATTGAACCATATGAGGTTACTAAACGAGTTGGACCTTTGGCATACCGATTAGCATTGCCACTAGAACTGGAAATGATTCATGACGTGTACCATGTATCTATGTTAAGGCGATATCAATCAGACCCCTCTCATGTGATTTCACCGACGGAGATTGAAATTAGACCAGACATGACTTATGGTGAGGAACCGGTCAAGGTTTTGGCCCGTGAGGTTCAACAGCTGAGAAATAAAGATGTGGCCTTGGTAAAAGTCTTATGGCATCGACATGGTGTGGTAGAGGCTACATGGGAGCCAAAAGAAACCATGAGAAGCTAATATCTGAACCTGTTTACTGGTAAGACTTTCGAGGACAAAAGTCCCTAAAGGGGGGAGAAACGTAACATATCAAAATAGGGCCTAGTCAAAACAGTGGTTTTGGGACCACAAATCCGACATTGAAATATTTGTTTTATGATTATTATGAGGTCTAGAATATGAAAATATGCATGTGCTAAAGTTTAATGAAGAAATTCTATGAGTAAGGTGTCCAATTGGAAATAAGGACCAAATTGAATAAATTGCAAAACTTGGATTCTAGAAGCAATTTGCATGAAATTACATTAGATTATTAATTAGAAGTCCTTAAAGAGCAATTTTCCCAATTTTTAAGTTTTTGGACAAAAATGGGCATGTATGAATAAAATTTGAAAGAAAGGGCTTAAGGACATTTTGGCCTATTCTTTCCATGTTGCTGCCGAAAATTGGGGTTCTCCACAGCTAGAGTTTTCAAGCTTTCCAAGCTCAATAGTAAATGCTCTCTAGCCCCGTTTTTAATGTTCTTCGTATTTTTGAAATCCCGATAACTTACTCTCTTCATTTCTACCCGTATTTTGAGTTAGGGTTCATGTATGTAAAGTGACCCATGTGTGGCATGTTTATTCTTTGATGATTTATAGAGGAATATGAAAGGTAGATGTGTGTTAAACATCTTTTTCTAGGTGATTTTCATGAAAAACCCCTAAAAGGACCTTTTTGCAAAAGGTGTAAAATATGTGGTAGAAATGTGAAATAATGGAAAAATGTAGGCTGTCATAATAGGAAAGAACATTCGGCTAGGCCTGGGTAATTTAGAAAATTCATGCATTTCATCATACGAGCCTAAGGACTAAATCGTAAATAATGTGAAAGGTTAGGGGCAAAACGGTCATTTTGTCTGGGGGTGAAATATAGACTCGAAAATTATAACGCGAGGTATTAATGATTCATTTTTATTATTATAGACCCCGGAGAACAAATTCTGGAGGTCGATCGAGGAAAACAAAAAGTTTCAGAATAACCGAAACGCGAAACCAAAACGAGTACCAGGTAAGTTCGAATAACTTTAAGTAAACTATTAATATGACTAATTACATGTGTTATGAATACATGATATTTGGTTATAATTATGGCATGAAAATCCATGAAATATGTTAATAATAATGATATGATAATAAATGTCCCGGTTGAAGTAAAAAGGGAAATTCGATGGATAAACCATGGCTTACATGACTTGAGATCTTGCATGTGTTGCAGAAAAGGATTTAGCCCGGATGGGTAATCCGTTGATCTCAAATATAGAAAGGATCTAGCCCGGAAGGGTGTTCCTTGAGTGATAAAGCCTTTTGAAAAATATGTGTGCATTGTAGATTTAGCCCAGACGGGTAATCCGATTAAGGTCTGAATTTAGCCTGGACTGGTAATTCAGATTCGAGCTCATTAAGGGTGTTTGTCGCTATAAGGGATTTAGCATGCACCAGTAATCCCAACATCACCTTATGAGTTTACATTGCGAGGGATTTAGCTTGGACTGGTAATCCTGCCGTAAGATGTGAGGTTCGCAGGAGTGCATACTTGAGACGATCGCTCTTACGATTTGACGGTAAATGGATAATCCATCGAGATTTTTGAGAAATTCAACGGGATTAACATGAGATGTAAAAACGAAATTGTTAGATGATGAGCTCATCTAAGACAAATTGTATGGTGTATTGTTATGGAACTAACTTGTCGATTGAGTGCATGTGATAGGAAAACTATTTCATGCTTGTTAGTTTTATTGCCTAATATGGATGCATACTAATTAATCGGTAACTTTACTTTCCAGTTATTTGGGCTTACTAAGCATGTAAATGCTTACCCCTCTCTTTTCCCTATCTTACAGAGCTTGAGGACTCGTAGAGGTTGGAAGACGGTTGGAGAATCAACACACTATCATCTTGTCTAGCTTTAGTATATAGATATTTTTATTTTGTTCAATGGCATGTATAGGGCTTTTGTTATTTTTTTATGTGTCATTTGGTTAGCCAACATGAGGCTTATAAAAGTATACGCGTTCACTTGTATATGGCCATGGAAATTGGCTCATTTTGATGTAGGTTATGACCTACAAATTTGTGCATGTTTATGTCCAAATGTTCTTGTGATAATTAAATATGGTATATCACAATTAAGTATAAGTAATGTAACCAAATCACAAGGGATGGCTAGGACACAATTTGGCAATGAGTTAAGATAACGAGCCAAGCTTAATTGAGTTACAAGTCATGGAAACCCTTAATATAAAAAGGGAATAACCTAGCATGTATAAAATCGATGAGATGAGGTTTACATGTAATGAGATGTATCAAGGTCATTTGGGATGTATAATTAGGCCTTGTTATGTATTATGGTAATCTGTAAAAGTATGGGGATGATAGAGGGTGACCAAAGGCTTGGAAAATAGTAACAAGGTCCACACGTGTAGACACACAAACATGTGTCTAAGCCATGTGTGACACACGGACCGCCCCATGGGTGTGTGATATGGCCGTGTGTCCCCTGCACTTAAAAATTTTAAGTCAGAATGCATGGTAGTAAACACACGGGTAGAGACACAACCATGTGTCTCAACCGTGTGGAGGGCACGACCTCGTACACGGGCGTCTGTCTTGGCCGTGTGCCCTAGATGCATGCTGACATCATAAACGCTTGAGTTTTTAGACACGAGCGACCACACAGGCGTGTCTAGGCCGTGTGAAGGACATGGGCCAGAGACATGGGTATGTGCTTGGCCACGTGAAAACCCCTGTAGTTTCGAAATAGGAAATAAATTCAATTAATTCCACACAGGTAGGGGACACAGGCGTGTCCCAAAGCACAGGGCGTGTGCATTGTCTCCACACGGGTGTGTAATACATTAACCTAGAAAATTTTCTAGGAACTTTATTAAGTTCTTGGTTTAATCCCGGACCGTTCTTAATGTATGTTTAAGGTTTCATAGGCCCATAATAGGGACACTAAGATGTTGTCTGATTGGTTTTAATTTTGGAACGAAATTTTATGACCCGTATTTCCTGAAAATGTTCGAGTACATGCTTGGAAATGCCTCGTACCTAGTCTCGGTCTTGGGTACGGGTAAGAGGTGTTACAGAATAGGTAATGCCGCCAAATCTTCAAAGCATATACAATAGCGGCAAACTCTAAATCATGCGTAGGATAGTTCTTCTCATGGGGCTTCAGTTGCCTCGAAGTATAAGCTACCACATTTCCTTCTTGCATAAGTACACAACCTAGTCCATTCAAGGACGCATCACTGTAAATCACAAATTCTTTCCTTGATTCCAGTTGTACTAACACTGGTGCCTCGGTTAACAACGCTTTTAATTTCTCAAAACTCTGCTGACATTTCTCTGTCATTTCAAAATTAACGTCCTTTCATAGCAATCTCTTCATTGGGGTGGCTATCATCGAAAATCCTTTCACAAACCGTCTATAATAACCAGTTAGACCCAAAAAGCTCTTAACTTCAATTACATTCCTCAGTGGCTTCCATTCAACAGTAGAAAAAATCTTACTGGGATCAACTCGTATACCATCCCTAGAAACAATGTGGCCTAAAAACCCAACCTCTCGATGCCAAAACTCGTTTTGCTAAACTTGACATATAATTTTTTATCCTTTAGAGTATGTAAAACAACTCTCAAGTGCTCGGCATGCTCTGCCTCATAACTAGAATAAATCAGAATATCATCGATAAACACCACAACAAACTTATCTAAATATGGCTGAAAAATTCTATTCATTAAACCCATAAACATGGAAGGAGCATTCGTTAACCCAAATGGCATAACAAGAAACTCGTAGCGGCCATACCATATTCTAAAGGTATTCTTAGGCACATCAGACTCTTTCACTCGTAACTGGTAGTATCCGGACCTCAAGTCTATCTTAGAGAACCATGTCACTCCCTTCAGTTGATCAAACAAATCATCAATCCTTGGAAGAGGATACTTATTTTTGATAGTCACCTTATTGAGTTTTCGGTAGTCAATGCATAATCTCATGGAGCTATCTTTCTTTTTCACGAATAGTACAGGAGCACCCCACGGCGAAAAGCTTGGTCTCGCAAAACCTTTGTCGGTCAGCTCTTGCAACTGTGACTTCAATTCTTTCAGTTCAGTTGGGGCCATCCTATATGGAGCAATAGAGATGGGTGTCGTTCCTGGCATTAACTCTGTATCGAATTCCACTTCTCTAACTAGAGGCAGACCCAGCAATTTCTCCGCAAATACATCCACAAACTCATACTCAACTGGCAGTGATTCTATTTTAAATTCGGATTCTTTTGAATTCAATATATATGCCAAATAAACTTCATACCCCTTTCTCAAGTATCTCTAAGCAATCATTGAAAAAATCATCATTGACGACTTATTGCATAATTTGATTCAACCCGAAGAATTTCACTGTTTTTACATTTCAATTCCATAACTTTCTGTCTACAATTCACTATAGCCTCATGTAGTGTCAACCAATCCATGCCCAGTATTACATCAAATTCGTCAAACGACAACATCAAGTCGGCCAGAAAACAATGATCTTTAACCATCAAAGGATATTTCTTACCTACTTTATCGACTATCACATGCTTTCCTAACGGGTTAGGCACCTTAATTATCAAATTCTATAGACTCAACAGGTACATTCATATTAGATGCCAATTTCATACACACATACGAACAAGTGGAGCCAGGGTCTATCAAAGCAATAACATTAGTATCATAGAGCAAAAATTTACCAATGATCATATAAGGAGAAGTTACATCTTCGTGTGCATGTATGGCATAGGCTCTAGCTGGAGGCCTAGCTTCAGACCTCACTATTGTATCTTACGTTACATTCTTACCACCAGACTTATTCCCGATATTTCTCGAGGGTCTTCCCCTAGAAGCTGCACCACTTAATCTTGGACTCTGAATTCTTTCTTTCTCTATCCTCTCGGGACAATCCTTAAAAAAGTGGTCTAGAGAACCACATTTAAAACAAGATCCTTCACTCACTCTACAGTTGCCAAAATGACGCCTGCCACACTGCGGACATTCAGCCTTAGAAGGTTTAGCGTTACCCATGCTTGCCACAGACGTAGCCTGAAATCTGAAACCTGAATTCTACTTTCTATGATTCTCGTATGAATGTCCAACTGACACATGCGAACGAGAATACATATCTCTAGATTTCTTAGACTGGGATGGTAATGACTTACTCATGTACCTCTTCCTTGTATCTCTAGCATTAAACTCGGCCTTCTTCCTCACTTTAACCAAGTCTTCAGCTTTTCAAGCCCATTCAATAAGTACCACAAATTCTTTCAACTCAAGAATACCTACTAATGTCTTAATATCCTCATTAAGTCCATCTTCAAATCTTCTACACATCTTAGCTTTAGAGCGTACACACTCCCGAGCATATTTACTAAGCTTGACGAATTCTCTCTCATATTCACTAACTGTCATACGACCCTATTTCAATTCCAGGAATTCTTTACGCTTCTGTTCAATGAACCGTTCGCTAATATATTTCTTTTGAAATTCCTTTTGAAAGAATTCCTAAGTAACCCTCTCTGGCAGTACTACAGATATCAACGTCCTCCACCAGTGATATGCCGCTTCTCTCAACAGAGATATGGCACATTTCAAGCACTCCTCGGGTTTACATAACAATTCTTCAAATACCCATATCAAGTTCTCTAACCAGGACTCCGCTCTTTCAGGGTCATCATTAGCATTTGCCCTAAATTCCTCAGCACCTTTTTTTCGAATTCTATCAATAGGTGTTCTAGCAAATCTCATGAAATCCATATGTTGAGGCATCGCAGGTGCGGGTTGAGGATTTGGGAGAGGAGGGGGAGGTTGAGACGAACTCCTTGTACCATGCGTTCATCATGTGGAGAAAGGCCTCTCTGCCTCCTTCTCCTCTACTAACAGTTTCAGGCCTACTTTCAGATGGCACCGCTCCTTCCGTTGGAGCATACGTGTTACTTTCTACGTCATCTACCACTGCTCTATCGGGATCCATTTATTATATGAAAACACATTTTAATATTATCAGGAGTCGTCACACTATCGTTACTTATATATATATATGTTTGGCATGTATAGCTAGACTCAAATATGCTAGATTAGTCTGAGAATTGAGTAAACCATAGCTCGAGTACCACTAAATATAACACCCCTTACCTGTACCTGAGATCGGGACAAGGTACGAGGCATTACCGTACATAGACAGGGCATTTTTAAAACACATGGGTCATCAAATTTCATTCCAAATTAAAACCAATCAAAACAAATCATATTGTCCTTATTATGGACCTACGAGGTCCAAAACATAAATTAAAAATAATTTGGGACTAATCCGAGAAAGAGAATTCTAAGAAAATTTCTAGGGTTGATATAACATCCCGATTTTGGGCCCAGTCAGAACAGTGGTTTTAGGACCACAAATCCGATGAGGAAAATTTTTTTATTATATTTTTATGATCTACAGTTTCAAAAAATGATTTCGTGAAAATTTCGTTCGAAAATTTTGATGTTTGGGCACTCAATTTAGTCAAAAGGACTAAATCGTAAAAAGTGCAAAAGTTGAGTTCTACATGCTAGAGGTGTCCAATTGTTATGAAATTTTACATTGGAGGTCCTTATATGAAAATTAGACCATTGGTTAAGTTGGTGGACAAAAATGGACATGGTTAGACATGTTTCCAAAGTTTTTCATTAAGGGCATTTTGGTCATTTAGTTATTAAAATGAATTAAAAACAAAATTAAAAGCCAATTTTTGTCCATCTTCAACCTCTTGGCCGAAAATTCCATGGAGAAACCATGGCCAGGGTTTTTCAAGCTTCCAAGCTCGATTATCAAGGAAAACGAGGATTGGACCTAAATCGGATGAAAACTGGAAAATCAACGGTTAGGTTCCTTTTTGCTATTTTGGTCTCGAGGTAAGTTCGTATAATAATGCAGTATCATGCTTGAATTGTAATTATCTATTATTATAGAATAAGATGTATGATATAATGTATTAGAAGAATTTATGAATGATGAATATGATGTGGAAAATGTGATGAATGTTAAATTACTATTACATGAGTTGTGCGAATTGCTACACAGTTGTACCCGACGAGATTTCGACAAGTAAGTTCATGTGATTAAATAAGCATGATATTCATGTTATTGTTGTTACATTTGAAATCTATTTTGCTATGGTTGTATTGATTTATATGTTAATAATATTATGTATGGGAACGTGATGTACCCATGAAATAATCGATAGCTCAAATGTCGATAACATGTGATTGGATGATTAAATAAAATGGAAATTTGATGAAACAATGTTATTATCTTTTGTTATAAAATGAGATGTAGTTGCCTATAAAATGATCGTTTGATGTAAATTACGAATCAAAATTGACTAAGAATGAATGAGTAAAATGTTGAAAAGTGAAGAATTTCCCAGTTGGACCTTCAGAATAGAAAAGATACGAATGATCTTTTGTGAGAACACATGTGTAGTACTATGTGCAGGCTACTATGTGTTTAAGACAGTTTTAGGTCACGTGTGTAGTACTAAGTGCAAGATACTAAGTGTACTAGATTGTTAGGTTGCATGTGTAGTACTAAGTGCAGGCTACTATGCATACCCGATAGCTTCGATCACGTCTATAGTACTAAGTGCATGCTACTACGTGTATCAGATGGTTAGGTCACGTATGTAGTACTAAGTGCAGGCTACTACGTGTACGAGATAGTTAGGTCGCATGTGTAGTGCTAAGTGCAGGCTACTATGCATACCAGAGAGCTTCGGTTACAAGGGTGATAATATGTACAAGCCACCGGGAATCTGTTATTATTCCGATAAGTTCAATGGAAAATTTACTAAGTGAAAATACATATAAACAAGACTATGTAATGAATAAGTGAAGGTACGTGTGTGTAAAGTTATGAGCAACGTGCTCGATATGTGATTGAACTTCGGTAAGATTGATATGGAGTAATTGTTATAATGAAAGTTACTACAAAGAAAACATGAAAGAGTGGAATTTAGTAATAAAATAGTTTTGGACAGCAGCAGTTGTGTGACTCTGAAAAATCACCAAAAATGGTGGAAATTGAATTATAAGTTTAATAAGATATGAAATAAAATCTTATTGAGCCTATTTTCATATAAAGGAAACGGTGTAAGCAAAAGAATTTCATATTATGATATATTTGAATTTTTGTGAGACAGAGTCAGAATGATTTCAGAATCTCCTATTCTGATTTGGGAAAATCATTAAAAATTGTACAAAAATAATTATGGATTATAATTTATATGCTTAAATCCTTCATGAGTCTATTTTTGAAAGAAACAAATGGGAAAATTATCACAATCTTGTACGAAGAGATAATTAATTTTTAGTGCAAAGGGGTCGGAACGGTCGAATAGCAAAATAGGGGATATTTGATTAATAAACTCTACTTATTGGCTTGACAAAAAATTCTAAAATTTTTATGGTAAGAAGATATGTGAGTCTGATTTCAGGAAAAATTAACGGATCTTAATTTGGAGTTCTATAGCTCTAGATATAAATAATTTAATCACTACAACTCGAGAAAATAGCTTGACTGGACTTTGAATAAATAGAAAGAATTTGAAAATAGCATGTTAATACATTGCTTATTATTTTTCATGCGAGCTTACTAAGTGTAAAGCTTACTGCCTCCTTTCCATTCCTTAGTGTTCTCAGGTCGGCTTAGGGTTGGAGATCGTCGGAGGCAACATCACACTATCAAGCCAATACTTTTGGAGTATTTATACATAAGTTAGAAATATCAAGTGAGTGACATGTATAGGGACCTAGTTTTATAATGTGTGTTATTATAATTTGGCCAAATGTATTGGCCTATATTGAGCTATTGATTACGACTTGTAAATCTAGCTATTCATGTTCTGTCTAATAATTGAGATGTGAATATGCCTGTTTGCCATGCATGGTTGGTAATATGTCATGTGTGTTGAATGCATGTTTTATGACCAATCGAGGTGGTCATGACCATGAATTAAATGTGTAATGTAGAAATAAAATTATAATGCCTTGAACATGGATGTTTGATGGATAGTTTGGTAACCATGGTATAATGATATAAAGTGAGAAATAGTAATAATGTTAAATTGAATATAGAATTGGTGTAGAATGTCTTAGTCAAGCATATTGTTTCATGCATGTGAAATGTGGACACTATATAAAGTTATGACTTGGCTAGCAGGTTATGCTTGATGGTAAGTTGGAATTAAATAGACATGAAGATAACTATGGTATAAAGGTAAAAGTGGTAAGGTATTTGATAAAGCCAAATAGATAAGATATGGTGTGTCTAAACTTGATTTAATGTGAAAATATGTAACACATGTTTGTTGATAAGTAAATGAAATGTCTGCATCATAATTGAGGATGTTGAATGCTTCTGGATCCATGTTCATGTGTGTGCATGTAAAGGGTGACAAAAAGGCTTGGAAAATAGCCTATGTGCTGGCCACACGGGTAGAGACACGGCCTTATGTCTCAGCCGTGTGGAAGACACGGTCTAGCACACAGGCGTGTGACTCTCGAAAACATGAAAATTTAAATTTTTTTAAGTGATATAAAACTTTCAGAGGTTCTTGGTTTAGTCCCAAACCCCTTCTAAAGTATGATTTGAGTTTCATAGACCCAAATAAAGGGCTATGTACATATGATTGAATATTTCGAAATATGAATGAAATTTTATGGTTGGGTTTGCATGATTGATTGTGTTTAAGTCTAATAATGTCTCGTATCCTATCCTAGCGTCGGACACAGGTAGAGGGTGTTACATTTAGTGGTATCAGAGCTATGGTTTAGTCAGTTCTCAGACTAACCTAGTATATGTATGAGAGTCTAGCTATACATGCCACCGATCTATGATAGTGTGATGTCTCCCGACGCATATGAGAGGCGTTTTGTTTAGACAAATGTACCCTCCAACCGAGCTATATCCGACCATATTAATTGTGGTAATGAGGTATTTGAGTAATGTACAGTCATGATGAGTTGAAACTTGGAAAGGTACAAATGAGATTCATAATATCCTGTTATGGATAAAATGTCATTGTCCCGTTTGAATATTAAAATTTGATGGATTGCAATGAATTATTGAAATGAGATAAAGGATTATATGGCATAATGAGCTTACCTGTGATTGATTGATAATTCCATGATGTATGTGACTGAATTGCTCTAGTAAATGCATGTGTTTAGATGACTTATCAAAAATATTAATGGGATGAATATTCATGTATATCTGTTTGGATGATTATGATTGGCAAGCTCGTATAGCTTGAGTAAATGTGTTAAATTGCTTGGACTGATTTATATGATTGTAATTGTGACAGCCCAAAGTTGACCCTAGTCGAGAAGTGGTTTCGGGACCGCTAAACCGAGTCACCGAAATGTTTGAATGTGGTACTTATTGTGTAGAATATGTAATTATGAATGTGTGAAAATTTCAAGCTTCAATTTGGTTGATTTCATGTGAATTTAGTCAATAGGACTTATGTGAGAAAATTCTAAAATGTGATAGGTCAATGTGTGAGGACCTACTAGTGCATGTGGACAAAGGGGGACTTGCATGTCAAATTCCCCCCCTCTAATGAGTAGTGGCCGGCCATGACAAGGAAGGATGGGCAAAACATGTCATGAAACATGTTTTGTTAGTGGAAGAATAAAATAAGGAGTATGGGTAATAAGGAAATGGAAAACAAAAGAAAAAAAAATGTGTGTGTGGTGTTTGTCCCCCCCCATTGTCGTGAGCTAAACAAGAGAAAGGGGGAATTTTGTTCATCCTTTTCTCATCTTCATGCTTGCCAAAAACTAGAAAGAAAAACAAAGAAAAATTTTCTCATCCTTTGGTTCATCCTTGGCCAAAAATTTTAAGGAGGAAAGAAGAAGAAAGGTGAAGAGATTCGGCCATGCATGTAGCTAGGCTAAGGTATGTTTGATGATGTTCCATGAGAGGCATGCATGTTTTAGTTGTTAGCTTGAGTTCTACCTAACCCATGGTCTAAATCTTGCTATGTGATGGAAATGGCACTTGACCATGGATGAATCATTCTTGGTTGATGTTTGATGTTGTGGTGATGAGGCATGAGGATGAGTTAAGATTCGGCCTAGGTGGAGGTTGTGTTAATGCCATTGCATGCAAAATATGAAGCTTGTTAATAATGCATGTGATGATGGCTTGATGATTCTTGAACCTCCTTTTTAGCATTTTTTTGTTGTGTGAGCACATATGTGCATTGGTTGCAAAATGGAGAAGAATCGGCTAGCAAGATGTGTGCTAAGGCCGAATGTAACTTTGCATGTTAATGAGCAATGCATGTGTTAAATTGATGAAAAGGGGGAGGATGCTTTACTAGTGTGTACATGTGTGTATTAAGTGTTGAAATCGACCCCAAAAATGGACATGCATATTCGGCCAAGGGCAAGAAATTAGCTAATATGTGGTGTTGATGCATGATTTTTGCATGTATGAGACTTTAATGTCTAATGTATAAATATGGGCTAAGTGCCTTGTGTTCATCTTTTGATGCCTAAAATGATGAAATCAATTTATTTGTTTGATTAAGCTCAAGAGCAAAGGGGAAATAAAACCGATAAAGGGAAGGAAAAAGTGGTTGAATAGCTAGCGGAATCGTTCGACAACACCCGAGGTAAGTTCTTGAGTAAGAGAGCTTAAATTTCGATGTGATTAAATCATGCTCTATGTGTGGCTATTGAGCCGAATGTGCAAGGACAATATGTGCCTTGTGTTTGAGTTTCGTAAACGAAAATGAAATATGAATGTGCTATGAATTATTGTTAGATGTGCATGATTAATTGAATGCTGTCCGGGCTAAGTCCCGAAGGCTTTGTGCTAAGTGAATATATCCGGATTAAGATCGAAGGCCTTTGTGCGAGATACTAAATCCGGGTTAAGTCCCGAAGGCATTCGTGCGAGTTGTTAAATCCGGGTTAAGTCCCGAAGGCATTCGTGCGAGTTATTAAATCCGGGTTAAGTCCCGAAGGCATTCGTGCGAGTTGTTAAATCCGGGTTATGTCCCGAAGGCATTGTGTGAGTTACTAAAACCGGGCTATGTCCCGAAGGCATTTGAACGAGGAGCTATATCCGGTTAAATCCCGAAGGTACGTGATTTGGTAATGAATGAGCTTGCTGTAAAATTCCAGCGAATACTCGAAAAACATCCCAATATGGGGATATGTTACGTAAGTGTTGAATTTAATCGAGCCCTTACAAATAAATGTTCGCTCAGTTGATAAACGAGCTACCGGCCTTCGGCCAAGTTAGTTTATTGTGTATGTACATAAGGGTTGTTAATGTTGTGAAGCAAGTTTGATATCGGTAAATTGCGTATTATGAAATATTCCGTTTAGCTAAATGTGTGCTATTCTTTGTGCATGCTGGAATTCCTTGCTCAAACTTACTAAGCATAAATTGCTTACTCGTTACATTGCTCCTCTGTTTTATAGATTTTTGGTTCTCCAGCTATCGGACTCGGGATCTTGAAGTCGAAGTCGCCCACACTATCAAAGGCTCTTTTGGGTACTATTTTGGTTGAATTTTGTTATGGCATGTATAGGACTACCCATTGTTGTCTTTCGAGTACTTTATGAAATGTATAAGTGTACAGCCATGCGAAAATGGCTTGTAGAAGTGGAGTATGGCATTAGACCATTCGTATTTATGAATGTATAGATGGTTTCATGATGTAACTATGTTGGAATGGAAGTGTTGAGCAAATGATCAGCCACTAGAATGGCTAAGTATGATCATATGTGGGCTTATGTATGACAAGGCCCTAGTTGGTCCATGAAACCCCAAATTAGGTAAGGTTCACTTTGAAAACAGAAGCTGATAGCAGCAGTGGTGTGGATTGGAAAAATCACAAGAATTCGTAGGAGTGGAATTAAATAGTGAATAAATTATGTAATCGAACCTTGATGAATCTACTTTCATATGGAAGTAACGAAACAATTATAGGAACAGTACAGAAAGAGATATTCGGGTTCTTGTGGAACAGGGCCAGAACAGTTTCTGGATTCACTGTTCCGCCTTTGGAAATTCACTATAAATTGACCAGAGATAATTAGGGGTCATACCATATATGTATGGATTCCTCTCTGAGTCTAGTTTCCATAGAAACAAACGGCATCAGTATTGAAGCTCTGTGCAGAGAGATATCCCAGTCGTAATGGGAAAAGGTCAGTGTAGTCGACCCCTGTAACATGGGAGACTTTGACTAATAAACTGTACTAATTGGCCCGACCAAAAATTCTAGAAAAAAATCCATAGGTGGGGACATGAGTCTAGTTTCAGGGAAAAATCACAAAACTGATTTTTGAGTTGTGAAACTCAAGATATGATTTTTGAAGCGACTAGTACTCAGACTGGGCAGTGTCTGGAAAAATTTTTCAAAGTTTGTTAACATCTCGTGTCCGACTCCGGTGTCGGTCTCGGGTTCGGGGTGTTACATTTCATTGGTATCAGAGCTACGGTTTAGTCGATTCTAGGACTACCGTAATGTTTTGGGTCTAGCTATACATGCCATTTTATGTGATTACTTGATAGTGTGGTGATTTCCGACAATTGTAAATGTGTTTATTTATAGTAATGGATCCCGATCGTGACCGGGAGGTAGCTGATGATCTTGAGAGTGTAGCGCCTGCTCCCGCACAAGGGACAGTGCCGGCAAACTCTCAACCTAATGCTAGTAATCAGAATGATGAAGCTAGACAAGCATTCTATAGCGTGATGAATGATTGGTTTAACCAATACATTCGAACTAATATGGCTGTTCCACAACCCCCATTCCCGAACAAATACTACCCCCGCACCTACAATACCGCCGGTAACGGACCAAATAAGGTCACATAAGCCCCAGTTGACAGAATCCGAAAACATGGGGCTACTGAATTTAAGGCTATGGATAGCGATGATGCCGAGCAAGCTGAATTTTGGCTGGACAACACTATCTGGGTACTCGATGAGCTATCTTGTACACCCGATGAATGCCTAAAGTGTGCTATCTCCTTGCTACGTGATTCTGCCTACTATTGGTGGAGTACTCTGACTTCTATTGTGCCCCGAGAGCAAGTAACTTGGGAGTTTTTCCAAACTGAGTTTCGGAAAAAGTATATCAGTCAGAGATTTGTTGATCAAAAACGGAAGGAATTTCTTGAGCTTAAGCAAGGCTCCATGTCGGTTACTGATTACGAGCAAAATTTGTTAGACTTAGCAAATACGCTCGGGAATGTGTTTCGTCCGAAGCTGTTATGTGTAAACGCTTCGAGGATGGGCTGAATGAAGATATAAAAATGTTCGTTGGCATTCTTGAAATACAAGAGTTCGTGGTACTTGTTGAACGAGCTTGTAAAGCCGAAGAGCTTAGAAAAGAAAAGCAAAGAGTTGATGAGGGAACTGGAGAGTTCGTAAAACATCCTCGGGGAGGTCTCTTCAACAGACATCGAAGAGATTTCGAGATGATGCGGGCCAGTTTAGAGGCACTTCGGGCCTTTTTGGACGAGATCGTGATCGACCCCCTGTGGGTACACGAGGCACTTCGGTCGCCAGTGTTGGGAATGAACGTCGAGACAGGACGAAATGCCGATATTGCGGTAAATGGCATTCGGGGAGTTGTAGATTTTCTGACCGCTCCTGTTACAAATGCGGATCAGTGGACCACTTCATTAAAGATTGCCCGAGGTTGTCGGGACAGAATGCAAATCAGAGTGGGAGACCGGGTGCTACCACTGCTCGAGGTAGACCATTTGGAAATATGGGCAATGCTGGTGGTGGTCAGAGAGGATCTAGAGATGATATAACCAGATCCGAAGCCCGTGTGCCTGCTAGAGCTTATGCTATACGTGCCCGCGAGGATGCTTCTTCGTCTGATGTTATTACCAGTACATTCACCCTCTTTGATACTAATGTAATTGCTTTGATTGACCCCGGTTCTACTCATTCTTTCATATGTGAAACCTTAGCATCCAGTAAGACTTTACCTATTGAGTCTACTGAGTTCGTAATTCGGGTGTCAAATCCCTTGGGTCGTTACGTGCTTGTCGACAAAGTGTGTAAGAAATGTCCCCTGGAAATTCGAGGTTCCTGTTTTCCAGCGGACTTGATGCTTTTGCCGTTTGATGAATTTGATGTTATCCTTGGGTTGGATTGGTTGACCGCGCATGATGCGATTGTGAATTGCAAGAGCAAGACTATTGATTTGAGGTGCGCAAATAACGAAGTAGTCCGAATTGAGTCTGCGGACTTGGAGGGGATGCCAGCTGTAATATCAGCAATGTTGGCACAGAAATATGTAAGAAAATGGTGCGAAGCATACCTTGCATATGTGCTTGATGACAAAGAATTAGAAAAGAAACCCGAATCTGTGCCGGTGGTTTGTGAATACCCGGATGTTTTTCCGGAAGAATTACCGGGTTTACCACCTGTTCGGGAGGTAGAGTTTGGTATTGAGCTTGTACCTGGGACTACGCCGATTTCGATAGCTCCGTATCGTATGGCACCAACTGAGTTAAAGGAGTTGAAAGCTCAGTTGCAAGAACTGACGGATAGAGGTTTCGCTCGACCAAGTTTCTCACCTTGGAGTGCACCAGTATTGTTCGTGAAAAAGAAGGACGGAACCATGAGGTTGTGCATTGACTATCGTCAGCTGAATAAAGTGACGATAAAGAACAAATATCCGTTGCCGTGCATCGATGATTTGTTCGACCAACTGAAGGGAGCCTCAGTGTTCTCAAAAATAGATTTGAGATCGGGCTATTATCAGTTGCGAATTCGAGATCCAGATATTCCCAAAACTGCCTTCAGAACGAGATATGGTCACTACGAATTCTTAGTGATGCCGTTTGGGCTCACTAATGCCCCTGCGGTATTTATGGATTTGATGAATCGGATCTTCAGATCGTATTTGGATCAGTTCGTAGTTGTGTTCATTGATGACATTTTGGTCTATTCAAGAGATGAGACCGAACATGCTGGGCATCTGAGGCTAGTGCTGCAAATTTTGCGGGATAAGCAGTTATATGCTAAGTTCAGTAAGTGTGAGTTCTGGTTAAGAGAGGTTAGCTTCTTGGGTCATGTGGTATCCGCGTCGGGTATTCGAGTTGACCCGAACAAAATTTCAGCCATACTTGACTGGAAACCTCCGAGAAATATTACTGAAGTTCGGAGCTTTTTGGGGCTCGCCGGTTATTACCGACGATTTGTGAAAGGTTTCTCGATGATAGCCACACCAATGACGAAGCTACTTCAAAAGGATGTTAAGTTCGAGTGGACGGAGAAATGTCAGAAAAGTTTCAACCAACTGAAAACTCATTTGACTGAAGCTCCAATTTTGGTGCAACCCGAATCAGGTAAAGAGTTTGTCATTTATAGTGACGCATCCCTACTTGGGTTGGGTTGCGTATTGATGCAAGAAGGTCAAGTCGTGGCCTATGCGTCGAGACAATTGAAGCCACACGAGAGGAATTATCCGACCCATGATCTCGAACTAGCTGCCATCGTGTTTGCTTTAAAAATATGGCGACATTATCTGTTTGGTGAGAAGTGCCATGTATTTTCGGATCACAAAAGTCTCAAATATTTGATGACTCAACGAGACTTGAATCTGCGACAAAGACGTTGGCTTGAGTTGTTGAAAGATTACGAGCTTGTCATTGATTACCACCTGGGAAAGGCTAACGTGGTTGCGGACGCCTTAAGCCGGAAGTCATTGTTTGCTTTACGAGCGATGAACGTGCATTTGTCTGTTCTACCAGACAGTGTGTTAGTAGCTGAATTAAAAGCTAAACCATTATTGACTCACCAAATTCGTGAAGCTCAGAAAGTCGATGATGAATTGGTTGCAAAACGGGCTAAGTGTTTTCCGAACGAGGAATCGGAGTTTCAAATTGATGATGATGATTGTTTGAGGATCAGAAATCGTTTGTGTGTTCCACGGAATTCGGAACTCATTTCGATGATTCTGAACGAAGCCCATTGTAGCCGAATGTCAATTCACCCGGGGAGTACGAAAATGTACAACGATTTGAAACGTCAATTTTGGTGGCATGGTATGAAACGGGACATCTCCGACTTTGTTTCGAGATGTTTAATATGTCAACAAGTGAAAGCGGAACATCAAGTGCTTTCAGGATTACTCCAGCCGATCATGATACCCGAGTGGAAATGGGATCGAGTCACAATGGACTTTGTGTCCGGACTGCCCTTGTCAGCAAGTAAGAAGGATGCGATATGGGTTATTGTTGATAGACTGACTAAGTCGGCTCATTTCATCCCCGTACGTACGGATTTTTCATTGGATAAACTAGCTGAATTGTACGTTTATCAAATTGTGAGATTACACGGGGTACCTGTTTCTATCGTGTCGGATAGAGATCCGAGATTCACCTCACGATTTTGGAAGAAATTGCAAGAAGCTCTGGGTACTAAGCTGCATTTTAGCACTGCTTTTCACCCCCAAACCGATGGTCAATCCGAGCGGATAATTCAGATACTTGAGGATATGTTGAGATGTTGCATCCTCGAGTTCAGTAGTTCATGGGAACGGTATTTACCTTTGATTGAATTCGCTTACAACAATAGTTTTCAATCAAGTATTAAGATGGCACCTTATGAGGCTTTGTACGGTCGTAAATGCCGTACACCATTGTTTTGGACTGAGCTCGGTGAAAGCAAAATTTTCGGAGTTGATTTGATTAGAGATGCTGAACAGAAAGTAAAGGTAATCCGTGAAAGTCTGAAGGTATCCACGGATCGTCAGAAATCGTACGCAGATTTGAAACGAAAAGACATCGAGTATCAGGTGGGAGACAAAGTGTTCCTTAAGGTTTCACCTTGGAAAAAGATACTCAGGTTCGGCCGTAAGGGCAAGTTGAGCCCAAGATTCATTGGGCCGTACGAAATCTCCGAACGAGTTGGTCCGGTTGCGTATAGATTGATTTTGCCCCCGGAGCTTGAAAAGATTCATGACGTCTTTCATGTTTCGATGCTTCGACGCTATCGATCTGATCCATCGCACATAATTAGCCCATCGGAGGTTGAAATTCAAGTCGACATGAGCTATGAAGAAGAACCGATGCGTATCCTAGCTCGTGAAGTGAAGGAGTTGCGAAACAAAAGAGTTCCGCTAGTAAAGGTGTTATGGCTCAAACTCGGGATCGAGGAAGCTACTTGGGAGACCGAGAGCTCGATGAAAGAACGATACCCAAACCTATTTACCGGTAAGATTTTCGGGGACGAAAATTTCTTAAGTGGGGGAGAGTTGTGACAGCCCAAAGTTGACCCTAGTCGGGAAGTGGTTTCGGGACCGCTAAACCGAGTCACCGAAATGTTTGAATGTGATACTTATTGTGTAGAATATGTAATTATGAATGTGTGAAAATTTCAAGCTTCAATTTGGTTGATTTCATGTGAATTTAGTCAATAGGACTTATGTGAGAAAATTCTAAAATGTGATAGGTCAATGTGTGAGGACCTACTAGTGCATGTGGACAAAGGGGGGACTTGCATGTCAAATTCCCCCCCCTCTAATGAGTAGTGGCCGGCCATGACAAGGAAGGATGGGCAAAACATGTCATGAAACATGTTTTGTTAGTGGAAGAATAAAATAAGGAGTATGGGTAATAAAGAAATGGAAAACAAAAGAAAAAAAAAATGTGTGTGTGGTGTTTGTCCCCCCCATTGCCGTGAGCTAAACAAGAGAAAGGGGGAATTTTGTTCATCCTTTTCTCATCTTCATGCTTGCCAAAAACTAGAAAGAAAAACAAAGAAAAATTTCTCATCCTTTGGTTCATCCTTGGCCAAAAATTTTAAGGAGGAAAGAAGAAGAAAGGTGAAGAGATTCGGCCATGCATGTAGCTAGGCTAAGGTATGTTTGATGATGTTCCATGAGAGGCATGCATGTTTTAGTTGTTAGCTTGAGTTCTACCTAACCCATGGTCTAAATCTTGCTATGTGATGGAAATGGCACTTGACCATGGATGAATCATTCTTGGTTGATGTTTGATGTTGTGGTGATGAGGCATGAGGATGAGTTAAGATTCGGCCTAGGTGGAGGTTGTGTTAATGCCATTGCATGCAAAATATGAAGCTTGTTAATGATGCATGTGATGATGGCTTGATGATTCTTGAACCTCCTTTTTAGCATTTTTTGTTGTGTGAGCACATATGTGCATTGGTTGCTAAATGGAGAAGAATCGGCTAGCAAGATGTGTGCTAAGGCCGAATGTAACTTTGCATGTTAATGAGCAATGCATGTGTTAAATTGATGAAAAGGGGGAGGATGCTTTACTAGTGTGTACATGTGTGTATTAAGTGTTGAAATCGACCCCAAAAATGGACATGCATATTCGGCCAAGGGCAAGAAATTAGCTAATATGTGGTGTTGATGCATGATTTTTGCATGTATGAGACTTTAATGTCTAATGTATAAATATGGGCTAAGTGCCTTGTGTTCATCTTTTGATGCCTAAAATGATGAAATCAATTTATTTGTTTGATTAAGCTCAAGAGCAAAGGGGAAATAAAACCGATAAAGGGAAGGAAAAAGTGGTTGAATAGCTAGCGGAATCGTTCGACAACACCCGAGGTAAGTTCTTGAGTAAGAGAGCTTAAATTTCGATGTGATTAAATCATGCTCTATGTGTGGCTATTGAGCCGAATGTGCAAGGACAATATGTGCCTTGTGTTTGAGTTTCGTAAACGAAAATGAAATATGAATGTGCTATGAATTATTGTTAGATGTGCATGATTAATTGAATGCTATCCGGGCTAAGTCCCGAAGGCTTTGTGCTAAGTGAATATATCCGGATTAAGATCGAAGGCCTTTGTGCGAGATACTAAATCCGGGTTAAGTCCCGAAGGCATTCGTGCGAGTTGTTAAATCCGGGTTAAGTCCCGAAGGCATTCGTGCGAGTTATTAAATCCGGGTTAAGTCCCGAAGGCATTCGTGCGAGTTGTTAAATCCGGGTTATGTCCCGAAGGCATTGTGTGAGTTACTAAAACCGGGCTATGTCCCGAAGGCATTTGAACGAGGAGCTATATCCGGTTAAATCCCGAAGGTACGTGATTTGGTAATGAATGAGCTTGCTGTAAAATTCCAGCGAATACTCGAAAAACATCCCAATATGGGGATATGTTACGTAAGTGTTGAATTTAATCGAGCCCTTACAAATAAATGTTCGCTCAGTTGATAAACGAGCTACCGGCCTTCGGCCAAGTTAGTTTATTGTGTATGTACATAAGGGTTGTTAATGTTGTGAAGCAAGTTTGATATCGGTAAATTGCGTATTATGAAATATTCCGTTTAGCTAAATGTGTGCTATTCTTTGTGCATGCTGGAATTCCTTGCTCAAACTTACTAAGCATAAATTGCTTACTCGTTACATTGCTCCTCTGTTTTATAGATTTTTGGTTCTCCAGCTATCGGACTCGGGATCTTGAAGTCGAAGTCGCCCACACTATCAAAGGCTCTTTTGGGTACTATTTTGGTTGAATTTTGTTATGGCATGTATAGGACTACCCATTGTTGTCTTTCGAGTACTTTATGAAATGTATAAGTGTACAGCCATGCGAAAATGGCTTGTAGAAGTGGAGTATGGCATTAGACCATTCGTATTTATGAATGTATAGATGGTTTCATGATGTAACTATGTTGGAATGGAAGTGTTGAGCAAATGATCAGCCACTAGAATGGCTAAGTATGATCATATGTGGGCTTATGTATGACAAGGCCCTAGTTGGTCCATGAAACCCCAAATTAGGTAAGGTTCACTTTGAAAACAGAAGCTGATAGCAGCAGTGGTGTGGATTGGAAAAATCACAAGAATTCGTAGGAGTGGAATTAAATAGTGAATAAATTATGTAATCGAACCTTGATGAATCTACTTTCATATGGAAGTAACGAAACAATTATAGAAACAATTATAGGGCCAGAACAGTTTCTGGATTCACTGTTCCGCCTTTGGAAATTCACTATAAATTGACCAGAGATAATTAGGGGTCATACCATATATGTATGGATGCCTCTCTGAGTCTAGTTTCCATAGAAACAAACGGCATCAGTATTGAAGCTCTGTGCAGAGAGATATCCCAGTCGTAATGGGAAAAGGTCAGTGTAGTCGACCCCTGTAACATGGGAGACTTTGACTAATAAACTGTACTAATTGGCCCGACCAAAAATTCTAGAAAAAAATCCATAGGTGGGGACATGAGTCTAGTTTCAGGGAAAAATCACAAAACTGATTTTTGAGTTGTGAAACTCAAGATATGATTTTTGAAGCGACTAGTACTCAGACTGGGCAGTGTCTGGAAAAATTTTTCAAAGTTTGTTAACATCTCGTGTCCGACTCCGGTGTCGGTCTCGGGTTCGGGGTGTTACAGTAATGATATGTTTAAATAATGGTGCACGAGGTAAAAGTATAGATTGTGATAAACTTAACCATGTTGTTGGCCCTTGTATGATATTATGTGCATGACTTCTATGATTAAATGAATAGATAAGTAAAGTTATCCAGAAAACATGGAATGCATGCATAAATATACTTGTTAAAATGAGATGACTGGAAAGTGGACGTAAATTCAATATGAAAGTTAGTTTACTCGAAATGAATGACATGTTTGTGATGATGTTTTTATGATGATGAAAATTGTGTTACATGTATATATATATATGAGAGTTGAGTCAGAGGCCCTACAACTCCCTTCCCCTTACCAAAGTGGTGTTTTATAATGGAATTTCTCGAGATTTCTGATGAACAAGTTTCTGGATGAGAAACTAAAGAATTCAGTGATAGAATGGTTATAAGCATGATTAGTGATTGAGAATGGGTCGATAAGTACAGATAGAGTTAGAAAGATATCGGATTGACTGAAAGATTATTTAATTTTCGCAATATCACAGTTAGTAAAAAGGTTAACTTCGGAAATCGATCTATTCTAAAATGATGTTGGGAAATAATATTTGAAATATGAGATGTCCACGTATGGTAATTACAGTGAGCAGATTATGACTGCCTCTCTTGAAATATAGTATGAGATCATTTGTCTGCGGAATGGTTATTGAGACTATCTATTTTCTAATGAATTTTGATATTATGATAATGTTTTCTGATCTTAATGTTAGACAAAGACATTGTCAATTTGATTTGGGTTATGATCTACATGATTCTATCTTCTTTCTGGTATTCTGTTACATTTCGTCTGTTGGAAATTGATGTGAAATTGTAAATGGCGCCATGATTCTGTCTCTACAAATTATTGCTCTTTATGATTATATATATATACACAAGAAGTATATCGTTCTGGTCGTATTCGTTTTCAGTGAGTTGGAATGATGTCTTTCTGGATTTCTTTTCTCTAAGGAACCATCGAGATCTTTCATACTTTCTTATGAACTTTGTTCTTACTTTTTCGAGATAGTGTCGTGATTTGGATTTCTATATTCTGGATTTCTCTGTATTGGGTTTCTTTATTTTGAGTTTCTTGTTATCTTTATCTCGTAACTTGTCAAGCATGGCTTATATCTAAAATATGATCTTCAGTTTGTGGTATATATATCAAACATGACTATGTTTCTAATTTGATTATGGTAATATGGTGATCTTAGTATTTGGATGTTTCTAAATTCCCGTATAAAGATTTAACATTGGCAAAGGCTTAAGTAGTAAAATTTTTGTCTTGTGAAATTAATGGCTTAATGCATGATTGGCAAAGTTTGGACAGATGAGAACATTGTTAACCAAAACCTTTGAACTGGTCTAGTCTGTGTTGAGCAAAGACTTCCTGATTTTCAGTGATGTATTGTTGTTTGAATGGTGATGTGTTTATGACAACAAGACAAGTGATAGCTTAAAGTATCTGATGTTATAGAAAGACCTGAGTTTGCTATAGTGCAAATGACTTGGGTATTAAAAGATGATGAGATGGTTATTGTACGATCCTTGTGTAAGAATATTTAAAATGTTAATGGGGTTAGAGCCAATCATTAGGTTCTACCAGAGATATCTCTGCCAGTATTGATATTAGAATGGAAAATAAGAAAGGATTATCCTCAAGGCCCTGTCAGGATCATCCCTGTCTTTGAAAAAGAAAAATGTCATGTAGCTTATTGTTAAATATTTGACGAGATATGTAAATCATGCTGGTATGTAAAAAATTTTAACTCATCAGATTCGAGGAATTTCATGTCTTTATGATTGATAGATTTCTTGGAATACTAGTCTCCACTAATCGGTTGAGATCCGGGTTTCATATCGTGATTTCTTGGGAAAGCCAAAGGAGACTTTGAATTGAAAGGTAACCGAGAGTTGAATTGACAAATAATCAGACCGTGTGAAATTATAGAGAGTATAAGGCCGAGATGAACTGGCTAGTTTCACTATTTGAATTTGAAAAGGATTCAAGCATGAATGTATATGTAACTTGATGGTGTGGATCGGACTTTTGAATACATGAACTTTCTAATAAAGATTAAGTTTCAGCGAAAGTGTTGTAAAACGAAAACCAATAATGATTCTTGTCCGTGAAATTTAAGAGGTAGGTAGTAAAAGCTCAGCTTGAGTGAAAGTTCGTTGACATTGATTATAGGATTGAGGAAAATAAGTGAATAACCAAAACCACTTTTCTGGTAACATTTTTGGGACGAAAATCCCTAAAGGGGGGGAGAAATGTAACATCCCGATTTTAGGCCTAGTCAGAATAGTGGTTTCGGGACCACAAATCCGATGAGGAAAATTTTATTTTTATTATATTTTTATGGTCTAAAATTTCACGGAATGATTTTTTGAAAATTTTGTTCGAAAATTTTGACGTTTGAGCACTCAATTTAGTCAAAAGGACTAAATCATAAAAGTGCAAAAGTTGAGTTCTACATGCTAGAGGTGTCCATTTGTTATGAAATTTTAAATTGGAGGTCCTTATGTGGCAATTAGACCATTGGTTAAGTTGGTGGACAAAAATGGACATGGTTAGGCATGTTTCCAAAGTTTTTCATTAAGGGCATTTTGGTCATTTAGTTATTAAAATGAATTAAAAACAAAATTAAAAGCCAATTTTTGTCCATCTTCAACCTTTTGGCGGAAACTTTCATGGAGAAACCATGGCTAGGTTTTTCAAGATTTCAAGCTCGATTATCAAGGAAAACGAGGATCGGACCTAGATCAGGTGACAAATGGAAAATCGACGGTTAGGTTCCTTTTTGCTATTTTGGTCCCGAGGTAAGTTCGTATGGTAATAATAGTGCAATATCATGCTTGAATTGTAATTATATATTATTATGGCATAACATGTATGATTTAATATATTAGAAGAATTTATGGATGATGAATATGATGTGGAAAATGTGATAAATGTTAAATTACTATTACATGAGTTGTGTGAATTGCTACATGGTTGTACCCGACGAGATTTCGACAAGTAAGTTCATGTGATTAAATAAGCATGATATTCATGTTATTGTTGTTACACTTGAAATCTATTTTGCTATGGTTGTATTGATTTATATGTTAATGATATTGTGTATGGGAACGTGATGTACCCATGAAGTAATCAATAGCTCAAATGTCGATAACATGTGATTGGATGATTGAATATAATGGAAATTTGATGAAACATGATATCTTTGAAACGAGTAAGTTTGTAAGTAAATAATATATCGGATCTTTTTTTTATGTTATTATCTTTTGTTATAAAATGAGATGTAGCTGCCTATAGAATGATCATTTGATGTAAATTACGAATCAACATTGACTAAGAATGAATTAGTAAAATGTTGAAAAGTGAAGAATTTCCCGGTTGGACATTCGGAATAGAAAAGATACAAATGATCCGTTGTGAGAACACATGTGTAGTACTATGTATAGGCTACTATGTGTTTAAGACGGTTTTAGGTCACGTGTGTAGTACAAAGTGCAGGCTACTACGTGTACCAGATTGTTAGGTCGCATGTGTAGTACTATGTGCAGGCTACTATGCGTACCCCATAGCTTCGATCACGTGTGTAGTACTAAGTGTAGGCTACTACGTGTATCGGATGGTTAGGTCACGTGCATAGTACTAAGTGTAGGCTACTACGTGTACGAGATTGTTAGGTCGCATGTGTAGTACTAAGTGCAGGCTACTATGCATACCCGAGAGCTTCAGTTACAAGGATGGTAATATGTACAGGCCACCGGGTATTTGTTACTATTCTGATGAGTTCAACGGGAAATTTACTAAGTAAAAATACATATGAACATGACTATGTAATGAATAAGTGAAGGTTTGTATGTGTAAACTTATGAGAAACATGCTCGATATGTGATCGAAATTTGGTAAGATTGATATGGAGTAAGTGTTATAATGAAAGTTACTACAAAGAAAACATGAAAGAGTGAAATTTAGTAATAAAACAATTTTGGATAGCAGCAGTTGTGTGACTTTGAAAAATCACCAAAAATGGTGGAAATTGAATTATAAGTTGAATAACATATTAAATAAAATCTAATTGTGTCTATTTGCATATTAAGGAAATGGTGTAAGCAAAATAATTTCATATTATGACATATTTGAATTTTTGTGAGACAGAGTCAGAATGATTTCGAAATCCCCTATTTTGAGTTGGAAAAATCATTAAAAATTGTAAAAAAATAATTATTGGTTATAATTTATATTTTTAAAATCCTTCATGAGTCTATTTTTGAAAGAAATAAACGGGAATATTATACAAATCTTGTACAAAGAGATAATTAATTTTTAGTGCAGAGGGGTCAGAACTTTCAAACAGCGAAGCAGGGGAGATTTTGAATAATAAACTGTACTTATTGGCTAGACCAAAAATTCTAAAAATTTTATGGTAAGAAGATATGTGAGTCTAGTTTTAGTGAAAATTAACAGATCTTAATTTGGAGTTCCGTACCCTAGATATAATTAATTGAGAAAATAGCTTGACTGGACTTTGAATAAATAGAAAGAATTTGAAAATAAAATGTTAATACATTGCTTATTATTTTTCATGCGAGCTTACTAAGCGTAAAGCTTACTCCCTCCTTTCCATTCCTTAGTGTTCTCAGGTCGGCTCGAGGTTGGAGATCGTCGGAGGCAGTATCACACTATCAAGCCAATACCTTTGGAGTATTTATACATAAGTTAGAAATATCAAGTGAGTGGCATGTATAAGGACCTAGTTTTATAACATGTGTTATTATAATTTGGCCAAATGTATTGGCCTATATTGGGCTATTGATTACGACTTGTAAATCTAGCTATTCATGTTCTGTCTAGATGTGAATATGCCTGTTTTCCATGCATGGTTGGTAATATGTCATGTGTGTTGAATGCATGTTTTATGACCAATTGAGGTGGTCATGACCATGACTTAAATATGTAATGTAGAAATAAAACGATAATGCCTTGAACATGGACATTTGATGGATAGTTTGGTAACCATGGTACAATGGTATAAAGTGAGAAATAGTAATAATCTTAAATTGAATATGGAATTGGTGTAGAATGTCTTAGTCAAGCATATTGTTTTATGCATGTGAAATGTGGACATTGTATAAAGTTATGACTTGGTTAGAAGGTTATACTTGATGATAAGTTGGAATTAAATAGACATGAAGATAACTATGGTATAAAGGTATAAGTGGTAAGGTATTTGATAAAGCCAAATGAATAAGATATGGTGTGTCTAGACTTGATTTAATGTGAGAATGTGTAACACATGTATGTTAATAAGTAAATGAAATGTCTGCATCATAATTGAGGATGTTGAATGCTTCCAGATCCATGTTTGTATGTGTGCATGTAAAGGGTGACAAAAAAGCTTGGAAAATAGCCTATGTTCTGGCCACATGGGCAGAGACACGGCCGTGTGTCTCAGCCTTGTGGAAAACACGGTCTAGCACACGGGCGTGTGACTTTCCAAAACATGAAAAACTTTCTAAGTGATATAAAACTTTCAGAGGTTCTCGGTTTAGTCCCAAACCCCTTCTAAAGTATGATTTGAGTTTAGTAGACCCAAATAAGGGACTATGTACATATGATTGAATATTTCGAAATATGAATAAAATTTTATGGCCGAGTTTGAATGATTGGTTGCGTTTAAGTCCAGTAATGCCTCTACCAGTGTGTTTACTACCATGCAAACTGACTTTGAAATTTTAGATGCAGGGGACACTCGACTGAGCAATACGCAGGCCGTGTGTCATACACGGCCTAGACACTTGCTCGTGTGTCTACCCATGTGGACCTTTTTGGAGGCTATTTTCCAAGCCATTGGTCACCCTCAGTCACTCATACATTCAAACACACTTTACAACATGCAACATGAAATATTTATACACTCAAACATTCCACACCATGGCACTCTCACATCTTCATAATGTCATCTTATTGCACCCTCATTTGTTACACCATTTAGAGGCATTCCACACCCATTTCATGCATTATTAAACTTGTTACCATAACCTCAAATTGTATATTCATGCACATAGTCATTTTAAGTCATTAGTTCATCCTTTAACCTTTAGCACTTAATCCACACTTTACCATACATTCATCAATCAACAACATACCACATCATTATCATGCATTCACCAAGCAATAACATATCCTACCATCAAGACACTAACACATGCATGCATGAGTAATTAGATTACAACCCAAATGATCAAATATGAGCCATATCACATGGCCATTACAAAAGAATTATCATCATCATAGGTCTTCACAAATTGGCCAAATAACATGACACATATCACAAAATGACCAAGTTCCTATACATGCCACACTCAAAATAATAATTTCACTATTCCCAATAGTCTTTTGATAATGTGATTGAATACTCCGATAGCTTCCGATCCCAGAGCTAGCTTGGCGGAACTACAAAGATGGAAAGAGAGGGGAGTAAGCATTAAAGCTTGGTAAGTCCATATACAAATAATATGTAAAAAGTAATAAACAATCGACATGTAAAAACATGGTAACATATATAAAGATTTTTCTCCATTCAAACCTTTTTGTTTACTCATCATATGCTCATACATACTTGCTCATCTTAAATCGATCTTTATCAAAGCATTACTCATAGGTTTAGCGTACGTACCTGTACTCATCATAGAGTATCGATAACCATACCTCTTTCATATGTCCTCCTCGGGACTTTCATTACAATTATTACATTACCCATTGAACACTTGGAATACTATTGGATACGCGGAAACCTTGCACATAAGTGCCACATATACAAATGTACCCGAAACTACCACATAACATGTAAGACATCCATAATGAACTCGGACCTCTCAACGAGCTTGAATGTTACATGAATCACATCCATCATGAACTCGGACCACTCAACAAGTTCGGACTTCTTAGTTCCTAGTAACATGTCACTTGTATCCTAAACTATTCCTAAAGTTCAAACGGGATTTTCCTTACTTGCATATAGTATCTCCATCGTACTTGCTCGGAACGTCGTGGTTAACGACCATGATAACATTAATGCTTTCATAACAATCAATAGACATATAACTCATAATTCTAATAAAACATGTATCACATCATATTAAAGCATTAAAAAATACTACAATACCACATTATTTGCATATGTACTTACCTCGGTACAAAACGATGATAATCGAGCCTAGCCGTCGTATACTTTATTCTTTCCTCGATCAAGTCCCGATTCACGCTTTTCTTGATCTATAATGCCAAATTTAACTTATTTATTATTCACATTATTCAAACGGGTCCATAAATCATACTCTTGCAAATTTACATTTTGACCCTTAAACTTTCACATATTTACGATATAGTCCTTAGGCTCGTAAAATGAAATGCATGCATTTTCTTGATTACCCAAGCTTCGCCGAACCTTTTCTATGCTCATATCAGCCCATATTTTTTTTATTTCACATTATTACTACTCACTTTTACACTTTTACAAACAAGTCCCTTGTTTAGGTGTTTTCACTAAAAATCACCTAATAAAAGATGTTCACCATGTATCAAACATTCATATTCCTCCATAAATCATCAAATACAAGCATGTCATGCATGGTTCAATTTTCATACATGAATCCTAGCTTAAAATATATCTAGAAATGGGTAGATCATGTTATCGGGACTTCAAAAATACAAAAAAAATTAAAACGGGGCTAGGGAACACTTACTATTGAGCTTGGAAATGTTGAACAAAACCCTAGCTATAGTGTTCTGTGATTTTCAGCAGCCAATGAGGAAGATGAACACATTTTTGGTTTGATTTTCCCTTTTTATTCTTTTAATTACCTAATGACCAAGATGCCCTTAGGTTTTCTCTTTCTAAATTTTTTTCTATACATGTCCATTTTTGTCCAAAATTTTAAAAATTGGTCAAATTGCTAATTAGGACCTTATAATTATAATCTAATGCAATTTCATGCTTAAAGCTTCTAGAATGCATGTTTTGCGCTTTATTCAATTTGGTCCCTAAAATGCAATTTGACATTTTATGCATAGAATTTCTTCATGAAACTTTCACACAAGCATGCACTCATAACATAAACGTTATAATAATCATAAAATATTTCTATCTCAAATTTGTGGTCTCGAAACCACTGTTCTGACTAGGCCTTAATTCGGGATGTTACATAATAATCATATAAGGACCTCAAGTTTTGAATTCCATAGCTATTTAATCCTTATAGCCACTAGAATTCAACTTTTGCATTTTATGCGAGTTCATCCTTTTTGTAATTAAGCACATAATTAGTAAAATTTTCTTATCAAAATTTTCACATGACATTTCTAATTTAATACGGATCATATAATAAAAAATATATATATATCTTATTTTCAGCTCAGATTTGTGGTCCCGGAACCACTGTTCCAATTTCATCAAAATTGGGCTGTTACATATCTTGTTGTGCCCCTTTAAATGACAAAAACCTCATGTCATACGCCTACCAAAAATTGATAGACTGCTTCTATTCTTGATTTTGAGTCACTTTACCTTTTTTTAGGCGACCTTCTACGCATTCCTTTTTCAAAAGGAGGTAAACATTAAGGTCTTGCGCTTCTTAGCCAAAACATGTGCCTTTTTAAAAGATTCTATATGTACCGATAAACGACCAAATATGTCTCTTCATTAAACCAAGACGACAAGAAAACTAGAGGATCCTTGGCATAACAGATAATAGTAGTGATGGCATGTTGACAAGGAATCCCACTAGCATTTCGTTCCCTAAAGGTACAACACTATTGTTGCAACATAATTGTGTAGCTTTCTCTTTATTGGTTTTCAACATCATACTAGTAAACTTTTTGATTGCCACTTCCCTCCAACTCCACTTCCCATTTACCATAAAGCTACATTACATTTGCAATCTTTACAATGATCCTTGGTGCATAATCAAACTTCCGCATGCTCACAAAGTCCTCTTTCATCACCAATAGCTTTATCATATACACTCAAATTGTTACAAAAATTCAGTTTAGAAATCGTTTTGTTGCACGGTGAAAATTTAAAATTTTCTAAAATCAAGCGATTGTGTTATTTATAGAAATAAACCCTAGCCAAATTAGTTCCTATGCTTTGATTTAGGTGGTCTATTTGTTTCTAAGCTTTCAACCAAAATGATCTTCTCCGCTATTGTCATACATCGGTTTGCTTAGAGTGTGGGCTCTAATTTTACAAACCGATTGCACAGAATGAAAACTTTATTAATATTCAATAGGAATATTAATGCTCTCAAAGGCTAAATAAGAAGAAAAGATGAAGGTGCTCAAGATATAGAATTTATTTAGGAAAACAAATCACTAGATTTTTGTAGAGTATCAACACTTAAGTGGGGTGCGTTTGACCTATCCAATGGTCTCTATTTATAGAGAAAAACACAAGAGTCTTAGTTAAACAAGGGTTAAATAAATAATATTATTTTAATAGAAAAGCACAAATATTTCCCTCTGGGATACTTAGGGCGGCGAGACCTATTATCTAGAACTAAGGTTGTCGGGTGTCGCCGCCCACTTGTAGTTAAGTGAGCATCCAGACATGTCTCTTGTGTTTGAGTACAATTATATGAATTATCTAGTCCTTAAACCAACTTATATAATTTTACCAACCTAATAATTTTTTTCTATTCCAAATAAAGTTAATTAATTAATTAAATTTGAACTAGTTTCTTAATTAAATTATTTCCTCAACTTAATTTTAATTTTGTTAAAGTCATGATGACTTTACCGCACTAGAACCTATAAATAAATGAATTGAATTATCTTGTTCACTAAAAATGTGATAGCTTGTAACACCTCTTACCCGTATTCGACGCCGGAATAGGGTACAAGGCATTACCAGACGTATACACAAGCAAACATACATTTCGAGTTGTAAATTTGGCACAAAATTAAAACTTTTTAACAATCAATCACATGTCCCTAAAACAAGCCTACAAGGCCCAAAACATGCTTTGGAAGCGGTTCAGGACTAAACCGAGAACTTTAGAAAATTTTATGACACTTAGAGAATTTTTGTTAAAGAAGGAGTCACAAGCCCGTGTGGCTTGAGACACGCCCGTGTGCGCAGGCCGCGTGGTCACACATGCCCATGTCCTTAGCTCGTGTAACTCACTGTTTGTCACCTAAGAACAAATTGAAGTCACATGGCCAAGACACACGCCCGTGTCCTGAGGCCTTGTCCTTCACACGGCTGAGACACACAGCCGTGTCTCATGCCCGTGTGCTCGATACTGAGCATTCTGTTTTACAACAATTAAGGTGCAGGAGACACACGACCGGATCACACGCCCAGGGGTTGACTGTGTGTCACACATGGCCTAGACACACGCCCGTGTGTCTATTCGTGCGGACAAAAACAAGGCTATTTACCAAGCCATTTTGGCACCCTCACTTGCACACATCTACACAACATCACATGGCACAAATTCAAGCATGTAACATCAACCAAACCATTCAAAATTATGAACATCACATACCAATACCATATCAATATTTATCATGCCGTAAATCATTCATGTCAATTTCACCTTCATTAGGCTTCATTTAACTACTTTCTAGTTACCTTATTGTACACACAAATTTATCATCTCATCAATAGACCACATTACCAAACATTCACATTTATGCCCTCAATCACATTTCCAAACAATTCACATTCACCATGTATCCATGATCATATCACCAAAGGCATTGACATATATATGAATATATTTAGGCTTACAACCATGTTAGCCAAACAAGCCAATTTACATGGCCAAATATCAAAACAAGCCTTTGACCCTTACAAGCCAGTACATTGGCTAAAGTCATAATGACACATATGACCAAAAGACTAAGTCCCTATACATGCTATAAAATCAAAATGCTTGAATTCATCAATACCCAAAATTGATAGCTTGATAGTGTGATAGGATCTACGGCGATCTCCAACCCGAGCTAGCTTGACGGCACTCTAAAACATGGGAAAGGAAGGGGGTAAGCTATATAGCTTAGTAAGTCCGTATGAAAATAATAAGCAACTCTTATCCATCATTTACCAAGTCCAACAATATAAACACAAGATAATATAAATTGCTATAAAACTCCCAGTCATTACTTATTCAGTCACATTGTTTGCTCTATCAATTTGCAAGCATATTTTAACATGTCTTGACTTTATCCTAACAACTGTAATCTCTTCATTATAATCGATTACCACAACCAACCAATCATTTCAAACCTCATAATAAACATACACATTAATTATGAGTAGTCACTTTTCAAGCATATATTTTAATATCTTTCAATTGTTAAAGCTCATATCTTCCCATACTTCCATAGTCATTTTAATAGGCAATTATGCCAATCATTTCTTTTTCTCATATCTGATAAATCACAGTTTGTGTGAATAAAACATGCTATATCATGAATCAATTTTGCACTGAAGCCAATCATATTATTCTCAACCAAATTTATCATATACTTCGTGCATCACAAGTATAGATCAATAATTACAAGGCTTTCGCAAAAACATTCTCATGGAAACCATGAACTCATAATATCATGAAGTCAATGCTTATACCTATACAAATTCGTAATACTTACATGCTCTTTTTCTTCTTTGACACACCCATTAATTTACCCTTTGAACCACTTGGAATACTAAAGGATACTCAGGAATCTTGTACACACAGTACTGTACCACTGCCATATCCCAGATATGGTCTTACATGTAATCTCGTATCAATGCCAATAGCCCAGCTGTGGTCTTTCACGAAGTCTCGTATCAATTCCATAATCCAGATATGGTCTTACACAGAATCTTAGTAACCCTAATGTCATGAAATTTGTATCCTATCTATTTCTAAGGTTCAATAGGGACTTTCACTGTATCAAATCTCTATCGGTCATTTCCGTAGTGTAGTACTCAATAGCATTCACATTTCATTTCATTAATATAACATTTACCACAATTATACCAAGTAAGCATTTATACATATATAATTTAATGCTTATTAAACATATGAACCTACCTTGGCATAAAAATGATGAAAAGGACCTAACCGTCAAATACTCGTTTTTCCTCCGTTCTAATTCTGAACCTTGATTTTCTTGATCTATAATATCATATTTAAATTATTTAATCATTAGACTATTCAAATCAGCCCAAAATCAGATTATGGAAAAAATTATATTTTTGCCCTTAAAGTTTCACATTTTTACAATTTAGTCCCTAGGCTCGTAAAATGAAATGTACTCAATTTCTTCGATACCCATGCCTATTTGTACCTTACACATGCTTAAAGCAGCCAAAGTTTTCTTTTATTCACATTTTAACACCCATTTTATAACTTTTTACAAATAGGTCCTTTTAGACATTTTCATCGAAAATCACTTAGCAAAAGTTGTTTATTATACACCAAACATACATTTCCTACCATTAGACATCAAAATACACAAATATACATCATGGGTAAAATTTTAGACCTTGATTATTTCTTAAATTAGTGGTAGAAATAGATAGATCATGTTACGAGGATTTCAAAAACATAAAAATCATTAAAAACGGGGCTAGAACGGACTTACAATCGAGCTTCGAAGCTTGAAAAACCCTAGACATGGTTTCTCCTTGTCAAATTCGGCCATGGGAGGAAGATGGACAAAAATTGGCTTTTAATTTGGCTTTTTAATAATTACCAAATTACTAAAATGCCCTTAATGAAAAACTTCAGAAACATACCTAACCATGTCCATTTTTGTCCAAAAACTTAACCAATGGTCTAATTATCATTTAAGGACCTCCAATATAAAATTTCATAGTAATTAGACACCTTTAGCATGTAGAACTCAACTTTTGCACTTTTTTACAATTTTGTCCTTTTGACTAAATTGAGTGCCCAAACGTTAAATTTTTCAAACAAAATTTTCATGAAATCATTTCATAAAATTGTATACCATAAAAATATAATGGAAATAAACTTTTCTACATCGTACTTGTGGTCCTAAAACCACTGTTCCGACTAGACCCAAAATCGGGCTATTACATGGCTAATTAATTTAATTCCCATTTTGAGCTTCAATTATTTAATTACAACCAATTAAATAATAATTTGAAGAAATTATTTTAATTTATAAGTAATCTCTTTTGTATGGTGAGAAAATGGATTCATTAAAGATAGAGATACACTCATCTATTTATGTAATTCATCATTTTCAGTCATTCATCATATCAATTCAACTACAAACCCTTCAAAATTGTAATGAGCTAGAGGAGGGACCAATTGCACATATATAATAAGGGCTAAAATATTTTGTAACTAATTTTTGAATTTTCATCTATTAATTACAACATTATTTAGTCATGGGGTCATTCCACTAAAGTATCATGACTGAGCTCTCCCTTTTTATATACTGTTATGAAAGCAACTAATCAAATGCTCATTCAATGACCTTGTCATATGTATGTGTTACCCTCATAAGATATCATTTATATCTTTGAGTTAAATTTTTTGATCCAATATGATCCTATCTTATCTCATGGTAACCATTATATATTCTTTCATTAAAAAGCCAATTACTAACAAATAGTGATTAAATTATTTGTCTTAGACTAATGACCCATTACAACATTACTTTTCAATCTATCATGTAATGTCGATGAGAGGATATCATTTTCCCTTTATTAGGCTTTGAATTTCATTATTACAAGTGAAGCTATGCTATGCAAAAGAAATATACCCAACGTACCAACTTTTGGCTCTATCACTAATTAAACTCAGACTTACATAGAATTGAAGTAAGCAACACTATGAATGTCATAACTTAATAAATCTATAATTGAATCTAGGATTTATTCTACTTGGATCCTATACTATGTGTTGTTAGTCTAAACAATCACATCTATATCTCTATCTATAGAAAGTCATCCACTCTAGTATCCAAGATAAGGTATCTCCCTAATTGAACTTGATAGATGACATAATAGTCCTTTAATCAATTTGCTCAATTTTGATTAGACTATGAACCATTTAGATTATCTACTAATATAAGTTGTCTTCTCGCATTATGATCCAACTACATAATGCAACTTAATATTAGTTAAACGTTAGATAATTCGTGAGTTAATATTTTCTTATATTTTGCTTTGCGTGCAAAAACTATTGAGGACATAATAAAAAGGAGATTAATGTAAATGATGAAATTTTATTAAACTAGTATGTTTGGAAAGTTACAAATACATTTGGTGATATCACAAAACTAAGGGCACTAGACTCATATAGTCTCCCAATTACCCTAGTAAAGTGGATGAATTAAATTTCACATTTCTATAGCCTCTACATATTTCTCAAAACTACTAGCCACTAAAGTCTTGGTAAACGAATCTGCACGGTTGTCCTCAAATATGATTTTGAGTACATCCATCTTTCGTATGTCATTGCCTCCTGTATGATTTGAAAAACTCCGGTTTGAAAATGGTTTTCTTGTACAACGAAAAAATAAAAATTTTGAAAATCGATCCATTTTGTGATATTTATAGAAATAAAATTTTCCCCTGAAATAATACATATGTTTGAACAAGATGGATCCTAGACATTATCGACTTTCAACTGGATGATCTTCTCCTCTATTCTCATACCACAAACCACTTCAAGTGTGAGCTCAAACAATTACGAATCAAGTACAAAATAAGAATAATTTTTTTAATTTTAGTAGGAAAGTAAATATCTCTTATAGAAACTGGTAGAATTGTTATTCCTGGAAAATAATTTTCTTACTTTTGGAAATAAATTCTCACTAATTTCGGGCAGAATAAAAATATCTCAAATTTGTTTATAACTTATTATATTTTTAGCCATAATGGTGCCATCTATTTATAGAGAGAGGTAGTGAAAACCTATTTGAATTAATATAATGAATTTAATGCCTATTTAATAGAAAAACCATTCCCCTAGTTGAATTAGGAGAGAGTGGGGCTAATAGGGTGTGCTTCCCCTCATATGTATTATGATAGGGATTCTGGTCTCTCCTGCATCGGGTCCAATTATATCTACTTCCTGGCCTTTTAACCTAGCACTTTATAATATAATCCAATCTAGTACATGTTTTGTAGCGCCCGAAAATTCTTATCTCGGCATTTGTGAAATTGTGTCATATATTTGTATCTGCTTCAATGGTTAAGTGTTCCAGGTGTTTATCAGAGGTCTTAAGTTCAAGCCCTACCTTTGACAAATTTTGATATTTTTCTAATCTAAGCCTTGTGTTTGGGGACTGGGCTTATATTTAATTATTGCTAGTGTCACATCAAAATGGACTCGCTGGTCTAGTGTTTAAGTTGAGTGTTAGTTTGCTAAAGGTCTTGAGTTTGAATTCCTACACAAGCGTGGTTATTATTTTGCTCAGTTATCAGATAGAATTTTGGTTAAACTAAAAGTCTGAGAAGTGGATTAGTGGGAGAAAATCAAGGGACATGATCATATTTTATCTAGATTTTTTATTTTATTTGTTTTTATTATCTTTTTTTTTTCAAAATTTTCTTTCTCATCTTCCAAAATTTCACTCTGACGTTCTCTTCAATTTTCTTGCTGGGTTCTGGCATTTTTCTCTTCCTGTAAAACTTCTTTTTCGTTCTTCTTCCTTCCCGACTGTGCTAGTGGTGTTCTTGTTGGATTGTGCCTTGGTTCATGGGTTTCTAAATTGGTTGGTAAGTGAATCTTACGCTCCTGTGATTGTGGGTTTCGACTTTTGAGCAATGGTAATTTATAGTAATCGATGAGTGTTAATTCTATTTAGGAGCAGATTGTGGGGCAAGGAATTGCACCTCTTCGGTTTAGTGCGCTTTTGGTGATTTGTCATCGAGGGTAAGTCAGTTCTATTTTGATTCGAATAGTGTATTCGTTGAAAAAAGTTACTAAATTGAGGTTGGATACTCTGTTTATAGGTTTTGAAAGGCTCGGGGGTGGTTTCACATCGAATCGGTGCCAGGTGTGTACCCGAAACGTAGAAATCGAGCTTTCGACAAAAACTAAAAAAAACCACTGTCGACGCCACACAAGCGTGTGGTCACCGCGTGGTAGGCCATGTATGTCAACACAACCGTGTGATTGATGAAGGCTTGACCGTGTATAAGACACAGCCGTGTGATGGCCGAGGTGTAGCCGTGTGGGTCAAACAGGCTATGCTGAATTAACCTGTGTAAGCCCACATGGGCATGCCATACTGGCGTGTGAGATCTGGGCCAGGCCATGTGATCCACACGGGTAAGGCCAATCTGGGCATGCGGGCCCGTACGGCCATGTGGGCCTATTATACTGACATTTTCCATAGGGTAGCACGGGTCTTCCTAATTGACTGTAAACCCAACGTAGGGTTGGTAAAAGCTTTCTAAACCCTAAACCTATGTGTTCTGTTAGATTGGGATGTGACTTTGACCATGCCTATGATTGTATATCTGTAATCTGTTTATAAAAGCATGTTAAGCATGATGTATTTGATAATTCTGTATGTATGATTTGATACTGTGATTGGGGTGGGATGATATATATGATGGAAGATGTGTTCTGAAAGGCAGATTATGCCTTATATCTGGCAACTCAATTGCATTATATCTTATATGTGCCGCTTTGTTGCAGCATGTGTGTTGGACTGGGTGGGTATTTTAAACCCCACATGGTGTGTAGGGATGGCCGGAGATGGTGTATAGAGGCTGGGGGTAGGATTCTATTATCTGATTGCGTGTCTGAAACTGTATCTGTATCTGAAATGGGTTCTAGCCCAAATCTGTACCTGAATCTAACATGGGCTCAGGCCTAATTGTGAATTTGTTTGATTTGTGATATTCTGTATGTATACATGCTTAACTCTGCTGGGTTACGCACTGAGTTTACGTAAACTCACCCCTTTTCTGTTATTTTGTATAGGTAATCTGCAGAGTTAGGCAGATCGATGCAGCGGAGGACTCGACGATGACCGCTCGCCAAAACTGTTTTATTTGTTTTAGTCTCTATTTAAGTTTGGTGTTAAGATTTAAGAGTTTGTATTTTCTGGGACTCTGGACTCTTTTTAAACCATTTGGATTTGGTACGGGTTTTTAAGTTTAATTACTTATTACTTTAACGATCTTCTAAAAACAACGTTTTTACAAGCTTCCGCTACAAACATGTTTTATCACTAAATGATTAAATGAAAGTGAGTTTTTGTAACGCCCCAAACTCGGCCTAGACATTATGGCCAAATCTGGCGATGTCAAATTGAAGTGTTTTTTGAAACCATAATTTCATTAGAAAGTCCGTTATATATTAAAACCTTATTATATCATTAACGAAAATTTGTAAATCATATTAGATTGTTATTACTCTTTAAAACTATGTTTGTTGCAGAAGCTTTAAAATTATATTAAGAAGACTTGGTGTTTTTGAAAAACAGTTATCTTTTGAAAACATGTCTTCTTCCACCAACTAACAGTTTATATCAAAGCAAGTAAAAATCCCAAGTTAAAAGTTAAAACCTTAAAGAGGCCTTATTACATAAAAATGCCCAAATTAAACTACTTATAATTTAAAAGATAACTGCGGAAACATAAGCTGTTGTGTGGCCACCTTCGAGTCCCTCGCAGCATTGATCTGCCTAAGGATTACCTGTACAGTTAACAGATGGGTGAGTTTACGAAAAGTCAATGTGTAATCCCATATAAGCAAACAATCAAAGTAAACACAATTTGGGTCTAAGCCCTTTCAGTTTCAGTTAGGGCCTAGCCCATTCCAGAATCAGAAACAGTGTGGGCCTGAGCCCATTTCAGTAACAGTATCAGTGGGGCCTAAGCCCATTACAAAATCAGTACAGTATGCAATCAGAAAATCCTACCCAATCCAGCCTCTACACACCATCTCCATACTAACCCTACACACCATGTGGGGATAAAATCAATCCACCCATCCCTACACACCAAGTAGCACCGGTTGCAGCACTAAAGCAATATTGCAGTAAAGCTGCTAGTAATATGAACGATTTAAAGCCATCAGTAGGTCCACAGTCATCTTGGGCGACCCGTGCGACCATATCATTACAGTACACTTCCTCCAGGATAACAACCCCAACCCCATGCAACATGTCATGCATCGTATCATAATATCTTACATGAATGTAACATACATATAACGTGGCATACTCATATACATTCATACATACCGTAGGCAAATCATTCATTTTACCTTACAGGGGTATTACAGTCATTTTACCCTACAGGGGTATTATAGTCATTTGACCCTATAGGGGTATTATAGTCATTTTACCTTACAAGGGTATTATAGTCATTTTACCTTCTAGCCCAACATGGCCCAGAACGGCCTAAGCCCATAAGATCGCCCATGGTGGCCTCTCATAACCCAGTACCCATGTTTATGCATTTGGGATTACCACACGAGCGATCGCACGCCCATGTGGCATCAACAATCCTATATTCCGACTTTTGCTGATTTATGGTTAAGACAGTGATTACACACCTGATTGTAAAAAGGCGCAGAAGCCAACGAACACCAACCTATATTCAAACACAAAGCACCATTAATCTTATTAACAACAGGATTAGCAATCCCTTTCTATATCACATAACAAAATGGTATCTCATCACTTGCCTATCTCAACCGATTGGGGTTTGCGCACCTAACCCGTTGTAAGAGACTAATCGCTTGTTCCTTAAAGATAACCTGCAATTCAACCGACACTGATTAACATATATTCCCACGATCAGATTAAACCGATGAAAGATCACTTACCGAAATGCATCCCATACGTTGGGGAAAGGAACAATCAATCTATTACTCACCTTTAAAAGATAAAAGCTCGGCAAAACACACCCTAGCAGTTAATGGCTACAAAAGGAGATGTTAAAAGAAAACTATTAGTATGATAGAAAGAAAAAGAGAGAAAGAGAAACTGAAAAGTTTGTAGATACCACCAAAATCTACAGAGAGTAGTGAAGATTCGACATAGTGAGGTGGAAGAAATAGTAGTTTTTGGTCAAGGAGAAACCAATATGGGGTGAGGGTGTAAAGGAAGATTCGATCAAGAAAGGATCAATAGAGAGGGAGAGGGGAGAAAATATGGATTAATCAATCGAGAAAGGTCACAACAAGAAATAAAACTAAAAGAACAACTTGACAAAACCGAAAGTGTGAAAGGAAAAGAGAGAGAACAAAATAGTGTAACGCAGAAAAAGAGATACCGAAAGAACCTTAGGCACCAATCGGCTTCCAGATAACAACAGGAAATACCCAAAAATACTCACAAAATCAAAATAGAATAACCAAACTCACCCCCAAAACCGAAATTCCTGAGTATTCCTTGATCAAATTCGGCACTCTATTCCCTCTCCCCCCACTTCCCTTGATTTCCTCCTAATATCTCTTCTCATATCTCTCCTTAACCCCCTCCTACAATCCCTCCATGACCAATTCAAACTCCACTCCACTCTACAGTGTTTCGGTCAAACTCTACTACCTCCCATGGCCATCAGTACAAATAATCTCCATTTGCACAAGCAGGGATTCGCCTTAGACCACTAGCACACACCACACGCCATTATCCACTAGACCAGCAGGACCATTCTGTCATGCTTTTAACAAATTTTACTTATAACCCTATTGACCAAAGATATTTTATCCTTAAAAACCAAAATTTTTGTGGAAGCCAAGGCTTGAACCCAAGACTTCTCAGACACTTCCCAGTACACTTTACCATTGAAACAGATACTCAGTTGTGTCACTTTCTTTCACAACTAAATATTTATGAGCAACTTCCTAACTATTCCCATGCTTAAGACATAATACTTCTAGGCCCAAATTCGGGCGTTACAATTTTGAAATTGATAATTGTATTAAGGCTAAAAGAACTGGAAAAATGGTTTTTAATTTAACGATAACAGTTTTCTTTTCAACTCATTTCATGTGACACCTCCAAATTCGGCCATAGCGTCTAGGCCGGGTTTGTGGCGATACATGTTTTTCTATTTCATAAAATATGCATTTTTTATTAAATTAATTTTTCTAATTAAAAAAATTTACTCAACTCAATTCTAATTCCGTTAAAATCATGACAACTTTACCATAAGAGAATCTATGAGAAAATATATTTAGTTTCTACATTCAATGGATTTCATAATGACCAATTAACTTAATTCCATTTTCGAACATCAATTTTTAATTAAATAATAATTTGAAAAAATTGAGAAACCACATTCATTTCTGAATGTAATCCATTTATCTAGCTTTATCATTTCTATCTATTTGTGTTAATTTTATTCATTATGCAATTCATTTCTAGTTTGAACGAGCTAGCAAAGTGACTGATTGGACGTATGTGATTATGTCACACCCCAAATTTGGCGGATCTGAGTAGAAGGTGAATAGATGTGAAGGTTACATATTTGGACATGCTATTGTAGTATTATAACACCCTTACCCGTATTCAACGCCGGAAGAGGGTATGAGTCATTACCGGACTTACATCACAAGCAAACATACAAATTGGGTCATAAATTTGCATCCAAATTAAAACCATTTGTATTCAATCATAATGTCCCTAATACGAGCCTACGACGCCTAAAACATGCTTTGAAAGTGGCTCAGGACTAAACTGAGCACTTAGGAAAAAATTTACAAAACTTAGAAAATTTTTGCCATGCACAGGGGTCACACGCCCGTGTGGTTTGGGACACGCCCATGTGGGTAAGCCGTGTGGTCACACACGCTCGTGTCCTTAACCGTGTACCTCTCTGTTTTGCAAAGCATGAACAAATTGAGGTCACACGGCCAAGTCACATGCCCGTGTGCTAGGCCATGTAGTTAATTTAATTTTCATAAAATAGGTGCAGAATTTACATGGCCAGGACACACGCCTGTGCTTGAGGTCGTGTCCCTTACACGGCTGAGACACACGCCTGTGTGCTCAATTTAGAGCATTTTTCTTCTCAAAATTAAGGTGCAGGGACACACGACCGAAACACATGCCCACGGGCAGATTATGTGTCACACACGGCCTAGACACACTCCCGTGTGGACAAAATAAAGCCTATTCACCAAGCCATTTGTCGCCCTCATTTCCACCTATGCACACACAAGTTAAATGGCATAAATCATGACATAATTAGGAAACCAAACATCTACAAAGCAAGGCCAAATCACGTCATTTCATTATCCACACTCAACACATTTACAACACCATAATTTGTCAAACCAAATCATACTAACTCACATTTTACAAGATTCAATGTGGCTACCAAGAACATGCATAATTTTACTTAGTTTTCCTAGCACACCAATGAGCCAATCTTAACCATTCAATAACCAAAACCATTAAGCCACATTCAACCATTTACCAAGCAATTATAAACCACATCATACAAGAGGTAATTGCACATGCATGTATATATAGATATATATATATAAGCTTACATCCAAATCAACCAAAATGAGCCAAGTTACATGGCCAAACACCACATCAAACCTTGGCAATTACAAGCCAATACATTTGGCCAAATTATTAATGACACATACAACAAAATGACCAAGTCCTTACACATGCCAAGTTCTCAAAATGTTTAAAATCATCGGTACCCAAAATAACAGTTTGATAGTGTGATACAATCTCCGACAATATCCAATCCGAGCTAGCCTGGTGACACTATAAAACATGGAAAATAAAATGGAGTAAGCTATATAGCTTAGTAAGCTTGTATGAAAGAAATAAGCTAACCTTACCTGTAACACCCCTCGTCCGTATCCGACGCTAGGATAGGGTTCCTGGTCCTACCTGACTTAACTAACTAAACAAAACTGGGCCATGAAATCTCAACTAATTTAAAACTTTTCTTTTCACAAACAATTTGCCCCAAAAATGGGCTTACAAGCCCAAAACGTTCATCCAGGGTAGTTCGTAACCTAATCGAGAACTCATTAAAAACATAGAAAAATTTCATGCAACAAGCTCGACACCCCCGTGTGGCTATAAAGCACACGACTGTGTGCTAGGGACATGCCAGTGTCCCAAACCCGTGTCTGGAAACCTGGGCATTCTGCCAAAACCACACGGCCCAAGCACACGCCCGTGCCCTATAACTGTGTCATTCACACAGCCAAGACACATTGCCGTGTCTCTTGCCCGTGTACTACTAGCAAGCATACTGATTTAATGACACGGCAGGGACACACGCCTGCGTGGCCTACCCGTGTGCTAAAATGATTTTAAAAATTTAAGTGCAGGGGACGCACGGCCATAACACACGCCCATGGGTGTGAACCGTGTGCCACACACGGCCTAGACACACGCCTGTGTGTCTTACCCGTGTGGATAAACTAGGCTATTTCCCAAGCCCTTTCGTCACCCATTTTGTACGACCTACACAAGATAATTTCAATATATAAATCTCATCACAATGGGCACTAATTCATCCATAGAAAGAACATTATATGCATTCATCAAAATGAATAATAGCCATTATTCCAGGCTTGATTACAAAATGAAGGGCTTTTGACTTAAGCTGAAATACATGAATCATTCTCTTAATACAACATCCTAGTCTAGCCCTATACATGCCACCATCAAAAATATAAATCAACTATACAAAGTATTGCGGCTAATAGTGTGATCGATATCTCTGACTTTAAGGGATCCTTAAGCTAGCTTGATAACACTGAAAGAAGAGGGAAAGGAAAGAGGGTAAGCATAAAGCTTAGTAAGTTGCATATAAATAAATATACAACAACAATCTCATCATTAGTCATCATACTTATAGCTCAAAGGTAAACATAATTTAACTTACTCATTATCATCTACTTGGGTCACATTCTCTAATTTAAGCTCGTTACTCATGCTTACCATATAGGTACCTGTACCACTCACAATATGATTATTCTTTCTTTATCAAAATGGATCTATAACTCTCATCATTGAAACGTTTGGAATACTACTGGATATTCTATGAACCTTCACCATGGAATATATTGCCGATGCCATGTCCCAGACATGGTCTAATACTGGCTCTTATATACGCGTGCTGACGCATGTCCCAGACATGTCTTACACCAGCACAACTTTTAGCCGGTGCGTGTCCCAGACACGTCTTACACTGGCTATCACTATCGAGGCCGATGCATGTCCCAGACATTGTCTTACACTGGCTCTCATAATGTGGCTGAAGCACGTCCCAGACATGTCTTACACTGGCGCACAAATCACCCAATGCCTTTGCACGAATATCCAGTTTGTATTCTAATGTCTCAACGGGATATTTCTATTATCTCAAATATTACTAGGCATTCTCAATTCATAACTGAAAAAATCATACAATATCAATTCAATGGTGATATGAATACAAGTATTAACTGTGTAGATGTATCATTTATATACAACTTACCTCGGTTTACAAAAAGTACTTCGCTATTCGGTTTAGTCGGTTTGCTTGGCCTTCCCCTGATCTAGGTTCGGATTTGATAAATCATGATCTATAATAGCAATATACACTCATTTAGTCACTAATTACAATTAGGCAAATTATAAATTCGCATCTTAGGTAAAATGGCCATTTTGCCCCTAGACTTTGACAAAATGACTATTTTACCCCTTTGCTCGAAGATCGATTTTCATCGAATTTCTTTGTATTTTAGGCCTAACTGAACTATTTTTACTCTTATAGAAACTTCAAATTCTCACTATTTCACATGCTTACTAACTATTTTACAACTTCTGCAAAACAGTCCCCTTAGGTGTTTTCTATTAAAACTCCTTCACCAAAGTTGTTCATGACACAACTAGGACTCATATTCTCCCATAAAAACTCAATAAACATCACAAATACAACCATGGAAAAACCCTAAACTCTTGACCATTTTGCAAGATATCACCTTTATTTGAAAGCTCATGTTTCTAGGGTCTCAAAAATGCAAAAATCATCAACAAAGGGTGTGGAGATCACTTACTTGTGAGGGCTTTAAGTTGCTGAAATTTTTCTACCTTCAAAACTCCATTTTTGCTGATATTTTCAGTTGAGAAAAGAGATGGAGAAGAAAGAAATGATAGCTAGGCTTTTAGGCACTATTTTATCACCAAAACATGACATCATCTACCTAATACTTTGACCATTTGCTTAAAATCATTCACATGGCCGGCCAACACTAATAAAAAGGTTGTAATTTCCATTTAAAAGCCCTCAACTTAATTACTTTAGCTATATAACTCATTTGGGTACTAAAATGTAACTTTTACTCTTTTTTGCGATTTAGTCCTTTTTCGAAATTGAGCTAGAAAACCTTAAAATTAGCTCTCTAAATTTTTCATGCACTAATAAAATCATACTATAATCTCATAAAAATAATAAAATAATTTTTCTAACTTCAAATTTTTGGTCCCGAGACCACTGTTCCGTTTAGGCCCTAAATCGGGCTATTACATTTCTCCCCCTTAGGGATTTTCGTCCTCAAAAATCTTACCAGTGAATAAATTTGGATGTTCTCTCAGAGACTCCTCGAGTTCCCATGTGGCTTCCTCAACTCTATGTCTATGCCACAAAACTTTCACAAGTGGTATATCATTAGTTTTTAATTGTTTAACCTCTCGAGCTAAAATCTTGACCGGTTCTTCACTATAAGTCATATCTGGAAGAATTTCAACTTTAGTGGGCGCAATTACATGTGAGAAGTCAGATCTGTATCGGTGTAACATAGACACGTGAAACATATCGTGAATCTTTTCTAACTCTAGCGATAATTTCAATCTGTAGGCTACAGGCCCTACTCTTTCACTAATTTCATAAGGTCCTATGAAACGAGGCCTTAACATGCCTTTTCTACCAAATCTGAGGATTTTCCTCCAAAGGGAAACTTTCAAGAATACTTTATCACAGACCTCAAACTTGATCTCCTTTCGCTTCAAATCCGCATAGGATTTCTACCTACCTGAAGCGGCTCTTAGGCATTCCCGAATCACTTTAACTTTTTCCTCAGCCTCTTTGACCAAATCAACCCCGTGAATCTAAATCTCTCTCAACTTTGTCCAAAATAAGGGCGTTCGGTACTTTCTCCCGTACAAGGCCTCATAAGGTGCCATTTTCAGGCTCCACTGGTAGCTGTTGTTGTAGGCGAATTCAACCAAAGGTAAGTATTTTTTCCAACTTCCTTGAAATTCAAGGACGCAGCATCTTAGCATGTCCTCTAAGATCTGTATTACTCTTTCTGATTGTCCGTCAGTCTGTGGATGAAAAGTCGTACTGAAACTTAATTTGGTTCCTAAAGTCTCTTGTAACTTTTTCCAAAACCTTGAGGTGAATCTTGGGTCGCGATCTGAAACAATCGATAGTGGTACACCATGTAGCCTCACAATCTCGAAAACATACAAGTCACCTAATTTCTCAATAGAGTAATCGGCACGCACTGGTATGAAGTGGGCTGACTTAGTTAATCTGTCGATAATAACCCATACGGTATTTTTGTTTTTCGGGGTTAATGGCAAATTGGTTACTAAATCCATAGTGATATGATCCCATTTCCACTCTGGAACTATAATAGGCTGAAGTAACCTAGAAGGTACTAGGTGTTCAGCCTTTACTTGTTGACAAACTAAACACTTGGAAACAAACTCTGAAATATCCTTTTTCATTCTCGACCACCAATACATTTTCTTCAGGTCGTTATACATTTTTACGCTGCCTGGATGGACGGACAAACTACCACTATGTGCTTCTCGTAAAATCTTCTAAAAGAGTTCACTATCTTTAGGCACACAAACTCTATCTTTAAACATTAAACATCCGTCGGTGCCAACCTAAAAATCTAATTCAACCCCAGACTCACACTGATTTTTCCTGACTTGTATCTTCTCATCATTTCTCTGAGCTTCTCGGATTTCACGAAGAAAAGTCAGTCTAACTCTCACTCTGCCAGGATCGAACCATCATTAGATAAGGCGAACTGAATGTTAAAAGCTCTCAAAGCAACCTAGGACTTTCTGCTCAAAGCGTCAGCGACTACATTCGCCTTTCCCGGATGATAGTCGATAATCAACTCATAATCTTTTATTAGCTCTAACCATCATCGTTGCCTCAAATTCAATTCTTTCTGAGTCATGAGATACTTTAAACTCTTATGATAAGTAAATACTCGACATCTCTCACCATATAAATGATGTCGCCAAATCTTCAATGCGAACACCACAGCTGCAAGCTCTAAATCATGGGTCGGATAATTCTTCTCATGAAGTTTTAGTTGCCTTGAGGCACAGGCTATAACCTTACCTTCTTGCATTAATACACACCCTAAACCATTCAGGGAAGCATCACTAAAAACTACAAATTCCTTGCCCGACTCAGGTTGCACTAAAATTGGGGCTTCGGTTAACAAAGCCTTTAATCTCTCAAAGCTCTGTTGGCACTCTTCTGTCCATTCAAACTTGACACCTTTCTACAATAACCTCATTATCGGTGTAGCTCGTTACCGGTGTAGCTATCATGGAGAATTATTTTACAAAATGTCTATAGTATCCTGCTAGCCCCAGAAAATTGCGGACCTCAGTCACATTCCTTGGTGGTTTCCATTCTAAAATAGCTGAGATCTTATTCGGATCTACTCTGATCTCGTCTCCCGACACAATGTGTCCCAGAAATCCAACTTCCTTAAGCCAAAACTCACTCTTACTAAACTTAGCATAGAGCTGTTTATCCCTCAAAGTCCGTAACACAGTTCTCAAATGTTCCGCATGTTCACTCTCATCACGCGAATATATCAATATGTCATCGATAAAAACGACAACAAACTTATCCAAGTACGGTCGGAAGATGCGGTTCATCAAATCCATAAACACTGCCAGGGCATTCGTTAATCCAAAAGGCATAACAAGAAGCTCGTAATGCCCATATATCGTCTGAAAAGCAGTCTTCAGCACGTCTTGCTCCTTAACCTTTAATTGGTAGTAACCCGATCTCAAGTCTATCTTAGAGAATACCGTGGCTCCCCTTAGTTGATCGAAGAGATCATCGATCCTCGGCAAAGGGTACTTGTTCTTCACTGTCACCTTGTTAAGCTGTCAGTAGTCGATACATAGTCTCATTGATCCGTCTTTCTTTTTCACAAAAAGTACTGGAGCACCCCATGGTAAGTAACTTGGTCTAGCAAAACCTTTGTCCGTTAATTCTTGCAACTACACTTTCAATTCCTTTAACTCGGTAGGGGCCATCCTATAAGGTACAATCGAGATTGGTGTCGTACCAGGAGCTAACTCAATACTGAACTCAACCTCTCTCTCTGAGGTAACCCTGGTAACTCCTCTGGAAAGACATCTATAAACTCACAAACCACTGGTACTGACTCAATCTTCGACTCGAATACTTGGGTACTCAGCACAAAAGCTAAATAGGCTTTATAACCTTTTCTCAAATATTTTTCGGCGTTCAAAGACGATGTTACCACAGGCAAGTTATCTGACTTATCTGGCCCAACTCGAAGAACATTACCATTCTCACATCTTAACTGAATTACTTTTCTCCCACAGTCTACTACAACGCTATGGGAGGTCAGCCAATCCATCCCAAGAATTACATCGAATTCGTTAAACGGAAACAACATCAAGTTGGCCGGAAAACAATAGCTTCTAATCTCCAAAGGACAATTTTTACATACTTGGTCCACTAATACATGCTTGCCTAACGGGTTAGACACTTTCATAACAAACACAGTGGACTTTATAAGCATGTCTATACGAGGTATCAAATCTATACATATGTAAGAGTGGGTAGATCCTAGGTCAATTAAAGTGACAACAGTTATGTTGTGAATAGAAAAGGTACCCGTGATCACGTCTGGAGACTCTGCCTCTTCCGGGGCTCGTATAGCATAGGTCCTCATTGGTGCTTTACCTTCGGACCTCATCGCAGTATCCCTCGACGAACTTCTACTACCAGTCCCACTCCCGGGGTTCCTTTGAGGTCTACCTCTAAAGGGAACACTACTTGCTTTCGCATCTTGTTTTCTCTCTCTCTCGTCCATCTCAGGACACTCGTGGATAAAGTGGTCAAGTGACCCACACTTAAAACAGCCCCACTCGTTTACTCTGCATTCACCCAAGTGATTTCTTCCACATTACGAACACTCCGGCCTATTTGGTCGAGCACTACCAACACTTGCAACTGAAGTAGTTTGGGCTTTAGACGCCATGTTCTGCTGATTTTTATTTCTCTTCGAATACCCCACCGAAGTATTCGATCGGGTAGTAAATTCTTTTGATCTCTTGGATGAGGATTGGTATGCTTTCCCCATCTGTCTTCTCTTTAAGTCTCACGACTCACTGGCCGCTTTCCTCCTCTCTCTCATCAGTTTTTCTGCTTTGCACAGTCTCTCAACGAGTACTACAAATTCTCTTAACTCCAGGATACCCACAAATACTCGAATGTCTTCGTTGAGGCCGTCCTCAAACCTCTTACACATGGTAGCTTCAGTGGATACGCACTCTCCCGCATACTTGTTGAGTTTCACAAACTCCCGCTCATACTCTGTCACAGTCCTATTACCTTGTTTCAACTCTAGAAATTCCTTCCTTTTCTGGTCCATAAACCTCTGGCTAATGTACTTCTTTCGGAACTCTCCTTAGAAGAATTCCCAAGTTACTCTTTCTCTCGGTACTACAGACACGAGAGTATTCCACCAATAATAAGTCGAGTCTCGCAGAAGTGACACAGCACACTTCACGCACTCTTCAGGCGTACATGACAGTTCATCAAATACTCTCATCGTATTCTCTAGCCAAAACTCCGCTCTCTCTGGGTCATCATCTACACTAGCCCGAAATTCCTTGGCTCCCTACTTCTGGATCTTGTGTACCGGAGGCTTTTCTTGTCTGAACACATCCACACCTTCCGGAGCCATCGGGCATAATGAAGAATCGGAGGAGGTGGGGGAGGTGGAGTGTTCGGGTTCGCACGAACAAACTCTATATACCAAGCCTCTATCATTCAGAGATAGGCTTCCCTAGCCCCTCCGCCTTGGCCCATACTTACGAGCTCACTCTCTACTGGCGCAGTCTCTTTTGCAGGAGCCGGCGCATTACTTTCCACGTCATCTGCCATGGTTCTATCCGGATCCATTACTATAATAAACACAATTTATAATCGTCAGGAATCATCACACTATCAATATGCATATATGTGGCATGTATGGCTAGACTCGTACTCTGGCTAGATTAGTCCTAGAATCGACTAAACCATGCTCTGATACCACCAAATGTAACACCCCTCGTCTGTATCCGACGCTAGGATAGGGTTCGTGGTACTACCTGACTTAAACTCAACTAACTAAACAAAACTGGGCCGTGAAATCTCAAATAATTTAAAACTTTTCTTTTCAGAAACAATTTGCCCCAAACATTGGCTTACAAGCCCAAAACGTTCATCCGGGGTGGTTCATAACCTAATCAACTCATGAAAGACTTAGAAAAATTTCATGCAACAAGCTCCACATGCCCGTGTCCCAAACCCGTGTATGAAAACCTGGGCATTCTGCCAAAACCATACGGCCCAAGCACACGCCCGTACCCTATAACTGTGTCATTCACATAGCCAAGACACATGGCCGTGTCTTTCGCCCGTGTACTACTAGCAAGCATACTGACTTGATGACACGGCAGGGACATACGCCCGTGTGGCCTACCCGTGTGCTAAAATGATTTTAAATATTTAAGTGCAGTGGACGCACGACCATAACACACACTCATGGGTGTGAACCGTGTGTCACACACGGCCTAGACACATGCCTGTGTGTCTTACCCATGTGGATAAACTAGGCTATTTCCCAAGTCCTTTCGTCACCCATTTTGTACGACCTACACAAGATCATTTCAATATATAAATCTCATCACAATGGGCACTAATTCATCCATAGAAAGAACATTATATGCATTCATCAAAATGAATAATAGCCATTATTTCAGGCTTGATTACCAAATGAAGGGCTTTTGACTTAAGCTGAAATACATGAATCATTCTCTTAATACAACATCCTAGTCTAGCCCTATACATGCCACCATCAAAAATATAAATCAACTATACCAAGTATTGCGGCTAATAGTGTGATCGATATCTCTAACTTTAAGGGATCCTTAAGCTAGCTTGATAACATTGAAAGAAGAGTGAAAGGAAAGAGGGTAAGCATAAAGCTTAGTAAGTTGCATATAAATAAATATACAACAGCAATCTCACCATTAGTCATCATACTTATAGCTTAAAGGTAAACATAATTTAACTTACTCATTATCATCTACTTGGGTCACATTCTCTAATTTAAGCTCATTATTCATGCTTACCATATTGGTACCTGTACCACTTACAACATGATTATTCTTCCTTTATCAAAATGGATCTATAACTCTCATCATTGAAACGTTTGGAATACTACTGGATATTCTATGAACCTTAAACATGGAATATATTACTGATGCCATGTCCCAGACATGGTCTTATACTGGCTCTCATATATGCGTGCTGATGCATGTCCCAGACATGTCTTACATAAGCATAACTTTTAGCCGATGCGTGTCCCAGACACATCTTACACTGGCTATCTCTGTGGAGGCCGATGCATGTCCCAGACATGGTCTATGCATGTCCCAGACATGGTCTTACACTAGCTCTCATAATATGGCCGAAGCACATCCCAGACATGTCTTACACTGGCGCACAAATCACCCAATGCCTTGGCACGAATAACCAGTTCGTATTCTAATGTCTCAACGGGATATTTCTATTATCTCAAATATTACTAGGCATTCTCAATTCATAATTGAAAAACTCATACAATATCAATTCAATGGTGATATGAATACAAGTATTAACTGTGTATATTTATCATTTACATACAACTTACCTCGGTTTACAAAAAGTACTTGGCTATTCGATTTAGTCGGTTTGCTTGGGCTTCCCCCAATCTAGGTTTGAATTTGGTAAATATTGATCTATAATAGCAATATACACTCATTTAGTCACTAATTACAATTAGGAAAATTATAAATTCACATCTTAGGTAAAATGACCATTTTGCCCCTAGACTTTGACAAAATTACCATTTTACCTCTTTGCTCGAAAATTGATTTTCATCGAATTTCTTTGTATTTTAGGCCTAACTGAACTATTTTTACTCTTATAGCAACTTCAAATTCTCACTATTTGACATGCTTACTAACTATTTTACAACTTATGTAAAATAGTCCCCTTAGGTGTTTTCTATGAAAACTCTTTCACCAAAGTTGTTCATGACACAACTAGGACTCATATTCTTCCATAAAAACTCAATAAACATCACAAATACATCCATGGAAAAACCCTAAACTCTTGACCATTTTGCAAGATATCACCCTCATTTGAAAGCTTATGCTTCGAGGGTCTCAAAAATGCAAAAATCATCAACAAAGGGTGTGGAGATCACTTACTTGTGAGGGCTTTAAGTTGCTGAAAGTTTTCAGCCTTCAAAACTCCATTTTTTTTATATTTTTGGTGGAGAAAATAGATGGAGAAGAAAGAAATGATAGCTAGGCTTTTAGGCACTATTTTATCACCAAAACATGACATCATCTACCTAATACTTTGACCATTTGCTTAAAATCATTCACATGGCCGGCCAACACTAATAAAAAGGGTGTAATTGCCATATAACTCATTTGGGTACTAAAATGTAACTTTTTCCCTTTTTTGCGATTTAGTACTTTTTCGAAATTGAGCTAGAAAATCTTAAAATTAGCTCACCAAATTTTTCATGCACATATAAAATCAAACTATAATCTCATAAAAATAATAAAATAATTTTTCTAACATCAAATTTGTGGTCCCGAGACCATTGTTCCGTCTAGGCCCTAAATCGGGCTGTTACATTACCATCTATTAACATGCAAGTAATTTAACATCAGGTAATGCAATTGACCAAAATCTCATGACCGTAATTCATTCCATCACAACTTGCCTTAAAATCATCATTCCACAAATTTTCTAAACATAAGCTTTGAGTACATACTTGTACCATCTCGTAATAGCTTCATATTTATTCTTATTATTGACATACCTAATGAACCACTCGGAATAATGAATTCAGATACTCGGGAAAGCTTGCTCACAAGGTGCCACATATGTAGCCATTGCTACCTCTATTTCATATCACATATATGCTCGCTCTCGAGCCAACAACGGGCCTACTCACACAAGCTGTTAGTCAAGATGTAGTTACTCGGTGCTGCTCACACAAGCTGTCAAGTAACCACAACATATGCTGGTATACTCAGCCACCGGTAGGACGTACAGGACCAGCACCTAGATCACATAACATAAAACCCTAGTGACATGTCACTTGTATCCTAATTTATTCCTATGGTTCGATTGGGATTTCTCACTTGCCAAATCGTCATCAAATGTTTCTGCAAGGTCGATTACACAAATTATGCATAAATTAAAGCAGTTAAAATGCATTTAAAGTAAAGCTTATTTAACATACGATCTTACCTCGGTTACAAAAACAACCAAAGAGATCTATTCGTCAATTACTTTGTTTTTCCCCCGATGTAGACCTGAACTTCATTTATCTTGATCTATAATGACAAATTTAACTTATTTAATCATCACATTATTCAATTTAGCCCAAAAGCACATTATAGAAAAATTTACATTTTTACCCTAACTTTTTAACATTTTACAATTTAGTCCTTAGGCTCGTAAAATGAATTTCATTCAATTTCAGCAAAATCCAAGCCTAGCTGAATGTTATTTGTACTCATAATAGCCTACATTTTTCATTTACTCACACTTTTCTACACATTTTATAGACTTTTACAAATAAGTCCCTATTTAATGTTTTTATCGAAAATCACTTTACAAATGTTGTTTAATTAACAACGAACATGCATTTTCTACCATCAAACATCAAAATACATGCACATCCAACATGGGTAAAATTTTAAACTTTAACTTTCTTTCAAATTAGTCCTTGAAATAGCTAAATCAAGTTACAACGATTTCAAAAATATAAAAATCATTAAAACGGGACAAGAATGGACTTAGAATCGAGCTTGAAAGCTTGGCCAAAACCCTAGCTATGGTTTCCCCCAAAATTTTGGCTATAAGGGACTAAATTGAAGAAGATGACATCTTTTATTTAGTTATTTTGGCTTTATTTACCAAATTACCTATTTACCCCTCACTTAAACTTTGAAATTTTACCTACTCCATGTCCATTTTTGTCCATTCTAAAGTATAATGGTTTAATTATCATTTAAGGACCTCTAATTTAGAATTTCAGAACAATTTACTACCTTTACTTATGGAACTCAAATTTTGCACCTATTGCAATTTAGTCCTTCTAGTCAAATTGAGTACTCAATCGATAAAATTTCTTAATGAAATTTTTACACAATTATTCTATCATGCTGTAAACCTTAAAGAAACAAGAAAATAAATATTTCTACTTTGGATTGTGTTCCCAAAACCATTGTTCCGATTTGACCCAAAAATAGGCTGTTACAAGTATAGTCCACCACTTTTCAGAATTTTGGCAAGTTAAAATCCTGGCGCATAATGTACCCACCCGTGTAGAACCCGAGGATTTCATCTTAGGATGTTTCTTCAAAATGAAAGAGTGTGCCTATGAAAGTGTGTGCTAAGAAGGGATACGCCTTAGAGTTTTGTATATCGAGAATCTATCAAGTGTATGAGGAAACTGTAGAAGACTTAATTATCTTTAAGAGCACGCCTTATGAGAATTACTGTCAAAGGTATGGTACACTTGATTTGCTCTAATGTTGTGCAAGGTGGGTTTTGTAATGTGATTGGCTAAAAGTCAATTAAATGGATTGACTATTCAAACAACACCTGCATTAGATTCTCTTTCATATTTCTCCCGAATTTTTTAGGGCATTTAAAAAATAATTTTTGTATACAATCAACACTTGTCAAGATCCACTAGAGGAACTAAGTATATATATGGTATGAATGGAACATCCAGATGGATTCTCTTCCTTCTATTCCACACTCTGGTTCTTCTTCTTAAACCTAAAATATTATTTTCTTCTTCGTTAAACTAGAAGCTAAGGTTTTTGGGATAATCGGTGGATGTTTCAACCTCTTGGTAAGTTTGATAGCTCTGTATGTTATGATTCTGAAAGAGTAAGGATGTTAAGAAGCATAAATACAGTATATGAGTGAATAGAAGGCCTAACATAGGGGTTGTAAGTAATTGATATACTGGTAAAATATCTGTAAACGGGGCTTTAATGGTTTTCCCTTGTTCTTTTAAGTAGTTGTTGTTGGTTTAGAAAAGACAATCAGATTTGAAACTCCAAGATACAGTAAATAAGTGTTTTAAGTGAGTCTCTAACCTGGCTCATGGATGTTAACTTATATATGATTATTCATATGTTGATGTCTACATTGGTAACTAATGAGCTTATGTGTGTATGAATGACCGTAAGGTTACTATATGATGAAAAATGAGGTATATGAGTTGTTGCATGAATAAGATGGTGTGTGGTATGTATGCATGTGAAATCAGGTATGGAAGAGTATGAAATTGTTAGGAGCATGTGAATGAATTTAGGTAAGTGTGTTATATGTTAAATGAGTAACACAATCATTTGTGATTCCTCCAATAGGGTAGGTACATTGCTAACTGGACTGGCAGATCACGATATGAAAATATGTGTAAGAACATGTGGTAAAGTTCCATGACATCATATGAAAATGAGAATACTCATGGTGTTGCCTCCTGTAAGATGTAAACAAGACAAGCAGAGCACAACATGAAAATATGTACAAGATCATAAGGCAGAAACCCATGACACCCTTTGAGATAGTCCACTGGGACAGTAAACACGTAACATTATCTAAATCCATTGTGGCATTTTCTATAAAGCCTTTGTAGTGTGTTCTATAAAGCCTTTGTGGCTTATTCTGTGATGCATATGTGGTGTATTTTGTAATACTTGCATGGCATATTTTGTAGTGCCCTTGAGATGAGATTTAGATAATCATTTTATGGTGAAATAAGGGTAAGTTTAGAGACTTCTTGACTAGATAACTATGTGGTAGTGATCTGGATAAGTTTGAGAACATCTCTATTTGGGTAGCCTTGTGATGAAATTGAATATGACTTAAAGGCATCTCCTGAAAGAATTCTGAATAGTGTTTCTGAAGGGTGAATCTACCATAGTAGTCTGTCAGTACAGGTAATTTGGTGTATTTTTAATTATGAGTAGTCTAAGAGTTTGTTAGATCTAAATTTGTTTACGCTATGAAAGGAAGTAATTTGAATTATCTAGTATCCACCGAGTCTAAATGTTTTAAGCTGTATATAAAAAGGTTATCTAAAGTATAAGTTGTTCATCAAATCAGAGCGTTCTCTTGATATGTAACATGGTTGTCTGAGATTCCACAGGATGGCTTAGAAGATTTCATCCATCAGAATAAGTTGTGAATTGGGTTGATTTAATATATGATCTGACTGGTAATATGACAGCTATCAATTATGTATAAGAATCTGCCAAATGTATGATTTGTATAAAGTTCATTTTAAAAGATCAAATAGTATAAGAATTTTCTAAGAGTAGTATCTATGAGTACCTTATCCTGGGGGAGGAATTCAACATCTGACTAAGTGAGAATCCGTCAAAGATAGGTTATGTATGGATATCCTTTTAAAAAGTGTATTCTTTTTCTGAAAAGGAATGAGATCTGTATTGAATGTTGAAGTCTAGAATCTGCTCAATGAGTGAACTATGTGTAGGATGGTTGAGTATGAAATTTAATGTATATGTATATGCTTGATATTAAGGAAGTACCTACCAAAGACAGAGAAGAAATCCATAATCCTAAAGATGTGGAATTTGACAACAAATGATTCAATGTAATCTGGGTTAAAACTCACTAAGTTTGATTGAACTTACAAGTGTTGTTTATGTTGTAGGTTTTGCTTTATGATATAGTACACTAGAAGGGACCAAGCCAGGATTACTCCAGGGTAGTAGTTCAAGTTGCATTATTATGCATATAGAGGGTATCGTAGGAGCATGGTGCTTAGTACATACACTACGCTATGAAGAGTCTGTCTTTAGCAAAACTTTAAGTTGTAACGTCATGCTGCTTTGAAAATCTAATGTATTCTTAAAAGTTTTCTTTATTTAATCTTTTTTTCTAAAGACATTTAATAAAATAATAAGAAGTTTGTTTTAAAAAAATGGTTATACGTCGGTTGTAAAATTTTTGCTAAGTGTTTATGTGTTGTAACATCTGATATCTGAATCTGATGATTCAGTTTGAGTAGAGGGTGTTACAGATTAGATCTCAAATGATTTATAATTAAGTTCCAGCTAATCGCCTACTAATTACAAACTCATTTATTCACAAAGTCATTCCACTATAGTATTGTGATTGAGCTCTCCCTAATTACATACCATTACAAAAGCTACTCAATTAGTGCTCGTCCAATGACCTTGTCATAAATGTGTTACCCTCATAAGATATCCTTAATCTCTTTGGGATAAATTTGGTCTCCCAATATGATCCCATTTTATCTCATGGTAACAATTACATCTTCTTTCATGAAAAGCTAACTACTATCAAATAGTAATTAATCATTCATCACAAAAAAAATGACCTATGGCCGCGCTTACTTTTCACCTATCATGTAATGCCAATAGTCCATCATCCACTCAGGATTAAGGTATGCCACACTATGAATGTCACAAGTGAATAAATATATCAATGATTTAAGATCTATATGATTGGATCTAGTCTAATGTACTGTCAGTACAGTCAATCGTACCTATGTTTCTATCTTCTAGGAGTCATCTGCTTTGATGCCTAAGACCAAGCATCTCCCTAATTGGACTTGATAGATGACATTTCAATCAGTTTTCTCATGTCCAATTAGACTAAGGACATGTTTTAGTTTGTATACTAATATAAGCTATCTTTCTATATTACGATCTAACCACATAATACCACTTAATATTAGTTAAATAGTAGACAACCAATGAGCTAATATTTGCTTATATTTTACTTTACATGCAAAAATCATGAGAGGATAATATAGAAAGGATATTAATGTAATTCATGAATAAATTTATTAACCAATCTAAAATTACAAGTGTACAAATGAATATACTACAATTAGGGTATAAGATCCAACAATCTCCCACTTGCCCTAGTGAAGTAGATGAGTCATATTCTGCATTCCAATGCTCTCCATGTGTTTCTAAAAATCCCTAGCTAGTATAGTTTTCGTACATGGGTCCGCAAGGTTGTCCTTTGATGTAACTTTTAACTACACCCACGATTTTGTCTGCCACTGTTTCTCTTATGATAATTTTTATCAATGTGTTTTGTCCTCATATAGTTTCTTTGGGGTTTAGTTATATCCACACTATTATAGTGCCATAGCGTTCTCCATACCATATATTCGACCTCCATAGTGAAGTCAATGATACAACTCTGCTTGACACTTCTCCACATTATGAACTCTCCACCTAGGACAAAAACACAACTCCATAAATACTTAAGTATATGCTTAACTGCTTGCAGTGTCCTAGACATGGATTCACTTGATATCGACTCAACAACCCCATTGTGAAACAAATATCTATACCTGTGCAGAACATAACATACATGAAACCTCCTACTATAGAGGCATAATGAACCTTTCTCACATGTTCACTTTCTTCCATTGTCATAGGATAGTTCTCCAAAAAAAGATGAAATCCTGATATAGAGGGTTGAGTTCTCTTCTTAGAATCGATTATTACATAATGTTCTAATACCTTGTCTATGTATGAAGCTTGTGATAATGCTATCACTTTATTCTTTCAATTCGTTAGGATTCAAATACCTAGAACAAAGTTACCTTATCCTAAGTCCTTCATGCTAAACTGTTAAGTTAACCATAGTTTAATCGATGACATTGTCCCTACATCATTTCCAATGAGTAGAATGTCATCAACATATAGAACGAGAAAGACCACCTATCCATCTCAATATGTTTATAAACACATGGTTCATCTACGTTTTGCTTAAATTCAAAGATTTTGATCACTTGATTAGATCTTTGATTCCATTAGTGAGATGCTTGCTTAAGTCCATATACGGATCTAAGCAATTTACAAACTTTATGCTCATTTTCTTTAGCTATATATCTGGAGGGTCACATAATATAAGTGCTCTCTTCAAGATATCTGGAGGGTTGCATTTGATACGATCCTGGCCGCATCATGTTTTGAAACAATTCGACGACATTGGGATTGGCCCAAACTCGAGGGGCCCAAGTGCAAAATAAAGCTTTTAATTCCAGTTTGTTAATTTGGTCATTGGAATAAGGACTTTTATTTATTTATTTTAGTTACTTTAGTTATTATAATATGAGTATTTAATTATGTCTTGTTTATTAAATGCATCTTTAATTAATGTTTTGCATTATTGATCTACATCTTTTAATTATGAAATACATTATGTGTTCTACATTTAATAAAGTCATGCATTATGTAACTTCCATGTTAATTAAAGTTTGCATCTTTTACTGAAGTCATGCATTAAGTAATTCATTGTTCATTTAGTTAACATCTTAATTAAACCAAGCATTTAAGCATCCTATTTGTTAAATATGTTTGAGTTTGTTTATATAATCATGTTATTTAATTTGGCTGTTATTTTTTTTAATGCTTAAGTTATAGTGTGTTTAATTTTTCTTAAATAAATTGATTGTGTGATTGTTGTAGGAAAGTCCAAAAGGTTGGTCACATAGCTACAAAAGGGCTATTCATGGCTAAGAAGAATCAAATGCTGTCATATTCAATTGGCTATCTAGTTTTGGCATAAAAGAGTGTGCATTTGGTCACTTAATTGCTGGTGCGTATTTGGAACGTTTTTGGTGGGTATTGAAGCACTCAAAGCTCAATATGGTGACTTTTCAAATGGACCAAGAGTGACTCTTCAAGTCTGATCGGTTTCATACACTCAAAGCTAGTTATAGTGCCAATTAAGAGATGAATTCACAAGCATTAAGGCATCTGGTTGAGGGGAAAATGAAGGGACATCAAGTAGCACGTTTAATGGACCATTAAGCCTTCATCAAGTGAATAGGCATGACTTTTCAGTTATGCATGAATCAAGTGAAAAGACATGACTATCTGGCTGCCTATCAAGAGTTACAACCAAATTTTAATATTTTGTTAATAGCTGATATGAATGTTGAATTTGAATAGTCATAATAATGCCTATACATAGTTTGTAAGAAAACATTGTTTTGGTTAGACTACTTTTGCCAAATTTATGAAATATTTGAAACTTGTGAGAGTTATTCTTTTTGGGATTGATCTGACTTATCAAGCTAGTCTTGTGGTGTCTTATCTTTCCTTTGTTTTCTGAACTTATCACTACAAAGTGTGGCGTTCGTTATACCTTTGGTTCCTATCTCATTAGATAGTGGGTCAAGGTTTATTTGCTAATTTTACTTTTCATTATCCATCTAAGTGCTTGTAAGTCTTGGGTCGACAAGCTCTATATTGTTGCTTCAACCTTTGCCTTTGTCGAAATTCCTCTATCCATCTTCCAAACTCTTTAAACCTTTGTTTGAACCTATCTTCTATTCATCTTCAGCCTTTTTCTTGTAAAGAATCAAACTTACTCAATTTCTCGATTGGGCAACTAATACGACTAGAATCATCACTGAACCGAGTTTGTATCAGCAATATAAATACTCTCTTCAAGATAGCCATTTAAGAATGTTATCTTGACATCCATATGCCAGATCTCGTAATTGAGATCTGCAACAATGGATAATAATATATGGATTGACTTGAGCATGGCAACCAGAGAGAAGGTTTCTTCATAGTTGATAACTTTTTTCTAAGTATAAAAGTTTTCTACAACTCTGACCTTGTAAGTTTTCACTTTACCATCTGTATTTCTTTTCTTCTTGTAAATCCACTTACGCCTTATGGGTTTTCTCCCTTCCGATAAGCCTATAAGTTCCCACACTGTGTTGCAATTCATAGAATCCATCTCAGCTTTCATAGCTCTTTCCCAAAGCTTGGAATCAACACTATGCATCGCTTCATCATATGTGAGTGGGCCATCATCTTCCTGTTCGATAGACACAATGTTCAAAACACTTCGTCCGATTGGAAGAACTTAGGTTTACGAGAGACTCTTCTACTATGACGAAACACCATATGCTACTGATTGTTTGTAGGTCTACTATTAGAAGTTGTAGGTCTACTATTAGAAGTTGGTTCTATAATAGTTTCTATAGTGCTTTGTATATTTCTTGGTAGTTCTTCAAGTACATGTTTTTTTGAGGTTTGAATTCATTCATTAAACTTTCCTCAAGGAAAGTAGCATGAGTTGACACTATCATTATTTGCTCTTTTAGGTTATTGACCTCCTCCGAACGTACTAACATCTAAAGTGTGAATACTACAATAAAATATAGAACTACAAGGCGATATCCGCAAGTATATGGGTTGAGTTGTAATATAGTTTTACAATGGACTAAGCAAGTACTCCAAGGATTGTACCCAAGAGAGGTGAGTACCAAATCAATTCTAACGTAAACACTAAAAGATCTAATTAGTACTTTAAATTAGTTATAGTATGAAAACATAAAATAAAGGATTTTTAGGGTTTTTATAATAAAACAAAATATCATAAAAGAAATAAACTTCAAGATACCTATGAGAATGACTTTGTGACGACCTTGTAAAAATTAGGTTGATACCTATGGTGTATAATTATGTGGTAAATTTGATGGATGATTATGTGTGAAGCTTTTAGATAGAATTAAATTAGGACATTATACGTTTATCCTTCACCTTGTGGCCTAATGAATATGAAAAGAGAAATTGATTGGCAAAAAGCCTATTTAAAGATAATTATGATAGGGTAAAATTAGCACTGGAACAGTTTTGGACAACAGCAGTCCGATTTTGAAAATCCACCAAAAATTGTGGAAACACAACTAGAGGCTGAATAAAATATGACATTAAAGCTTATAGAGTCTAGTTTCATATAGAAGCAATGCTGTTAGCAAAAGAAGTTCATATTATGAGATATTTGAATTGTTGTGAGACAGTGTAGGATGATTTTGAAATCCCTTGTTCCGATTTGGGAAAATCATTAAAAATTGTACAAAAATACTTATAGGTTATAATTTATATGCTTAGAAAGAAACAAATGGGAACACCATCTGAACCCCGTATGAAGAGGTAATTAATATTTAGTGAAGAGGGGTCGAAACCATTAGACAGCAAAACAGGGGTGATTTTAATGAATAAACTATACTTATTGGCTAGACCAAAAATTCTGAAAATTTTATAGTAAAAAGATAAGTGAGTCTAGTTTCAGAGAAATTTAACGGATCTTAATTTGGAGTTTCGTAACTCTAGATATAAATAATTTAATGACTGTGACTCGAGAAAACAACTTGACCTGAAGATAAATAAAAGTACAAATATGGTTGTATTACCTTGAGAACCAAGTTGATAAATTGCTTATTATTTTCATACGGTCTTATTAACCTATAAAGCTTACTCCCTTCTTTTCTTTTTCTTTAGTGTTGACAGGTTAGCTCGGGGTTGGATATTTCCGAAGGCAGCATCACGCTATCAAGCCATGGACTTTGAAGTATTGACCCATATATGTTAAGCGTTTTCATGTAAGTGGCATGTATAGGGACTTAGTTTTTATGTTAGCCGTTATTATGATTAGCCAAAGGTATTGGCTTACATTGAGTTACTTATTTATGGCCATGAGGTGTGGCTCATAGTAATTATGGTTTGTAAATCCATCTATCTATGCAAAGTTCTAATGCTTGTGATGTGATGATGTGATTATGCTTGTAAAGCATGAATGATTGGTATTAAGACATATGTGTACAATGAAGGTTTTATGACCAATCTAAATGGTCATGGCCATGAATTAAGCGTGTAATATGGAAATAAAGATGCGTAGGATTAAGGGTGACTTAAAGGCTTGGAAAATAACCTAAGTGTTGGCCACATGGGTTGAGACACGGCCGTGTGTCTCAACCATGTGTGGGACACGGCCTTAGCACACAGGCGTGTGGCTTGGCCGTGTGGTCCAAATTATTCACTGATGTCATAGTCAGAGAGTTACACGGGCATGTCGAAGACACAGGGGCGTGTCCCTGTGTCCACACTAGCATGTAACCTTGTGTCATGGAAAAAAATTTCTAAGTTTCCCCAAAACTTTTTAAGGTTTGCAGTTTAGTCCCTAACTATTATCAATGCATGTTTAGGGCTTCGTAGGCCCGTATATAGGACATTATGCATGTAACACCTCTAACCCGTATCCGTCGCCAGAATAGGGTCCTAAGATGTTACGGAATAAACACAATTCCGATCAATTATAATAAACATTACATAATCACATGAATTAGTCTCGAAAATTTACTAATTTTTTTTTAAAAAACCATAAACTAATATACCTATTATTGTATACATGTGGCATTAGTGATATGATAGCCTATACGAATCTCATATATATATATACACATATACAACTCACATATTACAACCAATTTTATAAATTTTAAATACAAATTTGCGAACTTGTAAATAACAAATAAATATTTATATATAAAATCTCTTGCGTTTATCACCCTAAAAATTACTTATACCATAAGTAAAATTTCTTATCTTACTCTACATGTGTCCTAAGACACATTTGCATGCATGTTATATCAAATCACACTTAAGACCTAATATGTAAAATCACATTTATGGATACTCAAACATATATATATTCATATGGATAATATAGTAGAATACATTACCATTTTCATGCATATTATGCTACTACACACTCTCATTTATAAATAAATGCATATGCAGTACTTTAATTAAATACAAACATATGTCATGTCTATTTGACGTATTACAATACATTCTCATTAAATCACACATAAACCATTTTCATAGTATCATGATCATACCTACCAAAGCACAAGTGGACAAAAATATATCATAATAAACCTTGCCATATTTTTCGAACCTTAAGAAAAGTTCAAAACATCGAATCATGAAAATTACTAAGTCACAAACATATTCACTAGGTTCACAAATGTATTTCACATAAAAATTTACATCGATGGATTAGTCGCGATTCTTTCAAGCCATTGCTCATTTCTTAAACATGCAAGATTTATCGCACGTAATAATCATAGATATATAACCTACAACATTCAACCATAATCATCATAGACCATACCTAGCATGATTTAATTCAAACATTTTGATTAGCCATTTTCGTATGGCTTTATACACAACCAAAATTTATCATTCTAACCACACTTCAGCTTATACATGCCATAATTCAAATTTAACTTAGAAAGATACCCCAAAATAGTAGATAGTGTAATGAACTTCGCAGATGATCCCCGAGCTTGTAACTTGATTTCTAATATCTATAAAACAAACAAGGATACACAAAATAAGCTAATATAGCTTAGTAAGTCATCAACAAACATTAAACCCAACGAAGTATTTAATTCAATTAAGTTAATTATTATTTATAGTAACTAAATACCATTTAATCTCAAGTTATACTTATAAGTACATCTACATATATACATTCGCACTTAAACATCATATTGGTCGAATGATCAAATGCACACATTGTCTATTTTTCAATCAACTTACCAACCACTTTATTATACCTTGCCGAATGCACATATTTATTTATATACAAGTAATTGCATTTTTTTTACTTGGCTGGATACTCACCTGACCATTTGGGTATATTAATATTCAACTTCCCAAAAAAAAGCCACTAATTATATTATAATCATGCTTGCATATACTTTTACACATAAGCTAAAACAAATATCACTATGTAGTATTGCATATATATACATAAATAGTCAACAAGACCAATTATACCAAAACATACATTACATTTAATTATGAGTCATTTTCTCATAATAATTTTATATAACTACAAGCCGAATATACATATGCTAACATCACTTAAAGTCATTATCATCAATTATGTGTGAATAAAACAAATATCGAGTACCAACTTACCTTATCATTAATAGCCAAACAATTAATTCATACCTGGCTGTTGTACTCGTATTACACAATCATGCACAATTTATCTTTGCCCGATGAACCATTTGGAATTGGATAGGATACTCGAATAATCACATAAATGGTACAATGCCAACGTCCTAGACGTGGTCTTACATGTAACCACATATCGATGCCACTGTCCCAGACAGGGTCTTACTCGTAAACACATATCGGAATCACATATCGATGCCATGGTCTTACTCGCACACATATACCGGAAACACAAGTCGACAACTTTCGTTTTTCCCCTGTCCAAATCCAATTTCTTTATTTATTGATCTAAACATATTCAAATTAAGCTCATTCAAACATATTTCCATTCAATTTAATCCAAAAACACATAAATAGGAAAATTACCATTTTACCCTTAACATTTACAATTTTTACAATTTAGTCCCTATTGCACAAAACACAAAATACACAAAATTTCTCAACACCAATGTTAGGCGGAATAGTACCCATGCTCATACAAGTCCATATAATTTATCAATTTCACATTTTAGTCCCTCAAATTATTATTTTTGCAATTAAGTCCTAATTACTCAAAATCATCAAAAACTCCAATACAAAATATGTTAATCTAAAACATATCTTTCATTTTTCATCATCAACAACAAAAAATCACAAGCTATCAACAATGGTACAACTCAAAATATTCATCAAAATCAAAAATTCAAGCATGGGTTTTGTAGTACTCAAAGCAACGATATCAAAAACGTAGAAATTATCAAAAATCGACAAAGAACGAACCTTGATTTTTGCTTGGAAGATGGCCAAACCTCACTTCTCCTATTTATTTTGTTTATATTCGGCTATGGTTGAAATAATAATATGAGCACTTTGTTTTATTTATCATAAATTATAACATATATATTATTTTTTTATTATTTTACTTTTTAACCTTAGTTAATAAATTATAAAATCACATATATCATGCCCACTACCATCCACTTCATATATAATGGGCTAATTTCATCACAACTACTCCCATTTAGAAAGCCATCAACAAATAAGCCCTTTACAAAACAAACTACCACTTTTTAATTTACGCGATTAAGTCCTTTTATTTAATTGGACACCTAAACGACAAAATTAAATCACGAAATTTTCACAGACATAAATTCTCATAGAATAAACACAGAAAATAATTTTAAAATATTTTTTGACTCAGATTCGTGGTCCCGAAACCACCGTTCTGAGTAGGGTCTAAATCGGGCTATTACAATGCATGTGTATGAAAAGTTTTGATACGAATGAAATTTTGTAGCCTGATTTTTGCTTGTTTGTGAACGATTAAGTTCGGTAATGCCTCATACCATATTCCGGTGTCGGACACAGGTAAAGGGTGTTACAACTACAAGCAAGTCTAAAAGTAAGGAAAAGCTTGTTTGAGCTTTCAGCTAGTAAGCAGAAGCGTGATCAGTGAGTGTCCGGAGTCGCTACTGGCATGCGCAATTCATAGTGTTAATCAGGAGCTTAGGATTAGCCTAAACCCCTATCCTAAGTTTCAAAAGTAATCATTTTCTATACTTTTTGCCTTGTTGTGGAATTATGCCTAATGTATGACGAGTTGTCATATGTGATGCTATTATGACAAGTAATATGTGAGAATACTTGTATGTGATATGTAATATATTCATTTTAATGCACACTATGAAGTTTGAGAAATGATAGCTCAATGCATATATGGTTGTGGTATAAATGCATGTGAGCAATTAAATGTGAATCTGATAAGCATGCATGGTCTATAAGTTTGTGATGTAAATTAACGAATATGAACAAAGATTATTTGCATTAAAACAATAATTCAAAATGTGTAATTGTGGATAATTTGCCCTTGTGATCTCTTTAAATTGTTGGATATAGTTGGCATGCCATAGGGATGTGAGTACTCACCTTTGTGTTTTGTGATTTGGGTGTTAAGGCCCCGAGACTAGTGTGTTAGAGAGTGTTTAGCTTTATGCTGCACCTATAGGACATGTTAGACTCTTTGAGTAATTGGTGTGTTGGAGATTCGTATATCCAATGTGTGGTGATAGACTTTATGTTTTAAAATCTCAAGCTGTCAAATTATCATTAATGGATTTATATATTAGATATGTTGTGTGTAAATGCATGTAAGTATATAAGCTAGACTTGTGAGATAATGAATTATGATTATATTATTTTACATTGATTAATATATGGTTGTGAATGTGCCTTAGTACGCTTTTGCTTAACTTATGTTGTTGTCTATGCTTTTTGGTAATTTTGAACATTCACTGAGCTTATTTAAGCTTATAACAGCCCGGTTTAGACCCTAGTCAGAACAGTGGTTTTGCGACAACAAATCTAAGTCAAAAAAATATTTTAATATTATATTCTATGCTTAAAGTATGTGAATTGATATATGTGAAATTTTTGTATGAAAATTTTATCGTTTGAGTGCCTATTTGTGAAAAATGACTTAACCGCGTAAAATGCATAATTAGCATGCTAAAAGTTAAGGTGCTTAGTTACTATGTTTTTTAAATTTTGAAGTACTTAAATTGAAATTTGGCCATTGAATAATGATATGGACGGTAAAGGACAACCATTATGAAAATTTCATATTAATTTATAAAGGTTAAAAAGGTAAATAATACATTAATATGTAATTAAATAAAACATAAAGTAAATAAGCATGTTTATCATCTTGTTAGCTGAATTTAAGAAAGAAAACAAAGCTTTCATGGTGTTTTATGGTTCGGCTACTTCCAAGTTTGATTAAAAGTCCGTTTTTGTTCGGTTTTTGATAATTTCTATGTTTTTGTAATCGTTGCTATGTATACTATCAAGCCCATGTCTCAATTTCTGATTTTGTTGATGATTTTGAGTTATGCCATTCATGAAACTATGAGCTTTATGAAGTTTGATGTTAGTAAATGAAAGATATGTGTTAGATTACTAAGTTTTGTCTTTGAATTTTTGATGAAATTGAGTAATTTGGGCTAAATTGTGAAAATAATATTTTGAGGGGTTAAAATGTAAAATAAACGAGAAATGGGCTGCTAAGGACCTTAGTAAATTTCGGCCAAGCATTGGTGTGGTCAAATTTTGAATATTTTGTCTTTTATGAAATAGGGACTAAATCGCGAAAAATGTGAAATGTTAGGGAAAAAGTGTAATTAGCCCATTTATGTGTTTTTAGATGAATTTGATTGAATATATTATTAAATAAGTCGAATTTTTATTGAATTAGATCAAGAAATGAGGAAATCATATTTGGATCGGGGAAAGTCGAAAATTATTGAATAGTCATTCCGGTCCGATCGTGTTAGTACGAGGTAAGTTCATAAGTAAATAAATGTTATTAAATTGAAATGCATGTGCATTATATGTGCTGGATTAAGTTCTAAAGAAATATATATATGTGATGTCGAATAAAATGGAGCTTTGGAGAATTTGTTCCGATCATAGATTGTTCGAATAGGTGAAATTGAGAAAGTTCAGATAATGTGACAATGTCTAAAAAGCCCTGTATAAACCATAGGAATAGTTAGGATACATATGTCATGACATAGGATTCTGATATGTGTTATCGTGTAAGACCACCTCTGGGACGTTGGCATTGACTTATCATTTACGTGTAAGACCATGTCTGGGACATTGGCATTGTAACAGCCTGAATTAGGGCCAAGTCGGAACAGTGGTCTCGGGACCACAAATCCAAAGTTTGGAAAATTATTTTTTATTATTATCATGAAGTTATAGTATGATTATATTAGTGCATGAAAAATTTGGGGAGTTAATTTTAATGTTTGTGAGCCCGATTGCGAAAAAGGACTAAATCGCATAAAAGGTAAAAGTTGCATTTGAGCACCCAAATGTGTCAATTAGCTAGAGAACTAAAATTGAGGACTTTTAAAGGGAAATTATACCCTTTTTAATTGTGTTGGCCGGCCATGAGATGAATTTTTAAAAAAATAGTCAAGGTTTAGGTAAGTGATGTTATGATTTGGTGATAAATTAATACCTAAAAGCCTAGCTATTATTTTTCTTCTTCTCCATCCTTTCTCTCCACTGAAAATATCAGAAAATATGGATTTTTGAAAGCTGGAAATTTGCAGTAACTTATTCCTCTCATAATGTAAGTGATCTTGGTGATTTTTGCATTTTTAACATGCTTGTATCATGGGTTTCAAATGAGAGGACTATTTAGAAAAATGGTGATAAATATAGGGATTTACCATGGGAGATTTTATGTTGTTTTCTGAAATTTTATGGAAGAAAATGAACCTTAGAAGAGTTCTAAACGACTTTTGTGAAAGGTGCTAGCATGAAAACACTTAAAAGGGTTATTTTGCATAGGTTGCAAAATAGGTGGTAAGTGTGGGAAATAGTGAGAATTTGGAGTTTCTATAAGAGTAAAAAGGGGTTGGCTAGGCCTAAGATGAGAGGAAATTCGATAAAAATTGAATTTCATGCATAAGGGTAAAATGGTCAAATTGCCAAAGTCTAAGGGCAAAATAGTCATTTTACTAAAAATATGAATTTATGATTGCCTAATTGTAATTAGTGATTAAATGAGTGCATTTTTGCTATTATAGATTAAGATTTACCGAATTCGAACCTAAAATGGGGGAAAGCCAAGTAAATCGACTATACCGACTAGTCGAGTACATTTTGTAAATCGAGGTAAGCTGCATGCAAATGATACAACTACATTATTAATGTATGTATTCGAATTGTTATTGAATTGATATAGTATGAATTGCTAGATTGTGAACTAAGAATGCATATTAATGATTGAGATAGTAAAAAGATCTAGTTAGGACCCTAGGAAACAAACCAGATATTCATGCCATAACACTCGGATTACTTATGTGCCATTGTAAGACATGTCTGGGGCATGCATCGGCCATATTATGAGTGCCAGTGTAAGACCATGTCTGGGACATGGCATTGGCGTAGAGATGAGTGCCAGTGTAAGACATGTCTGGGACATGCATCGGCCTCGACGATGATAGCCAGTGTAAGACATGTCTAGGACATTCATCGGCTGAGAGTTGTGCTAGTGTAAGACATGTCTGGGACATGCATCAACACGTATATACGAGAGCTAGTATAAGACCATGTCAGGGACATGGCATCGACCTTGATGATGATAGCCAGTGTAAGACCATATCTGGGACATGACATCGGTAACTTATCCCATGATTGAGGCTTATAAAATATCCGATAGTATTCCGAAAGGCTCAGCATTAAAAGTTATGAAAGTGAGATTGTAAAGAAAGTATAATAATGCTATAAGTGGTACAGGTACCTATTTGGTATGCATGAGAATGAGCACAAAATATAAAATGTGACTAGAGTAGACGGTAATGAGTAAGTCAAGCTTATGCCTATCTTTGTGCTATGAGTATGATGACTAAAGGTGAAATTGTTGTTGTATATTTATTTATATGCAACTTACTAAGCTTTATGCTTACTCTCTTTCCTTTCCCTTTTCTTTCAGTGCCGATTTATTTTCTCAAGGATCCCTTGGAGTTAGAGATATCGATCACACTATCAATCGTAATACTCGGTATAGTTGGATTTATATTTTTGATTATGGCATGTATAGGGCTAGACCTTATTAATTTGTGTCCTTGAGAATTGACCAAATGTGTTGGTCTAGAATAGATTCTACTCTTTACATTGAGCCTTGAACGAGGGCTTTCATTTTGAATCTATAAAAGATGCATCTTCATGGTTGAATGAATGTCTATTATGCTTGTTTTGGTATTGGTTGGTATTGACATGAAAATAGGGCAAAGAGACTTGGTAGATAGCCTCATATTGTCCACATGGGTAGATACACGGGCGTATGTCTAGGCCGTGTGTGATACACAGTCAATCCCATGGGCATGTGAGACAGCCGTGCATCCCCTGTACTTAGAAATTTCAAGTTAGAATGCATGGTAAGGGTCACACGGGCAGAGACACGGCTGTGTGTCTCAGCCGTGTGGAGGGCACGACCTACTACACGGGCGTGTACCATGGTCGTGTGATGCTGACGTCAGAAACAGAATACCCAGGTTTTTGCACACGGGCTTTGCCACGAGCGTGTTGTGGTCATGTGAAAGGACACAGGGGTGTGTCCAGGCCGTGTGAAGTCTGCACTTGTTTTATGAAAAATTGTAATAAAATTAAATTGGCCATACGAGTGCAGAACATAGGCGTGTCCCATGCACACGGGCGTGTGCCCTATACCCAGACGGGCGTATGGAGCCTTAAAGCAAGAAATTTTCTAAGCTTTTCTTGAGCCCTGGTTTGGTCCCAAACCACCTCAAATATATGTTTTGGGCCTTGTAAGCCCAATTAAGGAACAGATTGCATATGAAATGAAAAGTTTTAAATTGATCAAAATTTTATGGCCCGATTTTCTAATATTGGTTGAGTTTAAGTCTAGTAACACCTCAAACCCTGTCCCGACGTTAGATACGGGTGAGGGGTATTACATTTAGTGGTATCAGAGTTATAGTTTTATCAGTTCTAGGACTAACCTAGCTAGAGCACGAGTCTAGCTATACATGCCATAAAAATATATTGATAGTGTGAAAATTCATGACGATTATAAATTTTGTTTTAATATAGCAAATGGATCCTGATAGAACCACAGCGGATGATGCAGAAAGTAATGCGCCAGCTCCCGCCGAGGGGACCACACCAGTAGAGAGCGAGCCCGTGAGTATGGCCAAGGTAGAAGGGCTAGAGAAGCCTACCTCCGAATGATGGATGCTTGGTATTCGGAGTTTGGATGCTTGGTATTAGGAGTTTGTTCATTCAAATCCGAACACTCCACCTCCCCTACCTCCCCCAATTCCTCAGTATGCCCCGGTAGCTCCGCAAGGTGCGGACATGTTTAGAAGGGAAAAGCCTTCGGTGGACAAGATTCGGAAATAAGGGGCCGAAGAATTCCGGACTAACATAGATGATGATCCGGAGAAGGCAGAATTTTGGTTAGAGAATACCATAAGAGTGTTCGATGAATTATCATGCACACCTGAGGAATGCGTAAAGTGTGTAACGTCACTCTTACAAGTTTCAGCCTATTAGTGGTGGAATACTCTCGTATCTATAGTGCCGAAAGAAAAAGTAACTTGGGAATTTTCCCAAGAAGAATTCAAAAAGAAGTACATTAGCCAAAGGTTCATGGACCAGAAAAAGAAATAATTTTTAGAGTTGAAACAGGGTAATAAGACTGTGACGGAGTATAAGCGTGAGTTTGTGAAACTCAGCAGGTATGCACAGGAATGCGTATCCACTGAAGCTACCATGTGTAAGAGGTTTGAGGATGGCCTCAATGAAGATATCTGAGTATTTGTGGGCATCTTAGAAATAAGAGAATTTGTGGTACTCGTAGAGAGAGCGTGTGAGGCAGAGGAGCTGGTGAAAGAGAGGAGGAAAGCGACCATTAAGTCGCGAGACTTAAAAAAAAGACAGATAGGGAAAGCACATCAATCCTCATCCAAGAGATCAAAAGAATTCACTACCCAATCAAATGCTTCGGTGGGGTATTTGAGAAGAAACAAGAATTAATAGAATATGGTATCTAAAGCCCAGACTACTTCGATCGCTAGTGTTGGTAACACTCGGCCAAATAGGCAAGAGCGTCTGCAATGTGGGAGACATCACTTAGGCGAATGCCAAGTAAACTAGAGGGGTTGTTTCAAGTATGGGTCACTTGACCACTTTATCCGTGATTGTCCTGAGATAGACGAGAGAGGAAGAAAACAAGATATGAAAGCAAGTAGTGCTCCCTTGAAGAGTAGGCCACAAAAGAACCCCGAGAGTGGGACTAGTAGTAGAGGCGCGTCAAAAGATGCTGCGGCGAGGTCTAAAGGCAGAGCGCCAACAAGGACCTATGTTATACGTGCCCGAGAGGAGGCAGAGTCTCCCGATGTGATCACGGGTACCTTTTCTATTTATGATATAACTGTTGTTGCTTTAATTGACTCGGGATCTACCCACTCTTATGTTTGTATGGAATTGATACCTCCTATGAATATGTTAGTAGAGGCCGCTAAGTTTGTAATAAGAGTGTCCAACCCATTAGGCAAGCATGTGTTAGTGGACCAAGTATGTAGAAATTGTCCTTTGATGATTAGAGGCCATTGTTTTCCGGCCAACTTGATGTTGTTGCCGTTTAATGAATTTGATGTAATTCTTGGGATGGATTGGCTGACCTCCCATGGTGTTGTAGTAAACTATGGAAGAAAAGTAATTGAGTTAAGGCATGAAAATGGGGATGTTCTTCGAGTTGGACTAGATGAGTCAGATAACCTGCCTATGGTAATATCGTCATTGACTACTGAGAAATATTTGAAAAAGAAGTATGAGGCTTGTTTAGCTTTTGTGTTGAATACTCAAGAGTCAGAGTTAAAGATTGAATCAGTGTCGGTAGTCTGCGAGTTCACAGACGTGTTTCCGAAGGAATTACCTGGATTAACTTTAGTGAGAGAAGTCGAGTTTGAAATTGAATTGGTTCCTGGTACGACACCTATCTCGATCGCTCCATATAGGATGGCTCTAATAGATCTGAAAGAGTTGAAAGCACAATTGCAAGATCTAACAGATAAGGGTTTTACAAGATCGAGCTATTCTCCGTGGGGTGCTTCAGTACTCTTTGTGAAGAAGAAAGATGGGACGATGAGATTATGCATCGACTATAGGCAGCTCAACAAAGTAACAGTGAAGAACAAATACCCTTTACTAAGGATCGATGATTTGTTTGATAAGTTGAAGGGAGCTACCATGTTTTCTAAGATCGATCTAAGGTCTAGTTATTACCAGTTAAGGGTTAAAGAGCGAGATGTGCCGAAGACTGCGTTTCGGACAAGATATGGGCATTTTGAGTTTCTTGTCATGCCCTTTGGCTTGACTAATGCCCCTGTGGTATTTGTGGATTTGATAAACCGCATATTTAGACCGTATCTGGATAAGTTTGTTGTCATCTTCATCGATGATATATTGATCTATTCGCATAATGAGGACGAGCACGCGAAGTATTTGAGTGTTGTGTTACAAACCTTGAAAGACAAAAGATTATATGCCAAGTTTAGCAAGAGTGAATTTTGGCTTAAAGAGGTTGGGTTTCTAGGACATATTGTGTCGGGTGATGGAATCCGAGTTGATCCAAATAAGATCTCCACTATTGTGGAATGGAAACCGCTAAGGAATGTAATAGAGGTTCGAAGCTTTTTGGGTTTAGCAGGATACTACAGATGGTTTGTAAATGGATTTTCTATGATAGCTACCCCGATGACTAGGTTACCGCAAAAGGATGTCAAGTTTGAATGGACAGAAAAGCGTGAGCAAAGTTTTAAGAGATTAAAGGTTTTGTTAACAGAAGCCCCAGTGTTAGTGCAACCAGAGTCGGGCCAGGAATTTGTGATTTTTAGCGACGCCTCCTTAAATGGGTTGGGGTGTGTGCTCATGCAAGAAGGCAAGGTTATAGCCTATTCCTCGAGATAGCTAAAACCACACGAGAGAAATTATCCGACCCATGATCTAGAGCTAGCCGCTATGGTGTTCAAACTGAAGATTTGGAGACATCATTTGTATGGAGAGAAATGCCAAGTATTCACCGATCATAAGAGCTTAAAGTACTTGATGACTCAAAAGGATTTGAATTTGAGGCAACGCCGATGGTTAGAGCTGTTAAAGGATTATGAATTGATTATTGACTACCATTCGGGAAAGACGAATGTAGTAGCTGACGCCTTGAGTAGGAAGTTGTTGTTTGCCTTGAGAGCCTTAAACACTCAGTTGACTATATCTAATGATGATTTGATCCTAGCAGAGATGAGAGCCAGACTGACTTTTCTTCATGAAATCCGTGAAGCTCAGAAAGGTAATGAGAAATTGCAAGCCAAGAGAACTAAGTGTGAGTCAGAGATTGAATCAGATTTTCATATTAATATCGATGGTTGTATAATGTTCAAAGACAGAATTTGTGTACCTAAGAGCGATGAGCTAATTCAAAAGATTCTGAGAGAGGCACATGGTGGTTGTTTATCCATCCACCTGGGTAGTGTAAAAAAGTACAACGACCTTAAGAGAATGTATTGGTGGTCGGGTATGAAAAGAGACATTTCAGAGTTCGTTTCCAAGTGTCTAGTGTGTCAACAAGTAAGGGCTGAACATCAAGTACCTTTGGGTTTACTTCAGCCTATTATGGTTCCCGAGTCGAAATGAGATCGTATCACTATGGATTTCGTGACCAGTTTGCCACTAACCCCGAAACAAAAAGATGCAGTATGGGTTATTGTCGATAAATTAATAAGTCGGCACACTTCGTACCAGCGCGTACCGATTACTCCCTCAAGAAATTAGCAGACTTGTATATTTTTGAGATCGTAAGGCTTCATAGAGTGCTGTTGTCGATTGTGTCAGACAGAGATCTGAGGTTTACGCCGAGGTTTTGGAAAATGTTACAAGAGGCTTTGGAAACTAAATTGAGTTTCAGCATGGCATTCCATCCGAAAACTGACGGGCAGTCAAAAAAAGTAATAAAAATCTTAGAGGACATGTTGAGATGTTGTGTTCTTGAATTTCAAGGAAGTTGGGAAAAATACTTGCCATTGGTTGATTTTACCTACAACAACAGCTACTAGTCGAGTCTGAAAATGGCGCCTTATGAGGCCTTGTACTGGTGAAAGTGTCGAACGCCCTTATACATGACTAAGTTGAGAGAGAATCAGATTCAAGGGGTTGATTTGGTCAAAGAGGCTGAGGAGAAAGTTAAAGTGATTCATGACTGCCTGAAAGCTGCCTCGGATAGACAAAAATCCTACTCAGATTTGAGAAGAAAGGAAATCAAGTTTGAGGTCGGTGATAAAGTATTTTTGAAAGTTTCCCCATAGAGGAAAGTCCTCAGATTTGGAAAAAGGGGCAAGTTGAGTCCTCGTTTCGTAGGACCTTATGAGGTTACCGAGAGAGTAGGGCTTGTTGCCTACCGTTTGGAATTGCCGCCAGAGTTAGAAAAGATTCATGATGTGTTTCATGTCTCCATGTTACGCCGGTACAGATCAGACCCTTCGCATGTAATTGCGCCAACTGAAGTTGAGATTTTTCCGGATATGACTTATGGTGAGGAGCCGGTTAAGATTTTAGCTCAAGAAGTCAAACAGTTAAGAAATAAGAGTATACCGCTTGTGAAGGTTTTGTGGCATAGACATGGGGTCGAGGAAGCCACATGGGAACTCGAGGAGTCTCTGTGAGAGCAGTACCCGAACTTATTTACCAGTAGGATTTTCGAGGAAGAAAATCCCTAAGGAGGAGAAATGTAACAGCCCAAATTGGGGCCTAGTCGAAATAGTGGTCTCGGGACCCCAAATCCATAGTTGGGAAAATTATTTTTATTATAATCATGAAGTTATAGTATGATTATATTAGTGTATGAAAAATTTGGGAGTTAATTTTAATGTTTGTGAGCCCGATTGTAAAAATGGACTAAATCGCATAAAAGGCAAAAGTTGCATTTTAGTACCCAAATGTGTCAATTAGCTAGAGAATTAAAATTGAAGGCTGTTAAAGGGAAATTATACCCTTTTTAATTGTGTTGGCTGGCCATGAGATGAATTTTAAACAAATAGTCAAGGTTTAGGTAAGTGATGTCATGATTTGGTGATAAAATAATACCTAAAAGCCTAGCTATTATTTTTCTTCTTCTCCATCCTTTCTCTCCACTAAAAATATCAAAAAATATGGAGTTTTGAAAGCTGGAAATTTGCAGCAATTTATTCCTCTCATAATGTAAGTGATCTTGATGATTTTCTTGATGATTTTTACATTTTTGGCATGCTTGTATCATGGGCTTTCAAATGAGAGGACTATTTAGAAAAATGGTGATAAGTCTAGGGATTTACCATGAGAGAGTTTATGTTGTTTCTAAAATTTTATGGAAGAAAATGAATCTTAGAAGAGTTCTAAACAACTTTTGTGAAACGTGTTAGCATGAAAACACCTAAAGGGGCTATTTTGCATAGGTTGCAAAATAAGTGGTAAGTGTATCAAATAGTGAGAATTTGATGTTGCTATAAGAGTAAAAAGGAGTCAGCTAGGCCTAAGAAAAGAGGAAATTTGATAAAAATCAAATTTTATGCATAAGGGTAAAATGGTCAAATTGCCAAAGTCTAGGGGAAAATAATCATTTTACCAAAAATATGAATTGATGATTGCCTAATTGTAATTAATGATTAAATGAGTGCATTTTTACTATTATAGAACAAGATTTACCGAATCCGATCTTAGACCGGGGGAAAGCCAATCAAATCGACTAAACCGACTGGTCGAGTACATTTTCTAAACTGAGGTAAGTTGTATGTAAATGATACAACTACATTATTAATGTATGTATTCAAATTTTTATTGAATTGATATAATATGAATTTCTAGATTGTGAACTAGGAATGTATATTAATGATTGAGATAGTAAAAAGATCTAGTTGGGACCCTAGGAAAAAAACCTGATATTCATGCCATAACATTCGGATTACTTATGTCCCAGTGTAAGACATGTCTGGGACATGCATCAGCCATATTATGAGTGCCAGTGTAAGACCATGTCTAGGACATGGCATTGGCGTAGAGATGAGTGCCAGTGTAAGACATGTCTAGGACATGCATCGACTGAGAGTTGTGCTAGTGTAAGACATGCCTGGGACATGCATCAACACATATATACGAGAGCTAGTATAAGACCATGTCAGGGACAAGGCATTGGCCTCGATGATGATAGCCAGTGTAAGACCATATCTGGGACATGGCATCGGTAACTTATCCCATGATTGAGGCTTATAAAATATCTGGTAGTATTCCGAAAGGCTCAGCATTAAAAGTTATGAAACTGAGATTGTAAGGAAAGTATAATAATGCTGTAAGTGATACAAGTACCTATTTGGTATGCATGAGAATGAGCACAAAATATAAAATGTGACTAGAGTAGACGGTAATGAGTAAGTCAAGCTTATGCCTATCTTTGTGCTATGAGTATGATGACTAGAGGTGAAATTGCTGTTGTATATTTATTTATATGCAACTTACTAAGCTTTATGCTTACTCTCTTTCCTTTCCTTTTTCTTTCAGTGCTGATTTATTTTCTCAAGGATCCCTTGGAGTCAAAGATATCGATCACACTATTAGACATAATACTCAGTATAGTTGGATTTATATTTTTGATTATGGCATGTATAGGGCTAGACCATATTAATTTGTGTCCTTGAGAATTGACCAAATGAGTTGGTCTAGAATAGATTCTACTTTTTACATTGAGCCTTGAATGAGGGCTTTCATTTTGAATCTGTAAGAGATGCATCTTCATGGTTGAATGAATGTCTATTCTTCTTGTTTTGGTATTGGTTGGTATTGACATGAAAATAGGTACACTAGGGTGGCAAAGAGGCTTGATAGATAGCCTCATATTGTCTACACGGGTAGATACACGGGCGTGTGTCTAAGCCGTATGTGGTACATGGTCAGCCCCATAGGCATGTGAGAAGGTCGTGCATCCCCTGTACCTAGAAATTTCAAGTCAGAATGCATGGTAAGGGTCACACGGGTAGAGACACGGCCGTGTGTCTCAGTCATGTGGAGGGCACGGCCTAGTACACGGGCATGTACCATGGCCGTGTGATGTTGACGTCAGAAATAGAATACTTAGGTTTTTACACACGAGCTTTGCTACGGGCGTGTGTCTAGGCCGTGTGAAGTTTGCACTTGTTTTATGAAAAATTGTAAAAAAAAAAGTAAATTGGCCACACGAGTGCAGGACATGGGAGTGTCCCAAACACACGGGGGTGTGGAGCCTTAAAGCACGAAATTCTCTAAGTTTTGTTTTAGCCCCGGTTTGGTCCCGAACCACCTCGAATGTATGTTTTGGGCCTCGTAAGCACAATTAAGGGACAAATTGCATATGAAATAAAAAGTTTTAAATTGATCAAAATTTTATGGCCCGATTTTCTAATATTTGTTAAGTTTAAGTCCGGTAACACCTCAAACCCTGTCCCAAAGTTGGATACGGGCGAGGGATGTTACAGGTATCGTATTTAATTTCGTGTAAGACCCTTTTTGGGACTGTGGCATCGATATTTGATTATATGTAAGACCACATCTGGGACGTTGGTATTGTACGAGTTTTTCGAGATATCCGAGTATCCTTATTGATTTCGAATGGTTCAACGGGCATTCCGAGAAATAAATGAGTATATGAATGTGCATCCGAATCAGGTATGTTGCGATGTATATGAAATTAAGCAATGAAAGTAAGTATGATTATGATCAGTTGATATATGATCTATGTGAAAATGAGATGTGGATACTAACAAGTGAACTTTGATCAAATGAATTATATGAGAAATGTGGAATTATAATTGTGTTTTGCTATATATGATTCAGGTACATGTGATTTGTATATGAAATTCTGATATGAAATGTGAGTATGATTCAAATGACGATATGTGAAATATATGACAATGGACGATGTGTTATATATGCTCATTATATGAAATTGTGGTTCTATGTTTTGGACATGAGAATTATGAAAAATGGAACATGGTTCGGATTTGTGATTTGTTATGGTTATTCGAGTTTTGAAATGCATAAAGAGAAATTAATATAATTCTATGCATGAAATGTAATAAATGACCATGTTTCTGCTGGTTATGTAATGAAATTGTACAAGCTTAATTTATATGAATGATCTAATGGTTGTTATTTGAAATTGAAAGCATAGTTTATATGTTCACGGATAAATAAGCCTAATGAAGTTACTTAATGTGGTGATGTTGGATTATATAAGATAAGTGATTGAATATGTGTATGAAGTTAACTAAATTTGGCTTATTCAAGTTGAATTATATATATGATCTTGTGAATTTTTATTTGCTTATGGCTCACTAAGCCCTCGAAGCTTATTCTATGTGTTTTTCCTATGTTTATAGATCTTCGGATATCTTCTTGGGTTGGAAGTTGAAGGAGATGTCATTACACTATCCGGTTATCATTTCGGTAAATAATGTTTTGACATTTGGTTATTTGGCATGTATAGGCTAGAAGCATGTGATTATCTTTGGAGATGTAAATATATGTTTTTCCAAGTGATATCGCTTGATAATGAATGCAAATATGGTTTGGTTTTGTTATGGTTTATGTGATGAGAAAATGGTATTATTTGATGCATATGAATGACTAAATGAAATAGTCAATTTGTATGTGCTTAATTGTTAAATTTGGTATAAGATTGGCATGAAGATGGATAAGAAATTGAGATGTTGGTAATGTATTATTGAATGAATTTGGCTTATGATTTTGGTGTGTTTTGTATAGATATTGAACATGAAATATATTGATGATTACATGACTTGAATGGTGTATGTTTTGAGATTGAAATTGACTGAAAATATGGTATATTGATGTTTGAATGATGTTGGTATGGAGGACTTAAATTAGGTGACATTTTGGCCTTGTAAATGCCCTATTTTGTGCCCACACGGGTAGGGACACGGGCGTGTGTCTCTGCCGTGTTTCTCGAGGACCATTTTGAAATGAGCCTGGGCAGACCACACGGTCGCGGACACACGAGCATGTGTCAAGTCAGTTTCGACCACGGGCTAAACACACGGGCGTGTCTTTCGACCGTGTGGATAAGTCAGTATGTATGCTCTGTTTTGCCATGGCCTAGACACACGGGCGTGTCTAATGCCATGTAAGGCACATGGTCTGCTTACACGGGCATGTGACCTTTGTAATTTAGAAAAATTGTTAAGTTTCAGAAAAATTTTGTATGAGCTCGGTTTAGTCCTGACCCCTTTCTAAAGCATGTTTATGGTCTCGTAGACCTATATAAGGGACAATTGTGAATGATTATTTTATGTTTAATTATGTTTTGCTTAAGTATAGGTGAATGTTTCGATTTGTCTAGAAATGCCTCTTAACCATATTCCGGTGATGGATATGGGTTAGGGGTGTTACATTTGGCTCGTATCAGAGCTATGGTTTAGTCGGTTCTAGGACTACCATAGTATATGTGAGTCTAGCTATACTTGCCACATTTAACCTGCGATAGTGTGACATCTCCCGACTCTGACCAAAAATTATTTTGATGAGACAAATAAGTTTTCCAACTGAGCTAATTCTAATAGTACGAAATGTGTACTCAAATGTTTGAATGGAAATGTGTTGATTATGAGTTGAAACTCATGAAGGTATGGATCAAAGAGTATGACAGTTTGTTATTGATAAATGTTATAATTATATGAGCAAATGAGTTATGATATTTGGATTATGATTATTATATAAAATGCTTTGATCATGAAATAGTGATTTAAGTTGGCATATGAAATACGTGTTAAGAACGAAAGTGATTATAAGCAAATGTCTGTTAAATATTTTAAGAATGTGAAATTAGAAATGAACTGGCTATTCGTGATAGTATGTGTTAAGTGCATGTATGAGAGAGTTAAATTTGAGGCTTTACTACCCTTACCCCTTTATCCATAAAAATATTACAATAAAATCTATAAGATTTGGGTTGAATAAGCCTACGAGTGTGAAATTTCAGAAGTTCATGTTCGGAAGATTAATAATGTGGTCAGAGAAGTGAATGAACCAGTAAATGAAGATAGTACTAAAAAAGATATTGAAAAGTTCTGAAGATTATTCAAATTATGCAAAGTCACTGTTAACGAAGAAATTGAATTTGTTGAAATAAAAGTATTCAGGTATGATATCTAAAGAGAGGTATTAACTGAAAGTTCTTTGGAATTGATTTCTGTTATTGATAGGATAATATGGACTAAATAATGACAGAATTAAACAGTTGAATAATGTTTAAATTATATGGATGGCTGAGTGCAGTGGTTATAGTCAGGCCATTACTATGACTTCTTCTGGACATTCTATGTGTACATTTATCTTCAGAAGTATATGTGACTGTTTAGTTTCAGAAAGAATTCTTATCATATGAGAACATTAGCTAAACATGCTAATAGATGAAAGTATCATTGGTCTATTTGAGTTATGTTCGACATTGCTATGTCTTTCTCTGGTATTTATTCCATAGCGTGGTTATGAAAATTGACGGTAAAATTTGTATGATGCTAATACTTTGTTTCTGCTCGCTATTGTTCTGTTGAAAATATGTGAAGATTATATCGCTTCTGTTATTGTGGATTCCAGTATTTATGAGTGATATTTTTCTTTCTGGACATTTTCTGGGATATCATCGGAGTTGATATCATTCTATATGGGTTGTAATTCTCTGATATTCTGTGTAGCTATATATGTTGAAAATTTCGCTATTCTGGTTTTCTTACGATTCTATGTGATCATCTATAAGAGATATTTATTTGATGGAAATGGCTATATCTGTTATAATCATACTGTTCTGAAATTTAGGAAGTATTGTAGTATTGTAGTATTGTTATCAGAGTTATAAAAGTTGTGTTTCTACATTGGTTTCGGTTCAAATCATATTTGATTTTCTTCTGGGTTCAAATGCTTTATTAACAGCCGAGATATTATCTATTATTAAGGGTAAGATGTCGGTCTTATTATGACATTATGATTTCTATTTGATGATTGTGACATCTATATAATGATATGTTTGGGTTATCCTTTTTAATGAAAAGAAAGGATTTCTTTGAAAAGATCAATTCAGTAGTTTAATCTGGAGGAAGAATTCGTATTCTTGAAGACTTGATACAGAATTATATCTATTGGAACAATTCTACGTAAGAAATGTTATGGTAAATTAAAGTTAGTTCGATTGTTGAAGTTTTCCTTTTTCCATAGCGGTATTGTCAACCGAAATATCAGTACTAGTTCAATCTAATTTGAAGAAAAAGTTTATGATCTTCAGTTATGTATCAATGAATGGTTTGAAGTGTGTTCTAATAATAGAGTGTACAGAGATATTATGTGATTCCATACAGTTAAAGCTGCATGAAAAGAGTTATGTGACATATTTGATGATTACAAGAGTTTAAAATGTTTGACGTTGCAAAGCGAGATCCGAACTTGGCATAGCAAAGCTAGCTTGAATCGTCGAAAAACTTTTGATTATGTAAGTAAATATTATTATTCGAGGGAAATGATTATAGTTTTGAATAATCTGAATAAGAAACTTTTGTGTGCTTATGAACGATGAATACATGATTGATCTTATCAGAGGATGATTATATGTTAGCTGGATTAGAAGTTAAATTGATGCTTACTAAGTGAATTCGTGAAACTCAGGAATGTGTTATCAAATTATAAGTTAAAAGGGGCTCATCATAAATTGATTTCAAATTCAAAACTTCAGATGTGGAATTGATTATTGTTTGTTGCTTTGAGATAGAGTGTGTATGCCAAGAAGCTCTGAGATTGTATAATCATTGTTGCAAGAGGCTCATAGTGTCAGTTAAACTGTTCATACAGAAGTAACAAGATGCATGATAATATGAGAAAGTGGTATTGATAATAGGTATAAAACGTAATATTTCAGACCTCTTGTTTAAATGTCTGAGCTATCAACAGGTTAAAATTAATTATTAAGCGTCTTTAGGATTACTTCAGTATGTTTTGATATCTGAGTATTGGTGAAATAGAATTTTGATGAATTTTGTATCAGGATTATCTCTTATCATTGAAAAAGATAGATGTTATTTGAATTATTGTTAACTATCTGAATAAGTCTTTCTATATGTATAGATTTCTCTTTTGATAAATTAGCTGAGTTATTCGTTTCAGAGACTATCAATTTGCACAGAGTGTTAGTCAATATTGATTCAGATTGAAATCTAAAATTTATATGATAATTCTAGAAGAAACTACCATACGCTGTGAGTACGAGGTTGTTTTGAAAATTTTTGAAATATTTATTTGTCCCTATGTTCTAGAGTTTGAAAGCAACTAAGAAAGATTATTACTGTTTGATAAGCTATCACGTGATTATAAAAACGACATTGTATGAGGTATCGTATGGTTGCAGTTACCGAACTCCGTTGTTTCGGGATTGAGTTTTGTGAGAAAATGATTCATGGGATTAATGCCATCAGAAAAATTTAGCAGAAAATGAAAGTAATTCAATACAGTTAGAAACAGTTTCAGCTTGATATGATGTATAGTTAAAGATAGATCGAAATTTCAATTGCGAGATTAAAGAGATTGAAATCTGAAGTTATGTGTGAATTTGAAATGTACTATGTGGAAGCAAATCCTAAATCTACTTTTTGGTAAGATTTTCGGGGACGAAAATCCCTAGGGAGGAGAGTTGTAACAGCCCGGTTTAGACCCTAGTCAGAACAGTAGTTTTAAGACCACAAATTTGAGTCAAAAAATATTTTAATATTATATTCTATGCTTAAAGTATGTGAATTGATATATGTGAAATTTTCGTATGAAAATTTTATCATTTGAGTGCCGATTTGTGAAAAAGGACTTAATCGCGTAAAATGCAAAATTAGTATGCTAAAATTTAAGGTGTTTATTTTCTATTTTTTTAATTTTGAAGTACTTAAAGTGAAATTTGGCCATTGAATAATGATATGGACGGTAAAGGACAAACATTATGAAATTTTCATATTAATTTATAAAGGTTAAAAAGGTAAATGATGCATTAATATGTAATTAAATAAAACATAAAGTAAATATGCATGTTTATCATCTTGTTGGCCAAATGTAAGAAAGAAAAGAAATCTTCCATGGTGTTTTAGGGTTCGGCTACTTCAAAGTTTGATTAAAGCTCCATTTTTGTTTGGTTTTTGATAATTTCTATGTTTTTGTAATCATTGCTATGTATACTATCAAACCCATGTCTCAATTTCTGATTTTGTTGATGATTTTAAGTTATTCCATTGATGAAACTATGAGCTTTATGAAGTTTGATGTTAGTAAATGAAAAATATGTGTTAGATTACTAAGTTTTGTCTTTGAATTTTTGATGAAATTGAGTAATTTGGGCTAAAATGTGAAAATGATATTTTAAGGGGTTAAAATATGAAATAAATGAAAGAAATGGGCTGCTAAGGACCTTAGTAAATTTTCTCCAAGCATGGGTGTGGTCAAATTTTGAATATTTTGTGTTTTGTGAAATAGGGACTAAATTGCAAAAAATGTGAAATGTCAGGGGAAAAAGTGTAATTATCCCATTTATGTGTTTTTATATGAATTTGATTGAATATATTATTAAATAAGTCGAATTTGTATTCAATTAGATCAAGAAATAAGGAAATCAGATTTGGATCGGGAAAAGTCGAAAATTATTGAATAGTCTTTCCAGTCCAATCGTGTTAGTATGAGGTAAGTTCATAAGTAAATAAATGTTATTAAATTGAAATGTATGTGCATTATATGTGCTGAATTAATTTTTAAAGAAATATATATATATATGTGATGCGGAATTAAATCGAGCTTTGGAGAATTTGTTCCGATCATGGATTGTTCGAATAGGTGAAATTGAGGAAGTTCCGATAATGTGACAATGTCTGAAAAGCCCTGTATGAACCATAGGAATAGTTAGGATACATATGTCATGACATATGATTCTGATATGTGTTATCGTGTAAGACCACGTCTGGGACGTTGGCATTGACTTATGATTTACGTGTAAGACCATGTCTAGGACATTGGCATCGTATTTGATTTCATGTAAGACCTTGTCTGGAACAGTGGCATTGGTATTTGATTACATGTAAGACCACGTTTTGGATGTTGGTATTGTACGAGCTTTTCAAGATATCCGAGTATCCTTATTGATTCTAAACGGTTCAACGGGCATTCCAAGAAATTAATGAGTATATGAATGTGCATCCAAATCAGGTATGTTGCGATGTATATGAAATTAAGCAATGAAAGTAAGTATGATTATGATCAGTTGATATATGATCTATGTGAAAATGAGATGTGGACATTAACAAGTGCACTATGATCAAATGAATTATACGAGAAATGTGGAATTATAATTGTGTTTTACTATATATGATTAAGGTACATGTGATTTGTATATGAAATTTTGATATGAAATATGAGTATGATACAAATGACAATATGTGAAATATATGACAATGAACGATGTGTTATATATGCTCGTTATATGAAATTGTGGTCCTATGTTTTGGACATGAGAATTATGAAAAATGGAACATGGTTTGGATGTGTGATTTGTTATGGTTATTCGGGTTTTGAAATGTATAAAAAGAAATTAATATATTTCTATGCATGAAATGTAATAAATGACCATGTTTCTATTGGTTATGTAATGAAATTGTACAAGCTTAATTTATATGGATGATCTAATGGTTGTTATTTGAAATTGAAAGCATGGTTTATATGTTCATCGATAAATAAGCCTAATGAAGTTACTTAATGTAGTGATGTTGGATTATATAAGATAAGTGATTGAATATGTGTATGAAGTTAACTAAATTTGGCTTATTCAAGTTGAATTATATTGATGATCTTGTGAAGTTTTATTTGCTTATGGCTTACTAAGCTCTCGAAGCTTATTCTGTGTGTTTTTCCTATGTTTATAGATTTTCAGAGATTTGCTCGGGTTGGAAGTCGATGGAGACGTCATTATACTATCTGGTTATCATTTCGGTAAATAATGTTTTGAGATTAGGTTATGTGGCATGTATAGGCTAGAAGCATGTGATTATATTTGGAGATGTAAATAAATGTTTTGCCAAGTGATATGGCTTGATAATCAATGTGAATATGGTTTGGTTTTGTCATGGTTTATGTGATGAGAAAATGGTATGATTTGATGCATATGAATGACTAAATGAAATAGTCAATTTTGTATGTGCTTAATTGTTAAATTTGGAATAAGATTGGCATGAAGATGGATAAGAAATTGAGATGTTGGTAATGTATGATTGAATGAATTTGGCTTATGATTTTGGTATATTTTTGGTATAGATATTGAACATGAAATAGATTGATGATTACATGACTTGAATTGTGTATTTTTGAGATTGAAATTGGCTGAAAATGTGGTAAATTGATGTTTGAATGATGTTTGTATGGAGGACTCAAGTTGGGTGACATTTTGATCTTGTAAATGGCCTATTTTGTGCCCACCCGGGCGTGTGTCTCTGTCGTGTTGCTCGAGGGCCATTTTGAAATGAGCCTGGGCAGACCACATAGTCGCGCACACACGGGCGTGTATCAGGCCGTATGGCCAAGTCAGTTTCAACCACGGGCTAGACACACGGGCGTGCCTTTCGGTCGTGTGGATAAGTCAGCATGTATGCCCTGTTTCACCATGGCCTAGACACACGAGCGTGTCTAATGCCGTGTGAGGCACACGGTCTACTTACACGGGCATGTGACCTTTGTAATTTAGAAAAATTGTTAAGTTTTAAAAAATTTTGTATGAGCTCAGTTTAGTCCCGACCCCTTTCTGAAGCATGTTTATGGTCTCGTAGACCTATATAAGGCACAATTGTGAATGATTATTTTATGTTTAATTATGTTATGATTAAGTGTAGGTGAATGTTTCGATTTGTCCGGTAATGCATTTGAACCCTATTCCGGTGACGAATACGGGTTAGGGGTGTTACACACTCCACATTAAAATCTTGCAAATAAGTAGCTCTTTCAATTTGAATGGAGCAACAAAGGAAGTGATCTAAGCAAGGAATAATTTTCGAGTAGGTGGTTTTCCGATTATTTAAACATACTAAATAAAAGCAATGTGGGTCATAGTTACGACTACTATTATTATTATCATTATTTTGGGATCAGGCTTATGAACTATTAATGTTGTTTTTGGACTTTGGATGTAGACAATTTTGATGCTTGATATTGATAATAGTAATGCATACTATAGCTCTTGATGAATGTGTATTAATATGGCATGTAGAATGGTTAAAAGATGGTAGTAGGCTTGGTTGAAGTAGACATTATTTTTATGTTGAGTGGGAATATGTTTTGAGCATGAAAAACATTCCAACTTGTGAATTTTTAAATGTTTAATTAGTCATGATCACATCTCTAAAGGTTGATAGTGGTAGTCGTTGCTCTTAACCGGAACTGTGTATGTATGTGTATAAGTTTTGATAGTTGTTGTATCAACTTGTAACTCAAGTTCGGCGACCAGACTGATTGAGGTGTGTTACACAATCTTCATTGAAGCTCATGTTGGAGGGCTTGTTGGACATATTAGCAGACAAAAGACTTATGCTTTGGTGAAGGACAATTATAGGCCAAAAAAATGGAGGGATGTTGTTAAAGTTGTGGAAAAATGCAACACATGTCAATAAGCTAAGATGAAAACTCAAAATAAAGGTTTCTACACAAGTTTTCCTACACTCACCTTAAAAGCATGTGAGTATGGACTTTATTTAGGGGCTGCTTAAAACAAAATGGAGTTATAATTCCATCATGGCGACGGTGGGCCGATTCTCAAAGATAGTTTATTTTATTCCTTATCGCAAAGTTATGGATTCGACTCATGTTGTTGATTTATGTTTTAAAGAAATTGTTGGACTTTATAGAATTCTAAGAAGTATTGTGTCAGATAGAGATGTGAAGTTTATTGTCCATTTTTATAAAACCTTACGGAGGAAGTTGGGTACCACTCTGAAATTTAACAAATTGTAACACCCTCAAACTGATGGTCAAACAAAGGTGGTGAACCATACCTTGGGAAACATCCTTAGGAGCTTGATCTAAAAGAATCTCAAGGAGTGGGATTTACTTTTGTCGTAAGTTGAATTTTTGCACAATACCTCCAAAATTTGAACAACTTAATTTAATCCTTTTGAGGTTGTTTATAAGTTGAATCCATTAGGTCTATTAGATTTGAATCCTTTTCAAATAAATAAACAATTTAGTGGGAAAGCCTATAAAAGGATTAAGCTTTTCAAGAAGCAAAATGAGAAGGTAAGGAAAAATATTCTGAAGCATAATAACAAATATAGAAATCAAGAAAATAAGCAGGGAAGACAACTTGCTTTCCCAGAAGGATATTTAGTGTGAATTTATTTTAGGAAAGAAATATTTCCATGCAAAAGAAAGTCCAAGCTGCAATTAATAGCTCAAGGACCCTTTTGATTCTTGGAAGGGTTGGAGAAAATGCCCATAAGATTGACCTACTAGAAGAACATGTTTTTTCCTCTACCTTTCATGTTTCAGATTTATCACCTCATCATGGGGATCATCCTAAAGAAGAAGATTAATTCTCCCAACTAGATGGAACCGAAGTAGGAGCATATATTGAGTTACTAGCTACTATGATCCTAATAAAAGGGGAGGAATCTTGCATATTTTGGGCATTGATAGCCTAATGGGTTGCAACATGAAGAGTCTTATTTGAGTTGAAGATATAGAGACTATTGAAGGAGAAATAAAAGATAGTCAAAATTTAAAGTTGTCAAAAATCCAGGATTCATGCATCAACTAAAAAGTAAAGTGTATACCAATTCATAACTCCTAAAAATATGAGCCATATATGGTTGGAAAGATATGGAAATCTAGTTTCCACCTTAACATACAATGTGTCTGTTGCAATTTTCTAAAAAGACTTATGGCCATTTTGGTAATGGGTGTTAAGGGGAGATGAATTTGGACGAGATAATAGATAACTCTCTTTCTTCAATGTTTTTTTATTAATTTATCATGTAAATTTGTTAACCTATGCTTGGGGGATGTCCGAGGTGGCCTATATAAAGGTTATAATGTAAATGTAAATATATGAGAATTTAAATCAAAACTTGTTCTTTTCAACAACTTTCCTTTGTTTACTTGTTCTTAGTGGATTTCCAACAATAATTGAAGATGTTTAAACACTTTCTATTTGTATAAGGTAGCTAATAGTGGTAATATTTTGTATCTCTCAATCTCTAATCATGTGTGTTAGTGTTGACCTTATTATTTTGGATTTAGAAGGTTCCTAGAGTATGGTGCTTTATCAAAATTTTCTCTGATCAAACTATGCTAATTTAATCTATTATTGAATTCCCTATCACTTTTTTTCTTTTACATTTTAGATTCTTGTTTCTTTCAGAAGTTGAAAAAATATTATTATTTTGAAGTATATTATTTATAAGTAATAAGGTCAAATTTCAATTAAGAATTAATCCTTAAGATGATTTACTGTTAAATTAGACATCAATATTACAAAAGTTATAATATTTTATTTATAAATATTTTATTAAATTTTTATTACAAAAGTAATAAGGCCACTCATATTATTTCAATTCAAAATATTAAATTTTTTGTAGATTTTTTTATTTATAAAATTATTTTTTTTTTGTTGTTATAAAATTTAATTTAAATTCCATTCCTAATATAACGATTTTATTAATTTACCAAGAACCTAAATTATTGAGTTCTATAAAATAAAAACTCACAACCACAAATCTTGTCGTTGCAATTGAAGTCTAGAAAATTAAATTCATTAACAAAATTTAAAAGTTGGTCCTATGATAATAACATTTATCAAGAAGTTTTTGTACAGTTACCAATAAAATAAAAAATTTGACAAAAAATATTGTAGTCGGGATTGATAAAAAAGAATTTAAGGTGAAAATATATCATAGTTCTCTTTAATTTTTACATATTTAGGATTTAGTCTATATTATATTATTTTTAGAAATTTAATTTTTTTTGTTTTTATAATTAGAGTCAATTTTTTTATTAAATTTGTTGGTGTGATATTTTCAAATTAAAAGAAACCTCATTTAATGTCCATATAACTAAAAAATATATACTGTATTGAATGTGAAATTAACAAAATAATTTAACGTTGTTAATAATTGTACTTGAATTTTAAATCTAAAAAATAAAGAGATTAATTTTTAAATTACAAAAATTACAATATATTTTAACATATTTTAACCAAAAATTAAATACAACAACAAAATTTAAAAATAAATGCTAGTATAATAACATTTAACAATAATTTTGTTTAACATTAATATCAGGTTCTTTGTAACACCCTGATTTTGGGCCTAGTCGGAACAGTGGTTTCGGGACCACAAATCCGAAAATAAAAATTTTATTTTTATTATATTTTTATGGTCTACAATTTCACAGAATAATTTCGTGAAAATTTCGTTCGAAAATTTTGACATTCGGGGACTTAATTTAGTCAAAAGGACAAAATCATAAAAAGTGCAAAAGTTGAGTTCTACATACTAGAGGTGTCCAATTGTTATGAAATTTTAAATTGAGGGTCCTTAAATGGTAATTAGACCATTGTTTAATTTCTAGACAAAAATAGACATGAAATGGGTGTAATAAAATATTTTTAAATTAGGGGTATTTTGGTAAACTAATAATTAAAAAATTAAAAAGGAAAATAAGCCAAATTAGCTATCATCTTCTTCATTCAACCGTTTCTACCAGCAGCAGCCATGGTTAAGGTTTTTTCAAACTCCTAAGCTCGATTGTAAGTGCTCCTTAGCCCCGTTTTTAAAGTTCTTTACATTTTTGAAATCCCGGTGACTTGGTTAAGCTTATTCTAGCAATAATTTAACCTATGGTTTATATTTGGAAAAATACCCATAGGTGAAATGTGTTTATTTTGATGTTTTATGGTAGAATATGAAGTTTTAAATTGTGTTAAACAACTTTTACTAAGCGATTTTACGTGAAAACGAGTAAAACAACATAATCGGTAAAAATACCTAATGTTCATAAGTACATGTTAGAGTGTGAATTTGATGTTGCTATAGAAGGGAAAACTGATTAGCATGTCATAAAACATAAGAAAATAGAATGAAGTTTAATTTACGAGCCTAGGGGCAAAAATGTAATTTTGACAAAGTTTAGGGGCAAAATTGTAATTTTTCAAAAATATAATTTTGGGTCAATTTGAATAATACAAGTCCTAATTAGGCTATATTTGTAATAATAGAGCAAGGAAAATTGAAATTCGGGCTAAAATCGGTAAAATACCAAGTTGTGGACAAAATGGTAAAAAATGGTCATTTTCGTATACAAGATAAGTTCGTGTGTTAATAAGAGTGCAATACCATACTTGAATTGTAATTTTCTATTTTTATGGCATAAGTTGTATGATTTAATATGTTTAGGAGAAGTTGATGGATGGTGTGTATGATATGGAAAATGTGATGCTTGTTGTGTCATGTGAAATTGAATGGCAAACTATTGTTACATGAATTGAATGTTAAATTACTATTACATGGGTTGTATGAATTGCTACACGGTTGTACCTGATGAGATTTTGACAAGTTTGTACGTAAATAATTTATTGATTCTTTTTATTTTATTATATTTTGTTATCATATGAAATGTGGCTGCCTATAGAATGATTATTTGTTATAAATTGCAAATTGAAAAAGGACTATGAATAAATTTGTAACATGTTGGAAAGTGAGGAATTTCCCTGTTGAGCCTTCGGAATAGAAATGATACAAATGATCTATTGTGAGGTCATATATGTAGTACTAAGTGCAGGCTACTACGTGTACCGGATAATTGGTCGCATATGTAGTACGAAGTGCAGGCTACTATGCGTACCAGATAACCTTGTCTGCAAGTGTGAAAATATTGTAGGCAACTGAGTATCAGTTATTATTCCGAAGAGTTCAACGGGAAAATCGATTAAGTAAAAATACATGTGAACATGATTATATGATGAATAAGTGCAGGTATATGTTTATAAAAATTATGAGCAATGTTATAACACCCCGATTTTTGGGGCCTAGAAGAGTTGGGCTTTGAGTCTGGGATTCGGATAGAAGGAAACCTGAATAATTAGGAAGTTTTAAATATTACCGTTTAAGAAAAAAAATTTTGAATTACTACTAGAAAATTTTTACTATATTTATTATTACGGATATTTTAAATTTTTATGAAATTTTAATTAGTATTATGAGATAAAATTATTATTAGAAAAATATTACTGTATGTGTGTTTGAAAATTTTTATGAAAATTATTATTTGCTATATTATTGGTATTTGAAATTTTTATTATTAGATATGTTTATGAAATTATTATTATTATTATTATTTAGTATGTTTAGTCTAGTAATTAAATAAATTACGATAGATTTATTGTGTGGGAAAAGGCTTGGGTTCGATTTAAGACTCTAGAAAAATTTTAATTTTATGCTACCTTAGGGAATCTGGGCAGTAGGCCTTATTAATAATTTGGGCTGCGTTTTAACACAAAGGAGCACTTGGCCCAGTGGCTAAGCACGCTAGGAAGGCATGGGAGGTACCTGGGTTCAAGGCACGGCGTGCGCAAATGGTTGTTTTTTTTACAACCAAGCATTTCCGCATGGAGGCCTTATAAATATTTCGAGAGGAAAGGTGACACAAAAAGAGGCATGTGGTCAAGTGGCAAGGAGACGTTAAGAGTGTGCATGTGGTTAGGGGTTCGAGTCTGGTAAGTAGCATATTTTGTTTTTAAACGAATCGGGACTGCAGCAGATAAGTCTTAAGATTAATTGTGAGCGGATTATATCATGAGAAGAGCTTCAGTGCAGTGGCAGTAGCGTGCTAGGCCTGTGGGGGAGAGTCAGAGTTTGACCGAAACTCTCCTAGCAGTGGCTTGAGTCGGTCAAGCGGTGGACTACTGCGGGTAATGCAAAGAAGTTGGAATGGAATTTGAATTGGTGGTGGCTGAAATTAATGAGGAAAATATGGAATTTGAGCTTGGAAATGATTAAATGCTAGAAACCTCTTAAAATTCTTGTCGATGGGTTGTTTTTCTTTTTGTTTAGATATGGGTATTTTTAAGTGTTTAGTCGATTTAGGTTGGGGCCATTCATATCTACTGTTATATTTTTTTGAGATCGACCTTCATCGTTTCTCCTCTCTTCTTCCATCCTCTTTTCTTCTTCTTTTCTTTCCTACCCGAACCTTCCTACCATTCTACTCATCCATTCCCATTCTTTCTAAAACTCCATAGCCGATTGCCATAAAAGCCGAATCCCAAAACTCACTACTTGTGCCGATTTCTCCAAAGCCAAAATCCTTCGGTATTTTTGTTCCTCTTGATCAACATTCATTATCTCTAAACCCTTGGTACCGGTCGGCAGCATTATTCCAAGGTTACAGCCTCGAGTCGTCATCGTCTTCACCATTCATTATCTCTAAACCCTTGGTACCGGTCGGCAGCATTATTCCAAGGTTACAGCCTCGAGTCGTCATCGTCTTCACCAGTTAAAAAGCCGAAATACCATAAGCCTTAGGGGCTCATAGCCGAAACTTCAGATCTCCTGGATTCGGGTTCTGCCATCATTTAGAGGATAGATCTACATCAGATCTGTGTGGAAATCAAAGAGGAATAAGTGGTAAGTGCTCATTACTTCAGATCTAGTCTTTTTCTTTCAGGTTTTAGAAAAGCTGAAACCCCTAAAGGTTTAGGGAGGCTATCGATTTGGGCTCTGTGGCTCTAAGGGTTGTGACAACTATTTTATTGTGATAATAGTGTGATTTAGAGACTGCTGATCGAAGGCTTGGACAAGTAGAACAACTGGATCTAAACCTAGTCGCTAATTTCGGCAAAGGTAGGATTGCTAGTGCCTAAGGTGTTAATGGCCAATTTTTTTTTGGTAAGGGATTCTGTATATAAGTTGCGATTGGATTCATAGTTAACATATTAGTGATTGATTGTAGGCAACTCGTGTGTGGAACCCGTCAGCATATCATCGCAAACACGTGTGTAAACGACACCCAATCATAGACTAGATCGGCAAAAGCCGAAAAGCCGAAAAGCCGACATTTGTGAACTTGCGAGCGTGCGAGGGCTCGTGAGGTGGTTTGGCTGTTAATTTTGGTAATCGCAAGCAGTATGATTGCAGAGTGCGCAATTTCGTGCACTTCGGTATATTTGGGCTTAATGGGCCGAAAATGAGTTAGTGGGCCAACGGGCCCAATTCGGTAAAAACGCTCGGTAAGTGCTTCTGTTAATGTGTTAATGGTTAGAATATGTATGTAAACTCTAGAATAGTAAATTTTATTAAAATACCCCTAAGTATGAAAATTACCATTTTACCTCTAGGTGCAAAATGACCGTTATACCCCTAAGGTTAATTTTGACTGAAATGCATGATATTCTGATTCTGTTTGTTGTATGTCATGACATGTTTATCTGTTGCATGGGATTTGGGTTATGTTATGGAGGAAGAACCCGTTCTGGTGGTTGTGCCACATATTCTGATATAAGTAGCTTTGCTGCGGATTATAGTTAGTGCCGTAACCGGTGCTAACACTGTAAGTGTAGGGATGGCGTGGGTGATTTATTCCCCACAGGAAGTGTAGGGATGGACGGAGGCAAGTGCAGGGTTGGATGGGGTTATCATGCATTAATCATATGAGACTGTTTTGTTATGGACCCAGTTTGATACTGATATGGGCTAAGGCCCAGTTAACACTGATTTCTAAATAGGGCTTAGGCCCAGTAAAGCTTGAACCGATTTGGGCTCTGGTTGGGATACTTTACAAACTGAGTTTTCCAAACTCACCCCCTTTCTCTTCCATCCTTGCAAGTGAGCCCTAGTTGGTGGACTTGGAGTTGGGCGGGGTTCAGAGTGGCCACGAAGATTAAGTTTCTGTTTTCTTTAAAATAAGTTTCGCATTTATTATTTTGATTATTTTTTATTCTAGTTTAAGTTGTAATAAGGCCGCTCTTTTTATTATTTTTAATATTTTGGCTTATTAAATTGGTTAGCTCTAGGGCGCGTTTTATAAAAGTTACTTATTTTCAAAATATCATGATTACCGAGCAAAGCTTCCGTAACGTAAATGTTTTCAAAGGAAATAAATATTTTCAATGGATTTAAACTTAATTTGTTGTTCGTGGACAAGTAATATGCTTTAAGTGTGACAATGGATGTGTGCATGTCTAGGATTGGATCCATGAAGAGCTTGGTACTTAAGTAGTCCAATAGACTCACCTCCTCTTTTCTGGCTTCCTACCTGGTGCACAGCTTCCATTCACTTTAATCGTTAACGAAGATATTCTTTAAACACTAAGAAAGACTTTAGATAAAACATGACTTTTCTAGTAACGCTTCAATGTGACAAGCCGAATTCGGTCATAACGTCTAGGCCGGGTTTGGGGTGTTACAAATGTGCTCGATATTTGAGTGAACTTCGATAAGACAAAATGGATTAAGTGAAATTATGTAAGAGTGAATTTTAGTAGTAAAATAGTGTTGGACAGTAGCAGTTGCATGACTTTGAAAATTCACCAAAATTTTTTTAAGTTGAATTAAATTTCAAAAAAATTATGGAATTAAATATTAATGAGTCTATTTTCATATAAAAGAAACAGGGGGAGAAAAAGAGTTCTATATTATGTGATATTCTAATTTTTGTGAGGCAGTGTCAAAATGAATTTGAGATCCCCTATTCTGACTTGGAAAAATAGTTAAAAACTGTAAAAAAATAATTATGAGTTATAATTTATATGAATAGAATCCTCAATGAGCCTAGTTTCATAAGGAATTGACAGGAACATCATCTCCATTTCTTTAGTATTGGCAGGTCGGCTCGGGGTAGGAGATCGTCCTAGGCAAGATCCCACTATCAAACTATCATTTTTGGGAGAATTAATTCAAATATTACAAATATCAAGTGAGTGGCATGTATAGGAAGTTGGTTTGTGATATGTATTATTATTATGACTTTGACCATACGTATCAATTTGCATTGAGTTATCGTATATGATCATGAGATGTGGTCCTTATCCATTATGGTTTATAAGTTTAATTAATCATGCCATGTCCTATGTTTTGATGTGATGATATAGTTAACTTTGTTTGTTATGCATGGTTGGTAATACATCAAGTAAGTTAAATGTAGGCCAGTGGATCATGAATTAAATAAAAATGAGTAATGTTGCCTTGAATATGGATGTTTAATGGACAAATTGGTAACTACATTATGATGGTATAAAATGAGAATAAGATTTAGCATGTCTAGTTCTAGTTAATGTAAGAATTTATATTATATACAGGATGGTAAGCAAATATGTTTAAATTGAATGACATGTTATTGCATGGTTATGGATGTGTAAGTGGTCATTTATGCCAGGTTATATGTCTTTAAATATGAGTCTATGCATGTGTGCGAAAAGTTTTGAATTAAATGAAATTTTATGGCATGGTTTTCGTCTATGTGTATGGTTAAGTCTGGTAATGCCTTGTACCCTGTTTCAGCGTTGAATATGGGTAAGGGGTGTTACATTCTTATCATATCTGCCTTTTTATACAATGTTTAGAACTACTCATAACCCCTTCTTAACCCTTAAATAGGAGTATAATGAGGTTTAGCACATTCGAACCCATATCCTCTTATACTAAAACTAATGTCGATACCAATTGAACTAAGATTCAATCAGCACATTTAAGAACAATTTATTTTAACAAAATTAAATTAAATTTTTGCAAGAACAAAATTCGTGTTGCAATTAATACCTTAAAGAAATCAAATTCAGCAACTTAACTAAAAGTCATTGGTAATATAGCACTATTTAATAATTTATTTTATCATTATATACAAAATTAAGAAGTTGGAACAATGAAATTTGTTATTGGGATTAATATAAAAAGAATTAGTGTTAGGAACACATTTAAAATTAATATTTAAAATAACATTTTTCATGACATATGTCACAACCACAAATTTTATGGTTCAAATTAATATCCATAAATTTAAATTTAACAAAGACATTTAAATCACATTTCAAATATTGCAATTTTATGTAACAACATTCAGGGGCGAAGCTAGAAAAACTTTTTAGAGGGGCCGGATGAAATTTTAATTTTTTATAGTTTATATTTTTATAATTTGTAAAGGATTAAATCAAATTTTATAATTTTAAGGGGGCCAAAGTACAATTTTACCTTTACTAATTTAAAATTTTTTTAAAATTTCAAGGACCTAAAATGTAATTTTACATTTTAGGGAGGCCGGAGCCCATGCCACCCCTGACTTCGCCCCTGACAACATTAATTGTCATTGTGATTCATAAGTAATAAATTAAATTACATAACTATATTTTAAAATCGTTAATGTTATAACATTTATTAACAATTTATTTTATTATAATCTATAAAAATTTAAAATTTCTAATAAAAATTACCATTGGGACTAGTACTTTCAAATTAGACTTAGCAGTAACATCTACTACTTAGTTATGAATCTTTCCATTTTATGCTAGGGTAGCTTGTGGAATATTATATACAATATATATTTTATTTCGTTGCAAATTTTGGTTACTAAAACTCATTTTTCAAGATTTAGTCTTGACAATCTTTGAAGCAAAGTGCATCCATCAAATATTAGATTTAAATGACTCATAGTCCAAAACTTAGTTAAAGAGAAGTACGAAAAAAATTGTATTAAAAAAATCCAAAATTTATAACTTTCAAAGTTTAATAAATAAAATCTATAATAAAATAAAGAGAGATGGAGAGAATAAAGAACAAAAAAAATGAAAGCAATAGAGGATGTACTTTATTGATCAAAAGGAATTATTACAATACTTCATCAAAATCTCTATTCATAAGCATAAAAAGTATAAAAGAAGTAGAGATTTAATTCTAATAGCTATTGGAATTTAGAGTACATTAAAACTTTATACTGATCATGATGGACATCCACTTTGTAACACCCTAACCTGTATCCGTCGCTGGAACAGGGTTACGAAGTATTATTGGAGTTTATGGAATATTTACTGGTAATTCATGTTTATTAATCATTTATCAAGATTATTCATAACGTCCCTTAAATGGACCTTCGAGGCTCAATATGAGTATTAGAATCGAGTTAGAACTAAATCGGGAACTCAGAGAATTTTTTACAAAATTTCTAAAAATTTTTCCGAGATACAGGGCACACACGCCTGTGTGGTCCAGGGACACGCCTGTGTGATCCTAAGACACACCCGTGTTGCAAGCTGTGTTCGACCCCGTGTAACTCTCTGACTTGTACCACACTGCCAGCCACAAGCCCATGTGAGTAGGCCGTGTGATCAATTTAATTTTCAAAAATTAGGTGCAGGGTTCACACGCCCAAGACACATGCCAGTGTTCTAGGCCGTGTAGCTCACATGGTTGAGACACACGCTAGTGTCTTTGCTCGTGTGCTCAATTCTGAGCATTCTGTTTCTAAATTTTAAGATGCAGGAGACACACGACCTAACCACATGCCCATGTACCAGGCTGTGTGTCACACACGGTCATGACACATGTCCGTGTGTCTACCCGTATGGACAAACTAAAGTCATTTTTCTAGCTTTATTTCTCACCAAATTTTGCCAATAACCTGCACCAAAACTTACAACTGTATACCAGCCAATTCAAGTATTAATTCCAAGCCAATTCTAACATCTAATATGATATTTTATCATATACAATCATGATTACAATCTTACCTTTGTTTAACTTATAGGTTAAGCATAACTTGATCAATCATATTTAATAAACTTAACACATAGGTATTTGTTTTAATAAAACCTTATGATTATACCAAACAAAACATTACTAGCCATTCAATAGCTAGTTTACAAACCACATTCATATGCCATCAAAGGCCAAGTTACCTATACATGCCATTATACCATAATAAGTTTACTATTTATACCAAAATAAGCTAGTGAATAGTGTGATGATGCTCCAGCCAATCTCGAACCTTCACGAGCTTCTGAGCACTATAAAATAGAGAAAATAAAATCTAGTAAGCATTATATGCTTAATAAGTTCGTATAACAGGAATTAAAACTTACCAATCACATTTATCAACACTAAGTATAAAATTTACAGGCTTTCATCATTTTGACAAATTTGCCTAAACACATATACTCAATCAAGCAAGTTAGTCATATAATACATGTAATTGTTTAATAAACATAGATAAGCTCATCATCTAATCCTTCATCAAATAATTCAAAAAAAATTTAGGGCATATTTCTATTCATCTCATCATTTTTCTCATCTCGAGAGTTTTATTCGTTAAATTATTAAAATATCGATGGATACTCAAATAGTACACTCAAGGTGTACATATCTATAAACTGACAATTCTTATTCAGGGAGCATACTCTCAAGCCACATGTCAGGATGCTTAAATGAGCCCTGTAAATCATGTAACAGGACACTTATCCGAGCTAATCAGGAAACTCATAAGAGTTTTTACTCAAGAAGCTCATAGAGCATTTAAGATATTCCAAAGAGACAGTATCAAGGAGCTTCAGATAAGGTAACAAAGAGTTCAAGCAACCTTAACAAGACGCTCATGGAGAGCTGAATTTTGTGTCTGCGTTATATCCAGGATCACAACCAATCGTATACCAGGACGCTCACAAGGAGCTGCGGTAATGTGCAACAAATGCAAAATCACTTTCGATCAGGATGCTCGCAGGAACTATATATAACAAGATGCTTAAGAGGCTATATCGACATTATTCGCCCGAGCTAAACCCCTTCTGCAACATATGTAGAATCATATCCATATACGAGAAATCACATGTATCTATCGATTTTCATTATTCAACGGAACTTAACTTCTTTATAATATTTTCAATCATGTAATCATTTCATGTTATTTATAACATTAATAAAATCCACATAAACACATATCACATTCAATCCAAATACGATATTCAATTGAAACATTTAATCGTAGTTATTTAAGTTACATGAATTTACCTTGATAATAATTCAAACAAGAAAATCTATTAATCAGAAACTCTCTTTTTCTCGATCTAGCTTTGAATTTGTGTTATCCGAATCTATATAAATGAATTTAATCATTAAATTCTCACATTTCATATTCTATTAAACTCAATTTACATCCTAAGCAAAATTACCATATTTCCCCTAAGCTTTCCATAAATTTCAATTTCGTCCTTAAGCTTGGAAAATGAAATTCATGCAATTTACTTCTTATTCCAAGCCTAACCAAAATTTCAATATAAAATTTATAGCACGTGTATTCTATAAAATTTAGAATATTTTTTCAATTTTCACAACTTTACAATTTAGTCTCTAAATCACAATTTCATCAAAATTCACTTTGTAAAAGTTGTTTATCTATCAACAACCTTTCATTTTCTACCATAAATTTCAAATTTTTAGCATATTCATCCATAACATAACTTCTATACTTTGATAACTTTTCAACTTAATCCCCCAAATAGATGAATTAGACTATCTTGGTTTAAAAAATATAAAAATTACTAAAAAGGGGCTTGAATACTTACCCAATTATGCCAAGATAGCTTGTTTTCTCTTTCCTAGGGTTTCCATGGAATATTTTGGGAAGAAGATGATATAAAATGATTTTATTTCTTATTAATTATTTATCATCCGTTAATTTTTCTCTTTTCCAATTTAGTCATTTCCCTTTTTTAATTTTTCCATGGATGAATCATCAAAAATATCTACTAACTTTTCTTTAATGGTCTAATTACCATAGAAGGACCTCAAGTTTTGAATTCCATAGCTATTTGATCCTTCTAGCTACTAGAATCCAACTTTTGCATTTTATGCAATTTGGTCATTTCTATAATTAAGTACCTAATCGATAAAATTTTCTTATTAGAATTTTCATATGACATTCTTAATATAATGCAAACCATGTAAAAATATAAAAATAAATTCTTTCTGGCTCGAATTTGTGGTCCCAAAATCACTGTTTCGATTTTACTGAAAATGGGCTGTTACAACTCTCCCTCTTAAGAATTTTTGTCTTTGAAAATCTTACCAGTAAAGAGATTTGTATATTGCTTTCTTATGGTATCCTCCAGTTCCTTGGTAGCTTCTTCTATACCATGTCGTTGCCAAAGAACTTTTACTAAAGCCACATTTTTGTTTCTTAATTTCTTTGTTTCACGGGCCATGATTTTAATCGGTTCTTCACTATATGTCATATCAGGTTGAATCTTTACTTCTGATGGAGAAATAATATGTGAAGGATCCGATCGATACCGTCGTAACATAGACACATGAAAAACATTATGAATCCAGTCAAGCTCTGGTGGTAAGGCTAACCGATATGCAACAGGTCCAATTCTTTCTGTGATTTCATATGGCCCAATAAACTGTGGACTCAATTTTCCTTTACAACTAAACCGGAGAACTTTCTTCCAAAGTGATACTTTCAAGAATACCTTGTCACCAACTTGAAATTCTATTTCCTTTCGTTTAAGATCAGCATAGGACTTTTGACGATCAAAGGCTGCTTTCAGACTATCCTGAGTTACTTTCACCTTTTCTTCAGTTTCACGGACTAAGTCAACTCTGTGTCTCTTTTTCTCACTAAGCTCTGTCTAATACGATGGTATTCTACATTTCTGGCCATACAAAGCTTCATACGGTGCCATTTTGATACTGGACTAATAACTATTATTGTAAGCAAATTCAACTAAAGGCAGATATTTTTCCCAGTTACCTTTAAATTCTAAAATACAACACTGAAGCATATCTTCCAAAATCTATATCACACGTTCAGATTGACCATCTGTCTAAGGATGGAATTCAGTATTGAAATGTAACTGTATACCTAGAGCTTCTTGCAATTTGCTTCAGAATTGAGATGTAAATCGAGGATCTCTATCAGAAATAATGGAGACAGGCACTCCATGTAATCTAACAATTTCAGAAACATATATCTCAACCAATTTATCTAAAGAATAATCCATACATATCTGAATAAAGTGTGCAGATTTTGTTAGCTGGACAACAATTACCCAAATGACATCTTTCTTCTTTAGAGACAGCGATACAAAGTCCATGGTAATTCTCTCCTATTTCCATTTCGATATTGTAACTGGATGTAACAATCCCGAAGGCAACTAATGTTCAGCTTTTACTTGCTGACATAGCAAATATTTTGATACAAACTCAGAAATATCTCTTTTCAATCCCGGCCACCAGTACATCTTTTTCAGATCATTATACATTTTATTACTACCAGGATGACTAGACATCTTACTATTATGAGCTTCATTTAAAATCTTCTGTACCAGTTCTGAATTCTTCAGTACACATATTCTGACTTTAGATAACAAACAACCATTAGTCTCGATCTGAAATTCTGAATCAGGAGTCGATTCACACTGAATTCGTTTTGCTTGTAACTTACTATCATCTTTCTGAGATTCAGTAATCTGTTGCAAAAACATCGGTCTAGCTTTTAACTCAACTATGATTGAACCATCATCAGATAACATCAATTGAGTATTCATTGCTCGCAAAGCAAACATGGATTTTCTACTTAGAGTATCTGCAACCACATTGGCTTTTCCCGGATGATAGTCAATAACCAAATCATAGTCTTTCAATAACTCAAGCCACCTGCGCTGTCTTAAATTCAAATCTTTCTTTGACATCAAATACTTCAAACTTTTATGATCAGTAAATATATAACATTTTTCACCAAATAGATAATATCGCCATATTTTCAATGCAAACACAATTGCTGCTAATTCAAGATCATGTATTGGGCATGTGGCTTTAGCTGTCTTGAAGCATAGGCTATTACTTTACCTTTTTGCATCAAAACACAGCCTAAACCATTTAACGGTGCATCACTATAAATTACAAATTCCTTACCTGATTTAAGCTGAACTAACATAGGTGCTTCTGTTAATAAAGCTTTCAACCTATTAAAACTTTGCTGACATTTATCAAACCACTCAAGTTTCACATCTTTTTGCAGCAAATGAGTCATCGGAGAGGCTATCATTGAAAACCGTTTTACAAACCTCCGATAATATCCAGCAAGTCCTAAAAAACTTCTGACTTCAGACATGTTCTTTGGTGGCTTCCAATTTACAATAGCTGAAATTTTGCTTGGATCTACTCAAATACCTTCTACAGATACAATATGTCTGAGAAGATCAACTTCATGTAGCCAAAATTCACATTTATTGAATTTGGCATACAGTTGCTTCTTACGCAGAGTTTGCAACACAATTCTCAGATGATCTGCATGTTCATTTTCATCTCGAGAGTAAACTAAAATATCATCAATAAATACCACCACAAACCTATCTAGATATGGTCTGAAAATTCTGTTCACCAAATCCATAAACATTGTCAGTGCATTTGTTTAACCAAATGGCATCATAAAAAACTCATAATGTCTATACTTAGTTCTAAAAGATGCCTTTTGCACATCTGAGTCTTTTACCCATAGCTGATAATAACCAAAACGAATATCAATATTTGAAAATACAGTAGCACATTTCAACTGGTCAAATTGATCATCAATTCGAGGCAATGGATACTTGTTCTTTATTGTAACTTTGTTGAGCTATCTGTAATCAATACACAGCCTTAAAGATCCATCTTTCTTCTTTACAAACAGAACCAATGTAACCCATGGTGAGAAACTAGGTCGAGCAAAATCTTTGTCAATCAGTTCTTGCAACTGTGCTTTAAACTTTTTTAATTTAGTATGAGCCATTCTGTAGAGTGCTGTCCTTGGTACAAGATCTATAGAAAACTCCACTTCTCTAACCAGGGTAAACTAGGTAATTCCTCTAGAAATACATCAGGGAGTTTACATACAACCGGCACTAACTGAATCTTCTACTCAGATACTTTAGTGTTCAACACATAAGCAAGATAAACTTCATAACCTTTTTTGACATATTTCTGTATTGATATTGCTAAAATCACATTAAATAATCCATCTAATTTATCATATTCAACATGGAGTAACTAACCACTCTGACATTTCAATACAATATATTTATGTTTACAATTTACCACTACATCATGCTGGGTTAACCAGTCCATTCCCAAAATCACATCAAATTCATCAAATGGCAATAGCATCAAATTAGCCGAAAAGAAATAACCCTTTACCATCAACAGACAGTTTTTACAAACTTTATCCACCATAACATACTGGCCCAGGGGGTTTGAAACTTTAACCAAAAATTCAGTGAATTCAACAGGTAAATTTTTAATAGACACTAAATTTGTGCATATGTATAAATGTGTGGAACCAGGATCAATCAAAGCAGTAATATCAGTATCAAGTAGAGAAATGTATCAATAATGACGTCTGGTGCAGAAGCATCTTTTCTAGCATGAATAGCACATGTCCTTGCCAGTGCTCGTGCCTCAGATTTAACTGTTGTATCTCTTGTAGTACCTCAGCTACCACTGACATTACCGGGATGATGGGGTGGTCTGCCTCTTGAAGCGGGATTACTTAACTTTGAAGTTTGATCAATATCGTTTTCTATTCTTTCTGGGAAATACTTGAGAAAATGATTAAGCGAACCACATCGGTAACAGACTCTATTTCTCAAACGACATTCCCCAAAATGAAATTTGTTACAAAATTTACATTTCGATTTAGGATTGCTAACACTACCAACGCTGGTTACAGGTAGGGACGAGGATCTCGGGTTAGAGCGTTGAGAGCCTCACTCTTTTCCAGAATATCCCATTGATGTTGTAAAACAATCATAATACTTCTTTGATTTCTTGGAAGCAGATGATTGCGACTTGCTCAAAGTTCTTTTACCAGAAACCCAAGCTTCTCTTTCAGCTTGTTTCTTTTCTTTACTCAATTCTTCAGCTTTATGTGCTCAATCAGCCAGTACTGCAGATTCCCTTAATTCAAGAATACCAATCAACAGCTTAAAGTCTTCATTTAAGCCCTCTTAAAAATGCTTGCACATATCAATCTCAGTTGAAACCCACTCTCTGGCATACTTACTCAACCGAACAAATTCTCGCTCATACTCAGATACAGTCATGCTTCCTTGTTTAAGATCTAAAAGTTCTTTCTTTTTCTAATCTAGAAATATTTGACTAACATACTTCTTTCTGAATTTGGTCTAGAAAAACTCCCATGTAATGTTTTCTCTTTGTACCACATAAGTTATAGTATTCCACCAATGATAAGCTATGTCTTTCAGTAAAGATACTACACATTTCAAACATTCAACTGCTGTGCAAGATAATTCATCTAAAACCCGGATAGTAATTTCTAACCAAAACGTAGCTTTTTCTAGATCATCCCTTACAGTAGCTCTAAATTTTTCTACCCCATATTTACGGTTTTTATCTACCAGTTCTTACCAGCTCTAACAGGTTCAATACCTTGTGTAATCTCAGGAACCGGTTGAGGAGCAGGTGAGGGAGGTTGTTGTACAGTAGGATTTGTTCTTATATACTGAGTGAACCGTTCATTCATCATTTGAAAGAAGACTTGTTTTGTCTCTTCACTTTGGCCCTCAGATACGGGCTTTCCACTACTAGATCTAGCTCTTTGAACTGAAGCTGAAGCATTGCTCTCAGCTTCCTCAGATTCAGCTCTAGCTTGGTTAGAAGAGATTACTAAATGAAAAACACATTTAAAATGGTTAGGAGATATCACACTATCACAAATTATATAATGGCATGTATAGCTAAACTCATACTTGCTATGTTCAATTTGAGAATCAACTAAACTGTAGCTCTAATACCAATAAATGTAACACCCCTAAACTGTATTCATCACTGGACCAGGGTTACGAAGTATTACTGTAGTTTATGGGATTTTTACAGATAATTCATGTTTATTATTCAATTATCAAGATTATTCATAAAATCCCTTAAATGAACCCTCGAGGCCTAATATGAGTATTAGAATCAAGTCGGGACAAAATCGGGAACTCAGAGAATTTTTTGGAAAATGTCTAAAATTTTCCCTAGATACAGGGCACACATGCCCATGTGGTCTAGGGACACGTCCATGCTGCAGGCCATGTTCGACCCTGTGTAACTCTCTAACTTGTACTACACGATCAGCCACACGCCCATATGAGTAGGCCATGTGATCAATTTAATTTAAAAAAAATAGGTGCAGGGTTCACACGGCCATGACACACGCCCTTGTTCTAGGTCGTGTAGCTCACACGGTTGAGACATACCCTATGTCTCTGCCCGTGTGCTCAATTCTGAACATTCTATTTCTAAATTTTAAGATGCAGGAGACACACGGCCTAACCACATGCCCATGTACTAGGCCGTGTGTCACACACAATTATGACACACGCCCATATGACTACCCATGAGCTATTTTCTAGCTTTATTTCTCACCCAAATTTTGCCAATAACATACACCAAAACTTACAACTATATACCAGCCAATTCTAACATCTAATATGATATTTTATCATATGTCATCATGATTATAATCTTACCTTTGTTTAACTTATAGGTTAAGCATAATTTGATCAATCATATTTAATAAACTTAACACATAGGTATTTGTTTTAATAAAACCTTATAATTATACCAACAAAACATTACTATCTATTCCAATAGCTAGTTTACAAACCACATGCATATGCCATCAAAGGCCAAGTTACCTATATATGCCATTATACCATAATAAGTTTGTAATAGCCCGATTTTGGGCTCAGTCGGAACAATGGTTTCAAGACCACAAATTCGAGGCTGAGAAATTATTTTTATTATTATTTTGAGTGTCATAGTATGATTATATAAGTGCACGAAAAATTTGGTGAAGTAATTTTAGTGTTTGGGAGCTTAATTGCGAAAAAGAACTAAATTGCATAAAGGGTAAAAGTTTTGTTTTATTACTTAAAGGTGTAAAATTGTTGGAGAACCATAATTGGAGGGCTTTAAAGTGTAAATAGACCCTTTAGAAGCTGATGGCCGGCCATAGGGGACAAGAAAATCAAATGGTCAAATGGTTAGGTGACTTAATGTATAATAAAATATTACCCTAGTGACTAGCCATCAGCTTTTTCATTTTTCTTCCTTTCTCCTCCACTAAAATTTTCAGCAAAAATGGGGTTTTTGGAAGCTTGAAATTTCAGCAACTTTTCACCGTTGAAAGTAAGTGATTTTCATATTCATTGTTGATGATTTTTGTATTTTTAGGAACCTTGTAGCATGACCTTTTCATTGAGGGGACTATTTTTGAAAATGGTTGATAGTCTAAGAATTTTCCATGAAAGAGTTTATGATGTTTGCTGATTTTTTATGGAAAAAATAAATCTTAGTTGTTGAATAAACAACTTTTGTTAAGAGGTGTTCATGAAAAACACCTATAGGGGCCATTTTATGGAACTTGCAAAAACAATAGAGTGTAAGTGTGTGAAATGTTTGAAATTGTGAGTTTCTATAAGTATGAAATAGATTTGGCTGGGCTTGGTTAATGTGAAAATTTGATAAAAATTGATTTAGGAGCCTAGGGGCAAAATCATAATTTTTGTAAAGACTAAGGGTAAAATGGTCATTTTACAAAAGTATGAACTTTGGAGTGTATTAATTGTTATGATGATAAATTAGTTAAATTGTTCATTTTAGATCAAGAAAGATGCAATCCGGACTTAGACCGGGGGAAGACCAAGCTAGTTGAATAACTCGACCTAGTCACCTACTTTTGTATATCGAGGTAAGTTGTATGTAAATAATGCTAATTTAATATTATCATGTATTGTACAATTACTATGGTATGAATTTTTTCTTTACGTTGTGAATGAGAATTTATATAATGAAGACTTCCGATTGAACATTAGGAATAGATTTGGATATTCATGCCATGACATTGGGTGATATGTGTGCTAGTGTAAGACATGTCTGAGACATACATTGGCCACATATTGAGAGCCACTGGAAGACATTTCTAGGACATGCATCAGTCTAGAGATATACAAGCTAGTGTAAGACATGTCTGGGACATGCATCGGCATTGAGACGAGAGCTAGTGTAAAATATGTCTGGGACATGCATCGGCCTCGAGATATACAAGCTAGTCTAAGACCCGTCTGGGACATGACATCGACACTGATAGATGAGAGCCAGTGTAAGACCTGTTTAGGACACGACATCGGCCTCGATATATGGAAGTTAGTGTAAGACCTATCTGAGACATGGCATCAACTTTGATGTGTTAGCCAGAGTAAGACCATGTCTGGGACATGGCGTCGGCATCTTATCCCATGTTTTGGGCTAATGAATATCCTCTGGTATTCCAAATGGTTCAACGGAAGGTTTATGATTTATATCGAAATGAGAGAACTTATGACCATGTGGTGAGTGGTACAGGTACCTCAATAAGAATTACGAAATACGAGCTTCATTTACGTTGTATGTTTAGTAAAGAAAGAAAGTGATAAGTTAAGCTTATGACCATTTGTGTATTTTACATGAAGTATGAAGTGTGAATTATTTTACATGAAGTATGAAGTGTGAATTCAATCAACGTTGTATGCTTGGTGAGAGATGAATATGAATCAATAATATTTATAGATCCACATATTCGTGTGCAAATTGAATTATATTGAGAGTATGATTTCTCATGGTAACTTGTAGTTATTTCATTATTTACATGCGACTTACTAAGCTTTATGCTTACCTCTTTTCCTTTCCATTCCCTTGTAGTGCCACCAAATTAGCCCGTGGATCAGTTACCGTCAGAGGCCTCGTTCACACTATCATTTGAAGCACATGGTATAGTTAGCTATTTTATTTTGATTATGGCATGTATAGGACTTTGTCTTTTGAGTTTTCTGTCATTATGATTTGGCCGAATGTGTTGGCTTGGAATGAAACCCTTCATTTTGTATAAGGAAATAAATAATGGCTCATATTTAATTATGATATGCAATTGATGATGTTTCATGGATGGACAAATTGCATGAATGAATAAGTGCATGCTTAGTTTGTTATAATGTAATGAATTTTGTTATTAATTATCATGTTGTGGTTGAATTGGCCTTATGTTGATGCATAGAATTGTTGATATTGATGTGGTAAATGTTAGTGCAAATAAGGGTGGCAAAAAGGCTTGGTAGATAACCTTATCTTTGTCTACACGAGTAGACACACAAGCATGTGTCTAGGCCATGTGTGACACATGGTCTGCACCATGGGCATGTGGCTCGACCGTGTGTCCCCTGGACTTTGAATTTGCAAGTCAGTATGCATGGTAGTAAACACACGGGCAGAGACATGGCCATGTGTCTTAGCTGTGTGGAGAACACGGCCACCGGTCACGGGCGTGTACCTTGGTCGTGTGCCCCTAATTGGTTGTTAACGTCAGAAATAAAATGTCAAGGTTTTTACACATGGGATGCTACACAGGCGTGTCATGGCCATGTGAGGGACACAGGATATAGACACAAGCGTGTGCCCGACTATGTGAAAACCCCTGGAGGTTCAAATTTGGAATTCAATTCACACGGGATTGGGGCACAAGTGTGTCCCCTTGTGCTTAGGCCGTGTTAACCACACGGACCTTCAGCATGGTCATGTAGAAAGGGCCACACGGGTGTGTCGCCTTTCTACACGGGCATGTGCCCCTATTTCCAGTGACATATTCCAAAGTTTTCAACGAAGTTTGGATTAATCTCAAATTGTTTACAAAGTGTGTTTTGAGCCTCGTAGGCCCATATTAGGAATTTCTAGATTAAGATTGAAAAGTTTTAAATTCGATCGAGTTTTTATGACTTGAAATGATTGTATACATGTGTTTAAGTCAGGTAATGCCTTGTGCCCAGTCCTGGCCTCAGACTCGGGTAAAGGGTGTTACATTTAGTGGTATCAAAGCCATGGTTTAGTTGATTCTAAGACTAACCTAGCGTGAGTATGAGTTTTGCTATACATGTCCTAGTTGTATATTGATAGTGTGATGACTCCTGACGAAATAAATTGTTTTCTTTTTACATATAGTAAATGGATCCTGACGTGGCTACAGCAAATGATGTGGAAAGTAATGCGCCGGCTCCCGCTGAAGGGACCACGCCAGTGGATAGTGGGCCAGTGACAATGAGTCAGGGCAAAAGGGCTAGAGAAGCTTACCTCCACATGATGGATACATGAAGCTCAGAGTTCATTCGTACGAATCCGAACACTCCACCTCTCTCACCTCTTCCAATTCCTCAGTCTGCCCCTATGGTTCCCCATGTGTCAGACATGATTAGGAGGGAGAAACCTCCAGTAGACAGAATCCGTAAGCATGGGGCTGAGAAATTCTGGGCGAACATTGATGATGACCCGGAGAGAGTAGAGTTTTGGTTGGAAAATACCATTAGGGTATTTGATGAGCTATCATGCACATCCTAGAAGTGCATGAAGTGTGTCGTCTCACTTTTGCGAGATTCAGCCTATCAGTGGTGGAATACTCTCGTGTCCATTGTGCCAAAGGAGAGGGTAACTTGGGGATTTTTCCAAGAAGAATTCCGGAAGAAGTACATTAGCCAACGGTTTATCGATCAAAAAAGGAGAGAGTTCCTCGAACTAAAGCAAGACCGTATGACAGTGAGAGAGTATGAGCGCGATTTGTAAGACTCAGTAAATATGTGCGGGAGTGTATATCCACAGAAGCCATTATGTGTAAAAGGTTTGAGGATGGGTTGAATGAAGACATCCGACTATTGGTTGGCATTTTAGAGTTAAGAGAATTTGTGGTATTGGTTAAGAGAGCTTGTAAGGCCGAAGAGTTGGCCAAAGAGAAGAGAAAAGCTGACTTTGGGTCCTGTGACTCAAAGAAGAGATAGATGGGGAAATCACATCAAACCTCATCCAAGAAATTGAGAGAGTTTCCTACTCAATCAAACACGTCAGTGGGGTTCACGAGCAAGTGTAAGAATAAGCAGTATGCGGTGACAAAAGCCCAAACCACTTCATCGCAAGTGTTGTTACTGCTCGCTCGGATCAACCAAAGTGTCCTCAGTGCGGTAGACGCCATTTCGGTGAATGCCAAGGAAATGAAAGGGGCTGTTTCAAATGTGGGTCGCTTGACCATTTTATCCGTAGTTTTCCTAAGATGAGCGAGAAAAGTAGAGAGCAAGCTGTGAGATTGAGTAATGCACCTTCAAGGGGTAGACCACGGAAGAACTTGGGAAGTGGGGATAGTAGTAGAGGTGCACCCATAGATCTTGCTATTAGGTCCAAGGGTAGAGCGCCTACAAGGACTTATGCCATACGTGCCCAAGAGGAGGTAGCGTGAGCTGATGTGATCACGGGTACCTTTTCTATCCATGATATATCTGTGGTTGCTTTAATTGATCTGGGGTCTACCCATTCTTATATTTGTATGAAATTGATACACCGTATGAATTTGCTAGTCGAGTCCACTGAATTTGTGGTAAAAGTGTCTAACCCATTAGGCAAACATGTGTTAGTTGACCAAGTATGTAGAAATTGCCCCTTGACAATTAGAGGTCATTGTTTTCTGGCTAATCTTATGTTATTGTCGTTTGATGAATTTGATGTAATCCTTGGGATGGATTGGTTAACTTCTCATGGTGTTGTAGTGGATTGTGGATGGAAAGTGATTGAGTTGAAATGTGGAAGCGGGGATGTTCTTCGGGTTGAATCAGGTGAATTGGATAATTTGTCTATAGTGATATCGTCTATGACTGCAGAGAGATATTTGAGAAATGGAGCAAAGCTTATCTCGCCTTTATGTTGAATACTCAAGCATCTAAATTAGAAATCGAGTCAGTGCCAGTGGTATATGAGTACCTAGATGTATTTCTGAAAAAGTTGCTCGGATTGCCAACTAGGGAGGTTGAGTTTGGTATCGAGTTAGTCCCTGGTACGGCGCCCATCTCGATTGCTCTGTATAGGATGGCACCAACAGAATTAAAGGAGTTGAAAGTGCAGCTACAAGAGCTAACGGGTAAGGGCTTTGCGAGACCGAGCTATTCTTCGTGGGGCGCTCTGGTACTTTTCGTGAAAAAAAATGATGGGACGATAAGGTTATGTATAGATTATAGACAGCTCAACAACGTGACGGTGAAGAACAAGTATCCTTTACCAAGGATAGACGATCTGTTTGACCATTTGAAAGGAGCCACAGTGTTTTCTAAGATAGATTAAGGTCCGGTTATTATCATCTAAGGGCCAAGGAGCAAGATGTACCAAAGACCGCATTTAGGACGAGGTATGGGCACTATGAGCTCCTTGTCATGCCCTTCGGTTTGACGAATGCCCCTGTGGTATTTATGGATTTGATGAATCGTATTTTTCGACCATATTTGGATAAGTTCGTAGTGGTCTTTATCGATGATATATTGATTTATTCTCCAGATGCAACTAAACACGCGGAGCATTTGACAACTATTTTGCAAACCATGAGGGATAAGCAACTGTATGCCAAGTTCAGTAAAAGTGTGTTTTGGCTCTGAGAGGTCGGATTCTTAGGACACATCGCGTCGAGTGATAAAATTAGAGTTGACCCAAGTAAGATCTCGGCTATTGTAGAGTGGAAACCATCGAGGAATGTGTCAGAGATTAGAAGCTTTCTAGGCTTAACTGGGTACTACAGACGATTTGTTAAAGGGTTCTCGATGATAGCTACTCCGATGACTAGATTACTACAAAAAGAGGTCAAGTTCGAGTGGACGGATAAATGCCAATAGATCTTTGAGACATTAAAGACCCTGTTAACTAAACCAGTTTTAGTGCAACTGGAACTTGGAAAAGAGTATGTGGTATATAGCGATGCCTCCTTAAATGAATTGGAGTGCGTACTCATGCAATAAGGTAAGGTCATAGCTTATGCTTCAAGATAGCTAAAGCCACATGAGAAAAACTACCCAATGCATGATTTAGAGTTGGCCGCCATCGTATTCGCGTTGAAAATTTGGAGACACCATTTGTATGGCGAGAAATGCCAAGCGTTTACCGACCATAAAAGCCTCAAGTATTTGATGACTCAGAAGGATTTGAATCTATGGCAATGGAGATGGTTGGAGTTGATAAAGGACTACGAGTTGATAATCGACTACCACCCAGGAAAAGCAAATGTAGTCACCAACGATCTGAGTAGAAAGTCACTGTTCACCTTAAGGGCCATGAACACTCAGTTGTCTGTAGCGAATGATGGTTCGGTTCTAGCAGAACTGAAAGCTAGATTGATGTTCCTTCAAGAGATCTATGAAGTTTAGAAGGGTGATAAGGAATCGCAAACCAAAAAGACTCAGAATAAGACAGATGGTGAATCAGACTTTCGGTGTAGTACCGATGGGTGTATAATGTTCAAAGATAGGGTTTATGTACCCAAGGACAATGAACTTATCCAGAGGATTTTACGAGAGGCACATAGTGGTTGCTTGTCTATCCATTTGGATAATGTGAAAATGTATAACGACTTGAAAAAAATATACTGGTGGTTGGGAATGAAAAGAGACATTTCGAAGTTTGTTTCTAAGTGTCTAATTTGTCAGCAAATGAAGGTCGAACACTAAGTACCTTCGGGTTTACTTCGACCTGTGATGGTTTCCAAGTGGAAATGGGACCGTGTAACCATGGATTTCGTGTCGGGGTTGCCTTTGACGCCAAGGAAAAATTATTTTGTTTGGGTTGTTGTTGATAGGCTTACCAAGTTGGCATATTTTATACCAGTGCGTACCGACTATTCCCTTGAGAAATTGGCTGAATTGTATGTTTTCGAGATCGTGAGACTTCATAGAGTACCCTTGTTGATTATTTTTGATAGAGATCCGAGATTTACCTCGCGATTTTGGAAGAAGTTACAAGAGGCATTGGGAACAAAACTGAATTTTAGCACGGCATTTCACCCGTAAACTGACGGTCAGTCAGAAAGAGTGATTCAGATCTTAGAAGACATGTTGCGGTGTTGTGTTCTCGAGTTTCAAGGTAGTTGGGAAAAGTACTTACCACTGGTTGAATTCGCCTACAACAATAATTATTAGTCAAGTCTAAAAATGGTGCCTTATGAGGCTTTATATTGACGCAAGTGTTGGACGCCCTTATATTGAACCGAACTTAGAGAAAATCAGATTCACGGGGTTAACTTAGTAGAAGAAATCGAAGAGAAAGTTAAGGTGATTCACAACTGTTTGAAAGCTGCTTCAGATAGACAGAAATCCTACGTAGATTTAAAACGAAATAAAATTGAGTTTCAAGTCGATGATAGGGTGTTTTTGAAAGTGTCCTTGTGGAGAAAAGTCTTCAGATTTGGTAGAAGAGGCAAGTTGAGTCCTCGTTTCATAGGACCTTATGAGGTTACCAAGAGAGTAGGGCCTGTTGCCTACCAATTGGCTTTGCCCTCAGAGTTGGAAAAGATTCACGACGTGTTTCATGTATCCATGTTACGTTGATATAGATCGGATCATTCACATGTGATCAAGCCAACTAAGGTTGAGATTTAGCTGGATATGACTTATGGATAAGAGCCAGTTAAGATTTTGGCTCGGGAGGTTAAACAATTAAGGAATAAGAGTATAGCACTTGTGAAAGTCCTATGGCATAGACATGGAGTTGAAGAAGCCACATGGGAACCCAAGGAGACCATGAGAGACCAATACCCAAATCTATTTACCAGTAAGATTTTCGGGGACGAAAATCCTTCAGGGGGAGAATTCTAACAGCCTGATTTTGGGCTTAGTCAGAACAATAGTTTTGGGACCACAAATTCGAGGCCGAGAAACTAAAAAGTATAAAATTTACATGCTTTCATCATTTTGACAAATTTACCTAAACACATATACTTAATCAAGCAAGTTAGTCATATAATACATGTAATTGTTTAATAAACATAGATGAGCTCATCATATAATCCTTCATCAAATAATTCAAAAAACATTCAGGGCATATTTCTATTTATCTCATCATTTTTCTCATGTCGAGAGTTCGCTGAATTATTGAAATATCGATGGATACTCAAATAGTACATTCAAGGTGTACATATTTATAAACTGTCAATTCTTATTCAGGGAGCATACTCTTGAGCCACATGTCAAGATGCTTAAATGAGCCATGTAATCATGTAACAGGACACTTATCCGAACTAATCAGGAAACTCATAAGACTTATTACTTAGGAAGCTCATAGAGCCTTTCAGATATCTCCGAAGAGATAATATCAGGGAGCTTCAGATAAGGTAACAAAGAGTTCAAGCAAGCTTAACAGGACGCTCATGGAGAGCTGCGTTTATGTCTGCATTATATCCAGGATCACAACCGATCGTATATCAGGACGCTCACAAAGAGCTGCAGTAATGTGCAACAAATGCAAAATCACTACCGATCAGTATGCTCACAGGAACTATATATAACAGGATGATTGAGAGGCTATATCAGGATTACTCATCTGAGCTAAACCCCTTCTGCAACATATGCAGAATCATAATCATATACAGGAAATCACATGTATCCATCGATTTTCATTATTCAACGGAACTTAACTTATTTATAACATTTTCAATCATGTAATCATTTCATGTTGTTTATAACATTCATAAAATCCACATAAACACATCACATTCAATCCAAATACGATATTCAAATGAAACATTTAAACGTAATTAATTAAGTTACACGAACTTACCTTAATAATAATTCGTACAAGAAAATCAACTAATCTAAAACTTACCATAATCATATACAGCACATGTATTCTATAAAATTCAGAATTTTTCTTCAATTTTCACAACTTTACAATTTAGTCCTTAAATCACAATTTCATCAAAATTCACTTTGTAAAAGTTGTTTATCTATCAACAACCTTTCATTTTCTACCATAAATTTCAAATTTTCAGCATATTCATCCATGGCATAACTTCTATACTTTGATAACTTTTCAAATTAATCCCCCAATAGATGAATTAGACTATCCCGGTTTAAAAAATATAAAAATTACTAAAAATGGGGCTTGAATACTTACCCAATTATGCCAAGATAGCTTTTTTACATTCAAATTAATACCTATCTTAGTAATACATATTAAAAATATCAAAAATAATTAAGCGGTCTTATTATATTTAAAAACCCAAAACTTCAAACGTAAATAAAAGGATGTCCAGTTCACCAGAAGAAAATCAAACTTTCAGAACGGGTGGCCACTCCGAATTCCCTCACATCTCCAAGCCCACTATGGTTGGGGATTACCTGCGTGGATGAAAATAAAAGGGGTGAGTTTGGGGAAACTCAGTGTGTAAATTAACCCAACCATAGCCTATATCAGCTCAAACCACAGAAATAGAATAAGTTGGCCTTAGCCCAGAACAGAATTCAGAATAAAGCCCATAGGCCCATAACAGAACAGAACAGAACAGATATTACATGTTTATGCAGAAACCCAACCCAGATTTATCCATAACACCCCCGTACCAGCCTTACACCATGTGGGGAGACTACTCGACCCACCCAACCGCTACACACTACAGAAATCGCAGCGAGGCTGACAGATATTGCGACGAAGTCACCAGATACAGATATTGTGGCAGAGCCACTAGAACAGATATATGTGGCAGAGCAACCAGATCAGATAATTGTGGCATAGCCACCAGGACAGATATATGTGGCAGAGCCACCAGATCAGATAATTGTGGCATAGCCACCAGGACGCTTCCTCCATAGTATAACCCAAGTCCCCATGCAATAGATATATAATCATGGCATACATCATACAGAATCAGATCGTCATGCTTTTCAGCCAAAAGTAACCCTAGGGGTATAATGGTAATTTTGCATACATAGGGGTATTCAAGTAATTTAACTATTCTTAAGGTTTTCATACATAACATAGCCATTTACGTACGATCAGAAACACTTACTGTGTTTTCTTACCAATTTGGGCTCGTTGGCCCATTATCCCGTTTTTGGCCCATTAAGCCCAAAAATATCGAAATGCACAGAATCGCGTACTCTGCAGTCTTATCACTTTAATTTACCACATACATCAAACTATTAATCTCATGAGCATTCACACACTCGCAAGATCTCAAAATACCGGCTTTTCGACATTTTGGCTTTTCGGCTTGTGCCGATCTAGTCTATAAGAGGGTGTTAGTTACACACCTATTTGCGACGATATGCTGACGAGATCCACACACGAACCACCTACAATTGGATTACTAATACATTAATCTAACTATTCAAATACGAACTACGTATTAACCCCTTGCAATATTCGGCCAACCACACCTACAGATCAGAGTAAGCTTATAAGAAATCAATAAGCAACTCATTAACAAATTTTTGTCAGTGTTTACCACATAATCATAATTTCACTGCAAGCTGTCTTCCTGAGCAACAGTCTCTAAATCATTTATAACTGGAGCTACGAAACTCCAAATCAAGTTCCGTTAATTTTCCCTGAAAATGGACTCATATATCTTCTATCCATAAAATTTTCAGAATTTTTGGTTTAGGCAATCAATACCAGATTTTTCTCAAAGTTTCCCATGTTTCACTGTTTGACTAATCTGACCACTCTTCATTACAAATAAAATTTCTCATTGTACAGAATTCAAAATATGTTCTTGTTTATTTCATTTGAAACTAGACTCAATAAGATTTAATTACATAATTTATTCAGGTTCTAATTCATCTCCCACGATTTATGGTGATTTTTCAAAGTCACATTATTGCTGCTGTCCCAAGCAGATTTATTACCAAATCACTCTTTCACACATACCTTGCATGCATGTTATTTAAACATGTATATCACCAATCAATCATCACATATCTATGATTTTACTTAATTATAATCTCCATTTCATCATTTTAAAGCACAACATGTTAGCCAATTTTTCTCTTTAGCATCTAAGGCACATGCATGCTCATTTGTTTGGCTCAACTTCACCTACCTTACATTTTTCATCAAAAGAACATGAAACAACAATCATTTCCTTCATTTTAATTCATGACTAAATGCTCACAACACAACTAAAAACCAAAATATGCTTCAAGAGTTAAGGTAGAATCAAGAAGAACTCATGAACCTCAAAATAGAAGCAAGGTACCAAGAACTTACCTTCAATTTTCCTCCTCCTAGTGACCGAATACTCAAGAGCTTTCTCCTCTCCTTTCTCTTCTCTAACTTTGGCTATGATGAACAAAGATGGACAAAACTTTGTTCTTTTCATCCTTTTGTTATTTTATTACCCAACATTTTATGACACAAAATAACCTATATTATTTGTGCCATACCTATGCCATAATGTCAATAAAAAAAATGCCCATAATGCTTATCATGCCCATCATGGAACATTTACCTAACCCATTATCAATTTTTTTTATCAATTTGTACCATAAATTATGGATATCAAGTGCACATATTGTCTTCAACAACATGATGGCCGGCCACTTCTTGTAAAATGGGAGGTTTGACATGCAAATCCTCCTATTTTGCACTACTATTTATTTGGCCACTACAAATTAGCCTATAGCAATGTCAAACATTTTCACATAGGTCCTATTTCATAATTTCACTCACAAATGACAAAATCAAAGCATGAAATTTTGCCAACATTCACAGAATTCCCGAAAATTGGGGCGTTACAGTACTTGAGTTATGTCTTTCTATTTTGATCAATTTATTCCATATCTATATTTCTCAATAGATTTATTCAAGATCCTTTATTCAAGATCCTTTTTTTATTTCATTATTTCAATAATAATATTGCATGCAAAATATTGTCGACCACTTTTATTATTCGGTTCCACATTTTCTTGAATTGACATAACTTATCGAAATCTCTTATTTTTATTATTTTAAAATTCAGTTTCAGGTACCTGAATCTCTTCTTAAGTTTTACTTATTAGTTATGTCTTGGGTCTCTTTTGGAGCACCCGCCTCTACTATATGACCATCTAGAAGAATTTTCATCTTTGGAATCAATCAATCTATTATTTATTCTAATTGATTGTCCTACTGAGACTTTAATTGAAATTAAATATTAGATGATATATAAAACTTGGTTATTCTCATTAAGTTTGTAAATACATCTAATAGTTAACTTGTAATGAGTTATCCTTATTGAACTTCTGGTTCAAATTACTCTCCCCTAACTCATTACAAGTTATTATTTCTCTTCCCCTAATGTCGGGAAAACTATCGAATCAAAATTATAATCACAAATCATGTCATAATTGAATCTCGAATACATTCAAAACATCTAATAATATAAACAAACTTGTAATTAATATATATTCCCAACTTTCTTTGAGGATTCACTCATCTTTGTGTGTTATGGTGGAGCAATTGGAATAGATACTCACATAAAAAAAATTCAAAGATGAGAAATATTTAGCTCTTGATCAAAAACCAATTGTAATGAGGGGTATTTATATGTTATTGGTTTAATGCATACAACACGTAAATCAATATAATTTCATGTTGAAATAGGAAGTTTAGTTCTCATAAGTAATGATTTAAACATGAATTAGAAACATTCAATCAATAATTTCTCTAAACCATTATGCGCATAAATAATAATTTTTTACAAATTTTTTCAAACTCAATCAATAAAAGGCTAAGATATATCAGTATTAGCAAGATTAGTTGTCTTAATCGCATGATCTGAAATTAATTATTTAAATAAGCAATCTTGCAAACAACAAGTTGTAAGTTGATAACACATACGTGATTATTTTGTAAATGTATCTACCAAAATCATATAATATCAAAATCATCCACATGGTGGATGAATGAGCCCATATTCATTTCAGAAATGTAAGACATTAAATCTCAAATTTAGTTAGTGAGTTTTTAAGAATCAATTTTCATTAAGAATAAGCAACAAATGAGAATTCTTTAAATTAAAGAATCTTCTGGTTCTTTAATGAATGTCCATATTAATTCTCAATTAATTTTCGCATTATTTATGATCCAGGATGGTCTAACTGGTCACATCAAGTAGTAAATGTATTTGTATCAGTAAACTTTTGATTTACTTTAACATGTGTTTCAATTGCACTAAATTAATAAATTTACTATCATTCCTTTTACTTTGTATCCACATATAAGTGTTATTGTGACATTTACTACTAGAAATATCTAAATCAATGTGAAGATTATAATGTCACTAAGTCAACAGAATAGATATAATTTCCAAACAATTATATGCAATACTCGCTTTAGGGGAATATGCCAAAATCTTCAAATATCTAAAAAAAAAATTTAACTTCAGGTGCATCCAACCTGTAACACCCCAAACCCGGCCCAGAAGTTACGATCGAATCCGGCGTGTCACATTGAAGTGTTTTTCGAAAACCATGTTTTCATTGAAAACCCTTCTTGATGTTTAGAAACTTTTACCGTTTAAACTTGTATAAAACTTTAGCCTTATTTTTTTTTTCCAAAATGTGATTCATTGTAATAATCAAAACATTGTTAACAACCTTGTAAAATCTTATGGGAAACTTTGAAAACTTATAAACCTTTGTAGTGGCAGAAACATGTTATTTTTAAAAAAAACAGTTAAGTATCGAGAAATCAAACCTTCTTTGTTATGGCTTAAAGTGAATGGAAGCTGTGCACCAGGTAGGAAGCCAGAAAAGAGGAGGTGAGTCAATTAGACAGCTTAAGTACCTAGCTCTTCCATGATCCAATCCTAGACATGCACACATCCATTGCCACACCTTAAGTCTATTACTTGTCCACGAACAACAAATTAAGTTTAAGTCTATTTAAAATATTTATTTCCTTTGAAAATATTTACGTTGAGGAAACTTTGCTCGATTATCGTGATATTTTAAAAATAAGTAACTTTTACAAAACGCGCCCTAGAGCTAACCAATTTAATAACCCAAAATATTAAAAATAGTAAAAAGAGCGGCCTTATTACAACTTTAACCAGAATAAAAATAATCAAAATAAAAAATGCGAATCTTATTTTAAAGAAAACAAAACTTAATCTTCGTGGCCACTCTGAATCCCGCCCAGCTTCAAGTCCATCGATCTAAGGCTCATCTGCAAAGATGGGAAAAAGGGGGGTGAGTTTGGAAAATTCAGTGTGTAAAGTATCCCAACCAGAGCCCAAATCAGTTCAAGCTTTACTGGGCCTAAGCCCTATTCAGAAATCAGTGTTAACTAGGCCTTAGCCCATATAAGTATTAATCTGGGCCATAGCCCTATTACAATATCAGAGCATACTGGGCCTAGCCCATATCAGTATCAGTCTGGGCCGTAGCCCTATTACAAGTCGAGATATATTGGGTCTTGCCCATATTAACACAGTTGGGCCCATTTTAATACAGTTGGCCCATAATAAAACAGTCTCATATGATTAATGCATGATAACCCCATCCAACCCTGCACTTGCCTCCGTCCATCCCTACACTTCCTGTGGGGAATAAATCACCCACGCCATCCCTAAACTTACAGTGTTAGCACCGATTGCGGCACTAACTATAATCCGCAATAAAGCTGCTTATATCAGAATATGTGGCACAACCACCAGAACGGGTTCTTCCTCCATAACAAAACCCAACCCCATGCAACGGATATACATGTCATGGCATATAACAAACAGAATCAGAATATCATGTATTTCAGTCAAAATTAACCCTAGGGGTATAACGGTCATTTAGCACCTAGGGGTAAAACGGTAATTTTCATACTTAGGGGTATTTTAATAAAATTTACTATTCTAGAGTTTACATACATATTCTAACCATTAACACATTAACAGAAGCACTTACCGAGCGTTTTTACCGAATCGGGCTCGTTGGCCCACTAACCTATTTTTGGCCCATTAAGCCCAAATATACCGAAGTGCACGAAATTACGCACTCTGCAATCATACTGCTTGCGATTATCAAAATTAACAACCAAACCACCCCACAAGCGCTCGCACGCTCGCAAGTTCATAAATGCCGGCTTTTCGGCTTTTCGACTTTTATTGATCTAGTCTATGAGTGGGTGTCGTTTACACACCTGTTTGTGACGAAACGCTGACGAGTTCCACACACGAACTGCCTACAATCAATTACTAATACGTTAACTATGAATCCATAGCAACTTATCTGCAAAACTCCTTACTAAAAATCGACCATTAACACTTTAGGCACTAGTGTTCTTACCTTTGCCGAAAAAAATGGACTAGATCTATTTCTGGTCGTTCCAAATATCCAAGCCTTCGATTAGTAGCCTTTAATCCACACTATAGGAAAACAAATCAGATATCACCACTGAACCTTTTGAGTACAATCAACAGGCACCCTTTGCATATAGGGGTTTTTCGGCTTTTACCTTAATTCATGAATAACGAAAGAAAGATTCGAGCGTTTACCTATATTGTTATGACACTACTCCCAATCAATTGTAGATCCAACTACCGCACAAGAAGGGAAAAATACTCAACCAACCGATCATAGCTAAAAATACTCAACCTTACCTGCTTCAGTTCTGACCCACTTTAAAAATTAAACAGAATTCGCCTGGCATACAGACTCGAACCTACGCCCTCTCTATATGCCCAGCACGCTACAGCCACTGAGCCACAAGTGCTTCTTGTGACATAGCTCGGTCGCAATTATTCTTAAACCTTACTTTAGTGCGATCTGGCTTATTAAAATAAAAACAAGCCTTTGCGTGTGCCAACCCTCGAACCTAGGCACTATACCACACTCCCAGCGCCTCTGCCACTGGGCCGAGCTTCTCTTTTGTGTTACCTTTTAACCCCAACTTTATATAACACTTTCCTGCGTCGTTCCCTGATATAAAGAAAAAATAAAACTCTTTTGCACATGTTGGGAGTCAAACCCCAACTCTCCTTCCCACTACCTAGCATGCTTAGCCACTAGGCCAGGTGCTCCTTTATGCTAAAAATCAGCCCAAGTTATTAATAAGGCCTACTGCCCAGATTCTCTTAAGAGGCAAAATTTGAAAATTTCGCTAAAGCTATGGGCCGAGCCTAGACTTTTTCCCATACTATAAGCCATTCATATTTTATTTAAAAACTAAAATAATAATAATAATAACCATAATAATGAAAATTTCAAATACGATAATATATATATTTTTTCCTAATAATAATAATTATAATTTCCATAAATCAATAAAAATAGATACTGTAAAATTTTCTAATAATATGTTAATTTAAACACTAAATTAACAAAAATAATTTTATAAATATATTTGTATCTAATAATTATAATGATAATAATTTTCATAAAAATTAAAATATTAGTACTAACATAAATATTTTATCAATATATATATTTTTAAACACTAGTAATATTCAAAACTTCTCAATATTCAGGTTTTCTTCTATCCGAATCCCAGACTCAAAGCCCAACTCTTCTAGGCCCAATTTTTGGGGCGTTACACAACCGTAACTAGTTTCAGATAGAATTATCATATTTCATTGCTCATAAATAGATCTTTCACAGTCAAATATTTTGCTTTCAACCTCTTAATAAGGATGATGACAAAAGAAGATCACAAATGTTATAAATTAAATATAAATTAATAACCTAATCCTCTCTTTTTCATCTTTTCAAAATAGATATTTATAGCAATACTGATTCATATAAAATATAATATTTTTCTCATTCACAATCTCAATATAAGATCCATTATAAATATTTTTTAAAACCAATAGATTAACCATCACAAGATATTAGTATATTAGCTCTTCTGGAGCTTTTGGCTAATTTTTTACTATCAAATATTGGAATAAAATTTGTTTGTTTTAGTACCAAATAAGATATATATTTTCTATCTATAATGATAGAATTTATTACTACATTCTTATATCCTTTCTCAAAAAATATTAATAGAAACAAAATATTTAGGCATATGTCACATATGTGGCTAATAATCTTTCATATTACATTGATAACATAAGTCATCTTTACCCTTTGAAGAGTTTTCTCGAGAACTCTCATTGTTCTCTTATTTATTACTATGTTCCCACTTTTAGTGGTTCATAATTATATATATTTTATTTTTTTTATGTTTGCATTCACTTCAAGGAATGCAATAAATCTGATGGGACAGACTTACAAACGCCTCCATTGAATCTTTATTTCATAATCACCATCGCAAAACATGTGTGGATTTCAAATTAAAATCTACCTATTCATATTATCATGATTAGTCTCCAATCACATCCTCAATTACAACAACAATCATGATCTCTATATTTTCATTTTTCATAATTGTTATGTACTGCTACATTCACTTCAGGGAATGAAGCAAAACTAGTGGGAAGAATTTCACAATTTTTCATTAGTAACTTATTATTTTGCTTAGCTACTAGAAGGTATGAGATCGTTCGAAAATATTGTTAAAGTCATTTTCACAATTTTGCTACTATAGGAGCACATTAGATATTTCAATCATATAGTGTAATGTATTCTTTCGGGGAATATATAATACAAGTACATGAGTATCTATCATTTTAATGTAAAACACATGAAGGTTTTATTCAACATATATCTTCTTGGTCTGAAAAACAATATATATTTTATAAAATTTTGCATCACAAGGAGGTAAAATATTAGCTCTTGAAGAGCTTTTTACAGTTTGATGCAATATTAGCTCTTTAGGAGCATATAATCATTTTATTATATAACCTTAATGAATGCTTAATTTATTTTAAATAATATACAATTTTGCAATTCTTTTTAACATGAATGATAAAAAAAATTGGTCTTTTAAAATTTTATTTATTCATATAAAATGAATAGGTATAAATAAAACATATATTAAACATAACAAATAATAAATTCATATCACTAATAAATCATTGTGGTTATATAATATATATTTTATATATCATACCACAACAAAATACAAAATATTATAATGTCAAATTAAAATAACTTTACAGCTATAAAAATTTAAATATAAACATTTTTTAACCTCCACTTCTTATGTCATAATTTCATCTCAAATTTTACAATGATATGAAATTATCATAGACAATGGTGAATATCCCAAAGTTCATAACAAGTAAGTATTTTTATTCACATTTCGCAATAATCATATATCTTAATCAAAATCAAAATTAAACCAATCAATTCTATTAAAAATGAAAAAAAATATTTATCTCCATATAAAAATCCCAAAAACTAAATGTGTGAAGGGTTTTATAAATTCATAGAGATACAGATAGTGAGTTATATAAATTAAACTTTTTACTAGAAATCAAATCAAATTTCAAAAGAAGTTGATTAGATGATTAGATTGACTTACATTACTATAGATGAGAAGTAGTAATTATTTACATTACCATAGATGAGAAGTAGTAATTATAAACATTCTTTGTAATGAAGAAAAAGAGATAATCCCCTAGCAAATATCAAAAAACAAACTTTGAGAGTGAATCTTACTTCTCGATTTCATATAGATAACGATATCAAATCTTTCACTGTCCTTAAGAACAAAAAATAAAATAAGTTAATCAAAACAATAATAACATATAATGAAAGAAAAATAAAATATAATAATCAGATAGGAAACATTAAATAAAAGAAACTTCCTATAAAAATTTTACATCTTGTCGTCAAAGATATTGAAAATCATGAAAGATAAATTTGATCGTCGATAAAAGGAACTATCACTTTGAGCAAGATCGTGCTGATAACGTGTTATAAAATAAAGAGAGATGGAGAGAATAAAGAACAAATAAAATATGAAAGCAATAGAGGATGTACTTTATTGATAAAAAGGGATGATTACAATATTTCATCAGAATCTCTATTTATAATCATAAAAAGTATAAAAGAAGTAGAGATCTAAATTTAATAACTATTAAAATTTAAAGTACATTAAAATTTTATCTTAATCATGATAGACATTCACTTAATAAGATATTCATAATAAAATCTTATTTTTTGTCCAGTTTTGAAAATCAAATATTCGATACAAAATTTGAGGGTACAACCACATATAAATACTAACATATTTAACAAAATGACTAACGCATCCGACCACGAAAAAGTAATCCCATACCTGAACGCCTAACCTGTAATTGAAAATTGCCTAAACAACTAAAGCCAAACCCCAAGAACCCATTTTTGGAGGGGGAAAAAGCATAATGTCCAAAACAGCTCCTAAAAATGATTAGTGACATAGTTTAGTTGTCAATTTCGGAAGGATTTTCCTAATTAAAGCCTTGTAATAATTATGGGAAAACTTTTAAAGGTGTTACATATAGATGATAATTCAATCTCACATATCTGGTTTACTATTCAATTCGGTATTATATATTTCTTAAAACATGTGGTGGAAAAGGACTGTCTTCTACCTTGGTCCCTAAGCCGTCAATAGCTTAAGCAAAAGCCAAATTTAGCGGCAATGGAAATTGTTTTCCACCTTTCAAAATGGTTTATATTTGCTTAGCCAAAAGTATATAAATTTAGAAAAAGTATATTTTTAAATTTCACAAAGTACTGAAAAGTTATTTATATTTTTAATGTATAATAAAATATAAAATATAAAATATAAATAAGCAAGACATGTGTCATCGTGTTATTTTTATTTGTCGTACTACCAGAATATCAAATATGAGCCCATGAATTTAAAATTGTTAATGAATTAATTGATGTTGTTTCATTAAATAAAAATAAAAATAAAAATCATTAGATTAAGTATAATTTTGATATACCACATAATGCAAGCCCAAAATTGAGTCCTAAAAATTGAATCAGCCCATGAATAGAACTCACACAGAGACAATTTCACTAGTCCTCATCAAAGCTAGCAATAGCACCTACAAATGAATCAAAAAGTAGGAACAATGGGCAAATAGCAGGCCACCTCTGTCAAGCAACCTTAGCTAATCAACAAGGAGTGATGCAACCACAAGTTTTTGCTCTCATAATTACTTTTTGAAAGTATTGCCAAGCAACCACAAGTTTCCTCTTCCTAAATATAGCTTCTGTAGGTATGTATTTGAGGAAAGCGTTGAATATTTTATAGTGCCAAACATTTAGGCAAACATAAAACAATCTTTAGATCTTTCGGTCATATAAAAATGGGCTGTGCCTTGCATTGATGCAAACAATCTTACACTCTCAACCACTACGTTTTTCCACGTGGAAAATTCCTATTTTTTGCCAGGTAAGTTAATTACGACCTCGTAAATAAAATATAAATTTCCTGCTAAGAAATCAAATGCTATGATCGAAGAATCTGCATGGAAAATATAGATTTGACCCCTAAACATAAAATTCTTTAATTTGGAGAAAGATGGAATGAGTTGATGAAACTAGATATCGATGTCATTGGATTTAATACCGGATTGTCAGACATTGTATTTATACATAACCGTGTAAACAAAATTCTAGATTTATCTTTCATGAAATTTTTTAAACTGTTTTATTTTAACGCTTAACACTAAATAACGAGACAATAACTCCTTTTAATCATCATGAAACTTCGCAACTTTACGACTACGTTAGACAAATGATATGCGTTCAATTGGAGTTATGTATTTATGAATGTCTGTCTATAATTTATATAATTCATATTATTATAAAACTTTTTATTTAGTTTGGTGTGGTTTCATATAGTTACGTTATGATAAAATTAGTTAAAATTTAATTATAGTTAATCTTTTCTATAATAACCACATGTTATAATTCTATTTCGTTATAATAGTCAAATTTATAGTAAAAATAATTTTTTATATTTTATTTTAACCTTTTATAATAAGCACTTTTTTTATAGCATTAACAACTATAGTTACGAACATTTTTTTTTAGGTTTAATGAAAATTTTGGTCACTAATATTTATATATTTTGTCAAAATGACCTTAATTGCATTTTTTAGGCTTTTTTGGCCATCAACATTTATTCCTTTTTTCAAATTATTTTTTTAGTAGATTTGACGAAAGTATCATTAAAAAAAGTTAACGTGATGATGTGGAATATTTTTAATTAGATGTAATTTATTACTTAGATAACCCAATAAAATAATTACATGTGAAAAATAATAAAATAAATAATTCACGAAGTTCAAAAAATAACCCTTAATTTAAAGAAAATAAACGTAATTATCTAAAAAATGATTTCAAAATGAATGCACTCATTCAGTATTTTCAGTTTGATTTATTAATTATCTTTTTGAAACCTATAGTAAACAAACATATGCATTCATTTTGAAACCATTTTTTAGATAATTACGTTTATTTTCTTTAAATTAAGAGTTATTTTTTTAACTCCATGTATGATTTGTTTATTTTATTATTTTTCATATGTAATTATCTTATTGGGTTACTTAAGTAATAAATTACATCTCATTAAAATATTCCACATGAGCCCTGTTGATATTTTTAACGGTACTTTCATCAAATTTGTTAGAAAAAGTAATTTGAAAAAAAAAACCATTGATGGCTAAAAAAGGCTCGAAAATACAATTAGGGTCATTTTGACAAACATGTAAATATTAGTGGCCAAATTTGTCGTTATGCCCTTTTTTTTAAAATTAGTTCTTATAATGTATATTGTCGAAAATTCTAAGTAAAATTTTAGCTATTTCATAGACAAATTTATTAATTATAATTTATTAAATAAAAATTATCTTAATTAAAATATTATTTCAATAAAATATTTAAATTTCACATGGAAAAAATCTATTAATCAAATTTTAATTAAATGAAAATAATCTTTAATGAGTGGAATTAAAGATTTTTGTAGAAACGAGTGGGCTATTTGCTTAGTAAACTGAAACTTTGGCTAAAATGGTGCTTGAAACTGTGGCTACAGTTTCAATCATGAAATCAACAGTGCAGAAAAAATAAATATGAACACCGAGATTGTTTACGCAATTCGACCTCAGTCTACGTCTGCTGGGCCTTACCCAAATCAATGATCCACTATCTTTCTCACAATACAATCAATAATTTAAGTCCTAACATTGGTCTAACGCTCACCAATTTAGTGACTTCACTTTTGTACAAAATACAAGATTACACTCCCAATAAGTTTACCCTTTGAAAGCTTAGCTTTGTAACTCAAGAGACTCTCTTGATTGCTTATAGAAATAACGCACACATACACGTTCCTAACTTGAACAAATTTACGCTCTATCAAACTCTCAATCTCTTGGCTACTCTTCAGTAGTATCTTTATCCTAGTCAAAACTTAAGTTTATATAATACTTAAATTTTGTTTATATAAGAGTTATAATTTGATCACTTTTCTATAAGGCAAAGCTAAAAATCAACATAAGATAATATTCCCATAAGAGTCTTGATGTAATATTGTAACACCCTGTACTTGACTTGATCGTTTGGTCTGATATACAAAGTTTCACACTCGTTGTTAGAGCAACTACGGTCAAATTATAATCATTTAATACCAATTAACATAAGAATACAAATAATACAAGCATATGATGAAATATAATCATTCCCGAGTCTTATACGAGCTTATGTAAGCTCCAATATTAACCCGAGGTTGAATTAGGACTAAATTGTAATGTTGAAAAAACTTTAGCTTGACATCGCGATGTGACATACTACTTTAGCCTCATCATAGTGACAAAGTTAGATGTCGCACTGTGACTTGGAGCTCTGATCTCGTCGCAACAACACCCGTTTGACGTTGCGACATCACATACTATTTCTGCAATTTCTAAATAACCTTGACCTACAATTTCTTTCCATCTAACAATTATACACATTCATCTCAATGTATAACGAACCTATGCAAACTTTAACCAACAAATCATGAATTACACTACCTTATTCAGCTTGAGTGGTTGGAGGAAATTTATTATCAAGATTTGTTTTAAGTTTCTCACAACTTAGGACAATATGAGGTTTCTTTTCCATTCCTTATAGTTATTTCCATTTAGTTTGTTTTCAGTAAGTATGTTTAGTAAGAGAGTAGGTTACATTTTCGAACTTGAAAATAAATCATTCATTCATTCATTAATATCTTTGTAACGCCCCAAATTTTCGTAAATTCCAACTTTTGTAAATTAGTAGCACAAAAATATCTGTATATGTTTTTGGTAAATTATGACACAAATATCTATCTACTTTAGTGGTTAAGTGTTCTGGGTGTGTGTAAGAAGTCCTAAGTTCAAGCCTTGTCTTGGGAAAATTTTTGGTATTTTCTGAAATAAGTCCAATCTCTAATCAGTAGGCTTTTATTTAATTGATGGTAAGCTTATATCAGAATAGGTCTGTTGGTCTGGTGGTTAAGTGGAGTGTTAATATGTTGGTGGTCTTGAGTTCGAATCCTTACGTAAGCAAGGGAGTTTTATTTTGGGCACGTTCAAAGAGAGTTTGGGTAGAAGTTGAATTCTGAGATGTGGTGTTAGTGGGAGGGAAATTAGGGATGTGCATCACATCTCTTGTTTGTTTTAAAAAATTTTATTCTCTCCTCTTTTTCCCAAAAAGGTTTTGACGTAAAAATTCCCTTTCCACACTAACTGCCAAAATTCTACCCCTTTTTCTTCTTGCACTTGTTTGTTTTCCTTCCAACTTGTCTCTTTCGCTTGTGCTACGTTGTTTACATCTTAAATCAGTAAGTTTTGTTAGGATGGTTTTCTTTGCATTCATTAATTTTTGTCAGTGATGAGTATCGTTGATGCCGATTAGGTAAAGAGTCAGAGGCTCGTCATCGCTTGTCAAGAACTTAAATTCCTGGGTATTGTCATTGCTCGATCGAAGGTAAGGGGTTGTTACTTGAGGGGTGAATAACTCGTTATGGGTTCAATTTTTGTTAATTTTTTAAAAGTCTAATTCGGCGTTACAATAACCAATTTTAGGTACTAGAGTGCTCAAGAGTGACTAGGCATAAAAAATGATACAGGTGTGTACCCGAAAACATAGAAAATGAGAAACGAAAAAAGTAAAAAAATGATTTTGTCGACACCACATGGGTGTGTAGTCACCCGTGTGGTAGGCCGTGTGGTAGTACACGGCCGTGTGATTGATGAGGCCAGGCCATGCGCGAAGTAAGGCCGTGTGCGTCACACGGACTTGACCAATTGGGTCGTGTGAGCCCACACGGGTGAAACACACAGGTGTGTGGGATTTTGGGCCAGGCCATGTGATCCACACGGCCAAGGCTAATTTAGCCGTGTGGGCCACACGGGAGTGTGGGCCCATTCAGACAGGCCACATGGGCGTGTGAGCCCATTTTCCTAAAGTGATCTGTAAGGTTGCACGAGTCACCCAAGTCGACTGTGGACCAACATTAGGGTCGGTAAGCGTTACTTAAATCCCTCATTAAGTATTCTAACTGTCTGACTTCTGTATCGGGCATGAACTGTGATATTTAAACTACATGTATCATCTGATAAATTGCATATTAGCATGTCGTTTTGGTATGTTGTATTGCATCGGGGTTAGGATGATGTTATATGGAGGAAGCATTCTGAAAGGTTCTTAATTCTGTTATCTAACAGGTTAGCTGCAATTATCTAATTATGTGCCACATTACGATACAACATGGTGTGTAGGGATGGGTGGGTCGATTTTATCCCCACATGGTGTGTAGGGTTGGACGGAGATGATGTGTAGAGGTTGGTGGGTAGGATTCTGATATTTTGTCTGTATTCTATTTGATGGGCTAAGGGGTAGGATTCTGATATTCTATCTGCATTCTATATCTGATGGGCTAAAGCCCTAACTGATTCTGTAAAGGGCTCCTGCCCTTGACTGCTTATTTATTTATGGCACCTGATGTATTCTGTATGTGTGATTTCTGTGGGGATTACACACTGAGTTCGCAAAAACTTACCCTTTTCTATTTAATCTGTGTAGGTAATCCCCAGACTTGACGGATTGGAGCAGCGGTGGGCTTAGCGGTGACCACTACTACCAAACTTCTTAATTACGGTTTTTATAGTTACATCGCTCATGTTTTGTGGGTGTTTTATGTATGATGGACTTTGGGACTGCTTGGTTTTTCAATTGGGATTTTGAACTGGTAAATTATGGATTTATAAATTGCAATGTAACAAAGTACCATTTTCCTAAAATAAACTAAGATTTTTCCTAAAAAATAACAGTTTTAAAAATTATTAGGTTTCGAAAGCTTCCACGTAAAAGAAATGTTTTAAAGTAAATCAAATAGTTCACATTTTCCTGAGCTAAGAAGTAGATAATAACTGGAATGGTATTAAGGTCAATGTGTTTTCAAGAAAACATTCTCATGTGATATCGCCAGATTTAGCCATAACGTTCAGGCCATATTTGGGGTGTTACATTTAATGGTATTAGAGCCAAGTTGCAAACTCAGCTATAAATTTGGGTTTTAAAGATTGGTTTTAAAGAAATAACTTGTAAATAATTTGAAATATTTTTGGAATAAGTATGTGGTACACTGAGTCTCCGGCGCCGCTCTTGTAAGTTTCCGAAACTCTGTTAGAATTGTCTGAAACTATGATTAGAATATACTGAAACTATTTTAGGCAGTATATTACACTGAAAACACTCTAGGTAGTGAAAAATGGAAACTGTACTGGGACTACTACTCGCGATAACCGACTCTAAACATTCTGATACTGTACTACATAAAATATCTATTAATAAAATATCAGAACTGTTAAATAACGCATAAAACTGTTAGTACATATAAATTCTAAAATTTACGAAGAGGGCACGTGGTACTTGTGGATGGGGTACTAGAGGCCGTGACATAAGCCGTAGAGGGGCTCAAGTAGGGTCTTCATCATCTAGAAATTTGCTAATTTGGACACTAGCCAGACGCCCGTGTCGCTTGTTACAGAGACTGGGTCTAGGTCTCATGATCGTGCGGCTGGGGATGACGCACTGTCCCAAGCCATGCTATAGATTTTAAAGAGGGTCGCAGGGCCCAACACTAGATCTGGGGGCCGAGGGTTAGTTACGGAATGACTCCGGTCTAATGGGGCTGAATGATTCAGAGGTGTCACTGGAGTCACTCCTAACGTGGCCGAGTATTGGATGGAGGCCACAAAAAGAATTATAGGCGACTTGGACTTCACTACTGAGCAAAAGCTTAAAGTTCCTGTTTCTCTGCTCCGCAACGAGGAATACCAGTGGTAGCTAACAGTTAAGAAGGGCACACAGCTCAACCGATTGACTTGGGATTATTTTAAGACTACGTTCCAGAGTAAGTATGTGGGAGCCAGTTATATTGATGCCAGTAGACGTGAGTTTCTTAATCTCACTCAGGGAGATCGTTTAGTGGTCAAGTATGAGGCTGAGTTCCTGAGGTTGAGTCGTTATGTGTGGGGCATAGTAGCGATCGAGTATGAGGCACTGTGTCCGGTTTGAGGATGGTTTCAGGGACAATTTGTGAGTTCTGATAGCTCCACAGAGAGAGCGTGATTTTTCTACTCTGGTTGAGAAGGCAAAGATTGCCGAAGAAGTAAAGCGTATTGAGCGTAAAAACCTAGACAGAGGAAAGACTAAGAGGGATTCGGAGCCCTCAAATTCTAGGATAAGGCCTAAGAAAAAGGCCAGATCTAATGGGCCAATGAGAGTTGGGCCTCCTGCTACTTTTACTAGGGTGGCGCTTTGTGGACATTGTGGTAGATGCCATTCGGGCCAGTGTTGGAGGACTACTGGGGCATGTCTGAGATGTGAGTCCACTGAGCATCGTGTTAGAGATTGTCCATTGAGAATTGATCGGATGCAAGCTTCGGTTATTGGGATTGCATAGTCGTCGAGGGTAGTTCAGTAGCCACCTAGAGGTCGGGGTCAAGCCAGGGGTGGTAACGGCACTAGCCTAGGAAAGAGCACTGAGCAGAGGTGCTGGACCGACTGAGGTGAGGCAGCCTGCACTGGTTTATACTGCAAGCCGCCGTGAGGATTGAGATACTCCGGACGTCATCACGGGTACGTTTTTAATATTTGATGTACCTTATCTTGCATTGATAGACATAGGCTCTACCCACTCATATGTAGCTAGTACTGTGTCTGAAACTTTGGGAATTCTAGTCGAGAGTACTGATAGTGAGGTAACAGTGTTAAGTCTTTTGAGGCAATCTATCTGGGTTAGCAGATTTTATAGAGATGTTCCGCTAGAGGTCTAAGGAACAGTATTTCTGGCTGATCTTGTGACAGCCCCAAATTGACCCTAGTCAGAAAGTGGTTTCGGGACCACTAAACCGAGTCATAAAAATAATTAACTGTCATAGTTGATGCTCATTATATGTACATATGCATGTGTGAAAATTTCATGTTTGAATTTTGTTAATTGTAAGTGAATTTTATCAAATAGGACTTATGTGAGGAAATTTAGAAATGTGCTAGGCAAATGTAAAGTGGCCTAATAATGCATGTTGTGAAAATGATGGGTTTGCATGTCAAATTACCCAAAATTAAAGCATAGTGGCCGGCCATGAGCATGAGGGTGGACAAATTGTTATGGCTAAAACATGTCATAAACATGTTGGGTTTATGCTTTATGTTAGGAATAATAAAATAAAGAACATGGGCAATAAAATATTAGTGTTAGTAGGAGGAGAAACAAAAAAATGTGTGTGGTTGTCCCCCCCATTGTGCCGTACCTAGAAGAAAAAAAAAGAAAAAAAGCTCTCATGTTGTTCTTGGCCGAATAGAAGAAAGAGAAGAAGGGGGAAGAGCTTGAGAAAATCGGCTATGGTGGTTTGCTAGACTAAGGTATGTTTGATGTTGTCCATGAGATTCATGCATGTTTTTAGTTGTTAGTTTGAGTTTTACCTAGCCCATGGTTTAAAACTTTGCTATGAGATGGAAAAGATATTCGGCCATGGGTGTTGTCTTCTTGGTTGATGTTTGATGTTGTGGTGATGAGGCATGAAGATGAGTTAAGATTCGGCTAAGGTGGATTTGTGTTGATGTCATTTGCATGCTAAGTATGAAGCTTTGTAATGATACATGTGATGGTGATTGATGACTCTTGGATTTTCTTTTTGGCATTTTTGAGTTAGACATTAAGTTCTTTGTGTAACCCATGACCAAAATTGAATGGTATGGTGTCTTGATGCATTCGGCCATGGTAGAAAGTAGATGTGAAATGGTATTAAGGTGAAGTGCAAAATGTTAGTATTTGATTACTAGTGTATATATGTGTATTAGCCGAGTTTTGAACTTGAAACAAAATGATATATAATCAATACAAGTAACCATACTTGTAGGAAGTATTAAGCATATAATCGGCCTCAACATAGACATGCATATTCGGCCATAGAAAGAAGATTGGTGTTGCATGTATTTGGTTAGAGGCAAGCATATTAATGCTGTTATCTTGGCTTAGACAATCGGGTAAAAGGGAGTGTGGGTTAATATGTTGAGTTGATTCATGATTTCATATGTATGTGACTTTAATGTCTAATGTATATATATGGGCTAAGTACCTTGAGTTCCTATTTTCGATGCTCAAATGATTAAATCAATTTATTTGTTAAATTAAGCTCAAGAGCAAAGGGGAACTAAATCAGATAAAGGGAAGGAAAAAGTGGTCGAATAGCCATCGAAATCGTTCGACAACATCCGAGGTAAGTTTTCGAGTAACGAGGCTTAGTTTACGATTTGATTAAGTCATGACGTATGAGCATAACAAATATACGGTGATATGATGATTCTACTTGAATTATATGTTGAGTTAATTAGTCTATGCGTATGACGAATAGCCGTATGTGCATAGAGATCGTGTCATAAAGCAAACTAAACCATGCTGTTTGTATGTGGCTAGTGAGCCGAAAATGGGATTGCTTAATACGTGACTTGTGTTTGAACTCTAATTATGAAAATGAAATATAGATGTGTCATGATTTATTGATATGTGCAGGAATATTTGGATGATAACCGGGCTAAGTCCCGAAGGCATTTGCGCTAGTGACTAGTTCCGGGCTAAGTCCCGAAGGCATTTGTGCGAGCTACTATATCCGGGCTAAGTCCCGAAGGCATTTGTGCAAGTTACTATATCCGGGCTAAGTCCCGAAGGCATTTGTGCGAGTTACTATATCCGGGCTAAGTCCCGAAGGCATTGGTGCGAGTTACTATATCCGGGCTATGTCCCGAAGGCATTGAGCGAGTAGCTATATCCGGTTAAATCCCGAAGGTACTTGGCTTGGGAATGAGTGACCTTGCTGTAATAGTTTCAATTAATATGCTCGTAAAATCCCAGCAATGAGGTATGTCTCGTATATGCATTGATTTAGTTGATCCCTTACAATTAGTATTCGCTCAGTCGATAAATGAGCTACCGGCCTTTGGCTAAGTTGATCTTTTGTGTATGAATATAAGGGTTGGTAATGTGAAGTAAGTATGATATTGAGAATTTGTGCATATGAAATTATCTGTTTAGCCATATGAATGCTACACTTTAGTTGTGTCTAATTTTATGGCTCAAACTTACTAAGCATTAAATGCTTACTCCGTTCTTTGAATCTCTGTTTTATAGATTTTGGTTCGTCAGCTATCGGACTCGGGATTATTGAAGTCGAAGTCGCCCACACTATCAAAGCCCCTTTTGGTACACTTTTGGTTGAACTTTGAAATGGCATGTATAGGACTACCCTTTTTGTTGTTGGTCATGTACCCTTTGGTTTTGTATAAATTTGGATAGCCATGCGAAAATGGCTTATATACACTTTGAGCATAGTATTATAATCGTTTTGTATGTTGTTCATTAAGAGGTATGGAAATGTTTGGAAACGATTAGCCATTGGAATGGTTAATCATGATCATATTTTGTGCTATATATGCTAAAGGGCTAGTCGAATCATGGAAACTATGAAATGGGTAAAGTCTACCTTAAAAACAGATGCTGACAGCAGCAGTGGTGTGGATTTGAAAAATCACTAAAAATATTAGGAATGGATTTAAATAGTGAATAAATTATGTAATCGGACTTTGATGAATCTACTTTCATATGGAAGAAATGAAATGGTCATATGAGTCGTATTTTAAGAGATATTTAAGTTTTCGCAAAACAGGACCAAAACGGTTTTTGGATTTCCTGTTCCGACTTTGGAAATTCATTATAAATTAACCAGAGATAATTAGAAGCCATGCCATATATTTATAGATTCCTTTTCGAGTCTAGTTTCTATAGAAACAAACGGCATCAGTATTGAAGCCCTGTACAGGGAGATATCCAAGTCGTAATGCATGAAGGTCAGAATAGTCGAACCCTGTAATAGGGGAGACTTTAACTAATAAACTGTACTAATTTGCTTGACAAAAAATTCTAGAAAAAAATTTGTAGATGGATATATGAGTCTAGTTCCAGGAAAAATTTACGGAACTGGTTTTTGAGTTTTGGAACTCGAGATATGATTTTTAAGGTGACAGTGATGCAGTTAGCCAGCTCGTCTAGAAATTTTAAAATGGACTGTGCAAATAAGTGAATTAAGTCTGTTAACCCCTCGTGTCCGACTCCGGAAACGGTCTTGGGTACGGGGTGTTACAATTAAATTGGTATCAGAGCTACGGTTTAGTCGATTCTAGGACTACCGTAATACGTTTGGGTCTAGCTATACATGCTATTATGTGATTATTTGATAGTGTGGTGATTTCTGACATTTGCAAATGTGTTTACTTATAGTAATGGATCCGATCCTGACCGAGCGGTAGCTGATGATCTTGAGAGTGTAGCGCCTGCTCCCGCACAAGGGACAACGCCGGCGGACTCTCAACCTATTGCTAGTAATCCGAATGATGAAGCTAGACAAGCTTTTTATAGCGTGATGAATGATTGGTTCAACCAATACATTCAGACTAATACGGCTGTTCCACAACCTCCATTCCCGACAAACACAACCCCCGCACCTACGATACCTCCAGTAGCTGACCAAATAAGGTCAAATAAGCCCCCAGTTGACAGAATCCGAAAGCATGGGGCTACTGACTTTAAAGCTACGGACAGCGATGATGCCGAGCAAGCTGAATTTTGGTTGGACAACACTATTCGGGTACTCGACGAGCTATCTTGCACACCCGATGAGTGCCTAAAGTGTACTATCTCCTTACTACGTGATTCTGCCTACTATTGGTGGAATACGTTGACTTCTGTTATGCCCAGAGAGCAAGTAACTTGGGAGTTTTTCCAAACCGAGTTTCGAAAGAAGTATATCAGTCAGAGATTCATTGACCAAAAATGGAAGGAATTTCTTAAACTCAAACAAGGTTCCATGTCGGTTACCGACTATGAACGAAAATTTGTGAGGCTTAGCCGGTACGCACGAGAATGCATTTCTTTAGAAGCTGTGATGTGTAAACGTTTCGAAGATGGACTGAATGATGATATAAAGCTGTATGTTGGCATTTTAGAAATCCGAGAATTTGTGGTACTTGTCGAGCGAGCTTGCAAAGCTGAGGAGCTCAGTAAGGAGAAAAGGAAAGCCGATATGGGAGCAAAGGAGTTTCGTAAGAGATCTTCAGGAAAGCCCTTTCAACAGTCATCGAAGAAATTTAGAGATGACTTAGGCCGGTCTAGGGACACTTCGGGTTTTTCTAGACGAGATCGCGATCGACCCCCTGTGAGCACACGCGTCACTTCGATCGCCAGTGTTGGAAATGATCGTCGAGACAGAACGGAGTGCCAGTATTGTGGTAAATGGCATTCGGGGAGTTGTAGATTTCATGACCGCTCCTGTTACAAGTGCGGATCTGTGACAGCCCTAATTTGACCCTAGTCGGAATGTGGTTTCGGGACCATAAAACCGAGTCATAAAATTTAGTTAAAATTTTATTTGCATATCTTATATGTGTGATAGTACTTGTATAAAAATTTGATGTTTTAATTTTATCTTAGGAATGTGAATTTTGCTTGAAAGGATCTAGTTGAGAGACTTAGAAAATTATGATAGGTAAATAAGTAAGGACCAAATAGTATTAAAATAGGAAAGTTTGGGTTTGCATGTCAAAGTGCCCAATTCATGTTAAGTGGCCGGCCAAGCATGGTTCCATTCCTCCAAGTTTATGTTGTTTATTATTTAATATTGGTAAGTAAATTAGAATAAATTAAAGAAAGGAATTAAAAAGGAAAAAGATGACTAAAATAAGGGAGGAAGAAGGAGTGTTCATCCTTTTCCTTGTTACAATTGCCGTGAGTAAAGAAAACAAAGGTGAAGGAAGGCTCATCTTCCATCTTCTTCATTTGCCGAAATTGAGAAAGGAAAGATTGAAAAAAAAGAAACCAAGGCATTCGGCCATGGCTATTTCAATGGAAATGTATGCATTGTGATTTTTATTCTAATTGATATTAAGATTTAGTTGATATGGGTATAGTCTAGTTAACCCATGGCAAAATTCATGGATTCATTGTTGGGAGAAAAGAATGGATGTTGCCGTATGTATGGGTATGTATGTACTTTGGAAAGGAGATTTTTGTGTCATTGAGTTCTTGTTGTTATGTGTGTATGTGCATGAGTATTCGGCCATGCTATAGAATTCATGTTGCAAAATGATTAATGCTTAATGTGATATATAATTGTACGTGTGAATGAACTTGAGAATATCTAAATTATTGGTTGGAGGTGCCGAATGTGGTCTTGGATGAGTTTTAAAGAATAAAAATTTAGGTGACTAGAGGTTAAGGACATTCGGTCAAAGGCTTGTGTGCTAGCAAAATCGGCCTAAATGTCGTTTTGATGTGTTGAATTGAGTAAGCTAGATGTTGGAACACATAAGGATTCGGCCTTCTAAAACAATAGAGATAAGTGTATGAAAGGCTAAGTTTAAGTAGTAAGGCCGAATAGGTTGTAGATAAGGCACTTGTGAGTTCGTGGCCAAGCAATTGACAAATTAAATTAGAGTTCTTGTGACGTATAATGTCAAGTCTAACTTGGTATATTCGGCCACCTAATTAAGTACATAGGTTGTGTTGAATTTAATCTTGCACATTCGGCCATATGGGGTAAAAATGGGTCAAGTGTTCATGAGATGAAATTTTGTGATTTGATGAATTATAGGTGATAGTATAGATATACATATTCGGCCATCACTTGGGAGCTTATGTGATGTTGAGTTTAAAATTAGCAAGGTGATTGCCGAATGTCCAAGTATGCATATGCATGTGTGATTAGATTATTGAAAGTATGGTAATTGCATAAGGTTATTAGCTGAATAGCTAAGAACATGAGGTAGCAAGATAAAAATTTTACCATGCCGTTCCGTATGTCATAAAATCATTAAAATGTGAATACCAATATATGTAGCAAAGTGGTTGAATGAGTTAATTTATTTGTTTAAGCTCAAGATCCTAAAGGAGAGGCGTCCAACAAGGGGAAATCAAAGGTCATCGAGTAGCCGACTTGGAATTATTTTACCCAACACAAGGTAAGTCACCAAGCATATATTTTGTATTGATCTAAATAGACATAATGTCTATGTAATTATGCCGAATGGAATGATAAATTTATATATGTATGCATGTGGTGATGAAAGTGTTGAATGAAAAGAAAAGAGGTGAAATGTATTGAGTTGTTGATTTTGGCACTAAGTGTGCGGGTATAAACATTTATGATCATGAGATTGGCACTAAGTGTGCGGGTTTAAATTGTACAGCACTAAGTGTGCGAGTTTGATTATATAGCACTAAGTGTGCAAGTTGATTATATAGCACTGAGTGTGCGGACTTAATATATAAATTTTTGAATCACTATGGACACTAAGTGTGCGACATTATTGAGTTGATCACGGACAGCGGATCGGGTAAGTACCTTGAGTTCATGGCTAATAGGCGCTATGTTTATATTTGGAGTTGAGCTTGGTAAGTTTGAACCTATGTGACAATTATAATTAAAGTCACGTACATAAGATTTATCTTGGAATAGGTGAAAGGTCGTTTAGTTGTATGATTGTAACGAAAATAAAATGATGTATGAAAATTCCTCAAATATCCTATTGATTAGTATATGGAATGTGAATGCATGACTTGGTATGAGATTGAACCGATAGGTCTAAGGAACTATGGCATGGTTCGGTATGGATGGAGTAACTAGCCTCGTTCCATTTTGTTTCCTCTTGTGATAATGTTATTAATGGATGGTAGTGCATTGCTTATGACTTACTGAGTTATATACTCACTCGGTGTTTCCTTGTCACCTATTTTAGGTTTCTTGGACTCGTCTTTTTGCGTGCTCGGAACTGTCATCGAAGTCATCACACCGGCTAGCAACTTTTGGTATCTTCTTTTTAGTCGGTCTAGGAGAACATTTCGGCATGTATAGGCTAATATGTTTTGTTGAAATTTGGTATGTAAACTTTTAGCCATGCGAAAATGGCATAAATGTTCGGTTGGATTTGGTTCCATAATGTTAGGTCGTAAGTCTTGGTAATTCGATTTTTATGCCATATGTCATGGTTGATTATTTTTGGTGTTAAAATTCATGATATGGCAATAGTGTAGTAGGGAGATGTTTGACAATGATTAGCCTTTGGCATGGCTAGTCATGATCATAATTTGTGATATGTATGATGAATTACTAGTTAGATCAAGGAGAAATCACGAAATAGGCATAGTTGCTTTAGTAACAGATGCTGGCAGCAGCAGTGACGTGAGATTGAAAAATCACTAAAAACAGTAGGAATGGAATTAATTAATGAATAAATTATGTAATCTAAGATCGATGAGTCTAATTTCATATAGAAGAAACGAAACGACCATATGAGCTGTATGTTAGGAGATCATTAAACTCTTGTGAAATAGGGCCAGAGCGATTTCTGGATCCCCTGTCCCGACTTTATAAATTCACCCTAAATTAATCAGAGACAATTAGAAGTCATGCTTTATATGTATAGATTCCCTTTTGAGTCTAGTTTCATTAGAAACCAACGGCATAAGTATTGGAGCTCTGTAAAGGGAGTTATCTAAGTCGTAATGCACAAGGGTCAGAGTAGTCGAACCCAGGAACAGGGACGACTTTAACTAATAAAATGTACCAATTGGCCCAACCAAAAATTCTACAAAAATTCTACCATATAGATATATGAGTCTAGTTCCGGGGAAAATTTACGGAACTGGATTTCGAGTTTCAGAACTCAAGATATGATTTTTAAAGCGACTAGTACGCAGATTGGCAGCTGGTCTGGGAAATTTTTAATAAGTGGTTTGAAGTCTGTTAACACCTCGTGTTCGACTCCGGCGACGGTCTCGGGTTCGGGGTGTTACAGGATCAGTTGACCACTTCATTAAAGATTGCCCGAGGTTGTCTGAACAGAATGTAAATCAGAGTGGGAAACCGGGTGCTACCACTGCTCGAGGTAGACCATCTAGAAATACGGGCAATGCTAGTGGTGGTCAGAGAGGATCTAGAGATGCTACGACCAGATCTGAGGCTCGTGCTCCTGCTAGGGCTTATGCTATACGCGCACGCAAAGATGCTTCCTCGCCAGATGTTATTACCGGTACTTTTACTCTCTTTGATATTAATGTGATTGCTTTGATTGACCCTGGTTCTACTCATTCTTATATATGTGAAACCTTAGCATTCAGTAAGACTTTACCTATTGAGTCTATTGAGTTCATAATTCGGGTGTCAAATCCCTTGGGTCGTTACATGCTTGTCGACAAAGTGTGTAAGAAATGTCCCCTAGTAATTCGAGGTTCCTGTTTTCCGGCGGACTTGATGCTTTTGCCGTTTGATGAATTTGATGTTATCCTCGGTTTAGATTGGTTGACTGTGCATGATGCGGTTGTGAATTGCAAAAGCAAGACTATTGATTTGAGGTGCGCAAATAACGAGATAATCCGAGTTGAGTCTACGGACTTAAAGGGGTTGCCAGCTGTAATATCATCAATGTTGGCCGAGAAATATGTAAGAAAGGGGTGCGAAGCATACCTTGCGTATGTACTTGATGACAAAGAGTTAGAAAAGAAACCCGAATCTGTGCCGGTGGTTTGTGAATACCCGGATGTTTTTCCCGAGGAATTACCGGGTTTACCACCTGTTCGGGAGGTAGAGTTTGGTATTGAGCTTGTACCTGGGACTACGCCAATTTCGATAGCTCCGTATCGTATGGCACCTACCGAGTTAAAAGAGTTGAAAGCTCAGTTGCAAGAATTGACGGATAGAGGTTTCGCTCGACCAAGTTTCTCACCTTGGGGTGCACCAGTATTGTTTGTGAAAAAGAAGGACGGAACCATGAGGTTGTGCATCGACTATCGTTAGCTGAATAAGGTGACAATAAAGAATAAATATCCGATGCCACGTATTGACGATTTGTTTGATCAACTAAAGGGAGCCTCAGTGTTTTCAAAGATAGATTTGAGATCGGGTTATTACCAGTTGCGAATTCGAGATTCGGATATACCCAAAACTGCTTTTAGAACGAGATACGGTCACTATGAGTTCTTAGTGATGCCGTTTGGGCTCACTAATGCCCCTGCGGTATTTATGGATTTGATGAATCGGATCTTCAGACCGTATTTGGATCGGTTTGTAGTCGTGTTTATCGATGATATTTTGGTTTATTCGAGAAATGAAACCGATCATGATGAACACCTGGGATTAGTGTTGAAAATTTTACGGGATAAGCAGTTATATGCTAAGTTCAGTAAGTGTGAGTTCTGGTTAAGAGAGGTTAGCTTCTTGGGTCATGTGGTATCCGCATCGGGTATTCGAGTTGACCCGAGCAAAATTTCAGCCATACTTAATTGGAAGCCTCCGAGAAATATTACTGAGGTTCGGAGCTTTTTGGGACTTGCCGGTTACTACCGAAGGTTTGTGAAAGGTTTCTCGATGGTAGCCACACCAATGACGAAACTACTTCAGAAGGATGTTAAGTTTGAATGGACAGAAAAGTGTCAGAAAAGTTTCGAACAATTGAAAACTCACTTGACGGAAGCTCCAGTACTAGTGCAGCCCGAATCAGGCAAGGAGTTCGTCATTTATAGTGATGCATCCCTACTTGGGTTGGGTTGCGTATTGATGCAAGAAGGTCGAGTTGTGGCCTATGCATCAAGACAATTAAAGCCACATGAGAAAAATTATCCGACCCATGATCTCGAACTAGCTGCCATCGTATTCGCTTTGAAAATATGGCGACACTACTTATTTGCTGAGAAGTGCCATGTATATTCGGATCACAAAAGTCTCAAATATTTGATGACTCAAAGAGACTTGAATCTGCGACAAAGACGTTGGCTCGAGTTGTTAAAAGATTATGAGCTTGTCATTGACTATCAACTGGGAAAGGCTAATGTGGTTGCGGATGCCTTAAGTCGTAAATCACTGTTTGCTTTACGAGCGATGAATGTACACTTGTTTGTTCTATCCGACAATGTGTTAGTGGCAGAATTAAAGGCCAAACCATTATTGATTCATCAAATTCGTGAAGCCCAGAAAGTCGATGATGAATTGGCTGCAAAACGGGCTGAATGTGTTCCGAATATGGAATCAGAGTTTCAAATTGATGATGACGATTGTTTAAGGTTCAGAAGTCGGTTGTGTGTTCCAAGAAATTCAGGACTCATTTCGATGATTCTGAACAAAGCTCATTGTAGCCGAATGTCAATTCACCCGAGGAGTACGAAAATGTACAACGATCTGAGACGTCAGTTTTGGTGGCATGGTATGAAATGAGACATTTCCGATTTTGTTTCGAAGTGTTTAATATGTCAGCAAGTGAAGGCGAAACATCAAGTGCCTACGGGTTTACTTCAGCCGATCATGATACCTGAATAGAAATGGGATCGAGTCACGATGGATTTTGTATTTGGGTTGCCATTGTCGGCAAGTAAGAAAGATGTGATTTGGGTTGTCGTGGATAGACTGACTAAGTCGACTCACTTTATCCCCGTACGCACGGACTTTTCATTGGAAAAACTAGCTGAGTTGTATGTTTCTCAGATTGTGATATTACATGGGGTACCGATTTCTATTGTGTCAGATAGAGATCCGAGATTTACCTCGCGATTTTGGAAGAAATTACAAGAAGCTTTGGGTACCAAGCTGCATTTTAGCACCGCTTTTCATCTACAAACCGATGGTCAATCCGAGTGGATAATTCAGATACTTGAGGATATGTTGAGATGTTGAATCCTCGAGTTTAGTGGTTCATGGGAGCGGTATTTACCTTTGATTGAATTCGCTTACAACAATAGTTTTCAATCAAGTATTAAGATGGCACCTTACGAGGCTTTGTACGGGCGTAAATGCCGTACACCATTGTTTTGGACCGAGCTCGATGAAAGTAAAATTTTTGGAATTGATTTGATTAAAGATGCCGAACAGAAAGTAAAAGTAATCCGTGAAAGTCTGAAGACAGCCACAGATCGTCAGAATTCGTATGCGGATTTGAAACGAAAGGACATTGAATATCAGGTGGGAGATAAAGTGTTTCTTAAAGTTTCACCTTGGAAAAAGATACTCAGATTTGGGCGTAAGGGCAAATTGAGTCCGAGGTTCATTGGGCCATATTAAATATCCGAACGAGTCGGTCCAGTTGCGTATCGATTGATTTTGCCCCCTGAACTTGAAAAGATTCACGACGTCTTTCATGTTTCGATGCTTCGACGTTATAGATCTGATCCATCGCACATAATTAATCCATCAGAGGTTGAAATTCAAGCCAATATGAGTTATGAAGAAGAACCGATTCGTATCCTAGCTCGTGAAGTGAAAGAGTTAGGAAACAAAAAGGTTCCTTTAGTAAAAGTGTTATGGCTCAAACACGGGATGCAAGGAGCTACTTGGGAACCTGAGAACTCTATGAAAGAGCGATACCCAAACCTATTTACCGGTAAGATTTTCGGGGACGAAAATTTCTTAAGTGGGGGAGAGTTGTGATAGCCCCAAATTGACCCTAGTCGGAAAGTGGTTTCGGGACCACTAAACCGAGTCATAAAAATAATTAACCGTCATAGTTAATGCTCATTATATGTACATATACATGTGTGAAAATTTCATGTTTGAATTTTGTTAATTGTAAGTGAATTTTATCAAATAGGACTTATGTGAGAAAATTTAGAAATGTGCTAGGCAAATGTAAAATGGCCTAATAATGCATGTTGTGAAAATGATGGGTTTGCATGTCAAATTACCCAAAATTAAAGCACAGTGGCCGACCATGAGCATGAGGGTGGACAAATTGTTATGGCTAAAACATGTCATAAACATGTTGGGTTTATGCTTTATGGTAGGAATAATAAAATAAAGAACATGGGCAATAAAATATTAGTGTTAGTAGGAGGAGAAACAAAAAAATGTGTGTGGTTGTCCCCCCCATTGTGCTGTACCTAGAAGAAAAAAAAAAGAAAAAAAGCTCTCATGTTGTTCTTGGCCGAATAGAAGAAAGAGAAGAAGGGGGAAGAGCTTGAGAAAATCGGCTATGGTGGTTTGCTAGCTAAGGTATGTTTGATGTTGTCCATGAGATTCATGCATGTTTTTAGTTGTTAGTTTGAGTTCTACCTAGCCCATGGTTTAAAACTTTACTATGAGATGGAGAAGATATTCGGCCATGGGTGTTGTCTTCTTGGTTGATGTTTGATGTTGTGGTGATGAGGCATGAAGATGAGTTAAGATTCGGCTAAGGTGGATTTGTGTTGATGTCATTTGCATGCTAAGTGTGAAGCTTTGTAATGATACATGTGATGGTGATTGATGACTCTTGGATTTTCTTTTTGGCATTTTTGAGTTAGACATTAAGTTCTTTGTGTAACCCATGACCAAAATTGAATGGTATGGTGTCTTGATGCATTCGGCCATGGTAGAAAGTAGATGTGAAATGGTATTAAGGTGAAGTGCAAAATGTTAGTATTTGATTACTAGTGTATATATGTGTATTAGCCGAGTTTTGAACTTGAAACAAAATGATATATAATCAATACAAGTAACCATACTTGTAGGAAGTATTAAGCATATAATCGGCCTCAACATAGACATGCATATTCGGCCATAGGAAGAAGATTGGTGTTGCATATATTCGGTTAGAGGCAAGCATATTAATGCTGTTATCTTGGCTTAGACAATCGGGTAAAAGGGAGTGTGGGTTAATATGTTGAGTTGATTCATGATTTCATATGTATGTGACTTTAATGTCTAATGTATATATATGGGCTAAGTACCTTGAGTTCCTCTTTTCGATGCTCAAATGATTAAATCAATTTATTTGTTAAATTAAGCTCAAGAGCAAAGGGGAACTAAATCAGATAAAGGGAAGGAAAAAGTGGTCGAATAGCCATCGAAATCGTTCGACAACATCCGAGGTAAGTTTTCGAGTAACGAGACTTAGTTTACGATTTGATTAAGTCATGACGTATGAGCATAACAAATATACGGTGATATGATGATTCTACTTGAATTATATGTTGAGTTAATTAGTCTATGCGTATGACGGATAGCCGTATGTGCATAGAGATCGTGTCATAAAGCAAACTAAACCATGCTGTTTGTATGTGGCTAGTGAGCCGAAAATGGGATTGCTTAATACCTGACTTGTGTTTGAACTCTAATTATGAAAATGAAATATAGATGTGTCATGATTTATTGATATGTGCATGAATATTTGGATGATAATCGGGCTAAGTCCCGAAGGCATTTGCGCTAGTGACTAGTTACGGGCTAAGTCCCGAAGGCATTTGCGCTAGTGACTAGTTCCGGGCTAAGTCCCGAAGGCATTTGTGAGAGCTACTATATCCGGGCTAAGTCCCGAAGGCATTTGTGCGAGTTACTATATCCGGGCTAAGTCCCGAAGGCATTGGTGCGAGTTACTATATCCGGGCTATGTCCCGAAGGCATTGAGCGAGTAGCTATATCCGGTTAAATCCCGAAGGTACTTGGCTTGGGAATGAGTGACCTTGCTGTAATAGTTTCAATTAACATGCTCGTAAAATCCCAGCAATGAGGTATGTCTCGTATATGCATTGATTTAGTTGATCCCTTACAATTAGTATTCGCTCAGTCGATAAATGAGCTACCGGCCTTTGGCTAAGTTGATCTTTTGTGTATGAATATAAGGGTTGGTAATGTGAAGTAAGTATGATATTGAGAATTTGTGCATATGAAATTATCTGTTTAGCCATATGAATGCTACACTTTAGTTGTGTCTAATTTTATGGCTCAAATTTACTAAGCATTAAATGCTTACTCCGTTCTTTGAATCTCTGTTTTATAGATTTTGGTTCGTCAGCTATCGGACTCGGGATTATTAAAGTCGAAGTCGCCCACACTATCAAAGCCCCTTTTGGTACACTTTTGGTTGAACTTTGAAATGGCATGTATAGGACTACCCTTTTTGTTGTTGGTCATGTACCCTTTGGTTTTGTATAAATTTGGATAGCCATGCGAAAGTGGCTTATATACACTTTGAGCATAGTATTATAATCGTTTTGTATGTTGTTCATTAAGAGGTATGGAAATGTTTGGAAACAATTAGCCATTAGAATGGTTAATCATGATCATATTTTGTGCTATATATGCTAAAGGGCTAGTCGAATCATGGAAACTATGAAATAGGTAAAGTCTACCTTAAAAACAGATGCTGACAGCAGCAGTGGTGTGGATTTGAAAAATCACTAAAAATAGTATGAATGGAGTTAAATAGTGAATAAATTATGTAATCGAACTTTGATGAATCTAATTTCATATGGAAGAAACGAAACGGTCATATGAGTCGTATTTTAAGAGATATTTAAGTTTTCGCTAAATAGGGCCAGAACAGTTTCTGGATTCCCTGTTCTGACTTTGGAAATTCATTATAAATTAACCAGAGATAATTAGAAGCCATGCCATATATTTATAGATTCCTTTTCGAGTCTAGTTTCTATAGAAACAAATGGAATCAGCATTGAAGCCCTGTACAGGGAGATATCGAAGTCGTAATGCATGAAGGTTAGAATAGTCAAACCCTGTAACAGGGGAGACTTTAACTAATAAACTGTACTAATTGGCTTGACAAAAAATTCTAGAAAACAATTTGTAGATGGATATATGAGTCTAGTTCCAGGAAAAATTTACGGAACTAGTTTTCAAGTTTTGGAACTCGAGATATGGTTTTTAAGGTGACAGTGACGCAGTTAGCCAGCTCGTCTGGGAATTTTAAAATGGACTGTGCAAATATGTGAATTAAGTCTGTTAACCCCTCGTGTCCGACTCCGGAAATGGTCTCGGGTACGGGGTGTTACAGATCTAATGGAGCTTCTGTTTGGGGAGTTCGATCTAATTTTAGAAATGGACTGGCTGGTTAAACATCAAGTGAGTCTGGATTGTACGACAAAAAGGGTTGTTTTAAGGACTGAGGAAGAAAGTGAGGTAGTGGTCATTAGGGAACGACATGACTATTTGACTAATATGATTTCTGTGCTGATGGCGGAAAAGTTGGTACGTAAGGGATGCGAAGCATTCTTAGCCTACATGAGTATTTTCGTTTCTGGGAACTCTACGGTAAAGGATATCCACACTGTAAGGGACTTTCCAGAGGTGTTTCCTGAGGTACTACTGGGTTTGCTTCTGAGTCGGGAGGTGTAGTTTGAGCTTGAGTTGATCCCTGGTACAGCTCTAGTGTCTATCACGCCCTACCGAATGGCACCGAAAGAGCTGGCAGAACTTAAGGATCAGATTCAGGAGCTATTAGATCGTGGGTTCATTTGTCCCAGTGTGTCTCTGTGGGGAGCACCTGTTCTATTTGTGAAAAAAAAAGATGGGACAATGAGGATGTGTATCGACTACAATTAGTTGAACAAGCTAACGATCAAGAATAAGTACCCATTTCCGAGGATAGATGACTTATTCGATCAGTTCAGAGGGGCTTCTGTGTTTTCTAAGATTGATCTATATTCGGGTTACCATTAGTTGAGAGTCAACGAGGCAGATGTGCATAAGACAACATTTAGGACTCGATATGGACATTACGAGTTCCTATTTATGCCCTTTGGTTTGACTAATGCACCAGCGGCATTTATGGTTTGATGAACCGAGTGTTCTAGCCCTATCTGGATCAGTTTGTGATGGTGTTCATCGATGATATCTTGGTGTATTCTAAGTTTAAAGATGAGCACAATGAGCATCAGAGAGTGGTACTACAGATTCTTCGTAAGAAACAGCTATATGCAAAGTTCAGTAAGTGTGAGTTCTAGTTTCGAGAAGTGACCTTTTTAGGATATGTGGTGTCTGCTAAGGGGATTCATGTTGATCCTCATAAGATTGAGGCCATGTTAGATTGGAAACAGCCAAAGAATATGTCTGAAATTCGTAGCTTTCTGGGGCTGACAGGTTATTATCAATGTTTTGTAGAAGGGTTCTCTTTGATCGCGGCTCCGATGACTAAGTTACTGTGTAAAGGAGTTCCTTTCATTTAGACTGATGCATAGTAGGAGAGTTTTAATAAGCTTAAGACTGTTCTGACTCAAGCTCCTATTCTGATACAACTCGAGCCTGGTAAAGACTTTGTGGCATATAGTAATGCATTGCATGTGGGTTTGGGTTGTGTTCTGATGGAATATGGGAAGGTAGTTACTTATGCGTCTCGGCAACTCAAGACTCATGAGGCTAACTATCCGACGTAAAATTTGGAGTTGGCAACGGTTGTCTTCGCTTTAAAAATCTGGAGGCATTACTTCTATGGTGAAAAGAGTATCATTTACACGAATCATAAAAGCCTCAAGTATCTCCTCACTCAAAAGGAGTTAAACCTTAGGCAACGTAGATGGGTTGAATTGCTTAAGGATTATGACTGCACCATCGAGTATCATTCTGGTAAGGCTAATGTGGTGGCCGATGCGTTGAGCTGTAGGGCTATAACTAATCTGAGAGCGATGTTCGTTCAACTTAGTTTATTCAACGATGGGAGTTTGTTGGAAGAACTTCAGGTAAAACTGACATGGATTGATCTGATCAGGAGTAAACAGATGGGGGATAAGTCTCTTGAGTTATGTTTTCGTCAGGTTGAGAGTAGTGTTACCACTGATTTTGGGATTAATAAGGACGGGGTATTGTGTTTTCGCAGTCGAATTTTCGTACCAAATGATGAGGATTTGAGAATATCGATTCTAAGGGAGGCACATAGTAGCCCTTATGCTATGCATCCCGGCAGGAATAAAATGTACCGAGATCTACGAGAGTTGTATTGGTGCCCAGGGTTGAAGCATGAAGTTATTGACTTTATTGCTCGCTGTTTGACTTGTCAACAGGTTAAGGCTGAGCATCAGTTACCTTTGGGTTTACTACAGCCGGTAAAGATACCATTATAAAAATGGGAGCGAGTAATGATGGACTTCGTTAGTGGGTTGCCTCTAACACCCACTAAGAAGGATTCTATTTGGGTCATCGTGGATCGATTGACCAAGTCCGCACACTTCAACGTCATCAGGATAGACTTTTCTCTGCAAAAAAATTGGCCAAGCTTTATATTTCTAAAATAGTAAGTTTGCATGGAGTACCTGTCTCGATCATCTCTGATAGAGATCCTCGTTTCACGTCTCGGTTCTGGAAGAAGCTTCATGAGGCGCTGGATTTGAGATTAGACTTCAATACTACTTTCCATCCTCAAACAGATGGTCAGTCAGAGAGGGTGATTCAGATGCTAGAGGACATGTTGAGGAGCTGTGTGATTGATTTTCAAAGCAGCTGGGAGCTGTTAGCTGAGTTCGCCTATAATAAAAGCTACCAGTCTAGTATATAGATGGCACCCTACGATGCCTTATATGGTCATAAGTGTCGCACTCCTTTATGCTGGACTGAGTTAGGTGAGCGATGTATTCTGGGTCCGGAGTTGGTTTTCTGAGACTGAGGACAAGGTCCGTTTTATTCGAGATCGACTGAAAGCGGCTTCTGATAGGCAGAAGTCATATGCGGATCTAAAACATAGAGAGATAGAGTATTCTGTGGGGGACTTCATTTTTCTCAAGGTCTCGCCATGGAAGAAGATTATGAGGTTCGATCGCAAGGGTAAGCTAAGCCCTAGGTTTATTAGGCCGTACCGTATTCTGAAGTGAGTGGGGCCGGTCACTTATCTGTTGGAGTTACCTCCAGAGCTAGATTGCATTCATGATATGTTTCATGTTTCAATGTTGAGGAGCTACCGCTCTGATCCCATGAATGTTGTTCCAGTTGAAGAGATCGAGGTTGGGCCAGATTTGACTTTTGAATAGGAGTCGGTGCAGATATTCGATAGCGTAATCATAGCACTAAGAAGGAAGTCTGTCCTCTTAGTTAAGGTTTTATGGCGTAATCATAGTACCGAGGAGGCTATTTGGGAGCCGGAAGATTCGATGCGTCAGCAGTATCCTCACCTTTTCTAATCAGGTAAAATTTCGAGGCCAAAATTTTATTTTAAGGGGTAGAGTTGTAATGTAACAAATTTTCATAAATTCTGACTTTTGTAAATCAGCAGCCCAAAAGTACCTGTATATATTTTTGTAAATTATGACACAAATATCTGTCTACTTTAGTGGTTAAGTGTTCTGGGTGTGTGTGAGAAGTCCTAAGTTCAAGGCTTGTCTTGGAAAAATTTTTGGTATTATTCTGAAATAAGCCTATCTCTAATCATTAGGCTTTTATTTAATTGATGGTAAATTTATATCAGAATGGGCCTGCTGGTCTGGTGGTTAAGTGGAGTGTTAATATGTTGGTGGTCTTGAGTTCGAATCCCTACGTAAGCAAGGGAGTTTTATTTTGGGCACGGTTTGGAGAGAGATTGGCTAGAAGTTAAATTCTAAGATGTGGTGTTAGTGGAAGGGAAATTAAGGATATGTATCACATCTCTTGTTTGATTTTCAAATTTTCTTCTCTCCTCTTTTTCCTAAAAAGGTTTTGACGTGAAAATTCCCTCTCCACACTAACTACCGAAATTTTGCCCCTTTTTCTTCTTGCACTTGTTCGTTATCCTTCCAACTCGTCTCTTTCACTTGTGCTACATTGTTTAAGTCTTGAATCGGTAAGTTTTGTTAGGATGGTTTACTTTGCATTCATTAATTTTTTTCAGTGATGAGTATCATTGATGCCAATTAGGTGAAGAGTCAGAGGCTCGTAATCGCTTGTCAGGAAATTAGATTCGTGGGTATTGTCGTTGCTCGATCGAAGGTAAGGGGTTGTTACTTGAGGGGTGAATGACTCGTTATGGATTCAATTTAGTTAATTTTTAAAAGTCTAATTCAGTGTTACGATGACCAATTTTAGGTACTGGAGTGCTTGAGAGTGACTAGGCATAAAAAACGATACAGATGTGTACCTGAAAACACAGAAAACGAGAAACGGCAAAAGCCAAAAAATGATTATGTCGATGCCACACCCGTGTGGTAGGCCGTGTGGCAGTACACAGCCGTGTGATTGACGAGGCTAGACCATGGGCGAAGGACATGGCCGTGTGATGGCCAGGTGAAGCCGTGTGTGTCACACAGGCTCGACCAATTAGGTTGTGTGGGATTTTGGGCCAGGTCGTGTGATCTATACGGCAAAGGCCAATTTAGGCTGTGTGGGCCACATGGGCCTATGGGCCAATACGGGCAGGCCACATGGGCGTGTGAGCCCATTTTTCTGAAGTGATCTGTAAGGTTTCACGAGTCTCCCAAGTCGACTGTGGACCAACAGTAGGGTCGGTAAGCGCTACTTACACCCCTTATTGAGTATTCTGACATTTTGACTTTTGTGTCAAGCATGAACTGCGATATATAAACTGTATGTATGATCTGATAAATTGCATATTAGCATGTCATTTTGGTATGTTGCATTGCATTGGGGTTTGGATGATGTTATATAGAGGAAGTATTCTGAAAGGCTATTAAGCCTGTTATTTGGCAGCTCAGCTGCCATTATCTGATTATATGTCACATTACAGTACAACATGGTGTGTAGGAATGAGTGGGTCGATTTTATCCCTAGATGGTGTGTAGGGTTGGATGGAGATGGTGTGTAGTGGTTCATGCGTAGGATCCTGATATTCTGTCTGCATACTGTATCTGATGGGCTAAGGCCCTAACTGATTCTGTAAAGATTTCTGGCCCTTGACTGTTTATTTATGGCACCTGATGTGTATTCTGTATGTGTGATTTCCGTGGGGATTACACACTGAATTTGCAAAAACACCATTTTCTGTTTAATCTGTGTAGGTAATCCCTAGACTTGAAGGATTGGTGCAGCGGAGGGCTTAGCGGTGACCACTACTACCAAACTTCTTAATTACGGTTTTTGCGGTTACATCTCTCATGTTTTGTAGGTATTTTATGTATGATGGACTTTGGGACTGCTTAATTTTTAAATTGGGATTTTGAACTGTTGATTATAGATTTATAAACCACAACGCAACAAAGTACCGTTTTCCTAAAACAAACTAAGATTTTTCGTAAATAATAACGGTTTCGAAAATTATTGGGATTCAAACGCTTCCGTGTAAAAGAAATATTTTAAAGCAAATCAAATAGTCCACATTTTCCCGAACTAAGAAGTAGATTATAACTGGAATGGTGTTAAGGTCAATGCATTTTCAAGAAAACACTATCATGTGATATCGCTAGATTCGGCCATAACGTCTAGGCTGGGTTTGGGATGTTACAATCTTGGTATTAAGCAAATATTTGAAAAACCTTTTACAATACTTAATATGCATTAAGATGATTCATGTTTCTTACATTAAACCTTGAAAACATTTGTAAGTCGTTGGAATGATAATTTCTACACCCATTAATTAAGTCACCTTGGGGTAATCTTAATCAACTAGTAAGAACATGAATTTCCATCCACTTAATACGTCAACCTAATCCCTTAGGTATTCACACGTACTAATAATTGCTTCACGTTTGACCATTATTCTAACTTATGCATAGCTTCTTGGGAAGTTACTTAACTAGAATTATCTTGAGTGTATAATCATCAACTCAATATTTATCTTTCCATGCACCGTGAATGAGTCATCGTGGGACAATCTTAATGAGAAGTGTGTATGACTATTTGTCCTCTATTAGAAAAAAAGGTTTCTTCAGTGAGTTCCACATGATAATACCTACCTTAGGGCCAAAAAATTATCATATGCTATCACATGATAGTAATCTCTTTTAAGGAAAGCTCCTCAACGAAATCTACATAACAATACCTACCTTAGGGCACGCAAATTTTCATGCCATCACAAGAGACCATTGATGAAGGTTATAGGTCTTATCTAGGGACTTTCTCCCACTCAATATTTTAAAAACATGCAAGTTTTTTTTTATTTTTGATTTCAATCATGAATGATTAAAATGTCATGACAAGTAGATGTGACATTTTTTCCTTAAACTATATGTCATGCTTATCATACATATGCTTGAACGTACATTTCAGTCAATTTAAATATCATCATGTTATCATATGAAAGCATAAAATTAAATGACCTTAAACTAGTAACAATATGGATTTCCATCCAATTAATACATGAACCTAATTCCTTAGGAATTAACACGTACTAATAATCACTTTACATTTGGCCATCATTCTAACTTAAGCATAGCTTCTTGGGAAGTCACTTAACTAGAATGATCTTGAGTGTATAATCATCAACTCAACACCTATCATTCCATGCACGACGATTGAGTCGTCTTGGGACAATCTCTATGAATAACATGTACGACTAGTTGTCCTCTATAAAAAAAACTTCTTTAATAAATTCTACATGATAAATCTACTTCAGGGCCAACAAACTATCATATGCTATCACAAGAAAGTTATATCTTTTAAAGAAATATCCTTATAGAAATCCACATGACAATACCTACCCTGAGGCCAACAATTGTCATGCCAACACAAGAGACCATTGATAAAAGTCAAATGTCTTGCTTAAGGACCTTCTCCCACTTAATCTTTAATAACATGCAAGGTTTTATGTTCGATTTCAATCACCAATGATTAATAAATGCATGAAAAGTACATGAAATATTCTTTTCCTAAACAATATGACATGCTTATCATACATGTGCATGAACGTTTTCAGTCAGTTTAAATATCGTTATACTATCATAGAAAAGTATGAAATTAAATGACCCTCACCAGCCAAAGTTTTCATGATTCCATCCTAAAAAATAATAAATAAAATAAAAATTAATACCCGAAAGCATAATTTGGGTATTCTGAGTGAAAGCCTACTATCTTGATTTTTGGAGTTTTCCCTCAAAACTACAAGTGACTTGAAAAACACTGAATGGATTTATTGTCGAACGTTTATTACCACCACGGACTTATATTTACATCATAGTCGACGTGACTGTTTCCATCATTAGGCCTTCATTGTTGCCATTGTCGAGCTGTCCCCGATCATTGCCAACCACCGCCATCGGCCACTATCGTCAGACCACCGATGAATTCTATTGCCAAACGAGCTTTGATATTTTACCGGTTGGTTTGTTTAGGTCTGCAATGTCTCGAACAATCTTGGATGCATCTCGATTCTCTGGGATTCACCAAAAAATTCGGTTATATGATACTTATGTTTGTTTCTAGCTTACATGAATTATTCTAAATTAATAAATAAAACCTACATAGAGATGATAGTCCACGGTCTAATTACACATCTCAAAAAATTATTAAAATATTAATTACAACTGCTTTAATTTCTAAGGACCACAACATTGACAAAATTACTTTATCATATATAAAATTATAATAAAATAATAAAATACATCCATTAACATAGATAACTCAAAACATACTAATAATTATAAGAATGTCACATTTTATAAAAAATTAATCAAACATGAAGAAGAGAGAAAATTTTGGCATCGATTTATACTATAAACATATCATAACCTAGTTGTAATACTAATTGTTGGAGAAAATCCAGTTTAAAAATGGTTTTGTCACATCAAAAAATTAAAAATTTGAAAATCGAGCTAGTTTATGATATTTATAGAAATAATTTTTTTCTCGAAAAGTACCTATCCTTTGTATGAGATGGATCTTAGACGTTTTCGGGTTTTAACTAAACAACCTTCTCCAGTATTCGCATACCGTGAATCACTTTGATTGTGGGCTCAAACAATTACAAATCAAACACAGAATCATAAATAATTTTCTTACTTTTAATAGGAAAGTAAATCTCTCTATAGAAATAGATAAAATTGTTATTCCTAGAAAATAGAATTTACATTTAGAAATAAATTTTGACTATTTTTTAGTAGAATAAAAATATTTCAAAGTTGTCTGAAACTTTTGTATTTTAACCCTACTAGTGCAATCTATTTGTAGGGAGACATTGAAGAATCCTGGTTAAATTAGTATAATAGAAATAATACTTATTTGATAGAAAAGTAATTCCCCTAGTTCTACTAGGATAGAAGGGCGACTAACCCTAGTAAAGTATACTAGGGTTGCCACCCCTCGTACATATTATAAGGGGTTTTGGGCCTCTCTTGTATCGGGTCCAGTTATATGTACTTCCTCGACTTTTAACCCAACATTTTATAGTCTAATCGAACCTAACACGTGTTTTTCTATTTTCCAAAATAAATATTATTTATTAAATTAATTAAATTTCTAACTAAATAAAATTTTCAACCCAATTTCAATTCTGTTAAAGTCATGGCACGTTTACCATAAAAGAGTCTATAAGAAAATATATTTAATTTTCATACTCAACGGTTTCACAATGAACAATTAATTAAATTGCACTTTCAAACTTTAATTATTTAATTAAATAATAATTCAAAAAACTTAAATTGATTATCAAATCATTTCCATACTTAGTGAGAAACCACATTCATTTTCGAATGTAACCCATTTCTTTAACTATATCATTTCTATCCATTTCTGTTAATTTGATTCTATTTACAATTCAATTCTAGTTTCAACAAGCTAATAAAGGGACCGATTGGACGTATATAATTAGGGCTCAAATGATTTAAAATTAAGTTCCAATTTTTCGCCTATCAATTATAAACTCATTTACTCATGAAGTCATTTATAGTATCGTGACTAAGCTCTCCCTAATTACATAACATTACTAAAGTTGCTCAATCAATGCTCATCCATTGGCCTTGTGATAAGTGTCCTACCGTCATACCATATCCTTAATCTCTTTGTGATAAATCCTTTCCCCCAATATGGTCTTATTTTATCTCATGGTAACCATTACATCTTCTTTCATGAAAAGTCGATTACTATCAAATAGTAATTAAGTCATTTGTCAGAAAGACAAACAACTTGTGGCCATGTTTAATTTTGATCTATCATGTAATGCCAATGAGAAGATATCATTTACCTATTTAATGAGCTACGAATTCACTATTATGAATCATGCTACACACTACAGAAGTTGTATATCCGATGTCCTAGCTTTCTCTTTCTTATTTATTCTAACTCAGGCTTTTACTTACATCAAAGTACATAAGTCACACATACATAGCCCATCATCCACTTAGGATTTTAGGTATGTCACACTATGAGTGTCACAAGTAAATAAATGCATAAACAAATTTAGGATCTATTCTACATGGGTCTTTTCAGATTTACTATCAGTCAATTTAGTCACATTTATGTCTCTATCTTTTGGGAGTCATCCACCCTAATGCTTAAAACAAAGCATCTTCTTAATTGGACTTGATAGAATGAATATTAGTCTTTCAACTAGTTTGCTCATTTTCGATTAGATTAAGGACTTATTTAGGTTCATCTACTAATATAACTTTTCTTTTTGTATACAATCCAACCACATAGTACTGCTTAGTATTAGTTAAACATTAGATAACTAGTGAGCTAATATTTGCTTCCATTTTGCTTTGCATGCAAAAACCATTAAAAATATACAAAGGATATTAATGTAATTCATGAATAATTTTATTAAACCAATTTGTTTGAAAAAATTACAGGTGTACTTAGACGAAAATACCAAACTTAGGGTAGCAAATCCAACATGATAACATTTTCCTAGAATAAAATGTGTTAATCTCTCATAACAAGCCTTAGGTGCCTGTTTTAGGCCATAAAGAGCTTTCTTTAGCCTGTAGACATAATCTAAATGTAGTGAGTCTTCAAAGACATTTGGTTGAGCCACATAGGTTTCTTTCTTTAGGTAGCCATTCAAAAAAGCACTTCTATTTGAAACAATTTAATTTTCAAATTTGTGGACAAAGCTAGGAGTAGCCTTATAGCCTCTAATCTAGAAACAAAAGAAAAGGTCTTAATGAAATATATATTTTCAACCTATGTATACCCTTGAGCTACAATTCTTGCCTTGTTCCTTGTAATGCAACCATTCTCACCAGTTTTATTCTTGAAGATCTATTTTGTACCAATCACATTATAGTGAACTTCCTTGGGAACCAAATCCCAAACTTGGTTTCTCTCGAATTGTTAAAGCTCTTCCTACATTACATTAATCTAATCAACATCCTTCAAAGCTTCTTCAAATTTTTTTAGGCTTAATTTGAGGTGTATAGTAGACCAATATGATCATATCTCTATAGTTAGGCCTTGACTTCCCTATAGTTCAAACACCACTTTGAAATTCACCAATAACATCATCCATGGAACGATTCTTTCTAAATTTTGCTGAGGGTTGAACAGGTTTATTTGAATCACTAGAATCACTAATTTCATCACCATTCAAAACTTCATGGATTTCTAAATCAGGTTGCTCACTTGTTTCGTCCAAAAACACTAGGCATAATTTTAGGTACTATTTATGTCATAGATTCCTCCTCAACATCAGCAACCTTTTGAGTTGTTTCATCTTGCACCACAACATTAATTAACTCCATGATCTTCTTGAGATGCTTATTGTAGACCCAATAAGCCTTAATTCTATCTGAGTACCCAAAGAAGACTTATTCATCACTCTTGGCATCAAACTTCCTTGGTATTCATAGTCTCTGAGAATATCGCACAAACTGCCAAAAATATGAAAATATCCAGCAATGGGTTTCTTACCATGCCATAATTCATATAGATTTTTGCAAGTCTTTTTTCTCAAGTGAACCCAGTTGATGACATAAGCAGTAGTATGAAATGTTTCAACCCAAAACCTATGAGTTATTCCTTTGTTGTTTAACATCACTCGAGCCATCTCTTGAATGGTTTTGTTTTTCCTTTCTACAATTCAATTCTACTAATAAGTCTTGGGAGCAGAGGATTCATTAAAAATTCCTTCTTCATCACAAAACTCAACAAACTCTTAGTTTACAAACTCTTTTCCAGATCACTTCTAATCTTGTCAATAGCTCCAATTTTTCATTCTTTCTCAATCATGAGCCTTTTTTTAGAGTTTTTAAATTCTTTGAAGGTGTCTAATTTCTCCTCTAAGAAGCTTACCTAGGTGTAATAAGAGAAGCCATAGATACAAACACATGCATGTTACCTGTAATACTCTTAATTTCTATTAGTAAAAAAAGATCTATGTGAAGTAGCTGAAGTGGAGCTATGGTTTGAATCTATGCCAACAGTTTATAGGACTCCCTATGTTACTTCCCTTTGAGACAATCTCTACAGACTTTAGGTATAGTTCCTTCTAGTTTTGGCAAGCCTCAAACTCCATTTGTAGTCCTTGATAGTTAATGTGTCCCAACTTCTCATGCCACAAGTCTAGATCAGACACTAATTCCTTGTTTCACTTGGATGGCAGAAACACTTTATAACAATTGTTAAAAGTCCTGAAACCCTACATGATTTCTTCATTCTACCTTGAGGTTACCAGACACTTATCCTTTACGAAGCTTACAAGCATTCTTTGATCATAGAGCTAACCAATGTTAGCTAAGTTAGCTTTAATGCCGTTAACATTTAGTACATTCTTCAGGTTAGGCATCCTATCAACTGCAAGTGTCCCTTTACCAAAAATCTTTCTTTTCTTCCCATTGTAAAAAATAACACTACCTTCATGCCTCTTAAGAAAGTTACTTAAACATGAGAGGTTACCAATTATATGGCGTGAGCAGCCACTATCAATAAACCATATATCAACAATTGAAACTTTGAGTGACGGGTGTGCAACAAATAAATATTATTGATCTTTACTTCTCCACACAAGTTTTTTCTTCTTACGAATAGTGACATAACTAATGGGCACAGTTTGTGGCACTGCTTTATATGGCTTGGAACACCACAATAGTGAAAAATGATCCTTCTTTCGGTAGATAGAGCTAAATTCTTCTAAATTTTAGACTTTTCTTGAACTTTTACCCATTTAAAGCATTCTCTAGGATATTGGTTACTTCTTGTTTTAACAAACACTCTAGAATTTTTTGCAATAGCTTTACATTTGTCTATGAAGCATTGTCTTCCTCTCTTTTGATCCATTTTTCTAGTTGCTATCACTACATTCAACATGGTAGTGCTGCAATTGAAATTCTCAACAGTCTGTATTGCATCTTTTAGTTCTTTTTCAAGCTTTTCAACCCTTTTTAATTTCTCATCAAGCTCTATTAACTTTCCATCTTATTGTCCTTCAAGCATGAAGACTTTTTTTTCAAAAGAATCATTCTCAGTTGAAAGCTTTGAGTTAACTTCATTGAGAAGATTCCATTTTTTCCAACATGAGATTTTAGGCTTTCGACAATTTCTCATGTGCCTTTTCTTCATTGCACTTTATTGATTCACAATAAGAAACATCTTATTCATCTGCCTTTGTTGTAAAAGCAATAAAATTGCTCACATGTTCGTCATTAGACTCTAATTCTGATATAGTTTTATCATCACTCCAGGTCACACATAAAGACTTTCCCTTCTTCTTTTTCAGGGTATAAGCATATTTTTCTTGGATATGCCTAAATCAATGGCACTTATGACATTGAATTCCATGTTTTTTCTCCTTAACAAGTTTCTTTTACTCATATTTGTCTTTGCATTTTCCCTTCTAGATAGCCTTGGATTACTTAGATTGTTTACTCCTTCCAAACTACTTCTTTGCCATCTTGTTGAACCATTGAGTAAACAAAGCCAACTATTCTTGTATCTTTTTAATAACAGTGCTTTGTTCAGTGGGCCCAGTTTTTGCTAGTGAAAAGGTAATGTGCTTCTCAAGTTTTAGCTTGCTCTTCTCAGCCTCTTCCAATTTAGTCTCAAAGGTTTGAAGTGATCCAATTAACTCAAGTTTCCTCATGCCATCGATATCCTTGGTCTCCTCAATGGCAGTTTCTTTTATGTTGATCCTATCAAACAGCGACTTGAACACCTTTCTCAGCAATTTAGAATTTGAGTACACACCCCCTAATGAAAAAGCCTAATTGGTCAGGGCATAGAGTTTTGCATAAAACTCTCCAATGGTCTCTGTTTCCTACATTCTTAGAGTCTCAAATTTAGTTGTCAACATTTGAACCTCAAATTGTTTAACTGTATTAGTCCCTTCATGAGTTGTCTCTGGTATTTCCCAAGTGATAGTATTAGAAGGAACATAGGTTTTTCCCCTTACTTATTGGTTAAATTGTTCTTATTCAGTTATACTTAGCATATATTTTAGCATTTTCATTTTAGTAAATTGCATTTTATAACTCAGTGAGTCCTAGCCTATTTTATACTTAATTTTGCTATCTTTTTGCATTAATGTAGTTGCACGAGTTAATTCGAGATTGTGTCTAGAATTGTTGCCGCACCTGACAACTATCCGGATAAGAACTAAAATTACGTGAGCTGTCCACTCTGGTATAACCAACTTGTACGTATAAGGACAAAATAATTCTGAGGAAAGGACACCTGTATTGTTGGAGGAGGACATAAAAGATGGACGTGAGAAGAAAATGAGGGTTATTTTTTTGGAACATCATATTTACCATCCTACCTTGAAGCTTGCGGCCATGGAAGCTTAAGCTTTTCACGGGTGACCCAACATGAAAATCAGATGCAGACTAGCTTCTGACGAGGAGACCTAAGTGCGAGATAAGAGAGAATAGAGAGATTCAGTCGAGTTGTCTAGAAATAGTATGCTCCACTCGATTCTTTGTTATTTCTTTCTAAATGCTGGTGATTACTCTCTGTTTCCTATTTGTATGGGAGTACACATGAATTATTGGTTAAATGTTATCTTATTCAATCTTTCTTTTATTGTTTAATCTTAGGGTTTGAATTTTTTTTAACACGGAAGTGTTATTGCAGTCACTGACACTGGAAAGTGCAGTGACAGTTTGAGCCAACAAGCATTACAATGGAAGTTGATTGATGATTAGAGGAATTTAGTCCACTTGTTCTTAATAGTGACATATTGCCATAATCAGAAGGTGAGGTTACTATGCATGTTTAAATCTTAGATTAAATAGAGGAGTGACGCTGGGTAAGATATACATTGAATTTTATTATATCGACAATCACCTATCTTTTCTATACCTTCTGATTACTTAGTATTCTGCTAAAGATTCATGCTGGGGATCTCGATTTATCATTATTATATTATATTTTATTATTTTCTAGTTATTGCATCGACAACTATCCTCACAATTTATCTTTTTATATCTAGTTATTGCACCGACATTAATAGACAAAAGACAGTCGTGCCTATGGGATCGATATGTGATAGACTCACATCTGTCTACTATACTTGCATTGACAGTGTACGCTTGCACATTATTACTGTGACATTAAACAACCGATCAAGTTTTTGGCATCGTTTTCGGGGATGGCATTTGTTTGATCTTTATTTTTGTTTTTGTGTGTTTTTGCACTTTATTTTCCTTATATAACATTTAGTATTCACTAACTGGTTTTTCTTTGTTTCTAGTTTTTTAACTTCATTGTAGGTGTTTTATGACCCAAAGCAATTCGATTTTTCTTGCAGATTTTGATCCATAAATTGAACGAACTGTTTAGAGTAGACTTCAAGAATAAAGAAATATGGCTCTACCAGGGAACAATGCAGCCATTCCCCGATGCAACAACTAAATGTTAATAACCCATTGTTGCCACAAGAGGCTCGCATAAAAAATAGGACTATATGAGATTTTATTGTACCTATCTTGGATGATTTAAAACTAGGAGTTGTTAGGCCAGCAATCCAAGCTGGGAATTTTGAACTCAAGCGAGTAATGTTTCAAATGCTGAATTCTAATGAACAATATGCTAGACTACCACATGAAGTTGCGAGAGAACATCTTAAATCCTTTTTATTGGTCCGTGCTTCTTTTAGTCAACAAGGCGTTCCTGATGATGCGTTGAAGATGCAATTATTTCCTTATCCGTACTTGGTTTTTTGGACTACCTGTTGGATCAATTACTTCTTAGGATGCACTAGCAACACAGTTTGTTTTGCGATTTAACCTGCCGACAATGCATGCTCGTTTTTGAAATGATATTACTACTTAGCATCATTTGGATGATGAAAATCTTCACACAACATTGGAACGCTATAAATCTTTACTTCAACGTTGTCCCATGCACGACATTCAACCAGAAACACAAATTGAGATTTTTTATAATGGGCTGAATTCACATACAAGGAATCTTGTCAATGCATCAGCCAATGGACCTCTGCTGGATTGTACTTATAATGATGTTATGAGAATTCTTGAGAGAATTGCTCAAAATGATTATCAATACCTTATCTCTAGAGTTGCACAAGCAAAAACTACTCCAAGAGTTATTGAATTGGATACAATAACTGCACTAATTGCTCAAGTTTCTTCTTTAAAAAACATGATTAAAAATATGCATGGGACTAGTAGCGTTGCACCTATACAAGTCGCTCAACAAGTTGATGTTCCTACTTTTTGTTGTAAGATTTGTAGTGACAACCATAGCTATAAAGATTGTCGAAAACATACATAAAATGCCTGTTATATTAGTAACATACGTAACAATTCTTATGGTAACTTTTACAACAACTCTGCACGCAATCAACCATTTTGAGGAACTCAGATATGGGAATAAATCTACTCAGGGAAATCATAATCCTCGATAAGGAAATTGCAATCAACAACAGTAGAACTACAATCAACACACTTAGATGCACCCACAACAAGCCCAGACACATCCACATCAAAATTTGATGCAACCAAAACACTCTTCAATAACGAATCAACATGTTTAAGGACATCGATAGTAATTGTACACTCAAGCTTCTACTTTTGACCAGTTAGAAATTCTTGAGGCGTTAATGCGAGAGCCTATTACTCGCACGAAAGCTATCGTGCAAGGGAATTCATCTTCCATTTAAGCATTGAAAGCATAATTAGGACAACTTGCTTCAAAACTGAATACTCGATGACTAGGCTCATTACCTAGTGACACAGAAAATCCTAGTCCAAGGGGGAAAAGAACATTGTAAAGCTAACACTCTTAGGAGTGGTAAACAAATTGGTGAACCATTTATAGCCTCTACTGTAGCATTTGAAGATACGGATAGAGTGATAACTGGTGAGAAGGTTGAATCTGAAGAATTTGTTGATGCATTAGACAAATAAGTTCCACAAATTGTCACTCATATGCCTAATGCCCTAACTTTTGAAACTATCAATGTAATCAAAGGTGTCGGTGTAAGCAAATATATCTCTACCCTTCCCACAAAGATTCAAGAATATTGTACATGACAGGCAGTATCAGCAATTCCTGGACACATTGAAGCAACTGTAGATCAACATCCTTTAGTAGACGCTCTAATACAAATTCTGAGTTAGAGGAAATTTATGAAAGACCTCTTGTCCAAGAAGAAGAAGCTCATTGATCTTGAAACTATTGCACTTGCAGAAGGTTGTAGTGTTATTTTGACAAACAAGTTGCCCCCTAAATTGAAAGATCCTGGGAGATTTACCATTCCATATTCAATTGGAAATCATTATTTGGGTAAGGCTTTATGCAACTTGGGAGCTAGCATTAACCTAATGCCACTATCTACTTTCAGAAAGTTGGGAATTGGTCACATGAAATCTACTGCAGTGACATTACAACTAGCCGATCGATCCTTGGCTCAACCTGAAGGGAAAATAAAAGACGTCTTAGTTTGTGTAGATAAATTCATTTTTCCAACTAATTTTATCATACATGACTGCGAGGCAAACTAAGAGGTTCTCATAAGCTTGGGACAACAATTTTTAGCCACCAGTCGAACAGTTATTGATGTTTATAAAGGTGAACTAACCATGCGACTTAATGATAAGCATGTCACCTTTAGTGTTTTTGAATTTATTCAATACAAGGGCAAAGAAGAATGTCATAACATCTATGTGCTAGATGATCTAATTGAGAAAGAATTCAATGTCCAAAGCATAATAATTTTTGAAGAGTTTGCAGTGACATCTGATGCTGATTCCTTAAACAATTGTGACAACATTGTTGAAGCTAATAATCTTGAACTCAAGCATGGATGGCAGATTGAATCCTTAGACCTAGCCAATAGAACAACCCCAAATTTTAAACCATCCATTAAAGAAGCTCCTACTCTGGGATTGAAACCACTACCTTATCATCTTAAATATGTCTTTTTGGGTGATCACAATACTTTCCCAGTTATTGTCTCCACAACACTGGATGTAACTCAAGAAGAGAAATTGATCTATATTCTCAAGCAACACAAACGAGCTATCACTTGGAGTATTGCCGATATTCAAGGTATTAGTCCTTCTTTTTGCATGCAGAAAATCAAGTTGGAAGATGAAGGCAAGCAATCGATTGAACAACAAAAAAGATTAAATGAGAAGATGAAGAAAGTTATTAAGAAGGAAATCATAAAATAGCTTGATGCTGGAATTATTTACCTGATTTCTGATAGCAATTGGGTAAGTTCGATGCAATGCGTACCTAAAAAGAGTGGCATTAGTATAGTTTACAACAATAAGGACGAATTAATTCCTATACGCATTCCCATGGGACGGAGAGTTTGTATGGATTATCACAAATTGAATGCGACTACAAAGAAGGATCACTACTCGCTTCCTTTCATTGACCAAATACTGGATCGACTTGCTGGAAAGGCCTATTATTGCTTTTTAGATGGCTAGTCTAGGTCTATTGTATCGGAGGATCAAAAGAAAACAACCTTCACTTGCCCCTTTAGTACTTTTGTTCTTCGTCATATACCTTTCGATCTTTGCAACACACCAGCCACATTTCAATGGTGCATGATGACAATATTCTCTGATATGATTGAAGACTCTTTAGAGGTGTTTATGGATGATTTCTCAGTCTATGGGAATAATTTTGATCATTGCGTTGACAATTTGGATAAAGAATTAAAGCAATGTGAGGACACACATCTTATTTTGAATTGGGAAAAATGTCATTTCATGACAACTGAAGGCATTGCGTTAAGACACTACATCTCTAGTCAAGGCATTCAAGTAGACAAAGTTAAGGTGGAAATCATTAAGAAATTACCTTCAGCAACAGACATGAAAGGTATTCATAGTTTTCTTGGACATGCGGGGTTTCACCAAAGGTTTATTAGAGATTTTTTGAAAATTACAAAGCCCTTATTCCCCTTGCTGGAACAAAATCAAAAATTTTTCTTTAACGATGCAAGTTTGGATGCTTTATTCAGTTAAAAAAGAAACTAGTGAATGCACCCATTATCGTTGCACCAGATTGGTCTTAACCTTTTGAAGTTATGTACAATACAAGCAAGTTAGTTGTGGGAGCAATTCTAAGATAAAGAAAGGGAAAAATATTTCACGCCATCTATATGCTAGCAAAACTCTTACAGAAGCTCAACTCAATTATACCACCACAGAAAAAGAATTTTTGGCTGTAGTCTTTGCTTTTGACAAGTTTTGTTCCTATCTTGTTGGCGCAAAGGTTACTATATTCACTGATGATTCAAGGTTGAGATATCTCCTTGCGAAAAAGAATGTCAAATCAAGACTGATACGCTGGATATTACTATTGCAAAAATTTGACATTGAGATAAAATACCGTAAGGGTTCAGAGAATCAAGTTACAGATAATCTATCTTGATTGGAAATTGGCAGCAAAGATGGAAACATACTTCAAATTGTCAAAGCATTCCCAGATGAAAAGTTATTTGCTTTAGATACAACTCCTTGGTATGTGGATTTTGTTAATTATCTAGTGTGTGGAAAACTCCCATTGGGTGTCACAGGCAATAAAAAAGAAAGATTTCTTTGTGACATAGTGAAGTATCATTGAAACGAGCTGTATTTATTTAAGGTATGCAATGACAACATCATTTGATGTTGTGTTCCGGAAGAGGAGATGCTTTCAATCCTGAAGCATTTTCATGATACTTCTTATAAAAGTCATTTCAGTGGTATGAGAACTATTGCTAAAGTTATCCAATCAAGATTTTACTGGCCGACATTATTCAAAGACACCCACAATTTTGTGAATCAATGCGATAGGTGTCAGTGCACCGATTTTATATCTTAACGCAATGAAATGTTGTAGCATCCAATTATAGAGGTTGGATTATTCGATGTTTAGGGTATGGATTTCATGGGATAGTTTTCGAGTTTATTTGGAAATCTTTATACATTAGTAGATGTTGACTACGTCTCAAAGTGGGTTGAAGCTGAAGCAGTTCCAAAAGATGATGCAAAGATAGTACTAAATTTTTTTCACAAGTATATACTCACCCGCTTTGGCACAGCAAAGGCATTAATTAGTGATCAAGGTACACACTTTCATTGCAACCAAGTGGCAACCGCATTGAAGAGATATGGAGTTAATTATAGAATGGCTACTACTTATCATCCACAAACCAATGGACAAGCTGAAGTATCGAATTGAAAAATTAAGAACATTCTTGAGAAGGTTCTAAACCCTTCAAGGAATGATTGGTCATTCCGATTGGATGATGCTTTATAGGCATTGTGAATAGCATAAAATACTCCATTAGGGATGTTGTTGTATTAATTGGTTTTTGGGAAAGCATGTCACTTGCCAATTGAACTGGAAAACAAAGCAATGTGGGCAATTAAGCAAGTGAACATGTACTATGAAGCGTCTGGAAAGAAAATACTGTTGGATATCATTGAACTAGAAAAGATTAGGAGAAATACTTATGAAAACGCTGCAATTTATAAGGAAAAGACAAAACGATGGCATGACAAGATTATTTTGCAGTGGCAATATATTACGAGTCAATAGGTTTTATTATTCAATTCTCGACTCAAATTTCACCCAGGTAAATTGCATTCACGTTGGTCTTGACCCTTTGAAGTTGTCGCCGTATTTACTCATAGTGTAGTTATAATACGAAATTTACGTGATGGACACCAGTTTAAAGTAAATGGATAGAGGCTGAAACCCTATCTTGGCAATATTGATCAAAAGCAGGCAAAGACTATTAAATTGGTTGAAAAGTTTTAATTTTTAATTACTACTCCATAATTTTAGTTTATTTTATTTATGTTTTTGTTAAAATTTGTTTTCCTTTTTGTTTGCAGAATAATTAGGTACCATTGCCGACGTATTGAAATCTAACTATCAATGCATTCCATAAGTCTGTACTACCATTTATAACTCATCAGAATTTAGGGAAATTCCGATTCCACAATTGGATAAAACTCACTCAGCCATTTGATCTTTCTGAGCAGGCACAATTTCTATTAGACACAACTGTTCCCACCAGTCTTATATCTCTCTACAAAACAACAAGCCTCTCTATCTTTCTCTTTCACTCACTATAAATCCTCCCCCACTGTACTGACTGTAACGCATTCAAGCAACCATTTTTATTTCTTTTCTCTCCTCAAGATCATATCTTTTTAACTTTAAACCATTTTCCCTCAACAAAAGATGGCAAAAACAAGAGGCTCTGTCAAGAAAGCCACCAAATCTGTCGGTGAACATGCATCCTCAGTTGCTGTAGTTCATGAATCAGAATCCCCCAAGCTAGTGTAGACAAAAGACCCAGTAATCTTTCTAAATAAAGCAATAAAGGAAAAATTTCAAGACAACATATTGAAGCGACACTTACATTCCGAGCAAGGCATTTCCTTTACGCCACAACAAGACTTGGGTAAGCAAGTCTACAAAACCATCTCAAAGTTAAAGTGGGAAACTTTTTACACTCTTCCTAGAAGCTACTCTTCTTCACTGGTATATAAGTTTTATGCTAACCTTTATGGTCATAAATTAGAGTTCATTTTTGTTCGAGAAGGCTTAATACCATTGGACGCTGAAAAAATCAACGAGTTGTACAACACCAAGGTCGATGTCAACAAACATTCTGAGTTCACTGATGACACCATAGATGAAAAATGAGACCTGTTGGTGAAAGACTTGTGTGTCAAGGGTGCAGTGCAGACGGGTTCCTGTCAAAAGAATTATACGATACATTATCGCTTCCTGACGCTGCAAGGAAAAATTTGGTTTCATTTTGTCAACTGCAGGCTAAAGCTCTCTACTCATAGCACCACAGTCACCTTCGATAAAATGTGCCTGATACATTCTATCGTCTAGGGCAGCAAAATTGATGTAGGTACAATACTTCACCAAGAAATTGCTAACTGCTCTGCAAGGTAAATTGGGATCTTGGTTTTCCCATAATTGGTGATGTTATTATGCCAACAAAGAGGAATCGTGCCTCATGTTGGTGAGGAAGTCCTAGAAAATAAGGGTCTAATCAATGAAGCCTCTATAGAAAGGATGACTCATGGCAAGGACACACTGATACTGAATGAGGCAGAAACCAGCAAGATAAGGAAGGACAAACCCAAAGCCGACAGCAAATGAACAAACCTGAATGTAGAGACATCATTATGACACAAACTGAAGGATGTAAAAAAAAAGGTCAATTCCATCAACAATAGGCAGATTAGGCTTGTCACTATAGTAGAGAATATAAAGAAATCCCAGAATTTGTTTTATGCTTATACCAAAGCCTAGAACAGTTCTATTGCAGCCACATTAGGCCAATGGAGTCTATCTCTACTACCGGTATTCCCAGTGTTTCCACTAATCATTCGAAATTATGACCTCTCTTTCTCGGATGACGACTTAGAAGACCGAGACAGATCGGTGGCATCCCTACCCATTATGCAAGTCTCTGATAATGAGAAAGAAGAGGAAGCTAGGGACATTGAAGAATGCCTGCGAAATATTGACAGCTTGTTTGAGGATAGTCTTTTTGCTGATCAAAAGGGCACTATTGTTGAGAAGGAAGTTGCTGCTCTCGAAAAAGAAAAAGTTGCTGAAAATTGAAAAAGAAAGAGAATATAAAGATTCTATTGTGAACATTGTCACTACACCCGAGTCTGTAGGTACAAATATTGATAATTTGGAGTGAGTTGGAGCGAGACCGATGGAAGTTGTTGAGGTAACCAGTGATGATCAATCAATTTATTGGCAATAGTGGTCTACACTAGACCACTCTAGGTGGCCTCTCCTACACAGGAAGTAGCAGATGATGGCGGGGCAGAGCTGGGAACTGAAGAGCAATCCGAAGACCGTGCAAAGCCCAAAGAAAAGAAGAGGAAGCACTCTAAGGATAAAAAATGAAAGAATGAGAAGAAGAAAAGGAAAAGAAAGAAACATCGTGCAACCACATCGATGGCTGAGGATAACTGAGTTAGTTTATTTTAAGCTTTAGTTGTAGTATTCATACATTACATGTAGCTATAAGTTTTATTTTAATAAGTAGACTTTGTCATTGCATTTTTATTGTCATTAGATTTTCATGTTAGTGCATTGGGGACAATACAAACTTTAAGTTTGAGGGAATGCAAACCCACATTTCAAAATATTTTTTTCCGAAAATGAAGCATGCAAGGTTTAATTATAGTTAATGAAAATTGTTCGAAAATTTTTGTTACATTCGATGTATAATTCTTGAATCATGTGAATTATCAATGAATGAGTTGGATAAATTCGACAGAAGGTTGTAGCTTCAATTCTTTGATGAATGGATTAGGTTGCATTAGTAATGGATGACTACTATCATTCTTGAAATCTTTATTGAATCTACTTTTAAAGCTTCTTATATATGTATATATAGTTATAAATTAGAGACATTTCAAAATAGGTATAGTATAGAATGTTAAAGAGGGAACACTCCAATACAAGCGTTAGAAAAATCAATCTGGCTAAAGGCTATCGCTGCATGTGTGTGTGTCGGCACTCACTGGGGGTTTGTTGTACCCAGTCGTTACTTCTCAGGAACAAGGTACAGTAATGCAATGATATCCCTTATTCCGAAAAAATGTATATATATATAGTATATAAATACTTAGTATTTTACAATAAATGTTGTAATGGTCGATAGAACTTAGGGTTTGAAGGATGATGGTAACATTGATGAAGTTTCAATCTTATTCATTCATACTTCTAAATTGTCGATGCAATATTCTTTCATCTGAATGTGATTCATCCATTGGGAATTTAGAGGGTTCAAGTTGCTAGAATGATCATTTGCCTTAGTAAAAATCATTTGAGCCTTGCTAGTTTCTGTTTTACTTAAGGACAAGTAAAAACTCAAGTTTGGGGGTGTGATAGCACTAGAAATAACATGGGTTTTTCCCCTTGCTTATTGGTTAAAGTGTTCCCATTTAGTTATCTTTAGCATATATTTTAGCATTTTTAGTTTAGTAAATTGCATTTTATAACTCAGTGAACCCTAACTTATTTTATCCTTAATTTTGCTATCTTTTTGCATTAATGTCGCTGCATGAGTTAATTCCAGATTGCGTCTAGAATTGTCGCCGCACCTGACAGTTGTCCAGATAAGAACTAAAATTGCGTGAGCTGTCTAGTCTAGTATAACCAACCTGTAGGAACAAGAACATAATAATTCTGAAGAAAGGAAACCTTTATTGTTGGAGGAGGACATAAAAGATGGACATGAGAAGAAAAGAAGAACCTTTTTTTTGGAACATCATCTTCACCATCCTACCTTGAAGCTTGTGGCCATAGCAGCTTAAGCCTTTCACGGGTGAGCCAACGTGAAAATCAGATACAGACTAGCTTCTGACGAGGAGACCTAAATAGGAGACAAGAGGGAATAGAGAGATTTAGTCTAGTTGTCTAGGAATAGTATTCTCCACTCGATTCTTTGTTATTTCTTTCTAAATGCTGGTGATTACTCTCTATTTCCTATTTGTATGAAAGTACACATGAATTCTTGATTAAATGTTTTCTTATTCAATCTTGCTTTTATTGTTTAATATTGGGGTTTCAATTTTTTTTAACATGGAAGTGTTATTGCAGTCACTGACACTGGAAAGTGTAGTGACAGTTTGAGCCAACAAGTATTACAACAGAAGTTGAGTGATGCATGATTAGAGGAATTTAATCCACTTGTTCTGAATAGTGGCATATTGCCATCATCAAAAGGTGGGGTTAGTATGCATGTTTAAGTCTCAAATTAAATAAAAAAGTGACGCTGGGTAAGATATATATTGAATTTTATTGCCTTGACAATCACCTATCTTTTTTATACCTTGTGAGCACTTAGTATTATCATTATTATATTATATTTTATTGTTTTCCAGTTATTACATCGACAACTATCCTCTCAATTTATCTTGTTTATATCTAGTTATTGCACTGACATTAATAGACAAAAGACAACTATCCCTGTGGGATCGATATCTGACAGACTCATATCTGTCTATTATACTTGCATCGACAGTGTACGCTTGCACATTATTGTTGTAACGTTAAACAACCGATCACTAAGCCTCCTTTGCTTCAGTACACTTAGAAATTCTCCTAAACTCTTGTGCATCTACTCCATAAAAAATAATATAAATTACTTTTGAGTTGGCATTAGTAGTCATTTATTCTTTAATAATCTAGGTTGCCTCGAGCTTGGGAATTTTTACTCTTTCAACTTCAGTGAATAGATGAGTCCATCCAGTTAAAATAACTCTCTATGCTTGTTCATTAGTTGACTTAATGAAAGTTTTCATCTTAGCTTTGTAGTAAGCATAATTTGCTCCATCAAGCATAGAGGACATGAGGCTGAAGATCCTTCAATTGTAAACAAGTATATCAACCAAGATAATCACTATTTGTATTAAATGAGAGACTCTGATACCAATTGTAGAAATAAGGGAGTTACTTGCTTAGCAAATTGAAACTGTGGCTAAAATGGTGTTGGCCACAATTTCAACCACGAAAAAGTAAAGATGAATATCGAGATTGCTTACGCAGTTCAACCTCAGTCTACGTCTGTGGGGCCTTGCCTAAAGCAATGATCCACTATCTTTGTCACAATACAACCAATGGTTTAAGTCCTAACACTAGTCTAACAATCACCAATTTAGCGACCTCACTATTGTACAAAAACTAGATTACTCTCCTACTAAGCTCCCCCTCGAAAGCTTAGCTTCTCAATTCAAGAGACTCTTGATTGCTTATAGAAATAATGCACTCATACACGTTCCTAACTTAAACAAATTTATGATCTATCAAACTCTCAAGCTTTCAATTACTCTTCAATAGTCTCTTTAACCTAGGTAAAACTTAGGTTTATATATTACTTAAGTTTTGTTTACATAAAAGATATAATTTAATCACTTTTCTATAAAGTAAAGCTAAAAATTAGCATAAGATAATACTTCTATAAGAGTCTTGATGTAATTCAATATCTTTAAATATAGAAAGTGGCAAAAAATATCTTTACTTGTCCGAACATCATCAAAATAAATATCCCAATGCTTTTGTTCTAAAATTTGCTGACTCTTAAAATAAGCAAGTAACACAATGAAACAATACTTGAAGTTGTGACCATTGTTTTAGCCACAAAAAAATCAAAGAATTTTCTTACCACCAAATGTGTCAACAATATTAGTTCAATAAACTATTAAGTTCCTTAATTAAATATTCTATTAATGTATAAATTGATTATTTAAATTTAATAACTCACGACAAAATTACTTTTACTATTAAATTTTAATGTTTTTCAAAACATAATTATTTTAGAATATTCCTTTCAGCGACAGAATAGGTGTGATGAATTTTTGTATTAATAAAATAATTAATTATTGTATGAAAATATTACAATGCTTTAGATTTTTATAAAATTTTAAAAAGTAAAATTATAGTTCATCTAACTATAATTTTTTTTTGTCATTCAATCATGAAAAATTAAAAAATGATGACTCAATTATTTAAAATTTTATCTTTTTTAATTACCTTAAATCTTTTTAAAAAATTCCATAATTGGATTAAAACATATGAAAATTTTTTATTTTTATTTGTGGAATTAACAAACATCATCTCTAATATACTAAATAATTATCCTTATAAAATTATCATTTGAAAATGGAAAAAAATTGTTTCGTCATTTTATAACTTGCTAAGTAAAAAAAATTGAATTATAAAGAAATTAAGTAAAAGCAAAATAAAAAAATAAAAAAATCCTCTATAGTTTGCAATAGGTATCTGTCTAATAATTGTAAAAAAAGTTATTTATCTGAAATTTTAGGACTATGCTAATCAAATTTAATTTAAAAGAAGTAAGAAATGCTAAAATGTTGTTCGTAAAATTAAAACATTTCACTTAAAGAGTAAACTTTTAAAGTTGATCTAAAATAAATATTAGATTAAATTAAAATTGCCACATCCGGAATACGGATGGAATTCAAAGGAAAAATATTAAGAATACGTAAAAATGAAATTAACACTATTATTCAGATTTTGACACATTTATTATGTTGATAAAGAAAATTAGGTAATAAATATATATTTAAAAAATTGATGTAAAATTTAAAGTACTTTAACCAAGATGATAAAATTAAGATAATGAAAATGGTATATTAAGTTAAGCTCTTAATATAATTTTTAAATTTATATAAAATAAAAAAATAAAAATATATTCAATAATATTCCTTATTTTATAAAATAATTATTATTTTTTAAATTTCATAAGTGATTTAAGATACTCCAACCGCCCTTCAGTCTTGGTCAATTTTGTCCATAAATATGAGCCCTCTCCACTGCATTTGTTAGCTTTTCTCAGTCCACCTACTGAACCTCTAAGCCTTGGTTCATATTCTTTGATTCTTATTATTAGTGATATCAACGTCATGTTTTCCACTGTTTCGGACATTTTTTCACCGGATTCGATGCTCGACAACGATCCAATTCCTGATATCGAAACCAACATCATGAAGTGGGATTGGTCGGAACTTTTCTCGCCCGGCCAATCAACGGGTTCCGCAAGGTCGTCGGGCACCGGTTCAGATGAAGCGAAACAAAGCCTCACCGGTGGTAGTACCAGCTCCCTTAAAGATCCAAACCAACGAGTTCCCACCATCGACGAACGAAAGCGACGGCGAATGATATCGAACCGGGCTTCAGCACGGAGGTCACGGATGCGTAAACGGAATCATTTAGAAAATCTGACGAATGAGGTGAAACAGCTTCAAATTCAGAACCAAGAACTCAACAACCGGTTGAAGTCCCTTTCCGACCACAATCATTGTCTGAGGATAGACAACAATCGGGTCCGATTTGAATGTAGTATCCTGCAACAAGAAGTATTGGATATGCGTCAACTTTTGGTTTTCAGATAACTTTATCAGTTTTCATGAAATCAAGTTACAGTCTATTATTTGACTCTTGTCATTCGGTCAAACCTCACCATTATATACACACACATACTATCATGAAGTTCTTTATATTATATTATTATATTATCATAAAATCTCTAATCTTGGCACTTGATATTATTGCCGTTATAGCAATTTAAAGATCGCAATTTCGAATTTTTTTCAATTTAGAAGTGTGAGAATATTTATGGGTAGTTTAGAACATAATACAAAATGCAGCAAATAGAACAGCAGCTGGAGAAAACAGAATATATCATCACTTATAGCAAACACCGAAAACAAATACACTACATGAGACAAAGCTGCATTAAAGCTAAACATATGACATCTCAGCAAAGACCAATAATAACAAGACATAAGGACAATTGAAGCAAAATAGCTGTGTCATAATGGGTCGAATGAGAGTTACACGCTAAACGCAAGTTATGTTAAACCACGGTTAAATAGCATTTTAAAACTTAAATTTGGTAATTTTTCTCACATCGAGACTTGAACTTCTTTTTAATTTAAATTAAGCCTTAAACTTGACAATTGTTTTCACATTGGGGTTTAATATTTTTTTGGTCTAAGTTAGGCCCTGAACATGGCTAATGTTTCCACGATGGGGCTTCAACTATTTTTCTCCAAATTAGTCCTTGAAAACCCTAAAGTTCAAGTCTCAATGTAAGAAAAGTTTCCAAGTCAAGGTCTAAATGTGGGAACAATTACTAAGTTTTAACCTAACTTGGACAAAAAAAAAAAAGACCCCAGTGTGGGAAATTTTTCCAACTTCAAGTCCCAAATAATGATTTAACACTTTAAACAATGACTCAACACTAATTTTTTTAGTTATGAAAATGTCATAATTAGAATAGCATAAGTTTAAACCAAAAACATTCTAAAGGAACAAATTTAGTTCTACTTTACTAATCTAAGTTCAAAAGTACAGTTACAATTATGGAAGAGTTAGCACTCTACTATACTTATCCAAAGATTATCCTAAGATAATATAATTTTTAATCTTGTAATTTCAGACTCCAAATTTATTATCTAAGTCATCTAAGTATCTCTAAGGTTTAAAGAATCCAAATTTTAAAAAAAATTAACAAAAACATTTAGACACAAACAAATTATAAACCATGGATAATATCATTAAAAAAAACCAAGGTGTTGAGACAAAATGAGCTGAGAGTTGTTGAGTGGCACTCAACAGTGCCAACTATAGGCTACCATTGACTGTCGATTGCCATTGAGGTGGTTTAAAAACTTGCCTTATTTGGTTTGACAATTTAATGAAGAAAATATTTGAACTTGTTTATGTGCTACTTTATTGAAGATATTATGGTCCATAAATGGAATATCAATCCTTGGCATTTGGAGATTGGAATAGATTCAAATGAATAAAATCAACCCTTGAAACAAGGATGATCGATGAAGACTTTGTAGCTATTTTGAAAATCAGATCTTTAATTGATTGTACTTTGATTATTAAGATTGTAATAGTTATTTTCAAGTTGTTACTTTGTATTCACTTAGATTCGATGATAGCAAGCCGAAATTGAATATATGCTTTAGGGCTTGTCTAAGTTTTCTAAGAGAGCTAATTAAGTGCATTCTAATATGTTAATTTGAGGAACTGTTTGTGAGAGAGTGCAAATTGTTTTTGTTAACATTATTTAGTGTTTACTGCCCAAGTTCTTAGGGGGAGCATTTGGAGGTGAGTGTTCTAGTCTTTAGGTATAAATGTGAGATCTCTATACTCGGGGAGTGATAGAGTGTGAATCACTTGTTGTACTTGTGATTAAATATTGTGGAATTACTCATTAAGGTAGGCTTCGTAGATGTAGGGAAATCAAAATGCATAAACAAATCTCTCTATTATTTCTATTTTGTTTGTGTAGTTTTTCGTAATATCAAGTCGTAGTTGCCACTTTAGACTAGCACTTCCATTACATTTTTCATTTTGAGAAAATAGGCAACTTAAGGTAACAACAATTGGCATAAGAGGAAACACTTAACGCATCTAGTGGAAAATCTGGTGTTGCTTTATGCTGAGAATGGAAGGTTCACCAATTACTCATCCTCCTATGCTTAAGAATGATAACTATACCTATTGGAAGGCTAGAATGAAAGCCTACACTAATCCTATCGATGAGAAGGCATGGAGATCTGTTCTAACTGGCTACCAGCTCCTACTATTCATTTAGATGTTGGAAAGGCTTCCAAGCTCCTAGTATTTATGTCATATTTTGTAGCACTGATATGCAAGAGTTCAAACGTATTTCAAAATGCATAGTTGCAAAGGAAACATGGGAAATACTCCAAACTGCTCATGAGGGAACTAATACGGTCAAGCAATTCAAGATGCAGATGCTAACCACCAAATTTGAGACTTTAATAATGCAAGATTCTAGTATAATTGGCGAGTTCTATGCCAAATGTAACATCCCGATTTTGGGCCTGGTCAGAATAGTAGTTTTGGGACCACAAATCTAAGGTTATAAAATTCATTTTAGTATTATTTTGTGGTCTACAGCATGATAATATGATTGTGTAAAAATTTTTTAAGAAATTTTATCGTTTGAATGCATAATTTGTTAAAAAGGACTAAATCGCGAAAATACTAAAGTTGTGTTCTATTAGCTAAATGTGTTAAATAGCTATAGAACTTAAAAGTTGAGGTCCTTAATGAGTAATAGGCCATTAAATGTGTGAATGGATGAACATGGAGAAGAAAAGTTAAAAAGTCAAAGTTGGTAGAGTTGGTATTTTGATGACAAAAGCTAAATGAATAAAATAAAAACAAATGGTCATCTTTCTTCTCCATCTTTTTCCACCGAAATCTAAGGAAAAAAAACCTCCATGGAAATTTTTAGCACAATAAACGCTCAACATATAAGTCATTTTAGTGTTAGTTTTTGTGGATTTTTATGTTTTTCGAACCCTTGAAGCTTAAGCTAGCTAAATAGAGGACTAATTTGTAATATGGTTGAAAAGCTAGGGATTTGCCATGATATCATGATAGTTATTTATGAAGATTAATGAAATAAAAATGAAACCTTGTTGAGTAATAAACAACTTTTGTTAAAGGACTTTTGATGAAATTATCAAATAGGGGCTAAATGGAGAAATGTGAAATTTATAAGTTAAATGTATGAATTTGTGGAATGTATGAGTTGCTATAGGTTTATATAAGGTTTGGCTGGGCTTGTAAAGGGAGGAAACTGCATAAGTTTCATTTTACGAGCCTAGAGGCTAAATTGTAATTTTGTAAAAGTTTAAGGGTAAAATTGTAATTTTGCCAAAATATGATTTATGGGCTGTTTTGAATAATTTGGTAATTAAATAAGTGAAATTTACTATTATAGATCAAGAAAAACAGAGTCCGGGCCTAGACCAGGGAAAGAACAAGATCTTGGACTAAATCGAATAAATTGACCATATTTTTATACCAAGGTAAGTTTGTGTGTAATTGATACAGCATTTTACTATGTATATAGCATTTAATGTTGCATGAGTTGTATAATTGTCTTTGTGAATATTGTTGATGTTGTTCGACAAAGAATTAAGGTGATAAAAGCCGGTTGAACTTTAGAAATACTTAGGGTAAAAAATATCATGACATTTGGGTTGAAAAATCCCGTATAAGACCATATCTGGGATATGGCATCAGCATCGGTATGTGTTATCATGTAAGACCGTATTTGGGATATGGCGTTGATATGAGATTTCGTGTAAGACCACATCTGGGACATGGCATCGAAATGAGATTTCGTATAAGACCATATCTGAGATATGGCATCGATGTGAGATCCCATATAAGACCACGTCTGGGACATGGCATTGGCATCTTATTATGTGTATGATAATCCCAAGTATCCTTAGTTTTCTAAGGGGTTCAACGAGTAGTCCAAGGATTTGTTAAAGAAATGACGAGGTATGATTATGTTGAAAGCGTACAGGTATGTATGCCAAGCTCATAGTTATTGAGATTACGAAATGATAAGACTTCGATAAGATGAGAATTAAGAAATTATGATCTTAAGTTCTATTGTACATTATGTAAATCGAATGAAACAGGATATGGCTATGATGATTATTGAGAATGAGATAATTTAAGTTATCTTGTGTATGTGTATGAAGTGCATACTCTTATTTCTTATTAATTACATGCAAGCTTATTAAGCTTTATGCTTACTTCCTCTCTTTTCCATTTTCTTATAGTATCGCCAAGCTAGCTCAAGGATCAAAGGACGTAGGAGGCACGTTCACACTATCAATTGGATCTTTTGGGTATAGTTAGTTTCAACATTTTGAGTATGACACGTATAGGGAGTTGGTCATTTTGTTATATGTCATATTAGTTTAGCCAAGTGTGTTAGGTTTTAATGATTTGATGATTCATTTTGTATACGGCCATGAGATATGGCTCATATTGATTATAGGGATGTAAATTCTATTCATATATGCATACATGTGCTAAGGTTACTCACGATGTGGTTAAATGTATTTGGCATATCTAAATTGTGGATATGATCATGGATGTTTGATGGTGGTATTATGAGTGAATGGCATAATAACAACTAAGGCATTAATGAGTAAAATAGAAGTATAAATTAATAAGGAATTTCCATGCATGAATCATGTTATGAATGTGTAAGTGCTTATTTCTACCATGTTGGATGCCATGAAGATGTGTATGTGTGCATGTGCTATTGAGGTTGGCAAAAGGCTTTTAAAATAACCTCAAAGTTGTCCACAAGGGTAGACACACGGGCATGTGTGACACATGGTCTGCCCCATAGGCGTGTGGTCCGACCGTGTGTCCCCTGCACCTTAATTAATGCAAAACAGGATGCCCAGTAGTAAACACATGGGCAGAGACATGGCCGTGTGTCTCAGCCATGTGAAGGACACGACCTTAGGACATGAGCGTGTGCCTAAGCCCTGTAAAGTCTGCACTTGATTTTTGGAATTAAATTCGCCACAGGCCTAGCACACGGGTGTGTGATTGGGCCGTGTGACCCTATTTTGTTAATTACATCATAGTCAAAGAGTTACACGGGTTGAGGACACGGGCATGTCCCAGGCCACACGGGCGTGTGACTCTCCAAAACAAGAAAATTTTCTACGTCTTCCAAATATTCTCAAAGTTCTCAGTTTAGTCCCGAACCACTTCCAAAGTATGTTTGGGATCTTAAAGGCCCTTATAAGGGATGATATGCATGCTAAAGAATGGTTTTAATTTGGACAGAAATTCATGTCTTAGTTTTGTATGATTACATGAGTTTAAGTTCGGTAATGCCTCGTACCTTGTTCTGGCGTTAGATATGGGTAAGGGGTGTTACACCAAATTGCGTGACCTGTCAAATCAGGATTTTGCACTCAGAGAAGAGTATTTGAACTCTAAATTGGTAAGTAATGTCTTAAGGTCACTGCCTAAAAGATTTTTTTATCAAAGTGATTGCCATTGAAAAGGCCAAAGATATGGATAGTTCTAAAATTGATGAGTTGGTAGGGTCCCTACAAAATTTTAAGCTGAATTTGGATGAATCCAAGATGGTTAATTATAAGGGAGAAAGGAGCATCGCACTCTAAGTTGCCGATGAAGTGTCAATTCCCAAAGCCTCTACTATCAGAAGATCTTCAAGAGTAGATTTCTCTTCTTACTCAAAACTTCAGTAAGGCCTTTAAGAAGCAAGCTAGGAGGTTCAAGAAGTTTGAGACATTAAATAACACTTCTAAGAATAAGAGAAAAAGTGTTGCTATCAAGGAAGAGAATGAGAAAGATAAGAAAAAGGGCATCTAGTGTCATAAATATCTTAGATATGGACATATATAGGTAGAGTGTGCTAACACTTTTAAGAAGAAAAATGTGGTGTGTGCATAATAAAGTGATGAGGACACTTCAAGCAATTCTAAATCTGATTAAGAACAAGTGAAAAGCTTTGTTTTCTTCACTGCGAGTGTGATGTCTAATTCTAAGGCTGAGGTAGATGATGATTCTGATAGAGGTTCTTATATGGAGTTCCAAAATACATACAAGACAATGCTGAGTAAATAAGAACAACTATGTGAGTTGAACACTTAGTTGCCACATAAGAATGTTCAATTAAAGGAGGAAAATAAAAAGCATATCAAATAGGTTGAGGCTAAAGAGTCTTTGCTAATCGAGGAGTTGAATAATTTAGTCAATACTAAGAAAGAGTTGGTTGAAATGAAATTTTTACTTGAGAAATTCAATGTTGGGAGTATCAAGCTGGATAAATTTCTATATTTTGGTAAAAGAGAACTTGAAAAAGGTGGACTATGTTTTGTGAATAAAGGGAAAGTTGTGTTTGTTAAAGCATCTAGTTAGAATGAAGCTGGTGAATGTTCAACCTATGTTTTCGCAGTCAAGATTGGTAAGAATGTGGCAACGGAGAATAAGGTACCTATTCATTCTACAATCATATGTCATTATTGTAATAAACTAGGGCATATAAGACCAAAGTGCTCCAAAATGTTATATGATTTGAGGTGGAAACGCTCAATGTCAGTTGAAGTGTTAATTGAACATAGCCATTTAAATGCTAGAAGACAGAAACATGTCTAGAAGAAGAAAGAAGCAAAGTGCTTGCTTATATCTCATAGATCTTTGAAGGTTTCTCATGAAGATGTGACCAAGGGATATTGGTAAACTTTACTAAAGATGGTTTTTAAGTTTTTTTCAAGACAAAATAGAAAATTATGGAAGTGGTTAGGACATTTGATAACTACTACAAAGTTCTTTAGCCTATGAAATGTAGCAAGGCAAGTGTCTCTAGGTTAGAATTATGGCATAAGAAACTTGGTCATGTGCATTAGAAATGACTTCAAAATTTGATCTAGTTTGAGGCTATCAGGGATATTCCTAAAATTAATGGTTATGTCCCTAAAGTATGTAGTAGTTGCTTGAAGGGTAAGCAACATAAGGAGAAATATCATAGAGTCTCTCAAGTCAATAAATTTGATCCATTAGAGTTATTTCACATTGATCTAATAGGTCTTATACAAACAAAGACTATTGGTGGCAAGAGATATATGCTAGTTTATGTGGATGACTATTCGATATTCACTTGGATGAGATTTCTTACAAATAAGTTTAAAACCTTTGAAGCCTTCAGGAAGCTATGCAGGACCTTGATGATTGAAAAGGGTCGTGTTATTGGAATTATCAGAGGAATAAGAGTGACCATGGAAAAGAGTTAGAATATAAAGATTGTGTTGTTTATTCTGGGGATGAAGAGATCAAGCATGAGTTTTTCTGCTCCAAATATTCCTTAGTAGAATTATATTGTAAAGAAAAAGAACATGTTAGTATAGGAGATGGATAGAGTAATGTTAAATACTAAAGATGTTTCTTACAAGTTCTAGGTTGAGGTTGTTAACACAAGTACCTATATGATCAATAGGGTGCACCTAAGGCTGAAGACTCAAATCACCCCCTATGAGTTGTGGAAGGGTAGAAAACTACGTGTGAAGTACTTTCATGTCTTTTGATGTACTTGCTTTGATATTGCTATAGCTCGATTTAGCTAACTCAAATATTAATTCATAAAGCTATTAAAGTTTATAAAAGTTACCATTGATGAATTTTGAAGTATTTGGTATTTAAATGTTATCTTTTAAGCTTAAAAATGAAAAAAAAAATGATTAAATTGGAAAGTTTAAATGCTAGTTTTGAGTGTAAGGACTAAAATGAAAATAATTCAAAATTAACAGGAAATTATTGTAATTATAGATATTATAGGGCTATAGAATGATTTTATTGAATTTGAATTACAAAATGGTGCTTCTATGTGAAAGATATGATTGTTTTAGTTTTGTAGACTAAATCGAACAAAATGTGAAACTTTGGGGAAATTATGAAAGGTGAAATTAATATGTCATATACATGGAATGAGATAGTATAAGAGATTGAAACTAATAAATTGAAATGATTTACTGAGTAGACTAATATTTCTATCAATAGGTAGATAATCGAGGAAAAGAAAAAAATTACAGATTAGTCCTTAACACCTCGTTTACTATCATTTTTGCCAAGTAAGTTCATATGGTATAATTTTACATGAAAATGTATTGTATGTGTTTGAATTGTAAATTTATGTTGTGTGAATGTATTTTGAATTGTATATGAATTCGGATAAAAAGGTTAGAAAATGACTAAATTGTAAAGAAATGAATTAATGTGTTAAATGTGCCAAATGAATGTAAAAAAAGGTAGGATAGAATTGGCATGCCAATAGGGTTATTTGCACAATGTATGAGATGTGGTATGTGATGATACTAATGTACGGAGAATTCACTGTTTATACTAAAATCCAACATTTATTGAGGATTACCGAGCTTTGTCTCTATGGAGATCACTGTTACTGATTGTCTCTATGGAAACTTTGGTGTATTCTAGAGGGATGTAATGTCTTATGACATATGATGCCTACAGGCTTAGCACTTTGGTGCTCAAATGCGTAGTGGAGTTATCGCTTGAATGAGCAATATGGTGTGTTATGGTTGTTACTCGTGTATCTATATCTATTTATTATAGTTCATCTAGCTAAACTGTTAATGAAAAGTGAATTGACTAAATGATTATAGGAATTGAAATTGGAAATGTTCATATAATGTTAGGTTATTGTAAATGAAGCCTAATTTACAATTTTGATTTAATGGTACTGAATTGGACTGATATGTATAGATTAAATCATTATATGATTTTTTTATTGTGAACTCACCTTATTGTTGCAAAATGTGATGATAGGAAAGTTATTTATTTAGCTATTTCATTTTTCTAATTGTGTTGGGGTGAGTTATTGTTTTAAAACCTGTGAACATACTAAGCATGCAAAATGCTTACTCTATTTTGTTTTCTATTTCTATAGTTGGAATTTTGCGGAATATGTCTATCGGATCACCCCAGAGCTCACACTAACTAGCTTCAGTCTTAGTAGATTTTTAATCATTTTGAACTTGGTTATGTGGCATGTATACAAGAGTCATATTGCATATTTTTAATTTTGGTTACCCATGAACATGAACCTATGTGTTACTTGATTTTGGATGTTTACAAGATATGTATATAAGTGTGTATGATGGCCAAATTTTGAATGTGGAATGGTTGAAGTAATGCTATGAGAATGGTGTAAAATTGTTCAATATATGATGGTTGGGTTATAGCTTAATGTGATTCTTGAATGACATCCAAATGGTATTTGTAGGTATGGTTTGGTAAGAAAACATGATGTTACGAGATGTTGAATTATGGTATTCTAGATCATAAATATGGCTTGGACTTTGAATGGCTATATGTCATATTCATATATGTGTTTATTGGAAATGCCTCAAGCGGTGAAAGAAGCATTTGTTTAACAAGATTGGCATTGTTATGCTTTAATACTTAGTGAATTTATTTAGGTCTTATTAGGTATATGTGATTACTTGAATATGTGAACTATCACTGTATTTGACTTGTAAGATAATTATATGCGAACTCTATATAAATAGTTATGAGGTGAAAAATGACAATGTGCGAGCTGTGTTTATATGTGTGTTGTGTTTATATGCTACCTTTGTTTATATGAAAGCTGTGTTTATAAGAGATCCGTGTTTATATCCTAGCTGTGTTCATATACAAACTGTTTCAATGTGTGGACCGTGTAAATATGTGACATGTGACAATGTGTGTGTTGTGTTTATATGTATACTATGTCAATATGTGGACTGTGTAAATATGCGAGCTGTGACAATGTCCGTGTTGTGTTTATATGCAAATTGTCACTGCAACATATGTTTGAATTGATTTTGCAAGTAGTCATGCATTAACTGGCTCTGTAATATATATGCGAATTGACTTTGTCAAGTTTGTGTGAATTGATTAATTAACATTGTTATGTGTGAACTGACTTTGTATGGTGTGTCTGTGCGAGCTTTTTGTAAAGTAATTACATGAGCTCTTTGTAAAGTATGTAAGTGCAAGCTTGTCTGTAAAGTAGTAATATGCGTACTGTGTAAACTTGTGAGCTTTATTAAGGTGCGAGCTATGTCATTACGTGAGCTACATCATGTGTATTGTAGCAAAAATGCAAATTGTACTGTTGTTGTATCCTATAGCTCAGGTTCGACGGCTGGACTGGATAAGGGGTACATATTGAAGAAGCTTTGCAAGATGTAGAATGGATTCAAGCCATGTAAGATACAAAATGGATTCAAGCCAAGATGAGCTCTAATAATTTGAGAGGAATAAAGTTTGGTAACTCGTGCCTAGACCTAGTGATAGCAATGTCATTGACACTAAGTGGATCTTCAAGAACAAGATTGATAAGTAGAGGATCATAACTAGAAATAAAGTAAGGCTGGTTGCATAAGGACACACTCAAGTGGAAAGAGTTGATTTCAATGAGACATTTGTACAAGTGGTAAGATTTGAAGCCATCAGATTATTGCTTGCTACGGCCATTCATCTTAAGATCAAATTGTATCAAATGGATGTCAAGAGTGCCTATCTAAATGGCTACATGAATGAGGTATATGTGGTACAAATAAAAGGTTTTGTAGACCCTACACATCTTGACTATGTGTACAAACTAAGTAAAGCCTTATATTGTCTGAAATAAGCACCTCATGCATGATATGAAAGCCAAACATAATTCTCTAGTACTCAAGGGTTTGGAAGGGGTTCTGTTGATAAAACCATAGTTATCAGAAGGTAAAGGGGGTTAACTACTTTGGCTCAAATTTACATTCATGATATCATATTTGGAGCCACTTCTACAGCAACCAATGACAACTTTGTGAAGCTTATGCAAGTTGAATTCGAGATGAGCATGGTTGGTGAATTGAGCTACTTTCTTGGATTACAAATTAAGCAATTAAAGGATGAAACTTTTCTTTCACAAGAAATGTAACACCCTAAACCTGACCCAATTAATCGGATTCAAATTTTGGGTGTTACTACACAAGATTTAACCATTAACAAAAACAATCCACAAATTTCTTAATTTCTTTACACATGTTATCTAACAATTTAACTAAAAACTTATTATATGAAAATAAAGGAAGCATTTAAAATATATTTGGATACAACAATCTTGACAAAAATATTTACAAGTTAAAAGTTTAATTAATACAGACTTAAAGCGTGTATTCCTAAACTACGCCACAACTCTACTGTATGCATAATAGCCCACTCCGCCACCATTTTGGTGTACTTCTGGCGTTGCCTCTCCAGGCGAAGTCTCCTCTTAGACACCTGAAAAACAATAACAAATCTTGTAAGTACAGGAGCACTTAGTGAGCTCATTAGAACAATACCTAGATGGATAATTTGCAAGCTTGTATGATCTACTAGGTGCCACTTATTCTGCATAATTTATTTTGGCAAATACTACCACAATTTATGATTCTTTTATTCATCAGTAATCATGCTCTCATCATACCCAATCTTCCTTATCTAACTAACTGAGGAATCCTTCTAAACATTTCGTCAATCTCTTGTCCCATAATAATTTTTGAATAGAACGTACCCTCATAAACCACTTCCAGTAATCCTTGCCTTAACCCATACCTTTATTTCAAATAGTTGTTCATTGACATTTATCAAAGAAGGATACAAATAAGTTTGGCGAATACTTATGCAGAATTTAATGCCATCAATTTATACTCAGATATACCTTGATTCAGTACCACACATATCCATACTGATAAATCACTGTATAAACCATTCTGACGAATTTCATATCATGTTATATTAGAATCCCATAACTCAATATAACATTAAATCAGATTATGAATAATTTTAAAAGATGACACAATACCATTTACTTTCCATTTATACAGATCATTATGATGGATACCCTTCTTAACATACAGAAACACATCTCTTTTTCATAGAAACCCTTAAGATTTATTCACTCTTAGCCTTACTTCATACAAAATTAAAAGAATTTACCCCTCTTTTACAAAGAGATAGATATTTAGATTTAACCCTTACCAGACATTCCTAACAGTTCACGCCACTTAGACCTAATAGAGTACGCCATACAGGCAATCATACACAATCTCTTGTTTACTGTCTTGGCGAGCTTCATAGAACATATTAGAGGCCTACAAATGATATACCGAATGCACCATAAGTCCTTATTGTAAAATATGCTTTTAATTAATCTAGCCAGCTTCACCACAAAAGTGATTCATTTAGAGTATGCGACAAAGGCAATACAGTCAAAGTTCACCACAAAGGTGTTTCATTCAGAGTATGCCACGAAGACTGAAAGGATGCGACATAAGCATCCAAAAACTATCGTGTTTACGATATGGATTTGCCTAAACTCACATTGAGTTAGGTTTGCCCATTATCACCCTGGGACACACAGAAAACCCTGTTAGAATACCATTCAATAGTTCTTTTTTAGATTATACCATCTCCATTGACTTTTTCTTTGGAGTTTCATAACAGAGTTTGTGTTTATTGTCCCAGCAAACTTCCTTATTTACCACAGCGGTGACTCGACTCACTTTACAAACTCTACGCACCAGACACATCCCAGACCCAAGATTTCATAATTTCAAAACATATTCATACATCCCATATAACTTAATTTCAAGCGGACTAACTTATATCTTAATCTAATCATAACTTTATTCCTATAGTTGTATAAGTATCATATTTATACTATATTATCCATGATTTCCAGTTTCCAGCTTGATCACTTTCATATAGATATAGTTTAGAATGAATAGTATACAACAAGAGTCAGAGTAAAGACTCACCTGATCCTGACCTACTATAGTTCAAAGCTCCAAATCTAAATATCCATCTCCAACCAATGACAACCACTGCTTAGAAACATAATTTCACTATTACTACTCTTGTACATAAAAATTACTTATCATTTCAATAGCTGACAATTTCATGCAGAAACCTTAAACTTACAGTGTCACCATTCAATTATCACATATAAATTTACTCATTCTGAACTTAACATATAGAGCTGAAATACTTACCCTAATGTGAAATAATAAAAGAACCATAACTTCTAGATCATCGATGTAAGACACATTCAAGCTTAAGGAAGGTATCAGTAAATACCATTTAAGGAAGAGGAAGAAGAAATAATAACCCTTTCATAACTTATTTCTCATAAATAAATATGACTCAACTTACTTAGTGGAATTTAATAAGTGTCATACGTTTTAGAACTTGCCTTCTTTATAGCCTACAGTTTCTGCGGGAAATATAAATAAGCACCTTCCAATCATAATAATCCATCTTGGCTATTTAGTTGATTTCTAACCAAGTTACTTAAAATCTAACTAGAACAATATTCTAGACAAATCATGCGTACTATACCTTTGGTGAATACTCCTTCCATACTTACCCTTTATTAATTAACGCGAACTTTTCTTTAATGTAGAAAAATATCATGAATTCATATTCTTACTAACTCATGTGGTGGTTTCTATATGCCTACATGTATATGCCAAAATAATCATTTGGATGGATAACACTACGCCAAACAATCTGTTTACTGCTATACGCCAAAATTTTAGACTAGTCAGAACTGAAGTGTTACAAGAAAAGCATGCAAAGAATGGAGAGTGATAAAGAAACTAAGACTCCTATTGCTATTGGTGAGAAATTTTCCAAAGATGAGAAAGGAGTGCCCAGTCTCGAGACCATTTACAGAAGCATGATTGGTTGTCTCTTGTACTTACTGCTAGTAGACCTAATTTATTATTTTGTGTTGGAGTATGTGCTAGTACTAGAAAAGTCCAAAAGAGTCCCATGTTAAATCTGTGAAGAGGATTGATCGATATGTCAATGGCACCACTAATTTTGAAATTTGGTTTTCAAAGGATAACAATATAAGTCTGATTGGTTATAGTGATGCTGAATGGGCAGGAAACATTAATGATAGTAAAAATACACTAAGTGGTTGTTTTTATCTTTGTTTGAACTTGGTACCAAAGTATAGTAAGAAGCAAGCTTCAATCTTATTGCTTTAAGGATTTTTTGTGCTCAAATGCTATGCATGAAGCAATTTATGAAAGATTTTAGTGTTTAGTGTTGGAAAAATCCAGTTTGAAAATAGTTTTCTTGCACAACAGAAAATTTAAAATTTCAAAACCAACCCGATTTTTTATATTTATAGTAATAAACCCTAACCAGATTCATACATGTGTTTTTGGCTCAATCGAACGTTCGTTGTTGCCAGATTTCAACCAAACGATCTTCTGTGCTATTCTTGTACCACAAACTACTTCGAGTGTGGTCTCTTTTACTTAGGATGAAAACAAAATTTCTCTTTTTTTAATAGAAACGGTAGAATTTTTATTCTGGAAAATTATATTTAATAGTTAAGAATAATTTCTCTCTATTTTTTGGCAGCGTAATAAGCTCTCCAAATTTTTTTTATGCCCTATTGGTGTCATTTATATATACGATAAGAAAGTAGAACACTTGTTGAGTTGTAGTGGTTTATTTCAAATAGAAAATAAAAAGAACTTCCTTCTTAGAGTAGGAGTGGGGTGGATGGCACACCCTAGTATTCCTACTAGGGTTATTGCTCCCTTCCTGTTGTATGAGGGGTTTTGGGCCTTTCTCACATTGGGTCCAATTATGAGTACTTATTGGGCCTTTCGACCCAATAGTTTGTATTGTGATCGAACCCGATTCGATTTTTCTGTTTCTGAAAAGAAACTTTAATATTCTATTTTAAACAATTTTCTCATCCCTATTTTACCCTAGGTAAATTTTTTACTATTTTACCCTGATAAAATTTCAAGAAAATATGTTTAATAATTCACAACTCAACATGTTCAATGTGGCCGAATGATTTAGTTTCATTTTCAGGTTTTAAAACAACTCAAAAACTTAAACTTTTCGATCATTTTTAGGTAATCCATATAGAAATGTAAATGAATCATTTCCATTTTCATTTCCATTTTGGAAACCTACATTCATTTCCGAATGATTCAATTTTTCCATTAAAAAAAACCATAATCATTTTTGAATGTTTCCCATTTTTCTTTTCCTATTCATTTTGTTCATTTCTATTCAAGCACACAATTCATTTATGGTTTCAATGAGCTAGCGGAGGGACCAATTGAACATATGTAATTAGGGCTCAAATGATTTATAATTAAGGAAGTCATTCCACTATAGTATTGTGACTGAGCTCTCCCTAACAACATACCATTACGAAAGTAACTACTCAGTGCTCGTCCAATGACATTTTCATAAGTATGTTAACCTCATAAGATATCCTTGTTCTCTTTGGGATAATATCTATTCTCCCAATATGATCCTATTTTATCTCATGGTAACCATTACATTTTTCTTTATGAAAATTCAATTATAATCGAATAACAATTAAGTCATTCATCACAAAAACGAAACACCCATGTCCATGTTTACTTTTCATCAACTAAGTACTGCCAATAAGAGGATAAGATTTTCCCATTTCTCAAGCCATGAATTCCACAGTTGTGAATGATGTTATGTACTGTAGAAGTCATACACCCAATACACTAGCTTTCAATTCCTTATATATTCGAACTCAGGATTTCACTTACATCAAAGTGTACAAGTCACTCATACATAGTCCACTATCCACTCAAGATTTAGGTATGTCACACTATGAATGTCACAAGTGAATAAATCCATAAAAGTATTCAAAATCTATTATACTTGGGTCTAGTACAATGTACTGTCAATCCAGTCAATCAAATATATGTCTCTATCTTTTGAGAGTCATTCGCTCCGATGCCCAAGACAAGACATCTCCCCAATTGGACTTGATATATGACATATTAGTATTTCAATTAGTTTGTTCATTTCTTATTTGACTAAAGACATTTTTAGGTTCACCTACTAATATAAGTTGACTTTTCGTATTACGATCCAACCACATAATACCACTTAGTATTAGTTAAACATTAGACAACCAATGAGAAAAATTTCCTTCCATTTTCTTTTGCGTGTAAAACCCATTTGAGGACAATAATAAAAAGCATATTAATTGTAATCGACGAATTTTTTTATTAATAAATCTGTTTAAAAAAATTACAAGTTTACAAATAAATATACTACACTTAGGGCACAGATCCAACATTAAGTTAGATATGAGTACTACTTTATATGGTAACATAAGTGTCATTAATATTTCCAAGAATCCAGTATAGCATTCGAGGGCTAAACATACATGAGCACTTGAGGTCCTCTATTGGTGCGTGTCGAGTCTAAGTGACTTGATACTTTTGGAAGGCATCCAAATGCAAATACTTGATGCCATTTTGATGATGGATATTTTCGGATTAAAAAATTTGTTGGGAAAGTATCTTTATTCTAACTTGTTTCTCTAACCAAATCTTAGAGGGGAAAGTTGTTATGGAGAGTGGCAGTGATCATGCATTTCTACATTAATACGGGATTTTAAATTGATTTGATTGTATTTCCAAAAAAAATGTCTTTAAAGGGGCTTTCCAGTGACCCTAATTGTAACACCCCAAACTAGGCCCAAACGTTATGGCCGAATCTAGCGTGTCACATTGCACTACTTTTCAAAAATATGAACTCTGTTGGTAAAGACTTGTTTGAATAGTTAAAATCTCTTTGTGGTTTGATAAAAACTTTAGTATGTTAAATTCCTTGTTATTCTCCAGTTAGCTAGTCAAAACATTAGTCATATTAAATTGCCACTATTTTATTACACTGATTTAAATGCGGAAGCTTTTCAAAACTTTGAAGGTTAAATCGTGAGTCTTGTAAATAATCGATATTTTGAAAACTCATCTTCCCCTAGACTAGCAGTTTAAAGTAAGCAAGCAAATGCCCAATTAAAATTTAAATCCATAGAAGGCCTTACAACAGAATTAAAAAACCCAAAACAAAAATTCAGATAAAACTGAAATCATGTATAGCATAACTACGGTCATGTGGCCATCTCCGAGTCCCTCACAACACCAAATCCTCTAAAGCTGGGGATTACCTGAATAGTTAAAAAGAAGGGTGAGTTTACAAAAAACTCAGTGTGTAATCCCCTATCTAATAGTCAGAATGCAGTACGCAGTAATAGTCTGGGCCTGAGCCCATTACAGTAACAGTATCAGTCCAGTAATGCAACAACGAAACCCATCCCAAGCCAGCCAGACACACCACTCCGTACCACCAATCACACCATGTGGGAACAAAATTAACCCACCCAGCCAAACACACCAGAATTAGCACCGGTTACGACACTAATCAGTATCGCAGCAAAGCTGCTAGTAACGGTATCGCAGCAAAGCTGCCAGTAATCAGTATAAAGGCTAAAAGCCAATAGTACAGCATACCTCCTCCATAAACAATATCCTATCCCCATGCAATATGTCAGGTCTTAACCTCATATGTGAATGCAGAATGTCATGCTCAGAAAGAACAGTCAAATCATAGCACAAATCAGTCATTTACCCTCGAGGGGTAAAATAGTCATTTTACCCTATAGAGGTATTTTGGTCCTTTTACCTGCCTTGGGGTCCAAGTACTCTTATCGACCATCAGAAGGTCTACAGTAGCTTTGAGTGACTCGTGTAACCTTAACGGTCTTAACAGTATAAATGGTCGAAGGCCCATTATGCGGCCCAAGTAGGCCCACATGCCCGTGTGGCCCATCAAGCCCAAAAATTACCACGGCCATGCGAACTACACAGCCCAGTCCAGTAACCGTGTGGAGCCCACAAGCCTATTGGGCCCAAACGACCCATTTTAGCCCATCGTGGCCCAGAATGGCCCAAACCCATGAGAATACACATGGCGGCCTCTACAGTCCAACACCCATGTTTTGTGGGCTCGGCTCACCACGCGAGCTATCGCACACCCATGTGACCTCAATCGTCGTATTTTTTGGCATTTCGACTTTTGTCGATTTACAGTATAGGTGGTGAGATTACACACCTGATTACGAAATCGAGTGAACAGCCCACCATGCCGAAGCCTACATTCATTCAAGATTTACTGTCAGTTTTCCAATCGTTAGAATTCTTAATACTAAAGCCCAAATTGTCACTCACTACTCACTTTGAACGAACGAAAATAACTTATTTCCCTTAGATCGCTGATTAAGAATCGATCTCACGTCCTTACCGATTATTTGCTTTAGCAATGAAACTTATTAGACAAGATTGTTTACCAAAAATAAGACTTAAAACCCCCAACACTTAAAAACCATAGAAACATTCGGCCAAACAAGCCAACTAACCCCCAAATTTTAGATTGAATGCCGAAAGGAGGATCCTAAATCACTTGAGAACCCTTCACTCCAAAATCAATCAATAGATATGGAAGGATAATTGTAACACCCCGAACCCGAGTCCGACACCGGAGTCGAACACGAGGTGTTAACAAACTTTGAAAAATTTCCAGACACTGCCCAATCTGTGTACTAGTCGCTTTAAAAATCATATCTTGAGCTTCACAACTCGAAAATCAGTTTTGTGATTTTTCCATGAAACTAGACTCATATGCCCATCTACATATTTTTTTCTAGAATTTTTGATTGGGCCAATTAGTACAGTTTATTAGTTAAAGTCTCCCATGTTACAGGAATCGACTACCCTGACCTTTGCGCATTACTACTTGGATATCTCCTTGTACAGGGCTCCAATACTGATGCCGTTTATTTCTATAGAAACTAGACTCAGAGAGGAATCTATAAATATATGGTATGACTCCTAATTATCTCTGGTTAATTTATAATCAATTTCCAAAGTCGGAACAAGGAATCCAGAACCCGTTCTGGCCCTGTCTCACGAGAACCTGAATATCTCTTAACATACTGTCCATATGATTGTTTCGTTACTTTCCTATGAAAGTAGATTCTTCAAGGTTTGTTTACATAATTTATTCACTATTTAATTCCATTCCTACTATTTTTAGTGATTTTCCAAATCTACGTCACTGATGCTGTCAGCATCTACCTTTAAGGTAGGCTTTACCTATTTCATGGTTCAACTAGCCCTTTTTGCATACATAGCACAATTTATGAAAGTGATTAACCATCCCCGTGGCCAATCCTTGTCAAGCATATCCACACTAAATGATTATAACATTATACTTAAACACATATAAGCCATTTTCACATGGCTATCCAAAACTTATACATCACATAAAGTACTCGAAAAACAACAATGGGTCGTCCTATACATGCCATATCAAAATTCAACCAAAAGAGTACCCATAAGAGCCTTTGATAGTGTGGGCGACTCCGACTTCAAGATCCCGAGTCCGATAGCTGGAGAACCAAAAATCTATAAAACAGAGGAGCAATGGAACGAAGTAAGCAATTTATGCTTAGTAAGTTTTGAGCAAGAAATTCCAGCATAACGAAAGCATAGCACACATTTAGCTAAACGGAATATTTCATAATACACAATTTTTCTGATATCAAACTTACTTCACAACGTTAACCCTTATGTACATACACAAAAGACCAACTTAGCCGAAGGCCGGTAGCTCGTTCATCAACTGAGCGAATATTTATTTGTAAGGGCTCGATTAAATTCAACACATACGTAACATATCCCAATATTGGGATGTTTTTCGAGTATTAGCTGAACTTTTACAGCAAGCTCATTCATTACCAAAAATCACGTACCTTCGGAATTTAACCGGATATAGCTCCTCGTTCAAGTGCCTTCAGGACATAGCCCGGTTATAGTAACTCATACAATGCCTTCGGGACTTAACCCGGATTTTAAAACTCGCACGAATGCCTTCGGGACTTAACCCGGAATTAGTATCTCGCACAAAGGCCTTCGAGACTTAACCCGGAATTAATAACTAGCACAAATGCCTTCGGATCTTAGTCCGGATATAGTCACTTAGCACAAAGCCTTTGGGACTTAGCCCGGACAGCATTCAATTAATCATGCACATCTAACAATAATTCATGGCACATTCGTATTTCATTTTCATTTGCAAAACTCAAACACAAGGCACATATCATCCTTGCACATTCGGCTCAATAGCCACACATAGAGCATGATTTTCATTTGCTTAAAACATGATTTAATCACATCGTAATTTAAGCTCTCTTACTCAAGAACTTACCTCGGGTGTTGTCGAACGATTCCGCTAACTATTCGACCACTTTTTCCTTCCCTTTATCGGATTTATTTCCCCTTTGCTCTTGAGCTTAATTAAACAAATAAATTGATTTCATCATTTAGGCATCAAAAAAAAGATGAACACGAAGCACTTAGCCCATATTTATACATTAGACATTAAAGTCACATACATGTGAAATCATGCATCAACACAACATATTAGCTAATTTTTCCCCCTTGGCCGAATATGCATGTCTATTTTTGGGGTCGATTTCAACACTTAATACACACATATACACACTAGTAAAGCATCCTCTCCCTTCCCATCGATTTAACACATGCATTGCTCATTAACATGTAAAAGTTACATTCGGCCTTAGCACACAACTTGCTAGCCGATTCTTCTCCATTTAGCAACCCATGCACATATGTGCTCACACAAAAATGCTAAAAAGGAGGTTCAAGAATCATCAAGTCATCATCACATGCATCATTAACAAACTTCATATTTAGCATGCAATGGCATTAACACAACCTCTACCTAGGTCGAATCTTAACTCATCCTCATGTCTCATCACCACCACATCAAACATCAACCAAGAATGATGCATCCATGGTCAAGTGTCATTTCCATCACATAGCAAGATTTAGACCATGGGCTAGGTAGAACTCAAGCTAACATCTAAAACATGCATGCATCTCATGGAACATCATCAACATACCTTAGCCTAGCTACATGCATGGCCGAATCTCTTCACCTTTCTTCTTCTTTCCTCCTTAAAATTTTTGGCCAAGGATGGACCAAAGGATGAGAAATTTTTTTCTTTGTTTTTCTTTCTAGTTTCGGCAAGTATGAAGATGAGAAAAGGATGAACAAAAATTCTCTCCTTTCTTTTCTTTAGCTCACGGCAATGGGGGGGATCAAACAACTACACACACATTTTTTTTTTGTATTCACCATACTCCTTTTCATTATTTTATGCCCATGCCCCTTATTTTATTTGTTTTATCCCAACATTTTATGACACAAATTAACATATTTTATTTGTGCCATACTTATGCCATAATTTCCATAAAAAAAAATTGCACAATTGCTCATCATGCCCATCATGGCCGGCCACCTTGTTTTAAGGTGGGAAATTTGACATGCAAATCCACCTATTTCATACTATAAGTTATTTGGCCACTACAAATTAGCCTATAGCATTTGCAAAAATTTTCACATGAGTCACATTTCAAAATTTCACTCACAATTGGCAAAATCAAAGCATGAAATTTTCACACATGCACTTTCACATGAAATAAACATAGGATATAACATCTAATTATTATTGTGACTCGGTTTAGCGGTCCCGAAACCACTTCCCGACTAGGGTCAATTTTGGGCTGTCACAACTCTCCCCCACTTAAGAAATTTTCATCCCCGAAAATCTTACCGGTAAATAGGTTTGGGTATCGTTCTTTCATCGAGCTCTCGGTCTCCCAAGTAGCTTCCTCGATCCCGTGTTTGAGCCATAACACCTTTACTAGCGGAACTCTTTTTTTTCGCAACTCCTTCACTTCACGAGCTAGGATACGCATCGGTTCTTCTTCATAGCTCATGTCGACTTGAATTTCAACCTCTGATGGGCTAATTATGTGCGATGGATCAGATCGATAGCGTCGAAGCATCGAAACATGAAAGACGTCATGAATCTTTTCAAACTCAGGGGGTAAAATCAATCTATACGCAACTGGACCAACTCGTTCGGAGATTTCGTACGGCCCAATGAATCTTGGGCTCAACTTGCCCTTACGGCCGAACCTGAGTATCTTTTTCCAAGGTGAAACCTTAAGGAACACTTTGTCTCCCACCTGATACTCGATGTCTTTTCGTTTCAAATCTGCGTACGACTTCTGACGATCCGTGGCTACCTTCAGACTTTCACGGATTACCTTTACTTTCTGTTCAGCATCTTTAATCAAATCAACTCCGAAAATTTTACTTTCACCGAGCTCGGTCCAAAACAATGGTGTACGGCATTTACGACCGTACAAAGCCTCGTAAGGTGCCATCTTAATACTTGATTGAAAACTATTGTTGTAAGCGAATTCAATCAAAGGTAAATACCGTTCCCATGCACTACTGTACTCGAGGATGCAACATCTCAACATATCCTCAAGTATCTGAATTATCCGCTCGGATTGACCATCGGTTTGGGGGTGAAAAGCAGTGCTAAAATGCAGCTTGGTACCCAGAGCTTCTTGCAATTTCTTCCAAAATCGTGAGGTGAATCTCGGATCTCTATCCGACACGATAGAAACAGGTACCCCGTGTAATCTCACAATTTGATAAACGTACAATTCAGCTAGTTTATCCAATGAAAAATCCGTACGTACGGGGATGAAATGAGCCGACTTAGTCAGTCTATCAACAACAACCCATATCGCATCCTTCTTACTTGCTGACAAGGGCAGTCCGGACACAAAGTCCATTGAGACTCGATCCCATTTCCACTCGGGTATCATGATCGGCTGGAGTAATCCTGAAGGCACTTGATGTTCCGCTTTCACTTGTTGACATATTAAACATCTCGAAACAAAGTCGGAGATGTCCCGTTTCATACCATGCCACCAAAATTGACGTTTCAAATCGTTGTACATTTTCGTACTCCCCGGGTGAATTGACATTCGGCTACAATGGGCTTCGTTCAGAATCATCGAAATGAGTTCCGAATTCCTTGGAACACACAAACGATTTCTGAACCTCAAACAATCATCATCATCAATTTGAAACTCCGATTCCTCGTTCGGAACACACTTAGCCCGTTTTGCAACCAATTCATCATCGACTTTCTGAGCTTCACGAATTTGATGAGTCAATAATGGTTTAGCTTTTAATTCAGCTACTAACACATTGTCTGGTAGAACAGACAAATGCACGTTCATCGCTCGTAAAGCAAACAATGACTTCTGGCTTAAGGCGTCCGCAACCACGTTAGCCTTTCCCGGGTGGTAATCAATGACAAGCTCGTAATCTTTCAACAACTCAAGCCAACGTCTTTGTCGCAGATTCAAGTCTCGTTGAGTCATCAAATATTTGAGACTTTTGTGATCCGAAAATACATGGCACTTCTCACCAAACAGATAATGTCGCCATATTTTTAAAGCAAACACGATGGCAGCTAGTTCGAGATCATGGGTCGGATAATTCCTCTCGTGTGGCTTCAATTGTCTCGACGCATAGGCCACGACTCGACCTTCTTGCATCAATACGCAACCCAACCCAAGTAGGGATGCGTCACTATAAATGACAAACTCTTTACCTGATTCGGGTTGCACCAAAATTGGAGCTTCAGTCAAATGAGTTTTCAGTTGGTCGAAACTTTTCTGACATTTCTCCGTCCACTCGAACTTAACATCCTTTTGAAGTAGCTTCGTCATTGGTGTGGCTATCATCGAGAAACCTTTCACAAATCGTCGGTAATAACCGGCGAGCCCCAAAAAGCTCCGAACTTCAGTAATATTTCTCGGAGGTTTCCAGTCAAGTATGGCTGAAATTTTGTTCGGGTCAATACGAATACCTGACGCGGATACCACATGACCCAAGAAGCTAACCTCTCTTAACCAGAACTCACACTTACTGAACTTAGCATATAACTGCTTATCCCGCAAAATTTGCAGCACTAGCCTCAGATGCTCAGCATGTTCGGTCTCATCTCTTGAATAGACCAAAATGTCATCAATGAACACAACTATGAACCGATCCAAATACGGTCTGAAGATCCGATTCATCAAATCCATAAATACCGCAGGGGCATTAGTGAGCCCAAACGGCATCACTAAGAATTCGTAGTGACCATATCTCGTTCTGAAGGCAGTTTTGGGAATATCTGAATCTCGAATTCGCAACTGATAATAGCCCGATCTCAAATCTATTTTTGAGAACACTGAGGCTCCCTTCAGTTGGTCGAACAAATCATCGATGCGCGGTAACGGATATTTGTTCTTTATCGTCACTTTATTCAGCTGACGATAGTCAATGCACAACCTCATGGTTCCGTCCTTCTTTTTCACGAACAATACTGGTGCACCCCAAGGTGAGAAACTTGGTCGAGCGAAACCTCTATCCGTCAGTTCTTGCAACTGAGCTTTCAACTCCTTTAACTCGGTTGGTGCTATACGATACGGAGCTATCGAAATCGGCGTAGTCCCAGGTACATGCTCAATACCAAACTCTACCTCCCGAACAGGTGGTAAACCCGGTAATTCTTCCGGAAAAACATCCGGGTATTCACAAGCCACCGGCACAGATTCGGGTTTCTTTTCTAATTCTTTGTCATCAAGTACATACGCAAGGTATGCTTCGCACCCTTTTCTTACATATTTCTGTGCCAACATTGCTGATATTACAGCTGGCATCCCCTCCAAGTCCGCAGACTCAATTCGGATTACTTCGTTATTTGCGCACCTCAAATCAATAGTCTTGCTCTTGCAATTCACAACCGCATCATGCGCGGTCAACCAATCCAAACCAAGGATAACATCAAATTCATCAAACGGCAAAAGCATCAAGTCCACCGGAAAACAGGAACCTCGAATTTCCAGGGGACATTTCTTACACACTTTGTCGACAAGCACGTAACGACCCAAGGGATTTGACACCCGAATTACGAACTCAGTAGACTCAATAGGTAAAGTCTTACTGGATGCGAAGGTTTCACATATGTAAGAATGAGTAGAACCGGGGACAATCAAAGCAATTACATTAGTATCAAAGAGAGTAAAAGTACCGGTAATAACATCAGGCGAAGAAGCATCCTCGCGGGCACGTATAGCATAAGCTCTAGCAGGCGCATGAGCCTCGGATCTGGTCGTAGCATCTCTAGATCCTCTCTGACCACCACTAGCATTGCCCGTATTTCCAGATGGTCTACCTCGAGTAGTGGTAGCACCCGGTTTCCCACTCTGATTTTCATTCTGTTCAAACAACCTCGGGCAATCTTTAATGAAGTGGTCAACTGATCCGCACTTGTGACAGGAGCGGTCAGGGAATCTACAACTCCCCGAATGCCATTTACCGCAATATCGACATTTTGTTCTATCTCAACGTTCATTCCTAACACTGGCGACCGAAGTGCCTCGTGTACCCACAGGGGGTCGACACGATCTCGTCTAAAAAGGCCCGAAGTGCCTCTAAACTGGCCCGCATCATCTCGAAATTTCTTCGATGCCTGTTGAAGAGACTTTCCCGAAGATCTTTTACGAAACTCTCCAGTTCCCACATCAACTTTTTGTTTTTCTTTTCTAAGCTCTTCGGCTTTACAAGCTCGCTCGACCAGTACTACGAACTCTCGTATTTCAAGAACGCCAACGAACATTTTTATATCTTCATTCAGCCCATCCTCGAAGTGTTTACACATGATAGCTTCGGACGAAACACATTCCCGAGCGTATTTGCTAAGTCTAACAAATTTTCGCTCATAATCAGTAACCGACATGGAGCCTTGCTTAAGCTCAAGAAATTCCTTCCGTTTTTGATCAACAAACCTCTGACTGATATACTTTTTCCGAAACTCAGTTTGGAAAAACTCCCAAGTTACTTGCTCTCGGGGCACAACGGAAGTCAGAGTACTCCACCAATAGTAGGCAGAATCACGTAGCAAGGAGATAGCACACTTTAGGCATTCATCGGGTGTACAAGATAGCTCATCGAGTACCCGGATAGTGTTGTCCAGCCAAAATTCAGCTTGCTCGGCATCATCGCTATCCATAGCCTTAAATTCAGTAGCCCCGTGTTTTCGGATTCTGTCAACTGGGGGCTTATTTGACCTTATTTGGTCAGTTACCGGTGGTATTGTAGGTGCGGGGGTAGTATTTGTCGGGAATGGAGGTTGTGGAACAGCCATATTAGTTCGAATGTATTGGTTGAACCAATCATTCATCACGCTATAGAATGCTTGTCTAGCTTCATCATTCGGATTACTAGCATTAGGTTGAGAGTCTGCCGGCACTGTCCCTTGTGCGGGAGCAGGCGCTACACTCTCAAGATCATCAGCTACCTCTCGGTCATGATCGGGATCCATTACTATAAATAAACACATTTACAATTGTCAGAAAGCACCACACTATCAAGTAATCACATAAAATGGCATGTATAGCTAGACCCAAAACATTACGGTAGTCCTAGAATCGACTAAACCGTAGCTCTGATACCAATAAAATGTAACACCCCGAACCCGAGTCCGACACCGGAGTCAAACACGAGGTGTTAACAAACTTTGAAAAATTTCCAGACACTGCCCAATCTGTGTACTAGTCGCTTTAAAAATCATATCTTGAGCTTCACAACTCGAAAATCAGTTTTGTGATTTTTCGCTGAAACTAGACTCATATGCCCATCTACATCTTTTTTTGTAGAATTTTTGATCGGACCAATTAGTATAGTTTATTAGTTAAAGTCTCCCATGTTACAGGAATCGACTACCCTGACCTTTGCGCATTACGACTTAGATATCTCCTTGTACAGGGCTCCAATACTGATTCCGTTTATTTCTATAGAAACTAGACTCAGAGAGGAATCTATAAATATATGGTATGACTCCTAATTATCTCTGGTTAATTTATAATCAATTTCCAAATTCGGAACAAGGAATCCAGAACCCGTTCTGGCCCTGTCTCACGAGAACCTGAATATCTCTTAACATACTATCCATATGATTGTTTCGTTACTTTCCTATGAAATTAGATTCTTCAAGGTTTGTTTACATAATTTATTCACTATTTAATTCCATTCCTACTATTTTTACTGATTTTCCAAATCTACGTCACTGATGCTGTCAGCATCTACCTTTAAGGTAGGCTTTACCTATTTCATGGTTCAACTAGCCCTTTTTGCATACATAGCACAATTTATGAAAGTGATTAACCATCCCCGTGGCCAATCCTTGTCAAGCATATCCACACTAAATGATTATAACATTATACTTAAACACATATAAGCCATTTTCACATGGCTATCCAAAACTTATACATCACATAAAGTACTCGAAAAACAACAATGGGTCGTCCTATACATGCCATATCAAAATTCAACCAAAAGAGTACCCATAAGAGCCTTTGATAGTGTGGGCGACTTCGACTTCAAGATCCCGAGTCCGATAGCTGGAGAACCAAAAATCTATAAAACAGAGGAGCAATGGAACGAAGTAAGCAATTTATGCTTAGTAAGTTTTGAGCAAGAAATTCCAGCATAACGAAAGCATAGCACACATTTAGCTAAACGGAATATTTCATAATACACAATTTTTCCGATATCAAACTTACTTCACAACGTTAACCCTTACGTACATACACAAAAGACCAACTTAGCCGAAGGCCGGTAGCTCGTTCATCAACTGAGCGAATATTTATTTGTAAGGGCTCGATTAAATTCAACACATACGTAACATATCCCAATATTGGGATGTTTTTCGAGTATTAGCTGAAATTTTACAGCAAGCTCATTCATTACCAAAAATCACGTACCTTCGGAATTTAACCGGATATAGCTCCTCGTTCAAGTGCCTTCGGGACATAGCCCGATTATAGTAACTCATACAATGCCTTCGGGACTTAACCCGGATTTTAAAACTCGCACGAATGCCTTCGGGACTTAACCCGGAATTAGTATCTCGCACAAAGGCCTTCGGGACTTAACCCAGAATTAATAACTCGCACAAATGCCTTCGGATCTTAGTCCGGATATAGTCACTTAGCACAAAGCCTTCGGGACTTAGCCCGGACAGCATTCAATTAATCATGCACATCTAACAATAATTCATGGCACATTCGTATTTCATTTTCATTTGCAAAACTCAAACACAAGGCACATATCATCCTTGCACATTCGGCTCAATAGCCACACATAGAGCATGATTTTCATTTGCTTAAAACATGATTTAATCACATCGTAATTTAAGCTCTCTTACTCAAGAACTTACCTCGGGTGTTGTCGAGCGATTCCGCTAACTATTCGACCACTTTTTCCTTCCCTTTATCGGATTTATTTCCCCTTTGCTCTTGAGCTTAATTAAACAAATAAATTGATTTCATCATTTAGGCATCAAAAAAAAGATGAACACGAAGCACTTAGCCCATATTTATACATTAGACATTAAAGTCACATACATGTGAAATCATGCATCAACACAACATATTAGCTAATTTTTCCCCCTTGGCCGAATATGCATGTCTATTTTTGGGGTCGATTTCAACACTTAATACACACATATACACACTAGTAAAGCATCCTCTCCCTTCCCATCGATTTAACACATGCATTGCTCATTAACATGTAAAAGTTACATTCGGCCTTAGCACACAACTTGCTAGCCGATTCTTCTCCATTTAGCAACCAATGCACATATGTGCTCACACAAAAATGCTAAAAAGGAGGTTCAAGAATCATCAAGTCATCATCACATGCATCATTAACAAACTTCATATTTAGCATGCAATGGCATTAACACAACCTCTACCTAGGTCGAATCTTAACTCATCCTCATGCCTCATCACCACCACATCAAACATTAACCAAGAATGATGCATCCATGGTCAAGTGTCATTTTCATCACATAGCAAGATTTAGACCATGGGCTAGGTAGAACTCAAGCTAACATCTAAAACATGCATGCATCTCATGGAACATCATCAACATACCTTAGCCTAGCTATATGCATGGCCGAATCTCTTCACCTTTCTTCTTCTTTCCTCCTTAAAATTTTTGGCCAAGGATGAACCAAAGGATGAGAAATTTTTTCTTTGTTTTTCTTTCTAGTTTCGGCAAGTATGAAGATGAGAAAAGGATGAACAAAAATTCTCTCCTTTCTTTTCTTTAGCTCACGGCAATGGGGGGAACAAACAACTACACACACATTTTTTTTTTGTATTCACCATACTCCTTTTCATTATTTTATGCCCATGCCCCTTATTTTATTTGTTTTATCCCAACATTTTATGACACAAATTAACATATTTTATTTGTGCCATACTTATGCCATAATTTCCATAAAAAAAATTGCACAATTGCTCATCATGCCCATCATGGCCGGCCACCTTGTTTTAAGGTGGGAAATTTGACATGCAAATCCACCTATTTCATACTATAAGTTATTTGGCCACTACAAATTAGCCTATAGCATTTGCAAAAATTTTCACATGAGTCACATTTCAAAATTTCACTCACAATTGGCAAAATCAAAGCATGAAATTTTCACACATGCACTTTCACATGAAATAAACATAGGATATAACATCTAATTATTATTGTGACTCGGTTTAGCGGTCCCAAAACCACTTCCCGACTAGGGTCAATTTTGGGCTGTCACAATAATGGAACAGTCGGCCAGTTGTCAAAGAGTAGTTAAGGGATGCAGTATTTGGCTTGGTACCTGAGAGGCCTATAGCATTCGGCTAGAATTGGAAAAGAATGGGAAGCAGAGATTCGGCCAAACAAGAAACAAAATGCCAGGAAGAAATAATATCGAGAACCAAAGGGGAAAAAAATCGTTTCAAGAGAAGGCACTTGAAAAGAAGCAGAAAAGTAAAGAGCCAACACAAAACTACCCAAATTGACTCAAGTGAATTTTACTACAATTGCAAAAAAAGAAAAAGAAAGAATAAGTTGCACAAGAAGTCAGCTAACAATTATTGACCAAAAAGGGACCCAATGTAGCACAAAAAGTAGAGAAAACGGAAAGAAAAGTAGAATAAAACAAACCCCAAAAGACCCCCAAAATGCTCTCAATTGCCGAAGTGAAAATAGACCCCTCCAAAGTCGAAACCATGAGTTTCCCCTTAGCAAATTCGGCACAAACCCATACACCCTTAAACTCCCCTTTTTCCTCTTAAAATCTCTCCATAATCCTCTCCTTGATTTTCACCCTAATCCTCTCATTGATTCCCTCTACATAACACTCCCTGACCAAGTCAAACTCCACTGAACAGAGTTTCAAACAACATCTGCTTCTTACACAGCAAGAGTAGCAAAATAAATACTCTTTTACATTGCCATGACTTGAACCTCAAACCTCCAGCAACTACTACACGCCACTTACCACAGGACCACAAACTCATTTGTGTCACATTTCAACTACAATTATTTATAAGGTCTACATGCTAATGTCCAGATTCATTCAAGGGAAAAACCAAAAATTTTGCAAAAGCCAAGACTTGAACCCAGGCTTCTCTAATACTCCCAAACACACCCAAAATACTTTTAGCCATTAAAGTAAACATGCAACTTGTGTCACAACATGCGTAATTACAGGATTTGCATTTTGGGGCGTTACAACTCTACCCCCGAAAAGAAATTTCAGCCTCCAAATTTACCTGATCAAAATAGGTGAGGGTACTGTTACCCCATTGCCTCTTGAGGTTCCTACGTGGCCTCTTTTGTACTATGATTGCACCATAGCACTTTGACTAGTGGAATAGAGTTCCTCATCAGTATCTTAAAGTCACGATCTAGTATCTGCACCGGTTTCTCCTCGAAGGTTAGATCAGGCCTAACCTCGATCTCCTCAACTGGCACTATATGCGTAGGATCAGAGCAGTAATGCCTCAGCATGGAGACGTGAAACACATCATGGATCTGGTCTAACTCTGGAGGCAACTCAAGTTGATAAGCAACCGGTCCAACACACTTCAGTATGTGGTAAGGCCCAATGAACCTAGGGCTCAGCTTGCCTTTCCGCCCAAATCTCAGTATCTTCTTCCATGGGGAGACCTTGAGAAACACGAAGTCCCCCACGGGATATTCAATCTCTTGGTGTTTAAGATCCGCATAAGACTTTTGCCTATCAGATGCTTCTTTCAATCGGTCTCGAATCAGTTTTACCTTATCCTCGGTATTAGATACTAACTCTGGCCCCAGAACTCGCCGCTCACCCAACTCAGTCCAACACGTAGGAGTACGACACCTACGACCAGATAGTGCCTTGTACGGTGCCATCTGAATACTGGACTGGTAGCTATTGTTATACGCGAACTTTGCAAGCAGCAAGTAATCTTCCCAATTGCCTCGGAAGTCTATTACACAACTCCATAACATGTCCTCCAGTACATGAATCACCTTTTCTGATTGACCATCTGTCTGAGGGTGGAACACAGTACTGAAGTCCAACCTTGTATCCAGTGGCTCGTGTAACTTCTTCCAAAATCGAAACGTGAAACGAGGATCTCGATTAGATATTATGGAAATTGGCACCCCATGCAATCTTATAATCTCAGCCACATATAACTTAGCTAGTTTCTACAACGACTAATCGGTACGGACCGGAACAAAATGGGCAGACTTGGTCAACCGATCTACTATGATCCATACCAAATCTTTCTTAGTAGGAGTTAGGGGCAGCCCATTAACAAAGTCTATGGTTACCTTTTCCCATTTCCAGAGAGGAATCTTAACTGGATGTAATAACCCAGAAGGCACCTGATGCTCAACCTTTACTTGCTGGCATTTCAGATACTTACTAACTAATTCGTAACCTCGCACTTAAGTCCTGGCCACCAATATAGTTCACGAAGGTCTTGGTATATCTTGTTTCTGCTAGGATGCATAGCATAAGGAATACTATGCGCTTCTTGCAGTATAGACTACCTCAAATCAGAATCCCTTGAAACACAAACTCTTCCACGGAAACACAATACCCCTTCGCTATTCGACCCAAAATCAGAAGTTTCTCTATTTTCAATCTGCCAGAAACGTGGAACCAGTGACTTATCCAACATTTTTTTACCCTTAATTTGTTTAGTCCACTTCGGTTTAACTTGAAGCTCCGCAACAAGCCACCATCATCAAACAAACTTAGGCGTGCAAACATCGCCCTTAAATCAGACATAGCACTATGGGTCAGTGCGTCGGCTACCACATTCGCCTTACCAAGATGGTATTCGATTGAGCAATCATAATCTTTAAGCAGCTCGATCCATCTTCGCTGCCTAAGATTTAACTCCTTCTGAGTAAGGATGTACTTGAGGCTCTTGTGATTCGTGTAAATAATACACTTCTCACCTTATAAATAATGCCTCCAAATCTTTAGTGTGAAAACCACCGTGGTCAATTCCAAGTCATCTGTAGGGTAATTAGCCTCATGAGTCTTAGGTTGGCGAGATGCGTATGCCACCACCTTACCCTCTTGCATCAACATACATCCTAAACTGACATATGATGCATCACTGTAGACAGTGAATTCCTTCCCAGATTCTGGCTGTATCAAGACAAGGGCCTCAGTCAAAACCTTTTTAAGTTTCTCAAAATTCTCCTATTGCTTATCAGTCCAGGTAAATGGTAACCTTTTACGCAGTAACTTAGTTAAAGGTGCAGCAATAAAAAAAAACCTTCACCAAAACGTCTGTAATACCCTGCCAGACCCAGAAAACTTCTAATCTCAGATACGGTCTTAGGTGGTTTCCAATCCAGAACAGCTTCAATTTTTCGAGGATCAACTTTGATTCCCTTGGCAGACACCATGTAACCCAGAAATGTCACCTCTTGCAGCCAGAACTCACACTTGCTGAACTTATCGTAAAACTGCTTCTCCCTTAGAATCTGCAGAACGACTCGGAGATGTGTATCATGTCCATCTTCAGTTCTCGAATACACCAGGATATCATCTATAAATACCACTATGAATTAATCCAGATAAGGTTGGAACACTCAGTTCATCAGATTCATGAAGGAAGCTGGTGCTTTAGTTAGCCCAAACGGCATCACTAGGAACTCGTAGTGACCATAACGAGTCCTAATTGCTGTCTTGTAGACATCAGCCTCTTTAACTCTCAGTTGATGGTACCTAGAACGGAGATCAATCTTGGAGAACACTGCGGCTCATCGTAGCTGATTGAATAGATCGTCTATCCTCAGCAAAGGGTACTTGTTTTTGATAATTAGTTTGTTCAATTGTAAATAGTCGATGCACATGCGCATAGACCCATCCTTCTTTTTCACAAATAACACCTCATGGAGACACACTCGGTCAGATGAATCCTCGGTTCAGTAGCTCTTAAATTTGATCCTTTAACTCCACAAGCTCCTTCGGTGCCATTCTATAAGGGGCAATGGACACCAGAGTTGTTCCAGGTAAGAGCTCAATACCAAATTTAGCCTCACAGTGATGAGGCAATCCAGGAAGCTCGTCAGGGAAAACATCTAAAAAATCCTTAACTGTGGAGAAACCACATTTGATAGATAATCTTTACGCTCCCCAATCACAACTACCTTATCATCCTTAGTAGTCTTTAGTACCAGACGCTTAGCAGCACAATCTAAACTTGCTCGGTGTTTTACCAGCCAATCCATACCCAAGATTAGGTCGAATTCACTAAAAGGTAACTCCACCAAATTTGTCAAAAAGGTAACCCCTTCAACCTCCAAATGCATATCTATGAATAACTTGTCTACCCTTACTAACTGTCTCAGTGGACTTATCATGGTCATCTCACTGGCAGTACTCTCACACAGGATACCCAGTGTCCCAGACACAGTACATGCAATGTATGAATGCGTAGACCCAACATCAATCAGAGCAGTATAATGTTTATTATAGATAAAGAACGTACCAGTTATCACATCAAGAGCGTCACCGTCCTCTCAGCAACATGCAGCATAGACCAGAACTGGCTGCCTTACCTCAGCATTACCAGCACCTCTGTCCGGTGCTTCATGATCTCAGCCTAAACCATTTCCACCTCTGGCCTGACCACGGCCTCTCGGTGGCTACTGAGCACCTCTCTCTGGCTAAACAAAACCTGACCTATATCTTGCATCTGAATAGGCCTCTGTTGACAATTTTGACAAGATGCTCCATTGGCCCGCACTTGAAACATGCCCCAATCCTCTTCCAACACTCACCCTGATACTGTCTCCCACAATCTGCTCAGGGCTGTAATCTAGTAACAGCAACAGAAGCCCCAACTCGAACTGGCCCATTAAATCTGGCATTTTTCTTAGGCCTACCAAAAAGAACCTGAGGCCTCTGAATCCCTCCTATTTCTAACCCTTTCCTTCTTGCGGTTCTGGCACTTAGAGTGCTTCACGTCCTCGATGATTTTTGCTTTTCTACTAGAGAGCGAAGTTTTGCTCCCTCTAAGGAGCTATCAGTATCCGTAATTCATCTCGAAGACCGTCCTCAAAACGAGCACAGTGTTCATAATCAGTTGCCACCATCCTTCGAGCGTAGCGGCTAAGTCGTAGGAACTCTGCCTCGTATTCTGCCACAGTTTTATCCCCCTGACTGAGGTTCAGAAATTCCCTTCTTCGGGTGTCCACATAACTTGCACCCACATATTTTCCTTGAAATGCAGCTTTAAAGAATTCTCATGTTAACCAGTCGACCTGAGTACCTTCTCTCACAGTAAGCCACCACTGATGGGCCTCGTCTCGCAGTAATGACACTGCACCTTTTAGTTTTTGCTTAGAAGTGCAATCGAGATCATCCATTATTCTCTTTGTGACCTCTAACCAGTATTCAGCCACATTAGGGGCAACACCAGCAATACCCCTAAAAATTTCAGCTCCATTTGACTAAAATCATTTCGAAATCGACCCACGGTCCACAGTACCCGTACTAGTCCCAGCGACCCTCTCTTGTGACAGCCCTAAATTGACCCTAGTCGGAAAGTGGTTTCGGGACCACAAAACCGAGTCATAAAAATAATTAACCGTTATATTTGATGCTTATTATATGTATATAGGCATGTGTGAAAATTTCATGTTTGAATTTTGTTAATTGTAAGTGAATTTTGCTAAATAGGACTTGTGTGAGAAAATTTAGAAATGTGCTAGGCAAATGTTAAAGTGGCCTATTGATGCATGTTAGAAAATGTTGTCCTTGCATGTCAAATTACCCAAAACTTAGGATGGTGGCCAGCCATGCTATGGGTTAAAATGTATTATAAACATTTCATGTTAGTGTTTTATGTTAGGAATAATAAAATAAAGAACATGGGTAATAAAATAATAGTGGTTAGTAGGAGGAGAAACAAAAAAAAATTTTGTGTGGTTGCTCCTCCATTGCCGTGAATTGAAGGAAGAAAACAAAGAAAAAAAATGTGTTCATCTTTTAACATCCTTGGCCGAAAATGCTAAGAAGAAGGGGGAAGGGGAAGTAAAATATTCGGCCACTCCTTCTAGTCTTGAAGAAGGTATGTTTGATGTTATTCCATGAAGTTCATGCATATTTTTAAATGTTAGTTTGAATTCTACCTAGCCCATGGTTTAAATTCTTTTTGCTACATGATGGAGATGATACTCGGCCATGGATGTTGTCATTCTTGGTTGGTGTTGATGTTGTGTTGATGAGGTATCAAGTTATTTTAGTAACCCATGTCAAAATTATGAAAATCATGGTATGGTGTCTTGAGCATTCGGCCATGGTAGGAAGTAGAAGAGAAATATGGTTATTGTTCATGTTATTTGGATGAAAAAAAAAGGGGTTAGTAGTTAGATGAAGTAGAGTCTAACGAATGAGCACATATGTGCATTAGTTGCTAGATGGAGAAAAATCGGCTAGCAAGTTATGTACTAAGGCCGAATATGATTTTGAATATTATTGAGTAATGCATGTGTTGAATTGATGGAATGGAGAGGATGCTTTAATTATGTTATGAACAATTATATGTTAAATTAAGGTTTGCTAAGCTAGCTATTAAGGTGAAGTGCAAATGTTAGTATTTGATTACTAGTGTATATATGTGTATTAGCCGAGTTTTGAACTTGAAACAAAATGGTGTTTAGTCAATACAAGTGACCATACTTGTAGAATGTATTAAGTATGCAATCGGCCTCAACTTAGACATGCATATTCGGCCACATGAATGAATACATAGATTGATGTTGTACGTTCGGCTATAGGTAAGCATATTGATGGCTTTATCTTGACTTAGAAAATCGGCTAAATGAGAATATTGGCTAATATGTTGAATTTGATTCATGATTTCATACATATATGACTCTAATGCCTAATATACATGGGCTAAGTACCTTGAATTTCTCTTTGATGTTCAAAATGATTAAATCAATTTATTTGTTAAATTAAGCTCAAGAGCAAAGGGGAACTAAATCCGATAAAGGAAAGGAAAAGGTGATCGAATAGACGTTGAAATCGTTCGACAACATCCGAGGTAAGTTTTCGAGTAATGGAACTTAGATTATGATTCGATTAGGTCATGACATATAAATATGACAAATAAACGGTGATATAATGATTCTACTTGAACTATATATTGAGGTGATTAGTTTATACCTATGACGGGTAGCCGAATGTGTATAGAGATCATGTTATAAAGCCAATCAAAATCATGCTCTTTGTATGTGGCTATTGAGCCAAAATTAGTAAGTGTGATAAGTGTCTTGTGTTTGAGCTTTGGTAATGAAAATGAAATATGGATGTGTCATGATTTATTGATATATGTGTATGGTTATTCGAATGATATCCGGGCTAAGTCCCGAAGGCTTTTATGCTAGTGACTATATCCGGACTAAGATCCGAAGGCATTTGTGTGAGTTGCTATATCAGGGCTAAGACCCGAAGGCATTTGTGATAGCGACTATATCCAGGCTAAGTCCCGAAGGCATTTATGCTAGTGACCATATCCGAGCTAAGACCCGAAGGCCTTGTGCGAGTGGTTATATCTGGCTAAATCCCGAAGATACTTGGGTTTGGGAATGAGAGATCTTGCCGTAATAATTTCAATTAAAATGCTCGTAAAATCCCAACGATGAGGTATATTTCGTATATGCATTGGAATAGTTGATTCCTTTTAAATAGTATTCGCTCAGTCAATTAATAAGCTTCTGACCTTTGGTTAAGTTGATCCCTTATGTATGAATATAAGGGTTGGAAGTGTGAAATAGGTATGATTTTGAGAATATGTGTATATGAAATTATCCGACTAGTCATATGAATGCTATACTTCAGTTGTGTCTAATTTCATTGCTCAAAACTTACTAAGCATTAAATGCTTATTCCGTTTCTTTGATTCTCTGTTTTATAGATTTTGGTTCGTCAGCTATCGGACTCGGGAGTGTCAAAGTCGAAGTCGCCCACACTATCAAAGCCCTTTTGGTACTCTTTTAGTTGAACTCTGATAATGGCATGTATAGGGCTGCCCTTTTGTTGTTAGTCAAGTACTTTGGTATTGTATATATTTGGATAGCCATGCGAAAATGGCTTATATATTTTGAGCATAGCGTTATAATCATTTTGTATATATATGGTTATTGAGAGGTGTGGAAATGCTTGGCAATGATTAGCCATTGGAATGGTTAATCACGTTCATATTTTTGTGCTATGTATGTTAAAGGGCTAGTTGAATCATGGAAATTATGAAATAGGTAAAGTCTACCTTAAAAATAGATGCCGACAGCAGCAGTGATGTGAATTTGAAAAATCACTAAAAATAGTAGGAATAGAATTAAATAGTGAATAAATTATGTACTCGAACCTTGATAAGTCTATTTTTATATGGAAGAAATGACATGATCATATGAGTCGTAATTTAAGAGATGTTTAAGTTTTCGTGAAACAGGGCCAGAGCAATTTCTGGATCCCATGTTCCAACTTTGGAAATTCACTATAAATCAACCAGAGATAATTAAAAGTCATTCCCTTTATGTCCAGATTCCTTTTCGAGTCTAGTTTCTTTAGAAACAAACGGCATAAGTATTGAAGCTCTGTACAGGGAGATATCTAAGTCGTAATGCATGAAGGTCAGAGTAGTCGAACCCTGAAACAGGGGAGACTTTAACTAATAAAATGTACTAATTGGCCCAACCAAAAATTCTAGAAAAAAATTTGTAGATGGACATATGAGTCTAGTTTCAGAAAAAAATTTACGGAACTGGTTTTCGAGTTTTGGAACTCAAGATATGATTTTTAAGGTGACAGTGACGCAGTTAGCCAGCTTGTCTGGAAATGGTAAAATAAACTGTATAAATAAGTGAATGAAGTCCGTTAACACCTCGTGTCCGACTCCGGAAACGGTCTCAGGTACGGGGTGTTACATCTCTAGAATTCGGAGTATATCTTGGGATAATGCCTCACCCCCAGTTGCTTGACCATAAGATCCTGTCTCAGTTATCGGTGAAGCTAGTGCCTCCTTAGCCCCAACGTTAGGCATGTGGCCCAATGCCGAAGACCCAGCCCTAGCACTTCCACGGCCTCTGCAGCGATCTCTTGTACCCCTTCCACGAGTACCCCTAGTGCTCATATCGATTCTCATGTTATCTGATTTAACAATTTCATGCTGATCATTTTATAGTTTCAATTATTATCAGATGTCTTATGAAAAACAGTAATTAGAGTTTATTCTCGCAGATCGAAATTTTCACTACAGTTTCCAGTCTCCTACAATTTCCAGTTTACTCTAACTAGAGGGTTTCGGTACAATCCTTTATCTAAAGTAGTCTCAGTATTTTCTACCTACTGTATTCCAGTTTAAAACAGTCAACAGTATCAAGGAAACTTACGGATACCACTAACTATAACACCCTAAACCCGATGCAGACGTTATGGCCGAATCTGGCGTGTCACATTGCACTACTTTTCAAAATATGAACCCTGTTGGTAAAGACTTGTTTGAATAGTTAAAATCTCTTTGTGGTTTGATAAAAACTTTAGTATGTTAAATTCCTTGTTATTATCTAGTCAGCTAGTCCAAACATTAGTCATATTAAATTGCCACTATTTTATTACACTGATTTAAATACGGAAGCTTTTCAAAACTTTGAAGGTTAAATCTTGTGTCTTTGCAAACAATCGATATTTTGAAAACTCATCTTCCTCTAGAATAGCAGCTTAAAGTAAGCAAGTAAATGCCCAATTAAAAATTTAAATCCATAAAAGGCCTTCTAATAGAATTAAAAAACCCAAAACGAAAATTTAGGTAAAAGTAAAATCATGCATAGCATAACTACGGTCATGTGGCCATCTCCGAGTCCTTCACAGCACCAAATACTCTAAAGCTGGGGATTACCTGCACAGTTAAAAAGAAAGGTGAGTTTACGAAAAACTCAGTGTGTAATCCCCTATCTAACAGTCAGAATGCAGTACGCAGTAATAGTCCGGGCCTAAGCCAATTATAGTAACAGTATCAGTGCAGTAATGCAATAGTGAAACCCACCCCAAGCTAGCCAGACACACCACTCCGTACCACCAATCACACTATGTGGGGATAAAATTGACCCACCCAGCCAGACACACCAACATTAGCACCAGTTGCGGCACTAATCAGTATCGTGGCAAAGCTGCCAGTAACGGTATCGCAGCAAAGCTGCCAGTAATCAGTATAAAGGCTAAAAGCCAACAGTACAATATACTTCCTCCATAAACAATATCCCAACCCTATGCAATATGTCAGGTCTTAACCTCATACGTGAATGCAGAATGTCATGCTCAGAAAGAACAATCAAATCATAGCACAAATCAATTATTTACCCTCAAGGGGTAAAATAGTCATTTTACCCTATAGGGGTATTTTGGTTATTTTACTTGCCTAGGGGTCTAGGTACTCTTATCGACCCATCAGAAGGTCTACAGTCGCCTCGAGCGACTCGTAAATGCCGAAGGCCCATTATGCGGCCCAAGTAGGCCCACATGCTCGTGTGGCCCATCAAGCCCAAAAATTACCACAGCCATGCGAACTATACAGCCCAGTCTAGTAATCGTGTGGAGCCTATAAGACGATTGGGCCCACGCGACCCCTTTCGGCCCATTGTGGCCCAGAGCGGCCCAAACCTATAACAATACACATGGCGGCCTCTACAGTTTATCACCCATGTTTCGTGGGCTCGGCTCACCACGCGAGCGATCACACACCTATGTGACCTCAATCGTCGTATTTTTCATGCATTTTGGTTTTTTCGATTTACAGTATAGGTGGTGAGATTACACACTTGATTGCAAAATCGAGTGAACAGCCCACCATGCCAAAGCCTACATTTATTCAAGATTTACCGTCAGTTTTCCAATCGTTAGAATTCTTAATACTAAAACCCAAATCGTCACTCACTACTCAGCTTGAACGAACAAAAATAACTTATTTCCCTTAAATCACTGATTAAAAATTGATCTCACGTCCTTACCGATTATCTGCTTTAGCAATAAAACTTATTAGATAGAATTGTTTACCAAAAATAAGACTTAAACCCCTTAACACTTAAAAACCATAGAAACATTCGGCCAAACAAGCCAACTTACCCCAAAATATTAGATTGAATGCCAAAAGAAGGATCCTGAATCACTTGAGAACCCTTCATTCCAAAATCAACCAATAGATTTGGAATGATGATGGAATAGTTAGCTGGTTGTCAGAGCGTAGTTAAGGGATGCAGTATTCAGCTTGGTACCTGAGAGGCCTATAGCATTCGGCCAGAATTAGAAAAGAGTGGGAAGCAGAGATTCGGCCAAACAAGAAGCCAAATTCCAGGAAGAAATAATATTGAGAACCAGAGGGGAAAAGAAACCATTTCAAGAGAAGGCACTTGAAAAGAAGCAGAAAAGTAAAGAGCCAACACAAAACTGCCCAAATGGACTCAAGTGAATTCGGCTACAATTGCAAAAAGAGAAAAAGAAAGAATAAGTTGCACAAGAAGTCGGCTAACAATTATTGACCAAAAAGGGACCTAAAGTAACACAAAAAGCAGAGAAAGCAGAAAGAAAAGAAGAACAAAACAAATCCTGAAAGACCCCCAAAATGCTCTCAATTACCGAAGTGAAAACACACCCCTCCAAAGCTGAAACCATGAGTTTCCCCTTAGTGAATTCGGCACAAACCCACACACCCTCAAACTCCCCTTTTTCCTCCTAAAATCTCTCCATAATTCTCTCATTGATTCCCTCCTCATAACACTCTCTGACCAAGTCAAACTCCACTGAAAAGAGTTTCAACAACATCTGCTTCTTACACGGCAAGAGTAGAAAAATAAATACTCTTTTACCTTGCCATGACTTGAACATCAAACCTCCAGCAACTACCACACGCCACTCACCACAGGACCACAAGCACATTTGTGTCACATTTCAACTACAATTATTTATAAGGTCTACATGCTAATGTCCAGATTCATTCAAGGGAAAAACCAAAAATTTTGCAAAAGCAAATACTTGAACCCAGGCTTCTCTAATACTCCCAAATACACCCAAAACAATTTTAGCCATTAAAGCAAACATGCAACTTGTGTTACAACATGTGTAATTACAAGATTTACATTTTTGGGGCATTACACTAATCGATTCACATTATCTTTAAGCTTCTAGTGCTTAAGTTCATGTTCTCTCGACTTTTGTTCTTCTTCATTATTTGTTCATGTTCTAATGGAAAGAATGAAAATAACTTCTCAAAAGGAATATGAAAAAGCTTAAAAAGATGTAAAAGTGAAGGGAAGGGTTCATCAAACCCTAAAACAAAGAATTTTGTAGAAGAAGGCACAATAGAGGAGGTAGTGCCCACTACCATTGACCTTTCAGAGGCTCAAGGGAGCCAACTAGTAGAAAAGGAGGAAGGTGTAGATATCTCTATTTAAGAGGCCTTAGTAGAGATCGATGAGCTACTTTCTTATCCACCAATTCTAGAACATCAATGAACACATATAAATAAGTTATCGTTTATAGAATAAATATAACATCGTAAATATAAGAATTGAGAACGACAATGTCTACAAGTGCACGAGTTAAATTGTAATATAGTTGTACAATGAAATACCTGAAATATTATAAGGATCTTACCCAAGGGAGAATGAAACAAATAATGAAAATACTTTTTACAATATACTTTTTACAATACTAAGTCTAAGTAGTAATAGTTAATTCCTATATTACAATAGATCATAAAATATATTTAGAGGACCAAAATTAAATGAAAATAAACAAATGAATTAAATCAATAAACCAATTAGGAAGATTAAGTCGCTCCAGAGATTGTAATTAACTTTGGATTTGGGTTATAGAGTGGATTAATCACCGATCAAGCAATTACTACCTCCCGATTCTAATTGTAACACCCTTAATCCATATCCGTTGCCAGAACAAGGATATAGAGTATTACCAGAGTTTACTGAACAAATACAATTAATTCATGTCATTTATTATCCATAATCGAAACAAATCATAATTACCCTTGAGGTCTAATTTATACATTAGGAACAAGTCGGGACTTAATCGAAAACTCAAAAAGTTTTTCTCAAAGTTTTAAAATTTTTCTTAAATATAGGGGTCACACACCCGTGTGGATAGGCCATGTGGCTCACACAGCTAAGTGACACGGCCGTGTCTCAAGCCGTGTGGGCATTCGATATGGGGCATACAGTCGTGTCCCAACTCGTGTCCTTACCCGTGTAACTCTTTGACTTGGGTCACACGGCCAGCCACATGCCTGTGTGTCAAACCGTGTGGACAATTTACTTTTCAAAAATTAGGTGCAGGATTCACACGGCTAAGACACACGCCAATGTTAGGTCATGTGTCACACACAGCTGAGACACATGCCCATATCTCTGCCCGTGTGAACAATTCAAAGCATTCTGTTTCTAAATTTTTAAGATACAGGGGACACACGGCCAAACCACATGCCCGTGCGCATGGCCGTGTGGAAATAATAAAGCCATTTCCAAGTCTTATTTTTTTACCGAAATTTTTTTCCTTGTACCTACATTAACATTTTAATACATTTCCAAACCAATTTAAGTCATTAAAATCAAGTCAAATACATGTATTATTTATAACAGATTAGCACATATGTTCAAGTGATTAAACTTACCAAATTTTCATTTACGTTTATATATAAAATTTATCAATTATACTAATTCAAATCCATTCATCATTTGGTTTATATACCTTTCACCATAAAATCATTTTCAACATACATCAAACATAATAAGGCTTTATATAATAACATTAAAGTATGCTTAAGACTAGCGATTCCAATGGCTAGTTACAACCAAAATATTTTATCACTTAGTCTATTTAGCCTATACATGCCATTATATGAAGAGTTAGCTTGTTTCATATACCAAGAGGTCCAAACGGTAGTGTGAAGTGACTCCGACCAAGTTCCAATCTTCACGAGCCTCTATGTGCTATAAAACAAAAGAAAATAAATCAAAGTAAGCGTTTAATACTTAGTAAGTTCGCATAACGGGATTGTAACTTACCATACATTTACATTTAAGGTAAGCATATAAAGATGCATCCAAGTAATTTGGCTAATAGCCTAAAACACACCACTTCATCAAACTTGTTTGTCATTATTCCATATAAATTTAAAGTATCAAAGATAAACTCATCATATAGTAACTTTCATATACATATGTTTTCTATATCATACTTCCATATTACATGTAAATTTTCATGACATTTCATTTCAAGTTCAATTTAGACATGTCAAAATTTTACTAGTTGAATTTTATTTGAAATATCGATGGATACGCTCATGTAGTACACTTGAAGTGTAAAAATCTATAAACCATCAACTCATAATCAGGGGTACCCAATTAGGGCACATAATAAGGAAGCAATCTCTCGAGCCTTATATTAGGATGCTCATATGAGCCATGTAATAGGAAGCTTATCCATGCTAAATTAAGAAACTCATAAGAGTTTAAAACAAGAAGCTCATTGAGCTTAATAGGTAACTCCGAAGAGCTATTATCAAGGAGCTTCGGGCAGCCATATAATAGGAAGTTCAAGCGAGCCATGTCATGAAGCTCATAAAGAGCCTAAATCAGGTCGTTCATAAAGAGCTGCGTTTGTGTTTGCAATATATGTAGGATCACAACCGATCAAATAACAGGATGCTCACAAAGAGCTGCGATAGTCCGCAACACATGTAAGATCACTATCGATTAGGATGCTCGTAGGAACCATATAATGGGAAGCTCGAGAGGGCTTATAACAGGATGCTCTTCCAACCTATGGTGTGACAACAACATATGCAAAACCACAACTAATAAAGAAAATCCTGTATCCATTGAATTTCATTTATTCAAACGGGACTCATTATTTATCGAGCAAAATAAGACATGCGATCAATTTCTTACATAAGGCATTTATACAATTCACTTATACAACATCCAATTCAAACATATAAACATACACAACTTAGTTACACAAACTTACCTCATCACTTGTTCATATATAGAAATCTACTAATCCGTCACTTTTTCTTTACATTGAACTAACTTCGTATTTGAATTATCCAAATCTATATAAATGAATTTAACATTAATTTAATAAATTTCAATTTCATTTGATTCACATCTTAGGAAAAATTACCATTTTCCCTTATACTTTCCATAAATGACGATTTCGTCCTTAGGCTTAAAAAATGAAATTCTTGCAATTCAATTCTTATTCCAAGCCTAACCGATTTTTACAGATAACATTTATAGCAGATGTATTTCATAAACATCAGAAATTTTCCATCAATTTTACATCTTTACAATTTAGTCCCTAAATCACAATTTCATGAAAATTTACTTTACAAAAGTTGTTTATCTATTAACAACCTTTTAGATTCTACCACAAATTTCAAATTTTTAGCATATTCATCCATGGAAAAATTTCAATACTTTGATAACTTTACAAATTGATCCCCAAAATAGCTAGATTAGGTTATTCCGATCTCAAAAATATAAAAATTACTAAAAACGAGACATGGTTACTTACCTATTAAGCTTGCTTGATTGTATTTCTCTTTCCTAGGGTTTCCATAGAAATTTTGGCGAAGATGATGGTATGAAATTATTTTATTCATTTAATTAACTTATCATCCATTAATTTTTCAACTTTCTAATTTTTTCATTTTCTTTTTCTAATTTTCCATGGATGAATCATCATAAATATCAACTAACTTTTCTTAATGGTTTAATTACCATATAAGGACCTCAAATTTTGAATTCCATAGCTATTTAATCATTTTAGCTACTAGAATTCAACTTTTGCACTTTATGCAATTTGGTCCTTTCCTCCTAATTAAACATAAAATCGGTAAAATTTTCTTATCGAAATTTTCATACGTCTTTCCTATCATGATGCAGACCATGCAATAATATAAAAATAAATTTTTTTCTGACTCAGATTTGTGGTCCCGAAACCACTGTTTTGATTTTTACTGAAAATGGGCTGTTACACTAATTAACCTAATTAATTGGTTGATACTCGCTTATCTTCAGACCTTACTTTCTTAACTAGGATAAATTATGAGTTACTCGGTTCGACTTTTCTTCCGATGTAATCTAGCCTATGATCACTTATTAGAGTTTTCAAGCCTAATAGTTTAAGAACACATAATTTATACCAACTAATCCATCCTGAGAAATCCCAAATCCTTCGTTAGTCACATTCTCATCCACTCGTTAATCTCCCTTAATGGATTTTTCCACTCATGTTATTCATAATATAAACTTCGATTGATCAAACCATGTGAGAAACACAACCAATTCATAGAAGAAAAGAGATTTGAATAATTGTGGATTGAGTATCGAATGGGTAACGGAGTATCAAATCTTTTGATTGGAATAACGAAATAAAAAAAAATGCAAAGGAAAATATAATTTGAATACTTTAATTAAATATACAAGTCCTTGAATCAAAAATGATTCAAGAAGAAGAAGAATAAAGTATTTAAAACAACCAAAAAGAAAATAAAATAAAACTAATTCTAAACTACAAGGGTTTTTGAATGCGTCTAGGATGACTTGATTACATTCAACCTTTAATGTCTTATTTATAGAGATATTGGCAGCCTAAATTAGGTCTTTTGCACATCCTAGGTCTTTTTATAAGTTTGATTACACAGAGGAAAATAATTCAAGTGAACTTGGGCAACACGTTGGCGTGTGTCATGCCACATGCCTTCCTTGGCGCGACACAATAATAAATATATGCCTTGTGTCGTTATTTTGGTTCTTTAACATCTCGGGAAGCTTATGTATCACTCGACCTTTGCTTTCACGTCAATTGGGTCTTTATATCTCTATCCTACACACTCAATTAAACCAATTAGGAGACCCTAAGGCCCGTGTTAGCCTATTGGGTCACAACACCCGCAAAATGTGTTAAAAACAATTATTTTTTATTAACTTTCTATCTTAAGGCCTGAATACTGAAAATGTAAATTAAAATACTAATTTGCTTAGAAAACAAACTCCTTCAGTGCAAAATTGACCCGAATTGACTACTACATTTGACAATAGATCAAATACCCCTACACATAAGTCTTTTCTTGTCCTCAAACAAACTACCCAAGATAAAAACAAAACTAAAACTGAAAATAATAAATAAACATGGAAATAAAATGTACTTGAATCAACTTAGTACACGAGATTGGATCGAAGCATCGACACTAGGGAGATTTGCCTAAATATGTAACTCTAGCTAGAAATTTAAACAATTCAAAGTTATTTACACCTAAACAGATCAGTTCAATGAATTACAAAATAAATAAGTTAAAGAAAATTAAACATATTCTCCATCTAAATGTATATAGAAATATAGTACTTATTTTTTGTAGAGTATAGTCAATTCAAATATTTTCTTCTACTCTGTTTATTTTTATTCGTGCTCTAAACTCTGATGCAGTAATATTTCCCCGATAACCCTTATGATGATTTTTTTATATGTCAATATGATCAAGATTCTTCTCAGGCACTCTTTAAAAAGGTTATACTAGTCATACTGCACCGCTTCGATCACCATGGATTTTATCGAGTATTTTCTTTTTAATTCGAACATTCTATACTTTTACAAATATAATTATCTATTCGTGCCTACCTTTATCACTTGGTATACTTAATCTCTTGTATCTATTTACATTATAATGAACTCAACTAATTAGTTTAAATATAAATAACCTAAATTATTTAATTTCAAGCTAAATTTACAATTTAAACAAACAACCTAGGAATATGCTCCTAGTCAATCATTTGTATTTCTACAAGCTCAAGCACAAACATGCAATTAAAAAGAAAAATTAAAAACTAAAAAATATAAAATAACTTAAAAGAAAAATTTTGTGAAATTTTCCTAAGTCACCCCAACACTTTATTTGGTACATTGCCCCAATTTTCTTGATTCGTGTAATACAATTGATGGGACGACTCCCCCTTCTTGGTTTTGGCTCTATATTATTGTGTCGTAGAAAATTTAGGGTTCCTACTAAGAAAAACTAAATATACTATATATGTATAATAGTAAAGTCTTAAATACTAGAAAACTAAATTAAAAAATCAAATAAAAGTATCAAGTCCAAATTCAAATATAAACTAAAACTTAAAATGAAAATTTTTAAAATTAGCCGGAGGCAAGATCCAACACTGCATTCACTTTGCTTAGTTTCGCTAAATAAAAAGACTATCTCTAACGAGTTACGCATGTAATTTTTCCAAGGTCATAGAAATAGTACTTATCAATCAATCTAACTCACGTATTATGACAAAAGGAAATACACGTAATACTCATGCATGAATAAACATCAATTTTATTCCTAATAAATGATAACAAAATATTCTAAGACATGGTTCGCAAAATAACTTAACTTTAAGGAAATTATTTCAATAACAGAGTCAACTATTGATAAATCTAATCCCATTCCAAATAAAACCCCATCGCTTATTGTTCAGGTTTTCTAGTATCTATTTAGAGGTGAGCCTCGCCAAGTCATCTATCTCGCCATTGCCATTCGTGACCTACTTACCTGCGAAGTAAGAGAGGAGTGGGTGAGTTCCTTGCGTACTTAGTGAATAGTCAAAACTTAGTAGAGTGTGCTTAAATACAAGAGTTTAAAACAAAAAGAAGGCTTAGTTTGAAAATAATGTCACGACCTAGGTTTGCGGTGAAGATACGAGACCACGTTCGCAGAACCCATTTATCATAAAATCATGAGTTTGAAAACAGTTTCGCATATACTTACTGAAAATCATATTTAAAACTTAGCTTGTACTTATTTAAAAAAAACTTAAAATAGCATGAAACATGCACACACACTTGTCTTATCAAAATGGCAGAGGAACAGTATATGTTCTCTCGCCCACACTTATCAGAATCTTGTCTCGTTGGATATGAGAATCTCTTTATAATTCTTCAGACTGACTCAAAGAGTCCTTATAACATTCCCAATAAGTGCAACACGAAGCAATACGCTCACCTGTACACCAATATGTCCCAGTGAATGGAGCACAACTCAACATTTCCTTATCTCTCCACATGTCCCAGAGCCTCAACGGCCGAAATCACAAAAATGAAAGCTGAGAACTCACAATCCTTTGGTATACCAATATATCTAACATAGGCTCCAAAGGATCATGCATATAGACTTATCATAGAGAGCTCACTTAGAGAGCTTACTGATCACAAAGGGCTTGCATAAGGAGCTTACTTGAAAACACTTTCTCAAGTAGAGCTTGCATCAAAGTGCGTAAAAAGACAATTTATAAAACCGTACATTAAAAGCATCTCTTTAAAACATAAGATCACTTAGGAGCTCACATAAAACATATCTTAAGAATATATTTGAAAACAGAGTTTCAGAACTTGAAAATAAAGGTTTGAAGAAAACTTACTTTTAGAACTTATTTTTTAAAACAAGGTTTTTTTAAAACCCCGAAGATTCATATTGTAAAACATGGTAGTTAGCACACTCAAGCAATTCATAACCACTCACTGAAAAAGTTGATAAACTAAAAAAGCTTGGCTTTGCCTTTATCCTTGCTGGTAGATGGTTTGGCTGGTTCACAATATAAATAAACACACAGATTACTAAGCAGACAAAACTTACAGAATTCATACATGCAAGCAAACCTAGCTCTTTTGGACAATCATCTCTAACAGGACAAAGTCTTATCGTGGTTGCTACGAACTTAGTTCAGAATAGAGACTTGATGGTAGAGTATACGATAAGAGAATTTTCATAGATTAAGCGTCGTACTTATAGATACTGAGTGTCCTAGAACTCTTAGGATACCTTACTTGACTTAGGAAATGTGTTACTTCCACGTAAAGTATTCTTAGATACACCAAATCTTTATTTCCTAATTTGAGTCTGGCTTTGACTTTGACTGGTGAACTGTTTGTTTGTAACTAATCTGGCGGACCCCAGCTTGCCAAACAGACTGATGAACTTCTAGTTCACAACTCAACTAGCGAACACTAGCTCGCCAAATAGACTAGTGAACTTTCAATTTGCAACTCAACTGAAAAGCACTAGATCGCCAAACAGACTGGCGAACCCACTTGTAATGAATTCTGCAAACCCCTTACCACATATTTTGGCATATTCTACTTTGCCAAAAGACTAGAGAATTCTTATTTGCAAGGTTAAAACTTCCTAGCCCAATCTCGAGATGTTACAATTGAGATAAATTATTGTGTTTTATTCATATCTGATATGCTTCAGTTATGGAACTGATTAATTGAATAAGTTATTATATATCCAAAATTGAGTGTTTATTCGAGAGTACTTTGTATACTAGGAAGTGAAGCCCCAAGTAAAAGATTAAGATAAGTGAGACCGAGAAGATGTCCTATTAAGTAAAACTCGTACTGGGCGATGAGACCAAAAGGTTATCTGTTGATCTGTTGTAATTTTGTGTAGCGGATTAAACTAGTTTTCACACTTAAGGAGCATGAATACAAGCATTTTCGTTATATTTTAGTTAAGTTTCTCTAACTTTACTTATATTCAATAAATTGTGTAAATTGAGTCTTTTATTTACCTTAAGGGCTGAATAAGGCCTAACAGAGAGCTAACATACCTTGTGACTGTACAGGAGACTATTAGAAGGCATTTTAAACCGATATTGGAAACTATGTCGCAATACGAGAGGCCCGATGTTGCAACGTAGAAAGTAAAATGGAGAAAATATGAAACTACTTTTGATGTCGCAACATAGATTAAAGGTGTCACGACATACTCCTGAAGACGTCTCAAGGAGTAGTATATTGCCACCTCTGTCAAGACACAGGTCCTGGTGTGTCGTGACATCGAATCTGGGACAAAAATTAAACATGAAGTAAAGGCGTTTTGGTCCGCACAATCAAACTTAAAGCTCAAAACATCAGTTAACCTAGGGTTAAGATGACGACCACTTGAAGGCTATAACTAGGCTCTTTTGGACATGTTATAGACACCATTCCATTAGCTTAGATTCTCTCTTTAGATTTAGTTTTGTTTTCTTGCTTTCTTAGGTTTTTTAGGGTTTAGTTTATTTATTCTTCGTTTTCTTTCAAAGGATCAGATTTGTGAAGGAGATCAACTTCTATGGATTTGCGCTTATTATTAATATCAATCAGGCTTTTCTTAAACTTTCTACTTCAATTCATTCACTATAATTAATTCTTCCATATATTCCATGTTGTTTATGAAAACCATGAGGAACTAATCCCTTTGTGGGGGATTAGGGAGTGGAGGTATGATCTATTAATTATTTTATAGGGTTATTCAAAAGATTAGTTATTTGGGAAAGGAAGAATGTGAAACAAAACTTAAGTCTGAGAACCTCAGGAAGTCATTAAGGAGGGAATTAACCCAAAATTTATATTGCCCATTCGTGAACACCTTTACCCCAAGCCAGTTTGGGCTATGAGGTCAGAAGATAAGTAGTTCTTGATGACTCAATATGTTAGTGGAAGATTAAAAGATCCTGCTAGGGTAGCGACTAGTTGATTGACGAGGAACCTAAAGTAATTGTTGATGGAGATTACCAAAGAGAGCCAATCAACTATAATTGAGATTTGAGTTAATCTAGTCTTCTATCTCTTGAATTTTATTTATTTTATGTTATTTTATTTTATTACACTAAAACTTTAAAAACCTTTCTTTTATGTTCTCGTACTATAATTTATTCAAAGTACTAATTAGATCTTTTAATTTTTAGGTAAGAATTGGTCTAGCACTTACCTCCTTAGGGTATGATCCTCAGAGTATTCACTTAGTTCGTTGTAAAACTATATTACAACTCGAACTGTATACTTGCAGATATCGCCTTATTATTCTATATTTTATTGCAGTATTCACACTCTAGACGTTACTACGTTCGGAGGTGATCAAGCTATTGGCGTCGTTGCTGGGGAGGCAACGTCACTAGTTTGATTTTAATTTTCACACTCCGAAAGAATAATTAGGAAGTTTTTAGGTTATAGATACGATCTAGACAAGTTATTAACAGTATACAAGTCTTGGGGACATTATTTGAAGTTAAATTGGCTAAGGTTTAGCATTTCCCGACCTGTTATCCATAGTTCACATTTTGAATTGAAAAATGTTCTACTAACATGGATCTCTAATAATGTTAGATTCGCCAATCATGTTAACGAAGATCCCATCAAATTCTTGCAAAAATTTAACCTTATAAACAACACTATTAGTTACATAGGAATTCCATATGAGACTATCAAGTTATTATTGATTCCATTTGTGTTAGAAGGAAAGGAAAAAAATGTGGCTAGAGACACTTCCTCTAGATACCATCACAACGTGGACCGATTTCGTGCAATTGTTCCTTCGTCGGGTGCTACCTATGACTAAGGTATTAACTAATTACACGTAGTTATTTTACTTCCAGCAGGGTATCATTGAAAGTTTGGGACAAGCATGAGAAAGGTTCAAGGCAATCCTTAGATTTATATTAGGTGGAGAAATACATTTTGCAATTAAAATACAACATTTTTACTATGGTTTGGATTGTCAAAATAGACGAAAGTTTGATATCATGATAGGGGAAGAATTTGGATGAAAACCCAGGAGGAAGTAATGGAAATACTGGAAAGATATAGCATCAATGAATCAACCTGGGAGGAATATCCTAAAATAAAAAATTAAGAACCGAAATCTGTAGGACATAAGGAGCAATAATGTAACCAATTGGAGTTCAATACTAAGAATCAACGAGTTACAAAACATAAGAGGAATGGGAGAGTACGAAACAAGAGAAATATCACATGGTAACTTAATTGGACTAGTGGAGACAGAATAAAGAACAACTAGAGCAAATTATCCCAAACTTAGTGAAAATGGTGCCATTTATTATCAAACCCCCAAAATTAGAACTAAAGCCATTTCTCAACCATTTAAAGTATGGGTATCTAGAGAAACAAAATAATTTACCAATAATTATTGCTACAAGTTTAGATACAAAACAGGAAGAGGCCTTATTAAATGTCTTGAAAATGCATAAAAAAGTGATAGGATGGACAATTACTGATATTAAAGCAATCACTCTTGTGTTTTGTCAGCAAAATATCAGATTAGAGGAAGGGAAAATACCTATGGTAGATGCTCAGCGTAGACTAAATCCAACTATGAAGGAGGTGGTAAAAAAAGAATTGCTTAAATGGTTAGATGCATGTATTGTTTACACTATTTTTGATAGGGAATGGGTTAGCCCAACCTAGTCAAGAATGATAAATAAGTTAATTCCAACTCGAACAGTTACAGGTTGGAAAGTATGCACTGATTACCGGAAACTAAAAGATGTAATGGAAAAAGACCATTTCTAGTCACCCTTTATTGACCAAATGCTTGATTGGGTAGAAGGAAAAGATTATTATTGCTTTCTTGATGGGTATTTAGGGTACCATCAAATCCCAATTCATCTTGATGACCAAGAGAATACTATTTTCACTTGTCCCTTTAGTACGTATGCATTTAAAAGAATACCTTTCGACCTATTCAATGTTCTAGCAACCTTCATGAGATGCATGACAGTGATCTTTGCTGATATGTTAGAATATGGGTTGGATGTATTCATGGATGAATTTTCCGTATATGGGAACTCTTTTCAAGAATGCTTGGGTAACCTCGAAAAAGTGTTAAAAAGATGCGAGGAGACTAACCTAGTGCTCAACTAGGAAAAATATCATTTCATGGTGAAATGACTGATTTTAGGGCATCAGATATCATGAAAAGGTTTGGGAAGTATATAAAGCCAAAATAGAAGTTATAAAGCATCTTCCAAATACGATAAATGTTAAAGGTGTGCAAAAGTTTTTAGGCCATGCAGGATTTTATTGAAGATTTATAAAAGATTTTGCTCATATTTCTAAACCTCTGAATCAACTTCTACAAAAAGAGACACCTATCATATTTGATCAAAGTTCCTCTAAAGCCTTTGATGTAATAAAAGAAAAACTCGTATAAGCTCCTATAATAATCAACCCGAATTGGTCGAAACCTTTAATTATTAGGTGTGATGCTAGTGATTATGTAATAGGTACAGTTCTGGGACAAAAGTGAAATAATCTATTTGGGGCTATTAATTATGCTAGCAAAACACTAATTTCGAAACAGTGCAACTACACTACAACTGAGAAAGAGATGTTAATAGTAGTGTTCGCTTGTGAAAAATTTGAACCCTATTTAATGGCGAATCGAGTATATGCGTATACTGATCACTCTGCGCTAAAATACGTCATGAAGAAAAAAGAAAGAAAAGCAAGACTAATGAGATGGGTTTTATTACTTCATGAATTTGATTTATGGAAAATGGACATGAAGGGAATAAGAATCAAATTGCAGGTCATTTATCTAGAATTGTAAAACATTTACAAGAAGAGGATATTTAAGAAATTAAAGATATCTTTGCAGATGAAAAATTATTCAGTGTAGACATTAATTAATCAAGACCAAGTAAGCATTTATATATTAATCAATCAAGATCTTTTCATATGAAAAATTATTTAAAGTGATTTCATGGTAACTTTTTCGAGTTTTTTCGGGAATCAGTATATTCTCCTAGCTATAGATTATGCTTCAAAATGGGTCAAAGTTGTTGCACTACCTATGAATGATACAAAATCAATAATGAGATTCCTAAGGAAAAACATATTTATCAGGTTTGGTACACCACAAGCACTGGTCAGTGACAAAGGATCTCATTTCTGTAGTAACCAGTTCAAAGCAGTATTGGCTAAGTACAACATAAAACATAAGATGACAATGACATATCATGTACATGATAATGGGTAACCAGAAGTATCTAATCGGGAAATAAAATAGATTTTGGAGAAAATAGTAAACCCAAGTTGAAAAGATTGGGTAGTCAAGCTAGACGATGCGTTGTGGGCCTACTGAACAACATATAAGACTCCCTTAGGCATGTGCCCCTATAAGCTAGTTTATGGTAAGACTGTCACTTACCAATCAAATTAGAGAGGAAGGCATACTGGGCAATCAAAGAGTTAAATCTGGATCCAAAATTTTCTAAAAAAGAAAGATTTTTCCAACTCCAAGAATTGGAAGAATTTTGATTTATGGCTTACGAAAATACTAAAATGTGCAAGTAGAGGAGTAGATTTCGACATAATGCAAAGACCAAAAAGTGTGAATATTTTTCGGGTCAAAAAGTGTTACTATTCAAGTCAAGGTTAAAATTATTCCATGGAAAGCTTAAATCAAGATGGATAGGTCCATATACAATACATTAGGTAACACCTCATGGGACAATAGAGTTAACTAGAAAATAGGGTCAACGTTTCATTGTTAATGGCCAACGAGTAAAATAATATTTTGGAGGAACTATTAGTACTGCAGTGGAAGAACAAACCTTCCAGTATAACGCTCTTTGGGATTTCTAAGGAATCAATAGGAAACCAACAAACATGAAGAATGATAAGGAAAAAGGTGACCCAAGTATTGATTTCACAAAACAAAGAGAAATCTGGTCGCCATGTCGCGACACTACTCCAGAATGTCCCAAAAAAGAACAAAATTTTTATTTTAGAACCTCCCCTCGACGTCGCGACATCACCTAGGGATGTTGCAACACCATTGCGTAACTCTGTTTTTCGAACGAACCTAACTATTGATATTTTTGTAGCTTAATTATATTAGGATTCTTGTGCTTTAAATTCTTATTTAGTATAATTATACTATAACTCTTGAATAATTTATTTTTTCTTTCTAATCTATAAATAGGACACATGGCCACCCTATTTTATCATTAACAAAGATTAAATTGCACCCTACTCTCTTTTATCAGCAACAAAGGTTAAATTACAAACATAATAAGACCAGATTATCAAATAGCCAATTTTAGTGCAAGCGTCTCAAGCCCAACTGTTGAGTTTCAAGAAGGCGACATGGATAAATACTTGCAACAATTACAGCCTTATACCTTTATTCAAGAGTAGGAATTTGACCCTCTAATGAGGAATTGCAAAGGAATATGGGAAAGTGCAGCTAAAAGGAAGTGGACAAAATTTTGTTTGCCAGCCAAAGAACTTCTAATAATTCCTATGGTGCAAGAATTTTATCTAGCATTAAAACAAAGGGAAGTAGCTAGACTGTTCTATGAGATGCGCTTCTTAATAAAGGTTAAAGGGGTTAATTTTTGGTAACTGAAATGAGTATTTGCTGAATTTATGATGCACCATATTGTTATCACGATTATCTCTATAAAACATATTTGAAGGAATTCAAAAACATTGATATAGAGGAAATATTGAGATTCCTAATAGAAATGAAAGAGATGTGGACATATCGAACGAGGACAATAATACTAAAATGTTCAATCAATAGCTAATGACACCGAAAGCCGAGATATGGACGAAATTCGTATGTTCGAGAATATGGCCTATAACAGAGATGTTCGAGATTAGTCCAATTCAAGCTATCATAACATATGAGATCCTCTAAAAGAAGAAAATATGTATTGGAAAATGGATATATAAGAACATGGTTGATTTGGCGAAGGATTTAGGAAAGGGAACATTTTTCCCTCATCTAATTATAAAATTACGTAAAAGGGCAGGAGTACCTATTGAACGGATGGATGAAACCATGAATCCTTCAAGAAAATTACTTGGTGATGATTTATTCAAGAAATTTTTTCTTCTACATCCGAAACAAAAAGAGGAAAGGAGAAAAAGAGGATTTCAGGAGGATGATGACCAATATTCAAGAGTAGTCTAGTAGGATTAAGAGTAGACAAATTTAGGAAAATTGAAGGCTTATTTCTTTATTAGGAATTTGCACTTTTAATTAATAAATAATTACTTTAGGGATTGTATTAATTTTTAAGGTGATGTAAATCTATTTTTAGGATTAGGGATAAATATATACATAATATTTTGTTTTGTAGTTTGCCTAATTTTTTAGAAACCCAACACGAAGTAGACACAAACAATTCGAGCTTAACACAATCAAAGGAGGAAGCACCCACCATTAGCAATTAGAGCACCCATGATCAATCAAGTAACTTATTTCCTTACCTATTTATGGCTATACATCGAGGACAATGTGTCAACTAAAGTGTGGGGGGTAGCATAGAAAATTTATTTATTTTTTATTTTCTTCAATTTTTTCTTGTCTTTAGTGTGCTTGAGCTTGTAGAAATACAAGTGATTGGTTAAGAGCATGTACGTAGGTTACTTGTGTTTATGAATAAATTTGGCATGATGGTAGGTGATTTTAAATTTTTGAGCATTAGACTGCTAATGTTCTATATGTTACACTATAAATAGGTTTTAAGCAATCAACTATACCAAGTGATATAGAAAATACAAGGAAACAAACATGCTAGTATGAATGATAAATGGTTGAATTTGTATTTGATTGGTTGATTAAGTTTGAATATGTTGAGATATTTAGGGATGACCTAAGATATTGTTTGGAACACATCCAGAGCCAAAAATTTGTCTTATATATATTTCACCTTTAGTACCAATCTTTGAGCTTGTGGACACTTCTTGATAAAGCTCATTACAAATGACTGAGCTTTAAATGTTAATTTGTATTTACCCTTTTTCTTTGGGTTTACATTGCATGACTATAGGCGTCTAGACATACTTATTGATGGTTAAGTAGATACAGCATGGTGGAGTTTGCAATAATAGAGTGAAATAGTAAAGATTGGTGTGAAATAGGAACTATAAATTAGCCTAATATGCGAAAGAGAAAGTAAATTAGTATGAGTAGAAAATGTCTTAAACTAGCGAGAAAGCATTCATGAGTGAGATGTATTGAAAGAAAGAAAAGTGAGAAACTCACAAAAGAAAGAAAAAAATCTTTCAAAGAAAAAAAATCATTCGTTAGTGCATAAAAATTCATAAGGCTAGCCATAGTTACTATGTCATGCTATGACTTCCTGTATATAGAGAGACAAGGAAGGTGAGAGAATGAGAAATAAGGTTGTGATTAGGTAAGGGTCATTAAGGAAGGAAGTATAGGGATCAATACGATATGCCAAACTATTTTCGTGTTTATAACCCTTTTGATGCTTATTGTTTTTGAATTCCATACCTGTCCTAAGCCTCAGAACGTTATAAGCCAAAAAGTCCTATGTGACATAAACATCCTTATGCATGAATGGACATCATACTAAACATACGCATAAAATGACTATTTGTATTCTGCTCGGATAATCAAAGTACTTGTATAATTTATTGATAGATCTCTATAGGAAAGACACTTAATAATTGTATATTTTGTAACATATTGAACTTAGGTGTTTGTAATCAAAAGTTGCAAGTCAAATACTCATCATGTTAAAGTTGTTAATAAATATGAAATGCCTAGGTCATATGCTCTAAAGTCAATATTTGTATGATATTTATTCAAGGGTCATCGCTTTTATTTCTTATTTTTGTTTATGTTGCATGAAGACAAGCAATGAGTTAAGTATGGGGGAGTTTGAACTGTTGTAATTCGGTGTACCAGATTAAACTAGTTTTCACTATTAAGGAGCTTGAATACAAAAATTTCCATTATATTTTACTTAAGTTTCTTTAGCTTTACTTACATTCAATAAAATGTGCAAATTGAGTCTTTTATTGACCATAAGGGCCTAATGAGGCCGAAGGGAGAGCTAACGTACCTTGTGAGTGTACAGGAGACCATTAGAAGGCATTTTAGACCAAAACTAGACGTCATGTTACAACACAGAAGGCCCGATGTCGCAACGTAGATAGCATAATAGAGAAAGTATGAAACTGCTTTTGATGTCGAGACACAAACTGAGGGTGTCGCGACATACCCCTGAAGACATCTCAATGAGTAGTATATTGCCACCTCTGTCGCAACACAGGTTTTGGTGTGTCGTAACATTGACTTTGGGACAAAAATTAAACACGAAGTAGAGGCATTTTGGTCTACACAATCGAACTTAAAGCTTGGGAATGTCAGCTAACCTAAGGTTAAGGATGACGGCCAGTTGAAGGCTATAAATAGGCTCATTTGGCACATGTTATAGACATTATTCCATTAACTTAAATTCTCTCTTTATATTTAGTTTTGCTTTCTTACTTTCTTAGGTTTTTTAGGGTTTAGTTCATTTATTCTTTTTTTCTTTTAAGAGATCTGATTTGAGACAGAGATCATCTTCTGCGGATTCGCGCTTATTATAAATATCAATCAGGCTTTTCCTAAACTCTCTATTTTAATTCATTCATTATGATTAATTTTTCATCTATTCCATGTTGTTTATGAAAGCAATGAGGAACTAATATCTTTGTGGGGGATTAGCGAGTGGAGGTATGATTTATTAATTGTTTTATAGGGTTACTTAATGGATCATCTATTTGGGAAAGGAATATGATTTATTAATTGTTTTATAGGGTTACTCAATAGATCATCTATTTGGGAAAGGAAGAACGTGAAACAAACCTTGGGCCTGACAACCCTAAGAAGTCATCAAGGTAGGAATTAACCCAAAATTGATATTGCCCATTCATAAACACCTTCACCCCAAGCTAGTCTAGACTGTGAGATCGAAAGATAAGTAGTTCTTTCTGACTCGTTATGTTAGTGTAAGATCGAAAGATCTTACTAGGGTAACGACTAGTTGTTTAACGAGAAACTGAAACAACAATTGTTGGGGATTACCGAAGCAAGCTAATCACCCATAATCGAGATTTGATTAGCTCCACTCTTCTATCTCTTTAATTTTTTTTTATTTTATGTTATTTTATTTTACTACTTTAAAAACTTTAAAAACCTTTCTTTTATGTTCTTGTACTATAAGTTATTTAGAGTACTAATTAGATCTTTTAGTGTTTAGGTAAGAAGTAATCTAGCACTTGCCTCCCTAGGGTATGAGCCTTGGAGTATTCACTTACTTTGTTGTAAAACTATATTACAACTCGACCTGTATACTTGTGGATACCGCCTTATCGTTCAATATTTTATTGAGTATTCACACTTTGGACGTTCGTTACGTCCAAAGGCAGTTATCTGTATGCCTAAACCGAGCAGGTATCTTAGGTGGTAGCCCTTAATGAAGATGAGACCTAGCGAATATTCTTAGCTAAAGGTGGTAAATAACTCAATTAAGGTTAATTAATGATGTAATTAGATAATGAGGGATTTAATCGATCATAGATCGAGAGCTCGCACACTAGGAATAGAAAATTTCATTAGGTTAATTAATTTAATTTGTTTAAATAATATTTTAATTATGAATCAACACTAATAACTCGTGACTCAATTAGATTAGTAATTATTTTCTGTTATTAATTTAATAATAAAATTCTCCAATCTGTAATCCCTTGGTTATGATCTTCAAAATACCTACCAAGTGTTTCATCCTAAACTAACTATAGTGCTATTTGATCTATTCGCTTGCAGATATCAGACATATTTTATTTGCATGATTTTTGCTCTAAATATTTGCACATTTGGAGGTGGTCAATTAGCAAGTGAAAAATAGTATATACTCTTGAGACTTATATAGGTTATGTATTTAGAGTTTGAACATTTATCTGTTCATGGACGAATTCATTATTATGAGTCCATTTTGTAAGTAAATAAGTGATTCATTTGGTTTATAGACTAATTTTTCAATAGAAAACTTAGAGAGTGATTTAGACTTTTAGGTGCAAAAGTGAAGTTGCTAAACTAGTGAATTTTAAGACTTAAACAACTTGTTATATGAGATTGAAATATAGTGAATTATCTCTTTGGGAAATCTCACAGATTTAGTGAAATCAAACTCTATGAACAATCCTTCTTTGTTAATCTTTATGTTCTTTCGCTGTTTCAAAAGTAGTAGGCACTGCGCAAGTTTTCTTGCAACTATCGAATGGTTTCTTCAGTGTTTCTTAGCTTTTATGCACGACACACTTGAGTTAATACTAGTAAATTTCAATGAACAAACACAAACATAATTTGAATTTTTTAATCAACATGAGCGAAACATAAACAAGTTTAAAATAAGTAAATGACCATGAACAAAGACCTGAACATTGAACAAAGGCATCTTGGTTCAAGCTCAATGCCAATTTCTAAGGCATGATTTCAACATGTTATTTCCCTAGGAAATATCAACAGTACAAGAAAATACGAGCAATAGATACTAATACACAGATGTGTCATTTGGATGAAAGTAGCATTTCCCTGAGAGACTTGAAGTAAGCAAACATCTCTTGGTAATCAGGAAGGGTTTCTTTGATTATGGGAACTTTTTTGAAATTATTGATCCATCTTTGCAAACGAGGGAACTTGCTAGCTTCGAGTAGCTTAACGTTTGTTGTATCTTCAACCATTTGTAACCACTGGCTAAGTTGACCAAAAGCTATATCCACCAAGTCAATCTTGTCTCCCCTAAAGAACGTCTTGTCTCCAAGCGCATGTTCTTCAATGGTTTCTAGCATTTCCAGGCTATCCCTAATCGCCTTCTTTTGTTCTTCACCACTGGTTCGAAACACCATCCAGATTGCTGGAAGCTGCAAGGATCGAAGATACATGTAATATGGAGATCAACCAATGGAACTAAAATCTGGCGAAAGCCAAAGGGTTTACCTTGTCCTCAGCAAATTTAATCCAAAAACGAGCGATGGCTCTATCATAAGGATCAGTTGGCAGCAGGGGATTTTGTGGCCAAATCTCTTGGATATATTCAAGAATGATCATAGACTCACAAATTGACTTTCCATTATGGATAAGTACTGGTATCTTCTTGTGAACTGGATTATGCTGGAGAAGCAGTGGACCTTTGTTGTTCAGATCTTCTTCTATGAATTCATATGCTGTACCTTTCAATTTCAGGACCCAAACAACTCTATAGTAGAAAGGACTTGGCCATGTTCCAAGCAGCTTCACTTCAGCCATATGTGAGAGTTTTTCGTTTAAAAAAAATTCTGGAGGATTCATCAATCAGAAAATCAGTGTTGGGACTTGGCCAATTTATGTAGTGATTTCAATGGAGTCCGACAACTAAAACAGTCTGTTTTTTATTTTAATCAATGCCTTATATAAAATAGGTTGTCTTGTTGGAAACTTTCTCCAAATGTTCCATGTACTCTACAGTGGGGAGATGGGACATGTTATTCCCGTCTTTGACCAGAGCAGCAGTCAAAGAATATGAAATGAGTATATTTTATTATAATATATTTTCAGTAGGTGAATGCTTACTGCATTTATCCTTATTATACAGTATAATAATACCATTCCAAGGAATCAAACTTATAGTCTTGTCAATGGCTTCGTAAATCTTAAAATTTGTTGGAAAAAAAATTCTATTTGAAAATAAATTATTAGAGTAAAAAATAAAAAAAATTAAAATCGAATATATCTGTAATATTTATAGTAATAAATCAATTATTAAATTTGTCCTTATATTTTCGGCTAAACGAATTCTTTTTGTTTTTGTCTTTCAACTGAATGATTTTATTCATTATTCTCATAACACGAATTGTTTTGAGATGAGTTCAAATGATTTAAATCAAATAAAGAATCAGAAATAATTTTTCTTTGTTTTAGTGTGAAAACGAAAAAATTTCTTCTCAAATAGAAACCGACAAAATTTTTATTCTGGAAAATATATATAATACTTAAAGAATAAAATTGTCTCCATTTTTGGGCAGAGTAACAATGTAACACCCCACACCCAAGTCCTATGCCGGGACGGGATACGAGGCGTTACCACACTTAAACACATGCATTCCAACGTTTTCGAATCATCAAGACTTAATCAAATCTAAAACTTTAACTAAACTCCTTAACAAAGGCCTATGAGGCCTCAAACGTCCATTGGAAATCACTCGGGACCGGCTCGGGTTCTTGACCGACTAAAAAACAAATTTACCCTTGAAACGGGGTGCACGCCCGTGTGGAAGGGCAACACGCCCGTGTGTTCATTTTGACACGGCTGTGCTGATGGCCCATGTAACACACATGGTCTAAGCCTCTAGGGACACACTCGTGTCCCATGCCCGTGTGAATTAAATTCTAAATTCGAACCTATAGGGGTTTTCACACGGCCTGACACACGCCCGTGTCTCTTACACGGCTGTGACACACTCGTGTCCTAGCTCTTGTCTAAAAACCTTGACATTCTATTTCTGACGTCAGCATCCAATAAGGGGCACATGGCCAAGGCACACGCCCTTGGCCAGAGGCTGTGTCCTCCACATGGCTGAGACACACAGCCGTGTCTCCGCCTATGTGTTTACTACAATGCATTCTGACTTGAAACTTTTACGTGCAGGGGACACACGGCCGGACAACATGCCTATGGGGCTGGCCGCGTGTCCCACACGGCCTAGACACATGCCCGTGTGGACAAAATAAGGCTATTTACCAAGCCTCTTTGCCACCCTTACTAACTCTAACCTACACAAGATCAACCAAACCAATACAAGCATAATATATATATAACAAATTCAACCACAACCGTTTGAAATTTGCATAAAATGCATGTAATAATAGTAATTAATATTAGCCAACACTAATGGCCTATACAAAATTAATATCACATCCATCCTATGAGCCAACACATGTGGCTAATCTAACAAGACATAAACTAAAGATTCGAGTCCCTATACATGCCAAAAATCAAAACATTTGAACTAGCTATACCAAAAGCTTCAGGTGATAGTGTGATCACTGTCTTCGACGCCTCTTGATCCCGATACTAGCTTGACGGTACTATAAGAAAATGGAAAAGAATGGCGTAAGTATAAAGCTTAGTAAGCTCACATGCAAATAATAAACAACATAACCCATAAATTAAAATAAGGCAAAGTTTCATTAGCCTAACTTTCTTATACACACTCTTACCACTACTCAAGAGTTTTACGTACATACCTGTACCAAACTCGTAATACAATTGCATAATTCCCAATATTGACTTAGTCGCCGAATAACTACTAACTTACCCGTTGAACATTAGGAATATTATTGGATACTCGAAAATCTTACACATAACGCATTATATGTAGCCACATGCTACCTTATTTAATACACGACATGTTGCTCGTTCTCGAGCTAATCACAGGCCTGCTCACACAAGCTGACAGTCGATAAGTAACTACACGGGTTGCTCACACAAGCTGACACCTACCCACAACACATGCCGAGTTACCCAGCCATTGGTAAATCGTACATGACTAGTGCCCGGATTTATAAAATCACACATCACACATCATAAATACAAATGAGCTCATAACTACATAGTTCCTAGTGACATGTCACTTTGTATCCTAATTTTATTCCTAAAGTTCAAACGGGATTTTTCTCGTAGACTTACCTTCAACAAATTCAGTCACATAAGCAGTTACATATTTTCATGATAAAAGGGTTACCACAAAATCTCGCATAATAATAAAAAGAGTAATGTAACTTACCTTCAAGCATAGAAATTACAATTCATGCATCAATTAAGCATTTATACATGATTCACATTGCATTATTTACATGTGCACTTACATCGATACAAAATTTGTAGAAACGAGTCTAGTCTTCGTACACCTTGTTTTTCCCCCGGTCAAGGTCTGTTCCTCATTTTTCTTTATCTAAAAGGATAAAAATTCACTAGATAAGTCCACATAATCAATAATTCACATTCTAGGAAAATTGACCATTTTGCCCCCCAGACTTTCACAAAACGACCAGGTCCAAAATTTGATTTTTATCGAATTTCCTTATTAGCCAAGCCTAACCAACCATTTATTGCTCTTATGACAACCTTAAATTTCAACTATTTCACAATATTACCATCTATTTTACAAACTTCACAAAATGGTCCTATTAGGGTTTTCATGAGAAATCCTTTCACCAAAGTTGTTCATTTCACCACTATGATTCATTTCCTTCCATAAAGTTTTAGAAAACAACATAAATTCTCTCATGGTAAAATCCTAGACTTTCAACTATTTTGCAAAATAGTCCCTTCATTTGAAAGCTCATGTTATAAGGGTTCTAAAAATGCAAAAATCATCAAGAAAGACCGTCAAAATCACTTACTTGTGAGGGCTATAAGTTGCTGAAATTTCAAGCTTCCAAAAACCCCATTTTTTGCTAAAAAAATTCAGTGGAGAATAAGGGAAAAATGAAAAAGATGATGGCTAGACACTAGGGTAATATTTTACTATGTAATAAGTCACCTAACCATTGACCATTCTAATTTCTTGTCCCCTATGGCCGGCCATCAGCTACTAAAGGGTCTATTTTCCCTTTAAAGACCCTCGATTTTGGTTCTCTAGTTGTTTAACACTTTTCGCTATCAAAATAAGACTTTGTACTTTATGCGATTTAGTCTTTTTTCGCAATTAAGCTTACAATCACTAAAATTAGCTCATCCAAATTTTCATGCACTTATATGATTATACTATAACACATAAAATAATATTAAAAATAATTCTCTAACCTTAGATTAGTGGTTTCAAAATCATTGTTTCGATCAACCCCAAAATCCGACAGTTACAAACAATATCTTAAATTTGTGCATTTTGCCCTACCCGTGCTATCTATTTATTGGGAGATAAAAGTAGAACCCTTATTGAATTTTAAAAGTTTTTGTCAACTAGAAAAATAAACTCCTAATCTATCTAAGAGTAACAGCCCTAGTTAATAATACTAGGGTTTGTCGTCCACCTTATTGATAACTTTTAAAAAAAGTTATATTTCCTGCTTTTAGACCTAGCTAATTGCTTGTATATAGGAGAATTTAGTTGAATTTTAGGACATTCTATTTATTTTATTTGTATTGCATTTGGAGCTTGGACTGTGTTTACATGTTAGTTACTTTTTTTGCTTGTGGAAGGGTTATATGTGGTGGTGAATTGGCAGGTGTAAGGTACAAGAAAAGGGAGTAAAGGAGTGAAGTTTTGTCATGGAAAAAGGTTGGACAGTTTGTCAACACGGAGCCGTGGCAATTTTGGGAGGAAGACTGAGTCAACAATCAATGCTAGTTTCAGCCAAACTGTACGTGTACCAAAAAAATTAGTCTAAAAAAGAGGAAAAAGATCATGGGATGATGGGCCTATTTTAAAGGAAAAGGTATAAAACACTACAAGAAAGAGGAAAAAAAGAAGGGAGAGAGACGGTTAGAGAGACAATTGGAAAAACAAAATCTTTAGAAAAAATAGAGGGTAGCATCTAAGCTGTGACGGGAATAGGAAGACGAAGGTAGTCCCTCTCAGCCACCACAAGACACTGTATCGTTAGAGAGTAGACTGGATACGCGAAAGCTATCCTCCCGAAGTTCTTCCATTTTTTCTTGATTGCTCTTCATGAAATGATTTGTTGAAACAATGTTGAATGATATTTTGGATTTGAATTTTAATTGCCAACCCATGAGCTAAATCTCATAGGGTTGGGATTACTTTATGAAACCTTTATTTTCTTTAATGGCTAAAGTATAGATCTGCTTTAATATACTATTTCATTCAATGGTTTTACAAAATTACATGTTTGCAAACTATAGACATAGATGGATGCACAACATGTTCATTTAGTTAATCTAATTCTGACAATGTTAGGTTAAAGAGATTGAAATTGAATGATATGAGCAAGTGCTTGATCGAGTACTTGTAGTAGACTCTAGACATAAAGAAGCATTCATAGAGAAAGAAAACAAACAGTGCAGGGTGCGGTGATTAAGGCCTATAGATATATATCACTTAAGGTAATGTGTAACATCCCGATTTTAGGCTTAGTCGGAACAGTGGTTTCGATACCACAAATTCGAGGTCATAAAATTTATTTTAGTATTATTTTGAGATCTATAGCATGATAATATGATTGTGTAAAAATTTTATTAAGAAATTTTACAGTTTGAATGCTTAGTATGTGAAAAAGGACTAAATCGTGAAAGTGCTAAAGTTGTGTTCTATTAGCTAAATGTGTTAAATAGCTATAGAACATAAAAATTGAGGTCCTTAATGAGTAATTAGGCCATTATATGTGTGGATGGATGCACATGGAGTGTAATAAAAGAAAAAGTCAAAAAGTCAAAGTTGGTAGGGTTGGTATTTTGATGACAAAAGCTAAATGAATAAGATAAAAACAAATGGTCATCTTTCTTCTACATCTTTTTCCATAAAAGATTTGAGAAAAACCTCCATGGAAGCTTGGAAAATTCAGCACAATAAACCCTCTACATGTAAGCCATTTTGGTGTTAGTTTTTGTGGATTTTTATGTTTTTGGGACCCTTGAAGCTTAAGCTAGATAAATAGGGGACTAATTTGCAATACGATTGAAAAGCTGGGATTTGCCATGATAGCATGATAGTTATTTGTGAAGTTTAATGAAAGAAAAATGAAACCTTGTTGGGTAATAAACAACTTTTGTTAAGGGACTTTTGATGAAATTATCAAATAGGGGCTAGATGGAGAAATGTGAAATTTATAAGTTAAATGTATGAAATTGTGAAATGTATGAGTTGCTATAGATTTATATAAGGTTCAGCTAGGATATTAAAGGGAGGAAATTGCATAAATTTCATTTTACGAGCCTAGGGACTAATTTGTAAATATGTGAAAGTTCAGGAGAAAAATTATAATTTTGCCAAAATATGATTTATAGGCTATTTTGAATAATATGGTAATTAAATAAGTCAAAATTGCTATTATAGATCAAGAAAAACAGAGTCTGTGCCTAGACCGGGGAAAGAGCAAGATCTTAGACTAAATCGAAGTAATTGACCATATTTTTGTACCGAGGTAAGTTTGTGTGTAATTGATACAACATTTTATTATGTATTTAACATTTAACGCTGCATGAATTGTATAATTTTCTTTGTGAATATTATTGATGTTGTTCGACAAAGAATAGAGGTGATAAAAGTCGGTTAAACCTTAGGGATACTTAGGGTACAAATATCATGACATTTGGGTTGATGAAATCCTGTATAAAACCAAATCTGGGATATGGCATGGCATTGGTTTGTGTTATCAAGTAAGACCATATATGGGATATGGCATTGATATGAGATTTCATGTAAGACTACGTCTGGGACATGGCATCAAAATGAGATTTCGTATAAGACCATATCTGGGATTGGCACCGATGTGAGATCCCATGTAAAACCACATCTGGGACATGGCATTGTCATCTTATTGTGTGTATGATAATCCCAAGTATCCTTAGTTTTCGAAGTGGTTCAACGGGTAGTTCGAGGATTTGTCAAAGAAATGACGAGGTATGATCATGTTGAAAGGGTACAGGTATATACTCCAAGCTCGTAGTTATTGAGATTACGAAATGACAAGACTTCGTTAAGATGAGAATGAAGGAATTATGATTTTAAGTACATTATGTAAAACGAATGAGATAGGATATGGCTACAATGATTATTGAGAATGAGATATTTTAAGTTATGTTGTGTATATGTATGAAAGTGCATACACTTATTGCTTACTAATTACATACAAGCTTACTAAGCTTTATGCTTACTCCCTCTCTTTTCCATTTTCTTATTGTATCGCCACGCTAGCTCGGGGATCAAGGGACGTCAGAGGCACGTTCACACTATCAATTGGATCTTTTGGGTATAGTTAGTTTCAACATTTTGTGTATGGCATGTATAGGGACTTGGTTGTTTTTTATATGTCATATTAGTTTAGCCAAATGTGTTAAGTTTTAATGATTTGATGATTTATTTTGTATATGGCCATGAGATATGGCTCATATTGACTATAGCGATGTAAATCCTATTGATATATGCATGCATGTGCTAAGGTTACTCATGATGTGGTTAAAGGTATTTGGCATATCTAAATTGTGGATAAGATCATAAATGTTTGATTGTGCAATTATAAGTGAATGGCATAATAAAAACTAAGGCATGAATAAGTAAAATAGAAGTATAAATTGATAAGGAATTTCCATGCATGAATCATGTTATGAATGTGTAAGTGCTCATTTCTGCCATGTTGGATGCCATAGAGATGTGTATGTGTGAATGTGTTGTTGAGGGTGACAAAAGGCTTAGAAAATAGCCTCAAAGTTGTCCACACAGATAGACACATAGGTGTCTGTCTAGACCGTGTGTGACACACGGTCTGCCCCATGGGCGTGTGGTCTGGCCATGTGTCCCTTGCACCCTAATTAATGCAAAACAGAATGCCCAGTAGTAAATACACGGGTGGAGACACGGCCGTGTGTCTCAGCTGTGTGAAGGACAAGGCCTTAGGACATGGGCGTGTGCCCAGGCTATGTGAAGTCTGCACCTGATTTTTGGAATTTAATTCGCGACAAGGCCGAGCACACGGCGTGTGACTTGGCCGTGTGTGTAACAGCCCGGTTTAGACCCTAGTCGGAATAGTGGTTTCGGGACCATAAATCTGAGATTGAAAAATTATTTTATTATTATTTTATATGTTTATAAAATGTGAATTGATATCTGTGAAAGTTTCGTGTGAAAATTTTATCGTTTATATGCTGATTTGATAAAAAGAACTTAATCGCGTAAAATGTAAAAGTGCCCTTCCAATTGTTAAAGTGCTTATTTGATATGTCTTTGTAAATTAGAGTTCCATATGTTGTGAATAAACCATTTGAATAATGGATGGACATAAATGCCTATAGTTAATGGAATTTAAATGTTGTTTCATTAAGGGAAAAATAGTAAAATGTGTATTTATGTTAATTAAATAAAATAAAGGCATGAAATTGGTCATTTGGTGTTTGTTCTTACGAAAAATATCAAAGAAAAGAAAAGAAAAAGGTTTGCTAGGGTTCGGCACTTGATCACTTGATTAAGGTATGATTTTTTGTTCGGTTTTTGATAATTTCTACGTTTTTGAGATCGTTGCTCTGTATACTATCATGCCTATGTATGAATTTTGGAAATTGTTGATGATTTAGAGTTGAGCCATTGTTGATAATGTGAGTTTTATGAAGTTTGATGATAGTAAATGGAAGATATGTGTTAGATTACTATGTTTTGTATTGGGATTTTTGATGAATTTGAGTATTTTGGACTAAATTATGAAAAGTATAATTTGAGGGGTTGAATTGTGAAATAAATGAAATTTTTGGGCTCTTAGAGGTCCTTATGATATTCGGCTATACATGGGTACATTGAAATTATGTGTATTTTGAGTTTTTGTGAAATAGGGACTAAAATGTTAAAATGTGAAAATGTAAGGGCTAATTTGTTAAATGCCCTAAATATGTGAATATGGATTGAATTGAATGTGTTGGTGATTAAAATGGTTAATTTTGAATACATACAGATCAAGAAAAGAGGAATTCATATTTAGATTGAGGAAAATCGAAGATTATCGAGTAAACGATCCGAATTGTCAATTCTGAGTATGAGGTAAGTTCGCACATGATAAATGATGTTATAGTTATGTTTTAATAATTCGATAATGCATAAATTGTATAGATATTTGATTACGATTTGAGCATGATGATAATAGATTAAGTTCGACACTAAGTGTGCGGTTTGAAATAGCTTCGGCTACAAATGACACTAAGTGTGCGAGTTGGAATAGCTTCGACTACATGAGGCACTAACTGTGTGATATCGAAATAGCTTCGGTTTATTGAAATGGCACTAATGTGCGAAATTTTTACGGCTTCGACAAATCACTGATGCACTAAGTGTGCGATTCTTCAAGCATAGAAAGATTTCTGAATGAATTAATGTATTTGAATGAGAGTAAAGGTTGAAATGAATAAATACGAAAAAGTTTAGGTATGTTCAATACCTATGTGGTAGATGATACTATGTGTATGAAGCTTGATGAATTTGTATGAACATATTAAATGAGATAGAATAGAATTGAGGGATGAATTATGAATTATTAAGTGTTTATTAGTTGATGTTTCGTATATTATAAACTGTTAACTATTTATGGTAAAAACTTACTAAGCTTTAGAGCTTACTATGTGAAATGTTCTCTACTTTACAGTATTATAAAGCTAGCTCGGATTTGGGGGTCGTCAACAATATCGATCACACTATTGGACATCTATTTTGGTACCATTTTGGAAGTTTTATATATGGTATATGGAATGTATAGGCTAGTGTCATTTTGGTATGTTTTGTGTTCTGATTAGCCATGAAACTTGGCTTGTAAAAATTGGCATGTATGGTCTCTTAAGTTGGAAAATGTGGCTTAAACCAAGCCTAATTTCACCCCACACGGTTGAGCACATGGGCGTGTGTCTCGACCCTGTGTTTGTTGTAATTTAGCTATTCAAGTCAGTCTCGAGCACGGCCTAGACACACGGGCGTGTCTGGTGGCCATGTGAGTCACATAGCCTTGGTACATAGGCACGTGTGGCCATTTTGATGGGTACACAGGCTAAACACACGAGTGTGTGGTCAGCCATGTGACCCAAGTCTGTTTCGACCACGGCCAAGGCATACGGGCCTGTCTTGTGCCCGTGTGGTGAAGTTAGTATGTATGCCCTATTTTGCCACGGCTTAGACACACGGGCGTGTCTAATGCCATATAAGGCACACGGCCTGCTCACACGGGTGTGTGACCTGTATAACTTTGAAAAATGATTTTTTGGAAAATTTTGTATGAACTTGGTTTAGTCCTAACCCTTCCTAAAGCATGTTTGAGGTCTCGTTGACCTAATAAAACTGGCTTGATATTGATGTATGATCTATCGTGTTATGATGATTGTGTAATGAATGCTAGATGTTTAGATATGTTTAGTAATACTCCTTCACCCTAGTCTGACGACGGATACAAGTTAGGGGTGTTATAGTGTGACCCTATTTTGCTGATGACATCATAGTTAGAGAGTTACACGGGCTGAGGACACGAGCATGTCCCAAGCCGCATAGGCGTGTGTGACCACATGGCCTTCCCACACGGGTGTGTGACTCTCCAAACAAAAAAAAAACTTTCTAAGTTTTCAAAATATTCTCAAAGTTCTCTGTTTAGTCTCGAACCACTTCCAAAGCATGTTTTGGGCTTCGTAGGCCCATATAAGGGACGATATGCATGTTAATGAATGGTTTTAATTTGGACAGAAATTCATGTCTCAGTTTTGTATGATTACATGAGATTAGGTCCAGTAATGCCTCGTACCCTGAACCGGCATCAGATACGGGTAAGGGATGTTACATTTAGTGGTATCAGAGCTACGATTTAGTCGATTCTTGAACTAACGAGCTTGTGTACGAGTCTAGCTATACATGCCATTAATGAATTGTGATAGTGTGATGACTCCTGACCCTTTTAAAATGTGTTTTCATATAGTAATAGATCCCAGCCGAGTTGAAGCTGATGATGTAGAAAGTAATGCACCAGCTCCTACTCAAGAGGCAGCGCCAGTTGATAATAGACCCGTGACCGTGAGTCAGAGAGGAGGAGATGAGGCTAGGGAAGCCTTTCTCCATATGATGAATGCATGGTATACGGAGTTTGTTCGAACGAACCAGAACACTCAACCCCCTCCACCCCCACCTATCCCTCAGCCTATTTTTGTTGCCCCCTAAGGTATGGATTTTATGAGATCGAATAGATCTCCAGTGGATAAAACTCAAAAGCAAGGAGCTGAGGAGTTTCGAGCTAACATCGATGATGATCCGAAACGAGCTGAGTTTTGGCTCGAAAACACCATCTGGGTTTTTGAGGAATTATCATGCACACCAGAAGAATGCATGAAATGTGTTGTATCACTGCTTAGAGATTCAGCTTACCACTGGTGGAAGACACTTGTCTCAGTTGTACCGAGGGAGAGGGTAACATGGGAATTTTTCCAAGAGGAGTTTTAAAAATAGTATATCAGTCAGAGATTTATAGATCAGAAAAGAAAAGAGTTTCTTGAGTTGAAGCAAGGTAGAATGACCGTAATTGAATATAAGCATGAGTTTGTAAGACTCAGCAAATACGCTTAGGAATGTGTGTCAACCGAAGCCATTATATGCAAGAGGTTTGAGGATGGATTAAACGAAGACATTCGGATGTTTGTTGGTATGCTTGAGCTGAAAGAGTTCATTGTACTAGTTGAAAGAGCTTGTAAGGCCGAGGAATTGGCCAAAGAGAAGAGAAAGACCAAGTCTGAAGCAAGGGATTCAAAGAAAAGACCTATGAGCAAGTCATTTCAGTCCACATCGAAGAAGTCAAAGGACTTCCATCCTCGTTCCAATGCTTCTGTTGAGTTATCAAATAAAAATAGAGGTAAACAGTATTCGGGTACTAGGGCCCAGACCACCTCGATTGCTAGTGTTGATAATGCTTGATCAAGCAGATCGGAATGTACCCAACGTGGTAGACGTCACCCCGGTGAGTGTCAAGGGAGTGTCAGTACCTGTTTCAAGTGTGGTTCCCCAGACCACTTTATTAGAGAGTGCCCTGAGATGGCAGAAAAAGAGAGATATTAAAGTGCAAGGTCAGGTAACACTGCTAGTTGAGGTAGACTACAGATAAATCTGGGTAATGGAGTGAGTAGTAAGAATGCCTCTAAAGAGTTTTCTGTGAGACCCGAAGGTAGAGCTCCTGCAAGGACGTACGCCATTCATGCTCGTGAAGACACTTCACCCCTGGATGTGATTACGGGTACATTTTCTATCTACGATGCAACTGTTATTGCTTTGATTGATCTGGGATCTACCTATTCCTATATTTGTATGAAATTGATGTCTAGTATGAGCATGCTTGTTGAATCAATCGAATTTGTGATAAAAGTTTCAAACCCGTTAGGCAAATACGTGTTAGTCAATAAACTATATAAGAATTGTCCTTTGATGATTAGAGGTCACTGTTTTCTAACTAACCTTATGCTTTTGCCGTTTGATGAGTTTAACATAATTCTTGGTACAAATTAGTTAACTGCTCATGATGTAGTAGTAAATTGTGGGAGAAAATTTATTAAACTGAAATGTGAAAATAGTGATGTTCTCCGAGTTGAATCAGATGAATAGGATAGCTTGCCTATAGTGATTTCTTCTATGTCCGCTCAGAAGTGTATAAGGAAGGGTTACGAAGTTTATCTTGCTTTTGTGTTGAATACAAAAGAGTCAGAGTTGAAGGTTGAGTCAGTCCCGGTAGTTTGTGAGTATCTGGACATGTTTCTGGAGGGGTTGCTCAGATTGCCTCCAATTAGAGAAGTTGAACTTGGTATTGATCTAGTTCCGGGTCCGTATAAGATGGCTTCAACTGAGTTAAAGGAGTTGAAAACCCAATTGCAAGAATTGATAGATAAAGGTTTCGCGAGACCTAGTTATTCACCGTAGGGTGCACCAATTTTATTTGTGAAAAAAAAATATGGTTCGATGAGGCTATGTATTGATTATCGACAACTCAACAAGGTGACGATAAAGAAAAGTACCCCTTACCGAGGATAGATGATTTATTTGATCAACTGAAGGGAGCCACAGTATTTTCCAAGAAGATTTGAGGTCCGGGTATTATCAATTGAGAGTTAAAGACTCAGACGTGCCGAAAACTACATTTCGGATGAAGTATGGTCACTATGAATTTTTGGTAATGCCTTTTGGCCTAACGAATGCTCCTATAGTTTTCATAGATTTAATGAATCAAATTTTTCGACCTTATTTGGATAAATTTGTTGCAGTTTTTATTGATGATATCTTGATTTATTCTCGTGACGAATCTGAACATGCCGATCATTTAAAGACTATTTTGCAAACTTTGAAAGATAAGCAGTTGTATGCTAAGTTTAGAAAAAGTGAGTTCTGGCTTAGAGAAGTCAGATTTTTGGGGCATATGGTGTCGGGTGATGGGATCTGAGTTTATTTGAGTAAAATTTCGACCATTATTGATTGGAAACCGCCGAGAAACGTGTCTGAGGTTAGAAGCTTTTTAGGCTTAGCCAGCTATTACAGACGGTTTGTCAAAGGATTCTCCATGATTGCTACTCCGATGACAAGGTTGGTACAGAAAGATGTCAAGTTCGAATGGGCAGAAAAGTGCCAATAGAGTTTTGAGATATTAAAGGCATTGTTGACTGAGGCTCCAATTTTAGTACAACCTGAATCGGAAAAAGAATTTGTGGTTTATAGTGATGCATCCTTAAATGGATTGGGTTTTGTACTTATGCAAGAGGGCAAGGTAATAGGTTATGCCTCGAGGCAGCTAAAATTGCATGAGAAAAATTATTCAACTCATGATTTGGAGCTAGCCGCCATTGTATTTACGTTAAAGATTTGGAGACATCACTTGTATGGTGAGAAGTGTTGGGTATTCACTAATCACAAAAGTCTAAAGTACTTGATGACTCAAAAAGATTTAAATTTACGACAACGGAGGTGGCTAGAGTTGATAAAAGATTATGAGTTGGTGATTAACTATCACTCGGGTAAGGCAAACGTGGTCGCCGATGCCTTGAGTAGCAAATCCTTATTTACCTTGAGAGCTATGAATACTCAGTTGACTATGTCCGATGGTGGTTCGATACTAGCAGAGCTGAGAGCTAGACCGACGTTTTTCTAAGAGATCTGTGAAGCTCAGAAAGGTGACAGTGAATTGCAAACCAAGAGAGCTCAATGTTAGTCGGGTATTGTATGTGAATTACAAACCAAGATAGGTTCTGTGTACCTAGAGATGATGAGCTTATTGGGAAAATTCTTCACAAGGCACATGGTAGTTGTATGTGAATCCATCCGTGTAGTATCAAGATGTATAATAACTTGAAGAGATTGTATTGGTGGCCGGGTATGAAAAGAGACATTTTAGAGTTTGTGTCGAAATGCTTAATTTTTCAGCAAGTGAAAGCCGAGCACCAAGTACCTTCGGGTTTACTTTAGCCTGTGATGGTTCTCGAGTGGAAATGGGGCCGAATTACTATAGATTTTGTAATGGGATTGCCATTGTCACCGAGAAAGAAAGATGTTGTATGGGTCATAGTTGATTGATTAACGAAATAAGCTTACATTATTTCGGTACATACAGACTACTCACTTGATAAGCTAGCCAAGTTGTATGTTTTTGAAATTGTGAGACTTCATGGAGTACTTTTGTCGATTATTTCGGATAGGGACCCCAGATTCACATCACAATTTTGGAAAAAGTTACAAGAAGCTTTGAGTACGAAATTGAATTTTAGTACTGCTTTCCATCCGCAAACTAACGGTCAATCAGAAAGGGTAATTCAAATTCTTGAAGGCATGCTTCGATGTTGTACTCTAGAATTTCAAGGTAGTTGGGAAAAGTATTTAGCATTGGCGGAATTTGCCTACAATAATAGTTTTCAATCGAGTTTGAAAATGGTGCCTTATGAGGCATTGTATGGGCATAAGTGTCGAACGCCTTATTATTGGACCGAACTCAGAGAGAATCAGATTCACAGAATCGATTTAGTCAAGGAAAACGAAAAAAAAGTAAAGGTAATTCGTGATTGCTTGAAAGCCTCTTCGGACAGACAGAAATCCTACGTGAATTTGAAACGGAAAGAGATTGAGTTTCAGGTTGGTGATAAAGTATTTCTGAAAGTGTCTCTGTGGAAGAAAGTTTTGAGATTTGGTCGGAAGGGCAAGTTGAGTCCTCGATTTATTAGACCATATAAGATTAGCGAAAGGATAGGCTGGTAGCATATTAGTTGGCTTTACCGTTTGAGTTGGAAAAGATTCGTGATGTGTTCCATGTGTCTATGTTGCGCCGTTACCCTTCTGACCCTTCACATGTGATTTCACTTACAGAGGTGGAGATACGACCAGATATGACTTATGGTGAGGAACAGGTTAAAATTGTACCTCGGGAGGTCAAAAAATTAAGAAATAAAAGTATTGCCCTTGTAAAAGTGTTATGGCAACGACATGGGGTTGAAGAGGCCACATGGGAACCCGAGGAAACAATGAGAAGCTAATACCCAAATCTTTTTACCGGTAAGATTTTCGGGGACGAAAATCCCTAAAGGGGGAGAGTTGTAACATCCCGATTTTAGGCTTAGTCGGAACAGTGGTTTCGATACCACAAATTTGATGTCATAAAATTTATTTTAGTATTATTTTGAGATCTACAGCATGATAATATGATTGTGTAAAAATTTTATTAAGAAATTTTACAGTTTGAATGCTTAGTATGTGAAAAATGACTAAATCGTGTAAAGTGCTAAAGTTGTGTTCTATTAGCTAAATGTGTTAAATAGCTATAGAAAATAAAAATTGAGGTCCTTAATGAGTAATTAGGCCATTATATGTGTGGATGGATGCACATAGAGTGTAATAAAAGAAAAAGTCAAAAAGTCAAAGTTGGTAGGGTTGGTATTTTGATGACAAAAGCTAAATGAATAAAATAAAAACAAATGGTCATCTTTCTTCTACATCTTTTTCTGCCTAAAATTTAAGGAGAAAAACCTCCATGGAAACTTGAAATTTTCTGCACAATAAACCCTCTACATGTAAGTCATTTTGGTGTTAGTTTTTGTGGATTTTTATGTTTTTGGGACCCTTGAAGCTTAAGCTAGCTAAATAGGGGACTAATTTGCAATACGATTGAAAAGCTGGGATTTGCCATGATAGCATGATAGTTATTTGTGAAGTTTAATGAAAGAAAAATGAAACCTTGTTGGGTAATAAACAACTTTTGTTAAGGGACTTTTGATGAAATTATCAAATAGGGGCTAGATGGAGAAATGTGAAATTTATAAGTTAAATGTATGAAATTGTGAAATGTATGAGTTGCTATAGGTTTATATAACGTTCAGCTAGGATAGTAAAGGGAGGAAATTGCATAAATTTCATTTTACGAGCCTAGGGACTAATTTGTAAATATGTGAAAGTTTAGGAGAAAAATTATAATTTTGCCAAAATATGATTTATAGGCTATTTTGAATAATATGGTAATTAAATAAGTCAAAATTGCTATTATAGATCAAGAAAAACAGAGTCTGGGCCTAGACCGGGGAAAGAGCAAAATCTTGGACTAAATCGAAGTAATTGACCATATTTTTGTATCGAGGTAAGTTTGTGTATAATTGATACAGCATTTTATTCTGTATTTAACATTTAATGTTGCATGAATTGTATAATTGTCTTTGTGAGTATTATTGATGTTGTTCGACAAAGAATTGAGGTGATGAAAGCCGGTTCAACCTTAGGGATACTTAGGGTACAAATATCATGACATTTCGGTTGATGAAATCTTATATAAGACCATATCTGGGATATGGCATTGGCATCGGTATGTGTTATCAAGTAAGACCATATTTGGGGTATGGCGTTGATATGAGATTTCATGTAAGACCATGTCTGGGACATGACATCGAAATGCGATTTCGTATAAGACTATATTTGGGATATGGCACCGATTTGAGATCCCATGTAAGACCACATCTAGGACATGGCATTGGCATCTTATTGTTTGTATGACAATCCCGAGTATCCTTAGTTTTCCAAGTGGTTTAACGGGTGGTCCAAGGATTCGTCAAAGAAATGATGAGGTATGATCATGTTGAAAGGGTACAGGTATGTACGCCAAGCTCGTAGTTATTGAGATTACGAAATGACAAGACTTCGGTAAGATGAGAATGAAGGAATTATGATCTTAAGTTCTATTGCACATTATGTAAATCGAATGAGATAGAATATGGCTACAATGATTATTGAGAATGAGATGCTTTAAGTTATGTTGTGTATGTGTATAAAAGTGCATACTCTTATTGTTTATTAATTACATGCAAGCTTACTAAGCTTTATGCTTACTCCCTTTCTTTTCCATTTTCTTATAGTATCGCCAAGCTACCTCGGGGATCAAGTGATGTCGGAGGAACGTTCACACTATCAATTGGATCTTTTAGGTATAGTTAGTTTCAACATTTTCATATTAGTTTGTCCAAGTGTGTTAGGTTTTAAAGATTTGATGATTCATTTTGTATATGGCCATGAGATATGCGTAACGCCCCAATTTTTGGGATTTCTGTGTTTCTGTGATTTTTAAAATTTGTGTGTTTTGGTTGGTTAATATATATATTTTAGTAGGTTAGTGGGCCTTTGGAAGGCCCAAACTTAAGTTAAATCCGTGGTAGTCTTCGGAATTTTAATTTTATAAACAGGTGATGCAATCGGCGTTTGGGCTTTTAAGAGTAAAGGGGTAAAAGATGACACAAAAAGGAGTGTGGTGTAGTGGCAAGGTGGCGCCACTTAGGGGATAAGGAAGTGACGCCATAGAGGAAGCAAGGGGTCCAAGGTTCAAGTCTTGGCTCTTGCAATATATTTTGGTTTTTCTTTTCAATAAATCTGGAAGCAAGTAGGTGCGCTTTAAAGTTTAATGTGTTGGATTTATGACACAAATGAGTTTATGGCCTAGTGGTGGTGGCGTGAGTTGGCATGTGAGAGGACTTTGGTTCGAATCACTTGGCACGCAAATTGGGACGGCAAGAGTTGGTGTAAGTTTTAAACTCTGGTGATGGAGGGTCCCACATCGGGAAGCTAACATAAGAGTAGATGGAGAGCTGGCTTTAAATAGAGCAAACCATGAGGAGAGTAGGCATACCCCTCTTGGCTGATCCCTTTCGCTTTGTGACGTGCTCGTTTGGGTTGGGCGTCAGCTAAGAGTGTTTGGAGCGCGGATTAACTGCAGTCTCCTAACATGTGTGTATTTCTCATTACTCTAGCAGTAGGATGGCTATTTTGGGCTGAAATGGGCCATGTGGTCCCAATGGGTCCGTAGGCCCAAGTGGATAAGTTGTAGAATTACTAAAATACCCCTGTAGGGTAAGACTACCGATTTACGCCTAGAGGGTAAAATGACTATTTTGCCCCTCGTGCGTAAATGACTAACTTGTGTGATGATTGGGTTAGTTGACGTGGATTTATGTTAGTTATCGTTAATTCGTAAGTCTAATGTGTTAGTGATCGATTTTAGGATTATCACAAGGGAGATATCGTCATCAATCGTCATCAACCAAGTATGTAAATGACACCCTCCCTCAGACCGAATCGGTAAAAGTCGAAATACGGAAATGTTGGTATTTTGTGAACTCGCGAGCGTGCGAGCACTCTTGAGACAGTTGTTAATGAATATGGTGCACTTGGATGATTAGAGTGCAGAGTGTGCATTTTCGTGCACAACGGTATTTTTGGGCTTAATGGGCCGAAAATGGACCAATGGGCTAACGGGCCCACTTTGGTAAAAAGACGAGGTAAGTACTTCTGATTACTTGGTAAACGTTAGAATGAGCATGAAACCTTAGCAATAGGTAATAATTACTGAAATACCCTTATGCATGCAAAATTATGATTTTACCCCTAGGGTTATTCTTTTTTTTTAAAAAGCATGATGTTCCGTTTCTGTATATGTATGCCATGACATATTATTTCTGTTGCATGGGACATGGGTTTATATTGATGGAGGAAGTGTTCTGGTAGCCTCGCTGCAATCTGGTGGCCTCGCCACATATATCTGTTCTGGTGACTTCGTCAGAATATCTGGTAGCCTCGCTGCAATCTGGTGGCTTCGCCACATATATATATCTGTTCTGGTGGCCTAGCCAGAATATCTGTAACTGGTGACTTCGTCACAATATCTGGCAGCTTCACTGCAATTTCTGTGGTGTGTAACGGTTGGATGGGTCGAGTAGTCTCCTCACATGGTGTAAGGCTGGTACGGGGGTGTTATGGATGGCTCTGGGTTGGGACTTCTGCATTCATGATATATTTGTTCTGTATCTGCTATGGGCCTATGGGTTTCATTCTGATATCTGTACTGGGCCAAGGCCCATATAAGTCTGACTCTGAGGTTTGATCTGTTTTGGCTATGGTTGGGTTATGTTACACACTGAGTTTACCGAACTCACCCTTTATTGTCATCTTTGCAGGAAATCCCCAACCATAGTGGGCTTGGAGCAGTGAAGGATTCGGAGTGGCCACATCATCTGTAAAGTTGGTTTTTCTAAGTTAGTTTATTTTTATTATTTTTATATTCTGATTTAATTTTGGGTTTTAAGTTGTAATAAGGCTGGTATTTAAATTTCTTTTTCCGCTATGGTTTTATTTTCTGAATATATTTATAATATGTCGAAACTCCTAGTGTTAGGCTGCGCGGGTTTTCAAAATTAATAAACGTTTCCAAGACTCAACAAGCACAACAAATGGATAGCCTAAAGATTGATAAACCGGCTTTCCATTCAACCGCTATTTTTACAAAGAACACCCCAATCACTTAAACCAACGAATGCATACTAAGTCGTAAGTCCATGTGACACGTCAGATCTGGCAATAACGTCTGGGCCGAGTTTGGAGTGTTACATTTAGTGGTATCAAAGCCAGGTTGCAACAACTCGGCTGTGGAACAGGTCTAAAAACGAGAGTTTGTAAAGAAACACTAAATAAAGGTTTTCAAAAATCAGTTTTTTTTGGGAACTTGATTATAAATTGTTTTTGAGAATGTTTCCAATATTTTCTCTGTACAAATAGATGATTTTAAAGATTAAAATCGATTTTCTAAAATTAGGTTTTTTTTAAAAGGTGGCACACTGAATCTCCGGCCCAAGTCTGTAAGTTTTCTGAGCCTTTCTGATTGTTTCTGAAATATCTGTTATATGCTTGTACAAAACCTTATCATGGTACTTTAGTTAGGGTAACACTGGAACTATAGAAATTCTGATAAGTAGACTAAGACTGTAGCTAGGCTACAGCAAAAGGAAACAAACTCAAACTCTGAATTACTGTTATTCATAAGACATCTGTAATAAACACTGAACTATTAAACTGATTCATAACATTCTTGACCAGATAATACGAAATGAGCACACGAGTAGCTCATGGAAGAGGCCGTGGACGTGCCCGAGGTAATGCTCAGGCTGAATCTTCATCTTCAGGACATGTGCCGGCAACAGATGCACCAGTACCACTGGTAATGGAGGTAGAGTCTCATGATCGAGGTGTCGGGGATGATGCTCTGTCCTAGGAAATGCTCTGAGTTTTGGAAAAGGTTGCTAGGGCAAGTATGGGAAACAAAATTCGAGGGTCTATTTCTGAGCGCCTCCGACTCTGGTGTAGCTCCGAATGTGGCTGAGTATTGGTTAGAAGCCACAGAGCAGATTATGGATGATCTGGACTGCTCTGTGGAGCAGAAGCTGAAGGGAGCCATATTGTTACTCAGGGATGAGGCTTGTCAGTTGTGGCTCACGGTGACAGATGGAACTCCTGCTGACAGTGTGACTTGGGAGCTGTTTAAGACAGCCTTCGAAGGAAAGTATGTTGAGGCTAGTTACGTGGACACTCGCTGGAAAGAATTTCTGAACCTGGTCCAAGGGAGTAAGTCAGTGGCTGAGTATGAGTCTGAGTTTCTGAGACTAAGCCGATATGCTTCTGGGATTGTCGCTATAGAGTATGAGCGTAGCGTACGCTTCGAGGATGGTCTAAGAGATGAACTTAGGGTGCTGATTGCTCCGCAGAAGGAGCATAACTTCGCTGCTTTAGTGGAGAAAGCTAAGATAGCTGAGGAAGTGAAGCATACAGAAAGATAGAATCGTGAGAAAGATCGAAATCATTTTAGGAGAGATTCAGGACTTTTAGGTCGTATGAATAGGAATGTTAAGAGAGCAAGGGTAATGGAGCCAGTTCGAGCAGTACCAATGAATGCTGTTAGACCGCAGGGTTGCAGGAATTGTGGGAAGATGCATATGGGCGAGTGTCGAAAACTTTCTGGTGCTGGTCTCCGATGCGGATCTATGGAGCATAGGGTTAAGGATTGTCACTAGGAACCAGATCAGGTTCAAGTTTTAGAGTAGAGGGTCCCTCAACCAGTGAGGGGTAGACCACAGTTTTCAAGAGGACGTCGGTAAGGCAGAGGTGGTAATGGTAACGGTCGAGGAAGAGGAGCGCCTGGCAGCGGTGCTAGATTAGCTGAGGCTCATCAGCCGGCGTTGGTGTATGCAGCTCGTCGCCGAGAGGAGGGTGATGCACTTGACGTTATAACTGGTACGTTTCTGATTTGCAGTATGCCATACCCTGTGTTGGTAGATGTTGGATCTACCCATTCATATATTGCATGTGCTATATCTAGGTCGCTGGGTGTGCGCTTTGAGTAGACCGTGAGTGGGGTATCTGTACTAAGTCCTTTGGGTCACTCGGTTAGGGTAGATAAACTGTATAGAGATGTGCCTATAGAAACTCAAGGAAAAGTTTTCTTTGGAGATCTGATGGAGCTACCTTTCGGAGAATTCAATCTCATTTTGGGAATGGATTGGCTTGTTAAGCATAGGGCTACTCTGGATTGTGCTGCTAAGCGAATAATGTTAAAGACCACAAAGGATGAGGAGGTTTTGGTGATAGGCGAGCGTAGAGATTATCTGTCTAATGTGGTGTTGGCATTGAGAGCCGAGAAGTGGATTCGAAAGGGATGTGAGGCTTATTTGACATTTGTAAGCCAATCGAAAATAGAGGATCAGACAGTGGATAAAGTTAGAACCGTCAAGGATTTTCAAGATGTTTTTCCAGATGAGCTTCTGGGTTTGCCCTCAAACCGAGAGGTTGAGTTTGGAATTGACTTGTTGCCTGGAACGGCACCGGTGTCTATTGCACCTTATAGGATAGCACCGAAGGAGTTGGTGGAGCTGAAATCCCAAATTCAAGAGTTATTGCATAGAGGCTTCATTAGACCAAGTGTGTCTCTGTGGGGAGCACCAGTGTTGTTCGTAAAGAAGAAAGATGGGTCAATGCGGATGTGTATCGATTATCGGCAGTTGAACAAACTGACGATTAAGAACAAGTACCCACTGCCGAGAATCGATGATTTATTCATCCAACTTAGAGGAGCTTCAGTATTTTTCAAGATTGACCTTCGATCTAGGTATCATCAGTTGAGGGTTAAGGAGGTGGATATTCACAAGATGGCATTCAGAACTCGGTATGGTCACTATGAGTTCTTGATTATGCCATTTGGGTTGACGAACGCACCTGGGGCATTTATGGATCTGATGAATCGAGTGTTCTTGCCATACTTGGATCGATTCGTGGTCGTCTTTATCGACGATATTCTGGTTTATTCTGAAATTGGGGAGAAGCATGATGAGCATCTTTGTATTGTGCTGCAAGTGCTGAGGGAGAAGGAGCTTTATGCGAAATTCAGTAAGTGTGGGTTCTGATTGAGAAAGGTAACTTTCTTGGGGCATGTTGTCTCTGCTGAAGGGATCAAGGTGGACCCTCGAAAGATTGAAGCGATTCTGGAATGGAAGCCACCGAGGTTAGTGTCAAAAATTTGAAGTTTTCTGGGTTTAGCTGTGTACTATAGAAGGTTTGTGGAAGGATTTCCTGATGATGGCAGCGCGTTTGACAAAGCTTATAAGGAAGGTAGTACCGTTTGTTTGGACTAAGAAACAATAGGAATCTTTTGAGAAGTTGAAGAAAGTTCTGACCGAGGCACCTGTACTGATTCAGCCGGAGTCTGGAAAAGATTTTACCGTATGCAGTGATGCATCAGATGTAGGGTTGGGCTGTGTGCTGATGCAAGAAGGTAAAGTGGTTGGCAGCGGTATGAAGCTAACTATCCTACTCATGATCTGGAGTTGGCAGCGGTAATCTTTGCGCTTAAGATTTGGAGACATTGCCTGTACGGAGAAAGGTGTATTATATACATAGATCATAAGAGTCTTAAGTACTTGCTGACTCAGAAGGAGCTGAACCTTAGGCAACGGAGATGGATAGAGTTGCTTAAGGATTATGGCTGCGCGATTGAGTATCACCCAGGCAAAGCTAATGTGGTGGCTGATGCCCTAAGTCGTAGAACTGTATCTGATCTGAGAGCCATGTTTGCTCATTTGAGTCTGTATGACGACAGTAGTCTGTTAGTAGAACTGCAAGTTAGGCCGACCTGGGTGGATGATATTAAGGAAAAATAGTTGAGGGATGAGTCCTTGGTTTCTCGATTCGGCAGGTTAAGAATGGGGATACTTCTGAGTTCGGACTGAACAGTGAGGGAGTTCTGTGTTACCGGGGTAGAGTTTGTATTCTGAAGGACTCTAACTTGAGGCAAACAATTCTGAAAGAAACTCATGGAGGTCTGTGTGCTATGCATCCTAGAGGGAGTAAAATGTATCGTGACTTAAAGGAGTTGTATTGGTGGCCTGGATTGAAGCGAGAGGTAACGGAAGTTGTGGGAAAATGTCTGACTTGTCAGCAAGTGAAAGCTGAACATCAATTACCTTCCGGACTTTTGCAGCCAGTGAAAGTACCACTTTGGAAGTGGGAGAGGGTAACCATGGATTTTGTGAGTGGGTTACCCTTGACACCGTCGAAGAAGGACTCGATTTGGGTAATTGTGGATAGGTTGACCAAATCTGCTCATTTCATACCTGTCCGCCTAATTATTCACTTCAGAAGTTAGCCAAATTGTATGTGGCGGAAATAGTGCGACTTTACGGAGTACTAATGTCAATTATTTCTGATCGAGATCCTAGATTCACATCTCAGTTTTGGAAAAAGTTGTATGAGGCGTTGGGTACGCGGTTGAACTTTAGTACAGCCTTTCATCCTCAGACAGATGGTCAGTTAGAAAGGGTTATTCAGATTCTGGAAGACATTTTGAGGGGATGTGTTATCGACTTTCGAGGCAGTTGGGAGGATTACTTACCGTTGGCAGAGTTTGCATACAACAACAGTTATCAGGCAAGTATTCGAATGGCTCCTTATGAGGTACTGTATGGGCAAAGATGTCGTACACCTAGTTGTTGGACCGAGTTGGGTGAACGACAGGTTCTTGGACCTGAGTTGGTGGCAGATACTGAGGATAAGGTCAAGTTGATTAGAGACCGGTTGAATGAAGCATCTGATAGACAAAAGTCATATACAGATTTGAAGCGCAAGGAAATTGAGTACTCTGTGGGTGATATGGTCTGCTTGAAGGTTTCACCTTGGAAGAAAATATTAAGGTTTTGGAGGAAAGGCAAGTTAAGTCCGCGGTTCATTGGGCCTTATCAGATGCTTATGCGAGTGGGTCCAGTGGCTTATCAGTTGGAGCTACCTCTAGAGTTGGATAGGATTCATGATGTCTTTCACGTCTCCATGTTAAGGTGGTATCGTTCTGACCCTACTCATGTTGTGCCGGTTGCAGAGATCGAGGTCCAAACAGACTTGACTTTTGAGGAAGAGCCTGTGCAGATTTTGGATCGAGATGTTAAGATTTTGAGGAGGAAATCAGTTCCGCTAGTAAAGGTGCTGTGGCGTAATCATGGCAGAGAGGAAGCTACTTGGGAGCCAGAAGTGGCGATGCGTCAACAATATCCTCACCTGTTTGATTTAGGTAAAATTTTGAGGACGAATTTTCTTTAAGGAGGGTATAGTTGTAACGCTCCAATTTTCTAGTTTTTTGTGTTTCTATGATTTTTAAAATTTGTGTGTGTTCTGGTTGGTTAATATATATATTTTAGTAGGTTAGTGGGCCTTTGGAAGGCCCAGACTTAAGTTAAATCCGTGGTAGTCTTTGGAATTTTAATTTTATGAATAGGTGATGCAATTGGTGTTTGGGCTTTTAAGAGTAAAGGGGTAAAAGATAACACAAAAAGGAGTGTGGTATAGTGGCAAGGTGGCGCCACTTAGGGGACAAGGAAGTGACGCCATAGAGGAAGCAAGAGGTCCAAGGTTCAAGTATTGGCTCTTGCAATATATTTTGGTTTTTCTTTTCAATAAATCTGGAAGCAAGTAGGTGCGTTTTAAAGTTTAATTTGTTGGATTTATGACACAAATGAGTTGATGGCCTAGTGGTGATGGCGTGAGTTGGCATGTGAGAGGACTTTGGTTCGAATCACTTGGCACGCAAAGGTTGAATATTTTGCTATGTTGGGACGGCAAGAGTTGGTGTAAGTTTTAAACTCTGGTGATGGAGGAATCCCACATCGGGAAGCTAACATAAGGGTAGATAGAGACTTGGCTTTAAATAGAGTAAACCATGAGGAGAGTAGGCATACCCTTCTTGGCTGATCCCTTTCGCTTTGTGACATGTTCGTTTGGGTTGAGCGTCAGCTAAGAGTGTTTGGAGCGCGGATTAACTGCAGTCTCCTAACAGGTGTGTATTTCTCATTACTCTAGCAGTAGGATGGCTATTTCGGGCCGCGATAGGCTGAAATGGGCCATGTGGTCCCAATGGGTCCGTAGGCCCAAGTGGATAAGTTGTAGAATTACTAAAATACCCCTGTAGGGTAAGACTACCGATTTACCCCTAGAGGGTAAAATGACTATTTTACCCCTCGTGCGTAAATGACTAACTTGTGTGATGATTGGGTTAGTTGACATGGATTTATGTTAGTTATCATTAATTCGTAAGTAATGTGTTAGTGATCGATTGTAGGATTATCGCGGGGGAGATATCGTCATCAATCGTCATTAACCAGGTGTGTAAATGACACCCTCCCTTAGACTAAATCGGTAAAAGCTGAAATACCGAAACATTGGTATTTTGTGAACTCGCGAGCGTGCGAGCACTCATGAGACAGTTGTTAATGAATATGGTGCATTTGGATGATTAGAGTGCAGAGTGTGCATTTTTGTGCACAACGGTATTTTTGGGCTTAATGGGCTGAAAACGGGCCAATGGGCCCACTCTGGTAAAAATACGAGGTAAGTAATTCTGATTACTTGGTAAACGTTAGAATGAGCATGAAACCTTAGCAATAGGTAATAATTACTGAAATACCCTTATGCATGCAAAATTACGATTTTACCCCTAGGGTTATTCTTTTTTCTGAAAAGCATAATGTTCTGTTTCTGTATATGTATGCCATGACATATTATTTCTGTTGCATGGGACATGGGTTTATATTGATGGAGGAAGCGTTCTGGCAGCCTCGCTGCAATCTGGTGGCCTCGCCACATATATCTGTTCTGGTTAGTTCGTCACAATATCTGGTAGCCTCGCTACAATCTGGTGGCTTTGCCACATATATATATCTGTTCTGGTGGCCTAGCCACAATATCTATATCTGGTGACTTCGTCACAATATCTGGCAACTTCACTGCAATTTCTGTGGTGTGTAGCGGTTGGGTGGGTCGAGTAGTCTCCCCACATGGTGTAAGGCTGGTACAGGGGTGTTATGGATGGCTCTGGGTTGGGATTTCTGCATTCATGATATATTTGTTCTGTATCTGCTATGGGCCTATGGGTTTCACTCTGATATCTGTACTGGGCCAAGGCCCAGATAAGTCTGCCTCTAAGGTTTGATCTGTTTTGGCTATGGTTGGGTTATGTTACACACTGAGTTTACCGAACTCACCCTTTATTTTCATCTTTGCAGGAAATCCCCAACCATAATGGGCTTGGAGCCATGAGGGATTTGGAGTGGCCACATCATCTGCGAAGTTGGTTTTTCTAAGTTAGTTTATTTTTATTATTTTTATATTTGGATTTAATTTTGGGTTTGAAGTTGTAATAAGGCCGCTATTTAAATTTCTTTTTCCGCTATGGTTTTATTTTCTGATTATATTTATACTATGTTGAAGCTGCTAGTGTTAGGCTGCGCGGGTTTTCAAAATTAATAAATGTTTCGAAGACTCAACAAGTACAACAAATGGATAGCCTAAAGATTGATAAACCGGCTTTCCATTCTACCGCTATTTTTACAAAGACCACTCCAATCACTTAAACCAACGAATGCATTCTAAGTCGTAAGTCCATGTGACACGTCAAATCTGGCAATAACGTCTGGGCCGGGTTTGGGGTGTTACATTTAGTGGTATCAGAGTAAGTTGCAACAACTCAGCTGTGGAACAGGTCTAAAAACTGGAGTTTGTAAAGAAACAGTGAATAAAGGTTTTCGAAAATCGGTTTTTTTTAGAACTTGATTATAAATTGTTTTCGAGAATGTTTCCAATATTTTCTCTTTACAAATAGATGATTTTAAAGATTAAAATCGATTTTCTAAAAGTAGGTTTTTTTTAGAAGGTGGCACACCGAATCTCCGGCCCAAGTCTAAAAGTTTTCTGAGCCTTTCTGATTGTTTCTAAAATATATGTTATATGCTTCTACAAAACCTTATCATGGTACTTTAGTTAGGGTAACACTGGAACTATAGAAATTTTGATAAGTAGATTGAGACTGTAGCTAGGCTACCGCAAAAGGAAACAAACTCAAACTCTGGATTACTATTATTCATAAGACATCTGTAATAAACACTGAAATATTAAACTGATTCATAAAATTCTTAACCAGATAATACAAATTGAGTAAACGAGCAGCTCGTGGAAGAGGCCGTGGACGTGGCCGAGGTAATGCTCAGGCTGAATCTTCGTCTTCAGGACATGTACCGGCAGCAGATGCACTGGTACCACCGGCAACGAAGGTAGAGTCTCATGATCGAGGTGTCGGGGACGATGCTCTGTCCCAGGCAATGCTCCAAATTTTGGAAAGGGTTGCTGGGGAAAGTACAGGAAACGAAATTTAAGGGTCTATTTCTGAGCGGCTCTGGGCCAATGGAGCAGAGATATTTAGGGGCGTATCTGGTGTAGCTCCGAATGTGGTTGAGTATTGGTTAAAAGCCACAGAGCGGATCATGGATGATCTGGACTGCTCTGTGGAGCAGAAGCTGAAGGGAGCCATATCGTTACTCAAGGATGAGGCTTATTAGTGGTGGCTCACGGTGACAGATGGAACTCCTGCTGACAGTGTGACTTGGGAGCTGTTTAAGACAGCCTTCAAAGGAAAGTATGTTGGGGCTAGTTACGTAGACACTCGCTGGAAAGAATTTCTGAACCTGGTCCAAGGGAGTAAGTCAGTGGCTGAGTATGAGTCTGAGTTTCTGAGACTAAGCCGATATGCTTCTGGGATTGTCGCTATAGAGTATGAGCGTAGCGTACGCTTCGAGGATGGTCTGAGAGATGAACTTAGGGTGCTGATTGCTCCACAGAGGGAGCGTAACTTCGCTGCTTTAGTGGTGAAAGCTAAGATAGCTGAGGAAGTGAAGCATACAGAAAGACAGAATCGTGAGAAAGATCAGAATCATTTTAGGAGAGATTCAGGACTTTCAAGTGGTATGAACAGGAATGTTAAGAGAGCAAAGGTAATGGTGCCAGTTCGATCAGTACTGATGAATGCTATTAGACCGCAGGGTTGTAAGAAGTATGGGAAGATGCATATGGGCGAGTGTCGGAGACGTTCTGGTGCTTGTTTCTGATGCGGATATATGGAGCATAGGCTTAAGGATTGTCCCTAGGAACCAGATCAGGTTCAAGTTTTAGAGCAGAAGGTCGCTCAACCAGTGAGGGGTGGACCACAATTTTCGAGAGGACGTGGGCAAGGCAGAGGTGGTAATGGAAACGGTCGAGAAAGAGGAGCGCCTGGCAGCGGTGCTAGATTTGCTGAGGCTCGTCAGCCTGCGTTGGTGTATGCAGCTCGTCACCGAGAGGAGGGTTATGCACCTGACGTCATAACTGGTACATTTCTGATTTCCAGTATACCATACACTACGTTGGTAGATGTTGGATCTACCCATTCATATGTTGCATGTGTTATATCTAGGTCGCTGGGTGTGCGCTCTGAGGAGACCGTGAGTGGGGTATCTGTACTAAGTCTTTTGGGTCACTCGGTTAGGATAGATAAACTGTATAGAGATGTGCCTATAGAAACTCAAGGAAAAGTTTTCTCTGGAGATCTGATGGAGATACCTTTCAGAGAATTCGATCTCATTTTGGGAATGGATTGGCTTGTTAAGCATAGGGCTACTCTAGATTGTGCTGCTAAGCGAATAATGTTAAAGACCACAAAGGATGAGGAGGTTTTGGTGATAGGCGAGCGTAAAGATTATCTGTCTAATGTGGTGTCGGCATTGAGAGCCGAGAAGTGGATTCGAAAAGGATGTGAGGCTTATTTGGCATTTGTAAGCCAATTAGAAACTGAGGATCTGACAGTGGATAAAGTTAGAACTGTCAAGGATTTTCAAGATATTTTTCCAGAGGAGTTTTCGGGTTTGCCCTCGAACCGAGAGGTTGAGTTTGGAATCGACTTGTTGCCTAGAACGGCACTGGTGTCCATTGCACCTTATAGGATGGCACCGAAGGAGTTGGTGGAGCTGAAAGCCCAAATTCAAGAGTTATTGGATAGAGGCTTCATTAGACCAAGTGTGTCTCTGTGGGGAGCACCAGTGTTGTTCGTAAAGAAGAAAGATGGGTCAATGCGGATGTACATCGATTATCGGCAGTTGAACAAACTGACGATTAAGAACAAGTACCCACTGCCGAGAATCGATGATTTATTCGACCAACTTAGAGGAGTTTCAGTATTTTCCAAGATTGACCTTCGATCTGGGTATCATCAGTTGAGGGTTAAGGAGGTGGATATTCACAAGACGGCATTTAGAACTCGGTATGGTCACTATGAGTTCTTGGTTATGCCATTTGGTTTGACAAACGCACCTGCGGTATTTATGGATCTGATGAATCGAGTGTTCCAGCCATACTTGGATCGATTCGTGGTCGTCTTTATCGATGATTTTCTGGTTTATTCTAAAACTGGGGAGAAGCATGATGAGCATCTTCGTATTGTGCTGCAAGTGCTGAGGGAGAAGGAGCTTTATGCTAAATTCAGTAAGTGTGAGTTCTGGTTGAGAGAGGTAACTTTCTTGGGGCATGTTGTCTCTGCTGAAGGGATCAAGTTGGACCCTCGAAAGATTGAAGCGATTCTGGAATGGAAGCCACCGAGGTTAATGTCAGAAATTCAAAGTTTTCTGGGTTTGGCTGGGTACTATAGAAGGTTTATGGAAGGATTTGCTGATGATGTCATAGTAAGAGAGTTACATGGGCTAAGGACACAGGCGTGTCCTAGGCCGTACGGGCATGTGTGACCAGACGGCCATCCCACACGGGCGTGTGACTCTCCAAAACAAAAAAAACATTTTAAGTTTTCCAAATATCCTCAAAGTTCTCGATTTAGTCTCGAACCGCTCCCAAAGTATGTTTTGGCCCTCTTAGGCCCATATAAGGGACGATATGCATGTTAATGAATGGTTTAAATTTGGATGAAAATTCATGTCTCAGTTTTGTATGATTATGTGAGATTAGGTCCGATAATGACTCGTACTCATTCTGGCAATCGATACAGGTAAGGGGTGTTGCATAAGGTAACTTGAGGTTTTGCTCTCGAAAGAAGCATACCATTTTAGAACTCTCTTGAGTAGTAGATTAAGTAAGGTTTTGTCGAGGCATTACTATTAGTAAGGGCAGATTCTGGTAATCTTGACCTTTCAAATCAACATCGTAGACCCTTTATCCTCTATCCTTTGTCGTAATATCTTTGTCATAGCATTCTTAGTTGTTTATTTATTCGTTCGCATATTATTCACGTAATTATTCTCGTAATTTCCATTTCATTTTTCCTCTTGTCTTATCATAGTAGTTTCCATCATTTATTAGTTACACATATTACACATTATTATTCTTTCAAATTACCATTGTAGTTTTAACATTATTTTTACTATAACTTTAATCGTACTTCAGTATAATAACTTGGCCATTTATACCTAACTGATCCTTGTGGAGACGACCTCACTTATCACTTTATTACTTGATTTGACGTGTATACTTGCACAATTCACATATCATTTCACACGCGACAAGTTTTTGGCATTGTTGCTGGGCATTGGCAATTTGTTGAAATTTGGTTTTGTTATTTACTTAGTTGTATTTAATTTTTACATATTTGTCATCAATGTATGAGAAGAGGCATTCCTACTAACGAAGAATATCCTTTTGACTCAAAGATCGAAAGATCTTTGCAAAGAAGGAGAAAAGAACTGCGAAATATGGCTAGGGAGAGAAATGACCCTGGTCTTAATGATAATCCAATTGGTCACAATAATAATACACCCACTAGTCGAGATGTTAATCCTCCCATAGATCATGTGATAGATGATTGTGATATACCAATTCAAAAGCATGTTGTTCCAATTTTAGAGGATTTGAATCTAGGAATAATCATACTGCACATACAAGCTCAACAATATGAGCTGAAATTGATAATGTTTTAGATGTTACAAATAGTAAGACAGTTTGGTGGATTACCCACTGAAGATCCAAGACTGCATTTAAGACTTTTCTAGAGGCTTGTGACTCATTTAAACAACAGGGTGTTCCTAAAGACACTTTGCAACTTAAATTGTTTCCATATTTTTTGAGAGATCATGCAAGAGTGTGGTTGAATGCTTTGCCATCTAGAACAGTGGCAACATAGAATGACTTGTGCCAGAGATTTTTGCTACGATATAATCCATCAAATATGAATGCCAAACTTAGAAATGACATCACATCTTTTTGGCAATCAGAGGATGAAATGATGTTTAAAGCCTGTGAATGATTTAAGGAATTATTTCAAAAATATCTGATGCATGGATTTCAGCACTAGACACAGATGGAGATATTTTATAATGGAATGAATGCACATACGATGATGGTAGTTGATACAGCCAATGGTACTCTTTTGGTTAAATCTTATAATGAAGCATATAAGATTTTGGAAAAGATTGCCAACAATAATTATCAATATCATACCACGAGAGTTGTGACAGGTAAGAAAGCTGTTGGTACCATGGAACTTGATGCAATCACTTCATTAACTGCCAAGTATCATATTTAACTAATAGGATCAAAATAATGAAAAGACCAATTACAATTCAGGAGATGAAAATAGTTGAGCCATCGTGTGTTTATTACAGTGAAACCATGTGTTTGATGAATGCCCATCCAATCCAATATCTGTGTACTACATAGGTAATTTTAACAAGAATAATAACCCATATTCCAACACTTACAATCCAGGGTGGAAGCAACATCCAAATTTTAGTTGGAATAATCAAGGTGTGGGGAATTTAAACAATGTTTTGAGATAGAATACCAACAGTGTATTGCTAGGATAGAATACCAACAGTGTACTGCTAGGTTATAATCATCCCATGCCGAGGCAAAATGTTCAACAGGGTCAAGCATCATTTCCTATCTCTATTGAAGCTTTGTTGAAGGAATATATGGAAAAGAATGATGTTATAATTTAGAGTTAGACTTCATCCCTCAGAACTCTTAAGAATCTTATGGGGTAGATAACGAATATTTTAAATTCGAGACCATAAGGAGCATTACCAAGTGATACTGAGAATTTGAGATCACAAGGGAAGGAACAGTGCAAGGCCATCACTCTTAGAAGTGGAACTCAACTTGATGATGTTGTTCAAGATGCCATGGTTGGAGAGGATAACTCAAATAACAACCATGTGAAGATCTGAGAGCCATTTGAAAAGTACACTGCAGTTGAAAAGGCTAAGCAGAAGATTGTTGCAGCAGAATTAGATTGAGTTGCCAAAAAAAATGTCACAGCAAAATAATATCAGCAACCTGAAAGACGACCACCTCCACCTTTTCCTCAACGATTCCAAAATTCTAAACAAGATTTTTAGTTTAAAAGATTTTTAGAGGAATTGAAGTAACTCCATATCAATAGACCGCTAGCATAAGCTTTGGAGAAGATGCCTAATTATGTGAAATGTATGAAAGATATATTGTCAAAGAAGCACAAATTGGGAGAATTTGAGACTGTTGCTCTCACTGAAGGGTGAACAGCAATGTTGATGAATAAGTTACCTCTAAAGTTGAAGGACCTAGGGAGTTTCTCTATCCCATGTTCAATTAGAAATCTTTATGTTGGTAAGGTATTATGTAATTTAAGAGCGAGTATAGATCTAATGTCTTTGTCTATTTTTAGGAAGCTGGGAATTAGGAAAGCAAGACCTACTACAGTTAGGTTGCAACTGGCTGATCGATCCTATGCAAATCTAGAAGGTAAAATTGAAAATGTACTGGTAAGAATAGATAAGTTTATTTTTCCAACAGATTTCTTTATTTTAGAATGTGAAGATGACAAAGATGTGTCAATTATTCTCAGAAGACCTTTTCTTGCTACAGGTAAGACTTTAATTGATGGGCAAAAAGGTGAACTTACCATAAGGGTAAATGATCAGTAGAATACTTTCAATGTATTTGATGCCTTGAAATGTGCTGATGAAAATGAAGAATGTCACACCATTGGGTTTATAGAAACAACAGTGGAAGAAAAGTTTACAAGATTTTGCCACAGTAATTCTAATAGTGATAAAGAATTACTTGAGTGGAGTAACGTAATAAAGTTTCCTAATTACCACTACCGGGGTGCTCATGTGGATCGTGACAAGCAATCAATTGACCTCCAGGATGTTTATTTTTCCTTTCTTTAATTGCTTTACTTTCATTTCATTTTTATCATCTGCTGTCATTAATTATTTAATGTTCTTTCATTTATGTTTTTATCTTTGATTAATGAGTAGTTTTTTTTAGATTTCTGGAGATAAAATAAAAGTGTGGGATTACCAGTTGTGATACTAAGAGGACTTTTTCGCCGTATCTCAGAAGGAACTTATGCTATGACAAACTAGGTGAATGAATGTCGAGATCTCTATAAAAGAACTTTACAAAGCTGATGCCAGAATTCCAAGCCTTGCCTACCACTTTGCTCCTAACTCTTAAAGCTGTAGAGGAGCTAGCTCAAACTCCTGCTGTCAAAGTCGAATCCAAAAATTTGGGAACCACTACTGATGAAGGGGAAACTATTACTTAGGAGCCTGAAGATATGACATCATTAAATCTTGAAAATAAAGAAGAAGAAGTGAATGATGAAACTGCCACAGCCATTACTACCACCATGAAAGGTTAGGACCCTATTACACCCACCCCACTAGCTTCCATGGTTGCACAAGATTGTGACATCGGTCATCTTATTTATGAGCTCATGGTATAACACCCCTAACCCATATCTATTGCCGGAATAGGGTTACAGAGCATTACCAGAGTTTACATAACAAATACAACTAAATTATGTCATTCACTATTCATATCCATAACCAATCATATTCAATCGTATTGTCCCTTAATTGGAGCATTGAGACCCAATTTATGCATTACAAACAAGTCGGGACTAAATCGAGAACTCAGAGAATTTTTTGTGAAATTTTTAAAATTTTCTTATATACAGGGGACACATGCCCATGTGATCATGTCGTGTGGCTCACACGGCCAAGTGACACCCTATGCCTCAGGCTATTGGGCATTCGACGTGAGGCACATGACCGTGTCCCAGCCCGTGCCCATACCTGTGTAACTCTCTGACTTGAGTCACACGACCAAACACACACCCGTGTCAAAAATTTCATTTTCAAAAATTAGGTGCAGGATTCACACAACCAAGACACATGCCTGTGTGCTAGGCCGTGTGTCACACATAGCTGAGACACACGCCCGTGTCTCTACCCGTGTGGCCAATTCTGAGCATTCTGTTTCTAAATTTTAAAGATGCAGGGGACACACGGCCAAACCACAAGCCCATGCGCGTGGCCGTGTGTCACACATGGTTGAGACACACGCCCATGTGTCTACTTGTGTGGACGAAAATAGGCTATTTTCAGGGCCATATTGCTCACCCATTTTGTCTTCCACCTACAACAACATTCAAGTACATTCAAAAAACCAATTCAAACATTTAAACCAAGCCAAAATCAAGTAATATTCATATATGTTCAAGTGTTTAAACTTACCAAAAGCCCATTTATTCTTATAGGCATACTTGATAAATTATGTTAATTCAAAACTGTTCATCAATAGGTTTATATAATTTCCACCATATAACCATTTCAACAAACATTAAAACTTGATAAGGTCTTTTTATAATTACATCATAATATGCTTAACACTAGCCATTCCAATGGCTATTACAACCAAAATATTTCATCATTTGACCTATTTTAGCCAATACATGCCATGATACCAAAAGTTTGCTTATTTCATATACTGAGAAGTCCAAGAGATAGTGTGATGTAGCTCCGACCAAGTTCCAACCTTTACGAGTCTCCGAGTACTATAAAACAAAAGAAAATAAAACAAAGTAAGCATTTGATGTTTAGTGAGTTTGTATAACAAGAATTTAACTTATGTTCAAAAGTAAATATCCAAACATGCATCCAAATCATTATGGCCATTTGCCTAAACACATATTTTCTCAAGAAACTTGTTAGTCATGTATATCATGTAAACATCAAAAATCAAGGCTGAACTCATCATGTAATAACTTTCATAAACATGTGCTTTTCATATCATACTTCCATATTACATGTACATTTCCATGATAAATCATTTCAAGATCAATTTAGCCATATTTACCCGTTGAATTTATTTGAAATATCGATGCATACGGACATGTAGTACACTTAAAGTGTACAAAATTGAAAATCTGTCAATACATATCCAATGGCACCCATTATGGCACATAATCAGGAAGCACTCTCTCGAGCCATATAACAGGATGCTTATGTGAGCCATGTAACATAAAGCTTATCTAAGCTATAATAGGAAACGCATAAGAGTTTAAAACAGGAAGCTCATTGAGCTTAACAGGTAACTCTGAAGAGCTATTATCAGGGAGCTCCGAATAGCTATATAGCAGGAAGTTCAAGCGAGCCATGTCAGGAAGCTCATAAAGAGCCTATATTAGGACGCTCATAAAGACTTGCATTTGTGTCCGCAATATATCCAGGATCACAACTGATCATATAATAGGACGCTCACAAAGAGCCGCAGTAGTTGCAACACATGCAAGATCACTACTGATCAGGATGCTCACAGGAACCATATAATGGAAAGCTTGAGAGGTCTTATAGCAGGATGCTCATAAGAGCTATGGTGTGTCCGCAACATATATAGGACTACAACCAATTCAGGAAATCCTGTATCCATCGAATTCCATTATTCAAAAGGGACTTATCATACATCAGGCTTAGTCGAATATAAGATTAATTTCATATTCATGACAATGATACAACTCACATACATATCATTCAATTTAAAACATATAAATACAAAATTTAGTTACACGAACTTACCTCGTCACTTGTTCGTATACAAAAATCTACTAATCCGACACTTTTTCTTTTCCTCGATGTAACTTTGTATTTGAATTATCCGGATCCAATTAGGCTTGCTTGATTTTCTTTATCTTTTCTAGGGTTTCCATAGAATTTGGGGAAGAAAATGATATAAAATGATGATATTAGTTATCTGTTTTATTTATCATCTTTTATCTTTTTCAATTTCCAATTTAGTCCTTTTCTTTTTCTAAATTTCCATGGATGAATCATCAAAAAATATATGCTAACTTTTCTTGTAAGGACCTCAATTTTTGAATTCCATAGCTATTCAATCCTTCTAACTACTAGAATTCAACTTTTCCACTTTATGCAATTTGGTCCTTTCTTTCTAATTAAATAAAAAATCAGTAAAATTTTCTTATCAAAATTTTCATATATCTTTCCTATCATGATACAGACCATGCAATAATATTAAAATAAATTTTCTTTCTGACTCAGATTTGTGGTTCCGAAACCACTGTTCTAATTTCATTGAAAACAGGCGGTTACACACGGAAACTGATAAGGAGGACGACAAAATGAACCCCATGAAGAGGAAGCTGTGGTATAAAGTTAGTGCCCGTAAATCCATTTGTAGGGTCAAATGAAGTAACTACATTCTAGTGCAAGCCAAGGAAGTTTTTTTTCCCTACCTCATGCATTTTATTTCTTTTTCCATGACATTTCCTATATACATCTATAATTTTTTTCTGTTACATATCTCTATATGCATTGAGGAAATGCATCCCTTAGGTTTGGGGATGTATTGTGCATTTAGGTGGCATTATATATCTAGTATGTATGCTCATTCTAGTCTCATTAAACTTGTTTTGCGACTGCCACATAACTACTGAGTATTGTTTTACCTATACGAAGTACAATCTTTACTTATGATGTTCGAGGAGGAGATTAATTCCTCAATAAGATGTTCTAGCTTCAATTATTTTTAGACTATAACAAGTATCTTTTAATGAACTTAGAGACTTTTGAAACCAAACTTAGTCACATTGCGACAACATTACTTAAATACAAGATAGTAGACACTTCAATGCTTAGAATTGCCAAGTAAGTCAGCACCACTTTTTTTGCTCCATCGTGCTATTGACTAGAAAGGTGAGTCCAAGTAGGAGTGTGTAATAAAGAAAAGAAAATTAGTGGCACACCACTATAGTAACAGGCTGGGTAGCTAAGGAGGTAGTTGTTTGCTCTATCCATCTTTTTAGCCAAAAACCTTAGCTTCAAGAGTGATTTTTATTTAATTTCTAACATGATTGAGTACTATGTAATTTGGCGTATGCTCCATTTTGATTATCAAGTCAAAAAATGTTATGACATGCTAAATCCCCTAATATTATAAAAGAACAAAAGAAAAAAAAATACAAATAAATATTTTGAGTAGGCTTAAAGAAAAGGTTACAAAGTAACTTGAGTTTAGGTAACAAATGAACTGAGTAAATTAAGAGACGTTTGCTATATTTGGAAAGCACACATGAATACTTAAGAAATTTTGTTTTTAGGGAGCAATTTTCTACACTATCTTTGTTGGGCAAACCATTGAAACTTGAACAAGCTTTAGAGATAGAAGATTGATGAGAATTGAAGTATATATTGTTCTTTAAATAGAATAGTAGTACAAGGTGGTTATGTGCGAAGGAAAATTTTGTGCTTCCATGCATTCATGTATATTCTGCTTGAAGACAAGCAATAGCTTAGATTTGGGGGTGTGATAACTCTTGAAAAGAGTTATATTTCATGCTTTTAAACCTAGCTAATTGCTTGTACTTAGAAAAATTTAGTTGCATTTTAAGACATTTTATTTCTTTTATTCGCTTTGCATTCAGAGCTTGGACTTTGTTTACATGTTAGTTGCCTTTTTTGCTTCTAGAAGAGTTGTATGTAGTAGTGAATTGGTAGGTACAGGGTATGAGCAAAGGGAGTAAACGAGTGAAGTTTTGTCATGGAAAAAGGTTAGACAGTTGGTCAACACGGATACCGTTACAATTCCAGGAAAAGACCGAGTCAACACTCAACAAATAACAGTTTCAACCAAACTATACGTGCACTAGAAAAATCATGTAACGCCTCAAATTTGAGCTTAGAAGTATGGGGTTTTGTGCATGGGAGTAGGTAGGAGGCGGCAAATAAATAGTTAGTTGTACAAGAAAGTGACGCAAAATCATGCTTATCTCAGTGGTTAAGTGTTCTAGGAAGAGTCTGAGAAGTCTTGGGTTAAAGCCTAAGCAAGAGCAAAAAGTTTTGAATTTAAAGGAATAAGCACTGTATCTAAGCAGTAAGCTTTTATTTAAATATGGGTAAATCATGTCATAAAAAACCTGCTAGCCTAGTGGTAAGTGGCGTGTGGAGTGTGCTAGTGGTCTGAGGTTCGAATCTCTGCTTGTGTAAATGAAGATTATTTTTACTGTTGGCTATGGGAGGTACTAGAGTTTGGCTGAAACACTGCAGAGTGGAGTGGAGTTTGAATTGGTCATTTAGGGATTGTAGGAGAGATATGAGGAGAGATTTTAAGAGAAAATTGTGGGGAGATGAAGGGAAGAGAGTGGTATGCCGAATGGGGACTCTAGGCACTCTTTGTTTTTGGTTTTGGTGGGTTTTATCACTTCATTCGGTTGCTTTTCTTTGGAAAACTGATTGGTGTCTAGGGAGTGGTTACCATGCTTTCCTTTTGGGTGCTTTCGAGTTTTAATTTTGGAGTCTTCTCTATTGCTGATTTCTCTCTTTTTCCTCTCAAGGTATTCAATTTTTCCCCTAGGTTTAATCAATTCTCCTCCCTCCTCTACTTCTCTAAACCGTAGTCGTATAACCCTTTCTCTTCTCATCTCCACTCTTTCAACTTTTACCAAGCATTTCCTCTCTATTTGTTTAAACCGAAAGTTCTACCCCCTCATTTCTATTTTTCGGTGCTCTTCTCCTTCCACGATTTTGTGTTAGCAGAATACTTCCCTGTTTTATGCTTCTATTTTATTTCAATTAGTAAGGGTTCTTTGACGAATCGGTAAGTGCTCCTGTTTCCTCTTATTTCTTCTCTACCTATGTGATCTCTCTTTTAACAACTTATGATCTGCCAAAACATTCAAGGAAGTGGGGATTCTATTGTGGAGGCTTAGGACGATTACTCTTCTCCTTGCAAGTGGTCTATCGACTTTTGGGGTAAGTGTTTTAAGTGTGATGTATTTCATATTGGATTTTAAATACTTATAAATCGATCAAACGTTTCTTATGAAGGTCAGAGTTTTGGAACAGTATATGGGTGTTATGTCAGTGGGGTTCTGCAATTGTTGGATTGGTAAGTGTCAATGAATCGATCAAATCCTTTTTGATATTGTGGTTGGGAATAACGATGAATATAGGCTAATGAGGGGATGTGGTTGACCATAGGTTCTCGATCTCAGAAGTGGTTCAGCTACTACATCACAACAGGTGTGTAACCACGCCACCTCTAATCGTAACTTGGTAAAAGCCAAAATAGGTGACCGTCGACACTACACGAGCCGCGCTCGCTCGTGTGGTAGTCTGAATGCCCAAAGTGGGCGTAAGATCGTTAAGGCCAGCCATGAGCAATTTCATGGATTGAAGCCAATTTGGGCCATGTTGGGCCAAATGGGTCGTGTGGGCCACACGGGTTTGTGGGTCCTACACAAGTAAACCACACGAAAGTGTGGAGAATATTAGGCCAGGCTGTATAGTACACACGACCAAGGCCATTTTTGGGCTTCGTGGGCCACACGAGTGTGTGGGCCTACATGGGCCTGCATTATGGGCCTTGGGCCATTTTCACTTTTGATTGTTAAGGTTGCACGGGTTGCTCGAGACGACTGTGACCTTCTGTTGGGTCAGTAAGCGTACCTAAACCCTTATGTGATAAAATAACCAAAATACCCTTATAGGGTAAAATGACCGAAATACCCCAATAAAGTAGAATGACTGAAATACCCTTGTTGGGTAAAATGACTGTAATACCCCGATATGGTAAAATGATAGATTTTTTCTACGATGTATATGATTGTATTTGAGCATGCCATGTTATATGTATGTTGCATCCATGTATGATATTATGTTGCATTGCATGGGGTGAGATATATGATTTTGGAGGAAGTGTATTGTACTGGTATGGTCGCACGGGTCGTGCAAGACGACTGTGGACCTACTGATGGCTTTAAGCCTACTATACTGGCAGCTTTGCTGCAATACTATTTTAGTGCCGCAACTGGTGCTACTTGGTATGTAGAGCTGGTGGGTCGATTTTATCCCCACATAGTGTGTAGGGTTGGTACGGAGATGGTGTGTAGAGGTTGGATTTTATCCCCACATAGCTGGTGGGTCGATTTTATCCCCACATAGTGTGTAGAGCTGGTGGGTCGATTTTTTCTGCTTGCATACTCCACTAATTACTGTTACTACATTGATCATGGTTACTGCACTGATGACTGTTACTGAAATGGGCTAAGGCCTAGACAGCTACTTTTACTGATATGGGCTTAGGCCCAGAATGTATTTGATCTCTGCATGTCTATCTTTGTGTTATTATGGGATTACACACTGAGTTTTCGTAAACCCACCCAACTGTATTAACTATACAGGTAATCCTTAGACAGATCGGTGCTGCGAGGGACTCGTAGGTGGACACACAACAGCTTACACTTTCGAATTTATCTTTTAATTTATAAGTAGTTTTATTTGGGTATTTTTATGTAAAACGCCTCTTTAAGTTTTATTCTTTAATTTGGGTTTTTATTATTTTATTATGATTTATACCTGTTAGTGGTAGGATGCGGGTTTTCAAAAGATATGCATGATTTACCAAAATACCACGAATACGCAAAACCATTTCAGAAGCTTCCGTGATAAATGGGATTTTGGAATTAATAACGTTTTAAAGTAAATACTTTTTGATACTGATGCAAGTTTTAAAATTATTTTCTAGATCGCACAAAGAGGCTAAATAAACATTGGACTTTTCAAACGTTATCACGTTTTATGAAAAACACTTCAATGTAACATCGCTAGATTGGACCATAATGTCTAGGCTGGGTATGGGGTGTTACAAATCAGCCAAAAAAAAGTGAAGAAAATCATGGGCAATTGGATTTACCCTAGGGAAAATGGTTATAAAAGCCAAAGGAGGAAAACCTAAAAGGAGTGGGAAAAAAAAGGCTAACACAAAATAGGAGAGATCTTTAAGCAAAAATATAGGGTATCAGCTGAGCAGTGACGAGAAGAGAAAGACGAAGGTAGTCCCTCTAAGCAACCACAGGACATTGTATCATTAGAGAGTAGGCTAGATACATAAAAGTTATCCTTCCAAAGTTCTTCCATTATTTCTTAATTGCTCTTCATGAATTGATTTATTGAAATGATGTTGAATGATATTTTAGATTTGAATTTTAATTGCCAACCTATAAGATAAATTTCATATAGTTGGGACTACTTGATGAAACCTTTATTTTATTTAATGATTGAAGTATGGATCTGCTTTAATATACTGTTTCATTCAATAGTTTTAAAAATTACATGTTTGCAAACTTTAGACATAGATGGATGTACAACATGTTCATTTAGTTAATCTAATTCTAACAAGGTTAGGTTAATGAGATGGAAATTGAATGATATGAGCAAGTGTTCGACCGAATACTTATAATAGACTCTAAACAGAGAGCAGCGTCCATACGGATAGAAAACAAACAGTGCAGGGTACCGAGCTTAAGGCCTATAAACATATATCTCTTAAGGCAAAGTAACTTGAGGTTTTTCTCTTGAAAGAAGTATGCCATTTTAGAACTCTCCCAAGTAGTAGATTAAGTAAGGTTTTGCCGAGGCATTACTATCAGTAAGGGCAAATTCTGGTAATCCCGACCTTCCAAATCAATATCGTAGACCCTCTATCCTTTGCACTAGTATATTTTCCATAGCATTCTTAGTTGTTTATTTATTCATTCGTATAGTATTCACGTAATTACTCTCGTAATTGTCATTGCATTTTTACTCTTTCCTTTTCATAGCATTTTCCACCATTTATCAATTACACATATTACACATTATTATTCCTTCAAATTACCACTGTAGTCTTAACATTATTTTTGTCATAATAGTAAGCGTACTTCATTATAATAACTTGGTCATTTTATACCTAACCGATCCCTATGGAAACAATCTCACTTATCACTTTATTACTTGATTCGATCTGTATACTTACACAATTCGCATATCATTTCACAAGCGACACTTATTAACATGAGCAGCTTTTGGGCCTCTCTCATATCAAGTCCAATTACAAATACTTTTTGGACTTTTACTCTAGTACTTTATAATTTGATTGAACACGATATTTGTCACACCCTAAAATTGGGCCTAAGAGTTTCAAGGGTAAAATGGGAATTTAGCTCATATGCTTTTGAAATTTCATAGCATGGTAAACCGAAAAATTCGTCATCTATGGCTTTTAGAAACCAAGTCAATTTTTGAAAATAAGTTTGAAAAGATCTTCAATTGTAAAATAAAAATTGTTTTGTAAAAGGGTTTAGTTTAGGAGTAGTTTTAAAGAAAATAAACCAAGTTTTAAAATTAGCCCAATTTTAACCCTTTTTCACCCTATTTTGACGTTTAAAAAGAAAGAGAGCATTCTTCATCTTTCACTTTGTGTTGTCCCTTAGAGAGGAGAATTCCCAAATAATCTTCATTAATTTTGATCTCCATTACTCAATTCTTTTGGTTTCCTTTAACTTCCAAGCATTAAACCTCTATAGAACTTCAAGAAAAACACCAAAAACACCATTGATTTTGTCATCTCTCAAGCTTGTAGGTTTTTTGGATTTTCAACCAAACACCCATTTTTATCTCAACGAAGGTAATGATTTTTTTCCTATTAATTTTTATGATATCTAGCCTTTTAAATTGATTTTTATTTATTGAATCAAATGTTTTGAATACATGTCGAAAATTGGGTCGTTAATGGTGAAATTTGGGATTTTGCATAAAATCAATGTTTTGAAGTGTTTTTCAAATTTTTTGACATGATTAGAAGGTTTCTAGACTTTCTCTAAATTTTTGTTGAAGAATTTTAAGGTTTTATTGAGTTTTAGTGAAAATTTCCATTATATGTCGAAATTTCAGATCCATGAATCTGTATAGTTTTGAATAGTTTGAAGGTTGAGAATTGTTCTTAGATGTATAATTAGTTGAATGGAGTTAGTTTTAGGCAAAACGAAAAAGTGGAGATTGAGATAATTGAGTTTCAAGTTTGTTATGTCAAAGATTTTGGTTCCAAGATGAACTAAATTAGGCCTATGTTTTGCTTGTTTTAAGAGTGTCTATAGTTGAATTTTAATCATTGTTATTGTGTGGATAACTTTGGTGAAGATACAAAAGTCTTGAAGCCTTCAATGAGTAAGGCGAAAAGAAAGGAAAAGCTAGTTTGAGCTTTTGGCGACTAGGCTAAAGTGTGAACGGTGAGTATTTGGAATTGCTTCTTGTAGACACGATTCATAGTGTTTATAGGGAGCTTAGGAGTAGCCTAAACCCTTACTCTAAGTTCTAAGTGCGAGCTTTATTATACCCATCATTTAGTTAGCAAAGTGTATGATTGTGTGATGAGCATTGAGTATTAAGTTGTGATAATCTGAAATGTGATATATATTGTGATAGCTCTTGTGAATGTGTTAGTTGTGGGCATATTAAACATGTCGAATGACATTGATGATGTTGTGTTAGAGAAATAAATGTGCAGTGAAAGTGTGTAGAAATCGGCAAATACATATGTGTTAAATTGTGAAATGTGATTTATTATGACAGGTAATATGTGAGCATTATTGTTGCACTTAAAGTACAATTAAATGTGAATTCGATTAGTGTGCATTGTTTATGAGAATGTGATGTAGACGAATATGAATAGAGATTATGTGCATTAAAATAGTAGTTAAATATGTGTACTTGCAGATATTTTAGCCTTGTAATCTATTGAAACCATTGGATGTAGTTCGCATGTCATAGGATTGTGAGTACTCACGTTTGTGTTTTATGATTTCGGTAGTGAGGCCCTGGGAAAGTTTGGAGAGATAAAGGAATTTGAGCTAAGCTCAATTCATTGGGACATGTTGGTGTGTTGGAGAGTGTTTAGATTTATGCTACACTTTTGGGATATGTTTGACTCTACGAGTCATTTGGTGTGTTGAAGATCTGTGTATCCAATATGAGGTGATAGAGCCCATTTTATGTTTCATATCCTTAAATGCCAAATTATCAATAAATGTGATTATGTATAATGTGATATATAATGAGTATGTGATTATTATGTAAAAGAATCAATGAATAATGCATGAATAAGTATAATATGACACCAAATTTTAAATGTTGTAATTGTGCTATATGGTTGCTTCGTTAATGCATGATGACATGTTTGTATGGTAGTTATTCTGATCATTCACTGAGCTTGTTGAAGCCCACCAACTCTTTTCAAACATTTCCAAACTATTAGTGTTGTAGTGTGAACGGTGCAGAATATTTTCCAAGGAACAAATCCAAGTAGTTTAACATTTGAGTATGTGTTTATTAGTTATTATTTTGGGATAGTGGGAATAAGGCAATGTGGTAGACTTATTGTATAAATATTATCATGATGTTTTGGATGTTTTCTTAGCTTATTTATTTATTCTTAGTAATTTCAAACTTGGACCTTGATATGTTGATACTTTCTCGGACATATTTTTGATGTTTTGGAACTGTTGTTATATTCGTTTTGACGATTGCTTAATGTGGTAAAACTTGCATGCTGAATGGATTTAAGTTAGGTTAGACTAATTACTTTAAGATGTTGTATTTTTACTGTCGAGGCATGAAATTAATATTCGAGTTTGAAAATTGATACCTCCAAGATTTTCGAAAGTGTAGGAAGTCAGTAGTGAGATTTGGTATCGATACCATGTAACGAGTATTGATACTCGGGGTAATAAAGCCTATACTTTTTGAAATGTACCGTATTTTCTTGTGTTTTAATTTTAGGTGAGAAACATAATGTTGTTTTGGTACCGATCATTTTTAATTCAATATCATTTATCAAGTTCATATTTTATAATCCAATTTCAAATTTCAATTTAATGTTTTGTCCTATGCAACCTTAGTAAAGATAGACTCAGACACGCGGATGAACTAGACAACACCAAGATACCCCGTCTGAGCATATACTACACCGTACTAAGGCACTGAAGTGCAAAACCCATCAACATCAAATGTATAGACATACTCAAATACATCCCTCCACCACACTAAGGTCTTCGTAGAGATAATGAATACTTGATGATTCACAACAAATGTTGGACCTCAGAATAACATATCATAATCTTCACATCGTAAACTAACCCATACACAAGTGCGCATATGATCCTATTGGCATGCCAACTGTGTCCTAACCTTTCTACTAAGTTTAAATGCACATTAACCATTCATATATCATAGTCCCATTTCATTTCATCACCAATCCATATGACACTCTATTATAAAATTCTTATTGTCATATATTCAAAAAATTATTCCATACCATTCCACATATCATGTATCAATATTATCATGCTACTTTATATTTTGTCTAATTCAATCCAAATCTCAATATTCAACATCATTAAGTAAAAATCAATTCATATGGTGATATGACCTTACCTTGATTATGAATCATGAAATAAGAATATATATGTATATATATATTGAACACGAATCATAAAAAATACAAATTGATAATCACAGTTACTTGTATACGACTCTTGCTTTTCCTTTCTCTGGTGATGGCCCGACATCATCTTTCACTACGATCAATAGCTAAATAAATAAAACGATATAATATTTCATTCAATCCACATACAAATACAAATCCACATATATTTTTTATTTTATTCAATTTAGTCCCTATACTCGAGATATGTGTATCTTTTGGTATCTAGCTTTGGATCAAAATTCGATTTCACATTCTTTCATTAGGGACCTCATATTTTCTATCTATAACATAATTGTCAAAACCTTTTTGGAAATCAACTTTTTATTTTTTAAAAACAAAGAAGGAGTCGCCACCAATCCTTTTAGTAGGTGTGATTGGACAACCCCAGAACTTTATCATTTTAATAAAAGGGTTAGATTTACTAAAATGATGATTTTCGGTCTACAAAATCTAAGAAATAGGTTCTAGAGTCGGTTACATTTTAGGGAGGATTAGCATCCTCATAAAACCCAAAATTGGTACCCAGTTAATTACTTGATACCTTAGCGTCGAAAATTGAGAATTCAAGAGAATTTAAAATGTGATCCCGTTTTACATGATGTTATTGATGACATTGAAAATGTCACTATCTAAATCAAATTTTATGGATGAGGCTATCTTATTTCGGGTCAATCGACATGAAAAGGCATGTCCCATAAGTTGGGGCACAAGATCTCGAATTCTCGAAAATAAGAACACTCATCGTGTGATTATTACCTAAATCCTATATGTTTTGAATTTTAAAAGGATATTCGATTATTTTGGTTTAAGGAGAAAATCTTACCCTGTAAGTTAGGGCACGATTTCTCAAATCCCCTAATTAAAGAACATCACTTTGGTTCTAACTATTTCTTATATGTTACATGAGAACAAATATAAAGTGATCAATTTATTTGAATATAGAGTGGATGTAACACCCCTAACCAGTTTCTGTTGCCAGAACAAAGTTATGGAGCATTACCGGAGTTCGCAGTTCAATTACAGTTAATTCATGTTATTTACTATTCATTTCCAAAAATCAATCATAATGACCCTCATAAGGGTCTTCGAGGCCCAAAATACATAGTAGATTTAAGTCTGGACTAAACTGGAATCACTGAAAATTTTTTGCAAAATCTCAAAATTTTTCTTCGGTGCAGGGGACACGCACGTGTGACTAGGCCGTGTGACTCACACGGCCAATGACACGCCCGTGTCTCATACATGCCCGTGTCTCAGGCCGTGTGGCCATTTGATGTGAGGAACACGGCCGTGTTCCAACCCATGTCCTTACCCATGTAACTCTCTGACTTAGGTTACACGGCCAGCCACACGCACGAGTGCTACGCTGTGTGGTTAATTTAATTTTCGAAAATTAGGTGCATGATTCACACGGCCAAGACACACGCTCGTGTTCTAGGCTGTGTGTCTCACACGGCTGAGACACACACCTGTGCCTCTGTCCATGTGATCAATTCTGAGCATTCTGTTTCTAAATTTTAAGGATGCAGAGGACACACAACCAAACCACACGCCCGTGCGCATGGTTGTGTGTCACACACGGTCAAGACACACGCCCGTGTGTCTACTCCTATGGACAAAATAAGGCCATTTCCTAGCCTTATTTATCACCCAAATTTGCCTTCAACCTATAACAACATTTATATATGTTTACCAACCAATCCAAGATATATGAATCAAGCTATTATTCAAGTTTTATACATGACATATTTTGCTCATACTTTCAAGTATTCATCTTACTCATTTCTAATCATATACTTACCCAAATGTGATTATATCTAAGTTACTAATCCATGCATACTCACATACCAAACATAATATAACTTCATGCATAAATATATTAACTATGTTATCACTAGCCAATCCAATGGCTAAATACAACCAAAACATTTATATACTCTTACTTGTTACCATTAAGCTATACATGCCATTATGCCAAAGCAACTTTCCTATTTATACCAAAACGAGATGGAGGATAGTGTGATGGTACTCCAACTGATTTCAACCTTTATGAGCTTTTGAGCACTATAAAATAGAGAAAAGAAAACTAAGTAAGCATTTCAAATTCTTAGTAAGTTCGTATAACAGGAAATTAACTTACCATTCATATTCAATTAAAATAAACATGCAAACATGCGTGGCTAATTGCCTAGACACAAGCTCTCACAAAACAGGTAAGACATGAAATTCTATATAATTATCAAAAAAATAGAGATGAGCTCATCATAAAACCATTTCCAGATATTTCATGGATATTCAAGATATAATTCATTTAATTCTCATATTTTATCATATCAGGAGTTTTCTCTGTTGAATCATTGAAATATCAATGGGTACTCAGGTTGTACACACAAGATGTACTTATTAATGATCCGTCAATTCATATATGGGGTTGGATTACATAATTGGGAAGCACACTCTCGAGCCTTGTAACGGAAAGCCCACACAAAGCCATTTCGAGAAGCCCACAAATAGCTTATGGGGAAGCTTACCTGGGCCATATAACGGGAAGCTCATAAGAGCCATAATTAGGAAGTTCACAAAGAACCATATTGGGAATCTCACAAAGAACCAAGAAAGCTTGCTTTCTCTTTCTTAGGGTTTCCATGTTTTTTTTTTGGGATGAAGATGATATAAATTGATGATATTAAACATTTATTTAATTTATCATCTTTTAACTTTTTTCACTTTCCAATTTAATCCTTTTCTTTTTTCTAATTTTTCATGGATAATTCACCAAAAATATCTACTAACTTTTCTTGAATAGTCTAATTACCATATAAGGACCTCAAATTTTGAATTCCATAGCTATTTGATACTTATAACTACTAGAATTCAACTTTAAGCAATTTGATCCTTTCCACAATTAAACATGAAATCGATAAAATTTTCTTATCAAAATTTTCATACTTCTTTCCTATCATAATGCAAACCATGCAATAATATTAAAGTAAATTTTCTTTATGACTCGGATTTGTGGTCCAGAAACCACTATTCTAATTTCACTAAAATTGGGCTGTTACAACTCTCCCCCTTTAAAAATTTATGTCCTCAAAAATCTTATCAGTAAAGAGTTCGGGTATTTCTTTCTCATAGTTTCCTCCGGGTCCCAGGTAGCCTCTTTTATACCGTTGCCAGAGAACTTTTACTAAAGCCACCTTTTTGTTTCTTAACTCTTTCATCTCACGCACCAAAATTTTAATTGGTTCCTCACTGTAAGTTATGTCAGGCTGTATTTCTACTTCTGTCGAAGATATAACATGTAAAGGATCTGACCGATACCTTCGCAACATAAACACATGGAAAACATTATAAATCCTGTCAAGCTCTGGTGGTAATGTCAATTGATAAGCAACAAGTCTGATTCTTTCAATAATCTTATATGGCTCAATGAACCGTGGACTCAGTTTTCCTTTACGGCCAAACCGGAGAACTTTCTTCCAAGGTGAAACTTTAAGAATACCTTGTCACTGACCTGAAATTCTATCTCTTTTCGTTTAAGATCGTCATAAGACTTTTGACCATCGGAGGCTGCTTTTAAACTATCTTAAATCACCTTTACCTTTTCTTCTGTTTCACGGACTTAGTCAACTCCGTGTATCTTTTTCTCACTAAGCTCTGTCCAATACAATGGAGTTTTACATTTACGACCATACAGAGCTTCATATGGTGCCATTTTAATGCTGGACTAATAACTATTGTTATATGCAAATTCAACCAAAAGCAAATATTTTTCCCAATTACCTTCGAATTCCAAAACACAACACTGGAGCATATCTTCTAAAATTTGTATTAAACATTCAGATTGACCATAAGTCTGAGGATGAAATGCACTACTGAAATGTAACTGCGTAGCTAGAGCTTCTTGCAGTTTGCTCCAAAATCAAGATGTAAACTGGGGATCTTTATCAGAGATAATGGAGATTGGTACTCCATGCAATCTGAAAATCTCAAAAACATATAATTCAACCAATCTATCCAAGAAGAAATCCATACGTACCGTAATAAAGTGTGCAGAATTTGTTAGACAGTCAACGATTACCTAAATAGCATCTTTCTTTTTCAGAGATAAGGGTAATCCAGATACAAAATCCATGGTAACTCTTTCCCATTTCCATTCCGGTATTTTAACTGGCTGTAATAATCCCGAAGGCACTTGGTGTTTAGCTTTTACTTACTGACATATCATACATTTAGATACAAATTCAGAAATATCTCGTTTTATTCCCGGCCACCGATATATCTTTTTCAAATCATTATACATTTTGTTACTACTAGGATGAATAGACATTGTACTATTATAATCTTTATAAAAAATCCTCTATACATGTTCTGAATTCTTCAGTACAAATATTTTGTTTCTGAGCAATAAGTAGTCATCAGACCCAATCTGAAATTCTGAATCAAAAGTCAACTCATACTATACCCGTTTAGCTTGTAATTCATCATCACTCTTCTGAGATTTACAGATCTGTTGCAGGAATATTGGTCTAGTTATTAACTCAGCTATGACTGATCTATCATCAGAAAAAGATAATCGGGTATTCATTACTCTCAAGGAAATAAGGATTTTCTACTCAAAGTATCAGCAACCACATTGGCCTTTCTTAGATGATAATCAATAACCAAATCATAATCTTTTAATAATTCAATCCACCTGCGCTGTCTCAAGTTCAAGTCTTTCTACGTCATCAGATACTTCAAGCTCTTATGATCTGTAAATATGTGACATTTTTCACCAAACAAGTAATGCCGCCAGATTTTCAATGCAAATACAATAGTTGCTAATTTTAGATCATGTATCGGATAGTTCTTTTCATGTGGTTTTAGTTGTCTAGAAGCATAGGCTATTACTTTACCTTCTTGCATCAAAACACAACCCAAACAATTTAATGATGTATCATTGTAAATTATAAATTCTTTACCTGATTCGGGCTGAACTAGGATAGGTGCTTCAGTCAACAAAGCTTTCAATCTGTCCAAACTTTGCTAGCATTTATCAGACCACTCAAATTTCACATCTTTTTGCACTAAATGAGTTATCAGAGAATCTATCATTGAGAAACCTTGTACAAATCTCCGATAGTAACTAGCTAATCCTAAAAAAATTCTGACTTCAAACACATTTTTCAGTGGTTTCCAGTTAACAATAGCTGAAATTTTATTCAGGTCCACTTTGATGCCTTCAGTAGATACTATATGTCCATGGAAAACAACTTCTTGAAGCTAAAATTCACATTTACTGAATTTAGCATATAATTGTTTCTCACACAGAATTTGTAACACAATTCTCAGATGATCAGCATGTTCATTTTCATCTTAGAAGTATACCCAAATATCATCAATAAACACCACTACAAACCTGTCTAAAGTCTAAAAATTCTATTCATTAAATCCATGAATACTGTAGGTGCATTAGTCACGCCAAACGACATCACAAGAAACTCATAGTGCCTGTACCTGGTTCTAAAAGCTGTCTTCGGTACAACTGAGTCTTCTACTCATAGCTGATAGTAACTAGAATAGAGATCTATTTTAAAGAACATAGTGGCACCTTTTAGCTGATCAAACAGGTCATCAATTTGAGGCAATGGATACTTGTTCTTGACTGTAACCTTGTTGAGCTGCTTGTAATCGATACACAGCCTCAACGATCTATCTTTCTTCTTTACAAACAAAACCGGTGCACCCCAAGGTGACTGACTAGGTCAAGCAAATCCTCTGTCAGTAAGTTCTTGCAACTGTGCTTTCAACTTTTTCAATTCTGTTGGAGCCTTCTATAAGGAGCTATAGATATTGGAGTTGTCCCTGGAACAAGATCTAGAGAAAATTCCACCTCTTTGACTGGCAGTAATCCGGGTAATTCTTCTGAAAATACATCAGAAAATTCACAAACAACCAGCACTAACTTAATCTTCAACTTAGACACTTTAGTATCCAACACATATACAAGATAAGCATCATACCCTCTTTTGGTATAATTTTGTGCTAATATAATTGATATTACATTAGATAACTTGTAACACCCCTAACCCGTATCTGTCGCCGGAGTAGGGTTATGAGGTATTATTGATCAAATCACAACATATAGTATACATTTATCAAACATAAAGCATTCATTCTCATAAATCATTCAACAAAATTACATTGTCCCTTATAAGGGCCTACGAGGCTTTTAAAAATGCTTTAAAAGTAGTTTGGGACTAAACCGATAACATATGAAAATTTTGGAAACTTAGAAAAATTTCAACCACACAGGGGTCACACGCCCGTGTAAACAGGCACACGGATCCAGGCACGCCCGTGTCTCAGGCCGTATGAAAATAGGGCATACATATTGACTTGGGCCACACGACCGACCATACACTCGTGTGTCTAAGCCGTGCCAAATCTGTAGGGTATACTGCCTTATGCAACATGGCCAAGTCACAAGCCCGTGTGCTAAGCCGTGTGCCAATTAGGGAGTATATTGACTTGTACCACACGGCTAGTCTCAAGCCCGTGTGTGAGACTGTGTGGAGCATACTGACTTCAATTCAATTTCATCACCAGGGGACACACGATCATGTAATATGACCGTGTATCACACACGGCTGAGACACACGCCTGTGTCTCTGCCTGTGTGGACAAAAATAGGCCATTTGCAAGGCTAATTTGCCACCCTATTTCATGCTCACCTAAACAACCAAAATGGTACCATTTCATCCAACAATTAGGCAGCCAAAATCATCAACCAAATGTACAATTCATACCATTATAATTTCATCTATTCCGAATCTCAAATCACTACCATTTACTTAGCCAAATACATGCCAAAACAATATCAATCTATATAGTTTATTTTCCATAATTCATACACACATAACTTCCTTATAAATAACCAACACAACATCTAAAATCACACTTGATCAAGGCATTGCTCAAGCATTTATACTCTATAAATCAATTAACCATTTGAGCAACTATAAAACCATAACCACATTCATAACAAACATACCAAAATAAGGCATCACTCATGGCTAAATGTATACAAACCAAAACATATACAATTTACAAGCCAAATCTCATGGCTATAATCACAACCAAAATACCACATCTGGCCTACACATGCCATATACCATAAATGTATAACTCAAAAGTACCAACTTAGATGTTTGATAGTGTGATGATGTTCCTAACGAATCCTGAATCCGAGCTTGCCTTGATTCACTATAAAAATATAGAAAAATAACACGAAGTAAGCTTCATAGCTTAGTAAGCTCATATGCGAACATTAAGCAACTATCACCATTCATTCATCATTCAAATAATAGAAAATGATATACAACAATTCTATTAAATCTCAAAGATATCAAATGGTCATTCACATATCTTACCAAGGAACTAATCAATTCCATAGTTTCAATACTCAATTCATTACCGTACCTACTTGTACCATCTATAACAAGTTCATACATACACGAAATGTCATTGAATACTCAATGCCTCGCAAACTAAGTGCCATACTCGATATCTCACACACTAAGTGCCACATTCGATATCTCGCACACTAAGTGCCATACATAGCCGAAGTTATCTCAAATCGCACACTAAGTGCCATATATAGCCAAAGCTATGTCGATCACACACTAAGTGCCACAAATAGCCGATTTTTCATCAAACATAACTATAGTTCTGTATATACAATTTATGCAATATCAAGGCACTAAAAGCATAATATTTAAAATGCTTAATACATACGAACTTACCTCAGATGCTTAAACAGTGAATCGAGTCAGTTAGTCGATAACTTTATCTTTTCCCTGATCCAAGTCCGTATTCCACTTTTCTTGATCTAATTATAATCAAAATTAACTTATTCAATCATTTATTAATTCAATTTAGTCCAAAATACACTTTAAAACACATTTACACTTTTGCCTTTTCACAATTTAGTCCTTATTTCACAAAATCATAAATTAATGAAATTCAAGACTAACCCATTCTAGCCAAATTACCATAATGCCCCTAGTAGCCCATAATTTTCATTTATTCACACTTTTAACAACTACGTTTCACATTTTCTTAATTTAGTCCCTTTTTGACATTTTTGTCAAAAATCACTTTACAAAACTAGTTTAACTATTAACAACCATTCAAAATCCATCATCAACCATCAGATTACTCAAGCATTCAACCATGGAAACATGTTAAATTTTTAACAATTTCGAAATCTAAGGTATGAGCTAGCTAGAATACGAAGCAACGATCTCAAAAACGTAAAAATTAGTAAAAACTGAGTTAAAATACATACCTAATTGAAGAATTTAAGATTTCCAAATCAAGAACCCTATTTTTCTTCTTGTTCTTCTTCAATTTCAATTAGATGATGATAATGGAAGCCTTTCATTTGTTTTTATTTTATTTAATTAATCTTTATTTAACAATTACCTTAAGAACCTTTAATAAAACATTATTATTTCACATAAACCATGGACATAAATGTCCACTAACCTTAACCATGGTTTAATTTCAACATAAGGACTCCTAAACTTTAATTTCATAGCTATTTAATACTTTTAACTAATAGAACATGCATTTTACACTTTATGCGATTTAGTCCTTTTTACCGAATTAACCATTCAAACAGTAAAATTTCTTAATGAAACTTTCACACAATAATTTTATCATGGTGTAAACTTTAATAAAATAAATATTTTAACCTCAAATTTGTTGTCCCAAAACCACTGTTCTGATTTGCCTAAAAACGGGCTGTTCCAACTCTCCCCCTTAGGGATTTTCGTCCCTAAAAATCTTACCAGTGAATAGGTTAGGGTACTGTTTTCTCATAGCTTCTCCGGGCTCCCACGTAGCTTCTTCGATATCGTGACATTTTCACAAGGCTTTTACTAAAGCTATGTGTTTATTTCTCAGCTCTTTAATCTAGCGAGCTAAAATTCGAATCAGTTCTTCAGCATATGACATATCAGACTGAATTTCAACCTCAGTCGGGGAAATGGCATGTGAAGGGTTGGATCGGTATCATCGAAGCAACGACCCACAAAACACATTATGTATTTTCTCTAACTCAGATGGTAAAGATAGTCGATATGCCATTGGCCCAATTCGCTCGATAATCTCATACGGTCCAATGAATCTCGAACTCAATTCCCTTTCTGACCAAACCATAATATCTTTTTCCACGGCGGTGCTTTCAAAAACACTTTATCCCTGATCTGGAACTCAATATCTTTCCGTTTCACGTCTGCATATGATTTTGTCGATCCGAAGCTGCTTTCAAACTATCAAGTATTACTTTCAATTTTTCTTCAGTCTTTCTGATCAGTTCAACCCCGTGAATCTTATTTTCGCTGACCTCAGTCCAATACAACGGTGTTTGACATTTATGACTGTATAGAGCTTCGTACGGTGCCATTTTTCTACTCGATTGGAACCTAATATTGTAAGCAAATTCAATCAGTGGTAGATATTTCTCCCAGTTACCTTCAAACTCAAGAATGCAACAACGCAACATATCTTCAATCATCTGAATAACTCGTTCGGGTTGACTATCTGTTTGTGGGTGAAATACAGTGCTAAAATGTATCTTTGAACCCAAAGCTTCTTGCAATTTCTTTCAAAATCGTGAAGTTAATCTTAGATATCTATCTAAAACAATAGATAGGGGAACACCATCTAATCTCACAATTTCAGAAGTATACAACTCAGCTAATTTATCAAGTGAGAAATTTGTACGTACCAGGATGAAATAAGCTGATTTTATCAATCTGTCAACAACAACCCAAATCACATTTTTTTTTTTTGGAGATAAGGGCAAACCCGATACGAAATCCATTGTTACTCTATCCCACTTCCACTCAGGAATCATAATAGGCTGTAATAAACCTAAAGGCACTTGAGCTCAGCTTTGACTTGCTGATAAATCAAACATTTCGAAACAAATTCTGAGATATCTCGTTTCATGCCGTGCCACCAATAATGCTATTTCAAATCGTTATACATTTTCATGCTTCCCAGATGTACTGATAAACAACTACTGTGTGCTTCATTTAAAATCTTTCGAATGAGCCCAGAATTTCTTGGTACACATATTCTATCATGAAACATCAAATATTCATCAGGCTCTATTCAAAACTCTGAATCAGAAGTCGACTCACACTAAGCTCGTTTTGCTTGCAACTCATTATCAAAATTTTGAGCCTCACAAATCTGCTGTAGAAATAACGGTCTCGTATTCAACTTAGCTACTATCGAACCATCATTTGACAAAGCTAATTGTGTGTTCAAAGAACACAAAGCAAATAAGGACTTTCGACTCAAAGCATCAACAACTATGTTCACTTTCCCCGGATGTTAATCAATCACTAATTCATAGTCTTTTAGAAATTCTAACCATCTCCGTTGTCGCGAATTCAAATCTTTCTGAGTCATATTTCAAGCTTTTGTAGTCGATATAAATATGACATTTCTCACCAAACAAGTAATGATGCCAAATTTTCAATGCAAACACTATTGTGGCTAACTCTAGATCGTGCGTCGAATAATTCTTTTTGTATGGCTTCAACTATCTCGAGGCATAAGCTAAAACTTTGCCTTCTTGTATCAAAACACAACCCAGGCCATTTAATGATGCATCACTAAAAATTATGAATTCTTTACCCGACTCAGGCTGAACTAACACTGGTGCCTCTATCCATAATGTTTTCAACTATTCGAAGCTCTGCTGACACTTTTCTGACCACTCAAATTTAACATCTTTTTGAAGCAATCGTGTCATCGGAGTTGCAATAATCGAGAAGCCTTTCACAAATCATCTATAGTAGCCAGCTAATCCTAAAAAACTACAGGTTTCAGATACATTTCTTGGAGGCTTCCAATCTATAATCACAGAAATTTTACTCGGGTCAATTTGGATACCCGCAGCTGAAACTATATGTCCCAGAAAACCAACCTCTCGTAGCCAAAACTCACATTTTCTAAACTTTGCAAACAACTGTTTATCTCTCAAAATTTGTAACACAGTTCTCAAATGCTCGGCATGCTCAGATTCATCACGAGAGTAAATTAAAATATCATTAATAAACACAACTACGAATCGATCTAAGTACAGCTTGAAAATCTGATTCATCAAGTCTATAAAAATAGCAGATGCATTTGTTAGTCCAGAGGCAAAATAAGAAATTCGCAGTGTCCATACCTTGTTTTAAATGCAATCTTTGGCACATCTGAATCTTTAGCTCTCAACTAGTAATAACCCAATATCAAATCAATTTTCAAAAAACATTGTTGCCCCTTTTAACTGATCAAACAAATTATCTATTCATGGAAAAGGGTATTTATTACTTGATCGTCACTTTGTTGAGCTGCCGATAGTTTATATACACTCTCATCGTGCCATCTTTATTTTTTATAAATAACACCGGTGCACCCCAGGGATAGAAACTCAGTCTTGCAAAACTTCTATCTATCAACTCTTGCAACTGAGCTTTTAAATCTTTTAAATCTGTCAAAGCCATTCTATATGGAGCTATCGATATTGAAATTGCTCTCGGTACTAATTCAATACCAAACTCAACCTCTCTGATATGTGGTAAACCCGGTAACTCTTCAGGACATACATTTGGATACTCGCACACAATTGTTACTAATTCAATCTTTGTTTCTGCCACTTTCGTATCAAGTACATAAGTAAGATAAGCTTCACACCCCTTTCTCACAAATCTCTGAGCTAACATAGACGAAATCACAACTGGCAAACTATTCAGATCATCAGATTCAATTCTAATAGTCTCATTATTCTGACATTTCAGTTCAATTGTCTTTCGTCTACAATTCACTATAGTATCATGCATTGTTATCCAATCCATGCCCAAAATCACATCAAATTTATCTAATGGAAACAACATCAGATTAGCCAAAAAACAGAAATCCCGATTCATTAACGGACAATTCTTGTAGACTTTGTTAACCAAAACACATTTGCTTAAGGGGTTTGATACTTTAATTAAAAATTTAGTAGACTCTACAGGCAAAGTCTTACTAGATACTAAATTCATACTTATATACGAATGGGTTGATCCTAGATCTATCAATACAATCACATTAGAATCATAAAGAGTGAAAGTACTAGTGATAACACCTGGAGATGATGCCTCCTCCCATGCACGAATAGCATAAGCTCGGGCAGGTGCTCGTGCCTCAGAACTCACAGCAGAATCTCTCATCACACCTCTACCACTAGATACATTCCCAGTACTTCTTGGCGGTCTCCCTCTCACTATCGTATTGCTCGATCTTGCATGCTGAGATTTATCTTTTTCATTTAACTTAGGACAATCTTGGATAAAATGATCTTATGAGCCACAGCTGTAACAAGATCTATTATTATTTTTTACCTAGCAATATCCAAAATGTCGTCTTCCATATTGTTGACATTCAGGTTTAACATCTTTCACGTTGCCAACACTCGATACCGATGTAGCTTGAGCTTTAGGGCTGGTATATTGCTTTCCATGATCTCTATTAGAATATCCCACTGAAGTTGTCGATCGGTTAAAATAGTCTCTGGATTTCTTCGACAAGGATTGATAAGGTTTACTCATTGATCTCTTCCTTGTATATCTAGCCTCTAATTCAGCTTTCTTCTTTTCTCGACTAAAATCTTGGACTTTGTAAGCCTGTTCCATTAAAACAACAAATTCTTTTAAATTTAAAATCCTGACCAGAAGTTTAATATCTTCGTTCAGCCCATCAACAAACCGCTTGCATATTATTTCTTCAGTAGACACATACTCACGAGCGTACTTGCTCAACCGTACAAATTCCCTCTCGTACTCGATTATAGTCATGCGGCCTTGTTTCAACTCTAAAAACTCTTTATGCTTTTGATCAAGGAATCACTGACTTATATATTGATTTCAGAACTCTATCTAAAAGAATTCCCAGGTCACTCGTTTTCTCGGTACTACAGACACCAAGGTAATCCACCACTGATATGCGAAATCTCTCAAAAGGGATATAACGCACTTTAAACATTCAGCTAGCGTGTAAGAAAGTTCATCAAATACTTGGATCGTATTTTCAAGTCAAAACTCGACTCTCTCAGAGTCATCATCAACATTAGCTCTAAACTCTTCAGCTCTGTGTTTGCGGATCTTGTGAATAGGAGGTTTATTCAATCTTAAAAGCTCGACTCCTTGAGAAGCTACAGGCATGGGTTGGGGATTAGGAGAGGGTGGAGGTTGTTGAGCAGACTGGTTTGTACAAATGTATTGGGTGAACCATTCGCTCATCATTTGGAAGAAGGCTTCTTTAGCCTCTCCTCCCTGTGTAACACCCCAAACCCGGCCCAGACGTTATGGCCGAATCTGATGTGCCACATTGAAGTTGAAAATCCATGTTTCGTTTTAGTGCTTTAAAAATCAACTTTTGTTAAGCTAACAAAGTGAATGGGAGCTGGGCACGAGGTAAGAATCCGTAACAGAGGAGGTGAGCCATAAAGGCTGCTTAAGTACCAAGCTCTTCTAATGGATCCAATCCTAGACATGCCCACAACCATTGCCACACTTTGTTAAATCGAGTTGTAATTTATTTAAGTTGAAATATTTGATAAATCGGATAATCGTGGCGTGGTGTTATTTTGAAAACAATTATCATTTTGAAAACACATCCTAAGTCTAGCCCATTTATTAACAAATAGATTAAAGTTATTAAAAATAAAATAATCCCAGAAAAAAAATTAAAATGGCCTTATTACAACCCAAAACCAAACAATAATATTAATAAGATAAAACTTATAAAGAAATAAATCGGCTACTTATTGCAATTAAAAGAAACAGAAACAGTAGTGTGGCCATCTCCGAGTCCCGCGCAGCTCCAAACCATCTAAGCTTAGGGATTACCTGCACAGTTAGAAACGGGGTGAGTTTACGAAAACTCAGTGTGTAATCCCAATAACAAACAAATAGTGAAAACACAGTATCAGTACAATCTGGGCCAAAGCCCTATTTAGTCTTGACATATACTGGGCCAAAGCCTTCCGTTTAACGGTTACTGGGCCGAAGCCTTTTCATAAATCATATCACTGGGCTGAAGCCTTTTCATAAATCATATCACTGGGCCGAAGCCTTTATTGTAAACGGTATGGCCCATAGGCCCATTTCAATAACACATGAAATATCAATGAATGTATGCAAGCCCATTTCAATATCACATGAAATACCAATGAATGTATGCAAGCCCATTTGGGGAGACTAATCAACCCACCATCCGCTACTCTCCACCCGTACCAACCAACACACCATGTGGGGAATAACTTAACCCACCCAACCAACACACCACTGGCAGCATAGCTGCTTTATCATATATCTGGAGGCCTAGCCTCTTTAATAACTGGGGCAAAGCCCTTTTCGGTAAACTGGGGCAAAGCCCTTTTCAATAAACTGGGGCATAAGGCCTTTTCGGTAAACTGGGGCATAAGCCCTTTTCAATAAACTAGGGCATAAGCCCTTTTGCACTTCCTCCATCCATATAAAAACCCAACCCAATGCATTTATGAATTCATCATGTGCATTTCATACATATCATGTGCATATCATGCATATCATGTGCATATCATATCAATCATGTTTATCATACCCCACGTATCAAATTTATAATTAAACCCTAAGGGCAAAACAGTCATTTTTACCTAGGGGCAAAACAGTCATTTTCACATTATAAGGGTAATTTTGTAATTTTACCAAATATCAGGGTTTTCCATGTTCATCAACAATTACCAATATTTCTGAGTGTTTAAACAATGATCTTTAACCCACTTTATCAAACTCGGGCTTTTGGGCCCAAAACCTCTAATAGGCCCTACGAATGCTGATTTAGCCCATTAAGCCCACATAATCCAAATTTTACAGCAGTACTAACCGTGTTAACATGCAACTTTTCCAGATTCCATTTTTTATCAGTTTTACCCAAATGGGCCCGAAGCCCATTGGGCCCGATTCCAGCCCATTGAGGCCCAACTTACCATTGTGCACAAAATTGAGTTCTTGCCTGTTCCATCGATCCAAACACTGATCATATCATATTTATCGCATCTATACCCAAACGCAACATTACAAGTTCCCGAAATACTGATATTTTAGCATTTCGGCTTCTCAGCAAATATTAATCTAAGCTATTACGAGGGTTAGTACACACCTGTTATGGGTTAAAGTTGAAACGTTTCCATAATCAATCACCTACGATAACCACCACCTGTCACTCAAGCTTAACTAATCTAATATCAATATATGTAAATCCTAAGCACATCAGTCATACGGAACATAAGGGCATATTCGTCATTTTACCATACAAGGGTATTACGGTCACTTTACCCTACAGGGGCTTTACGGTCTTTTTACCTATTAGGGGTATTGTAGTCATTTCATCCTACAAGAGTGTTTTGGTAAATCTACAAACCAAGGGTATTTCAGTAATTTTGTAAACTAATGGTATTTCTATAATTTTTAGAAAGTCAAGGGTTTTTCTGTAATTTTGTAAATCAGGGGTATTTTGGTAATTTTACAAATTGAGGGTATTTCGGTAATTTCACAAACCAGTGGTATTTTGGTAATTTTACAAACTAGGGGTATTTTGGTAATTCTACCCTATAGGGGTATTTCAGTAATTTCACAATCGAGGGTAAAACGATAATTTTGTAAATCGAGGGTAAAACAGTAATTCTGTAAATCAAGAGTAAAACAGTAATTCTATAAATCGAGGGTACTTTGGTAATTTTACAAGTCGAGGGTATTTTAGTAATTTTACAAATCAGGGGGTATTTTAGTAATTTTACAAACCAGGGGTATTTTAGTAATTTTACAAAATCGAGGGTATTTTAGTAATTTTGTAAACTAAAGTATTCTAAACAGGGATAACAATACAAATGGGCCTAAAGCCCTTCTCGTCCCAAATGGGCCCACACGCTCGTGTGGCCCTTTTAGCCCAAATCTAGCAACAGATATAAGATTCACCTAGCCTAGTCCAATATTTACTACACAATTAAACAACTTATCCAATTGGGCCCGTAGGCCCACATGGCCCCTTTTGGCCCATCGCGGCCCGTAGTAGCCATCCTACAGCTAGAGTAGTGAGAAATACACACCTGATAGGAGACTGGAGTTAATCCACGCTCTGAGCACTCTTAGCCGACGCCCAACCCAAACGAGCACGCCATACAGCGAAAGGGATCAGCCAAGAAAGGTACCTTTACTCTCCTCATGGTTCTCTCTATTTAAAGCCAGCTTCGCAACCACTCTTATGTTAGCTTCCCAGTGTGGGATCCCTCCAACATCAGAGTTTAAATTCAACACCAACTCTTGCCGCCCCCTGTTAGCAAAATAAATGCTCCTTGCTTGCCATGGGATTCGAACCCATGCCTTCCCTCAGTTGCTCCACACGCTACTTGCCACTAAGCCACAAGGCTTTTTATGTCATATTTTATCCCCAATTAATTATAAGGTCTAAAGGCCAAAGTCCAGGTTCCCTAAAAAACCAAAATAAATTGCAAGAGCCAAGGCTTGAACCCAGGCTCCCATACAACCTTAATGACGCCATAACCACTAGACTACAAGCTTCCTTGTGTCATTTATTTAACACAATAATTTAAAAGCCCTCATCCGAGCATCCAGGTTTTTTTTTCTCTTAATACCAAAATTTTTGCTAAAGCCCAAGTTTGAACCCAAGATTTCCCCAACACTTCTCAAAGCCATTAACCACTAAAGCAAACATTTAATTGTGTCATTTCATTGCACAATTAAATACCTATATACAACCTCCTTACGGACCCGCACTCAAGGCCCAATACTTCTAGGCCCAAATTCAGGGTGTTACACCTTGACTACCCGTCACGGGTCTAGAATCAGATGGTACTGTCCCTTGTACGGCAGCAGGCACATTACTCTCAACCTCATCGGCTATAACTCGATTGAGATCTATTACTATATGAAAACACAATTTAAAATGTCAAGAGTCATCAAACTATCTCAGTTTATATATATAGCATGTATAGATAGACTCACATATGCTACGTTAGTCTTAGAATCGACTAAATCATAGCTCTGATACTAATAAAACGTACCACCCCTAACCCATATCTGTCACCAGAGTAGGGTTACGAGGTATTACCGATCAATTCACAATATATAGCATACATTTATCAAACATAAATCATTCGTTCTCATAAATCATTCAACACAATTCCATTGTCTCTTATAAAGGCCTACGAGGCCTTAGAAATGCTTTAAAAGTGGTTCGGGACTAAATTGATAACATATGAAAATTTTGGAAACTTAGAAATATTTCAATCATATAGGGGTCACATGCCTATGTGAACTGGCCGTGTGCCTCACACGGCTCTAGACACGCTCGTGTCTCAGGCCGTGTGGAAACAGGACATGCATACTGACTTGGGTCACACGACCAACCACACACTCGTGTGTCTAAGCCGTACCAAATCTATAGGGTATACTAACTTATGTAATACAGCTAAGTCACACGACCGTGTGCTAGGCCGTGTGCCAATTAGAGAGTATATTAACTTGTACCACATGGCCAGTCACACGCCCGTGTGTGAGACCGTATAGAGCATACTGACTTCAATTCAATTTCATCACCAGGGCACACACGGCTGTGTAATATGACCGTGTGTCACACATGATTGAGACATGCGCCTGTGTCTCTGTCCGTGTGGACAAAAATAGGCCATTTGCAAGGCCAATATGCCACCCTTATTCATGTTCACCTAAATAACCAAGATGGTACCATTTCATCCTACAATTAGGCAGCCAAAATCATCAACCAAATGTACAATTCATACCATTATAATTTCATCTATTCCAAATCTCAAATCACTACCATTTACTTAGCCAAATACATGCCAAAACAATATCAATCTAAATAGTTTATTTACCATAATTTATACACACATAACTTCCTTATAAATAACCAACACAACATCTAAAATCATATCTCATTAAGGCATTGATCAAGCATTTATACTCCACAAATCAATTAACCATTTGAGCAACTATAAAACCATAACCACATTCATAACAAACATACCAAAATAAGCCATCACTCATGGCTAAATATATACAAATCAAAACATATACAATTTACAAGCCAAATCTCATGGCTATAAGCACAACCAAAATACCACATCTAAACTATACATGTCATATACCATAAATGTATAACTAAAAAGTACCAACTTTGATGTTTGATAGTGTGATGATGTTCCCGACGACTCTTAGATTCGAGCTTGCCTTGATTCACTATAAAAACATAGAAAAATAACACAAAGTAAGCTTCATAGCTTAGTAAGCTTGGATGTGAACATTAAGCAACTATCACCATTCATTCATCATTCAAATAATAGAAAATGATATAAAACAATTCTATTAAATCTCAGAGATATCAAATGGTCATTCACATATCTTACCAAGGAACTCATCAATTCCATAGTTTTAATACTCAATTCATTACCGTATGTATCTGTACCATCTATAACAAGTTCATACATACAAGGAATGCCATTGAATACTCAATGCCTCGCACTAAGTGTCATACTCGATATCACGCACACTAAGTACCACACTCGATATCTCGCACACTAAGTGCCATACATAGTCGAAGCTATCTCAAATCGCACACTAAGTGCCATATATAGCCAAAGCTATGTCGAATCACACACTACGTGCCACAAATAGTTGATTTTTCGTCGAACATAACTGTAGTCCCGTATATACAACTTATGCAATTTCAAAGCACTAAAAGCATAATATTTACAATGCTTAATACATACAAACTTACATCGGATGCTTAAATAATGAATCGAGTCGATTAGTCGATAACTTTATCTTTTTCCCGATCAAAGTCTGTATTCCACTTTTCTTGATCTAATTATAATCAAAATTAACTTATTCAATCATTTATTCATTCAATTTAGTCCAAAATACACTTTAAAACACATTTACACTTTTGCCCCACAAATTTCACATTTTTCACAATTTTGTCCTTATTTCACCAAATCATAAATTAATGAAATTCAAGACTAATCCATGCTAGCTAAATTACCATAATGCCCCTAACAGCCCATAATTTTCATTTATTCACACTTTTAACCACTATGCTTCACATTTTCTCAATTTAATCTCTTTTTGACATTTTTGTCAAAAATCACTTTACAAAACTAGTTTAACTATCAACAACCATCAAATTACTCAAGCATTCAACCATAAATCTTTAGCAATTTCAAAATCTAAGGTACGGGCTAGCTAGAATACGAAGCAACGATCCCAAAAACATAAAAATCATTAAAAACCGAGTTAAAATACATACCTAATTGAAGAATTTAAGATTTCTGAATGAAGAACCTATTTTTATTCTTGTTCTTCTTCAATTTCAATTAGATGATGATAATGGAATCCTTTCATTTGTTTTTATTTTATTTAATTAATCTTTATTTAACAATTACCTTAATAACCTTTAATAAAACATTATTATTTCACATAAACCATGGACATAAATGTCCACTAACCTTAACCATGGTTTAATTTCAACATAAGGACTCCCACAATTTAATTTCCTAGCTATTTAATACTTTTAACTAATAGAACATGCATTCTACATTTTACGCGTTTTAGCCCTTTTTACTGATTAACCATTCATACAGTAAAATTTATTGACGAAACTTTCACATAATAATTTTATCATGATGTAAACTTTAATAAAATCATAAAATAAATATTTTAACCTCAGATTTGTGGTCCCAAAACCACTATACCGATTTGACTAAAACCTGGCTATTACATAACTCATCCAATTTATCAAATTCAACATGAAGTAATTCACCATTCTAACATTTCAACACAATGTATTTTTGTTTACAATTCACCACCACATCATGTCGAGTTAGCCAGTCCATTTCCAAAATTACATCAAATTCATCAAAAGGAAATAACATCAAATAAGCCAAGAAACAATAACCCTTTACAATTAACAGACAGTTTTTACAAACTTTATCCACTATAACATACTGGCCTAGGGGGTTTGAAACTTTAACCACAGATTCAGTAGACTCAACAGATAATTTTTTAACGGAACTAAATTCGTGCATATGTATAAATGTTTTGAACCAGGATCAATCAAAGCAGTTATATTAGTGTCAAGTAGAGAAAATGTACCAGTAATGACGCCTGGTGCAGAGGCATCCTCTTTTGCGCGTATAGCATATGTCCTTGCTGGTGCTCTTACTTCAGATTTAGTTATTGAATCTTTCGTAGCACTTTGGCTACCACAAACATTGTTAGGGTGACGGGGTGGTCTACCTCTTGAGGCGGGATTGCTCGGCCTAGAGGTCTAAATAGTATCTTTTTCGGGCTTCTAAGAAGTCCTTGAGATAGTGATCAAAAGAACCACAGCTAAAACAAGATTCGCTTCTTATGCGGCATTCACCAAAATGCAATTTATTACAATATTTGCATCTTGGTTTAGGACTTCCAACACTTCCTACACTTGTCAAGGATGGAGACGAAGATCTCGAGTTAGAGTGTTAAGAACCTAGTTCTTTTCTGGAATATCCCACAGATGTAGTAAAATGATCATGGTATTTCTTTGATTTCTTTGAAGCAGATGATTGTGATTTGCCCATAAGTCTTTTACAAGAAATCTGGGCATCTCTCTCTGCTTGCTTTTGTTCTTTACTCAATTCCTTGGCTTTGTGTGCTTGATCAGCTAGTACTACAAATTCCTTAAATTCAAGAATTACAATCAATAGCTTGATATCTTCATTTAATCATTTTTCAAAATGTTTACACATATCAACCTCAGTCAGAACCCATTCCCTGGCATACTTGCTCAATCTAACAAATTCTCTTTCATATGCAGATACTGTCACCTATTTGAGCTCTAAAAATTCCTTCTTTTATTGATCCAAAAATCTCTGACTAATATACTTCTTTCTGAATTCCATTTGGAAAAACTCCCATGTAACATTCTCCCTTGGAAAAATCAAAGTCAAGGTATTCCACCATTGGTAATCTGAGTCTTTTAGCAAAGATATAGCACATTTTAGGCACTCAGCTGGTGTGCATGATATTTTGTAACAACCCGTTTTTAGTCAAATCAGAACAGTGGTTTTGAAACCACAAATCCAAACTCAAAATATTTATTTTATTATTTTATTACAGTTTACAACATGATAGAATTATTGTGTGAAAGTGTCGTAAAGAAATTTTACTATTTGAATGGTTAATTTAGTAAAAAGGACTAAATCGCATAAAGTGTAAAAGTAGAGTTTTATTAGCTAAAAGTATTTAATAGCTATAGAACCTTAAATTTAAGGTCCTTATTTTGTAATTAAACCATCCATAGTGTAAGTGGACAATAATGGACATTGAATGGATGTTTTACATGATTTATAATTAAGGGTATATGTGTAAATTAGTAATTAACATAAGATAAATAAAATAAAATCAATTTAAACTTCATGTTCATCTTCTTTAGCCAAAAATACAAAGAAGAAGAAATCATAAAAGTTCTTTTAGGGTTCGGCACTTGCAAGGTTAAATTGGTAAGTGATTTTAGCTCGATTTTTGATGATTTCTATGTTTTTGTAATCGTTGCAGCTCAATCTAGCTAGCTTGTATCTTAGATTTTGAAACTATTAAAGATTTTTGGAGTTTCATTGTTGAATCTATGGGTTCTTTGATGTTTAATATTGAAATATGAAAGCTTGATGATAGTTTTACATGTTTTGTTAAGTGATTTTTTATGAAAATGCATAATAGGGATTAAATTGTGAAATGTGCAAAGTGTGTGGTTGAAATGTGAAATAAATGAAAGTTTTGGGCTGCTAGGGACCTATATATAATTCAACCAACCATTGAAAGATAGAACGATGAGAATGTGTATAAACTATCGATAGCTCAACAAAGTGATGATCAAGAATAAATACCCTTTGCCACGAATAGATGATTTGTTTAATCAGTTAAAAGAGGCAACAATGTTTTCAAAAATTGAATTGAGATAGGGTTATTACCAGTTGCGAGTTAAAGAATCAGATGTACCGAAGACTGCATTTAGAACAAGTATAGACACTACAAATTTCTTGTTATGCCATTCGACCTAACAAAAGCACCTATTGTTTTTATGGACTTGATGAACCAGATTTTCAGGCCATATTTAGACTGATTCGTAGTTGTATTTATTGATGACATTTTGATTTACTCTCATGATGAATTTGAGCATGCCTAGCATTTGAGAATCATGTTACAAACTTCGAGAGATAAATGATTGTTTCCAAAGTTCAGCAAATGTGGGTTTTGGTTATGAGAGGTTGGTTTTCTGGGACATATAGTTTCGGCCGCGGGTATTTGAGTTGACCCGAGCAAAATTTCTACGATTATAGATTGGAAGGCTCTGAGAAATGTATCCAAAGTCCGTAGTTTTCTGGGACTAGCCGACTATTATAGACGATTTGTGAAAGGTTTCTCGATGATTACGATTCTGATTACCCAATTGCTTCAAAAAGATGTTAAGTTTGAGTGGTCAGAAAAGTGTCAGTAGAATTTCAAGCTGTTGAAAGCATTATTAATAGAGGCACCAGTGTTAGTTCAGCCTGAGTCGGGTAAAGAATTCGTAGTTTCCAGTGATACATCTTAAATGGCCTGGGTTGTGTTTTGATGCAGGATGGCCAAGTTGTAGCTTATGCCTTAAGACAATTGAAGCCGCACGAAAAGAATTATCCGACGTACGATCTAGAGTTAGCCGCGATAGTGTTCGCATTGAAAATTTGGTGTCATTACTTGTTTGGTGAAAAATGTCATATTTATACCGACCACAAAAGCTTGAAATATCTGATGACTCAGAAAGATTTGAATTTACGACAGCGGAGATAATTAGAATTGCTAAAAGACTATGAATTAGTAATTGGCTATCATCTGGGGAAAGCGAACGTAGTTGCTGATGCTTTAAGTCGAAAGTCCTTATTTGCTTTATGTACTTTGAACACACAATTAGCTTTGTCTGAAGACAGTTCTATAGTAGACGAGCTGAAAGCGAGACTGTTATTTCTACAACAGATTTGTGAGGCTAAAAAATTTGATAATGAATTGCAAGCAAAATAAGCTCAGTGTGAGTCGACTTCTAATTCAGAGTTTCGAATAAGGCCTGATGATTGTTTGATGTTTCATGAGAGAATATGTGTACCAAGAAATTCTGAGCTTATTCGGAAGATTCTACATGAAGCACATAGTAGTTGTTTAACAGTACATCTAGAAAGCACAAAAATGTATAACAATTTGAAACAACTTTCTTAGTGGCATGGCATGGAACGAGATATCTAAGAATTTGTTTTGAAATGTTTGATTTGTTAGCAAGTCAAAGTTGAGCATCAAGTGCCGTCAGGTTTATTATAGCCTAGTATGATTCCTAAGTGGAAGTGGGATAGAGTAACAATGGATTTTGTATCGGGTTTGCCCTTATCTTTGAAAAAGAAAAATACGATCTGGGTTGTTGTTGACAGATTGATGAAATTAGCTCATTTCATTCCGGTACGTACATATTTTTCGCTTGATAAAATAGCTGAGTTGTATATTTTTGAAATTGTGAGATTACATGTTGTTCCCCTATCTATTGTTTCTGATAGAGATCCAAGATTTAATTCTCTATTTTGGAAGAAATTGCAAGAAGCTTTGGGTTCAAAGCTGCATTTTAGTTTTGCATTTCACCCGCAAACAGATGGTCAATCTGAACGAGTTATTCAGATACTTGAGGATATGTTGGGTTGTTGCATTCTTGAGATTGAAGGTAGCTGGGAGAAATACCTACCGCTAATTGAATTTGCTTGAAATAATAGCTTCCAATCAAGTATAAAGATGGCACCGTACGAAGCTCGATACATTTGTAAATGTCAAACACTATTGTTCTGGAGTGAGCTCAGCGAAAATAAGATTCACGGGGTTGATCTGATCAGAGAGACTGCAGTAAAAGTGAAAGTAATTTGCGATAGTTTGAAAGCAGCTTCGGATCAATAAAAATCGTGTGCAGACTTGAAACGGAAAGATATTGAGTTTTAGGTCAGGGATAAAGTGTTTTTGAAAGCGCTGTCGTGGAAAAAGATATTACGGTTTGGTCGGAAAGGGAAATTGAGTCCACGATTCATTAGATTGTATGAGATTACTGAGCGAGTTGGGCCAATGGCATATATGCTGTCCTTACCGTTTGAGTTAGAAAAGATACATAATGTCTTTCACGTATCAATGCTACGAAGATATCGATCAAACCTTTCGCATTCTCCAATTGAAGTTGAGATACAGTCAGATTTATCATACATTGAAGAACCAATTCGAAGTTTAGCTCGTGAGATCAAAGACCTGAGAAAGAAGAGAATTGCATTAGTGAAAGTATTATGGCATCGACACAGGGTTGAAGAAGTTACATGGGAACCTGAGGATGCTATGAGAAAACAATACCCGAACTTATTCACTGGTAAGAATTTCGGGGATGAAAGTCCCTAAGGGGGGAGAGTTGTAACAGCCCGTTTTTAGTCAAATCAGAGCAGTGTTTCAGAACCACAAATCCAAAGTAAAATATTTGTTTTATTATATTATTACAGTTTACAACATGATAGAATTATTGTGTGAAAGTTTTGTAAAGAAATTTTACTGTTTGAATGGTTAATTTGGTAAAAAAAGACTAAATCGCATAAAGTGTAAAAGTAGAGTTCTATTAGCTAAAAGTATTTAATAGCCATAGAACCTTAAATTTAAGGTCCTTATGTTGCAATTAGACCATCCATAGTATAAGTGGACAATAATGGACATTTAATGGATGTTTTACTTGATTTATAATTAAGGGTATATGTGTAAATTAGTAATTAACATAAGATAAATAAAATAAAATCAATTTAAACTTCATGCTCATCTTCTTTAGCCGAAAATACAAAGAAGAAGAAACCATAGAAGTTGTTTTAGGGTTCGGCACTTGCAAGGTTAAATTGGCAAGTGATTTTAGCTCGGTTTTTTTATGATTTCTATGTTTTTGTAATCGTTGCAGCTCAATCTAGCTAGTCCGTACCTTAGATTTTGAAAATGTTAAAGATTTTTGGAGTTGCCATTGTTGAATCTATGTGTTCTTTGATGTTTAATGTTGAAATATGAAAGCTTGATGATAGTTTTACATGTTTTGTTAAGTGATTTTTGATGAAAATGCATAATAGGTATTAAATTGTGAAATGTGCAAATTGTGTGGTTGAAATGTGAAATAAATGAAAGTTTTGGGCTTTTAAGGGCCTATATATAATTCGGCCAAGCATGGTTTTGTTGAATTGTGTAAATTTTGTGTATTTGTGAAATAGGGACTAAATTGATTAAATGCGAAAGTTTAAGGGCTAATTGTAAAAATGTCCAAATGTGTATTTTTGGATTAATTGAATGAGTAGATAAATAAATAAGTAATTTTGAATTCATATAGATCAAGAAAAAAAGAATTTAGATTTAGATCAAGGGAAAAGCAAGGTTATCGAGTAGTCAACTCGATCTATCAATTCCAAATACGAGGTAAGTTCATATGTGATGATTACATTATAAATGTATATAAAAATTCTTTACTATTGCATTAATTGTTAAAACAGGATTATGAATAATGTAATAATTGTGAAAACGACTCTACAAATACATTCGATGATAGAAATGGAAAGTGTGAAAGCCTAGTTGAACCTTAAGAATAGTTTTAGATACTATTGACATGTCAGTAAGTGATATGTTGAGTTGGCTTTAGGTCATGATATTATCACTTCGGGTGTGTATTTTTCCGATTTGGCTTCGAGCCATGCATATCGCATGATTTGGCTTCAGACCATGATAATAGTTCTTCGGATAAGTTACCTTGATTTGGCTACGGGCCATGGTATAGGTACTTATCATACGAGACTCCTCAGTGTCCGATTTCTATTTTGAATAGTCCAATGCGTAAACGAATAATATGGTTGAGAAAGAGGTTATTATAAGGTGATACAGGTATATGGAGAACCTATTCGAGTATTAAATAGTGAAAGTTCGATGAGTTTGTATTTGATCATGTTTTGAGACATGAGAAAGGTTTGTAGTTAATGTGTATATGGTTTTTCCATGTGTAATTGGTTGATTTGCATTTATTCGATGAATTAAGTTATTTACACACGAGCTTACTAAGCTATGAAGCTTACTTTGTGTTATTTTTCTATGTTTTATAGTGAATCAAGGCTAGCTCGGATCCGGGAGTCGCCGGGAACATCATCACACTATCAAACATCTAAGTTGGTACTTTTGACATTTATGGTATATGGCATGTATAGGCTAGACGTGGTGATGTGGTATTGGTTATGATTATAGCCATGAGATTTGGCTTGTAAATGATGTTAATATTGATGTGTGTTTCGCTCTTAGAAATGGTTGTTAATGACTTTTGTAAGATGTTTATAATGCCTTGTGAGATGGTTTGTTTTGATATATATTTGAGTAAGTGAAATGGTTGTATTTGTATAGCATGAATTATGGATGAATTGGGATTGATTTTGGCTGCCCTTTTGTGAATGGAAATTGTACATTTTGCCTTGTGTAGGTATATTAAAGTTAGGGTGGCAAATTGGCTTTGCAAATGGTCTATTTTTGTCCACATGGACAGAGACACGGACGTGTGTCTCAGTCGTGTGTGACACGCTGTCATGGTATACGGCCATGTGTCCCCTAATGATGCTTTAGAAATCAAGTCAGTGAGTTACACGGCCTAGACATACAGGCGTGTGGTCGGATGCGTTGCCAAGTCAGTATACCCTCCAGTTTTTACACGGCCTAGAACATGGGCGTGTCCTCAGCCGTGTGATACAAGTTAGTATGTATGTCCTGTTTCCATACGGCCTGAGACACAGGCGTGTCCGGAGCCGTGTGAGGAACACGTCCTGTGCACACGGGCGTGTGACCCCTATATGGTTGACATTATTCTAAGTTTCCAAAATTTTCATATGTTATTGATTCAGTCCCGAATCACTTCTAAATCATGTTTAAGGCCTCGTAGGCCATTATAAGGGACAATGTGTTTGTGATTAAATGGTTGCAACAGCCTAATTTTAAGTGGTGTCGGAACAGTGATTCGAGATCACTAAATCCGACAAATGAGTAGGAAATATTATTAATTTAGTGAGTATAAGTTAAATGTGAAGTTAGGAAAAATTTTGAAATAGTGAAATGTACAAAAAATATATATATTAAAATAATTAGAATTGAAAACGAGGTATCGAGACCTCGGGAATTTTAAATCGAGCCATAAATATTTTTATAAATATTTATGGAGTGTTAATAAGTTAGTATTAAAGTTTCGTCAAGAAATTTTAAAGTACTGATAGCTAATTGAACAAAAAGGACTAAATTGTATCAAATGCAAAATTGTGAGAAATGATTAAATAGCTTAAATGATAAAAGAAAGAGGGTTTAAAAGGAAATAGACCCAAGGTCTATTTGGGCTGGACGGAAAGAGCATGAAATCACCAAGAAAATAAAGGCAAAATTAGAAAATTGCAAAATTTACTTAATAAAACTAGGACTAAAGTGGAATTATCGAGATTCCTCTTTATTTTTCTGCATTCTCATCAGTAAAAACACCATGGAAGAGTTCTCTTAAGCTGGTTTTTCATATTTTTACTGCAAGTAAGTTCAATTCTTGATTATTTCTTGAAATTTTTGTGTTTTCAATTCTTGATTATTTCTTGAAATTTTTGTGTTTTTGTGACTTTTACAACTAGGTCCATTTGTTGAATTCATTAGTTCTTGATTCTATGAAAGAAATTGAAAGTTTCTATGAATATGTGCTGGAAGTATATGATAATTTGATATAGAATTAGAGCTTTAAATTGTTTATATGCTGATTTTATTGAAAGAATTGAATAGAAAGTGAATGTTTGGGACCTAAATTGTAAAAGAGTTTGAAGTTAGAGTTTTATGTGGAAATTCTGAATTTCAATAGTTATGAAATAACTTATAATGTCTAGGAAAAGTATTAATTGAGAAAATTAGTTTAATTGAGGGGTTAATTAAGTAAGGACTGAATTGTATGAACTGTGAAATTTGGGGCAAAATGAAAATCAACATTTTGCATTAAAACAGTTTTGGACAGCAGCAATAGTCTAACTTTGAAAAAATCTCCAAAAATTGTAAAAGTTTAATTAGAGGATGAATAAAATATGAAATTAAAGCTTATTGAGTCTAGTTTCTTATAGAAGAAACAGTGTAAGCAATGGAATTGTAAATCATGAGATATAATAAGTTTTGTGAGACAATGTCAGAATGATTTCGGGTTTCCCTGTTCTGACTTTGGAAAGTCATAAAAAATTGGAGAAAAATAATTAAGGGATTAAATTTATATGTTTAAAATCCTTAAAGAGTCTATTTTCAATAGAAGTAAGCAAGAACATCATCTGAATCTCGTACAATGAGATAATTAATTCTTAGTGAAGAAGGGTCAGAACTGTAAGACAGCAGAATAGGGGCAACTTTAAAGTATAAACTGTACTTATTTGCTAAACCAAAAATTATGAAAATTTTATGGTCATAAGATAAGTAAGTCTAGTTTCAGGGAAAATTAGCGGATCTTAATTTCGAGTTCTGTAGCTTAAGATATAAATAATTTAGTGACTATCACGCAAATGGATAGTTTTGAATATACATAAGTAAATAGTGAAATTATTGATAATGTTACTTGTTGCATGTTATATAAATTAAGGATGTGAAATGGAGAGGAGGAGGTAGAAAAATATGTATGAATATTCAGCTAGCATGGCTAATTTGTATGTTTTAGGCTCATGGACTAAATTGAATAAAAGTAAAATTTTATGGGCAATTTTGTAAAAAAAATGTTAGAAATGACCAGTTTGCATGAAATGAATTATTTTATTATTTAAATTACAAAATTGAATGAAATTATTAATTTAGCTCAAGATCATGGAAAAACATGTTTTAAGGATTAAATTGAAAAGTGTTGAAATTATGGAAAATTTTGACATTTTATAGAATTCATAGGTTGTTATCAATTTGTGTGAGAATAACGGCTGAAAATAAGGATTAAATTGCAATAATTTTATTTTATTTTAACCTAAGGATGAAATCGTCATTAATTAAAAGTTTAGAGGTAAAATGATAATTTTGTTTAGAGCATTAGTTGAATGTATTATAACATGAAATAAATGAAAACGACGATCAAATTTCTTTATAAAGATCCGGATGACTTGAATACGAGACTTGAACGTGGAAAAGAAAAGATATCGGATTAATGAAATATCTGATAAATGAATCGGTAACTCCGGTAATGCTCCGTAACTCTATTCCGGTGACGGATTCGGGTTAGGGGCGTTACATTTATTGGTATCAGAGCTAAGGTTTAGTCGGTTCTCGGACCAAACATAGCATATGTGAAGTCTAGAAATACATGTCATTATATAACTTGTGATAAGATAATTTAATATCTTCCAGCTCTGATGAGATTTATTTTACTTAAAGATAGAGATACTTTCCCAACCGAGCTAATTACGATAATGTTGAAAGCGATACTCAAATATGTGAGCAAAAGTAGATTATGATGAGTCGGAACTCATAAAGGTATGAATAAATATTATATTTAAATTTATATGTATAGTAAGTAAAATTTTAGGGTAAGTATCAATATTGAATTAAATTTGTATGGATATATGTGATTGATGTGGAAATAGAATTTTGTATATGTTATATTTGAAAATTTTATTGATTGGGAATGTGATGAAATTGATATGAATATGTGATTAATTGAAATGTGTATTGATTGGAAACTGGAAAGTGAATTGAATACCCTATTAACTGTACCGGACTGAGTCGGATATAGTTGGCATGCCATAGGATTTTGAGAAGGGATTTGGAGATGAGATTTGGATATGCTGATGTTTATATCCTTCGGATTTATCCGAAGAGGCACTTTGTGCTATTCTGGTGTGTTTTGGATGGATTATATTATTTTGGTGTGTTTGGGAGGATTATATGATACTGGTGTGTTTTGGAGGATTATACTGGTGTGTTTTGGAGGATTATACTAGTGTGTTTTGGTTGGACATTTTGGTGTGTTTGGATGGAATCCGTGTATCTGCCAAAGTCTGAGTCTTGTTAATAGGGGTAAATATGAATATTAAGTGAAATTGAAATGAGAATTGAATTCCCTATTAACTTGTCGGACTAGTCGGATATAATTGGCATGCCATAGGAACTGGAAGTGTACGGGATTTGTCGGCTTTACTGATCAGGCACTTTATGTGTCGTATTCTGATCAGGTACTATGTACCGTTTTAGGCACAATGTGCCTTACTGGTGTGTTTGGTTGGATCCATGTATCCGTCTGAGTCCGAGTTATGTTAATAGGGTTGAGTAAATAAAATGAGAAAATCGAATGAATTTGATCGATTAAACTATAGAAAGTGTGAAAAAGTGGAATTATGAAAAGAAATGTGAATTGTGAATTGTGAATTGAAATAGAGATATAAGATTGAAAGCTTGAACCAAAGGTTCATGAATTGATTAAAGATAATATAGATGATATATGATGCCATTTGATGAAAGACTATTGCCGAGATATGAAATTAAAGGATAATTAACACATATGACTTATATTGTTACATGTTTGATGTCTATTATTTATTATAGTATTTATAATTTGAATTATGGTAATACCACTGAGTACAAACATACTCAACGTACGATTATATTACTATAATTCAAATTATTTATTATTAAATGTTAAATTTAAATTATGTATATGGTAAGAGAAGTATGAGTTAGTGATATTGAGATATTTGAAATGTGTTTATGACGAGAAGGAACTTAGAAATGTAAGAATAGAAGTTCATGATATGTATGTGACAATGTACGAAATGAGATAATCAAAAGTTGAGAAATGATGAAACGTGAATGAAATGAAAGTTTATATTGTGATAAACTGATCTATGTTTATGTGGCATTCATATGATATTATGTGTCTGACTTGTTTGGTTAAGTAAATGCTATGAGTAAATTTACTCAAAATTCATGGAATGTATGTTTAAGTACACTAGTTTGAAATGGATAATTGAAAAGTTCGTGTAACATAATCATGTATGTTAATTTGTTTGAAGTGAATTATGTAATTGTGATGATATGATGTTGATGATAAACGCTAAGTTATATGTGTGTATTTATGAGAACTCAGTTAGAGGCTTTACGACCTCACCCTCTTACCAATGTAGTATTTTATAATGAAAATTTACAAAAAAAAAATGTTGAATAAGTTCACAAATGTGAAACTAATGAGTACAGTAATGGAATAATTAATAATGTAGACGGAGTTGAAAATAGTTTGACAAGTGAATACAGTTTAAAAAAAAGATATCAGATTATTCTAAAGATCATTCAGATTACGTAATATCACGGTTAAAGAAAAAGTTAACCTCGGCTAGTCGACTTATTCAGATACAATGTCTGAAGTATGTGTTTGCTGAAATTTTTCCCGAATTGGTTTTCGTTAGTGAATGGAATGATGCGGGGTTCATGATGATAGAATTAGTAAAAAAATGATAATTGAGTAGTAAAGATGTCTGTGTGTGATAGTTACAGTTGAAACGAATATGATCATCTTTTCTGGGTATTCTATATATTCTTTTATCCTCAGAGATATGTGTGTGTGGTTGTTCAGTCTCTGGTGGAGTTCTGATGTTTTGAGAATGCTAGTTAATTATGATGTTAGACGAAAGCCCTATTGGTCTGGTCGGTTTATGATCGTCATTTCTTCTTCTTCTTGGAATTCTATTTTAATATGTTGGAAATGAAGTTAATGGTAAAAATTTATGTGAGACTATTCTTATGTTTCTACTGATTATGATTTTGTTTTATACATGCGAGAAATATATTATCTCTGTTATGATGGAAGTCCAGAGTCGGTAAGCAGTGTTTTTCTTCTGGCTTTCTTTGAGAAATTATCAAGATCTTTATTATCTTCTTGTGAGTTAGATGTACTAGTGATTGCACGAGCGTTACATAATATCTTTGAGTTCATGTTCAGATGTCTATTTGTTAGCAAGTAAGCCGAACATTAAGAACATTTAGGATTATTGCAGTCAATGATAATACTAGTGTTATGAGATAGAATGACTATATATTTCGAATTGGGATTGTCATTAACATCGGAAAGGAAAATGTTATTTAGTTATGGTTGTTCATTTGACAAAGAAAGATCTGTATGATCATTTCAGTAGGTACAAAGTTTTCATTTGACAGATCAGCTGAGTATATGTATCCCTGAGAGGGTAATTTAGAATTTTGACAGTATGTTCCAACATTGTGTTCTAGAGTTCAAAGGTGAATGGAAAAAGATATTCGAGGTTAAATCAAATTGTGATTCTGAGAAGTTAGTAAAGGTGTTTTATGAGTGTTGAAAGCAACTTCTTCTGGTAAGATTTTCGGGGACGAAAATCCCTAAAGGGGGGAGAGTTGTAACAGCCTAATTTTCAGTGGTGTCGGAACAGTGATTCGAGATCACTAAATCCGACAAATGAGTAGGAAATATTATTAATTTAGTAAGTATAAGTTAAATGTGAAGTTAGGAAAAATTTTGAAATAGTGAAATGTACAAAATATATATATTAAAATAATTAGAATTGAAAACGAGGTATCGAGCCCTCGAGAATTTTAAATCGAGCCATAAATATTTTTATAAATATTTATGGAGTGTTAATAAGTTAGTATTAAAGTTTTGTCAAGAAATTTTAAAGTACTGATAGCTAATTGAACAAAAAGGACTAAATTGTATCAAATGCAAAATTGTGAGAAATGATTAAATAGCTTAAATAATAAAAAAAAGGGTTTAAAAGGCAAATAGACCCAATGTCTATTTGGGCTGGACGGCAAGAGCATAAAATCACCAAGAAAATAAGGGCAAAATTGGAAAATTGCAAAATTTACTTAATAAAGCTAGGACTAAAGTGGAATTATCGAGATTCCTCTTTATTTTTCTGCATTCTCATCAGCAAAAACACCATGGAAGAGTTCTCTTAAGCTGGTTTTTCATATTTTTACTGCAAGTAAGTTCAAATCTTGATTATTTCTTGAAATTTTTGTGTTTTTGTGACTTTTACAACTAGGTCCATTTGTTGAATTCATTAGTTCTTGATTCTATGAAAGAAATTGAAAGTTTCTATGAATATGTGCTGGAAGTATATGATGATTTGATATAGAATTAGAGCTTTAAATTGTTTATATGCTGATTTTATTGAAAGAATTGAATAGAAAGTGAATGTTTGGGACCTAAATTGTAAAAGAGTTTGAAGTTAGAGTTTTATGTGGAAATTCTGAATTTCAATAGTTATGAAATAACTTATAATGTCTAGGAAAAGTATTAATTGAGAAAATTAGTTTAATTTAGGGGTTAATTATGTAAGGACTGAATTGTATGAACTGTGAAATTTGGGGCAAAATGAAAATCAACATTTTGCACTAAAACAGTTTTGGACAGCAGCAATAGTCTACTTTGAAAAATCTCCAAAAATTGTAGAAATTTAATTATAAGATGAATAAAATATTAAATTAAATCTTATTGAGTCTAGTTTCTTATAGAAGAAACGGTGTAAGCAATTGAATTGTAAATCATGAGATATAATAAGTTTTGTGAGACAATGTCAGAATGATTTTGGGTTTCCCTGTTCTGATTTTGGAAAGTCATAAAAAATTGGAGAAAAATAATTAAGGGATTAAATTTATATGTTTAAAATCCTTAAAGAGTCTATTTTCAATATAAATAAGCGGGAACATCATCCGAATCTCGTACGATGAGATAATTAATTCTTAGTGAAGAAGGGTCGGAACTGTCAGACAGCAGAACAAGGGAAACTTTAAAGAATAAACTGTACTTATTTGCTAAACCAAAAATTATGAAAATTTTATGGTCATAAGATAAGTAAGTCTAGTTTCAGGGAAAATTAGCGGATCTTAATTTCGAGTTCTGTAGCTTAAGATATAAATAATTTAGTGACTATGACGCAAATGGATAGTTTTGAATATACATAAGTAAATAGTGAAATTATTGATAATGTTACTTGTTGTATGTTATATAAATTAAAGATGTGGAATGGAGAGGAGGAGGAGTAAAAATATGTATGAATATTCAGCTAGCATGGCTAATTTGTATGTTTTAGGCTCATGTACTAAATTGAATAAAAGTAAAATTTTATGGGCAATTTTGTAAAAAAATGTTAGAAATGACCAATTTGCATGAAATGAATTATTTTATTATTTAAATTACAAAATTAAATGAAATTATTAATTTAGCTCAAGATCAGAGAAAAACATGTTTTAAGGATTAAATTGAAAAGTGTTGAAATTATGGAAAATTCTGACATTTTATAGAATTCATAGGTTGTTATCAATTAGTGTGAGAATAACGGCTGAAAATAAGGATTAAATTGTAATAATTTTGTTTTATTTTAACCTAAGGATGAAATCGTCATTAATTAAAAGTTTAGAGGTAAAATGATAATTTTGTTTAGAGCATTAGTTGAATGTATTATAACATGAAATAAATGAAAACGACGATCAAATTTCTTTATAAAGATCCGGATGGCTTGAATACAAGACTTGAACGTGGAAAAGAAAAGATATCAGATTAATGAAATATCTAATAAATGAATCAGTAACTCCGGTAATGCTCCGTAACTCTATTCCGGTGACGAATTCGGGTTAGGGGCGTTACAATGGTATTTGAGTATGAAAGCATAAATGTATGAGTTATGTATGTTAAATGACGTGTATTGATCAGTAATACCTCATAATCCTACGCCGGCGACAGATAAAGGTTAGGGGTGTTACATTTTATTGGTATCAGAGCTATGGTTTAGTCGATTCTAGGACTAACGTAGCTTGTATGAGAATCTAGCTATATATGCCATATATACTCTGCGATAGTGTGATGATTCCTGACAACTTAAATTGTGTTTTCATATAGTAATGGATCCCGAACGAGCTGTAGCCGATAATGTAGAGAGTAATGCATCTGCTCCTACTCAAGGGGCAGCGCCATCCGATTCTAGGCCTATAATGAGTAGCCACAAGGGAGAGGCTAAACAAGCCTTTCTTCAAATGATGAACGAGTGGTTCACGGAATTCGTTTGAACGAATCCGGCTGCTCAACAACCTCCACCCCCACCTATTCCTCAAAAAATCCCTGTTGTTCCTCAAGTTATAGATATGATCTGGTTGAACAAGCTGCCAGTGATAAGATTCGTGCTGATGATGATGCTGAGAGAGCTGAGTTCTTGCTCGAAAATATGATTCGAGTATTTGATGAATTGTCTTGTACTCCTAATGAATGTATTCAATGTGTTGTATCTTTGCTGAGAGACACTGCATATCAATGGTGGAACACATTGATATCTGTGGTTCCGAAAGAACGGGTCACTTGGGAGTTCTTTTAATCCAAATTCCAGAAGAAATACATCAGTCAAAGATTTCTCGATCAAAAGCACAAAGAGTTTCTAGAATTAAAACAAGGCCGAATAACTATAACCGAGTATGGAAGAGAATTTGTATAGTTGAGTAAGTATGCCAGGGAATATGTTTCTACCGAAGAAATTATGTGTAAACGGTTCATTGACGGGTTGAACGAAGATATAAAACTACTAGTAGGAATTCTAGAGTTGAAAGAATTTTCTGTTCTGGTTGAAAGGGCTTGTAAAGCCAAGGATCTTAGCAAAAAAGAGAAAAGTAGATTTAGAAGCTAGAGACTCGAGAAAAAGATCGATGAGTAAGCCGTATCAATCTTCATCAAAGAAATCCAGAGATTCGTTCGTTTGCCCAAATGCTTCAAATGAATATTCGAACAGAGATCGTAGAAAACAATACTCAGGTTCTAAAGCTCAAGCTACATCAGTATCGAGTGTTGGCAATGTGAGAGACAGCAAACCCGAGTGTCAGCAATGTGGGAGACGACATTTTGGAGAATGCTAGAATAAAAGTAATAAAGCTTGTTACAAATGTGGTTCACTAGATCATTTCATCCGAGATTGCCCTAAGCTGGATGAGAAAGATAAAGTTCAGAATGTGAGACCAAGTAACATGTCGAATAGAGGTAGACCACCTAGAATTGCTGAAAATTTAAGTGGTAGTAGAAGGGCAAAATAGGATTCAGGTGTGAGATCCGAGGCCAAAGCACCTGCTAGAGCCTACGCTATTCGCAGTCGCAAAAAAGCGTCATCTCCAGATGTTATCACCGGTACTTTCACTTTCTATGATACTAATGTGACTACATTGATAGATCCAGGATCAACTTGTAACACCCTTCGCCTGTATCCCTCGCCGGAACAGGGTTCGAGGTGCTACCAGATTTAAACTCATCCATTTATATAAAACTAGACCGTAAAAATTTTTGATCAATTTTAAACTTTTCATACACACGTATATTATCCTTTAATCGGGCTTACAAGGCCCAAAATATTCATGAGGCATTATTAAATATTTACCAATATCTTAGTCTTGTATCATTTACTTACTTAACTTTACAACCCTATACATGCCATAGACTCGAAACACTAAGATTTACTTACGCCGATAGCGTAGACTTTGACAATGTGATAATATCTCTGACGGACTCCAACCCGAGCTAACCTAGCAATCCTAGGGAATATGGTAAAGAAAAGGGGAGTAAGCTTTACACTTAGTAAGTTCATAAGAAAACAATAAGCAACTCATTAACAAGTTTTATCAATGTTTACAACATAATCACAAATTCACTACAAGTTGTCTTCCTGAGCAATAGTCACTAAATTATTTATAACTGGAGCTACAAAACTCCAAATAAATTTCCATTAATTTTACCTGAAAATAGACTCATATATCTTCCATCCATAAAATTTTCAGAATTTTAGGTTTGGCCAATCAATACCAGATTTTTCTTAAAGTTTCCCCTATTTCACTGTTTGACTAATCTGACCACTCTTCACTACGAATCAAATTTCTCATTGTACAGAATTCAAAATATATTATATTTGATTTCATTTGAAACTAGACTCATTAAGGAGTCTAAGCATATAAATTTTATCTTATAACCATTTTTGTACAAATTATAATGATTTTCTAAAAACAGAATAGGGGACCCCGAAGTCATTTGACTCTATCCCACGCCACTTCAAATATCTCATTATCAGAAATTGTTTTGCTTACACGGTTTCTTTTATAAGAAACTAGACTCATTAAGCTTTAATTACATAATTTATTCAGCTTCTAACTCAACTCCAACAATTTATGGTGATTTTCCAAAATCACATTACTGCTGCTATCCCAAGCAGATTTATTACAAATTTACTCTTTCACACATTCTTTGCATTCACATTATTTAAACATGTATATCACCAATCAATTTCATCACATATCTATAATTTCACTCAAGCATAATTTCAATACAATACATCATGCTCAATGATTTGCACACAACCGTTCAAATTAGCAATTATAAAATGATTCCGCACATAGTCCACCCTTATCAATAATTTACGATGGTTTTGCCCTTACTCACATATATGACATAGGCATTTTCACTTATGCTTCTCATTTCACACTCATGATTCAATTCCAATCGATCTAACATGCATAAGAATATATCACATACCTGGCCAACTTAATGCATTGAACAAATTCAATTGCCGATTTAACACAAGGTCTCATAGTCTTAGACTTTTATCAAATCACCGGCATTTAGCCTGCTAGGTTTTAAACCCGATAATATTATCCACCAGCTTAAAGCTTGCTAGGCTCAAAGCCCAAATATCACCATTATAAAGTCGTCTCATAAACAATTCATATAATATAGCATGTATACCTGTTCACTTTGCTCTATTTAATCATTTAATCACAATTTATAATTTCCCTTTGAATCATTCGATATTTTTCACACTAAGTGACATTCTCAATATCTCGCACACTAAGTGCCATTCTCAATATTTCGTACACTGAGTACCATATTTGATTGCCCCGCACACTAAGTGCCACATTCTGTCGATATGTCGTCAGACATTAAAATATCCACGTATATACAATTTATACAATGTTAAAGCATTAGAAACATCAATTTAACAATGCTTATTGCATACGAACTTACCTGACTAAATTGTAGAGATACCAAAGTTCAGGGGCATTTTGGTAATTTTCTCATTTTTCTCGATTTTCCACCCGATCTTGATCTAAATTAATAATTTCATTCAGTATATTAATTTAGACATTAAAACACCTCATTTCATACAATTTGGTCATTTTTGTCATTTATACAAAATTACCCCTAAAGTTTTACTTTTATTCCTTTTAGTCCCTGAGCTCAAAACATGCAAATTAACCATTTTTAACCATAATTAAGCTTAGCCAAATGTTCATGGTATCAAAATAGTCCACAATTCACTTTATGGAAAAATTATAATTTTGCCCCTAATATTTCAACTTCTTTACAACTTAGTCCCTATATCATAAAAATGCAAATTCATGAAATTGAGTAAAATTCTATTATAGACGAATATCACTAGTGTCTCTAGCAGCCCACACATTTCATTTATTTGACATTTTAACCACAAAATTTTCACATTTATCAATTTAGCCCTTAATTGTCAATTTCACAAAAATTCACTTAACAAAAAGTGTTTAACTGTCAACAAGGACTCATATTCTTCCATTAAACTTCAAAGCCCTATTATACTCATCAATGGAAAATATCAAACTATTCAATGGTTTTGCAAAATAGTCCCCTCATTAGATAGATTAAGCAACAACGATCCCGAAAATATAAAAATAATTAAAAACGGGACTAGAAATGCATACCATGCATTAGCTGAAAGTTGGAAGCTTCTTCCATGGCTTCTCAAGCCTTCATATTCGGCTGGTAAAAAGAGAATGAAAAAGATGACACCTTGATTCTTTTATTATATTCATTTTATTATTATTTTTAACCAATTTACAATATTAACCTTTATACACTTTATTTATTACACCAAATGCCAAGCCATCATATCCCACTATCTCTTTAATGGGCTAATTACCAAATAAGGACTTCTACTTTTAAGTTCTATATCTATTTAATACCTTTAGGTTATCGAACACAACTTTTGCACTTTACACAATTTAGTCCTTTTTGTTTAATTAACTATCGAAACGATAAAATTTTTCAACGAAACTTTAATACCATCTTATTGCCACTACGTAAATATTTATAAAAATATTTACGACTTGGTTTATAGAAACAAGGTCCCGATACCTCATTTTCTAAACCCACTTGACCTTAGGGTCATACTACTTGAACTTAATAAATCGCTTATAAAACAAAAATCACAATATCAAAAACATTTTTAAAATCACAGTTAACTCATAAATATTAAATATAATATTTACCAACCTACTCGTTCGGATTTGGTGGCCCCGAAACCACTGTTCCGATCAACCCTAAAAAACGGGCTGTTACACAACTCATTCTTATATACGGGTTAAGGGTGTTAATAATTCATCCAAAACCCTAATAGTATTTTCCAACCAAAATTTAGCCCTCTCCAAATCATCTTCGGCAGTGGCCCTAAATTCTTCTGCCCCATACTTACAGATTTTATCTACTAGAGGCTTACCAGTTCTAACAGGTTCAGCACCTTGTGGCATGTCAGGAACCGGTTAAGGAGTAGGAGGGGGAGGTTGTTGTACAACAGGATTTGTTCTTATGAATTCTATGAAGCACTCATTCATCATTTGAAACAAAGTTTCTTTTTCCTCCTCACCTTGGCCCTCCAATAGGGGCCTTCTACTACTACTAGATACAGCTCTTTGTACAGAAGCTTCAGCAGTGTTCTCAGCTTCCTCGGATTCAGCTCTACCTTGATTGGATGACATTACTATATGAAAAACACATTTAAAATGGTCAGGAGATATCACACTATCGCAAATTATATAATGACATGTATAGATAAACTCGTACTTGCTACATTAGTTTGAGAATTGGCTAAACCATAGTTCTAATACCAATAAATGTAACAACCCTAACCCGCATCTGTTTCCAAAATAGGGTTATGGAGCATTACCAACGTTTATAGTTCAATTATAGTTAATTCACGTTATTTACTATTCATTTCTGAAAATCAATCATAATGTCCCTCACATGGGTCTTCGACGCCCAAAATACAAATTAGAATCAAGTTGGGAGTAAACTAGAATCACTGAAATTTTTTTGCAAGATCTAAAAATTTTTCTTAGGTGTAGGGGACACACGCCTGTGTGGCACACCTGTGTCTCAGGCCGTGTAGGCATTTGATGTGAGGCACACGGCCGTGTTTCAGCCCATGTCTTTACCCGTGTAACTCTCTGACTTGGGTTACACGAACAGCCACATGCCCATATGCTAGACCGTGTGGTCAATTTAATTTTTGAAATTTAGGTGCAGGATTCACACAGCCAAGACACACGCCAGTGTTCTAGGTCGTGTGTCTCACACAGCTAAGACATATGCCCGTGTCTCTGCCTGTGTGATCAATTTTGAGTATTCTGTTTCTAAATTTTAAGGATACAGGGGTCATATGACCAAACCACACACCCGTGTGTCTACAAGTGTGGACAAAATAAAGCCATTTCCTAGCCTTATTTATCACCCAAATTTTCCTTCAACCTATAACAACATTTATATATGTTTACCAACCAATCCAAGATATATAAATCAAGCTATTATTCAAGTTTTATACATGACATATTTGCTCATACTTTCAAGTATTCATCTTACTCATTTCTAATCATATACTTACCCAAATGTGATTATATCTAAGTTACTAATTCATGCATACTCACATACCAAACATAATATAACTTCATGCATAAATATATTAACTATGTTATCACTAGCCATTCCGATGGCTAATTACAACCAAAACATTTATACACTCTTTCTTGTTACCATTAAGCTATACATGCCATTATACCAAAGTAAGTTTCCTATTTATACCAAAATGAGATGGAGGATAGTGTGATGGTACTCCAACCGATTTCAACCATTATGAGCTTCTAAGCACTATAAAAGAGAGAAAAGAAATTTGAGTAAGCATTTCAAATTCTTAGTAAGTTCGTATAACAGGAAATTAACTTACCATTCATATTCATTTAAAATAAACATACAAACATGCATCCAAAACTATGTGGCTAATTGCCTAGACACATGCTCTCACCAAACAGGTTAGAGATGAAATTTTATATAATTATCAAGAAAACAGAGATGAGCTCATCATAAAACCATTTCCAGATATTTCAGGGATATTCAAGATATAATTCATTTAATTCTCATATTTTCTCATATTAGGAGTTTTGTTCTTTGAATCATTGAAATATCAATGGATACTCGAGTTGTACACACAAGATGTACTTATCAATGATCTATCAATTCATATATGGGGGTACTCTTTGGAGTACATAATCGGGAAGCACACTCTCAAGCCTTGTAATGGGAAGCTCACATAGATCCATTTCGGGAAGCCCACGAACAACCTATTGGGAAGCTTATCCGGGCTATATAACGGGAAGCTCATAAGAGCCATAATCGGGAAGTTTACAAAGAACCATATTGGAAAGCTCACAAAGAGTCATATAATAGGAGCTTCAGATAGCCATATATCAGGAAGTTTAAGCGAGCACTATCGGGAAACTCACAAAGAACCAATTTAACAGGAAGCTCACAAAGAGCCTATATCGGGATGCTCATAAGAGCTAAGGTGTGTCCACAACACATGTAGGATCACAACCTATCGGGACGCTCCGAAGAGCTATAACAGAAACTCGCAGGAACCATTTACAGGTAGCTCGAGAGGGTTTATAATGGGATACTCATAAGAGCTGTGGTGTGTCTGCAACATATGCTGGACCACAACCAATACTGGTAATTCTGTATCCATCGAATTTCATTTATTCAAACGGGACTTGACATTTTTCGGGAATTTTCGGATATATGATCATTTCATATATTTATGATATTTATACAATTCATATAAACATATTCAATTCAAGCATATAAATATACATAATTAAGTTACATGAACTTACCTCGATAAACGTTCGTATACAAGGATCTACTAATATGATACTTTTTGTTTTCCTCGATCCAACTTAGTATTAGGTCTTTCTAGATCTATATAAATGAATTTAACATCAATTTAATCCATTTCATACTCAATTTAATTCAATTCACATAAAAAGAAAAATTACCATTTTGCCCCTCTACTTTTCATAAATGACGATTTCGTCTCTAAGCTCGGAAAATGAAATTTGTACAATTTAATCCTTATTCCACGCCTAAACGATTTTTACATCTAACATTTACTACATATATTTTCATAAAAATTATAAATTTTCCATGAAGTTTACATCTTTACAATTTAGTCCCTAAATCACAATTTCATGAAAATTCATTTTACAAAAGTTTTTTTTTATCTATCAACAACCTTTCATTTTCTACCATAAATTTCAAAATTTCAGCATATTCATCCATGGTAAAATTTTAATACTTTGATAACTTTAAAAATTGATCCCAAAAATTGCTAGATTAGGTTATTCCGATCTCAAAAATATAAAATTTACTAAAAATGGGACAAGATTACTTACCCAATTAAGCCAAGAAAGCTTGTTTTCTCTTTCATAGGGTTTCTATGTTTTTTTGGTGATGAATATGATATAAAATGATGATATTAAACATTTATTTAATTTATCATCTTTTAATTTTTTCACTTTCCTTTTTAGTTTTTTTCTTTTTCTAATTTTCCATGGATGATTCACCAAAAATATCTACTAACTTTTCTTGAATGGTCTAATTACCATATAAGGACCTCAAAGTTTGAATTCCATAGCTATTTGATACTTGTAACTACTAGAATTCAACTTTTGCATTTTATGCAATTCGATCCTTTCCACATTAAACATGAAATCAATAAAATTTTCTTATCAAAATTTTCATTCGACTTTTCTATCATAATACAAACCATGCAATAATGTTAAAATAAATTTTCTTTATGACTTGGATTTGTGGTCCCGAAACGACTGTTCAAATTTCACTAAAATTGGGTTGTTACAGTGAAGGTGAACAAATGTATTTAAACATGATATATAATGTGATGATGGCAAAAATAAAACTAAAACAACTACGTGGGTAAAAACAAAATGATAATACAATAAAGAATAAAATAATAATAATCGTACTAGCAAGTAATAATACAACTATGAGATAGAAAACATAACATAACATAAAAGATTAAATTAAAATGGGATAGGAAAGTACAGGGACTCAAAGGGAAATTATCCTAACCACATTTACACGTGTCATTCCTAGAAGGATTATCAGTGGGTCAGGGGGACTCAATTGCACAAGAGTAAAATGAAAGCGTAAAAATGAGAATCAAATAATAAAGTATGTGACGTAATTGAAAAGCATTAAAAATGCGAAAGGACCAAAATAGCAAATAGCCCACCCCTAAAAAACATGTGGATCCTAGAGGGGTTTGGGTTGGATATTCGAGTTAGGCTTGAAATGACGTCATTTTGGGCGTTTGAAGCCAAGCCAAAAACAAAGTCATTTTGAGGGGCCTATATAAGTTAAAAAAATGTTAAAAAAATTCATTTGCATAACTTTTTTTTTAAAAAAAACTTCCTTTCTTTTTTTCTCTCTCTAAAGCCCCTCCATGTTCGGCCTTAGAGTCGGCGAGTCTCTGCTGTGGCCACCAGTCATTGGCGATGGAAACCGCCGCCTCCAGTGGCCGGAGATCCAAAAAAAAAGGCCATTTCAATCCCTCAAAAGCCTAAAACACAAATCTAGGGTTAAAATCCTCCAAAAAAAATAGTTAAAGTTTAACCAAAAGCAAAGAAAACTTTATGTTTCTCCCTTTTTCTAACGAGGCCCTCGATCGAACCGTAAGGGGTCTGAGGCTTCTCGAGCCGGAGAAAAGAGGATTTTGCAACGGCGCTTGATAGGTAAACTAAAAAATTTTAACCTTTTTGTTGTTTTTTTTTTTATGTTTTCTTCGAAAATAAAAAAAAGTAAAGGAACTAACTTTTTAAGAACTTTTTTCTATATTTTATTGATCTCTATTTTTTTTTGTGTTACATGGTGGCTTCGACTTTATAACCGAACATTACAACATATTTTATTTTTCTTTTCTTTTTTCTTTATCTCTGTTTCCATCATTCTTCTATTTTTCTGTCTCTGTTATTTTTGTAGGTGGTGGTGGCACAGAGGGGTGCGAGTAACAGCTGGAGACGTGCCTGCTAACATGGAAGAGGTAACAACGCTGATGGCTTTAGGGTTCTAGGGTTTCTGATTAATTTTTCTAGGGTCTTAGGCTTGGGTTAGTGTTTGGGCTTCTAGGTAGTTTAGGTATTTGGGATAGATGGGTTTTGGGTAGTATTTGGTTAGGATTTAGGCTTTGGTTAACAAATTGGATTGGGTGGCTTAGGTTTGGGCTTCTATATTGTAAATGGACCCCTCTTTTTTTTAATGAACTTTTATTAATTTTGGTTTTTTTTTTTTGGTTTCTAATTTGGTTTGTTTGGGCAAGATAAAAATGGGCCTCTACGATAATCTCATGGCAAGTTTTTAATTTATTCAATTTGGTTACTAATGTTACAAAGTTAACTAACAAACTAACTTAAATTTTACAACCTACTCCTTTTCATGATCTAAGCTTACTATCTATCAGATTCAAGCCTAAATAATCAATTTCTCTTTAATGGGAACTTGTTAAAAACTCAAAAATTGAACAAATTGACATGCGGGCTAGCTAGATAAAGTTCTCATGATTCAATTTCCATAAAAATAAAAAAAAATGGTTTAGTGACTTACTTGAATAGGTGGACGAATGTTTGAATGAAACCTAAGCTTTTTCTTTCTTTCAACAATGATGGACGATGGTAACTTGAGGAAGATGATGATTTATTTCATATTTCCACTACTTTTTTTTTATATATATACTATGATTTATTATTAATGAAACTTGATTAGTTAAATTTAATTAAAGTTTTATTACATTAATCTTAATCTTAATTAAACTAATTGAAAAATTCATCATCATCCACTAACTCATATTAATTAATGATTAAATAACCATTTTGGTCCTTTGGATAATTGTTATCTAGATTCTCAAGTTTTTTTTAAAATTAAAACTCAATAGTGATTGAACTTTTACAATTCAGTCCCTAATCTTCAATTAACTAATTTCTTGGTTAAATTACTTAACTGAACTTCAATAAATTTTATATTAACTTCATAAATATTCCTATTTTATATTTACAGACTCGGTTTACAGAAATGAGATTTCAAAACTGAATTTTTCGACATTACTGAAATTCAGGTCATTACAAGTAGTGAGCCAAAAGTTGCTATGTTAGGTACATGACTTAAGCATAGCATCGCTTCCCTCACAGTAGTGACATCATAGCTCGATGGTATCCTCTCACTAGCATTTTATGACTTATGACAATGGAATCTTACCACAAGTCATATGCTTGTGACAGATTATTTTATCATTACTAATACAAGTAATGATCATTTTCATTGTAGAAGATATAATGGTAACCATGAGATAAAAATGAATTAAATTAAGTGAAGAAATTTAATCTAAAGGGATCATGAATAACCTATGAGGAAAACATAACTATGATAAGGTCATTGCACAAAAGCTTTTAGTAGCTTTCGTAATAACATATAATGGGGAGTTCAGTCATAGTACTATTAGTTGATTGAGTTCATGATTAAATAGCTTCATAATTAATAGAAAATTAGTTTGAACTTAACTTGAAATTATGTTCCCCCTAATTGTATGAGTCCAACCAATCCCTTTTTTAACTCACCATAACTTTGAAAAAGATGCATAATAATAACCTTCAGTGAATGGGCAAATTTGGTAAATGAGAAATATTTGTATTAATTACTAAATGAATTCTCTTGAGAAGTTAGGAATTGACTACCAATAATTAAATTTCTTTGAATTATTATTTAATTGGATAAATAAATTTAATAATTGAGTTGAAAGTAAAAATTAGATTATAAAATCATCATTGTTTAATTTTATTTGTGCTGAAAATCATCATCAACCATCGTCGGATGTTGGTACACCGGTGATGAACACAGAAAAATAGAGCAGCAAAGTTCTGTCAGTAGTTAGGGCTAAGAAAAAGGGGAATTGTAAACTCTCAGAAGAAAACTTCTTATTAAGAGATAAAAAAGGATCAATCCTTAAGTTACACCCTCAACTATTTATACATCAACACTTTAGTCCCTAAATACTTAACTAAGTATTGATATTTAGTTAGAATTACAAACTAACCAATAACCCCCAATCAGCCTTTCAACACTCCCCCTCAAGTTGGAGGGTGGTAAAGATCTTTATCCTCCAACTTGGTCACCAAATACGCATGTTGTTGGACTCCAAGTGCCTTTGTCATCACATCTGCGAGCTACTCGTCGTTTGCACATGTTGCGTTCGAATTAGCCTTTCTCGTATTTTTTTCTCTAACAAAATGGCAATCTATCTCAATGTGTTTAGTTCGCTCATGGAATACTGGATTCGCCGCGATCTGAAGTGTTGCTTGACTGTCAGAAAATAACAGGGCTGGACCAATTTGATCAAAGCATATATCTTTCAATAGACCATTTAACCATACTATTTCGGCAACTGTTGATGCCATACTTCTATACTCAGCTTCAGTTGATGAACGCGAAACTGTGCTTTGCTTCTTTGACTTCCAAGACACAAGTGAGTTTCCAAGTTCGATACAAAAACCTATTATTGATCTTCTAGTCATAGGACATGTTGCCGAATCAGAATCACAATAAGCAATAAGTTGCGGCTTGTTCTCAGCAGCCAAAAAAATCCCTTGCCCTGGACTTTTTTTAATATACCGAACAATTTGAAGTGCCGCTTCATAGTGAGATTTCTTCAGTTTTTGCATAAATTGGCTCAAATGTTGAACCGCATATGAAATATCTGGCCGAGTATTTGTTAAGTACAACAACCGACCCATAAGCCTTTGATACATTGACACATCCTACATTAACTCATCATTACAACCTCTTAAATCTACAAGATCATCATATTCAGCTGTGGTAAACCTCTTATTCTGCTCAAGAGGTGTGCTGGCTGACTTGGCTTTTCCAAATCCAGCATCCGCAATCAACTCCAACGCATACTTCCTCTGACTTAAAATGATGCCTCTGTTTGATCGCGCTATCTCAATACCAAAAAAGAATTTCAGCTTTCCCAAATCTTTCATTTTGAAACTGCTATGAAGAACCCTTTTTAACTCATCAATCATCTCAATATCATTTCCAGTAATTAACAAATCATCTACATAAACAAGCAGCACAACAATCTTATCACCTTGTTTTATTGTGAACAAAGAATAATCATGCTTGCTCTGAACATATCCACCATGCAAGAGCGCTTCAGTAAGCTTCAAATTCCATTGTCGTGAAGCTTGTTTCAAACTATAAAGAGACTTGAGTAAACGACACACTTTATGCTCCCCCTATTTACGAAAACCCACTGGAAGGTCCATATAAACCTCTTCATACAGATCCCCTTGACGAAATGCATTATACGCATCCATTTGACAGAGCGGCCAATCATGCATAGCAGCAACACTAATAACAGTACGAACAGTAACCTGCTTGGCGACTGGAGAAAAAGTCTCCTGAAAATCGAATCTTGCTCGCTACCGAAAACACTTACCAACAAGCCGGGCTTTAAACCGCTCAATAGAGCCATCAGGTTGATATTTTATTCTATAAACCCATTTGCAACCAATGGGGACCTTGCCTTGAGGCAAAGACACTACCTCCCATGTGTCGTTTTCTTCCAAAGCCCGAATTTCCTGTTTCATAGCATCAACCCATCTCGAATCCAAAACAGCTTCTTGATAAGTTTGAGGTTTCAGCAACAGCAGAAATATTAGCAACAAAACAACGAGAATGATATGGTAAATAAGAAGAAGAATAAACTTGAGAAATGGAATACGGACCTGTATCAATGGAAGAAGCAGAAGATTGGTTAGAACAAACATAATCTTGTATCCACTGTGGTTGTTTAGGTAATCGCGAAGTGCGACGTAAGGGTTGTGTAATGGAAGGAGAAATAATAGGGGAATCGGGAGATAATGAATCTGGTAATGGAACAATGGGAGTAGGGGGATGAGGAACAGAATCATCAAGGTCAAGAAACATGGTATTATCAGATGTGGGAAAGAAAAAAGGTGTCTGAACTGGAAATTTAAAAGGAAAAATATCTTCATGAAAAATGACATCCCGATTAACAAAAAAAGTTTTTTTGTGGAGGTTGAATAAAACGTAGCCTTTTTGGACAGTAGAGTACCCCATGAACACAGAAGGTATTGCTTTTGGAGAAAATTTATCATGATAATGAGGTGTAGTAGCATAGCAGAGACAACCAAAAACCTTTAAACAAGAAAGATCTGGTAATTTTTTCTAGCAAACCTCAAAAGGACTTTTCCAATCTAAAAGAGGAGTCGGTAAGCGATTAATAATAAAACAAGCTACTAACACACACTCACCCTAAAATTTGCTAGGCATATTAGATTGGAATGTTAAAGAACGAGCTACCTCAAGTAAATGTCTATGTTTGCGCTCAGCCACCCCGTTTTGTTGTGGATTATGAGTACAAGAACTTTGGTCTATAATTCCCATGGTATGAAAAAATGCCATACATGCAGTGTTGAAAAATTCACTGCCATTATCACTCCGTACATTTTAACAGTAGCAGAAAATTGATTTTTTATCATAAGAAAAAATTGTTTGAGCTGTACCAGAACATCACTCTTTAAACGCAAAAGATACACCCAAGTCAATCAAGTAAAATCATCAACAATAGTTAAGAAATATTTATGTCCGCTATGGGTTGAAACTCTATACGGACCCCACAAATTTAAATGAATAAGGGAAAATGTTGTCTCATCTTTAGTTTAACTTATAGGAAATGGTAGCCTATTTTGTTTTGCTAAAGGACATACAGGACATTGTTGGATGGAAGTACTATTAGAAAAAGTACATGGTTTCAAAGGCATTTTATTCAACCTTGAAATAGAAGCATGACCAAGCCGGGAATGCCAAAGTAAAGACGAATCAGTAGTTGTAGAGAACGAGTTCTTACCCAAGGTTGATGCAGACTTTGGTGACAGAACAGTTTGAGAAGGCTGAAAGATATATAGACCATCTTGTTCTCTACCAATCCCCTTCATCTTTCCACTTGATAGATCCTGAAAAATACAAAAGTGGGGATAAAACGAGACAAAACAATGCAGGTCTTTGGTAAGCTTAGAAATAGAAAGCAAATTATAGCGAAAATCTGGTATATACAACGCATTGGCTAGTTTAATATCAGGAGAAATGGTGCAAGAACCAGTGTGTGTGATTGGCGAGGATGAACCAGTAGGTAACCGAATGCAAGACGAAGATGATGCACATGAAACAACAGATTCTAAACAATGAAAGTCAGACAACATATGGTTAGTAGCACCAGTGTCTAATATCCATTCACAAGGTAACACCATACCTGCCAAACTAGTCTCGGCCAAACTTGCAGCAGGCGTGACAGAGAACTCTTTGTTCAACAAGCTTAATATTTGTTGATATTTAGCTTGTGTGAAGACGGGAGCTTGCGGTGTGTGAGACGAGTCTACATTAGCCATTTTGTCCACCGTCTCAGCTGCAGTCACATTAGTCACCACTAAGTTACTAGAATTAATAGTCTTCCTTTTGGTGAACTTAAAATCAGGAGGATATCCTATTAGCTGGAAACAGTTCTCTCTTTTGTGTCCCTTGACTTTACAATGGTCACAAATACCATTAAACCGTTTTTTCTGAGCAGCATTAGTCGAAAACACTGATGTTGGTTCAGAAGCAACTGGTCCTGAAGCATGAAATCACTGAGCTTCCTCTTGCATTAACATGGAATAAGCCTGACTCACAGTAGGCAATGGAATCATCAATAAGATCTGACTACGAACAGCACTATAAGTTTTATTCAGCCCCATTAAAAACTAGAACAACCGTTTCTGAACAATGTGTTCAGCATTCTGCCTTGAATGTTCACAGCAGCCACAAGAGGAAAAAACCACAAGTGTATCATACTCATCCCACAACAAACGCATTTTAGTAAAATAAAAAGACACCGATGTAGTCCCCTGAATATGAGAAGCAATTTCTCGATGCAAAAAGAAAATTCGAGAACCATCTATCTTGTTGAAACGTTCATAAAGATCAATCCAAACTGAGGCAGCACTGGAAGCAAATACTATTCCAACCGAAAGCTCCTTACTAACAGTGTTTAAAATCAATGACAACACTAAAGCATTGCATCTATCCCATTGTGGCTGCAAATCGGCTGTCACCGATTCTTTAGAATAAGAACCATCAACAAAACCTAACTTATTCTTTGCTATCAATGCGATTCGCATTGCATGACTCCAAACAGTAAAGTTCTCGGTTCCAAGAAGTTGATAAGAAACCAATTGTGTACCTAGAGTATCCGATGGATGCAAGTATAATGGATGATTAAAATCAACACAATTTGCAGGAGTCACCATCGCAAACAATCAACAACCAGCAGCTAGCACACAAGCGACCAACAAAAAGAATGCAGAAAGAATAGGAAAACCACGTCTGTAAATAGTGAAGAAAGACGGAGAATGGACTCACGACGGCCGGAGAAGGAGTGCCACCGGTAGCTCTAATACCATGCTAAAAATCATCATCAACCGTCGTATGATGTTGGTACACCGGTGATGAACACAGAGAAATAGAGCAACGAAGTTCCGTCAATAGTTAGGGCTAAGAAAAAGGGGAATTGTAAACTCTCAGAAGAAAACTTCTTATTAAGAGATAAAAAATGATCAATCCTTAAGTTACACCCTCAACTATTTATACATCAACACTTTAGTCCCTAACTACTTAACTAAGTAATGATATTTAGTTAGAATTACAAACTAACCAATAACCCCCAATCAGCCTTTCAACAATTTGAATAACTAAATAAACTTGCATATAAATTCTAATTCGAGGAAGAAGATCAAGTGGCTTCAAATGGATAATAGCTTGGAATATTGCTCGAATGAATTTAATAAGTTCTACAGAAAACAAAAGGAATACTAAGACATCGTACTATTCACCATACATCACAACAAAATGGATTTTTAGAATTCATTAACATGACTCTTTTAGAACGAGCTCAATATATGTAATGAAATGCTAAACTTGGAGAAGACTTTAATTGTAATTTTGAATATACTATTTGATAAACTGATCTCCATTTATAATAATTAATCTGAAGAATCCTAAGTATGGTTTAGTTCTCCTATTCATTCCTTTGGTTTAAGAGTGTTTGATTGCCCTGCTTATGCTTATATTAATAAAGGGAAACTTAAAATTGAGGCAAAGAAATGTTTATTTCCTAGATAAAACCAAGGGGTGAAGTGATATAGATTTTAGTGTCCTAATCTGAAGTTACCCAAATTTATAATCAATAGAAATGATATATTTGATGAGTTATCCATGCTGAGGCTGACCAAAAATTCCTAGGAAAAGGAGTCAAATAAAAGATGAGATTATGGTGTTGAACAGCAAGTAGAGTGCTTGGTAAAGACTCTTAGTTTAATGGAAGTTACTTTAGTCTAAGATGATTATGCTAAAGTGCAAGATTTTATGAAGATGCGAAACCTAAGGAACAACAATATAACATTACAACTGAAAGAATAATGAGACAACGTAAACCTCCTTAGTGTTATACATATATTAATTTGATGTCCATGACCTTCTAGTGGCCTTCTGTGGCCAACAAATGGAGATTAAAACAGGAAAAAATAAAAAAAGAAGACATTTTGACAAATTATTTACTCAGCAGGTGCCTATTAAAGAGGGCTTTACTTCTTTGGACCCTTAATTTATTTTAATTTCTATATAAGCCAAATTGCCTTGGTTGTTGTTTCCTTCAAAACTCAAGAGCAAACCGTGTTTAGCTAAGCGAAAATAATGTTCTGATGTTGTCAGTATTATTTTCTGGTTTAAAAATTGTGATATTATCAGTTAGGCAAGAATATAGGCAAACCCGACGTCCAAACATACAAATAAAATCACAATTTTGCAATTTCACCAACCATTTCTATTATTCTACAACTACAATACAAAGGGTATTAAGACCAACTAGAGAACAATCCAACCAAACACTTTCCCCCCAGGAGAAATGTATTAACCAATAAGAAGGGTAATGAAAAAAAAAAGACCAAATCTTACAAAACATAATAGTCATGGGGGGCAGGCTATCCAGTGTAGATGTTAACACTTATAGCAATAAGTTAGATAGTAATGAGTCCAAAGAAGATAAAAGTGTGGACGAGAATCGAAATCCCACTGGTTTACATGTTCCCAAACTCTACCACTTTGTTCCTCCCTGGCAACTAAAACAACAATCCTAGACGGTTTGGTTGGTCCGAAAAAGCCACCGAAAGCCCATGAACAAAGGTGACTCATGGCAATGGTGAATGGTAGAGCCAGAAAATTCTTTTGAGGGGACAGAATTAAATTGTATATTTTTAAAATAATAAAAATGCAATTTCATCATTTTAATAGTTTATATATTTATAATTTTTTATTGTTTTTGGTAAAGCCAAAATGTAATTTTCCCATTACTAATTTAAAATTTTATAAATTATAAAAGACCTAAATTGAATATTTCTCATTTAATAGGGGCCATGGCCCTCAGGTCTCTTAGCGGCTCTGCCACTGGCAGTGGTGGCTAGGATAGATGAAGAAGAGAAACAGAAGAGAAGGAAATGCGAGAAGAAGAAGGAGGAACGAAGAAAACTGGGAAAATAAAAAGAAAAATATAGGGAAATTACACATGGAAATATGAAAATTTTAAATTAATTATTAAAAATTCATGTCATCAATGTTGTTATTGATTTAATTCGATGATCAAAATAGAGTCAACATTATAGTTGAGTGATCATTTGGGTAGTTTGCTTTAAATTTTTTCATCTAATAAGTTTTTGCATCTAAGTAATGTGGTTTCAAAAGGATAAAAGAAACATATCTAACAGTAGAAAATCTTTTATTTTTAGACCTACGTTTAAAGCAAAACCTTTTTATAGCTCAAAGAAGCGGACATGCTGGAACAAGAGTTGCGTTTTTGCTAGCTTGGATTACAGATCTAACAATGGAAAATCCTTGGTTTTTAGATCACAATAAATAAGATGATAGAATGCAAAATCTTCTTCTACATGGGATACAAAACTCAAGGAGTTGGAAATATATCAAGCTTGGATTACTATTTATTAGAGATTAACAAGAATTTATATCAAGAAATCAATCATAATTGCATATCTATCTCAAGACATTAGTGGCTTTGTATACAACAAATAATAGCTTAGTAACTAATGTAACAGATTAACAAAAACTTTGAAACTACTAACTGCTACTAACTGTATTGAACTAACTAACAATTGTTAGTTGATATCCTCCCTACTTTCTTTTGAAAAATCAGCAAGAGCTAGAACACTAAGTTGATCTTGAAAGCATTGAAAAGTCCCAACAGTTAATGGTTTAGTAAGAATGTTTTCAACTTGATCAGTCCTTAGTACAAAGTTAACTTGTAATCGACCACGCAAAACTCTGTCACAAACATAGTGTAAGTCTATATCAATATGTTTGGCTCAAGCATGAAGAACAAGATTTGCTGCGAGAGATACAAAGTCACACTATCACACCAAATTGTTGGCATTCTAGTACAAACAACCTCAATTTCTACAAGCAATGACTGAAACCACGCAAGCTTATAAGTAACATTTGCCAGGCTCTGATATTCTGCCTTAGTTGTGGGTTAAGATACAACATTTTCTTTTTGGATGACCAACCAACAAGATTAGCTCTAAGATATATATTATCGTAGAATTCGTTTAATTGTACACCAATGAACATCATGAGAAGAGTGCATATATTAGTTAACCTTGTTAACATCAAATGAAATATTAGGCCGTGTCAAGCATAAATATTGTAAACCACCCACAACCTAATGATAAAAAGTACCATCTAGAAACTTTGTCCTAGAAAGTGAGAACAATGTAGGAACACTCACCACTGGGGTAGGAATTGATTTAGCATTACTCATATTGGCTCATTCCAGTAACTCACGGGCATACTTCAGCTCTGAGACATGTATACTATTCACTCCTATGATAACTTCAAGCCCAAGAAAATAATGAAGATTACCAAGGTTTTTGAGAGAAAATTGTTGATTAAGAGCTTGAATCACGTCAGTTATATCTACCTCAAGAGTAGTTGTGACAAGTATATCATCTACATAGACAAGTAGAAACACACAACCAGCAAAAGTCCTTTTAAAAAATAAAGAAGAAATAATTCTAAAACTCTAAAAATAAAATGTATCAGTCAGAAAAATCCTTAGTGTATCAAACCAATTACATGGTGCTTGCTTAAGCCCATACAGTGACTTTTTTAGTTTACATACTAATAGATTACCTTCTGAATCACAAACCTCAAACCTAAGAAGTTTTCGCATGTATATCTATTCAAGTAACTTACCATTCAAAAAGGTATTATTTACATCTATTTGTAGAATCTTCCACTATTGTGAGACTACCATAGCAAGCATCGTTCAAATTGTATTTGCCTTAACAAAAGGACTAAAGGATTCATGGTAATCTAAACTAGCAGTCTGCGAAAAACCCTGTGCCACCAATTGGGCTTTATTCCTAGCTACACTCCCATCAGGATTCTTTTTTATTTTGAACAACCATTTACACCCGACTAAATTAAGATGAGTTAGAGTAGAAATTGACTCTCATGTGGCATTCTTGATTAAGGCCTGAAGTTCCTCATCAACAACTTTCTGCGATGAAGGAATCGTCATGGCTTCATGGATATTCTTAGGCCCAATCATACTCAATTTAGCAGCACAAGTCTTGGGCTTAAACACTCCCACCTTACTCCTAGTAATCATAGGATGCACATTGCTAGGTAAATGATCTTTATGAATGATAGTAACTACTGGCACTAGAGGAGCATGCTTATCTAAATAATGTTTTGCAACATCAGAATCCATAAACTGTAGACCCCTACTAGAACACAGAAAGCTTCCTACAATATCAAAAGCTTCAATAGAAGGTGAGGTGTCAATTGTAACACTAGGTGACTGCACAAATAAAGGTAGAGTTGGTAGTGGCCAAGGAGAACCAGAAGTAGCAACCACTTTAGAAAACCCAGACAATGATTGATCAAAAAAGAACTATTTGCTCATCAAATTTCACATGTCATGAAATGTAAATTCTGCCACAATGATTAACACATTTATACCCACTGTAATTGTCAGCATAACCCAAAAAACACAAGGAGTTGACCTATATTACAACTTGTGACGATTGTAGATTGAAGAAGAGGATAACACCTGCAACCAAATACTTTTAGGAACTGAAGATTTGGTTGTTTACCAAACAACTTCATAATAGGAGATAGTCCCCCCTCCCAAAGCTTTAGTAGGTAAGCAATTCATAAGAAATATTGTTGTAGTAAAAGCATCACTCTAGTATAACAATGGAAGTGAGGCCTGAGCTAAAAGCACCAAACCTGTTTCAACAATCTGGCGATGATGACGTTCCACCAGACCATTTTGCTCAAAAGTATGTGGGTGGGAAAGTCAATATTGGATTCCAAAATTCTGAAGATGAGGCATAAAACTCTTAAATTCACCCCCACCATCAGTTTGGACCTGTTTAATTTTATACACCAACCACAACTCAACTTGTTTCTTAAACATAAGAAATACAGATAAAGTATTAGATTTCTGATTTAGAAAATAAATCAATGTATGACGAGAAAAAGTATCAACAAATGAAATATAATATTGTCTGCCATCTAGAAAATAGGGCGTAGGCCCCTAAAGATCAACAACAATCAACTCAAAAGGCTCAGTGTACACTATATTGGAAGAGGAAAAGGAAGCTTATGAGACTTGTCCAACTCACAAATACTACATAGTGAACTACACAGTGAACTTGTTTTCTTTCTAGGAACTTATTTTTCACGCAAAGTCTGCATTACAACTCTTAAATGTTTGGTATGATCAGACTCGTCCAGTGAATAGATTAGGATCTCATCAATAAATACCACAATGAACCAATCTAAATATGGTTGAAATACCTGATTCATCAAATCTATGAATGCTACAGGACCATTAGTCAAACCAAATGGCACCACCAGAAATTCATAATGACCATATCTAGTTCTACATGCAGTTTTCTGTACGTTTTGCTCCTTAGTTCGTAGTTGATAATATCTGAACCTTAAGTCGATTTTTGAAAAAACTGTAGCTCCTTTTAATTGATTGAAAAAATCATCAATACGAGGTAACATGTATTTATTCCTAATGGTAGCTCTATTCAAATTTCAGTAATCTATACATAATTTAATTGACTCATCTTTCTTCTTTACGAACAAAACTAGAGCACCCCAAGGTGACATGCTCGGTCGAATAAATTCGCGATCTAACAACTCTTGCAACTGCACTTTCAACTGTTTCAATTGTATAAGGGCCATCCTGTACGGTATTTTTGAAATTGAAGTTGCTCCAAGCACAAGTTCGATCACAAATTTTACTTCTCGTGTTAGTGGTAATCCAGGCAATTCTTTAGGGAAAACATCAATATATTCATTGACTGCTGGCACTTGCTCGATTTTTGAGTCAATCATTTTCAAATCAATAATGTAAGCTAAATAAGCTTCACATCCCTTTTTAATCAACTTTTGAGCTAAAAAATGCCGAAATTACATTTGTAACACAATCGACCCCATATGCCTTAACACAAATAAAGTCACCATTTGGACGCTTTAAACTTACTTACTTTATTCAGCAACTCACTATTACATCATGCTCAGACAACTAGTCCATTCCCAAAATGATATTGAAATCATCAAAAGGTAACAACATCAAACTAGAGGGAAAATCGTCACCTCTAATTTTCTATGGACATGATCTACATATCTGTTTTATTAAAACACACTGACCCAGGGGATTCGTAACTTTGACAGTATATTTAGTGAACTTAACAAGTAATTTCTTTTTGTCTACTAATGCAGTGCATGTATACGAGTGAGCTAATTCATGATCAATCAATGCATATACATTAATATCAAAGAGAGAAAAAGTACCTGCAATAACATCTGGAGCAGTAGCTTCTTCACGAGCTCTGATTGCATATGCTCTAGCAGGGGTTCTCACTTTAGATCATTCATTCATCTTGATTTTCTTGCCTCGACCAGGAGTAGTGTTTCTAACATTTTCGGATCGTCTGCCTCTCTGTGATGTTGCTTCAGGCTTATTTGATTGATTGCCAAAATCATTCGGCCTTTTTGGACAATCACGAAGGAAATAATCAGTAGATCCAAAACAGAAACAAGCTCCCAACATTGGTCAACACTCAGCAAAATGCATTTTATTTCAATCATCACAAATAGGAATGGTTCTCTCAACATTCCTTACACCTTCGACACTAGCTGTTGGAGAATTAACAGATATAAAATTGTTTTGTATTGGTTTATCTTTGCCAGTGAACTCTGAAGGGGCAGCCGAATGATTTGTCTCATTTCTAAATTTCTTTTATGGAGACGATTGTGTAGGCTTGAATGACCCTCTTTTATTAAAATCTTGAAATCTCGATTTTGACTATCATTTACTTTTGCAAACTTCTTCAATTTTCTGTGCTTGTTCCAAAAGTTCTACAAATTCTTGTAACTTTAATGATGCCATACATATACGAATAACATCATTCAACCCGTCTTCAAATCTAATACTAATTTTCTCCTCCCTTGATACTATATTACGAGCATATTTTCTTAGTTGTACAAATTCCCGTTCATATTTAGCTATAGACTGATTCCCTTATTTTAGCTCAAGAAGTTCTTTCTTTTTCTTGTCAACGAATACCCGACTAACATACTTCTTCTTAAATTCAGCCAAGAAGAAATCCTAACTAACCTGATCATGTGATATCATTGTGCTCAAAGTGTCCCACCATAAGTACGTTTCATCTTTTAGTAACAAGACAACACATCTCAAACAATATTTAGGTGTGCACATCAACTCCGTGAAGACTCTCTTTGTGTTTATTAACCAGTACTCCGCCTTTGCAAGATTATTTTTCACTTTGCCTTTAGATTCTTCTACTTCATACTTCTAAACTTTATCTATAGATACTTGAGTAACTGCCACAGGTATAGGATTTTTCAAATTCAGGGGTGCGGAAGAGGCATATTAGGGGGTGGAGATGGCGGAGTTGCTAGATTTTCTTGTTTGAATCCATAGAACCACAGGTTCATCATTCCAAGGAATACATTTGTCATTTTGTCGCCAAAATAATGTGGAATTGATGCACTATTACATACTTCCAGATTCGAAGCTCGAACAGTACTTTCAGCTTTGTTAACTATAGCCCGGTTCGACTTAGCTGACATCTTGAATCTATAAGAAAATAAAATATTAGAACGGATCAAAAGCATAACACTATCACAAGGTATATGTGGCATGTATATACTAACTCTACTTCACTATTTTAGTCCTAGAATCGATTAAAAAATAACTTTGATACCACTAAATGTAACACCCTTAACCCGTATTCGTCGCTAGTTTAACGTTACGAAGTATTACCGTACAATCAAAAAATTTAAACTTGACTTCATTCAATAACATAAACAAATCATATACTTACATATCATCCCTAATTTGATCTCTCGAGGCCCTAAAAATACTTTAGAAACGATTCGGGATAAATCTAAAATCATTTGAAAAGTCTAGGAAAAAGTCACAACAATTTTGGAAACAGGGGTCACACGGTCGTGTCCCAGCCCATTTCCTCGCCTGTGTAACTCTTTAACTAGGGTCACATGGTCGTATCACATACCCGTGTACCAGGCCGTGTAACTCTCTGAGTTGCCTTACACACCTGTGTACCAAGCCGTGTGTTAGGCTGTGTAACTCACTGACATGTACCCTTTGAAAACCCCAGATGACACATTGCCATGTCATTGGGCCATGTGTCTCATACGGCTAAGTCACAAGCATGTACCTTAGACTATGTGAGCCCAAAATGTACCAAAAATCAAACCTTTACTATACCATTTCATGCATATACACTTAGCCTATTCAAGCACACATTCAAGGTACTTAAGCATCATTCTAACTTGCATCAAAATGTTATTTCAACAACCTAATTCATCTAACCAATGTGCCATTCAAAGACACCACAATTATATCAAAACATCAACTTTCAAAACATATCAATATTGCTTCATTTCATGCATAGTAACCTAGTTCAAACATATACCAAAACATGCTACAAATACTTATTTTCATACCATTCTAATATACAAAAAAGTGCCTATTTACAAGTAGGTTAAAGCACCTAATGACATAGTTTAGTAAAGTATCAAAGTATACTAAAACAACACATCTAGTCACATATTCATACCACTAAGAGACACAAAAACTACTAATTTTGATGGATAGTGTGAGCCAATTTGATGATCCTTCCAAAATGTTGGCAACAATTATCTACAAACATAAACCACAAGAACCGGTAAGTTTACAAAAATTAGTAAGGACATAGTATAACAGTTGATCTAATACATTTATATACAATTTCATAAACTTCTTAATTTTAGGTTGACCAAATTACGATCAAAGCACGTAAATGAGTTCAAGGGTACTGAAGTACAAACAGGGGCACGTAATTGCAATCAGATTTATCGAAATACAAATAGTGGCACATATGTACAATCGGGGGTACCGAAGTACAAACAATGGCACATATGTGTAATCATTCAATTATTAACTGTAGACATTTAATTAAAAAAACTATAATTTAAAAATAAAAGTAGAAATTCATTACATATTGAAACATTATGAACTTACCTAATATTCGATTCTGACCAACTCACAAGGACTAATCCGCTATTTTTCCTTTTTCTCAGTATTATCTTTTTGATCCAAGTTTTGATCTATATGATAATTAAATAAAATATAATAATCTCATACATATTTCACATTTCATTCAATATACAAACCTTTAACTTCTTATTAATTACACATTTTATGTAACATCCCAAAAATTGGGGATTAGTAGAATCGGGTTTGTGAATCGAGAAGGAGTGATCATGCCTTAATTTTTTAAATTATCTATGTATTTTTAGGAAATAAATGAGGCATTTTTTTATGGTTTAGTGTAAGTGTAACGTTTCTTGAAACCCAAGCTCAAATCTTTCTTTCACATCATTTTTAATATTTTGCAAATTTTGCCTTAAACCCTAGTATGTGACATGACTTATTTTTTAAAATAAATATTTCAAATTATATCAAGTTATTGGTTTGATGGTTAAACATTAGTGAATTTATTCTTGAAGTCCCAACTTCAATTCCCTTCCCGTGCAAATAATTTATTTATTTTTGACAAAAACCCCTTGTTTTAATGTGTGGGCCATCCAAGCCTAGTTAACCTAGGTATAAATATTAATTTTTTACTAATAATCAACCTTTAATCCTCCTCATCATTTTCATAGCCATTCCTCTCCTCCTCTCATTCTCTTCGATTTTAATTTTTTTCCTTTCCTCCATTGTTGTTGTCACCTATACCTAGTTTTACCATCTCTTTCTTTTCTTTTTCTTTTTACCATAATATTTGTTAACTTATTCTCCACCATATTGCTGCCATTTTTCTCATTAAAATCAGCCCCAAATCTGAAATCTTGAACTCCAAGATTGATCCTGAACCTTTCCAAGAAAGTGCCATTGTCGTTTCTCTCAACTAGCTTGGGTAAGGTCTCTTCTCTTTTCAATTTCTTAATTAATATTGTCCAATACTAAATTTCTAGATATGGAATTTTGGGATTAATTATTTCAAAGGTATTTTTTCATAATTTAATGAGACCTCAAATCGTTTTAAAATTTAGCCCCAATTTTGGCGACCATGGGTGGTGGTACGTGCGCCTATGTGCAAGAAAGGGGGTTGTTTTGTTTCTTGGTTCTTGCTTATATTTTTTCAGTATTAATTTGACTTCTTGAAGCCTCCTAATCTTATTTTAAACCCATTTCAATTAGAGAAAATTTTCTTGACTGATTGGCCATTCGGATCCCACAAATCGTGAAGCATAAGTGCAATTAAGGGTAACTAGTTTGTTATTCTGACATAGTTGTTGGGTAAAGGTTATGAATTGATTAAATGAAGAAATTTAATAATTAATTAGATACTGGTTTTTTAGTATATTATTGAATTAGGTGCTGACCCAAATGCCCCAAATCATTTGTAAATGCGAAGAATGATTGTACGGTTCGCATCAATATAGTGTAAGGAATCTAACTAGTTTAGATTCATAAAATAGTTATAATTTCAACGATTGGTTTGAACTCATAAGTGGGTTTTGGGGGGATGATTTAATGGTAAATTTATTGAATTTATACTGAATTTTTATTTAGGTTTTTTAAGGAATTATTAAGGAAAATTGGAAGATTTGCTAGTGTGCTGCGAGGAAGCTAAAAATAAGGTGTGGTTCCTAAACTCATAAAATTATTTGGAAATGTTAAATATCATGTTATATTTGATAAATTAGCTAGCTTATTGGATTGGCTTAATAGCCAAAGTATTGATTTTTTGAGTGGCCGAACTAGGTATGTTTCGAGCCTTAAAAGATTGACATGTTGGCAAAATTGCTAGTTTGATAGTATGAATGTTTGATTGAGTTTGTAATTGCATATTTGAGTTATGAGACTATTTGACTGAATAATATAAGGTGTTGAGATATTAAGCTTATGTATGATTTAAACGTATGAGATATTTGTTATATTATGTACTGAAAAGGGTGCTACTTATGCGCAATGAAAATCCATAAAGTATGTGAAATTGAACGATATTGATTGATACCAACACAATGGTAATTTGAAAGATTGGAACATTGTTTCCATTTACTGAAAGTATGTGATTATTAAGGACATGCTGAGCATGTCAAATGAATGTGAAAAGTATTGAGATATGATTATGTATGAGATTGTGTAACATATTTCATATGCATTAGGTTGGGATTTTGTGGTTGACGAAGGAGTTCCGTGGAGTACCGGTGGCATATTAAGTCTGCATTATTTGTAGTCAGTGCACTACACCTGGAGTACCGAGGGGATTGGCAATTTTATCACATATTATATGTTATTGGAGATTGTATCACACTATTTGATATCCGGCAAATTTTCTACATTATTGATTATTCGATGGTTTTACCACATCAAGCTATACTCATAATGTTTTGGAGTTTGGCAGATGGGTTCTAGGGAACTCGTGGTGTGTAGAGGATGGTATGGATAGGAACCTTGTTGCATTGCATCATGTGCACGACATATTCGAATGTTATTAATTTATGCTATGCATTGTATTTTGTTGTATTGAATGGTATCGAAATTAATTGTTCTTACTCGAATGAATGATGGCCTATGCTCATACACCGTTTGAAATCAATTTGATAATGGCTATGTAATGACATGAAATTCCTATGATGGTTCTGTTTTCATCTGTCAATGCTAATATGTTTCACTCTATTTGATGTTTTTGCCCGCTTAAATAATTATTCGACTCACACTAAGCTTTTCATAAGCTCACCCCCGATCAAACTCAGTATTCGGAGAATCAATTTGGACTCGGGTTATTATTATTTTAATTAAGTAAACTAAATCTTGATTGGTTTTGGCTTGTAATTTTTAATTATTCCTAGTCTGTGGCTCGGTAACTTTTCTTTTGGGGATTTTTGCATGCATGAATTACTCAGGCATAATAGTCGAATAATGTATGATATCAGGCTTAAGTAAAATTTGATATTGTTCTCTAGTTTCCACTGTATTGCAAAGGAACTGTTTTTGTACAACAAATCGATAAGGCAACTAATTTTTCAAAATGACTTGAAAAATGGTTTTTCCACTGCATTAGTTCAACTTCGAGTTTTTTTTTTCAAAGAAGAGTGACTAGCAAACAATTTTTCTAAAACAACACTGTTAGCAATAAAATGAATCCTAAGCATACATGATCTAATGAATGAATGCTTTTAAACTAACTCAAAGTACAACTACGATTTTCTCTAAAATGAGTTTATTTGAAGTCTTAAAAAGTAATGTAAGTTAGCTTAGCCATTTCGGTGGCTAATGTAACCTTCTCAATCTAGCCATAATGTCTAGGCCGAGTTTGGGAGGTTACATTTTCTCTAAACTTTTACAATTTTTGTAATTTAGCCCTCTAACCCGAAAATCATCAAATTGACTATTTTCTTAGAATCAAGTTACAGCCAAATATTATAGGTCCTTTAAGAACCCTTATTTTACATCAAATTCACTATCAAACCTTAATATTTTGACATTTTCACAATTTAATCCTTAAATCAAAATCTAACAACAATCACTTCACAATTCAACCAAATACCACAACCAAAGCTTCAATCACATGGTTATCATAAAAAACATTCAAGATTCATCAATGCTAACTTCTAAAATTTTTAACAGATTCAAAAATGAAGGTACGAGCTAGTTGGACCTAGTTGCAACGATCTTAAAAACAAAAAAGAAAACATTAAAAACGAGCTTGAATACACTTACATGAAATGAAATGAACTTAACCGAATACCCTAGCTCTTTTTCAAGGTGATTTTCGATGGAGACAAGATGAAATGAAGAAGATGAACATGATTTCTTAGGTTATTTTTACTTTTATTTACTAATTTACCTTTTTGCCCTTTAAAAATTATCAAAATTTCAATAATACCAAATCCATGTACATCCACTATCAACATATATGGTATAATTAACATTCAAGTCCATTAAATTTCACTTATAAAGCCATTGGACTCTTTTATCTATTAGAACTCAACTTTTTCACCTTTTACAAATTAGTCATTTTCACTTAATTAAGCATTTTAACATTAAAATTTTTTAACAAAATTTAATTATGACCTTAATAAAATCCTGTAGACATTAAATAAATAATAAAATAATAATTACTCATCAGAATTGTGGCCCCAAAACTATTGTTCTGATACCACTAAAAATGGGCTGTTACAACTCCCCCTTAGGAAATTTCATCCTAGAAATTGTTACCTAAAAATAGATTCGGATATTGTATTTTCATTGATTCCTAGGTTTCTCAGGTAGCCTCCTCAGTACCATGCTGATGCGACAAGACTTTCACTAATGGTACTCATTTATTCCGAAGTTCTTTGACTTCCCTAGCCAAAATTTTCATTGGTTTTTCAAAATATGATAAATCTGGCTGTAATTCGATTTCACTACGAGGAATCACGTGTGAAGGATCTGATCTATAACGTCTTAGCACTAAAACATAAAACATATTATTAATTTTCTCTAATTTAGGAGGCAATTCAAGTCTATAAGGTACAGGACTGATTCTTTCGGTAACTTTATATGGCCCGATAAATCTCGGACTCAATTTTCCTTTCGTGCCGAATCGTAGCACTTTCTTCCACGGAGAAACTCTTAAAAATACCTAATCGCCAATAGCAAATTCTATATCTTTTCTTTTCAAATCTGCTTACAAATTCTGACGATTAGATTCAACTTTCAAACAATCTCGAATAGTTTGAACTTTGTATCCAGTTTCTCGAATTAAATCAATCCTTACCATTTTGGATTCACTCAGCTCAGACTAATACAATAGTGTTTTACATTTTGTTTCGTATAAAGATTCAAACGGTGCCATTTTAATACTAGATTATAATTGTTATTATAGGCGAACTCAGCTAACGGTAGATATTTTTCCCAGCTACCCTTGAACTCAAGTATACAACATCTTAGCCTTCTTGTAAATTTTGAATTACTTGTTTTGATTTTTCGTCCGTCTGAAGATGAAATATTGTATTGAAATTAAGTTTAGTGCACAAAGCTTCATGAAGTTCACTCCAGAATCTTGATGTAAATTGCGGACCACGATCAGAAATAATAGATGTTAGAAATCTGTGTAACCTTACAATCTCTGACACATACTATTCTGCTAACCTCTCAAGTGAGTAATACGTTCTGACTGGAATAAAATGGGTCGATTTACTTAGTTTGTCAACAATTACCCAGATTGAGTTTTCTTTTTCGGAGTTATTGACAAACTAGATACGAAATCCATCATGACTTGCTCCCACTTCCATTCAAGAATCATAACAAGCTATTATAATCCCGACGGCACCTGGTGCTCTGCTTTTACCTACTAACAAAATTAAACATTTAGCTTCAAACTCACAAATCTCACATTTCATACCCAGCCACCAGTACATCTGTTTCAAATCACAATACATTTTTGTACTACCTGGATGAATAGAATAGGTACTATTGTGAGCCTCTGATAGAATATCACATTTCAAATCTAAACTATCCGAAATAAAAATATTATTGTGATAAAGCAATGTACCATCATCACCAATACTGTATTCAGTAGTCAAATTATCCCAAACCAAATTTTGTTTCATTATAAACTTCGAATTATCATTTTGCAACTCCCAAATTCATTGTAGCAACAAAGGTTCAATGTTCGATTCCACCGATACAGAACCATCAACATTCAAAGCTAAATAAGCGTTCAACGCTCAAAGTGCAAACAATGATGATTTTCTATTGATTGCATCTGCAATTACATCAGCCTTTCCCAGATGGTAATCAATAACCAAATCATAATCTTTCAATAGCTCTAACCAACGTCATTGTCTCAAATTCAGTTCTTTCTGCGTCATTAATTAGTTTAAGCTTTTGTGATCAGTATACACATGACATTTCTCGCCGTACAAATAATGTCTCCAAATCTTCAAAGCGAATACAATCGCGGCCAATTTAAGATCATGAGTAGGATAATTCTTTTCATGTGGCTTTAACTACCGATAAGCATAAGCTACTAGTTTCCCTACTACGTAAACTAAACCGTTAAGAGGTGCATCACTATAAACAACAAATGTTGTTCCAGATTCAAGCTGAGTTCATACTGGAGCTTTTGTGAGCATGCTTTTCAATTGACAAAAAGTTTTTGACATTTATCAGACCAAGCAAATTTGATGTTTTTCTGTTATAACATGGTCATAGGTGAGGCAATAATCGAGAAATTTTTAACGAATCACTGATAGTATCCGGCTAATCCCAAAAAATTCGGACTACAGAAATGTTCTTCAGAATTTGTCGTTCAACAATCGCATATTGTTTATCCGAATCAACCTTGATTCCATCCGCAGAAATAACATGTCCCAGAAAATCTACTTCTCGTAGCAAAATTCATATTTACTGAATTTCACATACAATTGTTTTTCACTCAAAGTTTACATTGCAACTCTTAAATATTTGGCATTATCTGACTCATTCAGTGAATAGATCAGGATATCATCAATGAATACCACAATGATCTAATCTAAATATGGTTGAAATACTAGATTCATCAAATCCATGAATGCTGCAGGAGCATTAGTCAAACCAAAAGGCATCACCAGAAATTCCTAATGAACATATCTAGTTCTAAATGTAATTTTTCGTACGTCTTTCTCCTTAAATCGTAGCTGATAATATCCAGACCTCAAGTCGGTCTTTGAAAACATTTTAATTGATCGAACAAATCATTAATACGAGGTAACAAGAATTTATTCTTAAGGTAGCTCAACTATCGATAATTTATACATGATCTCATTGACCCATATTTCTTCTTTACGGACAAAACTGAAGCACCCCAAGGTGACACGCTCGGTTGAATAAATATTTGATCTAACAACTCTTGCAACTGCACTTTCAACTCTTTCAATTTTCTAGGGGCCATCCTATATGGCATTATCGAAAGTGGAGTCATTCTAGGCACAAGTTCGATCACAAATTCTACTTCTTGTGTTAGTGGTAATCCGAGAAATTCTTCAGGGAAACATAGTGTATTTCTTGACTACTGGCACTTGCTTGATTTTTGAGTCAATCATTTTTGAATTAAGAACGTAAGCTACATAAGCTTCACATCCCTTTTTAATCAACTTCTGAGCTGAAAATGCCAAAATTACATTTGTAACACAATCAATCCCATCTGCTTGTTTGAATTCATTGAACCACTAGTTCATTATTCTAAGGAATACATTTTTCATTTCATCCCCAAAAGACTATGGGATTGATGCACTATTACTTGCTTCTAGATTCAAAGCTTGAACATCACTTTCAGCTTCGTTAACTACAGCCCAGTTTGATTCAGTTGACATCTTGAATTTATAAGATAATACAATATTAGAATGGATCAAAACCATCACACTATCACAGGGTATATGTGGCATGTATATTCTAACTTTACTCCGCTACATTAGTCCTAAAATTGACTAAATCATAGTTCTAATACCACTAAATATAACACCCTAACCCATATTCGTCGTTGATTTAGGGTTATAGAGCATTAGCGTACAATCGAACAGATTTAAACTTAACTTTATTCAATAACATAAACATATCATATACATACATATTGTCCCTAATTCGAGCTTTTAAGGCCCTAAAAATACTTTAGAAATGATTCGGGACCAATCTGAAATCATTTGAAAAGTATAGGAAAAAGTCACAAAATTTTGCAAACAGGGAACACATGGTCGTGTGGCTAGGCCATGTACCTCACACGGCTGAGCCACACGTCCATGTCTCAGGTCGTGTAACCTTCAAACTAGGGACACACGATCGTGTCCCAACCCATGTCCTCGCCCGTGTAACTCTTTAAGTAAGGTCACACCCCCGTGTGCCAGGCTGTGTAACTCTTTGTGTTGCCCCACACTCCTGTGTACCAGGCAGTGTAACTCACTGATTTGTACCCTTTGAAAACCCCAGATGACACACGGCTCGTGTTACTAGGCCATGTGTCTCACACGGCTCAATCACACGCCTGTGCCTCAGACCATATGAGCCCAAAATGTACCTAAAATCAAACCATTACTATACCATTTCATGCATATACACTTAGCCTATTCAAGCACGCATTCAAGGTACTTAAGAATCATTCCAACTTGTATCAAAATGTTATTTCAACAACTTAATTCGTCTAACCAATGTGCCATTTAGAGACACCACAAATATATCAAAACATCAACTTTCAAAACATATCAATATTGCTTCATTTCATGCATAGAAACATAGTTCAAACATATACCCAAACATACTACAAATACTTATTTTCATACCATTCTAATTATACCAAAAAGAGCCTATCTACAAGTAGGTTAAAGCACCTAGTGACATAGTTTAGTAAAGTATCAAAGTATAATAAAACAACACATCTAGCCACATATACATGCCACTACCCTAAGATACACAAAAACTACCAACTTCGATGGATAGTGTGAGCCAGTTTGATGATCCTTCCAAAATGTTGGCAACAGTTATCTACAAAAGTAAACCACAAGAACCAATTAGTTTACAAAACTTAGGAAGGACATAGTATAAAAATTGATCTAATACATTTAAATACAATTTCATAACCTTCTCGATTTGGTTGACGAAATTACAATCAAAGCACGTAATTGAGTTCAGGCGTACCGAATTACAAATAGGGGCATATATTTGTAATCATGGGGTACCCAAGTACAAACAAGGACACGTATGTGCAATCATTCAGTTATTAACTATAGATATTTAATTAAAGAAATATAATTTAAAAATACAAGTAGAAATTCATTACTTATTGAAACACTATGAACTTACTTACTATTTCATTTCGACCAACTCGCAAGTACTAATCTGCTATTTTCCTTTTTCCTCGGTTATTGTCTTTTTTATCCAAGTTTTGATCTATATAATAATTAAATACAATATATTAATCTCATACATCTTTCACATTTCATTGAATGTACACAACCCTTAACTTCTTATTAATTACACATTTTCCCTAAACTTTTATGATTTTTACAATTTAGTCCGCTAACCGGAAAATCATCAAATTGACTACTTTCTTAGAATCAAGTTACAGCTGAATATTATAGGCCCTTTAACAACCCCTATTTTATGTCAAATTCACTATCAAATCTTGAGATTTTGACATTTTAACAATTTAATCCTTAAATCAAAATCTAATAAAAATCACTTCACAATTCATCCAAATACCACAATGAAAGCTTCAATCACATGGTTATCATAAAAAAAATCAAGATTCATCAATGATAACTTCCAAAATTTTAACAGATTCAAAAAGGAAGGTACGAGATAGTTGGACCTAGTTGCAACAATCTTAAAAACATAAAAAATCATTAAAAACGGGCTTGAATACACTCACATGAAATGAAATGAGCTTAACTGAACACCCTAGCTCTTAGGTTATGAAGAAGAGGAACATGACTTCTTAGGTTATTTTTAGTTTTATTTACTAATTTACCTTTTCGCCCTTTAAAATTTAGCAAAATTTCAATAATACCAAATCCATGTACATCCACTATCAACATATATGGTATAATTAACATTCAAGTCCGTTAACTTTCACTTATAAAGCCATTGGAATCTTTTATCTATTAGAACTCAATTTTTTCACCTTTTACGATTTAGTCCTTTTCACTTAATTAAGCATTTAAATAGTAAAATTTCTTAATGAAAGTTTAATATTACCTTGAGAAAATCCTATAGAATCAAATAAATAATAAAATAATAATTACTCATTAGAATTGTGGTCCCAAAATCACTGTTTCGATATCACTGAAAATAAGTTGGTACAGGCTGTAACTGATACAACCCGTCACATTTATGACCTTGAAGCAATATCCGGTGAGTGCGTAGATCCTTCACATAACTGCAATTGGGGTAAAACTCAAAGTAAACATTATTATCTTTAAAAAATTTGAGACAAACAATAAGTTTTTATGAATCTGAGGTACATGAAGAACATCGTTAATTATCAATGACACATTTTCAAAATTGAAGAAAGAAGAACCAATTTGGGTGATAGAAATTGACCTACTATCACCAATCACTAGTCTACTCAATCCATCATATGGTTGAACATACACAAGTTTGGAAGCATCATTGGTCATATGAGCAATAGCACCACTATCAGGATACCATGCCTGTGACACCCCTTACCCGTACCCAAGACCGGGACAAAGTGCAAGGCGTTACCAGACACATACTCGGATATTTTTAGAAGATACGTGTTATAAAATTTTATTCTAATTTAAAACTGATCAAACAACATCATAGTGTCCCGATTATGGACCGAGGAAGCCCAAAACATATATTAAAAGCAATCCGGGACTAAACCAAGAACTATAGAAGATTTTAGTAAAATTACTGGGGTTATGCCTCACACGCCCGTGTGGATGCAAAGCACATGCCCATGTGCTTAGGGACACGCCCGTGTGTTTCACTCTTGTTGAATTATTTGGATTTATTTTCCATTTCGAACCTACATGGGTTTTCACATGACCAAGCACATGCCTATGTCCCTCACACGGCCTAGACACACCCGTGTCCAAAAACCCAGACATTCTGTTTATGATGTCATCACTCATTTTGAGGCACACGCCCGTGTACTAGGCCACGTCCTCCACAGGGTTGAGACACATGGCCATGTCTCTACCCGTGTGTTTACTACCATGCAATCCAACTCAAAATTTTAGGTGCAGGGGACACACGGCCAAACAACATGCCCATGAGGCTACCCGTGTGTCACACACTGCTAGACACATGCCCGTGTGTCTGCCCGTGTGAACCTTTTTGGGGCTATTTACCAATCCTTTGGTCACCCTCTATCATCCATACACACTTAAAGACTTTAATGGTATTTAACATGGCCTAATCATACTCTTAAATAACCTTAGCATAACCCAATTGCATGTCAACCTCATCTCATCGATTTTGTACATGCTAAAATATCCATTTTGTATTAGGGATTAACATAGCACATTTTACATTCAGGCCATGTTGAAACCATTTACCATTATATGCTATGTCCACTCTCAAATTATTAGGTTCCATTTCAATCATTCATTCATGATAACCCTCATCATCACATCTCATGAAATAATTAAACATAGAAATGCATCATTCGTAGGTTTACTACCTACATCAATATGAGCCATATCTCATGGCCATATATAAAAGAATAAGTATACCATTTAGGCCCTTACATTGGCTAGCCAAAAGACACATATAACAAAATAACCAAAAATTCTGTACATGCCATTAAACAAAATGAGAATATCTATATACCAAAGTAGGACAAGTCGATAGTGTGCTGATTCTCCAACCGTCTTCCAATCTTCATGAGTCCATGAGCTCTATAAGACAGGGAAAAGAGAAGAGGGTAAGCATTTATATGCTTAGTAAGTCCGAATAACTAGAAAGTAAACTTACCGGTTAATTGGCATACAACCATATTTAGGCAATAATTCCATCAAACATGAAACAGTTTCCCTATCACATGCACTTTGTGACACCCCTAATTTGACCCTAGTCGGAAAGCGGTTTCGGGACCGCTAAACCGAGTAACCAAATTATTTGAACATGATATTTATTGTCTAAAATAAATGTGTGAAAATTTTAAGCTTCGATTTAGTAAATTTCATGTGAATTTAGTCAATAGGACTTATGTGTGACATTTTTGAAATGTGATAGATCAAAACATAAGGACCTATTAGTGCATGTTGAAAAAGGAGGGACTTGCATGTCAATTTTCCCCCCCATCTAGTAGTGGCCGGCCATGACATTAGGATGGACAAAGGGTGAGGGGCAAAACATGTCATAGACATGTTGTGTTCGTGCATCATGGGAGGAAACAATAAAATAAAGAGCATGGGCAATAAAATATTAGTGTTAGTAGGATGAGAAACAAAAAAAAAAGAAAGGATATGTGTGATTGTCCCCCCCTTGCCGTGAGTTGAAGGAAAGAAAAACAAAAAAAAAGTGTTCATCCTTTGGTTCATCCTTGGCCGAAAATTTTAAGGAGGAAGGAAGAAGAAAGATTGAAGAGGTTCGGCAATGCATGTAACTAGGCTAAGGTATGTTTGATGATGTTCCATGAGATGCATGCATGTTTTAGTTGTTAGCTTGAGTTCTACCTAGCCCATGGTCTAAATCTTGCTATGTGATGGAAATGACACTCGGCCATGGATGCATCATTCTTGCTTGGTGTTGATGTTGTGTTGGTGAGATATCAAGTTATTTTTGTGACCAAGTTGAGATTTGAATTTTTGGAATGAGTAAGGTTTTCGGTTATGTTGTTTTGTATGAGTAATGGATTGTTGAGTTCATGCTATTATGAATAAAATTGATTAAGAGAGGCTTGAGATAATTAAATATGCATGTTGGTGGTAAGATGAGCATTCGGTTTTTATCATGGAAGCATAGGAAGCTTGTTAAAGTTGAATTTTAGAAAAGTTAAATGTGTGTGTGCTTGTGCTAGTGCCGAATGTGCCTAGGGTGATTTAGCATTGAGTTTGGTGTTATATGAATTGAGTTTTATGGTTTTGGATTTTTAAGTGTTGTTAAATACTTTGAATAATATATATATGTGGCTTTGAAATGTGAAACTCGGCCAAGTGGTTATAAGCATGATTTTAGAGATTCAATGATATTCGGCCGATTTGAATAATTCATGGCACCCCAAGCAAATTAGTTTTAGATGTTAATAAATATTGAAATTATTTAAAAGCATATTACCGAATGTGATTTTAGTCAATGATTCGGTTATGAGTGCTGATTTGTTTTATAATTAGCCGAATGTGTATATGTATGCTATGAGGTGGTTTAGCTTAAAGAAAATTAAGGTGCTTGGAAGGTGATTGTCGTGGATAGTTTAAGTAATGAAATTTAATTTTTGTTATGTAAAGTGATGACATTGCTGTTTGCAAATTTGAAGTTAAAAATTGTTGATTGAGCATCAAGAGCTTATGGAAACAAAGTCGGATCGTGGAAAAAGGGAAATTGGTCGAATAGTCGGAATTGACGTACATTAGCGATCGAGGTAAGTTTTAAGTATTAAAGCCTATAATGTGATTGAGTATGATATGTTAAGCACATATTAAAAGAATCATAACTCTATTGTAAATTTTTATGCATATAGCCTAATGGCTATTATGAAGTATAGGTAAGTTATTGATATGATATGTTGCCAAATGGATATGATATTATGAAGTGCTAAAAGGATATGTCAGAAGAGTAAAATTGTGATAAACCTGCTCAGGACAGCAGCAGTAACATGAATTTAGAAAATCACCATAAATTTTTGGAGTTGAATGGGAGGCTGAATAAATTATGAAATTAAAGCTTTATGAGTCTAGTTTCTTATAAAAGAAACCGTGTAAGAAAATTTATTTCCGATAATGAGATATTTAAAGTTGTGTGAGACAGTGCAGAATGACATTGTAATCCTCTGTTCCGTTTTTAGAAAATCATTATAAATTGTACAAAAATGGTTATAAGATAAAATTTATATGCTTAGACTCCTTAAAGAGTCTAGTTTCAAATGAAATCAAATACAACACATTTTGAATTCTGTAAAATGAGAAATCTGATTCGTAGTGAAGAGTGGTCAGATTAGTCAAATAGTGAAATAGGGGAAAATTTAAGAAAAATCTGGTATTGATTGGCCAAACCTAAAATTCTGGAAATTTTATGGATGGAAGATATACGAGTCTATATTCAGGAAAAATTAACAGAAAGTGATTTGGAGTTTTGTAGCTCCAGTTATAAATGATTTAGTGACTATTGCTCAGGAAAAACAGCTTGTGCTGAATTTGAGATTGTGTTGTAAACCTTGATAAACTTGTTCTAGTTGCTCATAAGCTATTGATTAAACCCATACGTGAATTCTAAATTGTGATATTGGAAAATGATAGATGTAGATTCAGCCAAGACAGTGTATATATGTGATAAGGCCTAATAGCCGATGTGATGAATGTGAAAGTGTATATATGTGATAAGGCCTAATGGCCGATGTGATGAATGTGAAAGTGTATATATGTGATAAGGCCTAATGGCCGATGTGATGAATGTGAAAGTGGCCGATGTGATGAATGTGAAAGTGTATATATGTGATAAGGCCTAATGGCTGATGTGATGAATGTGAAAGTGTATATATATGTGATAAGGCCTAATGGCCGATGTGATGAATGTGAAAGTGTATATATGTGATAAGGCCTAATAGCCGATGTGATGAATGTGAAAGTGTATATATGTGATAAGGCCTAATCGCCGATGTGATGAATGTGAAAGTGTATATATGTGATAAGGCCTAATGGCCGATGTGATGAATGTGAAAGTGCATATATATGTGATAAGGCCTAATGGCCGATGTGATGAATGTGAAAGTGTATATGTGTGATAAGGCCTAATAGCCGATGTGATGAATGTGAAAGTGTATATATGTGATAAGGCCTAATAGCCGATGTGATGAATGTGAAAGTGTATATATGTGGCCGATGTGATGAATGTGAAAGTGTATATATGTGATAAGGCCTAATGGCCGATGTGATGAATGTGAAAGTGTATATATGTGACAGGGCCGAGTGGCCAACGTGATGGATGTGAAAGTGCATAAATGTGATAAGTCCCGAAGGGCATTTGTGTCAGTACTATATCCGGGTTAAAACCCCGCAGGCTTTATGCGAGAATATTATCACTGATTAATGTCCGTAAGCTTCGTGCTCGTACTATATCCGAGCTCTAAAGACCCGATGACTACGTGTGGGAATTTTGTCCGGGTAAGACCCGATAACTTCGTGTGGAGATTATGTCCGGGTAAGACTTCGTAATAAGAATTGCTTATAAATATATTCAATGCGAAAGGTTAAACAGGTATGTACTCCAAGTTTATATGTGAGCTTGATTTGCACTAAATCATAAGGTAGTTATGTGATGCATACGAGAGCAATCTATGAGACTATTCCTATGATTATGTGACATCGGATCAGTGTGAGAGGTGATGTGAAATCATACGATATATCTATGTCACATGAGCTCACTTTTATGTGAAAGTTTATCTGCCTATTGTATATGATGAGATGTGCATATTCGGTAAAGGGATGGTATGCTCGAAGGAAGAGTGAAATAAAAATACGAACAACTATGTTATAATTTGATTGTTATCTGTTGACACTGCTTAAAACTTACTAAGCATTGTAATGCTTACTCCGTTTACTCTGTTTCCTCTGTTTTATATATCTCATTGCGAAGCTACAGGCTTGGGGATCGTCAGCAACTAGTCACACTATCACTATCCACTGTTTGGTACTGCTATGTTTTGGATTATCTTATGGCATGTATAAAATAGACTAGTGGCGGAAGAATATTTTGGTTAATGTATATAGCCATGCGAAAATGGCTTATATATGTTTGAGCATAATGTTATAATCATTTGGTATGGAATGGTTAATCACTATCATAATTTGTGCTATTTATGCTAAAAGGGCTAGTTGAATCATGGAAACTATGAAATAGGTAAAGTCTACCTTAAAGGCAGATGCTGGCAGCAGCAGTGATGTAGATTTGGAAAATCACTAAAATAGTAGGATTGGAATTAAATAATGAATAAATTATGTAAACGAACCTTGATGAATCTATTTTCATAGTAAAGTAACGAAACAATCATATGGATAGTATGTTAAGAGATATTCAGGTTCTCGTGAGACAGGGCCAGAACGATTTCTGGATTCCCTGTTCCGACTTTGGAAATTCATTATAAATTAACCAGAGATAATTAGGAGTCATGCCATATATGTATAGATTCCTCTCTGAGTCTAGTTTCTATAGAAAAAACGGCATCAGTATTGAAGCTCTGTGCAGGGAGATATCAAAGTCGTAATGCGCAAAGGTCAGTGTAGTCGATCCCTGTAACATGGGAGACTTTGACTAATAAACTGTACTAATTGGCCTGACCAAAAATTCTAGAAAAGAATTATGTAGATGGGCATATGAGTCTAGTTTCAGGGAAAAATTACGAAACTGATTTTTGAGTTGTGAAAATCAAGATATGATTTTTAAGGTGACAGTGTCGCAGTTAGCCAACTGCCTGGAAAATTTTAAAATGGACTGAGATAGTAAGCGAATTTAGTCTGTGAACCCCTCGTGTCCGACTCCGGCAACGGTCTCGGGTACGGGGTGTTACACACTTAATCATCAAGTTAGTTTCATAACAATACATCATGTCATTAGTCTTAGTTGAGCTCATCAATTCAATATTTCCATTCTTTATTTCTCATGTTAATCCCATTGAACTTTCTCAGAAATCTCGATGGATAGCCATTTACCGTCAAGTCATACAAGTGATCATCTCGAGTACGCACTCCCGTGAACCTTATATCTTACGACGGGATTACCAGTCCAGGCTAAATCCCCCGTAGTAGTAGCTCATAGAGCAATGTCGGGATTACCAGTCTAGGCTAAATCCCTTTTAATGACAATTGCTCTCATAAGCTAGGATCTGAATTGCCAGCCCAGGTCAAATTCAGTCCTTAAATCGGATTACCCGTCCAGGCTAAATCCTTAATGCATCCATATTCTTCAGGAGGCTCAATCACTCAAGGAACACCCTTCCGGGCTAGATCCTGAGATCATTGGATTACCCGTCTGGGCTAAATCCTTTTCTGCAATACATGCAAGATCTCATGTCATGTAAGCCATAATTTATCCATTGGATTTCTCTTTCTATTTCAACTGGGACATTTATCATCTTTTTAATTACACTACCACGTTTCATGGATTATCTCATACATTCAAGAACATGCATATTTAAGTATATTAAGTGTTTACTTCGTGTTATACGAACTATCTGGTAATTGCTTCGGTTTCGTATTTTAGTTATTCTGAAACCTTTCGTTTTCCACGATCGACCTCCGGAATTGATTCTTCGAGGTCTATATCAATAAAATTTGACTATTAATACATCACATTTTTCATTTTAGGATTTAAAACTCACTCCCAGGCAAAATGACCAATTTCTCCTAACCTTTCACACTTTTACAATTTAGTCCTAAGGCTCGTATAATGAAATGCAAGAAATTTCTAAGTTACCCAAGCCTAGCTGAATATTTTTCTTGCCTATAGCAGCCCACATTTTCTTTCATTTCACATTTTTCTATCCATTTTCACAACTTTTACAAAATGGTCCCTTAAGCCATTCCATGAAAAACTATTTAGTAAAGGTTGTTTACCATCCTTTAAACCCTCATATTCCTCCATAAGTCAGCAAAATACAAACATCTCATGCATGGGTAAATTTTTGAACATGAACCCTAGCTTGAAATATGGGTAGAAATAAAGAGTGCATGTTATGAGGATCTCAAAAATACGAAGAACGTTAAAAACGGGGTTAGGGTGCACTTACTATTAAGCTTGAAAATGTTGAAAACCCTGGCTATAAAGACCTTTAGAATTTTGGCAGCATGAAGAAGAAAATGACCTGATTTTAGCTTGATTTTTCCCTTTTTATTTAGTTTATTGCCAAATGACCAAAATGCCCTTCCTTACTAAACGTCCAAAATTTTCCATGCATGCCCATTTTTTTCTTAAAACTTAGAAATTTGGAAAATTACTCTTTAAGGACCTCTAATTAATATTCCAAAGCAATTTCATACGAATTGCTTCTAGAATCCAATTTTTGCAATTTATTCAAGTTGGTCCCTAATTTCCAACTAGACACCTTACACATAGAGTTTCTTCATGAAACTTTAACACATGCTTATTTTCATATCCTAGACCTCATAATGATCGTAAAATAATTATTTTAACATTGGATTTGTGGTCCCAAAACCATTATTCCAACTAAGCCCTAATTTGAGATGTTACATTTCTCCCTACTTAGGGATTTTCGTCCTTGAAAGTCTTACCAGTAAACAGGTTCGGATATTGACTTCTCATGGTTTCTTCAGATTCCCATGTGGCATCTTCTACTCCGTGTCTATGCTATAAGACTTCCACCAAGGCTATATTCTTATTCCTCAATTTTTTGACTTCTCGAGCCACAATCTTGACCGGTTCTTCACCATAAGTCATGTCTGGTCTAATTTCAACTTCCTTAGGTAAAATCACATGGGATGGGTCTGATCAATATTGTCGCAACATGGATACATGGAATACATCATGAATCTTTTCCAATTTGGGTGGCAATGATAAACGATAGGCTAACGGTCCAATTTTCTCAATAATCTTGTAGGGTCCAATAAACCTTGGACTCAGTTTGCCTTTTCGACCAAATCTCAAGACCTTTTTCCATGGGGATATTTTTAAGAACACTTTGTCTCCAACTTGAAATTCAATCCCTTTTCTTTTCAAATTAGCATATGACTTTTTCCTATCCGATTCCGCTTTCAAACAATCACATATCAATTTAACCTTTTCTTCAGTTTTTTTAATCAAATCAACTCCATATATCTGGTGCTCCTTAAGTTCTGTCCAGTACAATGGTGTCTGTCACTTTCGGCCATACAATGCCTCGTAAGGTTTCATTTTTAAACTCATCTGGAAACTGTTGTTGTAGGCGAATTCCACCAATGGTAAATATTTTTCCCAACTACCTTGAAGTTTAAGGACACAACACCATAACATGTCCTCGAGAGTCTGAATCATCAGTTCAGACTGACCATCTATCTGTAGGTGGAATTCCGTACTAAAACTCAACTTTGTACCCAAGGCTTCTTGCAGTTTCTTCCAAAATCTCAAAGTAAATCTCGAGTCCCTGTCTGAAATAATCGATAATTGTACCCCGTGTAATCTCACAATCTCGGATAAGTACAAGTCAACCAATCTGTCAAGAGAGAAATCTATCCACACAGGAATAAAATGATCCAAATTCGTTAGTCTATCAACTATAACCCAAATGGCATCTTTTTTCTTCGGTGTTACCGGTAATCCTGTCACAAAATCCATAGTAATCCTATCCCATTTCCATTCGGGAACCATCACGGGCTGTAATAAACCTGAAGGTACTTGGTGTTCAGCTTTGACTTGTTGACATATCAAGCATTTCGATAAAAATTCGGAGATATCTCTTTTCATGCCATTCCACCAATACATTTTCTTCAAATTGTTGTACATCGTGGTACTTCCTGGATGAATAGACAAACGGCTATCGTGTGCTTCTTGCACAATTCTTCGAATAAGTTCATCGTCTCTCGGTACACAAATCCTGTCTCTAAACATCAAACAACCATTGGGATCAATCCGAAAATCTAATTCGGTGCCTGTCCTGTATTGAGTTCTTTTGGCTTGTAAATCGCTATCATTGATCTGAGCTAAACAAATTTCTTGTAGAAACATTAGTCTGGCTCTTAAATCTGCCAAAATCGAACATGATCTAACAAGGCCAACTGCGTGATCAAGGCTCTCAAAGCAAACAAGGATTTTCTGCTTAGTGCATCTGCGACCACATTTGCCTTTCCCGAGTGGTAGTCAATGATCAGTTCATAATCTTTAATCAGCTCTAACCATATCCATTGTCTCAGATTCAATTCTTTTTGAGTCATTAAATATTTCAAACTCTTGTGATCTATGAATATACAGCAAGTTTCGCCATACAAATGGTGCCTCCAAATCTTCAAGGCAAATACAATGGCAGCTAGATTCAAGTCATGTGTTGGATAATTTTTCTCGTGCGGCTTTAGTTGCCTCGAAGCATATGCTATTATTTTGCCTTCTTGCATAAGCACGCAACCCATTCCATTTAAGAACGTATCACTTAAGACCACGAATTCCTTTCCTGGCTCAGGCTGCACTAAAACTGGAGCTTCGATTAGCAATGTCTTCAATTTTTTGAAACTTTGCTGGCACTTCTTTGACCATTCAAATTTAACATCTTTTTGCAGCAACCTCATCAAAGGAGTTTTAATCATCAAAAACCCTTTTACGAAGCGTCGATAGTAACCGGCTAAGCCCAAAAAGCTTCTAACCTTACTTACGTTCTTCTGCGGCTTCCACTCAACAATAGGAGATATTGTAACACCCCTATCCGTTTCCGTCGCCGGAATAGGTAAAGGGGCATTACTGGACTTGAAACTCATATCAGAATAGTAAATTTTTTTTTTGAAATAAGGAGCATTCCTTTGGGTAAATACTAAAGACAGCTAGGAATACAATTTAAACTTCTATGAGTACACATTTAAAAGATGCCATTTTCGCATGGCTTATATACATTAACCAAAATATTCTTCGGCCACTGGTCTATTCTTTACATGCCATAAAATAATTCAAAACGTAATAGTAACAAGCAGTGGATAATGATAGTGTGACTAATTGCTGACGATCCCCGAGTCTGTAGCTTCCAAATGAGATCTATAAAACAGAGGAAACAAAGTAAACGGAGTAAGCATTACAATCCTTAGTAAGTTTTAAGCAGTGTCAACAGATAACAATCAAATTATAACATAGTTGTTCGTATTTTTATTTCACTCTTCCTTCGGGCATACCATCCCTCTACCGAATATGCACATCTCATCATATACAGTAGACAGATAAACTTTCACATGAAAGTGAGCTCATGTGACATAGATATATTGTATAATTTCACATAACCTCTCACGCCGATCCGATGTCACATAGTCATAGGAATAGTCTCATAGATTGCTCACGTATGCATCACATAACTATCTTATGATTTAGTTCAAATCAAGCTCACATATAAACTTGGAGTACATACCTGTTTATCCTTTCGCATTGAATAAATTTATAAGTAATTCTTATTGCGAAGTCTTATAGCTTTAAACTCTACTCGGATTATCGGCGGGACCTTTAGCTCAGATGAAATCTCCACACGAAGTCAGCGGGTCTTAACCCAGGCATAGTCACCACATATGGTCATCTGGTCTTTAATCCCAGGTTTACATCATAGAGTTTCATGCATATTTATTCACATGTTACAACATTCACATCGACTATCATATTTGTAATCCGTTTACCTTATCAAATATCTAATAAAACACACCCTCCACCGTTTGTCATTTGGCCACAATATATATATACACATCTCATACATATCTCACATTAGCCATTTGGCTTTACCACATATCCATCTCATACACATTTCGCATTAGCCATTCGGCTTTACCTCATATCTATCTCATACACGTTTCGCATTAGCCATTCGACTTTACCTCATATCTATCTTATACACATTTCGCATTAGCCATTCGGCCTTACCACATATATACATGTTCACATTCATCACATTGGCCATTCGGCCTTATCTCATATATGCATGTTCACATTCATCACATTGGCCATTTGGCCTTATCACACATACGCATGTTCACATTCATCACATTGGCCATTCGGCCTTATCACACATACGCATGTTCACATTCATCACATTGGCCATTCGGCCTTATCACACATACAAATGTTCACATTCATCACATTGGCCATTCGGCCTTATCACACATACGCATGTTCACATTCATCACATTGGCCATTCAGCCTTATCACACATACGCATGTTCACATTCATCACATTGGCCATTCGGCCTTATCACGCATATATATACAGGTTCACATTCATCACATTTGCCATTCGGCCTTATCTCATATATACACATTCACATTCATCACATAAAATCCTAAATCAAAATATAAATTTTCATGTATTCACATCACAATTATCCAAATATACTTCACATACCACATATACTTTCATGTATACACTTTGTCTTGGCTGAATCTACATCTATCATTTTCCGATGAGTAATTCAATTTCAAGCCATACTATCATTTCATATTCGAATACTTATAAACTTACAATTTCACAAATTTTAATATCAAAGATCCATCTAACACTCATATATCATTTTATAACATCACAATTTAGAATTCACGTATGAGTTTAATCAATAGCTTATGAGCAACTAAAACAAGTTTTATCCATGTTTACAACATGACCACAATATCTCTACAAGCTGTTTTCCTGAGGAACAGTCGTTAAATTATTTGTAACTAGGGCTACGAAATTCCAAATTATGTTCTGTTAATTTTCCCTGAAAATAGACTCGTATATCCTCTATCCAAAAAATTTTCAGAATTTTTGGTTTGGCCAATCAATACCAGATTTTTCTTAAAGTTTCCCCTATTTTACTGCTTGACTACTCTGACTACTCTTCACTAAGAAGTTAATTTCTCATTGTAAAGAATTCAAAATATGTTTTCGTTTATTTTTTTTTGAAACTAGACTCATTAAGGAGTCTAAGCATAAAATTTTATCTTATAATCATTTTTGTATGATTTATAATGATTTTCCAAATACTGAACAGAGGATTTCGGAGCTTGACTCTGTCTCACCCAACTTTGAAAATCTCATTATCGGCAACCCCTTTACTTACACGATTTCTTTTATCCGAAACTAGACGCGTCAAGCTTTAATTACATAATTTATCCAGCTTTTAACTCAACTCCCACAATTTATGGTAATTTTTCCAAAACACGCTACTGCTGCTGTCCCTAGCAGATTTATACAATTTACTCCGTAAAGTTCTCATTCACATATTTAAAACATAATATCATATATGCCGTCATTTAGAAAAGTCATTGACCTTAACGTATATACATAATTCATATTCATCCCGTTTTAAAACTTAAGACTTACAAAGGAATCAAACTCAAATACTTAAGAACTTACCTTAAATGTCGTCGGACAACTACGAATCGACTATTCCATTTGTTTCGCTTTTCCTTTTTCCGAGTTAAGTTCCTTTCGCTCTTGAGCTAGGTAAAATAAATTGGTTTGTTTAATTACTTAACTAATTTATTTAGATTCAAACATTAATAATTTTTCTTAATAAGAAACATACGACAACTCATTAACAACCATTCATTCACATCTTTATTCTTGATTACAATCGGCCATTATAACATATACAAATGCATATTAACCACTTTGACCGATTGTCCATTAACCACTAATTCATATACATAAATTTTACAACTCAACTCACCATTCTCCACATTATTTACCTTAATTCACATTCGGAAATCATAGAACACATACTAACGATTTAACATTACAATTCAAATTTTCACACACCAATAAACACATTCAGCAAAACTTCATTTCAATTTACTTTACTAAATTATTTCTTGGCACCTTTATCACATTTTCACAATCGGCAAAACCATGTTACCAATCTAATACATCAAAATTTACTTATCCAAGACTACATTTAGCATATATATATTCACATAAACACAATAGCCGATCGTTATTTATCATCTAATTCGACTTTCAATAACCTCAAATTATAAACAATATTCAATTCCCTAATTAAGATATCAATTGACAACTTCACAAACAAAGATTAACAAGCTTAGTGCTCATCTAATAACCATTTATAATTTAAAACTTCAAAAGTTCAAAATATAACATTTTACTCACATGGCCGAATACATGCTTTGCCTCAACTAAGGAAATTTATACACTCACTGTAACACCCCGAACCCGAGACCGACACCGGAGTCGGACACGAGATGTTAACAAACTTTGAAAAATTTTTCCAGACACTGCCCAGTCTGAGTACTAGTCGCTTCAAAAATCATATCTTGAGTTTCACAACTCGAAAATCAGTTTTGTGATTTTTCCCTGAAACTAGACTCATGTCCCCACCTATGTATTTTTTTCTAGAATTTTTGGTCGGGCCAATTAGTACAGTTTATTAGTCAAAGTCTCCCATGTTACAGGGGTCGACTACACTGACCTTTTCCCATTACGACTTGGATATCTCTCTGCACAGAGCTTCAATACTGATGCCGTTTGTTTCTATGGAAACTAGACTCAGAGAGGAATCCATACATATATGGTATGACCCCTAATTATCTCTGGTAAATTTATAGTGAATTTCCAAAGGCGGAACAGGGAATCCAGAAACTGTTCTGGCCCTGTTCCACAAGAATTCGAATATCTCTTACTGTACTGTTCCTATGATTGTTTCGTTACTTCCATATGAAAGTAGATTCATCAAGGTTCGATTACATAATTTATTCACTATTTAATTCCACTCCTACGAATTCTTGTGATTTTTCCAATCCACACCACTGCTGCTATCAGCTTCTGTTTTCAAAGTAAACCTTACCTAATTTGGGGTTTCATGGACCAACTAGGGACTTGTCATACATAAGCCCACATATGATCATACTTAGCCATTCTAGTGGCTGATCATTTGCTCAACACTTCCATTCCAACTATAGTTACATCATGAAACCATCTATACATTCATAAACACGAATGGTCTAATGCCATACTCCACTTCTACAAGCCATTTTCGCATGGCTGTACACTTATACATTTCATAAAGTACTCGAAAAACAACAATGGGTAGTCCTATACATGCCATATCAAGATTCAACCAAAATAGTACCCAAAAGAGCCTTCGATAGTGTGGGCGACTTCGACTTCAAGATCCCGAGTCCGATAGCTGGAGAACCAAAAATCTATAAAACAGAGGAGCAGTGTAACGAGTAAGCAATTTATGCTTAGTAAGTTTGAGCAAGGAATTCCAGCATATACAAAGAATAACACACATTTGGCTAAATGGAATATTTCATAATACGCAATTTACCGATATCAAACTTGCTTCACAACATTAACAACCCTTATGTACATACACAATAGACTAACTTAGCCGAAGGCCGGTAGCTCGTTTATCAACTGAGCGAACATTTATTTGTAAGGGCTCGATTAAATTTAACACATACGTAACATATCCCCATATTGGGATGTTTTTCGAGTATTCGCTGGAATTTTACAGCAAGCTCATTCATTACCAAATCACGTACCTTCGGGATTTAACCGGATGTAGCTCCTCGTTCAAATGCCTTCGGGACATAGCCCGGTTTTAGTAACTCACACAATGCCTTCGGGACATAACCCGGATTTAACAACTCGCACGAATGCCTTCGGGACTTAACCCGGATTTAGTATCTCGCACAAAGGCCTTCGGATCTTAGTCCGGATATATTCACTTAGCACAAAGCCTTCGGGACTTAGCCCGGACAGCATTCAATTAATCATGCACATCTAACAATAATTCATGGCACATTCATATTTCATTTTCATTTGCGAAACTCAAACACAAGGCACATATCGTCCTTGCACATTCGGCTCAATAGCCACACATAGAGCATGATTTAATCACATCGTAATTTAAGCTCTCTTACTCAAGAACTTACCTCGGGTGTTGTCGAACGATTCCGCTAGCTATTCAACCACTTTTTCCTTCCCTTTATCGGATTTATTTCCCCTTTGCTCTTGAGCTTAATCAAACAAATAAATTGATTTCATCATTGAGGCATCAAAAAGATGAACACAAGGCACTTAGCCCATATTTATACATTAGACATTAAAGTCTCATACATGCAAAAATCATGCATCAACACAACATATTAGCTAACTTCTTTCCCCTTGGCCGAATATGCATGTCTATTTTTGGGGTCGATTTCAACACTTAATACACACATATACACACTAGTAAAGCATCCTCCCCCTTTTCATCAATTTAACACATGCATTGCTCATTAACATGCAAAGTTACATTCGGCCTTAGCACACATCTTGCTAGCCGATTCTTCTCCATTTAGCAACCAATGCACATATGTGCTCACACAAAAATGCTAAAAAGGAGGTTCAAGAATCATCAAGCCATCATCACATGCATCATTAACAAGCTTCATATTTTGCATGCAATGGCATTAACACAACCTCCACCTAGGCCGAATCTTAACTCATCCTCATGCCTCATCACCACAACATCAAACATCAACCAAGAATGATGCATCCATGGTCAAGTGCCATTTCCATCACATAGCAAGATTTAGACCATGGGCTAGGTAGAACTCAAGCTAACAACTAAAACATGCATGCATCTCATGGAACATCATCAAACATACCTTAGCCTAGCTACATGCATGGCCGAATCTCTTCACCTTTCTTCTTCTTTCCTCCTTAAAATTTTTGGCCAAGGATGAACCAAAGGATGAGAAATTTTTTTCTTTGTTTTTCTTTCTAATTTAGGCTAAAATGAAGGTGAGAAAGGATGAACACAAATTTTTCTCCTTTCTTCTCTTTAGCTCACGGCAATGGGGGGGCAACCACACATTTTTTTTTCTTTTGTTTCCATTTCTTTATTACCCATACTCCTTATTTTATTCTTCCATTAACAAAACATGTTTCATGACATGTTTTGCCCATCATTCCTTGTCATGGCCGGCCACTACTCATTAGGGGGGAAATTTGACATGCAAGTCCCCCCTTTGTCCACATGCACTAATAGGTCCTCACACATTGACCTATCACATTTTAGAATTTTCTCACATAAGTCCTATTAACTAAATTCACATGAAATCAACCAAATTGAAGCTTGAAATTTTCACACATTCATAATTACATATTCTAGACAATAAGTATCACATTCAAACATTTTGGTGACTCGGTTTAGCGGTCCCGAAACCACTTCTCGACTAGGGTCAACTTTGGGCTGTCACACTCACAACTCCATCAATTCATTAACATTACACTCATTCGGCCATTATACAAGCAAATTTAACATCTAAACAACACCTTCCAAAAGCTATCAAATTATCACAATTTAAGAAATTGTCGAATGCACATATGTTCAATAATTCATGAATTTAAACCATGGTTTAACTATACAATACACTTATCAATTTAATTTCATAAACAATTACATAAAAATCACATTAACATACCTTTGATTTATGAAATAACCATGCCCGAATGCCTTGGCTTCTTCTTCTTTTTTTTCTTTCACTAGTTACGACAATGGGGAAAAGAAAGATGAACATACCTTGTTTCTATCACTCTTTCCTTCTTTTAATTATTCTTTCTTTCATAATATAAAGCCATTAACTATTATCATGCTAAAATAAAATGCATATAATATCTATCAACCATCATTATGTCCGGCCACTAAATTAAAAGTGGTCCATTTGACATGCAAGTCCCTCATGTCAATAACTCATGCATTATTTGGCCACTTTAAATTTCACCTATCACATTTTCAAGTCTTATCACATGGGTCCTTTCTTATAAATTAACACCTAATTGATAAAATCAAGGCACGAAATATTCACACATACAAATTCCACATACAATAAGCACAGAATATAACATCTAATTATTTTTGTGACTCGGTTTTGGGTTTCCAAAACCACTTTCGACTAGGGTCAAATTAGGGGTGTCACAGATATCTTATTTGGGCCAACTAGGATGCCGTCACCCGACACAATGTAACCGAGGAATCCAATCTCTCGGAGCCAAAACTCACTCTTGCTAAATTTAGCATACAATTATTTTTCTCGTAAGATCTATAAAACCGTTCTCAAATGTTCCGCATGCTCAGTCTCGTTCTTGGAATAAATCAGGATATCATCAATAAACACAATGACAAACTTGTCTAAGTATGGTCGAAAAACACGATTCATTAAGTCCATAAATGCAGCTAGGGCGTTCGTTAGACCAAAAGGCATGACCATGAACTCGAAATAACCATAACTCATCTCGAAAGCGGTCTTAGGCATGTCTGACTCTTTAACTCACAACTGGTAGTAGCCGGATCTCAGGTCTATCTTAGAAAACATAGTGGCTCCCCTTAATTGATCAAACAGATCATCAATCCTCGGCAACGGATACTTGTTCTTGATAGTTACCTTGTTAAGTTGTCGGTAGTCTATACATAGCCTCATAGAGCCATTTTTCTTCTTTAAAAATAATACCGAGCACCCCAAGGTAAGAAACTCGATCTTGTAAAACCTTTATCCATCAGTTCTTACAACTTTGCTTTTAATTCTTTAAGCTCGGTCAATGCCATCCTAAATGGAGCAATAGAAATATGAGCTGTCTTAGGCACCAGTTCAATACCAAACTCTAGTTCTCTAACGGGAGGTAATCCGGGTAGCTCTTTCGGAAACATATCCGGATACTCGCATACTATCGGTAGTATGCGATTCCAATTTCAACTCAGATTCTTTAGTATTCAACACAAAAGCAAGGTAGGCTTCATACCCTTTTCTCATATACTTTGAGCCATCATTGAGATAATCACAACCGGTGGAGTATCCAACTCGCTTGAATCAATCCGAAGAATCTCACCATCTGAGCATTTCAATTCACTATACTTGCTACCACAATTTACAATCACATCATGCACAGCTAACCAATCCATGCCAAGTATTACATCAAACTCATCGAATGGCAATAGCATAAGGTTAGCCGGAAAACAATGACCTTGAATCGTCAAGGGAAAATTCTTACAGACTTTATCAACTAGGACTGACTTGCCTAGAGGGCTTGACACCTTAATCACAAATCTTGTAGGTTCTACTAACATATTCATACTAGACACCAATTTCATGCAAATGTCTGAATGGGTTGACCCTAGGTCAATTAAGGCAATCACACGAGTATTATAAATAGAAAATGTACCCAAGATGACATCGGGGGTAGAGGCTTCCTCTCGAGTACGTATTGCATAAGTTCTTGCTAGGGCTCGAGCCTTTGATTTTGCAGTAGCATCCTTGGAGGTTTGCCTCGAGAAATAGGAGCATTCAGCTGCGGAGCTAATTCAACCTCTTTATTAGCTTACTCTGGGCAGTCTCTGAGAAAATGGTCAAGACACCCACATCTAAAACACACACCACTCTTTATTCGGCACTCTTCGAAGTGAAATTTATTACATCTTTTACACTTCAGCTTTTGATCATCTACACTTCCCACACTAGTTACCATAGGGGAAGAAGACTTCGGGTTATGTCGCTTGGAGCTTTTTGCTCTACCCAAATATCCTACTGATGAAGTGGAACGTTCTTGGTGACTTCTCGATTTCTTTGTGGGGAAGGAGTGTGCTCTGCCGCTAGACCTCGTACTCGAAACTTGATCCTCTCTCTTAGCTTGCTTTCTTTTATTATTTAGCTCTTTGGCCTTCTTGGCACGATCAGTGAAAGTGGCGAACTCTCGTATCTCAAAGATCCCGATCAGCAATTTAATTTCCTCATTCAAGCCTTTTTCAAAGTACTTACACATTTCTGTCTCTGATTGGACTTAACCTCACGAATTTCCTTTCGTATTCTGACACAGTCTTATTTCCTTGTTTGAGTTCCAGGAACTCCTTTCGCTTCGAGTCTAAAAATCTTTGACTGATGTATTTCTTTCTAAATTCAGCTTGGAAGAACTCCCATGTAATGTCTTCCTTCGGTACCACTGAGGATACCGTCTTTCACCAATGATATGTTGTATTTTTCAAAAGACAAACAGCACACATCAAGCATTCATCGGGTGTACATGACAATTCATCTAAAACTCGCACAATATTCTCAAGCCAGAACTCAGCTCGTTCAGCATCATTATCAATGTTAGCTCTAAACTCTTCAGCCCCATATTTTCTAGGCTTGTCCACTAAGGCTTTACCAATTCTCATGGATGCCATACCCTATGGCACTTCTCCCTCAGGCTGAGCAGGGGGCGAAGAAGGTCGTGGTATATTAAGGCAGTTTCTCAAATAATCCCCAAACCATTCATCCATCATTTCGAAGAAAGCAGCTCTTGCCTTTTTCCGGCCTTCAGACATAGGCCTTCTGCTACTACTAAAGACAGGTTGTACGAAAGCTGGAGCATGGCTCTTGGCTCCCTTGGACTTATCTTGGGCTTGATTGGAAGCCATTTACTATATTCAAATACAATTAAAAATGGTTAGGAGATGTCACACTATCATAACTTATATAATGGCATGTATGGCTATACTCAATACATGCTACGTTAGTCAAGAATCAACTAAATTGTAGGTCTAATACCACTAAATGAAACACCCCTTACCCGGACACGAGATAGGGACAAGGTATGAGGCGTTACCAGACACATACTCAGATATTTTCGAAAGATACGGGTAATAAAATTTTGTTCAAATTTAAAACCGATCAAACAACATCATAACATCCCGATTATGGACCTACGAAGCCCAAAACATACATTAAAAGTGATTCAAGACTAAACCAAGAACTATATAAAATTTTAGTAAAATTACGGGGGTTATGCCTCACACACCCAAGTGGAGGAAAAGCACACGCCGTGTGCTTAGGGACACGCCCGTGTGTTTCACTCGTGTTGAATTATTTGGATTTATTTTCCATTTCAAACCTACAAGGGTTTTCACACAACCAAGCACACGCCCATGTCCCTAGCCCGTGTCCCTCACACGGCTAAACACGCCTGTGTCCAAAAACCCAGACATTCATGAAATCATCACTCATTTTGAGGCACACGGCCAAGGCACACGCCCGTGTGCTAGGCCGTGTCCTCCACACGGCTGAGACACATGGCCGTGTCTCTACCCGTGTGTTTACTACCATGCAATCTGACCCAAAATTTTAGGTGCAGGGGACACACGGCTAGACAACACGCCCATGGGGCTACCTGTGTGTCACACACGTCCTAGACATATGCCCGTGTGTCTACTCGTGTGAACCTTTTTAGGGCTATTTACCAAGCCTTTAGTCATCTTCTATCATCCATACACACTTAAAGACTTCAATGGTATTTAACATGGCCTAATCATACTCTTAAATAACCTTAGCATAACCCAATTGCATGTCAACCTCATCTTATCGGTTTAGTACATGCTAAATTATCCATTTTGTATTAGGGATTAACATAGCAAATGTTACATTCAGGCCATGTTGAAACCATTTACCATTATATGCTATGTCCACTCTCAAATTATTAGGTTCCATTTCAATCATTTATTCATGATAACCCTGATCATCACATCTCATGAAACAATTAAACATAGAAATTCATCATTTGTAGGTTTACTACCTACATCAATATGAGTCATATCTCATGGCCATATACAAAAGAATAAGTATACCATTTAGGCCCTTACATTGGCTAGCCAAAAGACACATATAACAAAATAACCAAAAAATCCTATACATGCCATTAAACAAAATGAGAGTATCCATATACCAAAGGAAGACAAGTTGATAGTGTGTTGATTCTCCAACCGTCTTCCAATCTTCACGAGTCCACGAGCTCTGTAAGACAGGGAAAAGAGAAGGGGGTAAGCATTTATATGCTTAGTAAGTCCAAATAACTGGAAACTAAACTTATCGGTTAATTAGCATACAACCATATTTAGGCAATAATTCCATCAAGCATGAAAGAATTTCCCTATCACATGCACTCAATCATCAAGTTAGTTTCATAAAAATATATCATGTCATTAGTCTTAGACGAGCTCATCAATTGAATATGTCCATTCTTTATTTCTCATGTTAATCCCGTTGAACTTTCTTGGAAATCTCGTTGGATAGCCATTTACTGTCAAGTGATACAAGTGATCATCCCGAGTACGCACTCCCATGAACCTTATATCTTATGACGGGATTACCAGTCCAGGCTAAATCCCCCGTAGTAGTAACTCATAGAGCAATGTCAGGATTACCAGTCTAGGCTAAATCCCTTTTAATGACAATTGCTCTCATAAGCTCGGATCTGAATTGCCAGTCTAGGCTAAATTCAGTCTTTAAATCGGATTACCCGTCCGGGCTAAATCCTTAATGCACCCATATTCTTCGGGAGGCTCAATCACTCAAGGAACACCCTTCCGGGCTAGATCTTGAGATCATCGGATTACCCATCTGGGCTAAATCCCTTTCTGCAACACATGCAAGATCTCATGTCATGTAAGCCATAATTTATCCATTGGGTTTCTCTTTCTATTTCAACTGGGACATTTATCATCTTTTTAAGTGCACTACCACATTTCATGGATTATCATGCAACAAATATCTAATTTTTCATACATTCAAGAACATGCATATTTAAGTATATTAAGAGTTTACTTCAGGTTATACGAACTTACCTGGTAATTGCTTCGGTTTCGTATTTTGGTTATTCTGAAACCTTTCGTTTTCCACGCTCCATCTCCAGAATTGGTTCCTCGGGGTCTATATCAATAAAATTTGACTATTAATACATCACATTTTTCATTTTAGGATTTAAAACTCACTCCCGGGCAAAATGACCAATTTGCCCCTAACCTTTCACACTTTTAAAATTTAGTCCTAAGGCTCGTATAATGAAATGCATGAAATTTATAAGTTACCCAAGCCTAGCCGAATATTTTTATTGCCTATAGCAGCCCATATTTTCTTTCATATCACATTTTTCTACCTATTTTCAAAACTTTTACAAAATGCTCCCTTAAGCCATTTCCATGAAAAACTACTTAGTAAAGGTTGTTTACCATCCTTTAAACCCTCATATTCCTCCATAAATCATCAAAACACAAACATCTCATGCATGGTTAAATTTTTGAACATGAACCCTAGCTTGAAATATGGGTAGAAATAAAGAGAGCATGTTACAAGGATCTCAAAAATACGAAGAACGTTAAAAACGAGGCTAAGGAGCACTTACTATTGAGGTTGAAAATGCTGAGAACCCTAGCTATTGAGACCCTTAGAATTTCGGCAGCATGGAGAAGAAAATGGCTGATATTTACTTGATTTTTCCCTTTTCATTTATTTATTACCAAATGACCAAAGTGCCCTTCCTTACTAAACTTCCAAAATTTTCCATGCATGCCCATTTTTCCCCAAAACTTATTACTCTTTAAGAACCCCTAATTAATATTCTAAAGAAATTTCATACAAATTACTTCTAGAATCCAAGTTTTGTAATTTTTTCAATTTGGTCCCTAATTTCCAATTGGACACCTTACACATAGAATTTCTTCATGAAACTTTAACACATGCTTATTTTCATATCCTAGACCTCATAATGATCGTAAAATAATTATTTTAACGTCGAATTTGTGGTCCTAAAACCACTATTTTGATAAGCCCTAATTTAAGATGTTACAATGCCTGATCGATAACTGTTCGAGGAGTAGTAACCGTCCCAACAATGTTTTCGTGAGAGTAAAAACCATTGTAATCTGCATATGGCACTCCAAAAACAAAACTAAATATGGACCCTAAAGAGTTGAGTGGTGGAGATGAAGAGATATTAGAGAGAGATAAAGAGACACGAAAAAATAAACCACCAAAAAATGGTAGAAGAAAAGGCACGAATAGATGGTGAGGAAGAAACAGGAGCAAGCCCGAACCCTAATGAATTATTGTTGATCATACTTAACGTAACAACATTGGGCCAAAACAGGTTGAGAAGAACGAGCCTGAACATTACTATTTAAATTGGGTTCAACATTACAATATTGAGCCAATGTAGGTTGAGACGAAAGAAACTGAGAAGAATGGCTATTAGGGTTTCAAACTCTTCATCATCATCATACCGATAAAAACATCGGTGGGCAACATGCCCAATTCTATCTTAGATCTGACATTGAGAATGAGATCATTGTTCAAATCTTCTAAGCCCATGACCTCTACTATACCTATTTCGTCTAGATCAAATATATTAAGATGTCGATAAACCAGAATATAACTACACAGCGATTGGAGTCAGAGCGGATAGGGTATGACTAGCAAGATTAGTCGTAATCATGATCTGAGCAAGATGGGCATTCAAATGAGCCTCCCCATCAAACAAAGAGGTTACAATTCCTTTTAGATCAAACGATGTTTGATTGGTGGTGATGATCGAAACCACATGGTCGTACTCCAGTGGAAGGCCTTTAAAATGGCTGACTGTTGCTCTTTTTGACAAACTTTTTTACTACACCCAGCCAGAGAATCACACAAATGCTTTATCCCAGCAAGGTAATCTAACATACTCATATCATTTTTGTGGAAATTATGAAGTAAAGAACAATATCTCATGGCTTTTGTTGTTGATTGACTACCAAAAATTCTATTTAACGCAAACCACAACATAGATGCATATGAAAAATCGCCAATTAACTGATTATACATAGTAGGCTCCCACCGATTATCACACAAAAGCCACCCAAAGATATCAACATCATGTTGCTCATATTGAACAAAAGCACAATTTTCCATTGATAGGCCCCCACCGCCAATGACCACAAATGGAGAAACCAACATCGTACCATCAAGCTAACTTTGAAGTTGATGAGTCTTAATCACCAGTAAGACATGTTACTTTTAGGCTAAAAAGTTGCCATCATCAATCAAAGTAGCAACCTTCTAAGATGCAAAAGTAAATGGATTTAACTCTAATACCATATTATAGATTAACAAGAATTCATATCAAGAAATCAATCATAATTGCATATCTCAAGCCAACAGTAGCTTTATATCTAACAGATAGTAACTTAGCAACTAATGTAACAGATTAACAAAAACTTAGAAACTACTTACTACTACTAACTATATTGAACTAACTAGCAGTTGTTAGCTGATACTAATACCATGCACCTAAAGCACATAATCAAGTTAGTAACTTGGATTTCGTAATTTCAACTACCATGAAAAATTTACACTTTAACCCTTATAGAACATATTATACTTCTATCACAACAACATAATACTTAATATGTCAAAACTTTATAAACCATAATTACTCCTAAATTAATCCACTTGCAGTGGAAATTATGTTTATGCCCTTACACAGTGAAAACACAAAAATTATAATTAGTTTTTGCACTTCTTCATTTTTTTTATTTAGTCCAAAAGTTATCTTAATCATGATAATACACATTCCAAGTTATTATCATTCCAAATAATCATTTTTAACCTATATTTTCTCAATTTGGTCAAATTGTATTTTTGTCCTGATACGTGATTTTGTGTGATAAGTTTTATAAATTTATAATTAATCATTCTTGAAACTAACTATTATCATGATGTAGGCAAGTGTACCTATTGAACAGTAGTATAGCTTTAGTAAGACCAGATTGTCGAACCCAAAGGAACTAAAAGTACTAGTAATGACTGTCTTTTTATTATCTAGCCTAAGAATAAGGGGGTTTGTTTTAACTAATTAATTAACTAAACTAAGAATTTACAGAAAATAGAATTGGGGAATTACTTTTGGAAAAACGGTTGAATTAAGACAATACTTAAGGAAAAATCCACCTAGACTTTACTTGTTATTCTAACTCCGAATCGAACGATTTATTCATTTGACTTGATCCGTAGAAATCCCTAAGTTATATTATTATCTCTCTCGAGACTAACAATGTCTAACCCTAGGTTGAATAATTGAAATCTCTTTCTAATTAACTTCTTAGGGTTACATTAACTCTATCTATGGATCCCCTTATTAGGTTTCACCCTAATCCGGCAAAATCTTGTCACCCTATCTCTAGGCTCGTAATCAACTCCGCTTAATTATGACAATTGTACTCTTAGACGGGGTCTATTCCTCCTCCGAATAAGAGCTTAACTTGAATCAGTATCCTAAAATATCAAAACTAGAATTAAGAACACATAATTAAGAACAAGTCAAATATTTATCATACAATTCAGAAAATAATAGCAAGATTCGTATTAGGTTTCATCCCCCTTAGGTATTTAGGGGATTTAGTTCATAACTAAAAAGGAAAACACCTCACAAGAATAATGAATATAAAACATAAAGAAAACCAAAAGCTTTTGAAGGGAAATTGAGGGGAGATCTTCAGTCTTGATGATGAATCCGGCTTCTGAGATGGATCAATCGGCTTCCTTCGAGTAATTCCTTCATTCCTCCCTATGCCTCCCTTTTCCTCCTCCTCTAGGGTGTATTTATAGGCTTTGGAATGCTTCAGAACCCTCAAAATTGGCCTTTTCTGAATTGGACTAAACTTGGGCTCGGCAGGGACACGCCCGTGTGACACACTAGTGTGCAATTACTTTAGGTCGTGGTCAAGCCTGTTAAATAGGCACGGGTGTGTGGTCCACCCGTGTGAGTCGTGCTTCAATTCTGCCAAATTGACACGGCCGTGTGGTCTGCCCGTGTGAAGAGGTCCAGGCCGTGTTGATTTCGTACATTGTCCCATTTTCTCCATTTTTGGCCCGTTTCTCATTCCTTTCGCTCTCCTATGCTCACCTAAGTATAAAAAATGAAATTAAGGCATTAGGAGCATCAAATTCACCAATTCTAAGGAAAAATCATCCATAAAATATGTTAAGCATGGGGTAAAAATATGTATAAATTACGGTTTATCAAATATCCCCACATTTAAGCATTTGCTTGTCCTCAAGCAAAATTCCCAACTCATAATCAAAATAAATTGTTCTCAACTTATAATCTCTATCGAAAATATCTCAAACTAATTCATGAGTAGTCGTACATTGAGAATTAAACTAAAAGAACATTAGAGCTTCAAACATTCCAAGTTTAGTATTTAATCATGCAAAACTTAGGCATCTCCCCTTATCTAAGTGGTTACCTTGATTCAAAATCGCACGGAGTTTAACATCTTCACTAAAGATTCACTCAAATCACTCAAATTGTTTAAGGACAATGAAAGTAGCACTCATCAGTCAATATGAAAAGTTATTACCATAGGCTTGCATGAAAATCAAATCTCCACCACTATAAATTGAGATGATACATCAATCAAAAGGTCTTTAGAGGGTTGTAACGAGGCTTGGTTAGGGGGTGTGATCACAAGCTGAAAGAAAGGGTTAGAATCAAGATTGAATTGAAAAATTACTTAACTAGAAAAAAAATTTAATCATTACTTGTGTACAACAGAGCTTTTTCTTAGAATATGGAATTTAAGTACCTAAGCTCAAAAAACAAAAGATTAATACTAAAATATATACACTTTTTTTTAAGAACAAATAATTACAAAATAGAATAAAACATAGCTAAGCAACTATTCCAACTCAGATCTCGACAAAAATAGGGATCAAATTAATTTAGGGGATTTCAACAATAATGAGTTATAGGTTAATATTAAGGGTAAATCAATGAATGGGTTGTTAGGCTCAAGGGGGTTCACTAAGGGTTACTTGTGAAGGTAGGCTTTTCATGGCATGAGTGGGTTAAACCTAAGTGCCTTTGTCATTTTGACATATCAAATCAAATGGTGTGGTCTTAACATGCATAATCAAGCAAGTTCTAGAATAGCAATTCAATACTGGCGCACTCATAATGAAAGTGAGCATGAAAGAAATAATAAATGCTCTAAAGGCTCAAGATCTCACAAAAATTATGGCTTTTTGATGTTTAAACTTGTGGATTCCAATTCAAGATAAAACCTAAACTTGGGGAAACAACCTAAAAGTTTTTAATTCTTTAAAAATCAACTTATCATGCTTGATTCCCTAATGTCTTAAAGTTTAAACAATCAACGCATAAATGCCTATGTTTTAATTCAAGATATATCAATAAAAGTCATAAATCAATCAAAATTTATTCTAAACATGATATGAGAGCTTTTCAAGAGAACAAGGCAATCATTCAGAAATTTTTCTAATATAAAAATGAATACCCCCCCACACTTAAGATGTACATTGCCCTCAATGTACAGAGATAGATATATAGAAAAGAATATAAAAATAAGATAGGGAGAAAAGTGAAACTTCCTGAGTGATGAACGAATTTCCTTGAACTGGAGTTTTGGAGAATAATCAGCGTAAGGGTGGAGGAGGAGGATACTCCGACGGTGGTAGAGGTTCATTAGTCCATAAATCCTGCGCCAAAAGAATATTATATCTAGTGGTAGCTATGGTCGTGGTCGAGCAGGACATGGCAGTCGTGGAGAACCTTTCCTGGTGGAGTTTTTAGTTCCTATGCGATGATGAGCTTAGGAGCTCTATATAACTGTGACAGAATTAGGAACTTTTTTAAGGGGTATAAATAAGAATAATTACTCTTAATGAAATAACCGAAATTGATAATTATAAAATAAAATTATAAAATCTAAAAAATAAAAAGTAGTCTTCATAAAACTTAAAAACATAAAATAATAAAATAAATAAATGTTTTTAAACATCTTCATCGCTGGATGGTTCGCGAGGTGGGAGTGGCCATGAGATGTGGAAGTGCTGACAAATCTGCTGTAGAGCAGCATCAATGTTGTCAAATCGTTAAAACACTGCTGCTCGAATCGAGTGAGGCATTTATGTAACATCCTGATTTTCGGGATTTTCGTAATTCTCGCGATTTTGGTAAATTTTGTAAAGTTTGGTATTTGGTTGTGAAATCCATAATTGGAGTATGTAAATGGGCTTATGGAAGGCCCATGTGTTGGCCAAAACCCGGTAGAATTTTTGAATTTTGGACTTAAAGAGTTAGGGGCATTGGATAGTTGGCCTTATTAAAAGATGTGGGTAAAATGTGACACAAGAGAGCCCCTGGCAAAGTGGCTAAGTGATGCCACTAGGGAGCTATAAAGGTGGCGTGTAAGTGGTTGGGGGAAGGCCAAGGTTCGATTCGCTAAGCTGGCAATTGTGTTGTTATTTTTACGCCTTGAGCATGCAGAAATTTGAAGCCGAATGGAACTCTGTTGGAGAGAGTTTGAATCAGTTGAATGCTTGAATTAAGGAGTGATAAGGGGAGAGATTTTAGAGATTTGAAGGGAGGCATAGAGTTTGCCGAATAGTGGGGATTAGGGAGGAGAAATCGACTTGGGGATTTTGAGGGTAGTATTTCGGCATTAGGGGCTGTAGTTGTGCCGATTTTCTTCTGTTAAACACCATAGAGTCATTCTTTTCCTCCCTTTTCCTCTCTAGCCGAAAACACCACTCTCTTCATCCAGTTTCTTTCTCTTTTATTACCAAAACCAAACCAATACTCCTTTTCTTTTCATCTACTACTTCCTTTCTTTTCATCCCCCTTGCCGAATCATCACAAGAACCGAAACCTTTGAAGGTTGGTTGTGCCGTATGCTTTTAGACCAGCATCTTTTCTATTCTCTTTATTTGTGGTGACCGACCCCTTCATCTGGTAAGTACTCGTTTTCCAAATCATTTTAGTGGTAAATGTTGAGAAAAGCCGAAACCCCCTATTATTTAGGGAGGTTGTCGATTTGAAGCATAGGCCTTATGAGGGCCTTTCCTTTTGACCTGTATGGTTTGTGTAGTAAACTAGATAACTTTGGAGGAGCAACAAGGCTTGGAGTATCAGTTTTGGATAAGCTTGAATCGAATCGTCGGACCCTGTGAAGGTAAGGGATCTATGGCTATTAGGGATTCCTTAGCCGAATATGGTAAGGTGGACTTTAGGTTTGATTGCTTGAACTTTAAACTAAGTATGGTGATGTTTAAATTGTAGGTTGTCATGGGAGACTTTGTTAGCGAACGTCACAAAGTAGGTGTGTAATAACCCCCGTAAGATCTTAGATTAATATTCGTTGAAAAGCCGAAATGCTTAAATCCGGCATTTTGGAAACTTGAGATTTTGCATGTGGTTTTAGATGCGATAGATACGGCATGGTCGGTGTTGGGATCAATGGAACAGGTAAGAGCGCAAATTTTGTGCACATTGGTAAGTTGGGCCTCAAGGGGCTGGAATTGGGCCCAATGGGCTTTCGGGCCATTTGGGTAAAATTGATAGATAATGGAAATTGGAAAAAGTTGCATGTTAACACGGTGAGTACTGTTGTAAAATTTGGGTTAAGAGGGCTTAGTGGGCTAAATTGGCATTCGTAGGGCCCATTAAGGATTTTGGGCCTAAAAGCCTGATTTTGTTAAAACGCGTTAAAATCATAGTTTAAACACTTGGAATTTGATAATTGTTAATGAACGTGGAAAACTTGTAATATTTGGCAAATTTATAGAATTACCCTTAAAATATGAAAAATGATTATTTTGCCCCTAGGTAAAAATGACCATTGTACCCCTAGGGTTTAATTATGAATATGATGCATGAGATTTTGATATACATGATATGACATGATATGCACATGATATGTTACGAGATGCACATGATATACTCATTAAATGCATGGGTTGCGTTTGATATAAATGGAGGAAGTGCAAAAAAGGCTTTGCCCTAGTTATTAAAAGAGGCTAGGCCTCCAGTTATGATAAAGCAGCTATGCTGCCAGTGGAGAGGTTGGTTGGGTGGGTTGAGTTATTCCCCACATGGAGAGCTTGGTTGGTACGGGTGGAGAGTAGCAGATGGTGGGTTGAGTAGTCTCCCCAAATGGGCTTGCATACATTCATTAATATTACATGTGATATTGAAATGGGCCTATGGGCCATACCGCTTACAGTAAAGGCTTCAGCCCAGTAATATGAATTTTGAAAAGGCTTTGGCCCAGTGTTATGAATTATGAAAGGCTTCAGCCTAGTATATGTTGAGACTAAATTTGGGCTTAGGCCCAATATGCTAGGATTAGTTTGGGCTCTGAAAAGGGCTTGTTGCACACTGAGTTTCCAAACTCACCCCCTTCCTTAACCTTGCAGGTGAGCCTTGATGTGGAGACTTGGAGCCGGAGGGGATTCAGAGTGGCCGTGTTGATCATTTTTGAACTTTGCAATAAGTAACTATTTTTTTTTCAAGTTTTATCGTAGTTATTATTTTTATTTGGTTTTGGGTTGTAATAAGGCCTTTTTATTTTTCTAGGATTATTATACTATATGTTTTACTGTTATCAATCTAAAATGGCTAGACTTAAGGTGCGTTTTCAAAATGATACTTGTTTCCAAAATAACGCAACGATACAATCAATCGGTTAATCAAAACAACTATTTAAATGAATTACAACTCGATTTTCATACAAAACCTAATCTCGTGCCAAAGTGAGCATGTCTAGGATTGGATCCAATCGAGAGCCTGGTACTTAAGCAGCCTTCATGGCTCACCTCCTCTGTTTCGAATACCTACCTGGTGCTCAGCTTCCATTTACTATAGCAAAGACCATCTTTTAAAACACTAAGAAGGGCATTGGAAGAGGCTTGGGTTTTCTTAAAGACTTAAGTGACATATCGGATTCGGCCATAACGTCTGGGCCGGGTTTGGAGTGTTATAATTCAGAGATGTCAGCATATGAAGTCGCTGTATGAAATGGACGAGAGGGTGGTGGTGGCTGAGACGGTGGGTCCTCGTGCTGTGGGGGGACATCATTAGTAATGTCCTCATGGGCCTCCTCCTCGGTAGATTGGGCGAGACGATATTAATGAGGGAAGGTTCCTCGGTGCTTTTCGATCATCCTCATGCTTATCATGCTCGAGATGCCTTATGAAGACATCTGTCCAATGAGGGTCAAGGATGATTCTTGGGCCGTTGTGTTGAAGAGCCTGAAGTGTCGAGCCAACCGAGTAACATAGGGGCCAATGGAGATGACCCCCTTCCTATGCCACTCTGTCTGGTGCTGAATGGCGAGGGCAATGAAATAAGCCAGGTCTATGGCGTGCCTGTACGACATACACCATAGAAAGTAGGCGTTGTGAGTGTTGATGACGTCAGTGCTCTCTCACCTTCCTGTTATCGTGTAAGCCAAAATGGTGTGTAGGTACCTCAGGGATGGAGGGAGAGCTAATGCCTTGGAGCGGTGATCACGAGGTTTCGTGATAGGTTTTAAATATTTATAATTACTCGTTCTTGAACTAACCAATATCGCGATGTAGGCAAGTGTACCTATCAAACAGTAGTATAGTTTTAGTAAGACTGGATTGTCAAACCCAAAGGAACTAAAAGTACTAGTAATGACTGTCTTTTTATTATCTAGCCTAAGAATAATGGGGTTTTGTTTTAATTGACTAATTATCTAAACTAAGAACGCACAGAGAAAAGAATTGGGGAATTCCTTTTGGGAAAATTGATTGACTTGAGACAATACCTAAGGAAAAATCCACCTAGACTTTACTTGTTATTCTGGCTTCGAACTGGACGATTTATTCATTCAACTTGTTCCATAGAGATCCCTAAGTTATGTTATTATCCCTATTCAAGACTAATAACATCTAATCCCTAGATTGAGTAACTGAGACTTTTCTCTAATTAACACTCTAGGGTTGCATTAACTCGATCTATGGAACCCCTTATTAGGTTTTACCCTAATCCGGCAAAATCTTGTCACCCTATTTCTAGGCGCGCAATCAACTCCGCTTAATTATGACAAAAGTAGTCTTAGACAGGGTCTATTCCTCCTCTGAATAAGAGCATGTCTTGAATCAGTATCCTGGGATATCAAAACAAGAATTAAGAACACATAATTAAGAACAAGTTAAATATTTATCATATCATTCAGAAAATAATAACAAGATTCGTCTTTGGTTTCATTCCCCTTAGGTATTTAGGGGTTTTAGTTCATAACTAAATAAGAAAACATCTCAGAAGAATAAAGAATACAAAACATAAAGAAAACCCAAAACTCCTGAAGGGAAATTGAGGAGAAATCTTCAGTCTTGATGATGAATCTGGTTTCTGAGATGGATCAATCGGCTTCTTTGGAGTAATTCCTTACCCCCTATTCTCTGTCCCCCCTTTTCTCCTCTTCTAGGGTGTATTTATAGGCTTTGGAATGCCTAAAAGCCTTAAAAAATGGCCTTTTCTGAGTTGGACTTAAGTTGGGCTTAGTAGGGACACGCCCGTGTGCCACGACCGTGTGACGTGATTACCAAGCCGTGTTCAATCCGTTAAATTGCACACGGCCGTGTGGGTCAATGGCCAGGCCTTGTGAATCGTGAAAGCCTTGGTCGACACCCTCGAAAGACACGGGCGTGTGAGCTACCCGTGTGGTAAGGCTTAGGCCGTGTCATCTTTTCGATTTGGTCAATTTGTCCCTTTTTGGCTCGTTTTTGGCTCCTTTCACTCTCCTATGCTCTCCTAAGTATAAAACATGAAATTAAAGCATTAGGAGCATCGAATTCACCGATTCTAATAAGAAATCATCTATAAAATGCATTAAACATGGGGTAAAAATATGTATAATTTATGGTTTATCAAATACCCCCACACTTAAGCATTTGCTTGTCCTCAAGCAAAATCTTCAACTCATAATCAAAATAAATTCTTCTCAACTTATAATTTCTATCAATAATATCTCAAATTAATCCATACGTAACCATACGTTCAGATTTTAACTAAAAGAACATAAAAGTTTCAATCATTCCAAGTTGAGCATTTTATTCCAAAAACATAGGTGTCTTCCCTCATCTAAGTTATTACCTTTAATTCAGAATATCACATAGTTTTACATCCTTACTAAAGATTCACTCAAATCACTCGAGGTGTTTTAATGACAATAAAGGAAGCACTCAATAGTCAATAATGGAAAGTCGTTACCATAGGCTTGCATGAAAATCAAGTCTCCACCACTATAATTTAAGATGATACATCAATCAAAAGGTCTTTAAAGGGTTGTAATGGGGCTCGGTTAGGGGGTGTGGTCACAAGCTGAAAGAAAAGGTTAGAATCGAGATTGAATTGAAAAGTTGCCTAACTAGAAAAAAGAATTAATCTTCATTTGCGTACAATAGAGCTTCTCTCAGAATATGAAATTACAGATATGCATACATAGTTTTTTTTAAGAACAAGTTAAATAATATAGACTAAATATCAAGAACAAAACATAGCTAGGTAATCCATTCAACTTAAATCTCGACAAAAATAGGGATTAATTTAAGGGATTTCAACAATAATGGGTTAAAGGTTAATATTAAGGGTAATACAAGAAATGGTTTGTTAGGCTCAATGAGCTTTACTAGGGATTAACCGCGGGGGTAGGCTACATGGCATGAGTGGGTTAATCCTAAGTGACTTAATCATTTTGATATATCAAATCAAATGGTGTGGTCTCGACATGCATAATCAAGCAAGTTCTAGAATAACAGTTCCATACTGACGCACTTAAAGCAATAATAAAAGTGAGCATGAAAGGATGAATAGATGCTTAAAAGGCTCAAAAATCTCACAAAAATTATGACTTTTTTATGTTTAGACTCGTGAATTCCAATTCAAAGTAATACCTAGACTTGGGGAAACAGCCTAAGATTTTGAATTCTTAAAAATCAACTCATTATGCTTGATTCTCTATTGTCTTAAAGTTTAAATAATCAATGCAAAAATCCCTATGTTTTAATTCAAGATATATCAATCAAAATCATAAATTAATTAAAATTTATCCTAAATATGATATGAGAGTTTTCAAGAGAACAAGATGATTATTCAGGGATTTTTCTGATAATAAAATAAATACCCCCACACTTAAGATGTATATTGCCCTCAATATACAAAGATAGATATTAGAGTATAAAAATAAGATAGGGAGAGAAGTGAAACTTCCTGTATGATGAATTCCTTGAACTAGAGTTTTAGAGAGTGATCGGTTCGAGAGTGGAGGAGGATACTCCAGCAGTCGTAGAGGTTCATTAGGCCATAAGTCATGTGCCAAAAGAATATTATATCTAGTTGTAGCTATGGTCATGGTCGAGCAGGACATGGCTGTCGTGGAGACCCTTTCCCGGTAGAGTTTTAGTTCCTATGTGATGATGAGCTTAAGAGCTCTATATAACTGTGATAAAATCAAGAACTTTTTAGGGGATATTAGGAAGAATAAGTACTCGAAAAGAAATAACCAAAATTTATAATAAAATTTTAAATCTTCTAAAAAATAAAAATAAAAAATAAAAAGTAGTTTGAATAAAAATTAAAAACATAAAATAATAAAATAAATATTTTTAAACATCTTCATCACTGGATGGTTCGCGAGGTGGGACTGGCGATGAGATGTGGAGGTGCTGACAATCTGCTGTGCAGTAGCATCAATGTTGTCAAATCATTGAAAACACTGCTGCTCGAATCAGGTGAGGCGCTCAGAAATGCCAGCATATGAAGCCGCCGCATGAACTGGACGAGAGGGTGGTGGTGGCTGAGTCGGTGGGTCCTCGTGCTGTTGGGGTACAGCCGTGTGGAGGAAAAATAGAGGGAAAAGAGAGGGGAAAGTGAGGATTAATGCACGTGGAGTGGAGTTTAGGGTGGTTTGGGGGTTGAGGAAGTGAGAATCTGTAGAATGCTGGCTGAAATAGGATTAGGGAGTGGAGAGGGGGAGATTCCGGCTAGGGTTTTGAAAGGAAGAAGAAAATGAACAGTGGTTTGCTTATATAGGGGGAAGCCACATGGCCTAGGGCCACGCCCGTGTACTCTGAAAGTGAGCCCATGTTTTTCAAATTTTGCAATTTAGGTCGTGCTCGGCTACTATCCAACGCACGTGTGTCTAGGACGTGTGTGGCACACGTCCATGTCGCACGGTCGTGCCTAGCTTTGTCCGCTTCTCTCATGCCAGTGTGTTAGGGTACCACGCCCGTGTATTGTTGTCCACGGCTTAATTGCACAGGCGTGTCACACGCCCGTGTCGAAGAAACAGAATCGAGCCTTGCCCCTGGCACGCCCGTGTTTTGGGAAAATCATGTCCTACTTCCACACGACTGTGTCTCTTCCCCTGTTTGGCGCAGTTTAGGCACGCCCGTGTGCCTGGCCGTGTGTGCTGAAAAACTTTGCAATTCAAAGATAAAGTTGATGATTTAAAGTGTTAGAAATTAAAAATAAAGAAATCAAAATATGTTAGTGCTCGGGTTGCCTCCCAAGAAGCACTTATTTATAGTCTAAGCTCGACTTCCCTCTCTAGTGAATGGTCAGGGTGGTTTGAGGAGTTTGTACTCCTCATTCCTGCTATCAATCTCATCAAAATAAGGTTTTAATTGAGTGTTGTTTACCTTAAAAGTGCCGAACCTAGGATGACTCACCTCCACCGTACTGAATGGAAAAATACTGAGTACCGTAAGAGAGATTTCCTCATTTGGTGTGGTAGTGACAATGTGGGGGTCTGTGGCATCTAGTAAGACTTTATCACCAACCATAAGTTGATTCGAAGAGGTATCGAACTCCTTCTAGCGTAATTTCGGTTTATCGTGTGTTCTTGGTTTATGTGCTCGCCATTCGTCTAACTCCTCTATCCATAGCCCTCGTTCTTCATGATTGTGTCCTTTATCTCTAGAACATGGCTCGTGAACTTCTTTGAAGCTTAATTTCTGCAAAGTAGCTTGTATCATATTGTTAGTTTTAGTAGACTGGTGTGGACCATTACCTTCATTGTTTGATGTGATGCCAGAAGTACAAGCTTGAAGGGTGATCATTTCGTCTCCCACACGAAGTGTAAGCTCACCTGTGCCAACATCAATAACTGTTTTAGCAGTTGCTAAAAAGGGCCTCCCTAAAATCAAAGGGTATTATTGTCCTCCTCTATATCTAGAACAACGAAATCAATAGGGAATATGAACTTATCTACTTTCACAAGTACATCTTCAATAATACCCCTAGGGAATCTTATAGTTTTATCTTTCAATTGAATGCTCATCCTAGTTTGTTTAGGTTTCCCAAGACCTAGTTGCTTAAACATTTTGTAAGGCATGACATTAATACTAGCCCCTAAATCAGCTAATGCATGACTTATATCTAAACTACCAATTAAGCAAGGAATTGTAAAATTCCCTGGATCTTTCGATTTGTGGGGTAGCTTATTCTGTAGAATACCTGAGTAGACTACGTTTAGCTCCACATGCGACGCTTCGTCCAACTTCCGTTTATTTACTAAAAGCTCTTTTAAAAATTTCATTGCATTTGACATTTGCGACAAAGCTTCAATAAACGGTAAGCTAATACGTAATTTTTTCAAAATTTTAAGGAATTTACCAAATTGTTCGTCTGAGTAGTCTTTCTTTGTCATGTTAGGTTATGCACACGAGGTTTATATTCGACAGTTACTGGTTTGTTTGTATTTTGATCTACCTCACCTCTCCCTTTGCTTACCACTGTTTCTTGCCTCGGTTCTGGTTCAGGCTCAACAACTCATTCGTCATTTTGGATATTAATTGCGTTGAGCTATTCCCTTGGGTTGGGTTCAGTGTTACTTGGTAAGCTACCTTGTGGTTGTTCAGAGATTAGTTTAGAAAGCTGGCCTATCTGAGTTTCGAGCCCTTAGATTGATGCTTGTTGATTCTTAAGTGCTGTCTCAGTGTTCTGAAAACGAGTTTCTGACACCGAAATAAACTTTGAGAGCATCTAGTCAAGGTTTGCCTTCTTTTCTTATTGATAAGGTGGTTGTTGAAAGCCCTGAGGATTTTGTGGCTTTTGATTCCCTTGACCACCCTAGGAGAAATTTGGGTGGTTCCTCCAACCTGTATTATAAGTATTACTGTATGTGTTATTTTGATATCTAAAGTTATTGTTACCCATATAGTTGACTTGTTCCTCTTCAGTTGTAGGATTGAAGGATTGATATTCTGTATCCACACCTCCTCCGCTTGAGTCACACCTCATTACGGGATGTACCTGCGTAGAACCAAGAAACCATCAATCTTTTTTATTGAGAAGTTCTACCTGATTTGACAACATAGTAACTGAGTCGACGTTATAAATGCCGACTGTTTTTGTTGGCTTTGTTCTCATGACTCGCCACTGATAGTTATTCAGTGACATCTCTTCTATAAACTCATAGGCATCTTCAGGTGTTTTATTGTTGATGGTTCCACCAGCAGCTGCGTCAACCATTTGTCGAGTCGAAGGATTCAGATCATTATGGAATGTTTGTACTTGAAGCCAAAGCGGTAACGCATGGTGAAGGCACCTTCTTAGTAAGTCCTTGTATCTTTCCCATGCATCGTAAAGTGTTTCTAAATCCATCTGCACAAAAGAAGAGATATCATTATGTAATTTAGCCGTTTTAGCCGGCGAAAAGTATTTTAGTAAAAATTTTTAGTCATTTGTTCCCAAGTAGTAATTGACCCTCATGGTAACGAGTTCAAACACTGTTTAGCTTTGTTCCTCAATGAAAAGGGAAACAACCGAAAACGTATGGCATCATCAGAAACGCCATTGATTTTAAATGTATCGCAAAATTCTAGAAAGTTTGCTAAGTGAGCGTTGGGATCTTCATCCTGCAAACCATCAAACTGAACGAACTGTTGTATCATTTGAATTGTGTTACGTTTCAGTTCAAAAGTATTTGCAGCTACAGCAGGTCTTACTATGCTAGATTCAGTTCCTATTAAATAAGGTTTAGCATAATCATACATAGTACGTGGAGCAGGATTTTGATTAGCCACAATTGTAGGAGGTAGCTGATTGTTTTGGTTTTCAACCATCTCTTTGGTTGAGGGCTGAGTATTGTCTTCTTGCTCGTTTTCTGTGTATCTTAAGCTTTACCTTATTTCTCTTTGGTTTCAACGAACTGTACGATCGATTTCTTCGTCAAAAAGTAATGGTCCCGACGAATTTCTTCTAGTCATAAACTATAAAATCTGCCAAGAGAAAGAAAAAGTAAATTAATAAATAATAATAATTAAATTAAATTAAATTGCAAGAAAAATAAATGGCTAAAGTAATAAAAATTGAGCGTTCCTAATATTTTAGTTCCCCAGCAACGGCGCCAAAAACTTGATTGCGAGGTTTCGTGATAGGTTTTAAATATTTATAATTACTCGTTCTTGAACTAACCAATATCGCGATGTAGGCAAGTGTACCTATCAAACAGTAGTATAGTTTTAGTAAGACTGGATTGTCAAACCCAAAGGAACTAAAAGTACTAGTAATGACTGTCTTTTTATTATCTAGCCTAAGAATAATGGGGTTTTGTTTTAATTGACTAATTATCTAAACTAAGAACGCACAGAGAAAAGAATTGGGGAATTCCTTTTGGGAAAATTGATTGACTTGAGACAATACCTAAGGAAAAATCCACCTAGACTTTACTTGTTATTCTGGCTTCGAACTGGACGATTTATTCATTCAACTTGTTCCATAGAGATCCCTAAGTTATGTTATTATCCCTATTCAAGACTAATAACGTTTAATCCCTAGATTGAATAATCGAGACTTTTCTCTAATTAACACTCTAGGGTTGCATTAACTTGATCTATGGATCCCCTTATTAGGTTTCACCCTAATCCAGTAAAATCTTGTCACCCTATTTCTAGGTGCGCAATCAACTCCGCTTAATTATGACAAAAGTAGTCTTAGACAGGGTCTATTCCTCCTCTGAATAAGAGCATGTCTTGAATCAGTATCCTGGGATATCAAACCAAGAATTAAGAACACATAATTAAGAACAAGTTAAATATTTATCAAACGATTCAGAAAATAATAACAAGATTCGTCTTAGGTTTCATTCCCCTTAGGTATTTAGGGGTTTTAGTTCATAACTAAATCAGAAAACATCTCAGAAGAATAAATAATACAAAACATAAAGAAAACCCAAAACTCCTGAAGGGAAATTGATGAGAGATCTAGTCTTGATGATGAATCCGGCTTCTGAGATGGATAAATCGACTTCCTTGGAGTAATTCCTTACCCCTATTCTCTGTCCCCCCTTTTCTCCTCTTCTAGGGTGTATTTATAAGCTTTGGAATGCCTAGAAGCCCTCAAAAATAGCCTTTTCTGAATTGGACTCAACTTGGGCTTGGCAAGGACACGCCCATGTGCCACGGCCGTGTAACGTGATTACCAGGCCATTTTCGATCCGTTAAATTGTACAGGCTGTGCGGGTCAATGGCCAGGCCATGTGAATCGTGAAAGCCTTGGTCGACACCCTCGAAAGACATGGGCGTGTGAGTTATCCGTGTGATAAGGCTTAGGCCGTGTCATCTTCTCAATTTGGTCCGTTTTGTCCCTTTTTGGCTCATTTTTTGCTCCTTGAGCTCTCTTATGCTCTCCTAAGTATAAAACATGAAATTAAAGCATTAGGAGCATCGAATTCACCGATTCTAATGAGAAATCATCTATAAAATGCATTAAACATGGGGTAAAAATATGTATAATTTACGGTTTATCAAGCGGCTAGGATTGTAGGTGGTCGAACCTAGTACTAGTGCGTCCCAGCACGATGAAGGAGAATGATGGATGTGGCGGTTGAGAGCATGTAAGTCATTCTCCTCCTTGAACTCCTCCGTATATAAGCCCAGTGCAGTACTGAATTCTGGGACGCTTAGCTGGCAGACATTCGCCTAGGCGAAATTGGACTGTGCCAGGATCATCGTAGTTCGTCATCACGGTCTGAAGATGAAATGTTGAGCATAATTCCATCGTGAGCTCGAGATACGTCAGCTCAATGATCCCAGAGAAAAACTCCCAAGGGTCGGTGGTTAGGAGGGCCCGAATAGAATCAGCCAACTGAACTTGTTCTACTGTAACCCAGTCGATGCAGCAGCCCACAATTAAAGGTTGGGCCTGGAGTATTTGGAAAAGTTCTTCTTGGGGCCCGATGGGGAATTGCAGGAAAGAGTGGCGAATTTCTGCGGTAGGACCCGAGGAAGATGACGCTCCCTTCCTTTTCTTTGAAGCAGGAATGACAGCCTTTTTACTACGTAAAGACGACATTGTATGCCTGTAATATATAAAAAAAAATAAAACAAAAAATAATAGTAGGTAAAAGAATTTGAAAAGGAAAAAGCCATGAATTTGAACTAACAATTTCAACCAAAACTACTAATACTACCAAACTCAACCAAAATAATCAATTTGATAGCATAATTTCGTGACATTAGCATGGTAATATCATGAGAATGAGCATAGTAATGGCATGGGCATGACAATAGAATGAGGCTTTCCTAACAACTCGATTCAATATGAAATGTACGAGAAATAACCTAAGAATGCAAATTAAATGATAGAATAATGAGCAAAATGAAAATAGTATGAGAAAAATGAAGATTGTTTTGATAATAAGCATTAGAAATAAGTAAAATAGAAGTGAAAATAGTAAACAAATGCTAAGGGAGAGAGATTAGGCGTGAAAAATAGAGTGGGAAGCAGCGCACGAGCGTAGTAGGGAGGCCGTGTAGACTTGCAGCGGCTAGGGTTAGGGATTTTGAGTGAAGAAGACAATGAATAGTGCAGGGTATTTATAGAATTTGGGACACACGACCAGGGAACTCGCCCGTGTTCCTCAATTTTTGCCCGTGTGATTAACAAATTTTAAATTTGGGCACGTCTGACGATTGGCCCACTCCCGTGTTCCTTGGACGTGTGGGTGCACACGACCGTGTCGCACGGCTGTGTCTGTCTTCGTTTTCTTCTCCCACGCCCATGTATGTAGGCCCACACCCGTGTTAATTTCACAGGTTCGACCACGGGTGCTAGACACGGGCGTGTCTCACGCCCATGTTAATTTGACAGGTTCAGCCACGGTTTTAAGGCACGGGCGTGTCGCACGCCTGTGTTGTTTTGGCAGGTTCGTCCACGGCCATGTCGCACGGTCGTGGTGATTTATCATAGCCCATGTTGGGGAAATCTTTGCTCTGTTTTCATACGGCCTAATGCACACCCGTGTGCTTGGCCGTGTTTGTGTGGTAAACCTGTATTCAAGAGCTTTGTTAGTAAGTTAGGTGTTAGACACTAAAATTTAAAGAAGTTAATTCAGTTAGTGCTCGGGTTGCCTCCCGAGAAGCGCTTATTTGTAGTCTAATCTCGACTTACCTTTCCATTGAATGGTCATGGTGGCTCAAGGAGTTTATACTCCTCATTCCTACTATCCATCTTATCATAATAAGGTTTTAGATGGGTATTGTTTACCTTAAAAGTGCCGAACTAGGGATGACTTACCTCGACTGTACGGAATGGGAAAATGCTAAGTACCGGAAGAGGGACTTCTTCATTCGATTTTGAAAGGTATTGAGCTCATCCTGGCGTAGTTTTGGTTTATCGTGTGTTCTCAGTTTATGTGTCCGCCATTCATCTAGCTCTTCGATTTGTAGCCTTCGTTCTTTATGAATAGGTCCTCTACTATTGCTTGAGAATGGCTCAAGTACTTCCTTCAGACTCATTTCCTGCAAAGTAGGTTGCACCATATTGTCAGTTTTAGTAGAATGGTTTAGACGATCACCTTCAATTTCTGATGTGTTGCCAGAATTGCGAGCTTGAAGGGTGATTGTTTCGTCTCCCACATGAAGTGTGAGCTCACCTGTGCCAACATCAATAATCGTTTTAGCAGTTGCTAAAAAGGGCCTTCCTAAAATCAATGGAGTGTTGCTATCCTCCTCTATGTCTAGAATAATGAAGTCAACAGGAAATATAATTTATCGATTTTAACTAGCACATCTTCAATAATACCCCTAGGATATTTTATAGTTTTATCTGCTAATTGGGTGCTCATCCTAGTCTGTTTAGGTTTCCTAAGACCTAATTGTTTGAACATTTTGTAGGGCATGATGTTAATATTGACCCCTATATCAGCTAATGCATTATTAACATCTAAACTACCAATTAAGCAAGGAATTGTAAAACTCCCTGGATCTTTTAATTTGTTGGGTAGCTTATTCTGCAGAATAGCTGAGAAAACTGCGTTTAGCTCCACATGCTACACCTCGTCCAACTTATGCTTATTTGCTAAAAACTCCTTTAAAAATTTATTGCGTTTGGCATCTGTGATAGAGTTTTAATAAATGGTAAGTTAATGTGTAATTTTCTTAAGAGTTTAAGGAATTTACCAAATTGTTCATTTGAGCGGTCTTTCCTTGTCGCATTAGGTATGTCACACGAGGTTTGTATTCTACAATTACCGGTTTCTACTCATTGTGGTCTACCTTACCTTTACCTTTGCTTATCTCAATTTCTTGCCTTGGTCCTGGTTCAGGTGTGACTAACCCTTTCTCATCTTGACTAGTAATCGCGTTGAGTTGCTCCCTTAGGTTAGATTCTGTGTTGCTTGGAAAGCTACCTTGTGGTCGTTCAGAAATCAACTTGGCAAGTTGTCCAATCTAAGTTTCGAGCCCTTGGATGATGCTTGTTGATTTTTGAGTGCCGTCTCGGTATTCGAAAAATGAGTTTCTGACACTGATATAAACTTTGAAAGCATCTCTTCAAGGTTCGGCTTCTTTTCCTGTTGGCAGGGTGGTTGTTGGTAGCCTGGAGGTGGTCTCTGATTTCCTTGGCCTTCCCATGAAAAATTTGGGTGGTTCTTCCAACCTACATTATAAGTGTTACTATATGAATTGTTTTGAGATCGAGGATTGTTACCCATGTAATTTAACTGCTCGTTATCCATGTTGTGGCCATAAGGTTGGTATTCTGAATTGCTTGATCCACCTCCATTTCCTTCGCACTGCATTACTGGGTGAACCTGTGAAGAACTAAGAAAACCATCAATTTTCTTATTCAAGAGTTCTACCTGATTAGAGAGCATGGTGACCGAATCGACGTTATAAACACCGGCTGTTTTTGTTGTCTTTGTCCTCATGACTTGCCACTGATAGTTATTCAGTGACATCTCCTCTATAAACTCATTAAGCATCTTTAGGTGTTTTATTATTGATGGTTCCACCAGCGGCTGCATCAATCATCTGCCGAGTCGAAGGATTCAGGCCATTATGAAATGTTTGAACCTATAGCCAGAGTGGTAACCCATGGTGAGGGCATCTTCACAAAAGGTCTTTGTATCTCTCCCATGCATCGTAGAGTGTTTCTAAATCCATCTGTACAAAAGAAGAGATATCATTACGTAATTTAGTCGTTTTAGCCGGCGGAAAATATTTAAGTAAAAACTTTTTTGGTCATTTGTTCCCAAGTAGTAATTAACCCTCGTGGTAACGAGTTCAACCACTGTTTAGCTTTGTTCCTTAATGAAAAGGGAAACAACCGAAGACGTATGGCATTATCAGAAACACCATTGATTTTAAATGTATCGCATAGTTCTAGGAAATTTGCCAAGTGAGTGTTGGGATCCTCGTCCTGCAAACCATCAAACTGAACAAACTGTTGTATCATTTGAATTTTGTTAGGTTTCAGTTCAAATTTATTTGCAGAAATAGCAAGTCTAACTATACTTGACTCAGTTCCTGTTAAATTAGGTTTAGCATAATCATACATAGTGCGTGGAGCAGGATTTTGATTAACAGCAATTGCAGGAGGTAGCGGATTTTCTTGGTTTTCAGCCATCTCCTTGGTTGTGGTTTAAATATCGTCCTCTTGCTTGTTCTCTGTGTATCTTAAACTTCGCCTTATTTCTCTTTGGTTTCTGCGAGCTGTGCGATCAATTTTTCCGTCAAAAAGTAGTGCCCTTGACGGGTTTCTTCTAGTCATAAACTATAAAAACCTGCCAAGAGAAAGAAAAAGTAAATTAATAAATAATAATAATAATAAAATAAAATTAACTTGCAAGAAAAATAAATGGCTAAAGTAATAAAAATTGAGTGTTCCGAATTTCTTAGTTTCCCGGCAACGGCGCCAAAAACTTGATATGTGATTTTGTGTGATAAGTTTTATAAATTTATAATTAATCATTCTTGAAACTAACTATTATCACGATGTAGGCAAGTGTACCTATCGAATAGTAGTATAGCTTTAGCAAGACCAGATTGTCGAACCCAAAGGAACTAAAAGTACTAGTAATGACTGCCTTTTTATTATCTAGCCTAAGAATAAGGGGGTTTGTTTTAACTAATTAATTAACTAAACTAATAATTCACAGAAAATAGAATTGGGGAATTACTTTTGGAAAAACGATTGAATTAAGACAATACTTAAGGAAAAATCCACCTAGATTTTACTTGTTATTCTGACTCCGAATCGGACGATTTATTCATTTGACTTGATCTGTAGAAATCCCTAAGTTATATTATTATCTCTCTCGAGACTAACAACATCTAACCCTAGGTTGAATAATTAAAATCTCTTTCTCATTAACTTCCTAGGGTTGCATTAACTCGATCTATGGATCCCCTTATTAGGTTTCAGCCTATTCCGGCAAAATCTTGTCACCCTATCTCTAGGTGCGCAATCAACTCCGCTTAATTATGACAATTGTACTCTTAGATGAGGTCTATTCCTCCTCCGAATAAGAGCTTAACTTGAATCAATATCCACATAATTATGACAATTATGACAATTGTACTCTTAGATGGGGTCTAGGCCGTGTGGTCTGCCTGTCTGAGGAGGTCCAAGCCGTGTTGATTTCGTATGTTGGCACAAGTGAAATCTAGGTGGATTTTTCCTTAGGTATTGTATTAATCAATTGAATTTTCTAAAAAGTATTTTCCCAAATTTTCTTTCTGTGCATTCTTAGTTTAGTAATTAGTTTAAATAACCAAACCACTTAATTTTTAGGCTAGATAATAAAAAGAAAGTAAATATTAGTAATTGTGGTTCCTTTGGGTTCGGCAATCCAGTCTTGCTGAACTATGCTACTGTTCGATAGGTACACTTGCCTTAATCGTGATAATAAGTTAGTCTCAAGAACGATTTAGTCATAAATCTTTAAAACCTATCGCGAATATCACGTACCAAGTTTTTGGCGCCGTTGCCGGGGAACTAGGATATTAGGAACAATCGATTTTTATTACTTTAGCCATTTTACTTTATTTGCAATTTAAATTTTTATTTTCTTTCCTAATTTTTCTTTTATTCGTTCCTGACTGGTTTTTATAGTGTATGACTAGATCAGGACCATTATTGTTTGATAGAGAGATCGATCGCACAGTTCATAGAAATCGAAGAGAAATAAGGCAAAGCTTACGATACACAGAGAAAGAGCAAGAGGACGATACTTCCACCACAACCGAGGAGATGGCTGAAAATTAAGAAAATCTGCTACCTCTTGCAATTGCTACTAATCAGAATCTTGCTCCACGTACTATGTATCATTATGCTAAACCTTCTTTAACAGGAACTGAGTAAAGTATAGTTAGTCCTACTATTGCTGCAAATAATTTTGAACTGAAACCTAACACAATTCAAATGATACAACAGTTTGTTCAGTTTGATGCTTTGTAGGATGAGGATCCAAACAATCACTTGGCAAATTTTCTGGAGTTTTATGATACTTTTAAGATCAATGGCATTTCTGATGATGCCATTCACCTTTGGTTGTTTCCTGTTTCATTGAGGACCAAAGCTAAACAGTGGTTGCACTCATTACCACGAGGGTCAATCACTACTTGGGAACAAATGACCGAAAAGTTTTTACTAAAATATTTTTCACCGGCTAAAACGGCTAAGTTGAGGAATGATATTTCTTCCTTTGTGTAGATGGAACTAGAAACACTCTATGATGCATGGGAGAGATACAAGGATCTTTTGAGAAGATGCCCTCACTATGGGTTATCACTCTGGCTACAGGTTCAGACGTTTTACAACGGTGTGAACCACTCAATGAGGCAACTCATCGACGCAGCCGCCGGTGGAACTTTGAATAACAAAACACCTGAGGCGGCTTACAAATTTATTGAGGAGATGTCACTGAATAACTATCAGTGGCAAGTTATGAGGACAAAGCCGACGAAAGCAGATGGTGTTCTCAACCTCGATGTGGTTACTATGTTATCTAACCAAGTAGAACTCTTAAATAAAAAGATTGACGGTTTGTGTGGTTCTAGTCAAGTACATCCAGTGATGAGGTGCGATTCAAATGTAGGAGGAGCATGCACAAAATATCAACCCTTCAACCCTAGCATCGAGGAGGAACAAGTCCAATATATGGGTAATAATAACTCTAGACCCTAAAATAACCTGTATAGTAACACTTATAATGTAGGTTGGATGAACCATCCCAATTTCTCGTGGGGCGGTCAAGGAAATCAAAGGCCACAACATCCTTCGGGTTTTCAACAACCACCTTACCAGTAGGAAAATAAGCTGAACCTTGAAGAGATGCTAACAAAATTCATCTCGGTGTCAGAAACTCATTTCCAGAATACCGAGACAGCCCTTAAGAATCAACAAACGTCAATCCAAGGGCTTGAAACTCAGATAGGCCAACTCGGCAAACTGATTTTTGTAGGACCACAAGGTAGTTTGCCGAGTAAAATGAAATCTAACCCAAGAGAGCAAATCAATGCAATTACCATTCAAGACAAGGGAGGGTTAGTTACACCTGAACTAGAACTGAGGCAAGAAATTGTGGTAAGTACCGGTAAGGGTGAGGTAGACCACAATGACTAAAAACTGGTAAGTAATGAATACAAACCTCATGTGCCATACCCAAATGCGACAAGGAAAGACCGCACAAAAGAACAACTCGGTAAATTCATTAAATTATTAAAGAAGTTACATATTAACTTACCGTTTATTGAAGCTCTTTCGCAGATGCCAAACGCAGTCAAATTCTTAAAAGAACTTTTAACAAATAAGCGGAAGTTGGATGAGGCGTCGCATGTGGAGCTAAATGCAGTTTGCTCAGCCATACTAAAGAATAAGCTAGCCAACAAATAAAAAGATCCAAGGAGTTTTAAGATTCCCTGTTTAATTGGTAGCCTAGATGTTAATAATGTTTTGACTGATTTAGGGGCTAGTATCAATGTCATGCCTTACAAAATGTTTAAACAACTAGGTCTTGGGAAACTTAAACAAACTAGGATGAGTATTCAATTAGCCGATAAGACAATCAGATTTCCTAGGGGGATTATTGAAGATATACTCGTTAAAATTGACAAATTTATATTCCCAGTTGATTTCATTATTCTAGACATAAAAGAGGATAATAACGTTTCTTTAATTATAGGGAGGCCCTTTTTAGCAACCGCTAGAACAATAAATGATGTTGGCATAGGTGAACTCACACTTCATGTGGGAGACGAAACCACCCTTCAAGCTCGTAATTCGAGTAACACATCAAAAATTGAAGGTGGTTGCATAAATCATTCTACTAAAACTAACCATGTAGTGAAACCCTCTATGCAGAAAACAAGTTTGAAGAGCGCATATGAGCCGTGTTCAAACAACAACAAAGGACCAATCTATGAAGAACGAAGGCTACAAATCGAGGAACTAGATGAATGGTAGACACATAGACCGAGGACACACGATAAACCAAAACCACGCCATGATGAGCTCAATGACGCACCAAATCAACTTAAGGTTGGAACCAAAGTACTACTAGATGCAGTAGACCCTCGCATTGCCACTTTTGAACGTAACGGAGTAATCCCTCTCACGGTACTCAATATTTTCCCATATGGTACAGTCAAGGTAATTCATCCCAAATTTGACACTTTTAAGGTAAACAGTACTCATCTTAAACCTTATATTGATAAAATTGATAGTAGGGATAAGGAGTGTAAAGTCCTCCACCACCATGACCATGCACCAGAAAGGTAAGTTGAGCTTAGACTATAAATAAGCGCTTCTTAGGAGGCAACCCGAGCACTAACAATGTTAACCTCTTTAAAATTTTAGTCTTTAGCATCTAATCACCAACTTATTCATTGAAACACAGGTCCTCTAATCTACACGGGCGTGCCTTAGGCCGTGCTCACACCACGAGAGGAGACACGACCGTGTGAAAATAGGGCACAATCTTCCTCAACAGGGGTTGTGATAAGTTGCCACGGCCATGTGACGTAGCCATGTTCAAGTCTATAAAACCAACACAGGCGTGCGATACGCCCGTGTCTTTACACCGTGGTTGAAACTGAGAACCGCACGCCCGTGCCTACCAACCGTGCTCAAGACTGATAAAATAACACAGGTGTGGACATCCATACACGAGCATGGGAGAAGTGAACAAAGATTGACACGGCCGTGCAACATGGCCGTGTACACCTATACGCCCAATTTCGAAAACCACGAAACGCACGGGCTGAAATGAGGGCACACGGGCGTGCCTCACAACAATGTGCCCCAATTTCTCTATAAACACCTATTATTTTTATCTTTATATTTCGAAATTACTTTTTATTTCCTTTTAATACTATTTTATCTTGAGTTTTTACAATTTTTATTTTCAGCTATTTCATTATGAGTAATTATGCTTCGTTATATTTCCTAAAGAGTTCCTGATTTTATCACAGTCATAAAGAGCTCCAAAACTCATCATCAAATAGGAACTAAAAACTCCAAGGGCAAAGGACTTATGGATTAATGAACCTTTACCACCACCAGAGTATCCTCCTCCACTCTCATTATTGCCTTGACTGATTATTCTTCATAAATCCAATTCAAGGAATCCATTCATCATTCAGGAAGTTTCACTTCTCTCCTTATCTTTTGATTAATTATCTTTATGTTTCAATATATTTATCTTTGTATATTGAGGGCAATGTACATTTTAAGTGTAGGGGGTCTTTCATATTATCATTAGAAATCCCTGAATTTTGTCTTATTCTCATGTGAATCACTCATATCACTATTAGAATGAATTCTAATTAATTTATGATTTTTATTGATATGTCTTGAATTAAAACATAGGCATTTATGCATTGATTGTTTAAACTTTAAGACGTTAGGGAATCAAGCATGATAAGTTGATTTTTGAAGAATTAAAAACTTTTAGGTTGTTTCCCTAAGTTTAGGTATTATCTTGAGTTGAAATTCACAAGTTTGAACATCAAAAAGCCATAGTTTTTGTGAGATTTTGAGCCTTTAGAGAATATTTTATTTCTTTCATGCTCACTTTCATTATGAGTGCGTCAATTTGATTTGTTATTCTAGAACTTGCTTGATTATGCATGTCAAGACCACACCATTTGAATTGATATGTCAAGTTGATAAAGGCACTTAGGTTTAACCCACTCACTCCACGAAAGCCTACCTTTATAATTAACCCTTAGTGAACCCCTTTGAGCCTAACAAGCCATTAATTGATTTACCCTCAATATTAACCTATAACCCATTATTGTTGAAATCCCCTAATTTGACCCTTATTTTTGTCAAGATTTAATTTGAAATAATTGCTTAGCTATGTTTTATTCTTCGTTGCAGTAATTAAGTTTTATGTTATTTGACTTGTTCTTAAAATATATATATATACTTCACTTGTATTCAACTGATGACTAGTTATTTTTCTAGCTAGGTAATTTTTCAATTCAATCTCGATTCTAACCATTTCTTTCAGCTTGTGACCACACCCCCTAACCAAACCCACATTACAACCCTCTAAAAGACCTTTTTGATTGATGTATCAACTCAATATATAGTGGTGGAGATTTGATTTTCATGCAAGCCTATGGTAATAACTTTTCATATTGACTAATGAGTGCTTTATTCGATGTCCTTAAACACCTTGAGTGATTTGAGTGAATCTTTAGTGAGGATGTTAAACTCTGTGATATTTTGATCAAAGGTAATCACTTAGATGAGGGGAGACCCCTATGTTTTTGTGATAAAATGCTCAACTTGGACTGTTTGAAACTTTGATTACTTTTAGTTGAATTTTCAATGTATGAACACTTATGGATAATTTTGAGATATTATTGATAGGAATTATAAATTGAGAAAAATTTATTTTGATTGTGAGTTGAGGATTTTGCTTGAGGACAAGCAAAAGCTTAAGTGTGGGGGTATTTGATAAACCATAATTTATACATATTTTTACCCCATGCTTAGCACATTTATGGATGATTTCTCTTTAAAGATGGGGAATTCGATGCTCCTAATTCTTTAATTTCATGTTTTATACTTAGGTGAGCATAGGAGAGTAAAAAAGAGCGAGAAACGAGCCAAAAACGGAGAAAAATGACCCACATGGGAAATCAACACGACCTAGACTTCCTCACATGGGCGTGTCACACGACCGTGTCTATTTGGCAGGATCGAAGCACGACTTACACGAGTAGACTACAAGCCCGTGCCTATTCAACAGCCTTGACCACGGGCTGGAGTAATCGCACACGGGCGTGTCCCTCCCAAGCCCAAGTATAGCCCTATTCGAAAAAGGCCAATTTTAAGGGCTCTTAGGCACGCTAAAACCTATTTAAACACCAGGAGGAGGCACTTAGAGAGGAGACACGGAGTAGGAGGCAAGGAATTACTCAAGGAAAGCCGATTGATCCATCTCAGAAGCCGGATTCATCATCAAGACTGAAGATCTCCCTTCAAGTTTCTTCAGGAGTTTTGGGTTTCTTATGTTTTGTTATCTTTATGCTTTTGAGATGTTTTCTTTCATAAGTATGAACTAAACCCCCTAAATACCTAAGAGGAATGAAACCTAAGACAGACAGATCTTGTTATTATTATCTGAATTGTATGATAAATATTTGATTTGTTCTTAATTATGTGTTATTAATTCTTGTTTTAATATTTCAGGATATTGATTCAAGTTAATGTTCTTATTCAAAGGAGGAATAGACCTTGTCTAAGAGTAAAATTGTCATAATTAAGTGGAGTTGATTGCGCGCCTAGAGATAGGGTGACAAGATTTTGCCGAATTAGGGTGAAACCTAATAAAGGAATCCATAGATCGAGTTAATACAATTATAGGGTGTTAATTAGAAAGAGATTTCAATTATTCAAACCTAGGGTTAGATGTTATTAGTCTCGAGAGAGATAATAATATAACTTAGGAATTTCTACGGATCAAGTCAAATGAATAAATCATCTGATTCAGAGTCAAATAACAAGTGAAATCTAGGTGGATTTTTCCTTAGGTATTGTCTTAATCAATCGAATTTTCTAAAAAGTATTTTTCCCAAATTTTCTTTCTGTGTATTCTTAGTTTAGCAATTAGTTTAGATAACCAAACCTCTTAATTTTTAGGCTAGATAATAAAAATGAAGTAAATACAGATACACGTGGTTCCTTTGGGTTCAACAATTCGGTCTTGCTGAACTATACTACTGTTCGATAAGTACACTTGCCTTAATCGTGATAATAAGTTAGTCTCAAGAACGATTCATTCATAAATCTTTAAAACCTGTCGCGAATATCAAGTACCAGTGTTTAATCGAATCGAGTGAAAAAATTTCAAGTTAATCAAGTTGACGAGACTTATTTTATCATCCTAACTTGATTTGATTTTTTTAATCGAGTCGAGTGAAATGAAATTCGAATTGAGTCGAGTCGAATCAAGTGAAATTATTCGAATTAACTTAAAAAATTAAACATGTCAAATTAAAATCTTATTATAGTATAACCAATTACATGTTAGAGCACAAAAATTTGAAACCGTATATATTTAAATTTTTTTTCAGAGCAAAATAATAAAAAAAGATACTTTAATATGATAAACTTGAACTATTAATTAACTTATTTAAGTCCCCAAAATTATTATTTTAGAAAATATTTAAAATTTTAACTTTCTTTATATATTCTTTAGAATTTTTTTCAAAATTTTTATAATTTTTTAAAAATATAATTTTTAGAATTTTTATAAATATTTTGAATTTTAAAAATTATTTTGAATATTTGAAAATTATTTTGATTTTTTTTAACTTTTTTTCGAGAGACCAATTTGCTCATTTGTAAAATTGACAGGGATCAAAGAGGTATTTACATCAATCTATTATTCGAATTGTTTAAGTTATTCGAATTGTAAAGTTCAAGTCAACTTGAACTCAAAACTCGAATTACTTACTCGATTTGACTTAATAACTTTAACTATTCGAATAGCTCGATTGGATTAACTTGAAATTCAATTTTTTCGATTTTTTAAATTAGATCGAGTTTTACTTACCCCTACTAATGATTTTGTTAGACAAAACACGTTAGCAAACAAAATAAATTAATAAAAAATAAACACATATTAAATAAAATATAAATAAAATTATTTATAATTAATTTATCAAATACAAAAATCAAATAAAACCATAATAAACAATTGAAATAAAGGAGAATCGAGATTTTACGAAACGTTGAGGCCTGTGAAACGCGGTTTCTTTAAGACAGATTCAGCCACTCTTATGGTACTTGGAGTAACATTGGTCAAATGTCTCCCAAAATACAACAATAGCAGTGATCAAAGTAGCAACACCTCTACAACAATCAACAAACAAACAATGCATTTTTCTATCACTAGAATGTTTGAAAATACGAAAGAGGAAAAAGAAGCGTTTTGAAAGCAACAGAGTTTCGACAAGAGAAATTATAAGAGAGTATGACCATGTCAAACCCTTCCGAAATCATGGCCTTTTATAGGCATGGAGAGTGTTGGAATTTTGGAAAAAAAAACATCTACAAAACTGCCATTAAATCCATTTGATTTAAATTTTTAATCAGATTTATTGAAATCAAATCAATAAGATAAGTTTCCATAATAAACAGATTATGTCCACTGAGGAAAATAAAATCATGTTGGGCTAAAATATCCGCAGGCCAACTTGGGCCGGACCAATCTGGAAATTTTGCGTCGCCCACGTCGTGCAGATGCGCCCCAACCTCGTCAGGTTTGGACCTACAACCCTTTGCGCGCAAGCAAGGTTACAAGATTAGTCATTCAATTACCCTTCAAGAGAGTTCACATATATAAACACATCTCACACTTGGTATCTAACCAATGTGGGATCAAAGCCTTTACTTTTCCTCAACAATATTTCCAAGTAGCTTACTTTGAGCATCAGTTTCTCATTCATCACTTAACCATTTCAAGCATATGATATACAGTTGTAAAGGTCTCATGGAGTAGAATATGAAACCATAATTTTATGATTCAACTCTCCACCTTTATCTATTGAGAATATGCCTCAAAGTTCCCATGCAAGCAATTTTTCCAACAATCCTCCACATGAATAAAAATTAATAGTTTTATCGAAAAACAATGACTCGATGTGGTGATAGAATCTACGATCAATAGTTGCATAGGATAGGTAGGTATCCACCCTTGAACCTTCCTTTGTAAAAGTATATTTACTTTACTAGCTGACCAGTAGATGTGATGTCCTTGAACTGTACTACCTTTTATGTAAACGATGATATACCTCACACAACTACCTCCCTGGCAAGGTTTTATTTCTCATGGTTATGTTCATATAGCTGTGAACATCTCTTGGTTCTGTAAGATTTTGAGAAAACTATACCTCAATAGTCTCCTTGAAGCAGCCCCACTTCATTCTCACATAGGTGACTTATGTTGTTCGGCTCACCAAAACACACAATGGTCATTAAAAGCATTGCTTAACCTATCTCATTTTTAGTCACTATTTACAACATAAGAACAGACTTGGGATAAGTATCCCCATAGTGACCTCACAAGGTCTATCCAATTAGGTTGTCCCTTTGAACCTAGATCTTGGGATCTCCAGTCAATTAGGTAGGGTTTTCCTTCACATAACGCCTTTTATTTTCATGGGCTTTAGTACCATTCCTTTTGATGTTTTATCAATCTGATCTCGATTCAATCCTTTAGTTAGCAGATCCACAATGTTATCTTTTGATTTTACAAAATCAATAGAGATAACTCCATTTGAGATCAATTGTCTAATGGTATTGTGTCGACAACACATATGTCTCAACTTACCATTATACATTATATTCTGTGCTCTACCAATTGTTGCTTGGTTATCACAATATATGCATATTATGGGCACAAGTTTTGGCCAGTTAGGAATATCCTCTAAGAAATTTTGAAGCCATTCTACCTATTCTCCAGATTTGTCTGATGCTACAAACTCAGATTCCATTATGGATCTGGTTATAATCGTTTGTCTTGAGGATTTCCATGACACAGTTCCTCCTCCCAATGTCAAGACTTATCCACTTGTGCCTCTGGTATCTTTAATATCATATATCCAACTGGAACCAGAGAAACCTTCTAAAATAGCAGGATCTCTAGAATAATGTAATCCATAATCCTGAGTATATCTGAGATATCTCAGTATCCTCACAATTGCTTTCCAGTGGTTTTCCCCTAGATTGCTTGTGAATCTACATAAACTACTCACAGTGAAAGCAATATCTGGTCTAGTGCAGCTCATAAGGTACATTAGACTACCTATGACCCTAGCATATTCCACTTGCTTAATGCTTTCAACTCTGTTTTTAGACAGATGTTGGCTCATATCAATTAGAGTTTTGGCTATATCAGAATCATCCTTACTAAATTTCTCAAGAATCTTGTCCACATACTGTGACTGAGTCAATATGAGACCGTCAGATGACCTTTTAATTTGGATACCCAAAATTACATCAACTAGTCCCATATTGTAACACCCCAAACCTGGCCTAGACGTTATGGCCGAATCTGGCGATGTCACATGGTAGTGTTTTTCGAAAAAGTGAGTTGTCGTCCAAAAACCTCTTTTTCATATAACCTATTTGCATTATTTTATGTTAATTCTGGGACGTGTCATTCGTTTTCAAAATGTAATTCATTATCACAAAGTTATTCTCTTTCAAAATGTTATTTACTTTCAAAACGTTATTTACTTTCAAAACGTCACTTATTACGGAAGCTTTTTAAAACTGTTGCGTATTTGAGTGAATTTTGTTAAAATGTTTGATTCTTTTTAAAAACTCGATTATCCCTACTACTTGAAATTATGAATCAAAACAATAAAAATCCCAAATTAAAAATTTAAATCCAAAGAGGCCATGATACAGTAAAATCCCCAACATAAAATCAAAATCAAAATTAAGTACTTAAATGGAATGAAGTAGGTCGTATGGCCACCACTGAGTCCTCCGCCACACCGATCCGCCTATGATTAGGGATTACCTATACAGATAAATCAGAAGGGTGAGTTTATGAAAACTCAGTGTTTAGTCCCATATATAAGTGATAAACTTTAATTTATACATATTTTTACGCCATGCTTAACACATTTTAATTTCATGTTTTATACTTAGGTGAGCATAGGAGAGTAAAAGGACCGAGAAATGGGCCAAAAATGGAGAAAACGGGCCAACATGGGAAATCAGCACGGCCTAGAGTCACCACACGGGTAGACCATATGCCTGTGTAGGTTCAACAAGCTCTAGCACAGCCTGAACCTCCGCACACGGGTTGACTACACGGCCGTGTCAAATTGGTAAGATCGAAGCATCACTTATATGGGTAGATCACATGCCCGTGCCTATTTAATTGCCTTGACCACGGCCTTAAGTAATCGCACACGGGTGTGTCCTTGCCGAGCCCAAGTTTAGTCCAATTCAGAAAAGGGCACTTTTGAGGGCTTCTAAGCATCCTAAAGCCTATAAAAACACCCTAGAGGAGGAGAGAAAGGTGGACGCGGAGTAGGAAGCAAGGAATTACTCAAGGAAAGTCGATTGATCCATCTCAGAAGCCGGATTCATCATCAAGACTGAAGATCTCCCTTCAAATTCACCCAGGAGTTTTGGGTTTTCTTATGTTTTGTTATCTTTATGCTTTTGAGATGTTTTTTTCTCATAAGTATGAACTAAAACCCTTAAACACCTAAGAACCTAAGATGGATCTTGTTATTATTATCTAAATTGTATGATAAATACTTGACTTGTTCTTAATTATGTGTTCTTAATTCTTGTTCTGATATTCCATGATATTGATTCAAGTTAATGCTTTTATTCAGAAGAGGAAGAGACCCTGTCTAAGAGTAAATTTGTCGTAATTAAGCTAAGTTGATTGCGTGCCTAGAGATAGGGTGACAAGATTTTACCGGATTAGGGTGAAACCTAATAAGAGAATCCATAGATCGAGTTAATGCAAGTCTAGGAAGTTAATTAGAAAGAGATTTCAATTATTCAACCTAGGGTTAGACGTTATTAGTCTCGAGAGAGATAATAATATAACTTAGGGATTTCTATGGATCAAGTCAAATGAATAAATCGTATGATTCAGAGTCAAATAACAAGTGAAGTCTAGGTGGATTTTTCCTTATGTATTGCCTTAATTAATCGAATTTTCCTAGAAGTATTTTCCCAAGTGTTCTTTCTATGCATTCTTAGTTTAGTAATTAGTTTAGATAACCAAAACTCTTAATTTTTTAGGCTAGATAATAAAAAGGAGGTAAATACTAGTACTCGTGGTTCCTTTGGGTTTGACAATCCAGTCTTGCTGAACTATACTACTGTTCGATAGGTACATTTGCCTTAGTCGTGATAATAAGTTAGTCTGAAGAACGATTCATTCATAAATCTTTAAAACATGTCAAGAATATCACGTATCAATAAGCAGACAAAAAGTGAACACAATCTGGGCCTAAGATCTTTTTCAGTATCAGATCCGTTTCAGTTAGGGCCTTAGCCCATCTCAATATAGGTGCAATCACGCATTAGGGCCTTGGCGCATTATAGTATCAGATATGCGATCACAAAATCCTACCCAGCCAGCCTCTACACTCCATCTCCGTCCAACCCCGCACTCCATGTGGGGATGTAATCAATCCAGTCATCCCTACACTCCAAGTAGCACCGAATATGGCATATACAGTAGTATGCAGTTGAACTGCCAGTACGTTAGGCTCAAAGCCTTTCAGTACACTTCCTCTGATCAATATAAACCCATCCCTATGCAATGCATCATACAATCATGTCTGGTCAAATCATGGTATCATACATGCATTCAATACAGTTTTAACAGCATGCTCAATATACAATCATAATTATATATATATCGTACATGGATATAATAGTCTTTCAGTCAATTAGGGTTCTAGGTAAGCTTATCGACCCTGCAATAGGCTCACAACCGTCTTGGGCTACCGGTGCAACCTTAACATCAAACAGTGAAAAATGGACCCACATGCCCATATTGTTGGCTCGTGCAGGCCCACACCCTCGTGTGGCCCACACGGCCCAATTCGGCTTTTCCCATGAATTTTACATGGCCAGCCTCATCGATCATACGCCCATGTTCGGTTACGCGACCTACCACACTAATGGTCACACGCTCGTGACATGTTGACAGTCTCACTTTTTGGCTTTTCGCTGACTAGCGTTTTCAGTGATGTGATTACACATCTGGTCTATTTCTGCTCCTTAATTGACTAACCAAAAAGCAGACGCACCTCACTTACCGAATGTGAAAAAATGTGGAATGGGAAAATGACTATTGAAAGAGGCAAAGACAGAGGACAAAGGAACAATAATTCGGCTACAACCAAGCAGGAATAAAAGTACCCTCCAATCAATCACTTTTAATCGAAGCATTATGGACAAACAATTTCAAGAAACTATAGACAACATTACCTTCGACGAACAACATTGGATTTGCAATTAAATAGCACCGTCTAAAATTTCTACTGTGGCCTAAAGGCCTTCTAACCAGAAATAGAAATCCCATTAGACAAAGAACAACAATAGGATGGAAGCTATAATAGCAAAACTTACTGTCACCACTCAAGATATTGAAGAAACAAGTCACGACCGTAAGAAGAGGGTTATGAAATGAAAGAAATCCGCAACAAACAAGAAAAGATGGAATCAATAGAACCAAGCGAATAAAATAAAAGAGAAAGATGGAGAGGGAAAAACTAAAGGAAACTTTCGGCAGGAGAGAAAGAACAATGAAATTCGGCTTCAGTAAAACTAGGAAAGGAAAAACCAAATTTTGAAAAAAAAAAGAATCTAATCCTATCACAATCCCTTAATTCCTCCTATTCTTACTCCTCAAATCTCTCATTTAGACTACCCACTCAATCCAAACACCCCAAACCGTCCACAACCTCCCACACATTTCAAACACTCATTATTTTACCACATTTCAAACTCTTTCACGGCAAAAGTACCAAAAAATCCCCCTTGCCAGTACAGGGTTTCGAACTCAAGACCCTTAGCATACTGACACTCCACTTAACTTCCAGACCAACAAGCCCATTCTGACATATTTTACCAATATATATTTATAAGCCAACTAATTAGAGATAGGGGTTTATTCATTTAAAAACAAAATTTACCCAAGCTAATGCTTGAACTTGAGACCTCTCAAACACTTCCCAGAATACTTAACCACTGAAGTAGACATACAATTGTGTCATAAACATACGAAAATAAATATATAAGATATTTTTGAGGCGTTACAACTCTACCCTTCTAAAAGAAAATTTCGGCCTCGAAATTTTACCTGATCAAAAGAAATGAGGATATTGCTGCAGTATCGCATCCTCAGGCTCCCACGTGGCCTCCTCAGAGCTATGATTACGCCAAAGATCCTAAATCAGTGAGATGGATTTTCTTCTTAGAACCTTTACATCTCGCTCCAATATTTGAACTGGCTCCTCCTTAAAGGTCAGATCTGGCCTAACCTCGATCTCCTCAACAGGAACAACATGCGTAGGATTAGAGTGGTAGCGCCTCAACATTGAGACGTGAAAAACATCATGAATTCAATCCAATTCTGGAGGTAGCTCCAACTGGTAAGCAACTGGTCCTACTCGACTCAGAATGCGGTAAGGCCCAATGAATCTTGGGCTCAGCTTGCCCTTACGACCAAATCTCAGTACCTTCTTCCATGGCGAGACTTTAAGGAAAATGGAGTCTCCCACAGAATACTCAATCTCACATCGCTTTAGGTCTGCATAGGACTTCTATCTATCAGATGTCGCTTTTAGTCGGTCCCAAATCAGTCTAACTTTATCCTTGGTATTAGAAACCAGTTCATGGCCTAGGACACCCCGCTCGCCAAACTCAGTCCAATATGAAGGTGTAGGACACCTACAACCATATAATGCCTCGTAAGGTGCCATCTGAATGCTAGACTGATAACTGTTGTTATAAGAAAAATTTGCTAGCAGCGAATAATCCTCCCAGCTGCCCCGAAAATCAATTATGCAAGCCCTTAACATGTCCTCTAGTATTTGAATAACCTTTTTAGACTTACCATCCATCTGAGAATGGAACGCAATACTGAAGTCCAATCTTGTACCCAGAGCTTCATTAGCTTCTTCTAGAACTGAGACGTAAAGCGAGGATCCCTATTAGATATTGTTGAAACTGATACCTCATGCAGTCTCACTATCTCAGACACATACAACTTAGCCAGTTTCCGCAGAGAGTAGTCAATGCGAACAGGTATGAAATGGGTAGACTTGGTCAATCGATCTACGATGTCCCAAATAGAATCCTTCTTAGCGGGTGTGAGAGTTAACCCACTAACGAAGTCCATAGTCACTCGCTCCTACTTCCAAAGTGAAATCTTAACTAGCTGCAACAATCTAGAAGGTAGCTGATGCTCAGCCTTATCCTGCTGGCATGTCAGACACTTAGCCACAAATTCAGTAACCTCTCGTTTAAGAACTGGTCACCAGTATGACTCACGAAGGTCGTGGTACATCTTATTTTCGCCAGGATGCATAGCATAAAGGCTACTATGCACCTCTCGCAGTATGGACTGCCTCAAATCAGTATTCTTTGGAACACAAATTCTCTCACGAAAATAGAGCACCCCTTCGCTATTTAGACCAAAATCCACAGTATCACCACTCTCAACCTGTAGGAATCGAAGGCCCAGTGACTCATCCTCCAACTATTTACCCTTAATCTCCTCAATCCACGTTGATTTAACCTGAAGTTCAGCCAATAGACTACCATCATCAAATAAACTAAGATGAGCAAACATCGCCCTAAGATCAGTCACAGCTCTACGGCTAAGTGCGTTAGCCACTACATTCAGTGCGTCAGCCACTACATTATCCTTACCATAGTGGTATTCAATCATACAGTCGTAGTCCTTAAGCTGCTCAATCCATCTATGCTGCCTAAGCTTTAGCTCATTCTGAGTGAGGATATACTTGAGGCTCTTGTAATCAGTGTAGATGATACACTTCTCACCGTACAAATAATACCCCTAAATTTTCAATACGAATACCACCGTGGCTAACTCTAGGTCATGCGTCTCATAATTCACCTCATGAGTCTTAAGCTGATGAGACGCATAAGCTACCACCTTACCCTCTTGCATCAACACACATCCCAAACCGACATGTGATGCATCGCTGTAAACAGTAAACTCTTTTTCAGACTCTGGCTGTATCAAGACAGGGGCCTCATTCAGTATTGTCTTAAGCTTCTCAAAGCTCTCTTGCTACGCATAAGTCCATTTAAATGGCAAACCCTTGCGTAGCAACTTAGTCAAGGGTGTTGCAATTAGTGAAAACCCCTCTACAAATTGTCGATAATACCCAACCAGTCCCAGTAAACTGCGAGTCTCAGATACAGTCCTGGCTGCTTCTATTCCAAGACAGCCTTAATCTTTCGAGGATCGACTCTAATCCCCTCGGCAGAAACTACATACCCCAAAAATGTTACTTCTTGTAACCAGAACTCACATTTACTAAACTTGGCATACAGTTGGATCTCTCGCAGAATCTGCAGGACCAGTCTAAAATGTTCATCATGTTCATCCTCCATCTTTCAATATACCAGTATGTCGTTAATAAATACCACTACGAATAGATCCAGATAGGGCTGGAACACTCACTTCATCAGATCCATAAAAGCTGTCGGTGCATTAGTCAGTCCAAATGGCATCACTAGGAACTCATAATGACCGTATCAAGTCCTAAATGTTGTCTTATTCATATTAGCCTCCTTAACTCTCAACTGGTGATATCCTGATCGGAGGTCAATCTTAGAGAAGACTGAAGCACCTCAGAACTAGTCGAACAGATCGTCTATCCTGTGTAAGGGGTATTTATTTTTGATGATCGCTTATTCAGTTACTAGTAGTCGATAAACATATGCATGGATCTATCCTTCTTTTTCACAAATAGTACTGGTCCTCCCTACGGAGACACACTAGGATGAATTAATCTATGATCCAGTAACTCTTAAATCTGAGCCTTCAGCTCCACAAGCTCTTTTGGTGCCATTCTATAAGGGGTGACGGACACCGGAGCTATACTAGGAAGAAATTCAATCCCAAACTCTACTTCATGATTTAGAGGTAACCGAGGTAGCTCTTCAAGAAAAACGATTGGAAAGTCATTAACCGTCCTGATATCCTTAACTGAAGAATCCCCAGAATCTGAAACACAAATGTAGGCTAGATACGCCTCACATCCCTTATGAACCAACTTTTTGACCCTTAATGCAGAAATTACATTCGATAAGTAGTTTCGACACTACCCAATTACGACTATCTCACTGTCCTCCGATGTTCTCAGTACAACCATTTTTGTGGCACAATCTAAACCCACTCGTTGCTTGACCAACCAATCCATCCCCAGTATCAGATCAAACTCTCCGAAAGGAAATTCTATCAAATCTGCCAAAAAGATAGCCCCTTGAACCTCTAAAGGAACGTTTCTAAACAACTTATTTACCCTTACTGATTGCCCCCAACGGATTCAGTACAGTGACATCACTCATAGTGCTCTCAACCAGTACACCTAAATTTTTAGATACGATACAAGCTATATAGGAGTGAGTGGATCCTATATCTATTAATGCAGTATAAGGTACATTATAAATAAAGAACGTACCCGTGATGACATCCGGAGCATAACCATTCTCTCGTTGACGTACAGTATAAACTAGAGCCGGCAGCCTCGTCTCAGTATGACCAGCACCTCTGCCCTATGCTCTCTAACCACAACCTAGCCCATTACCACCTCTGACCTGAGCATAGCCTCTCGGTGGCTACTGAACTGCTCTCGGAGATGGTGTCGTACCAGTACCCAGAGCTTGCATTTGATCACACCTCTGTAGACACTCTCTAATACGGTGCTCTAATAAACCACACCTTAAACAAGCCCCAGTTCTTTTCCAACACTCGCCCTGATGGCGCCTACCACAGTCAGTACACTGTGGTTGTCCAGTAGCAGCCATAGGATCCCCAACTCAGATCGGCCCTGTGACAGCCCTAATGTGACCCTAGTCGGAAAGTGGTTTCGGGACCACAAGACCGAGTCGTAAAATAATTAATTGCTATATTCTATGCTTATTATGTGTGAATTTTGCTTGAAAGGATCTAGTTGAAAGACTTGGAAAATTATGATAGGTAAATAAGTAAGGACCAAATAGTATTAAAGTGGGAAAGTGTTGTCCTTGCATGTCAAATTAGCCAAACTAAAGCATAGTGGCCGGCCATGCTATGGGTGGAAACATGTCTCCAACATGTTATGCTAGTGATGTATGTTAAGAAAAATAAATAATGAGCATGGTGATTAAATAATGAAAGGAAGGGTGATGAAAAAAAAATAATATGGTCTCATCCATACCCCCTTGTTGCCGTGAATTGAAGAAAGAAAACAAAAAAAAAAGTGTTCATTCTTGAACATCTTTGGCCGAATAAAGAAAGGAAGGGGAAAAGCTTGAGAAAATCGGCTATGGTGGTTTGCTAGACTAAGGTATGTTTGATGTTGTCCTTGAGATGCATGCATGTTTTAGTAATTGACTTGAGTTCTAAATAGCCCATGTTCAAATCTTGAATCTTGTTGGTAACATGAGCAATCGGTCATGAGAAAGTGTTCAAGAAATGGTTGATGTTCATGTTATGAGGTAATTTGAATAATTGACCGAAACATGGAAGGAAGGGCAAGATTTATAAATTATGTTTGAGGGTGAAAGGAATAATGAAAGTTGTATTAAGTTTAATGTGCATACTTTAGTCTAAGTGTTGAGGAGTATTCGGCTAAGATAGTTGAAATGTGGGTGTTGCCGATTTTTAAATTTAGATTATGGGAGTGGCTATAATGGGCATTAAGATGTTGAACTTAAGAAATTAGAAGTAAATGAACTTGATAGTATTTAAGAGATAGAGGTGATAGATTAATGTTGCACATTCGGCTATGGTTAGGCATGTTGATGATCTTATCTTGATTTAGATAATTAGGCATAAAAGGGTGGTAAAGGGGATGAAATTGTCGAATGATTAGTTGGGTAACAAAAGAAGCATTCGGCCATCACTTGAGAGCTTGTGTGATGTTGGGTTTAAAATTAGCAAAGGGTAACTTACCTAATGCATGTGCATGTGTGATTAGATTTTTGATGATATGGTAGTTGCATGAGGTTATTAGCCGAATATACTAACATACATATACATGTGAAATTGGATTGTAAATATTTAGCAAGGTGGTTAAACTAGTTAAATTATTGATTAAGCTCAAGGAGTTAAAGGAGGTGAATCGAGCAAAGGCAAAGAAAAGGTCATCGAGTAGCCGAGTTGGAACCGTCTTACCCAACACGAGGTAAGTCATTAAGCATATAGTTGGTATTAATTCAAATGGTCATAACGTTTATGTAATGATGCTGAATGGAATGAATAAATATATATATGCATGTACGTATGTGATGATGAAAGTGTTGAATGAAAAGAAAAGAGGTGAGATGTATTGAGTTGTTGACCTCGGCACTAAATGTGCGAGTATAAACATTTATGACCATGAGATTGGCGCTACGTGTGCGGGTTTAAATTGTGCAGCACTAAGTGTGCAAATTGACTATGTAGCACTAAGTGTGCGAGTTTGACTATGTAGCACTAAGTGTGCGAGTTGACTATGTAGCACTAAGTGTGCGAGTTTGATTATGTAGCACTAAGTGTGCGAGTTGATTATATAGCACTGAGTGTGCGGACTTAATATATATTCTTGAATCATTATGGACACTAAGTGTGCGACGCTATTGAGTCGATCACGGACAGCGGATCGGGTAAGTGTCTTGAGTTCATGGCTAATAGGTGCTATGTCTATACTTGGTGTTGAGCTTGGTAAGTTTGAACCTATGTGACAAATATACTTGAAGTCACGTACATGAAATTTATCGTAGAATGGGTGAAAGGCCGTTTAGTTGTATGTTTCTAACGAAAATAAAATGATTTATGAAAATGCCTCGAATATCCTATTGATGAGTATGTGGATTGTGAATGCATAAATTGGTATGAAATTAAACCGATAGGTCGGAGGAACTATGGTATGGTTCGGAATGGATGGAGTAATTAGCCTCGTTCCATTTTGTTTTCTCTTGTGATAATGTTATTGATGGATGGTAGTGCATAGCTTATGACTTACTGAGTTATAAACTCACTCGGTGTTTCCTTGTCACCTATTCTAGGTTTCTTGGACACATCTCTTTTTGCGTGGTCGGGCCGTCATCGAAGTCAGCACACCGGATAGCAAGTTTTGGTACTTTCTTCTTAGTCGGCTTAGGAGAACATTTCGGCATGTATAGGCTATTATGTTGTGTTTGAACTTTGGTATGTAAACTTTAAGCCATGCGAAAATGGCATGAATGTTCGATTGAGTTGGATCAAGGAGTAGGCATGAAATGGACCTAGTTACTTTCGTAACAGATGCTGGCAGCAGCAGTGACATGAGATTGAAAAATCACTAAAAATAGTAGGAGTGGAATTAATTGATGAATAAATTATGTAATCGAAGTTCGATGAGTCTATTTTCATATAGAAGTAACGAAAAGATCATATGGACAGTATGTTAAGAGATAATCAGCTTCTCGTGGGACAGGGCCAGAACGGTTTCTGGATTCCCTGTTCCGACTTTGGAAATTCATTATAAATTAACCAGAGACAATTAGGAGTCATACCATATATGGATAGATTCCTCTCTGAGTCTAGTTTCTATAGAAACAAACGGCATCAGTATTGAAGCTCTGTGCAGGGAGATATCCAGGTCGTAATGCGCAAAGGTCAGTGTAGTCGATCCCTGTAACATGGGAGATTTTGACTAATAAACTGTACTAATTGGCCTGACCAAAAATTCTAGAAAAAAATATGTAGATGGGAATATGAGTCTAGTTTCAGAGAAAATTCACGGAACTGGATTTTGAGTTCCAGAGCTCAAGATATGATTTTTAAAGCGACTAGTACGCAGATTGACAGCTTGTCTGCAAAAATTTTAATAAGTGGTTTGAAGTCTGTTAACACCTCGTGTTCGATTCCGGCGACGGTCTCGGGTTCAGGGTGTTACAGGCCCATCAACTCTGGCCTTTTTCTTAAGCCTCTAAATGGAACTCGATGGCTCTGAATCCCTCTTGTTCTTACCTCTCTCTCAATTCTGGCATTCAGCGCACTTCACTTCCTCTGTGATTTTTTCCTTATCAACCAAAGTAGCAAAGTCTCGCTCCCTCTGTGGAGCTACCATAACCCTCAGATTATCTTTGAGGCCATCCTCGAAGCGAGCACATTGCTCATACTCAATGGCCACCATACCTCGCACATAGCGGCTCAGTTACAGAAATTTAGCCTCATACTCGGCCACTAATATATCCCCCTAAGTCAAATTCAAGAACTCTCTTCTACGAGCATCCACATAATTGGCACCCACATACTTCCCTCAGAAGGCAATCTTGAAGAACTCCCAAGACAGTCGATCGGGTTAAAGTGCCTTCCTTAATCGTAAGCCACCACTGGTAAGCCTCATTTCTCAGTAGTGACACTGCACCCTTTAGTTTCTACTTGGGGGTGCAGTCCAAATTGCCCATAACCCTTTCTATGGCCTCAATCCAGCACTCAGCCACGTTAGGGGCAACTCCAGCAATACCCTAAAAGTCTTGGCTCCATTAGACCGAAGGCATTCCCTAACCGACCCTTGGCCTCCAGCTCAAGTATTGGGCCCAGCGACCCTCTCTAAAATCCTCAACATGGCCTAAGACAATGCATCATCCCCAGCCGCTTGTTCATGAGACCCAGACCCAGACCCAGTCTTTGTAACAGGTGACACTTGCGTCTCGCCAGTGTCTAAATTTGGCATACTACCCAGTGAAGAAGACTCTACGGCCTCTACCACAGCCTCTGGTACCCCATTTGTGAGTACCTCTTGTGTTCGTTTTCTATTCGCGTTTTATCTGTATTAACAGTTTTATGCATCAGTTTACAGTTCCAGTATTTATTAATACATATTTTATGAAAACAGTATCAGAAGTGTATAACTTGTTTCGTACATCGCAGTGTCTATCAGTGTCTATTGGTTTTACTACAGTATCAATTTACACTAACTTAGTTTTTCCAGTACAGTCTATCTATAGTAGTCCTGGTATATACTATCTATAGCATTTCAGTTCATAAACAAATAACAGTTCAGAAGACTTACGGAAACAACCCGGAGACTCGGTATACCACACATTCAGTAAAATATTACACGTCATTTAAAAAAATCAATTTTTAGATAACTGAATCTTAAAAACCCAAATCCACAGCTAATTTTTCTAACCTGGCTCTAATACCACTAAATGTAACACCACAAACCTGACCTAGACGTTATGGCCGAATCTGGCGATGTCACATAGTAGTGTTTTTCAAAAAAGTAAGTTGTCGTCCAAAAATCTCTTTTCCATATAACCTCTTTACATTATTTTATGTTAATTCTGGGATGTGTCTTTTGTTTTCAGAATGTAATTCATTATCACAAAGTTATTCTCTTTCAAAACATCACTTATTGCAGAAGCTTTTTAAAACCATTGCGTATTTGAGTAAATTTTGTTATAACATTTTATTCTTTTTAAATACTCAATTATCCCTACTACTAGTAATTATGAATCAAAACAATAAAAATACCAAATTAAAGATTTAAATCCAAAGAGGCCGTGATACAGTAAAATCCCCAACATAAAATCAAAATCAAAATTCAGTACTTAAATGGAATGAAGTAGGTCGTGCTGCCACCGATGAGTCCTCTGCCGTACCGATCTACCTATGACTGGGAATTACCTGTACAGATAAATCAGAAGGGTGAGTTTACGAAAACTCAGTGTGTAGTCTCATATATATAAGCAGACAGAAAGTGAACACAATCTGGGCCTAAGCCTTTTTTCAGTATTAGATCCAGTTTTAGTTAGGGCCTTAGCCCATCTCAATATAGGTGCAATCACGCATTAGGGCCCTGGCCCATTACAGTATCAGATATTCGATCAAAAAATCCTATCCGACCAACCTCCACACTCTATCTCCATCCAACCCTACACTCCATGTGGGGATATAATCAACCCACCAATCCCTACACTCCAAGTAGCACCGAATGCGGCACTGTACAGTAGTACGCAGTTGAGCTGCAAGTAAGTTAGGCTCGAAGCCTTTCAATAAACTTCCTCCGATCAATATAAACTCATCCCCATGCAATGCATCATACAATCATGTCAGGTCAAATCACGGTATCATACATGCATTCAGTACAGTTTTAACAGCATGCTCAATATACAGTCATAATTATATATATATCATACATGGATATAATAGTTTTTTAGTCAATTAGGGGTTTAGGTAAGCTTACCGACCCTACAGTAGGTTCACAACCGTCTCGGGTGACCCGTGCAACCATAACATCAAACAGTGAAAAATGGGCCCACATGCCCATGTTGTCAGCCCCCGTAGGCCCACAACCATGTGTGGCCTACACGGCCCAATTCGACTTTACCCATGAATCGCACATGGCCAGCTTCATCGATCATACGCCCATGTTTGGTCACAGGGCCTACCACACCAACGGTCACATGCCCGTGTGGTGTCGACAGTCTCACTTTTCGACTTTTCGTCGACTAGCGTTTTCAGTGATGTGATTACACACCTGGTCTATTTCTGCTGCTAACCCAACCACGAGCAGTCCAAGACCTAGAGTCAACAACCCCAAGCTCAAAAACCAGTGATATCAACAAAACTAAACGAAGCTATGATCAGCCCAACGTCTTCCAATCACTACAACTTACCTCAAACAAAAAACAGAATGGCGATTCCCTACTGCCAAAGTGTCAATCAATATCCCACTGCCCTTTGATCGAGTCCTAGCCATAAAACAACCTTCAGTAACCATTAATTAACTAACCAAAAATCATACGTACCTCACTTACCGAATGCGTAAAAACGAGGAATGGGAAAACGACTATTGAAAGAGGTATTGACAAAGGCCAAAGGAACAATAATTCGGCTGCAACCAAGCAGGAACAGAAGTACCCCTCCAATCAATCACTTTTAATCAAAGCATTATTAACAAACAATTTTCAGCAACTATAGACAACCTTACCTTCGACGAACAACAGTGGATTTGCAATGAAACGACACCGTCCGAAATTTCTACCGTCGCCTAAAGGTCCCCTTACCAGAAATAAAACTCCCATTAGACAAAGAACAACAATAAGATGGAAGCTATAATAGTAAAACTTACCATCACTGCTCAAGATATTGAAGAAGCAAGTCACGACCATAAGAAGAGGGTTATGAAATGAAAGAAATTCGTAGCAAACAAGAAAAGAGGGAGTCGACAGAACCAAGAGAATAAAATAAAAGAGAAAGATAGAGAGGGAAAAACTAAAGGAAACTTCTGGCAAGATAGTAAGAACAAAGAAACTCAGCTTCAGCAAAACTGGGATAGGAAAAACCAAATTTTGAAAAAAAAAGAATCTAATCATATCACAATCCCTCAATTCCTTCTATTTCTACTCCTCAAATCTCTCCACAAGACTCCCCACTCAATCCAAACACCCCAAACCGTCCACAACCTCCCACACATATCAAACACTCAGTATTTTACCATATTTCAAACTCCTTCACGGCACAAGTACAAAAAAAATCCCCTTGCTCGTATAGGGGTTTAAACTCAAGACCCCCATGACACTGACACTCCACTTAACCACCAAACCAGCAAGCCCATTTTGACATATTTTACCAGTGTATATTTACAAGCCTATTGATTAGAAATAGGGTTTTATTCATTTAAAAACAAAATTTACCCAAGATAATGCTTTAACTTGGGACCTCTCAGACACTTCCTAGAACACTTAACCACTGAAGCAGACATACAATTGTGTCACAAACATACGAAAATAAATATATAAGATATTTTTGGGGAGTTACACATATCTTTCTTGATAAATCTTGAATTTAACATGTCTTTGGTACGTTTTACCATTCCATTGTTATTTTCAACATGAGTATGTCATCGACATATAAGCATAAGATTATATATCTAACACTAGTAGTTTTGACATGCACACATTTGTCACACTCATTAATCTTGAAGCCATTTGTCATCATGACTTTTCATACCATTGTTTTGGTGCTTGTTTAAGTCCATATAAAGACTTCACCAATTTACAAACTTTCTTTTCTTATCTTGGAACTACATAACCCTCAGGTTGTACCATGTAGATTTCTTCATCAAGATCTCCATTTAGGAAATTTGTTTTAACATCCATTTGATGTACTTCTAGATTTCGCAAAGTGGCAATTACAAGTATCATCCTTATGGAAGTTATTCTACATACTGGAGAAAAAGTATTAAAGTAACCAAGGCCTTCCTTTTGTCTATAACCTTTTATAACCAATCTAGCCTTGTACTTATCAATTGTTCTATCTGCTTTCATTTTCTATTTGAAAATCCATTTAGAATTTAGTGGTTTAATTTCCAAATGAAGATCCACTAATTCACATGTATGATTTTACATGACGGAATCAATTTCACTTTTAATAGCATCTTTCCATGAGGTGCTTTTGCATGATCATATAGCATCGTTATACGTTTGGGGTTCGGCCTCTAGCATAAAGGTTAGAAAATTTTATCCAAAAGACTTTTCTACCCTTGTTCGTTTACTCCTCCTTGGCTCTATCTTAGTTTCAGCCTCGTCAAGACTATTTTCATCTATAGTATCTGAATTTCATTTTGTTGAACTTGAGTCAACTTTCCTAGCTTTACAAAGGAAGATATTTTCAAAGAATAAAACATTCTTTGATTCCAATCTGGTATCCTTGTAAATGTCAGGATTTGTTTATTCATACACAAGAAACCTATATACATTGCTATGATTTGCAAAGCCAATAAAATTACAAGCCATAGTTTTAGGACTTATTTTCATTTGCTTTGGTAATAGAGCCATTACTTTGCAAGACACCACCACACTTTTAAGTGGTTGTAAGAAGGTTTTCTACCTTTCCATAACTCATATGGTGTCTTGTCCCTTTTCTTGCCGGGAGCATTATTTAAAAGGTAATTAGTTGATAGAATAGCTAGCCCTCACATATTTTGTGATAACCCAGAGCTTCCTAGAAATGTGTTTATCATTTCCTTTAGAGTCTGATTTTTCCACTCGGCTACTCCATTTGATTGAGGATAATATGGTGGTGTCACTTCATGAATAATACCGTGTTGTGTACAGTATTCATCGAATGGCTCAACATATTCACCACCATGATCACTTCTCACTATCTTAATCTTTTTATTAAGTTGGTTTTCAACTTCCTGCTTATAGAGAATAAAATTTCTCCATAGCTTCATCTCTGCTCTTAAGCAAATACACGTAGAAATATTTTGTGCTATCATCAATGAAGGTAATAAAATATTTATTCCCTTCTCTTGTTTGAACAAACTTTAAGTCACAAACATCACCATCTATTAGATCAAGTGGTTATGTGCTTCTTTCAACAATTTGAAATGAAGACCTTGTTAATTTTGTCTCAACACACGTTTCACATTTATGTTTATAGTTAATGCGAAATGAAGGAATATGCTCCAAGTTAATTAATCTTCGTGATGTATCATAATTAACATGTCCGAGCCTATCATGCCATAAATCAAATGACTCAAGCATATAAATAGAAGAAGAAGCGACATTTTTATTCATTGTCTTTGCTTTTACAAAGATTGCATTAAGTTTCCACATGTTATCTAATACATATCTCCTTCCCACATGCATTCCCCCTTTAGACAAAACTAGCTTCTGAGATTCAAACACCATCTTAAAGCCATGTACATTAAGGAGTGTCTTAGAAACAAGGTTCTTGTGTATGTCAGGCACATACAACACATTTTTAAACTTGAGTTCTTTGCCAGAAGTCATCTTCAAAACCATAGTACCCTCCTCTTGATCTTGGAAGTTGCAGTATTGCCCATACAGAGCTTCTCCTTATTTTCACAAGATTCCAACTCAAAAAAGGAGTCTTTGTCATAGCAGGTATGACTTGTGGCACATGTATCAAGCCACCACTCTCTTGGATTTGAATCAACCATGTTGACTTCAGAAATCACAATGCATAAGTCCATATCTTCCACAACATTGATGGGAGTTTTCATTTTTTGTCAAGAAACAAAATCAGAATTAAAAAATCATCAACTTTTGTTAGACGGTGGAAATCTAATAAAACTCGAAATAAAAGTTTATGCGGTTTAATAAAAAAATACAATAAAATAATGCACCAGGTAGGTAACCCTAAAAGAGAGTTTTAAAGAACCAATTCTAGACATGCATTCTCATATTGTCTTTTTAATTTCATCATTGATAAATTTTCTTTTTAATTCACAATTTAAAGTCACAATTAGGCCAAAAGAAACAGAAAATTTCCCTTTGATTTTGTTAAACGACAGAATTAAAGTTCTGAAACAAAATCAAAAATTAATTTTGTTAAACGGCAAGACTAAATCTTGAAACAAAATTAAGTAATTAAATCACAATAAATTTTGTTAAATGGTGGAAATAAATCCCAAAACAAATTTATTTGATTAAGTCTTCGTTTGAAAGAAAATAATATTGCATAAAAATCTCATTCAACGACGGCGAAAAATTTTTTATTCAAATTTAAAAACTTATTTTTGGAAATAAAAATAAAAATTGGAAAAAAATCCATTGAGCGATGGGAATAAATTCTGAAACAGATTTTATTCTAATTTAAAAACTCATTTTTGGAAATAAAAATCAAAACCGGAATAAAATCCATTAAACAGCGGGAATAAATATCGAAACAGATTTTATTCTAATTTAAAAAACTCGCTTCTGGAAATAAAAATCAAAACCAAAAATAAAATCAGTTGAACGGCAGGAATAAACCCAAAACAGAATTTATTCACTATAACAGCCCATTTTTAGTCAAATCGAAAAGTGGTTTCGAAACTACAAATTCAAAGTTAAAATGATTATTTTGGTATTATTTTAATGGTTACAGCATGATATTATATTTGTGTGAAAATTTCGTTAAGAAATTTTATCGTTTGGTTAGTCAATTTGATAAAAAGGACTAAATCGCGTAAAGTGCAAAAGTGGAATTCTATTCTCTAAAAGTATCTAATAGCTATAGAACCTTAAACTAAAGGTCCTTATGTTGTAATTAAACCATTAAAAGTATAATTGGACATTTATGGGCATAGAATGGATTATTTAAATGGTTATTTATTAAGGTTATATTTGTAATTTGATAATTTAACTTAAAATAAATAAAACAAAATCAAATTAAAGCTTCATTATCATCTTCATCCATCAAAAATTAAAACAAGAAGAAGATAATTTGGTGTTTAACATTCAGAAACCCTAAATTCTTCAATTAGGTATGTATTTTGACTCGATTTTTAATGATTTCTATATTTTTGAGATCGTTGCTTTGTACTCTAGCTAGCCAGTACCCTAGATTTCAAAACTGTTAAAGATTTATCATATTTCCATTATTGAATGCTTGAGTAATTTGATGATTTATGATATATTTGGAAGGTTTAATGTTAGATTAATAGCTTCTGTAAAGTGATTTTTGACAAAAATATCAAAAAGGGATTAAATTGAAAAATCTGAAATGTGGGGGTTAAAAGTGTGAATAAATTGAAAATATGGGCTGCTAGAACATGTATTAAATTTGGTTAAGCATGGGTTTTTACTAAGTTGCATGAATTTGCAATTTTATGTGATAAGGACTAAATTGTAAAAATGTGAAACATTACGGGCAAATGTGTAAATTTTCCAAACTATAATTTATAGGCTAAATTGAATAAACTGAATGCTAAATATGCTAAATTTGATAATATTTAGATTAAGAAAAGTGAAATACGGACTTGGATCAAGGAAAAGATAAAGTTATCGACTAATCGACTCGATTCGTTGTTTTCACATTCGAGGTAAGTTTGAATGTGATAAGCATTGTTATAATTATAACTTAAATGCTTTGATATTGCATAAATTGTGTATATGAGATTATAGTCATGTTTGACGATGATTTGGATATATATATATGGCACTTAGTGTGCGATCCGAGATAGCTTCGGCTATATATGGCACTTAGTGTGCAATTTGAAATAGCTACGGCTATATGTGGCACTTATTGTACGATACTGAGATAGCTTCGGCTATGAAAGGCACTTAGTGTGCGAGAATTCGAGTATTCAACATTTTTTGTTTAGATAAGAGTTTGTTACGGATTAGTACAGGTATGTACGGAATACTAATCAAATATTGAAATTATAGTTGATGAATTCTTTAGTAAGTTATGTAAATGAAGTATTGATAGCTTTGAGGCTTAATTGAATTGTTGTTCATTGATTTCAAACATTTGATTGGTAAACAATTGATGAGATTTGCTTATCATTTTTCATATGAACTTACATTGTTTATTTCATTATGTTTTATAGTGATTCAAAGCTAGCTCATATTCGTGGATCGTCGGAGGCTCCGTCACACTATCTACTATCACTTTGGTACTTTTGAGCTTTTGGTCTGGTCATATGGCATGTATAAGATTATTGTTGTTTTTTATATGTATTTTGGTAGTGAGTTTTGACATTTGAAATGGCTTGTGAATAGTCATGTTTTGGTTTGAGTATATAGCCATGAGACTTGGTTTAATTTGATGTATTTGGTTATGTGCACATATGTGCATATATGGTTAATAGTTGAGTTCATGAATGGATGTGTAAATGACTTGTATTATGAGGTTTGTGGAATTGGTAACATGCTAGTGAATTGGTGAAAAAATTATGCATGTTAAGTAAAGGTTTAACTAGTGGATTTGTATATGTATTTTGGTGTGTTTTGATAGAGTTAGATTTGAAGTTATAAGCATGTTAGAATATTGGTATTGGATATGATATGAATTAGTCTTGATTATGGCTAAATTGGATGCTTATTTTGGCGTTGAATTGGTGCCATTTTGGTTGTGTAGGTATATGCAAATTTGGGTGGCAAATTGGCTTAGTAAATAGCCTATTTTTGTCCACATGGGCAGAGACACGGGCGTGTGTCTCAGCCGTGTGTGTGACACACGGTCATGTTGCACGGCCATGTGTGTGACACACGGTCATGTTGCATGGCCGTGTGTCCTCTGGTGTTGAAATTAAAATCAAGTCAGTATGCTCCACACTGCCTCACACAGGCGTGTGACTTGGCCATGTGGTATAAGTCAGTATAGCCTACAGGTTTGGCACGGCCTAGCACACGGCCTAGCACATTGGCGTGTGCGGCCATTTTTAGGGCACTCGGGCATGTGTGTTGGCCGTGTAACCCAAGTCAGAGAGTTACACAGGGTAGGACACGAGCTGGGACACGGCCATGTGCTCCCATTTCAAATGTCCACACGGCTTATGACATTGGCGTGTTTGGTGGCCGTATGGGACACACAGCCTAGCCACACAAGCGTGTGTCCTCTGTTTGAGAAAAAATTTCTAAGTTCGTGAAAATTTCTTAAGTTTTGGTTTAGTCCCGAGCCAATCCCAAAGTATGTTTAAGGCCTTGCAGGCTCGTATTAGGGACAAATTGATTGAGTTTGAATGATGAATGTATGAAATAAAGCTATGTACGTTAAATGGTTGTATAATTGTTTCGTAAATCTAGTAATGCTTCGTAACCCTATTTTAGGGTTGAATACGGTGAGGGGTGTTACATTTATTGGTATCAGAGCTACGGTTTAGTCAATTCTAGAAATAGCGTAGCATATGTGAGAGTCTAGTTATACATGCTATATATAAACTGTGATAGTGTGATGACTCCTGACTTTTGAAAATGTATTTTCATATAGCAAATAGATCCCAATCGAACTATCACTGATGAGGTTAAGAGTAATGCGCCCACTCCCATTCAAGGGATAGCGCGTCTGATTCTAGACCCGTAACGAGCAGCCAGAGAGGAGAGGCTAAAGAAGCCTTCTTCCAAATGATGAACGAATGGTTTACACAATATATTAGAACGAACCCTGCTACTCAATAACGTCCAACCCCTCCTAATCCCCCACCAGTTCCCCTAGTTCCTAGAGGAGTGGAGCTTTTAAGATTGAACAATCCTCCAGTTGACAAGATCTGTAAGCACGAGGATGAAGAATTCAAAACTAATGTTGACGATGATCCTAAGAAAGCCGAGTTTTGGCTTGAAAACACTATTAGAGTACTTGATAAACTTTCTTGTATGCCAGCTGAATGTTTAAAGTGTGCTATATCCTTTTCGAGAGATACCGTGTATCAGTGGTGGAATACATTAGTATCGGTGGTATCGAGGGAAAGAGTCACCTGGGAATTCTTTTAGACTGAATTTTGAAAAAAATACATCAGTCAACGATTTTTGGATCAAAAGCATAAAGGGTTTTTAGAATTGAAACAAAGCCGCATGACTGTAACCGAATATGAAAGAGAATTCGTACAGTTAAGCAAGTATGCTCGAGAGTATGTTTCTACTGAAGAGATAATGTGCAAGCAATTTGTTGATGGGTTGAACGAAGATATTAAATTACTGATCGGGATTTTAGATTTAAAAGAATTTATTGTGTTAGTTGATCGGGCTTGCAAAGCCGAAGACTTTAACCGAGAAAAGAGAAAGGCTAATTCAGAGGTAAGATACTTAAGGAAGAGATCGATGAGTAAACCTTATCATTCCTCGTCGAGGAAATCTAGAGACAATTTTAACCGATCAACAGCTTCAGTGGGATATTCTAATAGAGATCGCGGAAAGCAATACACCAGTCCTAATGCTAAAGCTACATCAGTATCAAGTGTTGGTAACGTGAAATACATTAAACCTAAGTGTCAACAGTGTGGAAGATGACATTTTGGAGATTGTTGGATGAAAAATAATTATAAAGATTTTTACAATTGTCGTTCACGAGATCATTTTATCCGAGATTGTCTTGAGCTAAAGGAAAAAGATAAATCTCAGAATGCAAGATCGATCAATACAGCTACTCGAGGAAAGCTGCCAATAAATGCGGGAAATGCAAGTGGTAATTATAGTACAATAAGAGATTCTACAGTGAGATTTGAGCCTAGAGTGCCTGCTAGAGCTTACGCTATTCGCGCTCGTGAAGATGCATCATCACCAGATGTCATTACCAATACATTTTCCCTTTACGACACTAATGTTATTGCACTGATTGATCCTGGATCGACTCACTCATATATATTTATGAATTTGGTGTCTAATAAGAGTTTGTCTGTCAAGTCTACTGAGTTTGTGATTAAAGTATCGAACCCCTTAGGCAAGTGTGTTCTAGTTGACAAAGTTTGCAAGAGCTGTCCTTTAATAACTCGGGGTTACTGTTTTCCAGCTGACTTGATGTTTTTTCCATTTGATGAGTTTGATGTAATTCTAAGAATGGATTGGTTGACTTTGCATGATGCTATTGTGAACTGTAGATGAAAGATTATAGAATTGAAGTGTCAAAATAATAAAATTCTTCAGATTGAATCAAATAAATTGAATAAATTTCCTGTTTTGATTTCGTTTATGTTAGCTCAAAGATGTGTAAGAAAAGGTTGCGAGGCTTATCTTGCTTATGTTTTGGATACAAAAGTGTTTAAATCAAAGACTGAATCAGTGCCAGTTGTCTGTGAATATCTAGATATATTTCCTGAAGAATTACCAGGGTTGCCACCTATTAGAGAGATTGAATTTTCTATTGAATTAGTTCCGGGAACTTCACCAATATCTATAGCTCCTTACAGAATGGCTCCAATAGAATTGAAAGAGTTGAAAGCTCAATTGCAAGAGTTAACAGATAGAGGTTTTGCACAACCGAGTTTTTTGCCCTTGGGTGCACCTGTATTGCTCGTAAAGAAGAAAAATGGATCAATGAGAATGTGTATTGACTATAGGTAGCTCAATAAGGTTACAGTAAAGAATAAGTATCCGTTATTGAGAATAGATGATTTGTTTAATCAATTGAAAGGTGCAACAGTGTTTTTGAAGATTGATTTGAGATCGGGTTATTATCAATTGCGAGTTAAAGACTCTAATATGTCGAAAACTGCATTCAAAACGAGGTACGGACATTATGAATTCCTTGTTATGCCTTTTGGACTAACTAATACTCCTGCCATTTTTATGGATTTGATGAATCATATTTTTAGACCGTATCTAGACAGATTTTTGTTATGTTCATTGACGACATTCTGATCTATTCACTAGATGAGTTTGAGCATACCGAACATTTGAGGATTGTGTTGCAAACCTTGAGAGATAAGCAACTGTATACTAAATTCAACAAATGTGAGTTTTGGCTCCGAAAAGTTAGATTTTTGGGACATATTGTATTGGCAGATGGCATTCGAGTTGATCCGAACAAGATTTCAGTAGTTATTGATTGGAAACCACCTAAAAATGTATCTGAGGTTAGAGTTTTTCTAGGATTGGCTGGTTACTATCAACATTTCGTCAAAGGATTCTCGATGATTGCTACACCAATGACCAGACTGCTACAGAAAGATGTCAAGTTTGAATGGTCCGAGAAATGTCAACAAAGTTTCGGTCAACTGAAAGCATTGTTAATAGAGGCACTAGTATTGGTTCAACTTGAATCAGGTAAAGAATTTGTGATTTACACCGATGCATCATTGAACGGATTGGGTTGCATATTGGTGCAAGAGGGAAAAGTTGTAGCTTATGCCTCTAAACAGTTGAAGCTACATGAAAAGAACTATCCGACGTAGGATTTAGAGTTGGCTGCTATAGTTTTTGCACTGAAAATTTGGCGTCATCATTTGTACGGCGAAAAAATCCACATCTTTACTGATCATAAGAGTTTAAGTATATTATGACTCAAAAATATCTGAATTTGCGACAATGGAGATGGCTCGAACTATTAAAAGATTGCAAGTTAGAGATTGATTATCACCCGGAGAAAGCAAATGTGGTCGCGGATGCTTTGAGTAGAAAGTCGTTGTTTCCCTTGAGAGAATTGAATACACAGTTGACATTATCCGATGATGGTTTGATCTTAGCTGAGTTAAAAGCTAAATCAGTATTTCTTCAACAAATTTGAGAAGCTCAAAGGTGTGATAGTGAATTGCAAGCTAAAAGAGTACAATGCGAGTCGACTAGTGATTCAGAGTATCAAATCAGATCCGATGATTGTTTGATATTCTGAGATAGAACCTGTATACTGAAAAATCCAGAATTGATTCAGAAAATTTTACACGAGGCACATAGTGGTTGCTTATCAGTTTATCCTGGGAGTAATAAAATGTACAACGATTTGAAACAACTGTATTGATGGTCAGGTATGAAACGAGACATTTTGGAATTTGTATCGAAATGTTTGATCGTCAGCAAGTGAAAGCTGAGCATCAAGTGCCTTTGGGTTTGCTTCAACCTGTGATGATACCGGAGTGGAAATGGGATAGAATGACTATGGATTTCATATCAGGATTACCCCTGTCTCCGAAGAAGAAAGATAAAATTTGGGTTGTCGCTGATTGACTGATGAAATCTGCACATTTCATTCCGGTACGTATTGACTTTTCGCTTAATAAACTGGTTGAGTTGTACATTGCTGAGATTGTTAGATTGCAAGGGGTACCAGTTTTGATTATTTCGGATAGAGATCTGAGGTTTACATTGATATTTTGAAAGAAATTACAAGAAGCTTTGGGTACAAAGTTGAAGTTTAGTACAACTTTTCATCCACAAACTGACAGACAATTTAAACGAGTAATTCAGATTCTTGAAGATATGCTCAGATGTTGTGTTTTAGAGTTCGAAGGCAATTGAGAGAAATACTTACCTCTGATTGAATTTACGTATAATAACAACTTTCAATTAAGCATAAAGATGGCACCGTACGAAGCATTGTATGGTCGTAAATGCCGAACCCTATTGTATTGGGCCGAGCTTAGTGAGAAATAGATTCACAGGTTGATTTGGTTAGAGAAACCAAAGAAAAAGTGAAGGTAATTCGCGAATGCTTGAAAACAGCTTCTGATCGTCAGAAATCATGTGCAGATATGAAATAGAAAGACATTGAATTTCAAATCTGTGATAAAGTGTTTCTGAAAGTATCTCCATGGAAGAAAATACTTTTTTTTGGTCGTAAAGGCAAGTTGAGTTCGCGATTCATCGGGCCGTACGAGATTATTGAAAGAATAGGGCCACTGGCATATCAACTAGTTTTACCATCAGAGTTGGAAAAGATTCACAATGTGTTTCATGTATCCATGTTACACCGATATAGATCTGATCCATCACATGTAATTTCTCTGTCTAAGATTGAAATTCAACCTGATATGACGTACAATGAAGAACCGATCAAAATTCTCACATGGGAGGTTAAAAAGTTAAGAAATAAAAGCATAGCTCTCGTGAAAGTACTTTGGCAACGTCACAGAGTCGAAGAGGCTATGTGGGAGCCCGAGAATGCTATGAGAAAATAGTACCCTAACCTATTCACTAAGGTATGAGAAAACAATACCCTAACCTATTCACTAGTAAGATTTTCGGGGAAGAAAATCCCTAAGGGGAGAGAGTTGTAACAGTTGATTTTTAATCAAATCAGAACAGCAATTTTGGAACCATAAATTTGAAGTCAAAATAATTATTTTAGTATTATTTTAATGGTTGCAGCATGATATTATGTTTGTGTGAAAATTTCGTTAAGAAATTTTATCGTTTGGTTAGTCAATTTGATAAAAAGGACTAAATCGAGTAAATTACAAAAGTGGAGTTCTATTAGCTAAAATTATCAAATAGCTATAGAACCTTAAATTAAAGGTCCTTATGTTGTAATTAGACCATTAAAAGTATAAGTGGACATTTATGGGCATAGAATGGATGATTTAAATGGTTATTTATGAAGGTTATATTTGTAATTTGGTAATTTAACTTAAAATAAATAAAACAAAATCAAATTAAATCTTCATTATCATCTTCATCCACCGAAAATTAAAAGAAGAAGAAGCTAATTTGGTGTTTAACATTTGGAAACCCTAAATTCTTCAATTAGGTATGTATTTTGACTTAGTTTTTAATGATTTCTATGTTTTTGAGATCGTTGCTTCGTATTCTAGCTAGCCCGTACCCTAGATTTCAAAACTGTTAAAGATTTATCATGTTGTCATTGTTGAATGCTTGAGTAATTTGATGATTTTTGATAGATTTGGAAGGTTTAATGTTAGATTAATAGCTTTTGTAAAGTGATTTTTGACAAAAATGTCAAAAAGGGATTAAATTAAGAAAATGTGAAATGTGGTGGTTAAAACTGTGAATAAATTGAAAATATGGGCTGCTAGAACATGTACTAAATACGTTTAAGCATGGGTTTTTACTAAGTTGAATGAATTTGCAATTGTATGTGATAAGGACTAAATTGTGAAAATGTGAAACATTAGGGACAAATGTGTAAATTTTCCAAATTTTAATTTATAGGCTAAATTGAATAGACCGAATGCTGAATGTTCTAAATTTGATAATATTTAGATTAAGAAAAGTGAAATACGGACTTGGATCAGGGAAAATATAAAGTTATCGACTAATCAACTTGATTCGTTGTTTTCACATCCGAGGTAAGTTCCTATGTGATAAGCATTGTTACAATTATAATTTAAATGCTTTGATATTGCATAAATTGTGTATATGAGATTATAGTCATGTTTGACGACGATTTGGATATATATATGGCACTTAATGTGTGATTTGAAATAGCTTCAGCTATATATGGCACTTAGTGTGCGATTCGAAATAGCTTCAGCTATATGTGGCACTTAGTGTGTGAGACTAAGATAGCTTCGGCTATGAAAGGCACTTAGTGTGCGAGATTAAAATAGCTTCAGCTATGTTTTGGCACTTAATGTGTGAGAATTCCAGTATTCAACATTTTCTGTTTAGATATGAGTTTGTTACAGATTAGTACAGGTATGTACGGAATACTATTCAAATATTGAAATTATGTGGTTGATGAGTTCTTTAGTAAGTTATGTGAATGAGGTATTGATAGCTTTGAGGCTTAATTGAATTGTTGTTTATTGATTTCAAACATTTGATTGGTAAACAATTGATGTGATTTGCGTATTATTTTTCATATGAACTTACATTGTTTATTTCGTTATGTTTTATAGTGATCCAAAGCTAGCTCAGATTCGTGGATCGTCGGAGGCTCTGTAACACTATCTACTATCACTTTGGTACTTTTGAGCTTTTGGTTTGGTCATATGACATGTATAGGACTATGGTTGTTTTTTATATGTATTTTGGTAGTGAGTTTTGACATTTGAAATGGCTTGTGAATAGTCATGTTTTGGTTTGAATATATAGCCATGAGACTTGGTTTAATCTTATGTATTTGGTTATATGCATATATGTACATATATGGTTGATAGTTGAGTTCATGAATGGATGTGTGAGTGACTTGTATTATGAGGTTTGTGGAATTGGTAACATGCTAGTGAATTGGTGAAAAAATGATGCATGTTAAGTAAAGGTTTAACTAGTGGGTTTGTATATGTATTTTGGTATGTTTTGATAGAGTAAGATTTGAAGTTACAAGCATGTTAGAATATTTGTATTGGATATGATATGAATTAGTCTTGATTGTGGCTAAATTGGATACTTATTTTGGCTTTGAATTGGTACCATTTTGGTTATGTAGGTATATGCAAATTTGGGTGACAAATTGGCTTGGTAAATAGCCTATTTTTGTCCACACGGGCAGAGACACGGGCGTGTGTCTCGGTCGTGTATGTGAGACATGGTCATGTTGCACGGCCGCGTGTCCCTTGGTGTTGAAATTAAAATCAAGTCAGTATGCTCCACATGGTCTCACACACGGGCGTGTGACTTGGCCATGTGGTATAAGTCAGTATACCCTACAGGTTTAGCACGGCCTAGCACCCGACCTTGCACACAGGCGTGTGTGGCCATTTTTAAGGCACACGGGCATGTGTGTTGGCCGTGTGACCCCAGTCAGAGAGTTACACAGGGTAGGACACAGGCTGGGACATGACCATGTACTCCCATTTTGAATGTCCACAAGGCCTATGACATAGGCGTGTCTGGTGGCCTGTGAGACACATGGCCTGGCCACATAGGGGTGTGTCCCCTATTTTGAGAAAAAGTTTCTAAGTTAATGAAAATTTCTTAAGTTTTTGGTTTAGTCCCGAACCAATCCCAACGTATGTTTAGGGCCTTGCAGGCTCTTATTACGTACAAATTGATTGAGTTTGAATGATGAATGTATGAAATAATGTTATGTATGCTAAATGGTTGTTTAATTGTTTTGTAAATCTAGTAATGCTCAGTAACCTTACTCTGGAGTCGAATACGGGTGAGGGGTGTTACATTCACCTTTTTTTTATTCAAAAAATATTTTTTTTGCCTTAGTGTTTCGTCCGTCTCGGATCAGAGAATAACAAAAAATAACATGAATTTTGTCTTAAGATTGTTAAACAAAATACGTTAGCAAACAAAATAAATTAATTATAAATAAACACATATGAAATAAAATATAAATAAAATTATTTATAATTAATTTATCAAATAAGAAAATCAATTAAAACCATAATAAACAGTTGAAATAAAGGAGAATCGAGATTTTATGAAACATTAAGGCTTGTGAAACACAGTTTCCTTAAGACAGATTTGGCCGCTCCTACGGTACTTGGAGTAATGTTGGTCGAATGTCTCCTAGGACCCAAATAGAATAGATCCTAAAACCCGTTCATGAATTTATTCACTTATAATGTTCATAGTGCGGCATACTTAAATCTTGAGTGGATGACAAACTATGTATGCATTAATCGTATACCTTGATGTAAGTAAAACCTTGAGTTTGAATATATAAGGAACCAAAAGCTAGTGTGTTGGGTGTACGACTTCTATAGTATGCAGCATAATTTACAATAGTGGATTTCATAGCTTGAGTCATGGATAAATGATATCCTCTCATTGGAATTACATGGTTGATGAAAAATAAACGTGGTCACGAGTTGTTCATCTTTGTGATGAATGATTTGATCACTATTTAATAGTAATTGATTCTTCATGAAAGAAAATGTAATGATTACCATGAGATAAAATAGGATTATATTAGGAAATGGATATTATCCCAAAGTGATCAAGGATATCCTCTAGGGGTAACACACTTATGACAAGCTTATTGGACGAGCAGTGAATAGTTGCTTTCGTAATGGTATATCGTCAGGGAGAACTCTATCATGATACTATAGTGGAATGACTTCATGACTAAATGAGTTTATAATTAATAGGCAAAAAGTTATAACTTAATTATAAATCATTTAAGACCTAATTACATACGTTCAGTCGATCCCTCCTCTAAATCGTTGAAACCAAAAATGAATTGCATAGTTGAATCAAAATGAATGAAATGAATAGAAATAGAGAAAAAGAATTCATTAAAAATGATTTTCTCTTAATGAATAGAAATAGAGAAAAAGAATTCATTAAAAATGATTTTCTCTTAAATGGAGAAATGGAATCATTTGGAAATGAATGTAATTTTCTCAAAATGAAAATAAGAAATGACTTATTTGCAAATGTACATGGATTACTCAGAAATGATCAAAAGAATGAGTTTATGTTTTTGAGCTATTTTAAAGCCGAAAAATGAAAATAAACCATTCAATTATAGCGAACATGTTGAGTGATGAAATATTAAACATATTTTCACGAAATTTTACTAAGGGTAAACTTGTCATAATTTTATTAGGTAAAATTGGGATGAAAAAATTATTTAATTGGAAAATTAAATTTTATTTTGGAAAATAGAAAAATATGTACTATGTTGGATTAAATTATAAAGTGTTAGGTTAAAAGTCTAGAAAGACATATAATTGGGCCCAATACAATGAGAGACTCATATCCCTATCATATGATGGGAAGCAAACCTTGTTAGCCCCTCTACTTCTCCTAGTTGGACTAGAAAGTTGTTTTTCTATTTGAAATAAACCTTTACTATTAAACAAGGGTTCTACCTTCTCTCCCTATAAATAGATGGCACTAGTAGAGCTATTTACATAACTTGAAGATAATGTTGTTGGGAAATGTGCTTATATTGTAGTAAACATGTAACTATTTTCTATTTACTTGAATGATAAATAAATAAATAAAGTTAATTTCACATTTCACTGTTATGTCTTTTGTATTTCTATCTTTTATATTTTGTATGCATAGCGAAATTGTGACAAGAAAATATTAGCTCATTTTTTTTGTAAGTTCAAACTGAAGATAAGTGGCATTGTAAGAATGTTTATATTGTGTGAAAGATAACTTACTCCAGTAGATAATCTAAATAAGTCGTAATCCCGTAAAAGAATTAAAGTGAACATTTGATTCAAATACTGAGAAGGATTATTATATCGTCTACAATTCCAACTGGGGAGATGACTAATCTTGGCTGTCGAAGTAGTTGACTTCATGGGTAGAGACATAGATGTATTCATTGGTACAACGATACACTGGACTAGACCTAAGATGAATTAATTCTGAGTCTGTTTGTGACTTAATTCACTTGCGATATTCATAGTGTGATTTAACTAAATCCTGAGTTAGTCACGGACCATGCATAAGCAACTCATGTCCTTTGATATAAGTGGAGTCTTATGCTCTAAATATGATCGAGCTCATATCTTGTATGTTTGGTACATGACTTATGTATGGCATGGCTTTACTAGTAACAGTGGAATTCATAGCTCAATTAAAGAGTTAATGATATCCTCTAATTAGCATTGTGTGGATTGATAAATATGGAACGTGGACATGGGTTGTTTGTTCTTAAATGAGCAATTTTATCACAGCTATTTGTTAATAGTGATCATATTAATCATTAAGAAGACACAATGGTGACAATGAGATAAAATAGGATTGTATTGAGTGAACGGATTTAACTCAAAGGAGTTAAGGATATCATATGAGGATAACACACACATGACGAGGTCATTGGACAAAGCAGTTTGTTGAATTACTTTCATAAAGAGTATAAAATAACGTGTTTTCAATCATGGTACTTCATGTGGACTCACTCCATGATTAAATAATTGTGAATTATCGAAACGATACTTCTGGACATAATTTCAATTACTTGAGCCAAATTGTATATGTCTGATTGGTCCCTCCATTAGCTCAACAAAAACTCGATCGTACTGCATTTGAATCAAAAGAAAATTTTACGATTTTTCAAATAATTTAATTAAGTCGATTTATTCGATGTGGAATTAAATTAGGTGGTCGTGAGAATTGTTCAACTAGAGAATTTGATTAAAAAAATTTCTTGAAAAGTTAATTTGGAAAATCTAAGTGATTTTTGGAAAAATTAATTTTGATCAAATAAAATTAAATTAATCAAATTAATATGATAGATTTGGAAATTAATTTTCAAGTCAGACAATTGACCCAATGGGTAATTGAACTTGAATATTGAACCAGATATCATAAATTGGGCATGAGAGCCCAAAATTTTATACCAATACCCAAAAAAATTAGTCGAAACAAGCCCGGTATGTGAAATCGCCCGATAATCCAACCGGTGGCTAGACCAAATTGGTCGGGTCGTCACTAACCCGGACCAAACCAACAGCAGCCAAACCGACTCAAGGTGCTGTAAGGGTTAACTATACCAAAAATAATATTATTTTAATAGTTTAATATTAAATTTAATTTAATACTTATCTTAATAGTATTTTATTAAATTAATATTAAAGTGAATATCTTAATATTAAATTTAATTTAATGTTTATCTACATTATTTTAATAAGATTTAATATTAAATTTAATCTAATATTTATCTTGATAAATATGATATTAATTTAATATTAAAGTGATTAAGTTTAATCATAAGTTTAATCATAGTTAAACTCTTTAAACTCTCCTTATATAAAAAGAGTCTTGGGTAATTATTTTTCACACACTTGAATTCAAGAGAAAGTTGTAGGGAGAAAATTCTCTGAAAAGATTATATAGAAAATTTCTAGAGATATTTTTCTTATTTACAACATAACTCAAAAGTTTAGAGAAATTACAAAATTACCCCACTGGTAATTTTTGTGAAAAAATTCTAATTCAAAGGGAGCCCACACTCGGTAGACGTGAGCTTGAGGATAGCGAAGAATACTACTCGATCGAAGCTCTCATCCTAGACGAATAAAAAAGGTACAATTTTGATTAAGTGTTTATTACTTTAGATATTACAACCAAGATCTAGTTTTGGAAAAAAATTAAAACTCTATTTTCCCTAAATTTATTTTCCGCTGCATTTTTCAAACCCATTTTTTCTAACAAATGTTACTCAGCCAAAAAATAGAGAGAATTTATTCTCAACTACTATAGATTTTTTCGAAATAAGAATTATGTTGGTTTTTATTTTGAAGAGAGAATTTTCGTTTCACCCGAAAAGTAAAGAAATTTTTTTCTAGTTCTGCGTTTTGATTCAATTGTTTCGAGCCTACATTCATAGCAGTTCGTTGTAACACTCCAAACCCGACCTAGACGCTACAGCCGAATCTGGTGTGTTGCATCAAAGTGTCATTCAAAAATCGAGTTGTCGATAAAAGTTTATTTCTAAAAGTAAAACCTTTTGTACAAGGTTAGCAAATCATCTCGTCACATACATTTGCTCAAAATATTTGCCTTTGGGACATTAATTCAACTTAAATCACGGAAGCTCTTTCGAAAACTTTGTTTTTTAAAGCTCGTGTTCTTTAGAAAACCATGAATAGTTTGAAAACTCGAGTTTTCCTAGACTAGCAGTTTAATATAAGAAATCAAAATCCCATTAAAAGTTAAAAACCCCTAAATGGCCTTATTACATAACTAAAACCCAAATATGAAAGCTTAAATAAATTGAGTTATTAACAACCAATCTGCGGACGTGTGGCCACCACTGAGTCCCTCGCGGCTCCAAATCGTCTAAGGCTAGGGATTACCTGCACAGTTAAAAAAAGGGTGAGTTTATGAAAACTCAGTGTGTAATCCCCTATCGGTCAACAGTAACAGTGCATATAGTAACGTTCTGGGCTTGAGCCCTATTCATTAACAGTACAGTCTGGGCCTAAGCCCTATGCAGTAACAGTATGGGCCTATGCCCAAAACAGTACAATCACAATACAGGTATGCAACCCTACCCAATCCATCCTGCTCACCACTCGTACCAACCAACTCACCATGTAGGGATTAAATCGCCTGACCCAGCCAACTCACCAATAACGCAGCAAAGCTATTAATAGTAATGCAGCAAAGCTACTAATAGCGGTAAACGTGGCGTGGCCACTAATATCAGAATACGTGGCAAAGCCACCAGAACAGTACTTCCTCCTAATCAGAATCCCAACTCTAATACAGTATGTCATGTCATAATATTTCGTGTATGCAAGGTTTCATACTCAGATACGGTCATGCATATATAATTCACTCATCAATTAACCTACCTCTAAGGTATAACAATCATTTCCACCCATTAGGGGTAGAATAGTAATTTTTACCCCTCAGGGGTATTTTGGTCATTTTACCCTCTAGGGTTTCGGTACAGATAATCGACCTCTCGAAAGGTCCACAGTCACCTCGAGTGACTTAAGTAACCTAAACAAACCTAACGATGTAAATGGGCCTAAGACCCATTATTCAGCCCTAGTAGGCCTACACGCTCGTATGGCCCACTTAGCCCAAATTTAGCTACGGCTATTTGGCCTACATAGCCCAGTCCAAAATTTATCCCTTGCAATGGATTTCATCTATGTAGGGTCCACAAGTCCGTTGGGCTCTCTCGGCCCATTTCAGCCCAACGAAGCCCTTAACGGCCTATGCCATGCACATGACATGACAAGCCCAACTACTTCCCATCTATCAGTTAGATTTACACAAGCAGGCCCACAGGGCCCATTTGGCCCATCAAGGCCTAGTACACGAGAATGCTCGTGGCGGCCTCTACAGTCTATCGCCCATGGTTTGTGGGCTCAATTTACCCCACAAGCAGTCGCACGCTCGTGAGGCCTCAAATGCTGAAGTTTTGGCTTTTAGCTTTTGCCGATTTCCAACAAAGAATGGCGTGAATACACCCATGTTTATGATAACGCGCCGAAGTCCAAGATCACCAACTTTGGCACATCCTGCATTGAGTCTTAATCACTTCCCCCCTCAGCAACTCATCTGGTTCGCTCTATTTAAAGCCAGCTTCTCACCAATGCTCATGTTAGCTTCCGGATGTGGGATTACTTTCAACCATTAGGAAAATTCCTTATTTTTCTTTTTTTATGACCACTTCAACCACAGAGTTCCAGTCGAACTCCACCTCTTACACAGCTCAAACAGCAAAATAAATACTCTATTGCGCATCCTAGGACTTGAACCTCAGACCTCACAGTTACACAACACGCCACCTTGCCACTTCACCACAGGCTCTTTCTGTGTCACAAAATATCCTCAATGAATTATAAGGTCTATAGGCCAAAGTCTAGGTTCCTTTAAAAGAAAAACCAAAATAAATTGCAAGAGCCAAGACTTGAACCCAGGCTCCCTTGCAACCTTAATGACGCCACAACCACTAGACCACATGTTTCCTTGTGTCATTTACTTAACACAATAATTTAAAAGGCCATCATCCAAGCATCCAGGGTTTTATTCACTTAAAACCAAAATTTTTGCTAAAGCCCAGGTTTAAATTCAAGATTTCTTAGACACTTCACAGAGCACTTAACCACTGAAGTAGATACACAGTTGTGTCATTTCCTTGCACAACTAACTACTTATATACAACCTCCCTACCGACTCATACTCAAGGCCCAATACTTCTAGGCCCAAATTCGGGGTGTTACATTCGTGGTATGAGAATAATGGAGAAGATCATTTGGTTGAAAGCCAGAAAATGTCAATGATCCCTTTATTTGAAAACACAGGTATGATTTTGATTCAAGATTTGTTCCTATCACAAACAGGATCGATTTTCAAAATTTTAATTTTCTTCTATGCAAGAAAACTATTTTCAAATCGAATTTTTTCCAACACATAGGATATCTTTGATCTCTTTGGCATTATATTCATTCTCCCAATATAATCATATTTTATATGATGGTAACCTCTACATCTTCTTTCATGAAAAGTTAATCATTATTAAATAGTGATTAAGTCATCCATCACAAAGATAAATAACCCGTGACCACGTTTACTTTTCATCAACAATGTAATGTCTATGAGAGGATATCATTTATCCATTCCTTGGGCTATGAATTTCACTATTGTGAATGACGCTACATACTGTAGAATTTGAACACCCAACGCACCAACTTTTGTTTCCTTATCTATTCGAACTCATGCTTTTACTTAATTAAAGTGTACAAGTCACGCATACATAGTCCACCATCCACTCAAGATTATGGTATGCCACACTATGAATGTCACAAGTGAATTACAAGTTACGCATACATAGTCCACCATCCACTCAAGATTATGGTATGCCACACTATGAATGTCACAAGTGAATAGATTCATAAACAAATTCAGGGTCTATTCTACTTGGGTCCAGTTCAATGTACTATTAGTCCAGTTAGTCGCACCTTAAATCTTTATGCATATTTTTATTATCAAGTTTATTAAGTTTTATAGATTCCATGAAGAACTAATTCACTTATGAGGGATTAGCAAGTAGAGGTGTGATTGTCTAATTGTTATGTAGGGCTTCCTTAGTGTGATTGACTAATTGGTATGAGCTATCCTTAAATACCTTAGCCCCAAACTAGTCTAGATTGTTAGGTCAAGAGATAAATAGTTCTTGTCGACTCGTTAGTTTAGTGGAAGGTCGAGAGATCCTGCTAGGGTAACAAGTAGTTGATTGAATATAAACTCGAAATAGGGATTAGTTATTACCACTGAAGCGAGCTAATCACCCATATTTAGTTTTGATTGAGTTTAGATTTTAGTTATTTGAAGTTCACTCTATTTATGCCATTTTTATTCTTTATTTATAAAAATAAAAAATTTCTTCTTTATGTTTACTTTTAATATAATTTATTTAATTCATTAATTAATTTTATTTGCGTTTAGGCTAAATTCAACTTAGTACTCACCTCCCTTGAAGTACTCACCTACTTGTTGTAAAACTATATAATAACCTGACCTGTATACTTGTGGACACTGCCTCAATTTCACATCTTTAGTTGCAGTATTCACACTCTAAATGTTAGTAAGTCCGAAGGCGGTAAGAGACCAGTGGTAGATAACTTCTAAATTTTTGGGTGCATTGCCTATGCACATGTCCTAAAGAAGGAAATGAAGAATCTTGATGATAGAGGTGTGAAATGCGTCTTTCTTAGTATGAGCAAAACATCAAAGGTATACAAGTTCAATCCTATGGCAAAGAAGGTCATGAAAACTTGGGATTGGGATGAATTACAACCTACTCAAGTCATTTGTGATAATGAAGTTAAAGAAATGCCCGAGAATACTTCTCCACCATCCACTGAAGCATTGCCTACACATAGAGAAGAAACTAGTGCAGCAGTTGAAGCACTTCGTCATGTTCGAAGAAGGCCCGTATGGATGCAAGATTATGAGGTATGTAATTTCTCATTTTGCATTATTTGCATATTGTGACCCAACATATTTTGAAAGTGTTGTTAATGAGGCAAACCCAACAAGATTTGAAAGTGTTGCCAATGAGGCAAAATGGAAAGTGGCAATGGATGTTGAAACCGATGTCATTGAAAGGAATGATACTTGTAAGCTGACTAATCTTCCTAAGAGGTACAAAACCATTGGTGTCAAGTGGGTCTACAAGACAAAGCTGAAGGAAAATGGGGAGGTTGACATGTGCAATGTGCGGTTAGTGGCTAAAGGGTACAAACAAGAGTATGGTGTGGACTACACAGAAGTTTTTATCCCAGTTGTTTTTATCCTAGTTGCAAGACATTACACCATCAAATTGGTGATTTCTTTAGCAACGTAAAACTCTTGGCCTATCTTCCAATTGGATGCCAAATTGGCATTCTTACATGGATACACTGAGGAAAAGGTATTTGTTGAACAACCCCTCGTTATATTAAGGTTGGAAATTAGCATAAAGTTTATCGACTGAAGAAAGCGCTTTATGGACTAAAACAAGCTCTACGTGCTTGGTATGGTCACATTGAAGGTTATTTTTTGAAAGTAGGGTTTCAAAAGCATCCATATTAACATACTTTTTTATTAAAATTGAAGATAATGGGAAACTGCTCGTTGTGTGCTTATATGTTGATGAGCTTCTTTTTACTGGGAATGGTAGTGTCTTGTTTCATGATTCCAAGAAATCTATGATGGATGAGTTTGAGATGTTTGATATTAGGAAGATGCACTATTTTCTTGGCCTAAAGTGATGCAATCTGATGATGGTATTTCTGTCTCCTAGAAAAAATATATGAGGAAATTTTAGACAGATTCAAGATGATGAATTGCACCTCTACCAACACTCCAACTGAGTTTGGCTGAAAGCTAATTAAAGAAGGAAATGGGAAGAAGGTGGATAGCACACTTTACAAGCAAATTGTAGGCAATTTGATGTATCTAACTGCTACGAGGCCAAACATTATGTATTATATGAGTCTTATTAGCAAGTACATGGAGAGCCTGAGTGAAAGACATATATGAGTTGCCAAGAGAATCCTTCTTTACTTGCAAGAAACAAAAGATTTTGAGATTTTTTTACAAGAAGGACGAAAAGTCAGACATGATTGGTTTCACCAACAGTGATTATGTAAAAGATCAAGACGATAGAAGGATCACTTCAGACTATGTTTTTATGCTTGGCGCAGGGGCTATTTCGTTGTCATCTAAGAAGTAATCCATTGTCAAATTATCAAGCACAAAAGTTAAATTTGTTGTTGCTACAGCTTGTGTTCGTCAAGCTATTTGGCTTAGGAGAATCCTTGAACGACTACAATTCAAGCTAGAAAGAGTCACTACAATTTCCTGTGATAACACCTCAACCATCAAGTTGTCAAAGAATCCTGTGCTGCATGGAAGAAACAAACATATTTATGTAAAATATTACTTTCTATGAGATCTTATTAATGAATGAGCAATTGAGCTAGAGTATTGCGAAAGTGAGGATCAAATTGCTAATATATTTACCAAGCCTCTCAAGTTGGCATAATTTGTTAAGTTTAGGAAAATACTTGGCCTTAGGTGTCAAGTAGTAAGTATGTATTAAATTGAAAGTGTCCTTTAAGGAGGGGATTGTTGAGATATTTTTGGTTAAATCATCCCTAAAAATTAAAAATTACGAAATATGATTGATATTTTTCTCATATTTAGTTTTGCTATTTAGATTTGAACTTACTAATTTTAGCTATTGTAAAGCCTATAAAAGGTTAGAACCATTTGGAGTTATTCATCAATTTAATAAAATCATCTCCTCTTGTTTATTTGAGTTAGAAGCTTCTTTTTCTTTTTTTCCCTACTTGTAAGTGCAACAATTTTAATATATATTAGTTTTTTATCTTATTTGATGCATGGGTTGCTCATGTATTTTTTAAAATTGTTATCATTTAAATAACAATTAAAAATATTTAATAATCACAACTACAAAAAATTTCTTTAAACTCATGTAAATTATTTAAATTTTGATAAGTTATTTATAAAAAATTTTATTAGAAAATTATAATTAATATTTTGAACTTTAAAAACTTGAAAAAATAGTTTTAAAATAGTATTTCAGATTTCTCGAACTTTTAAAATACGCCAAACTTTTCATAAATTATTTTTATATTATATTTAAAAATGTTTTTAGAGTTAAATATAAAATATTTTAAGAAATTTTAAAATCTGATTTTAAAATTTTAAAAGTTTAAAAATATTTATAGAGAAATTTTATTTTAAAATACTTTTTAAAAATTAAATTTTAATAGTTTTGATAAACTGTAATTTCAGTTTTAATTTTTTTGTAAATATTTTTTAACATTTTAAATTCATTAATTCATTCAATGAATGGAATCATATAATTCAGAGAGAGAGAGAGAAAATAGCAAACATTCATTGTAGATGGTGAAGGACAATCTCCATCAATACAACAAATGCTTTAGCCTCAGCATCAATAGAACATTATGACACATTGATTATTGGTTTTGTCACAACGCAAGCACGACATATCTGGAGTAATTACAATCATTTAATATGATAATGAAATCAGCCCTAGGTGGTCCAAATCGACGAGAAAAAATCGACAAAAGAATCGAACATTTGCCAAAGTAGAGAGGAGGACAACAAAATCATCCCTAAAATCATTTGTCAAACTAAAATTACATGCATAAGCACGAATAAAAAAATGTGCTACAAGAGCAAACAAAAACTTCTAAAACTAAAGACTAATTAAAGAATGGAAAAAAATAAAAAAAAAACATATAAAACTTAAGACAACACGGGTCCAAATAGAGATGTGAAGTTATTTATAACTCTCAAACCATAAACAAATTAAGAAGTTGAGCCACCCACTTTCTAAGAAAAACTATTGGTGGCCGATGGAGTTTTAGCGAACAACAAACACTGTCATTTGTTCATCACAACTTGCAAAAACAATAAAAATACATACAAAATAGATCTGCAAACTGAAAAGAGAGAAGATGTAACACCCCTAACCCGTATCCGTCGCCGGAGTAGGGTTACGAGGTATTATGGATCAATACACATTACTCAACATACATAACTTATACATTTATGCATTCACAATCAAATACCATTCAACACAATCATATTGTCCCTTATAAGGATTTACGAGTCCTTAAACATGCTTTAGAAGTGGTTCGAGACTAAACTGATAGCATATGAAAATTTTAGAAACTTAGGAAAATTTCAAACATATAGGGGTCACACGCCCGTGTGAACACGCTGTGTAACTCACACTGCTCCAGACACGCCCATGCTTCATGCCGTGTAAAAATAGAGCATACATACTGACTTAGGTCACACAGCCAACCACACGCCCGTGTGTCTAGCCCGTGTGCCATTCTAAGTGGCCACACATGCCCGTGTGCCAGGCCGTGCCAAAACTGTAGGGTATACTAACTTATGCAACACAGCCAAGTCACACGCCCGTGTGCTAGGCCGTGTGCTAATTAGAGGGACATACTGACTTCTACCACACGGTCAGTCACAAACCCATGTGTAAGACCGTGTGGAGCATACTGCCTTCATTTAAAATAAACACCAGGGGACACACGACCGTGTAACATGACTGTGTGTCACACACGGCTGAGACACACGCCTGTGTCTCTGCCCATGTGGACAAAAATAGGCTATTTGCAAAGCCATTTTTCCACCCTATTTTCACCTACATGCACAAGCATAAAATTTCATCAATTCATAACTTAATAGGCAGCCATTTCAATACATTTTATACATATATAATACCAATTTAATATAGTATTCAAATACTTAATTAACATCATGCATTTTCCAATCATGTGTCAACCATATATCAAGATAACATTTGCATAATACCATTCCATCTATTACTTATCAAACATACTATAATTGAACACTTATATACAACCAAAACATTTTACCAAATTTAGCCAAATCACATGGCTTAGACTTATACCACAAAATGTACTAAAAATTCATTATCTCAAGTAACCATACTTATCATCTTTAATACTAGCCTATACATGCCATATTTACATATATCCACAAATTCAAAAGTACCAATCAGCAACTGGATAGTGTGATGAGTAACTCTGACTTGTCTGAACTATCGAACCTCTATAAAACATGGAAAAAGAAATAGAGTAAGCTTTATAGCTTAGTAAGCCCGTATAATTCAGAATTAAACTTACCATTTATACATAATCAAAGCAATAATTAAGGTGTATTCAATTCAATTACCAAATGCCTAAACACAAACATTCATCACAAGTTAGTCACCTAAATACATGAAAACATCCATTAACTCAATATAGATACTCAATACATTGTATCATATCAACTTCACATACATCATGTACATCATTTGTAACATTTTACTTTCAATTGAATAACAGTAATTCGTTCGTATAAACAGTACTTTACCATAACACAGAATTTATACCTGCTAAACCTATTAGAATCTCGAGGGATACTCAGGTGAAGATCTAAGTGACCAAACCCTAAAACACAAACAATAGCTTTCTTCTTCATTAATATTCGGCTAGAAAGATGAATGAAGAAAGAAATTTGGTTTTGTTTTATTAATATTAACATTAATTACTAATTTACCTTTATAACCTTTAAAAATTTTATAAATTACACCAATTGTCATGCTATCATCATCCAATAACCCATAAATGGTCTATTCACCACTAAATGTTCTATAGCTATTTGACACCTTTAGCTAATAGAACACAAGTTTTACGCTTTACGAAATTTAGTTCTTTTTACCGAATTAAGCATTCAAACAGTAAAATTTCTTTACGAAACTTTCACACAATAAAATAAATATTTTGACCTTAGATTTGTGCTCCCAAAACCACTGTTCTGATTTGATTCAAAAACGGGCTGTTACAACTCTCCCCTCTAGGGATTTTCATCCCCAAATATCTTACCAATAAATAGGTTAGGGTACTACTTTCGCGTAGCTTTCTCAGGTTCTCATGTAGCTTCCTTGATCCTGTGTTTATGCCAAAAAACCTTTACTAGAGCTATGCACTTATTTCTCAATTCTTTGATTCGACGAGCTAAAATCCTGATCGGTTCTTCGCTATACATCAAATTGGTCTGTATCTCAACTTCTACCAGAGAAATCACATGTGACGGATCGAATCTATATCGATGTAGCATAGATATCTGAAAGACATTATGAATCTTTTAAAGTTCTGAAGGTAAAGCTAGTCGATACGCTGCTGGTCCTATCCTCTCAATGATTTCATACGGTCCGATAAATCATGGACTCAATTTCTTTACGTTTCAAACCCACGTATGATTTATGTCGATCTGAAGCTACTTTTAAACTGTCGCGAATCATTTTCACTTTTTCTTCAGTTTCTCTGATCAGTTTAACCTCGTGAATCTTTTTCTCACTTAGTTCAGTCCAGAATAGTGGAGTTTGACAATTGCGACCATATATAGCTTCGTATGGTGCCATCTTTATACTCGTTTGAAAACTATTTTTATACGTGAATTCAATCAACGGTAAGTATTTTTCCCAACTACCTTCAAACTCTAAAATACATCTCAATATGTCTTCAAGAATCTGAATAACTCTATCAGTTTGACCGTCAGTCTGAGGATGAAAAGCAGTACTGAAATTCAATTTCGTACCTAGAGCTTCTTGCAATTTCTTCTAGAATCGTGACGTAAATCTTGGATCTCTATCAGAAATAATAAATAGTGGTACTTCGTGTAATCGAACAATTTCAGAAATGTACAATTCAGCTAATCTGTCAAGTGAGTAATCTGAAAGTACCGGTATGAAATGAGTAGATTTCATTAGTCGATCAACGACAACCCAAATAGCATCTTTCTTTTTAGGAGTTAGGGGCAATCCTGACACAAAATCCATTGTAATTCTATCCCATTTCCACTCAGGAATCATCACAGGCTGTAGTAAACCCGATGATACTTGATGTTCGGCTTTGATTTGCTGACAAATGAAACATTTAGAAACAAAATCTGATATATCTCTTTTTATGCCTTCCCATTAATAAAACTATTTCAAATCGTTGTATATTTTGGTACTTCCCGAATGAACAAATAAGTAGCTGTGGTGTGCTTCGTGGAAAATATTCTAAATAATTTTTGAATTTCTCAAAACGCAAATTCTATTCCGAAACATTAAAAAATCATCAGCTCTAATCTGAAACTCTGAATTAGGGATAGTCTCACATTGAGTTTGCTTGACTTGTAATTCACGGTCATCTTTCTAAGCTTTACAGATTTGTTAAAGAAATACCAGTTTAGCCTTTAATTCAGCTAAAATAAACCCATCATCACAAATCATCAACTGGGTATTCATTGCTCGTAATGCAAACAAAGATTTTTGGCTCAGGGCATCAGCAACAACATTAGCTTTTCCTGAGTGATAATCAATCACAAATTCATAATCTTTCAATAACTCAAGCAATCTTCGTTGTCGCAAATTCAAATCTTTTTGTGACATCAGATATTTTAAGCTTTTTTTATCTGTATAAATGTGGCAATTCTCACCGTGTAAGTAATGTCGCCAAATTTTCAATGCAAACACAATTGCAGCCAACTCTAAGTCATGCGTCGGATAATTTTTGGCTCAGGGCATCAGCAACAACATTAGCTTTTCCCGAGTGATAATCAATCACAAATTCATAATCTTTCAATAACTCAAGCAATCTTCGTTGTCGCAGATTCAAATCTTTTTGTGACATCAGATATTTTAAGCTTTTTTTATCTGTATAAATGTGGCAATTCTCACCGTATAAGTAATGTCGCCAAATTTTCAATGCGAACACAATTGCAGCCAACTCTAAGTCATGCGTCGGATAATTCTTTTCATGCGGTTTCAATTCTTGAGAAGCATGAGCTATAACTTTTCCTTCTTGTATCAAAACACATCCCAGACTGTTTAATGACGCGTCACTATAAATCACAAATTCTTTCCCCGATTTTGGTTGAACCAAAACTAGTGCTTCAGTTAACAGTACTTTCAACTGCTCAAAACTCTGTTGACATTTTTTCGACCATTCAAATTTCACATCTTTTTGAAGCAGTCGTGTCTTCAATGTCGCAATCATCAAGAATCCATTCACAATCTTCAGTAATAGCCCATTAAACCCAGGAAACTATGAAATTCAGACTCATTTCTCGGGGGTTTCCAATCAACAATAGCAGAAATCTTACTCGGGTCAACTCTAATACCATCAGCTAAAACAATATGCCCCAGAAATCCAACCTCACGAAGCCAAAACTCACATTTGTTAAACTTTGCAAATAATTGTTTGTCACGTAGAGTGTGTAACAAAATTCTCAAGTGCTCGATATGTTTAGATTCGTCACGCGAATAGATCAGAATGTCGTCAATGAATACAATAACAAATCTGTCTAAATACGGTCTGAATATCCGGTTCATTAAGTCCATAAAAATTGCATGAGCATTAGTTAAACAAAAAGGCATAAAAAGTAATTCATAATGTCTATACCTTGTTTTGAATGTAGTTTCCGGCACATTTGACTCCTTAACTCACAACTAAAAATAACCCGATCTCAAATCAATCTTTGAAAATACTGTAACCCCTTTCAACTGATCAAATAAATCATCAATCCACGGTAGAGGGTATTTTTTCTTTATAGTCATTTTATTCAACTATCTATAATCAATACACATTCTCATCGTTCCATCTTTCTTTTTCACGAACAAAACAGATGCACCCCAAAGTGAATAACTCGGTCGTGTATAACCTCTATCTATCAATTCTTGCAACTGAGCTTTCAATTCTTTTAATTCTATTGGAGCTATTCTGTATAGAGATATCGATATTGGTGTTGTTCTCGGTACTAATTCAATACAAAATTCAACCTCTCTGACCGATGGCAAACCCAGTAATTCTTCTGGAAATACATCCGAAAACTCACAAACAACAGGTACAGATTCAATCTTTGATTCGGAAACTTTAGTATCTAATGCGTATACAAGGTATGCATCATACCCTTTTTTCATATATTTCTGAGCTAATATTGACGATATCACAGTAGGTAATTCACTCGAATCATTAGACTCAATCCACAGAATTTTACCGTTTTGAAATTTCAATTTGATGATCTTTCGTGTACAATTCACAATTGCATCAAGCATAATTAGCCAGTCCATACCCAGAATCACATCAAACTCATATAATGGAAAAAGCATCTAGCCAGCCTAAAAACAATAACCCCGAGTCATCAAAGGACAATTCTTACAAATTTTATCAACTAAAATAGACTTGCCTAAAGGGTTCGATACTTTAATTACAAACTCTATAGACTCGACATGTAAACTCTTTTTAAATCCTAAATTCATAAAGATATATGAATGGGTTGATCCAGGATCTATCAACACAACTATATCAGTATCAAAAAGAGAAAAAGTATCGATAATAACGTCTAGCAATGATGCCTTCTCCCATGCACAAATAGCATAAGCTCAGACAGGTGCTCGTGCCTTAGATCTCATAGCAGAATCTCTCATAGCACCTCGGTTACCACTTATATTTCCAATGGTTCAAAGTGGTCTACCTCTAGTAGCTGTATTACTTACTTTCGCCAGTGGATCTCTTTCAACTGTAAACTTTTCTGGACAGTCCCAGAGATAATGACCAAGAGATCTACATTTAAAACAAGCTCCGCTCACTAATCTACATTCACCGTAATGTCACTTATTGTAGTGTTTACATTCAGGCCCAGTATTTCTAACACTACCTACACTGGCAATTGATGTCATCTGAGGTTTAGAGCTAAAATGTCTTGCATATCTTTCTCTGATTGAAATCCCCGTAGAAGTAGTAGAATGAGAGTGATATTTTCTAGATTTATTTGATGTTGACTGATGTGATTTGCCCGCAACTCTCTTTCTAAAGTCTCTAGCCTCAAAATCAGCTTTTCTTTTCTCTTTGCAAAACTCTTCAGCTTTACAAGCTCTGTCAAATAGAACGACAAACTCTTTCAGGTCAAGAATCCCAACTAAAAGTCTGATTTCTTTATTTAATTCATCCTCGAACCTTTTACACATTATAGCCTCAGAAGATACACATTCACGAGCATATTTGCTGAGTCATACAAATTCTCTTTCATATTCTACAAATTCTCTTTGATATTCTATTACCGATATATGACCTTGTTTCAATTCAAGAAATTCCTTTCGTTTCTGATCAATGAACCTTTGGCTGATATATTTCTTTCTGAATTCAACTTGAAAAAACTCTCAAGTAACTCTTTCTCACGGAACTATGAATATCAAGATATTCCACCACTGATACGTGTTGTCTCTCAATAGTGATACAACACATTTTAAACACTCTTCAGGTGTGCATGATAGTTCACCAAATACCCGAATCATGTTCTCAAGCCAAAACACGGATCTCTCAAGGTCATCGTTAACAGTGGCTCTGAATTCCTCAACCCCGTGTTTCTGTATCTTATCAACAAGTGGCTTATTCAATCGCAAATGATCCATACCTTGAGGAATTACAGAGATCGTTTGGGGAATAGGTGGGGGCGGAGGCTACTGAACAGCCGGGTTCGTACAAATGTATTGTATGAACCAGTCGTTCATTATTTGAAAAAGGCTTTTTTAGCCTCACCCCCTTGACTACTCATCATAGGTCTAGATTTAGAAGGCGATGTCCCTTGAGCGGGAGCTGGCGCGTTACTCTCAACGTCATTTGCTACAACTCATTCGGGATCCATTACTATATAAAAACACATTTGAAATTGTCAAGAGTCATCACACTATCACAGTTATAGATGTGGCATGTATAGCTAGACTCACATACGCTACGTTAGTCCTAGAATCGACTAAATCATAGCTCTGATACCAATAAATGAAACACCCCTAACCCGTAGCCATCGCCAGAGTAGGGTTACGAGGTATTATCGATTAATACACATTACTCAACATACATAACTCATACATTTATGAATTCATAATCAAATACCATTCAAAAAAATCATATTGTCCCTTATAAGGATTTACGAGTCCTTAAACATGCTTTAGAAATGGTTCGAGACTAAACTGATTGTAATAGCCCGATTTAGACCCTAATCGAAACGGTGGTTTCGGGACCACGAATCTGAGTTAGAAAAATATTTAAAAATTATTTTTTGTGTTTATTATGTGTGAATTTATATCTTTTTTTATTATGTGTGAATTTATATATGTGAAATTTTTGTGATTTAATTTTGTCATTGAGTGTCTGATTAAATAAAAGGGCTTAATCGCGTAAAATGAAAATTAGGTTGTTAATAGTAAAAGGACCAAATTGTTGAATGTCTTTATAATATGAAACATTTATGTTGTAATTGGGCCATTATTAATTTAAGTGGACGGCTATGGGCATAATATATTTGGAAGTTTAATATTTTAACTAAGGTTAAAAGTGTAAATTAAATGTTATGTTAATATAATATATTATATATCATAAAACATAAAGAAATAATCCATTTATGTGTTATATCTTGGTGTTCTTGCCGAAACAAGAGAAAAGAAAAAGAAAAACCTAGTTCGGCACTTTCAAGCTCAATCAACGTATGTGTTTAGCTTAGTTTTTGATAATTTCTACGTTTTTGAGATCGTTGCTTCGAGTACTAGTAAACCCATGCTTGAATTTTTTATTTTGGTAAACATTTTGAGTTATGCCATTGTTGAGAGCTTGTGATTTTTGTTGTTTGATGATGAAATATGAATGATATGTTTTAGATTAACATATTTTGTATTGGAGTTTTTGATAATTTTGAGTAATTAGGACTAAATTGCAAAAATAATAATTTTAGGGACTAAAATATGAAATAAATGAAATATATGGACTTGTATGAACACTAGGAACATTCATCCTAACATGGGTATGTTGAGATTTTGCATATTTTGTGTTTTGTGCAATAGGGACTAAATTGTAAAAAGTGTAAAATGTCAAGGGTAAAATGGTAACTTGCCTATTTAAGTGTGTTTGGATTAAATTGAATGAAAATGTGTTTGAATGAGTTTAAATTGAATATCTTTAGATCAAGAACCAAAGAAATTGGATTTGGATCGGGGGAAACTAAAGTTGTCGACTAATCGTCCCGTTCCGTTTTACATCGTCCGAGGTAAGTTCATAAGCATATAGATGTTATTAACTTTTAATATAAGTGGTCTGTAAATAATTGTAGTAAATAGTAGTAAATTACAAATCAGCATTGAGTAAGGAAAAATAATCTATGTTTAATGATAAAGTAACGAATAAGTTTGGTATTTGAAGTAATGACATGAACTATTCATGTTAAAGTGTTGATTATATGTATAATAATTGCAATTTTAAATTCGGCTAAATGATAAATGTATATGATATTAAAGTGTGAATCGTGAGTATATAAATATATATATTCGATTGTATGATGATTTTGTGACCTAGAAAGTGAATAATAATATTATTAATGAACATATTTGTGTTTTGGCCAAGTTTAAATTGATACATTGATATATATATATGAGACTTCGACTTGTGATATGTGATTTCGATATATGTGTGCGAGTAAGACCACGTTTAATACGTTGGCATCGATATGTGATTTCGATATATGTGTGCGAGTTAGACCACGTTTAATACGCTGGCATCGATATGTGATTTCGATATATGTGTATCAGTAAGACCCTATATGAGACAGTGGCATCGTTATGTGATCACATATAAGACCACATCTAGGATATCGGCATTGTTCGATACGTGTGATTATCCAAGTATTCTGCTCAATTTTGAATGTTTCAACGGACAATGATAAGTTATGATTGAATGTGTAAAATGAGTTAAACGATTAGGTATGAGTTATTTGATTACCTAATTGAAAGTAAGGTAAGTTTGTATTTGATATTAAATGCAAATTCTATATATGATAATAATGTAAATGTAGGTGGATTCGTGTAGTATTTTCGGTTATATACTATGTATAAGTATGAGTTGTTAAAGTTGGATTTATGAGTATATGTATATTAGCCTATGAACATTCGGTTATATGGTGTTAATATGCCTTTGAAATCGAATGATACTTTGAGTATATATATATGTACATTCGGTTAAGATAAGGTTTATTATAAAAGCACAGGATATATATATGAAATGTTCAATGTGGGATTAAATGTAGTTATGATAGTATATTATGGTTTGATTTAAATGAATTGATAATGTCTTAAATTGTTATATGCTTATGACTTACTAAGCTATAAAAGCTTACTCTGTGTGCATGCTCATTTTTGTTTTATAGATTTTGAATCAAGTTACGAGCTCGGGGATCGTCAGCACAGTCCATCACACTATCTACGATTTTGGTATCTTACAAGTTAAACTCGATCTTATGGCATGTATAGGCTAGCCTTGGAGTTAGTTTATTTTGGATGCGTATGAATATAAAGCCATGCGAAAATGGCTTCATCTTAGTGCTAATGTTCTAATGTTTAAGTAACTTTGGTCATGGGTTATGTGTATATATATATATGTGTGTGTGTGCAAGTTAAACTTAATATATGGGTGATGAATGTGTTTTGCCTGTGGTTTATTATTGACTTATTTAGGATATGTGATTTGCCTTGCAAATCAGTTGGGAGTAGTAAATGACATGCTTCTATATTCGGTTTGTGATAGATGAAGGTCATACGTATGCTTGTGATAGGCTTGTTTGTGGTTTGGTATTTAAAGTTTAAGTCGTTAGTGTAATGATTCGATTGTGTCTTGTATTTAATAATATTGGTTAAAGTGGGTTAACGAGTATATTTGGTTAAATGTTGAATTTAGATAATGAATATATTTGACTAATGATTCAGCATTTGCATATATAAATAACATATGCTTATTGAGTTATAATATGTAATATATTAGATAAGTAAAATGCAAGTCATATATATATGGTGTGTTTCGTATATGTTTACAGTTTAAAGTAATGATATGTATAGCTTGTGATTATTCAATATGCTAAGTTTGACAAACTGATATGTTTTACTTTAGTTGAATTTTATGATTTAGTTTAATCAAGATAAGCATGGTTGTTGGATAAGTAAAAATATATATATTAATTGTGATTAAATATTGGCATATTAGAAATATATAATTTGTATCATGAATAGTCCAAGTTAATAAACTTAATATGAAGAATATATGTTTGTGATGTTGTTATATGATTCGGTAAAACAGTAATATTAAGTACATTGTGTATTCGGCTATGTTACTAAATTGTTTAGAAGTGTTTTTATGGCATATTTTATGTGATGGATTAGTATGATTCTTGTGTAAATATATTTGATGATTGAAATTATGATCATTTGAATAGTAAAAAGAAATACTAAGTAAATATCTATAATCGGATAGTTACAAGTAAAATAAGTGTTTCCACCAATGGTATGAGCATGTGTACTTGGTTATGTGAATATTAATGGTGTATAATAATTTGCATGCGAGTGGGGTGTACTAGGGGTTGTATTCTGTGCTTATTTAATGGTTCATAGTGGTATGCTAAGAAGTGCAATATATATATTGCTTTAAAGTTAGGTTCGGCCATATATTAATAATATTGAGGTTGCATATATGTTTGGACTTGAATTGGTGTGTAATAGTATGTTTAAGTTATTTAAACAATATGTTTGAAATTTATTAAATTAAATAGATATAATAGCATGCATGTAATATTTGTGTTTGAATGTTTTAAGGTATACGCATGAAATTGGTTCTGTATTAAAAATTTGATATAATAAAATCATTTAAATGCTATAAAGGAAATGTACATACGATTCATATAATTGAGTTTGTATTACCTTAAACATGAATAGTAACATTTGACTCTCTTAAGCTATGTACGGTTTGGTAATACCTCATGAACCTAATCTAGTGATGGATACGAGTTAGGGGTGTTACACCGGTAGCATATGAAAATTTTAGAAACTTAGGAAAATTTCAAACATATAGAGGTCACACGCCCGTGTGAACAGGCCGTGTAACTCTCACTGCTCCAGACACGCCCGTGTCTTAGGCCGTGTAAAAACAGAGCATACATACTGACTTGGGTCACACAACTGACTACACACCCGTGTGTCTAGCCCATGTGCCATTCTAAGTGGCCACACATGCCCGTGTGCTAGGCCGTGCCAAAATTGTAGGGTATACTAACTTATGCAACAAAGCCAAGTCACACGCCCGTGTGCTAGGCTGTGTGCCAACTAGGGGGCGTACTGACTTGTACCACACGGCTGGTCACACGCCCGTGTGTGAAATCGTGTGGAGCATATTGACTTTATTTAAAATCAACACCAGGGGACACACGGCCGTATAACATGACTGTGTGTCACACACAGCTGAGACACACGCCGGTGTCTCTGCCCATGTGGACAAAAATAGGCTATTTGCAAAGCCATTTTGCAACCCTATTTTCACATACATGCACAAGCATAAAATTTCATCAATTCATAACTCAATAGGTAGCCATTTCAATAGATTGTATACATATATAATACCAATTCAATATAGTATTCAAATACTTAATTAACATCATGCATTTTCCAATCATGTGTCAACCACATATCAAGATAACATTTGCATAATACCATTCCATCTACTACTTATCAAACATACTATAATTGAACACTTATATACAACCAAAACATTTTACCAAATTTAGCCAAATCACATGGCTTAGACTTATACCACAAAATGTACCAAAAATTCATTATCTCAAGTAACCATACTTATCATCTCGTAGAAACAGTACTTTACCATATCACAGAAGTTATACCCGTTAAACCTATTAGAATCTCAATGGATACCCAGGTGATGTATAGTACATATAATTTAGTAATCCATCAATTCCTTATCATTTTCCACTCTTTCGAGCTATGAACAGTAAGCTTCTCCTGAGCTGATGGGCAGTAAGCTCTATTGAGCTTAAACGGTAAACTCTGATGAGCTAAATCAATAAGCTCATACGAGCTGAGAACGGTAAGCTCCAACGACCTGAAAACAGTACGAGCTGATATATCGATAAGCTTATTCGAGCTGCGGTGAGTCCGCAACACATGCAAGATCTCAACCAAAACGTAACCCTAGTGACATGTCACTCGTATCCTACGAATTCATACGGTTCAAACGAGGCTCGGTAAGTATCAGTCTATATCAATAAGGCATTCTTATTCCAAGTATATCAATTAATCAATTATATACATACATTTCAAATAATTACAAGTATTTAAAATTTCGATTCTAATTATACGAACTTACCTCAAGTTGCTCGGATAGCAATTATCAACTAATCGTCAACTTTTCCTTTTCCCCGATCTAAACCCGATCTCAGCTTATCCTAATCTATATAATATCAAATTTAGCTTATTTAATTAACTATTTGTGCAATTTAGTTCAAAACACATATTAGGGCTATTTTACACATTTGCCCCTAAACTTTCACATTTTTACAATTTAGTCCTTTTCACATAAAATTGCAAATTCATGCAATGTAGTACAATTACATGCTTAGCTGAATTTAACAAATGTTACTAGCAACACATATTTTCAATTTATTCACACTTTTACCACCTAATTTTACATTTTTGTCAAAAGTCACTTTACAAAACTAGTAAATCTATCAATAAACCTTCATAATTTGTCATAACTCATCAATTTACTCAAGCATTCAACAATGGAAACATGATAAACCTTTAACAATTTCCAAATCTAGGGTATGGGCTAGCTAGAATACGAAGCAACGATCTCAAAAACGTAAAAATCATTAAAAACTGAGCTAAAATGAACTTACAATTGAAGGTCCAAGTGACCGAACCCTAAAACACAAACAATAGCTTTCTTCTTCCTCAATATTCGGCTAGAAAGATGAATGAAGAAAGAAATTTGGTTTTGTTTTATTAATATTAACATTAATTACTAATTTACCTTTATAACCTTTAAAAATATTATAAATTACACCAATTGTCATGCTATCATCATCCACTAACCCATAAATGGTTTTTTTACCACTTAATGTTCTATAGCTATTTGACACCTTTAGTTAATAGAGCACAAGTGCTTTACGCGATTTAGTCGTTTTTACCGAATTAAACATTTAAACAGTAAAATTTCTTTACGAAACTTTCACACAATAATTCTATCATGTTGTAAACTTTAATAAAATAATAAAATAAATATTTTGACCTCGGATTTGTGCTCTTGAAACCACTGTTCTGATTTGACTTAAAAACGGGTTGTTACAAAAGACGTGTGTAGTAAATGAGAATAAGAAAGAAAGAAATGATACATGTGTAGTGAATGAGAAGAAAAGAGCAAAGGTTGATGGGAGAGGAAAAAGATAGGCGATAGCCAACCCTATACTTGTTTGCAAGTATATTTTTAAAAGTAAGTAAACATATATATAATTTAAAATATATAATTCATAAAAATCACAAATTACAAATACTTCGAAATCTAAAATTATTAGTTTACTTTTAAAAAAATCTAAAATTATTAGCTAAATGTTACATACATGAATATTCGCACCCTTAAAAATTATGATGGTTGGTGAGTTAAATTAAATCAATATTTATAACTCAATAATAATTCTAAATCAATCTTTTTTTTAATAGGTAAAAAAAATTTTGAATTTGAGACAAAATTTAAATTTAAATTTACCAATTTTCGTTTTAAAATTATTTAGGATTATTATTTATATTTTTCTTGTTTGGATAATTTTGGTGCAAGTAAATAAATTTAAATATTGAGATGTGCATGATAAATTTCTATATGATAAAAAAAAGTAATCTCTCTATTCAAATTAATTTATCTCAATTAATGATTAATTAATTATTGATATTTGAATATATCAAATTTATTGAGATAATTTATGGGGTATGAAATCAACCAAAATATTAGATAATTATTGAAATAAAATTATTTAGATAATTTATTATATTTTCTTTCAAAATATGAGTTTCATAAATGAAAGTCCTCATGTCAACATTAGTGATACGTAACGTGTCAATAATTAAGGCGTCCACATTAATTAAGATCTTAGACCTTATAATCACATCAGTTAAGATCTTAGACCTTTTAATATAATATATACTAATTTATATACTCGTGCTATATTCAATTCAATTGTATGCATTAATTAAAATTTACTTAATTTGCTAATTGAGTCTTAATTTACTTGGTATGAGTAGTATTGTCAATGCAGGAGGACGTGGGTTCGAGTATGCTGAAGCGTACTATCTTCCTATTTGTGAGTTAGATTGAGACTAGAAGTAGTTTTAGGCAATATATTAAAAATGACAGATATAATCAAAAATGAGATTGTTAAAAAAAATCTAATTAATTTTTTTAATGAATCCATTTAATTTTTATAATATTTCATTAATAAAAAGTGATTGGAAGTTAAATACGATGATAACAGATGTTTTAAAACTAATATAGAACTAATTGTTATTAAAGTTATTCCAAATATCTATTTTATTATATATATGATATGTGTATGTATGCTATTATATATATTAAACAATAAAATAAAATAAAATACGATTAATTCTTTTTTTTTCTTGTTTCTTGTTTGATGAATTCGATAAAATAAATAAATTTTATATTTATAGTTGATTTCTAAATCAATTTAAATTAAAATATTATATGATGTGATTAATAGTGTGCTATACAATATCGTAATTAAATTAAATTAATTGTTATATAATGTAAATAAAATAAAATAAAATGTTATATAATAAAATTAAATTAAATTATAAACTAATGATAGCAAGATAAATTCGTATTTTGAATATATATTTTTGGTTAATTATCAAATAAAATACTATTAAATTTGGATTTTTTTGATCAGGAATGAAATTGGTGTGTCAAATTCAAACTCTTACCAAAAAAGGCCTAAATTGGAACAAAAAGCAAATAGGAGGGCTTGATTGAAAGATTGAAGATTCAAAGATGATTGGATAAAGATTGAAGGTTAAAGTTTTTTTTAAAATGGCTAGATAAAGATTGAAGGATTTTTTATATTGTAACAACTCTATAATTAATTTAAATTTGATTTTTAAATTTAGAATTATTTAGTGATAATATTTAGAATTATTTAGTAATAATATTTAGGAAAAATCTTGCTAAATTTTAGCACTAAAAGTGTGTATAAATACCTAGTAGCCACAACCAATAGAACACACTTTTTTTACCTTGGCATTTAATAAATTCTTTTCTTTTTCTCGCCTTTCTTGCACCATCTTCGTCCTGCTATTGCTATTTTGTTTCATTTTTTTTTCACTTTCTGGTTTAATTGCCTTCCAAGGCCCTTCCCCTTTCCATCACCCACAATTCCACAAATCTACTTTCAAACCATGATTTTTTCCATGATTAACTAAACCCCTTTTACCTTTAGCCTAGAAATTACTCCAACAAAACAATTGTGAGATTTGAACCCACTCAAAAAATGTAACACCCCCAAACTCGGCCTAGACGCTATGGCCGAATCTGGCGGCGTCACATGTGAGTACTTTTTTGAAAAACCTTAGTGAGTTGAAAATTTGTCCAGTTTGTTATCTTTACTTAAGTCGTGAAATCCCTATTCCAAATATCAAGTGGAAACATTTCACAAACGCAGAAGCTAAAACGTCATTAATTCTTAAATCAATAATTTATCAATTTAAAATCCCAAAATAATCCCAAAAATAGTTTGAGTCCTAAAACATAATCAATCCCGAAAACAACTTTTAAGGTAAGGCAGGAAAAAATAAAGGTTACTCATAAAATCATTAAATGTCCACCAATTGTCACCATCGAGCCCTCTGTCGCACCGATCCATCTACTGTTGAGGATTACCTGACAGATAAAATAAACAAAGGGGTGAGTTTTCACAAACTCAGTGTGTACATCTCCACAAACAGCATGCATACAAAACAGATAACAGATTACAGTTATTCGGCCTTAACCATACAGATATCGCATGCATAACAGATCAGATATCAGAAAACATGCCCACCAACCCTGCACACCATCTCCGTCCAACCCAACACACCATGTGGGGATAAAATCGACCCACCCATCCCTGCACACCGTATATGGGGATGTAATCGACCCATCCAACCCTACACACCATAAAGTACCGCATCGTAGGATATATCATAAGTATGCAGCTTAGCTTCCAGATAACAGGCTAATTGCCTCTTAGACTTCCTTCTCTTCACAACAATCCCAACCCTATGCAATGCATCATAAATATCATGGCATGCTATTATGCAGACAACAGATCATATCAACATCATGTCAAAGCAGATTTACAGAATCAAACAAATACACATGCTTATAATAACATACTTTTCAGTAACTAATCAGAGTATGGGGACTAAGTAACGCTTACCGCCCCTACAGTCAGGTCACAGTTGACTTAGGCGACCCGTGCAACCTTACAGAACAAATTAGCAAAATTGGGCTCACACGCCCGTCTGCCCTACCTGTGTGGGCCTATACGCTTGTGTGGTCACATGGCCCAAGTTCGTCTTGCCTGTGTGGATCACACGGCCTGGCCCAGATTCCCACACGCCCGTGTAGCCCACACGGCCCATTTGCCTCAGCCTGTGCCTCGCACATGGCCTACAAGCCATCATACGCCCATGTCCATCGCGCCCGTGTGGCGTGTGCGCGGCCTGGCTCGTCAGTGACACACCTGTGTCTCGCGACCCAGGCTACCACACGGGCAGACCACACGCCCATGTGGCATCGACAGGCCACTTTTCAGCTTTCATCGAAACTCGTTTTCTACGTAATCGGAGTACACACCTGGTTCGTTTTTGCTGCTAATTCAACCACGAGCACTCTATAGCCTTCAATAAAGAACGGTGTTTCCTTGCTATTTAGAACTCGATTACTGATCTACAGATCCTTGGATATTCCCAAAATGAAAAAACCGCAAGCAATACGCCCAAGCTTAACAAAAAAAAGAAAAACGAAGGGAAAGGGAAAAAAAAGAATTTCAACAGCAAGGGGGTTTTAGGGAGAAGGAGGAAACAGCAGTGAACAAAAAGAAAAAGAAAGAAAAAAATCTGATAACCCTACCCCCTTAAGTGTTTTTGTCTAACTAAAACGTCTGCACGACTTAACAGTAAAATTAATGCCACACCCACGACTCGAACTTGAGTTCTCAGGCATACTCCCTTACCACTTAACCACTAGATCAGCGGGCCCATTCTGATATAATCCTACCAGCTTTTAAACTTAAGCCCACTGAACAAGAGTAAGGCTTTATTCATCAAAATACCAAAATTTTCCCCAAGCTAAGGCTTGAACTTGGGACCTCTCAATCACCTTCTAAGACACTTAACCAATAAAGCAGATACACATTCGTCAAATACCCACAGAAACGATTTAATAAAATTCGGCGCGTTACAAATCTACCCCCTAAAAGAAAATTTCATCCTCGAAATTTACCTGATTGGAAAATGTGAGGATATTGCTGTCGCATCAAATCCTCTAGCTCCCAAGTAGCTTTCTCAGTGCCATGATTCCGCCACAGCACCTTTACCAAGGGAATAGACTTTCTACATAAGACCTTAACGTCACGATCCAAAATATGAATTGGCTCCTCCTCGAACGTCAGATCCGTTCTAACCTTAATCTCCTCCACAGGCAGAATGTGTGTGGGATCAGAGCGATAACATCTCAACATCGAGACGTGGAACACATCATGTATACGATCCAACTCTGGAGGTAGCTCCAACTAATATGCGACTAGCCCCACTCGCTTCAGAATCCGGTACGGCCCAATAAATCGATAACTCAGCTTGCCCTTACGACCGAACCTCAGAACCTTCTTCCATGATGAGACCTTAAGAAAAACCATGTCTCCTACAGAATACTCGATGTCCTTCCTTTTTAAATCTGCAAAGGACTTGTGACACCCTTAATCTGACCCTAGTCGAAATATGGTTTCGGGACCACGAAACCGAATTTTATAAATAATTGAAAGTTATATTCTATGTTCATGAGGTGAGTAAATGCATGTGTAAAAAAATTTCAAGCATTTATTTTGCCATTTGTATGTGAAATTTTGAAATGGGACTTATGTGAAACATTGGTAAAATAGGTTAGGTAAATATATAAAGTGATCTAATAGAGCATGTATTCAAAAATGTGGACTTGCATGTCAATTAGACCATTTTTGAATGCAAATGGCCGGCCAACACATGCATGTAACAATGTGTTCTCTTGTCTCTATTTTTATTTGGTGGGAATTAAGGTATGATTTCATATGTTTTTCTTTGGATTTTGAGAAATTTAAATTGGTTTTAAAGCTCCTAAAATGACCCATGTATGTGATTTTGTGTTTGTGATGCATGAAGCATCCGATCATGAGCTCAATGGGTTACATTGTGTATGTTTTGATAATTTGTAAGGAGAAATGTGACAGTCCTAATTCGACCCTAGTCGGAATGTGGTTTCGGGGCCACAAAACCGAGTCCCAAAATTTATTTAAAATTTGGTTGCGTATCCTCTATGTATATTAGTGCATGTGTGAAAATTTGATGTTTTAATTTAGACTTATGAAGGTGAATTTCATGTGATTGACTTAGTTGAGAACCTAAGAAAATATGATAGGGGAATATGTAAGGATCAAATGATAACAAAGTGAGGAAACTTGGGTTTGCATGTCAAATCACCCAAACCTCAAGTAGTGGCCGGCCAAGCAAGGATGGTTCTTCCATTAAGTTGAATTTTTAATGATGCTTTTATTAGTAAATGATTAAAATAGATCAAAAAAAAAGAAAGGGGAATAAAATAAGAAAGCAAGAGAAAGTCTTCATCTTCTTTCTTTTCTTGAAGTGTCGTGAGCTAGGGAAGGAGGGGAGAAATGTTCTAAGACATTTGGCCGTCATAAGGGAAGATTAAGGTAGGATTCATGTTAGTTTTGTTAATTTTTTGTGAAAATCTAGCTAGTAGCCAATGTCTTATCATGTCACATATGTTAATTTTCTACCTAAATAAGTAATTAAATGGCATACGGTTAGGGAGAGGTAAATGCTAAGAGTATGGTGCTTTGATGTTGTGAAGGGAAATAATAGGAAGGTGAAAGAAGATTTAGGTAGAAATGTAGTTATATGTGGATTCATATGATGTTACAAATAGATGTGAAGCTATGCTAGATTAGAAGAAAAAAATTCGGCCAAGTGTTCATGGGAGGAAACTATGTGTTTGAAAGAATAAAAATGATACTATAATTGATAGTATAGGTATTCGGCCATTTAATCAAGTGTATAGGTGATGTTAGATCTAATTTTAGCACATTCGGCTATATAAGTATGCCCATTTGTGATATTACCTTTGATTGTATAAAATCGACTAAAATGGGTAGTTAGTAAGGGTGGTTACCTAATATACAAATATGTATATGTGTATGTGTAATTGGATTATTGATAGTAATGATATTACATGGTTATTAGCCGAATGGCCCAAAAGCATAAGGTAGAAAGCTCAAGAGGTTGAAGGAGGGGAATCAAGCAAGGGCAAAGCAAAGAACATCGAGTAGCCGAGTTGGAACCGTTTTACCCAACACAAAGTAAGTTCTTAAGTATTTGAGTTTGATTCCTTTGTAAGTTTTAAGTGATTAAATGTTGAGTAAATTCAATCATAATAGGACATAATGAGTTGATTTAATAAGATATGATGTGGCCATGATATGTTTTAAACTCAAATGGTAAGTTCATAAGTGTTTGGACTTGGAAATTTAAGAGCAAATTGTAATAATTTGCTTAGGACAGCAGCAGTAACGTGGATTTAGAAAATTACCATAAATTGTTGGTGTGGAATTATAGGCTGAATAAAATATGTAATCAAAGCTTAATTAGTCTAGTTTCTTGTAAAAGAGACCGTGTAAGCAAAGAAATTTCCTATAAAGAGATATTTAAAGTTGTGTGAGACAGTGTCGGAATGACTCCGAAATCCCCTGTTCTATTTTTAGAAAATCATTATAATTTGTACAAAAATGGTTATAAGATAAAATTTATATTCTTAGACTCCTTAATGAGTCTAGTTTCAAATGAAATCAAATAGAACATATTTCGAATTCTGTACAATGAGAAATTTGATTCGTAGTGAAGAGTGGTCAGATTAGTCAAACAGTGAAACAGGGGAAACTTTAAGAAAAATCTGGTATTGATTGGCCAAACCTAAAATTCTGAAAATTTTATGGATGGAAGATATATGAGTATATATTCAGGGAAAATTAACGTCAATTGATTTTGAGTTTTGTAGCTCCAGTTATAAATAATTTAGTGACTATTGCTCAAGAAAACAGCTTGTAGTGAATATGTGAATTTGTTGAAAACATTGATGAAACTATTTGAGTTGTTTATAAGCTATTGCTGAAATTGATGCACAAGATAAATATATGTATATGTGGTAAAGCCGAATGGCTAATGTGAAATATGTATGAGATAGGTATATGTGGTAAAGCCGAATGGCTAATGTGAAATATGTATGAGATAGGTATATGTGGTAAAGCCGAATGGCTAATGTGAAATATGTATGAGATATGTATATGTGGTAAAGCCGAATGGCTAATGTGAAATATGTATGAGATATGTATATGTGGTAAAGCCGAATGGCTAATGTGAAATATGTATGAGATATGTATATGTGATAAAGCCGAATGGCTAATGTGAAATATATATGAGATATGTATATGTGGTAAAGCCGAATGGCTAGTGTGAAATATGTATGAGATACGTATATGTGGTAAAGCCAAAGGGCTAGTGTGAAATATGTAGGAGACGTGTGTATATTGTGGCCGAATGACCAAATGTGAAAGGTGTGTATTATTAGATATTTGATGAGGCAAATGAATTACAAATATGACAGTCGATGTGAATGTTGTAACATGTGATTAAATGTACATGAAACTTGGAAATATATTCCGGGTAAGACCCGATGGCTACGTGTGGAGATTATGTCCGGGTAAGACCCGATGACTACGTGTGGAGATTTTGTCCGGGTAAGACCAGATAACTTCGTGTGGAGATTTCATCTGAGCTAAAGGTCTCGCCGATAATCCGAGTAGAGGTTAAAGCTATAAGACTTCGTAATAAGAATTGCTTATAAATATATTCAATGTGAAAGGTTAAACAGGTATGTACTCCAAGTTTATATGTGAGTTTGATTTGAACTAAATCATAAGGTAGTTATGTGATGCATACGTGAGCAATTTATGAGACTATTCCTATGATTACGTGACATCGGATCAGTGTGAGAGGTTATGTCAAATTATGCAGCATATATATGTCACATGAGCTCACTTTTATGTGAAAGTTTATCTGCCTATTGTATATGATGAGATGTGCATATTCGGTAAAGGGATGGTATGCCCGAAGGAAGAGTGAAATAAAAATACGAACAACTATGTTATAATTTGATTGTTATCTGTTGACACTGCTTAAAACTTACTAAGCATTGTAATGCTTACTCCGTTTACTTTGTTTTCTCTATTTTATAGATCTCACTTCGAAGCTACAGGCTCGGGGATCGTCAGCAACTAGTCACACTATCACTATCCACTGCTTGTTACTGTTATGTTTTGAGTTATTTTATGGCATGTAAAGAATAGACCAGTGGCCGAAGAATATTTTGGTTAATGTATATAAGCCATGCGAAAATGGCATCTTTTGAATGTGTACTTATAGAAGTTCAAATTGTATCCCTGACTGTCTTTAGTATTTATCTAAAGGAATGTTCAAAAAAAAAAGAAAAATTTAAAATTTTTACTGTTCTGATATGAGTTTCAAGTCCGGTAATGCCCCTTTACCTATTCCGGCGACGGATACGGGATAGGGATGTTACAGGACTTCTGTCTATTAGAAGCCGCTTTCAGTAGATCCCGAATCAAGCGAACCTTATCCTCAGTCTCTGAAACCAACTCCGGACCCAAAACATTCCACTCGCCCAACTCAGTCCAGTACAAAGGAATGCAACACTTACAACCATAAAGTGCCTCATATGGTGCCATCTGTATACTAGACTGATAACTGTTGTTGTAAGCGAACTCCGCTAGAGGCAAGTACTCCTCCCAACTGCCTCAAAAATCGATAATACAGCCCCTCAACATGTCCTCTAGTATCTGAATCACCCTCTCTGACTGAAGTCTAGCCTCGAACCCAAAGCCTCATGAAGCTTTCCCCAAAATTGAGACGTAAAACGAGGATCCCTATCAGAAATGATCGAGACAGGTACCCCATGCAGCCTCACTATCTCAGAAATGTACAACTTGACCAACTTCTGTAGAGAAGTCCATCCTAGCAGGGATGAAATGTGCAGACTTGGTCAATCGATCCACGATGACCCAAACAGAATCCTTCTTAGTGGGTGTTAGGGGCAACCCATTAACGAAGTCCATTGTTACTCGCTCTCATTTCCACATCAGTATTTTCACTGGCTGTAGCAAACCCGAAGATAACTGATGCTCAGCAGTAACCTGCTGACAAGTCATGCAGCGAGCAATGAAATTGGTCACTTCACGCTTCAACCTTGGCCACCAGTACAACTCTCAGAGATCTTTATACATTTATTTCCACCAGAGTGCATAGCATAAGGACTATTATACGCTTCTCTCAGAATCGACAATCGCAAATCCTCATCATTAGGTACACAGATTCTACCTCAGAAACACGGTACCCCATCACTATTAATCCCAAAATCAGTAGTAGTCCCAGTCTCAACTTGATGAAATCGCAACTGAAGAGACTCATCTCCTAACTGTTTATCCTTAATCTGACCCAGCCACGTTGGCCTAACGTGCAACTCAGCCAGAAGACTACAATCGTTAAAGAGACTCAGCCAAGCGAACATCGCTCTCAGATCTGTCATAGCCCTAAGGCTTAACGCATCGGCCACCACATTGGCCTTACCAGAGTGATACTTAATACTGCAGTCGTAGTCCTTGAGCAGCTCAACCCATCGACGCTGCCTAAGATTTAACTCCTTCTGAGTGAGGAGATACTAGAGGCTCTTATGATCAGTGTAAATGGTACACTTCTCACCGTACAGATAATGCCTCCAAATCTTTAATGCAAAGATAACTGCCGCCAACACCAAATCATGCGTCGGATAATTAACCTCGTGAGTCTTAAGTTGTTGTGATGCATATGCAACTACCTTACCATCTTGCATCAAAATGCAACCCAAACCCACATGTGACGCATCACTGTAAACCATGAAGTCCTAACCAGGCTCAGGCTATATCAAAACTGGAGCCTGAGTCCAAACTGTTTTGAGCTTCTCGAAGCTCTCCTGCTGTGCATCAGTCAAACAAAAGGAACTCCTTTGCGCAAAAACTTTTTCAACGGCGCTGCAATCAACGAGAACCGCTCTACGAAACGTCGATAATATCCAGCCAGTCCCAGAAAATTGCGAATCTCTAACACATTCTTCGGCTGCTTCCAATCCATCACAGCCTCAATCTTATGAGGATCTACTCGAATCCCCTCAGCAGAAACCACATGCCCTAAAAAGGTTACCTCTCTAAGCCGGAACTCACACTTCGTGAACTCCGCATACAACTGTTTCTCACGAAGGATCTGCAAAACCACTCTTAAATGCTCGTCGTGCTCGTCCTTAGACTTAGAATACACCAAAATGTCATCGATGAACACCACCACAAATTGATCCAAGTAGGGTTGAAACACACAGTTCATTAAGTCCATAAATGTCGATGGTGCATTAGTTAACCAAAAAGGCATAACTAGGAACTCGTAATGCCCATAACGAGTCCTAAATGTCATCTTATGCACATCGACCTCCTTTACCCTCAGCTAGTGATAACCTGACCGCAGATCGATTTTAGAAAACACTGAAGCCCCTCTGAACTGATCGAATAAGTCATGTATTCTCAGAAGTGGATACTTATTCTTAATCGTCAACTTGTTCAATTGACGGTAGTTGATACACATCCTCATTGTACCATCCTCTTCTTTACGAATAGAACAGGTGCTCCCTACAGAGACACACTGGGATGAATAAACCCACGATCCAACAACTCCTGAATCTGAGCATTCAGTTCTGCTAGCTCCTTCGGTGCCATTTGATAAGGAGCAATAGACACTGGAGCTATACCAGGAATCAACTCAATCCCAAATTCTACCTCACGGCTCGGAGGCAATCTGGTAATTCCTCTAGGAAAACATTTGGAAAGTCCCTCACCGTTCGAATGTCCTTAACCGGAGAGTCTCCAGAAACCGAGACTGATGTAGGCCAAAAACTCCTCATATCCTTTCCTCACTAGCTTCTCTACTACTGTCGCAGATATCACATTACTTAGATAATTTCGTCGCTTTCCAATCACGACTATCTCATTATCCTCTTCGGTCCTCAGTACAACCCTCTTTTCAACACAATCCAGACTTACACGATGTTTCACCAACCAGTCCATACCCAGAATTAAGTTGAACTCCCCAAACAAAATTTCCATCAGATCCGCCAGAAATATCGTTCCTTGGACTTCCAATGAAACGTTTCTAAACAGTTTACTAACCCTAACAGAGTGCCCCAAAGGATTAACTACTAAAATCTTACTAGGAGTGCCCTCATACGGTATTCCCAAAGTCTCAGACACAGAACATGCAACATAGGAATGCGTAGAGCCTATGTCTATCAGTGCAACATAAGGTATATCAAAAATTAAAAACTTACCCGTGATGACGTCCAGAGTATCTCCATCCTCACGACGACGTACAGCATAAACAAGTACCGGCTGCCTCGCCTGAGTTGGCCCAGCACCTCTACCCAGTGCTCTCTGTCCTCGGCCCATGCTGTTACCACCCCTAGCCTACCCTCGGCCCCTAGGTGGCTGTTGTACCCCTCTCTGCGACTGCACAATCTCAACAATCGGTGCTCGCACCTGGTAACCCCTCAGTGGACAATTCTTAACTCGATGGTCAGTCGACCCGCACCTCAAACAAACTCCAGTAGACCTCCAACACTCGCTCAGATGGCGTCTATTATAAAGCTGACAAATCGCCACCCCAGCAGGTGCAACAGTAGGCCCAACTTTCGTGGGCCCATCAGACCTGGCCTTTTTCTTAGGCCTCACCCCAGCATTCGAAGACTCTACATCCCTCTTAGCCTTCCCTCGGTCACGGTTCTGGCGCTCAGCTCGCTTAACCTCCTCCGCAATCTTGGCCTTCTCGACCAACACGACAAACTCACACTCCCTCGGTGGAACTATCAGAACCCTCAAGTTATCCCTAAGGTTGTCCTTAAAACAAACACAATGCTCATACTCAGTCGCCACCATGCCTCGTGCATAACGGCTCAGCCTCAGAAAGTTGACCTCATACTCGACCACCGAACAATCTCCCTGAGTAAGATTTAGGAACTCACGCCTCCTAGTGTCGATATAACTGGCCACCACATACTTCTTCTGGAAGGCCGTCTTAAAAAAATCCCACGTCAGACTGTCAGGTTGAGTGTCATCCCTAACCGTCAGCCACCACTGATACGCTTCATCGCGAAGCAACGAAATAGTCCTTTGAGCTTCTGCTCGATAGTAAAATCCATATCATCCATAATACGCTCCGTGGCCTCCATCCAGTACTCAGCCACACTAGGTGCAACTCCAGCGATGCCCCTAAATACCTCAGCCCCATTGGACCGGAGTCATTCTGTAACTGACCCACGGCCTCCAGATCCAGCATTAGCCCTAGTAACCCTCCACAGGGTTCGCAGCATGGCCTGGGACAATGCGTCGTCCCCAGCTACACGGTCCTGAGACTCAGCACCAGTCTCAATAACAGGTGACACCGGCGTCTCGCTAGTGTCCAAATTAGGGATCGTATCAGATGCGAAGGACTCAGCTCGAATCCCTCAACAGCCTCTACCTCGGCCTCTACTACCCCATCCACGAGTACCACGTGTGTTCATCGTAATTATTGAATTAATCTATATTTAGAAGTTTTATGCACATTAGTTTACAGTTTCAATAATTATTAGCAGATATTTTATGCAAAACAGTATCAGAGTTTCATAGTCAGTTATCTCGAGTAATAAGCTCACTAAAGTTTCTGTTTACACTACCTAAGTGTTTCAGTAAAATACTACCTATAGTAGTCTCACAATACATACATAGTGTTTCAGACAAATATAGACAATATTTCATTTTAAGCATGCTTCAAATAGTATATATCAGAGTTTAAAAGAACTTACAGGATCGACGCCGGAGACTCGGTGTACCACATATTTATTATCAAATATTTCAAATCATTTCACAAATCATTTACTTTAAACCCAATTTTGAAACCCAAAATTCACAGCTGAGTTTTGAACCTGACTCTGATACCACTAAATGTAACACCCCTAAACCCGGCCTAGACGCTATGGCTGAATTTGGTGACTTCACATATGAGTGCTTTTTTGAAAAACTTTAGCGAGTTGAAAATTTGTCCAGTTTGTTATCTTTACTTAAGTCATGAAATCTCTATTCCAAACATCAAGTGGAAACATTTCATAAACGCAGAAGCTAAAACGTCATTAATTCTTAAGTCAATAATTTATCAATTTAAAATCCCAAAAACAGTTTGAGTCCGAATACATAATCAATCCCAAAAACAACTTTTAAGGTAAGGTAGGAAAAAATAAAGGTTACTCATAAAATCATTAAATGTCTACCAATGGTCACCATCGAGCCTTCCGTCGCACCGATCCATCTACTGCTGAGGATTACCTGACAGATAAAATAAACAAAGAGGTGAGTTTTCGCAAACTCAGTGCGTACATCTCCACAAGCAGCATGCATACAAACAGATAACAGATTACAGTTACTCGGCCTTGCCATACAAATATCGCATGCATAACAAATCAGATATCAGAAAATATGCCCACCAACCCTACACACCATCTCTGTCCAACCCAACACACCATGTGGGGATAAAACCGACCCACCTATCCCTGCACACCGTATATGGGGATATAATCGACCCATCCAACCCTACACACCATAAAGTACAGCATCACAGCACATATCATAAGTATGCAGTTTAGCTGCTAGATAACAGGCTAATCGCCTCTCAGACTTCCTTCTCTTCACAACAATCCCAACCCTATGCAATGCATCATAAATATCATGGCATGCTATTATGCAGATAACAGATCATATCAACATCATGTTAAAGCAAATTTACAGAATCAGACAGATTCAAATACTTATAATAACATACTTTTCAGTAACCAATCAGAGTATGGCGACTTAGTAATGCTTACCGCCCTTACAGTCAAGTCACAGTCGACTTAGGCGACCCGTGCAACCTTACAAAACAAATCAGCAAAATTGGGCTCACACGCCCGTGTGCCCTACCTGTGTGGGCCCACACGCCCGTGTGATTCACACGACCCAAGCTGGCCTTGTTCGTGTGGATCATATGGCCTGGCCTAAATTCCCACACGCCCGTGTGGCCTACACGGCTCATTTGCCTGAGCCCGTGTCTCGTACACTGCCTACAAGCCATCACACGCCTGTGTCTGTCGCACCCGTGTGGCGCGCGCACGGCCTAGCTCGTCAGTGACACGCCCATGTCTCTCGGCGCAAGCTACCACACAAGCAGACCACACGCCCGTGTGCTGTCGACAGGGCACTTTTTGGCTTTCACCGAAACTTATTTTCTGTTTAATCGGAGTACACACCTAGTTCGGTTTCACCGATAATCCAACCACAAGCACTCCATAACCTTCAATGAAGAATGGTGTTTCCTTGCTATTTAGAACTCGATTACTGATCTACAGATCCTTGGATATTACCGAAACGACAGAACCGCTAGCAATATGCCAAAGCTTATCGAAAAAAAAAGATAAACAAAGAGAAGAGAAGGGGAAAAAGAAAAGAATTTCGGCAGCAATGGGGTTTTAAGGAGAAGGGGGAAAAAGCAATGAACAGAAAGAAAAAGAAAGAAAAGAAAATATCTGATAACCCTACCCCCTTGAGTGTTTTAGTCCAACTAAAAAGTCCACATGACTTAATTGTAAAATTAATACCACACCCACGACTCGAACTTAGGTTCTCAGGCATACTCCCTTGCCACTTAGCCACTAGACCAGCAGGCCTATTCTGATATAATCCTATCAGCTTTTAAACTTAAGCCCACTGAACAAGAGTAAGGCTTTATTCATCAAAATACCAAAATTTTCCCAAGCTAAGGCTTGAACTTGGGACCTCTCAATCACCTCCTATGACACTTAACCACTGAAGTAGATACACATTCGTCAAATACCCACAGAAACGATTTAATAAAATTCGAGACGTTAAAAAAAACCTCCCAACGCAGTATTTCCTATCTCTCTGGTATATGGGATAATACAAATTTGTCCCTTAAAGTTGATTTAGCTTCAATTCAAAAAGTGCACATTAGGTTGGTGTTATTTGGCGTACAGTTGGGAAGACGAATAGGTCGTGCTGTGTTCGAATTCCCGCGAACAAATTGGCGTGTCTAGGTGGGAAAAGTCAGTTAGATTCCGTCAAGGGAGACAGAGATCAGATTTAAACAACCCACACTGTTGAGGCCATTGATTCGAGTTGGGATTTCAGATCGCAAGACTGTCAAAATTTGAAAGTGCGAACACTTGTATTGTAGTTAGAAATTTGGCACAAGTCAGTTTACAGGTTGTAACGAGAATGACTATATAAGGAAAAGTTGGTGATCGGGACGTTCTTGGTCGCTATAACCAACTTATTGCTTGTAAGGGAAAATCTATTTCAATAACTGATTCAAGATTGGAGTACACCAAGGTTAAGGCTAAGCTTAAAAATATTTTATTTACCAATTGATTTTATTTTTTTAAATTTATTTTTTTATTTTTGAATCTATTTTTATTTTATTTTGTTACACTTCATATTTTCTTATTTTATTATCTTAATCAATTTAAACCCTCTTTTTTTTAGCACTACTACGCACAAGTCGTGGGCACGACTGTAGCCGCGACAACGAATCTGGTAATACGAAAAGATAAAATTAGATAACCATTCCCTGTGGATTCGACCCTACTACTATATATTTTAATTTATTGTTATATTTGTTGTAGGAATTTATATTTGGTGGTTTCGATGCCCATCAGATTTTGGCGCCGTTACTGAGGATTGGAGAAAATTTCTAATTTTTGTTTCTTTTTGTAACACCCCTTACCAGTATTCAACTCCGGAACAGGATACCAGATATTACTGGACTTACATCGTAAGCAAATATACAATTTCGAGTCATAATGTAACACCCCTATCCCACATCCGTTGTCGAACTAAGGTTAAAGGCATTACCAAACAAAATCGAAACTTTAACATTCATTTCATAAACATCAAAGCATTAAAGATCAATAATCAATATAGAGTCCCATATATAGGTCATCGTAACCTTAAACATTTATTAGAAAGGGGTCGGGACTAAACCAAACACATACAAAATTTCTCTAAAATTTAAACATTTTTCAAATACGTATAGGTCACACGCTCATGTGAACAGGCCGTGTGCCTCACACGGCTTTAGACACGCCCGTGTGTCTAGACCGTGTCAAAACAGGGCATACATACTGACTTTTTCACATGGCCACAAGACACGCCCGTGTGCTTTGGCCGTGGTCAAATCTGACTTGGGCTACACGGCTAGCCACACGCCCGTGTGTCTTGGCCGTGCTCGAGCTTGACTTACAATTTTAGGGTACCCCAGCGGACACACGACCGTGCAACATAGCCGTGTGTCACACACGGCTGAGACACATGCCTGTGTCTCTACCCGTGTGGACAAAAATAAGCCATTTGAATAGCCAACTTGCCACCCCAATTGGGTCAAACCTATAAGCACCAAACCAGGCATACTTGCACAACATTATATGACCAATTCACAACCAAAACATAAGCCATTCATGACATATCATTTCCAATCAAATACATACTAATAAGCCTTACCAATTTATATCAAACATAAGTCAAAAGCTTGTCAAAACATTTCTTTCTATACATTATTCAATTTCATGCTAAAACTTGTCAAAACTTACCAACATTTACCATTTCTTTTATCAGCTCAAACATATCAAATATAACATATTACATCACATATCTTATACCAAAACCATGAATATTCACAACCATACCAAACCATATCACATGGCTAAATATAAACATTACAAAACCTATCCAAAGTGCTTCTACCCTATACATACCATACTTTACTATATACATTTTCAAAAGGTACTAAAATGAGATTCGATAGTGTGGTGACGATCCTCGACGATCCCCAAGCACACAGTAGCTTCGATATCTATAAAACAATGCAAACATACATAGAGTAAGCTTCCAAAAGCTTAGTAAGCTCGTACCAAAAATCATCAACAGTTTATAAAATATAAAACATCAACACATGAGTACTTATTAATTCTCAATTCATCTATCAATTCTATGCCAACACAATTCATATGTTTATACCAATTCAATGGACTTCATATGCATAACATCATCTATCACATAGGTATCATACAAACCTGAACCTTCCCGTATTTATTCATTTTCATTCTCACCTCTCTTTCGGATATTTTAAGACTTTCTGAAGATTATTCATGCTTTAACATCCACACACTTAGTGCTTTAAATATTAGCCGAAGCTATAATAATTCTACACACTTAGTTCCATCTCAATTAACTGAAGCTATCTTGGTATCGCACACTTAGCACCTCATATAGCCGAAACTAGATTAAATCGCACACTTAGTGCCAAATACCATTGATTTATCATTGTATTCATCCAAACCAGATATATATACAATCTATCTATAATCAAAACATCAAAACATACTTGCAATATCAAGTTTTACGTACGAACTTACCTCGTACTCGAAATTGTCGACTTAGACAGTTTACTCTATAATCTTCGACTTCCTTCGGTCTAAGTCTGAATTCCTCTTTTCTTGATCTATATGTATTAAAAATTTATCCTTTTATTCACTAAATCATTCAAACCAATCCATATACAAATAATTAGGGCATTTTGCAAACTAGCCCTTATATTTTCACATTTTGACACTTTAGTCCCTAATTCACAAAATCACAAAATACATAAAATTTGCTTGTACACAAGCTTAGCCAAATTTTCATAGCTTCATACAAGTCCATAATTTCATTTATTTCACACTTTAGTCCCTCAAAACAACATTTTTACAATTTATCCCAAATTACTAAATTACATCAAAAATCCAAAGACAAAACATGTAAACTCAACATCAAACTTTCATATTTCATCATCTAACAACGTAAAGTTCATGAATTCATCCATGGCACATTTCAAAATCATCATCAAAATTAGAAATTGAGGTATGGGCTTGATAATATACGAAGCAACGATTACAAAAACGTAGAAATTATCAAAAACCAAAGCAAAAACATACCTAAGTCAAAGCTTGCAAGTGTCAAACCTTAGCAAAGCTTTTCTCTCTTCTTTTCTTTGATATTTTCGGCTATAAGAACATATTGTGGCCTATTTTCATACTTTAGTTTTATTATAATTACCATAATAAACATTTACCAATTTACCCTTACATTAAAACATTCATATTCCACCAACTAATGTCCACCAATGTCTTTTAATCAAAACCATGGTCAAATAACCACATAAGGACCTCACAATTATAAAGCCAAGTCAAATAAACACTTTTAACAAGCAGCAAACAACTTTTACATTTTACGCGATTAGGCCATTTTATCATATTGAGTACACATACGATTAAATTTTTATACGAAACTTTTACACATGCTAATTTACACATCATAAGCACGCAAAATAATATTTAAATATTTTTTTGACTCTAATATGTGGTCCCAAAATCACTATTCTAACTAAGGTCTAAACCGGATTGTTACACATAAATTTTCATCCAAATTAAAACCCATTTGTATTCAATCATAAAGTACTTAATACGAGCCTACGAGGCCCAATACCTTGGAAGTGAATCGGGACTAAACTGAGAACTTAAGAAATTTCTACAAAACTTAGAAAAATTTTGCTATGAACAGGGGTCACATGCATGGTGGTTCCCGTGTGGTTTGGGACACGCCCGTGTGGTTTGGGACACGCCCGTGTCCCTAACCCATGTAACTCTTTGTTTTGCAAAGCATGAACAAATTGAAGTCACACGGTCAAGTCACACGCCTATGTGCTAGGTAGTGTGGTTAATTTAATTTTTATAAAATAGGTGCAAACTTTACACGGTCGGAACACACGCTTGTGCTTGAGGTCATGTCCCTCACATGGCTGAGACACATGCCCGTGTCTCTACCCGTGTGCTCAATTCTAAGCATTCTGTTTCTCAAAATTATGGCACCGGGGACACACGGCCAAAATACATGCCCATGGGTGTCTACCAGTATGGACAAAATAAGGGCTATTTACCAAGCCATTTGTCACCCTCATTTGCACATAAACACCTACAATATTATTGGCACCACCATAGAAAATTTAGGTAACCAAAACATCCACAATCAAGGCCAAATCATGTCATTTCATTATCCACACTCCACATATTTACAACATCATATTTTCCAAACCAAATCGAATCACATTCTACAAGTTCCAATATGGCTACCAATAACATGCCTAATTTTACTTAGTTTGCTAGCATACCAATAAGCCAATCTTAACCATTCAACAACAAAACCATTAAGCCACATTCAACCATTTACCAAACATTTATAAACCACATCACACAAGAGATAATTGCATGTCCATACATATATGTATATATATAAGCTTACAACCAATTCAACCAAAATGAGCCAAGTTCAATGGCCAAATACCACATCAAACCTTTGACAATTGTAAGCCAATACATTTGGCCAAATTCATAATGACACATATAACAAAATGACCAAATCCCTATACATGCCAGATTCTCAAAATGTTTAAAATCATCGATACCCAAAATAACAATTTGATAGTGTGATGCGAACTCTGATAATCTCTAACCGAGCTAGCTTGGTGACACTATAAAACATGGAAAATAAAACGGAGTAAGCTATATAGCTCAGTAAGCTCGTATGAAAGAAATAAACTAACCTTACCATACATTAACATGTAAGTAATATAACTTAAGATAATGTGTTTTACCATATTCACATGATTATAATTCATTCCATCACAACTTACCTTGAGTTCACCATTTCGTGAATCTTATAATCATAAGTTTTGTGCACATACCTGTAACACTCATAATGGTTTCATAACCATTCTCATCTTTGTCATACCCAATGAACAACCTCAGAATAATAATATTGGATACTCGGGAAAACCTTGTACATAAGGTGCCACATATGTAGCCATTGCTACCTCTATCTCATAACACATATATGCTCACTCTCGAGCCATTAACAGGCCTGCTCACACAAGCTGTCAGTCAAGATGTAGCTACTCAGTGTTATTCACACAAGCTGTCAAGTAACTGCAACATATGTTGGTGTACTCAGCCACCAGTAGGACGAACAGGACCAGCACCCGGATCACATAACATAAAACCCTAATGACATGTCAGTTGTATCTTAATCTATTCCTAAGGTTTGATTGGGATTTCTCGCTTGCTGGAACGTTGTCGAACATGTCTTTAGAGTCATTTACACAATTAATGAAGTATTAAAATATTTAAAATACAATTATAATCAAGACCCAAACTTTGTTTTTCCCCCGATCTAGACCCAAACTTGGTTTTTCTTAATCTATAATACCACATTTCACTTATTTAATCATCACATTATTCAATTCATCCCAAAAACACATTATGGAAAAATTTACATTTTTGCCCTTAACTTTTCAACATTTTACAATTTAGTCCCTAAGCTCGTAAAATGAATTTCTTTCAATTTCATCACAACCCAAGCCTAACCGAATATTACTTGTACTAATAAAAGCCCACATTTTTCATTTATTCATACTTTTCTATACATTTTATAGACTTTTACAAATAAGTCCCCTTTTTGATATATTTATCAAAAATCACTTTGTAAATGTTGTTTTTCTAACATCAAACATACATTTTCTACCATTAAACCTCAAAATACACACATATTCATCATGGGTCAAATTTTATACTTTATTTTCTTTCAAATTAGTCACTGAAATAGCTAAATCAAGTTACAACAATCTCAAAAATATAAAAATCATTAAAAACGGGACAAGAACGGACTTACAATCAAGCTTGAAAGTGGCCAAAACCCTAGCTATGTCTTCTTCTTCAAATTCGGCTATGGAGGACTAATTTGTGAAGATGGACACTCTTATTTTTACTTATTTTGTCTTTATTTACTAGATTACCCAAATGCCCTCCAGTTAAAATTTGAAATTTTTACCTAATACATGTCTATTTTTGTCCACTAAGAAGCATAATGGTCTAATTACCATTTAAGGACCTCTAATTTAATAATTCATAACAATTAAGCACCTTTAGGTAAGGGAACTGAAGTTTGGCACCTATTGCAATTTATCCTTCTAGTCAAATTGGGCACCCAATCGATAAAATTTCTTAATGAAATTTTCACACAATTATTCTATCATGCTGTAGAACTGAACGAAATAATAAAATAAATATTTCTACTTTGAATTTGTGGTCCCAGAACTACTATTCTGATTTGACCCAAAAACAGGCTGTTACAGTTTTTTTATGACAGGTCAAAATTGGGGACTCTAACATTTAAACCGGAGATAGAAAAGTTGGCTCGTACACTTCAAAGAGAAGTTATTTGATACAGTAAAGAACCACAACCCTATTTTGAAGAAGAATCTTACACCGAAGATATCTACTCATCCGAAGATTTAGACGAAATGGCAGATCAAACAATACGCCAACTTGTAGCTGGACTAGATGAACAACAACTGCTATGCATAACTTATCTGGTGGGCGAAACTCCCTTCGAGTTAAAGTCGAGATTAATACATTTATTTCCCACTTTCTTCGGTTTGAAAAATGAGAACCCACATAGCCATCTGAAAGAGTTTCATATGGTTTTTCTAAGCATGAAACCAAAAGGAGTAACTGATGATTAAATAAAACTACGAGCTTTTCCTTTTTCATTAGCTGACTATGCTAAAAAATGGCTATTTTATTTACCTCCGGGATCTGTTAATACTTGGATTGATATGTCTTAATGGTTTCTTGATAGGTTTTTCCCAGTAGCTCGAGCAATCGAATTGAGGAGTATAGTTAGAATACAACAAAAAGAAGCAGAATCACTCTATGAATATTGGGAGCGATACAAGAAGTTGTGTGCACATTGCCCACAACATGGTTTGTCTGAACAGTCGCTCTTATAGTATTTCTACGAGGGGTTCCTCCGAATAGAAATGAAAATGATTCATACTGCCAGTGGAGGGGCTCTCATGAACATGACTCTCCAAAGAGCTAGGGAATTAATTTCGACAATGGCTACAAATTCTCAACAGTATCGACCATATAAGAAACCTACGAGAAGGGTTCATGAGTTAAGTACTCCTTCCATAGTAAATAAGATTGATGAACTTACTAATGTAGTTAAAAATATGCTTGCAGGACAGACGAACCTAGCTCGGTTGTGTGGGATTTGTGCTAAGCCTGATCATCCTATCGACTCATACCCGATTTTACTTGAGGACACAGCTACACAAGTAGATGTCGTTGGGAACTTTCCAGGGCCACCTCAAATGTGCTATGATCCATATTTAAACATGTACAATGCAAGGTGGAGGGATCACCCAAATCTAAGCTATGGATCGAACCCTCGATACAATCAACCATATTAATCAAGGCCACCTCCGCCTCAACAATATCAACCTCCAAAGTCATCTCTCGAAACCATAGTAGAAAGGCTAGCCGTTAGCACTAAAAAGTTTCAACAAAAGACTGAAGTGCATCTCCAGGAAATAGATCAACAAATAAGTAAGTTAGCTCTTATGGTTAGTCATTTGGAGAACCAAGAAAAATTACCATCTCAAACTGAGTCGTATCCACGTCCAAATGCAAATGTTGTGACTGTAAAAATAGAAAGAGTCAAAACTAGTGCCTGACACAAATCGTGACCACAATGTTGAATAGAAAGCCGAACCAGCAACTCCCACTAAATCGACACCTCATAAACCATTTATTCTACCTCTTTCATACCTTGGAAGACTTGCTCAAGTTAAAAAGGAATGAGAGGAAAAAGAAATCCTTGAGACATTCTGAAAGGTAGAAATTAATATTCCCTTACTTGATGCTATTAAACAGGTTCCATGCTATGCAAATTTTTTTTAAAAACTGTGCATCAGCAAAAAGAAGCTCCAAGGAAATGAATGGGTGAATGTGGGAGAAAATGTTTCTGTAGTGCTACAAAGGAAAATCACGCTGAAGTGTAAAGACTAAGGTATGTTTTCTATATCCTACAAAATAGGTAATATTGGCATAAATAAAGTCATGTGTGATTTAGGAGGATCTACTAATGTAATGCCTTTATCTATTTTTAAATTGCTAAACGTGGGTCCTTTGAAAGAAGCAGGGATGATTGTTCAATTGGTAGATAGGTCATGCGTACATCTAGAAAGGGTACTAGAAGATGTATACGTAAAGGTAAATGAACTAATTTTTCTTGCAGACTTTTACATCATTGATATTGATGATAACTACTCAAAAGATGCTTCTGATATTTTACTCAAGAAACCATTCCTAAGTACCACACGTACAAAGATTGATGTTCGTAGTGGAACCTTTACTATGGAATTCGATGATGATGTGGTAAAATTTAATGAGGCAATAGGCCAACCTAACACAATGACGACTATTTCTAGTGTTGATATTATTGAACCACTAACGAAATTTCATTTTGAGTATCATGAAGGGGATGGATTACAAATTGTACCTTCCAAAAGTTTAAACCTCAATATGATGGATAAATTGGAGGAGATAATGACGTTCAGAGAACCAATTCGGGAAACCGTTGTTCTATTTAATACTCCTCAATTCCCTAGGAGCCAAGGTAAGTATTTTGAACTTTCTCCTTCTAAAACTAAACTGTTGCCTTCTATTTTATAGGCCCCTGAGATAGAGCTTAAACCATTGCTAGAACACTTGAAGTATGCCTATCTAGGTAATGGAAACACTTTACTAGTAATAGCTTTCAGTAAACTTTCGAAATTGGAAGAGAAAGATTTAATTCGAGTCTTGAGAAACTACAAAGGCGCTATCAGATGGACGATCACTGACATAAAGGGATTAAGTCTTTCGACTTGCATGCATAGAATACCTATAGAAGAAAACTCAAGCACAAAGAGAGAAGCTCAAAGATGCCTTAATCCACCAATGATAGAGGCTGTCAAAAAGGAAATTCAAAATCTACTGGACATCGGGATGATCTATCCAATTTCTAACAGTAATTGGGTTAGCCCAATTCACGTAGTACCCAAGAAAACTGGTATGACTGTAATAAAAAATGCAACAGGAAATTTAATTCCCACTTGAGTCTAAAATAGGTGGAGAATCTATATAGATTACAGGAAGTTGAACTCTTTAACTCGAAAAGACCATTGTCCACTTCCTTTTATTGATCAAATGTTAGAACGTTTAGCGAGAAAAATTCACTATTGTTGTCTTGATAGTTATTCAGGTTTTTTCCAAATTCCAGTGGCACCGGAGGACCAAGAAAAAACAATGTTTACATGTCCCTTTGGCATATTTGCCTACAGACGGATGCCGCTTAGACTTTGCAATGCACCAGCCACATTTCAGAGGTGTATGGTAAGTATATTTTTTGACTATGTCGAGACAATAATTGAGGTATTTATGGATGATTTTATAGTTTATGGTAATTCTTTCAATGAATGTCTGTCAAACCTCGTTAAAATTTTAGAGAGATGCTTAGAATTTAATCTAATTCTTAATTATGAGAAATATCATTTTATGGTAGATAAGGGATTGATTTTAGGCATATTGTTTGGGCTGAAGGGATTATGGTCGATAAGGCCAAAACTGATGTTATCAACTCCCTTCTATACCCCACAACTATGAAGGAAATCCGTTAATTTCTTAGTCATGCATGTTTTTACAGGCACTTTATTAAGGACTTTTCTAAGATTTCACAACTGCTCTGCTATCTCTTACAAAAAGATAAAGAGTTCCAATTTGATCAGCGTGTAAAGATGCGCTCGACACTCTCAAACAAAAGCTTGTTTTAGTTCCTATAGTATAGCCGCCAAATTGGGACTACCCTTTCAAGCTCATGTGCAATGCAAGCAACTGATGGTAATGAAACTAACTAAAAATTCAACTAAGACAAGCGTACCTATCGAACAGTAGTATAGCTATGGTGAGACTGAGAATATCGTATCCACGAGGACTAAAAGTACTAGTAATTACTATCTTTAAACTAAAACTAATTATCTAATTAACTAAGATTATGACAGAGATTAAAGTTGGAAAATACTTTTTAGAAAAGCAATGGAGAAGACAATACCCAAGGAAGAATTCACCTAGACTTCACTTATTACTTCTGAATTAGATGATTTATTCACTTGACTTAATCCGTAGAAATCCCTAGTTTATGTTATTATCTCTCTCGAGACTAAAAACAACTGACTCTAGGTTGATAAATTGAAATCTCTTTCTATTTAAAACCCTTATTGTCGCATTAACTCTGTCTATGGATTCCCTTATTAGATTTGACTCTAATCTGACAGATTTATGTCGTCTTATCTCTAGAATTGCATGCAACTCCGCTTAATTATGAATGATCTACTCCTAACTAGGGACTTTTGCTCCGTTGAATAAGCACATCAAAAACCTAAATTCATATCCTGGAATATTAAAGCAATGGTTAAAACTCACAATTAAGAATAAAAACAATTATTTACCATATAATTCAAATAGTAATAAGATTCGTCTTAGGTTTCATCCCCCTTAGGTATTTAGGAAGTTTAGTTCATAATAATGGAAAACATCTCAAAATTGGGAAAACAACAAAACATAAAGAAACCCAAAGAACTTCTAGGGAAATTAAATAGAGATCTTTAGTCTTGAAGTAGATCCTGCTTCCGAGCTGATTCCGATGGCAGTCCTTGAGTATTTTCTACCTCCCACTCTGCGTGTCCCCCTTTTAATCCTCTTCTAGGGTGTTTATATAGACTTTGGAATGCTTCAAAACCCTCAAAATTAGCCTTTTCCGAGTAGAATTAGACTTGGGCTCGACAGAGACACGGCTGTGTACCACGCCCGAATGAAGGTCCTCAGGTCGTGTGCAATTCTGACTTAATTTTTAGTCGACACGGCCATGACACATGGACGTGTGGCCTACCCGTGTGTATCACACGGGTGTGTGGTTTACCCGTGTAAAAATGCATAGGCTGTGTGAAATATTGAAATTAAACGATTAGGGGCATCAAATTCACTAAATATTATGATAAATCATCCAAAAATATGCCAGCCATGGGATAAAAATATGTATATATTATGGTTTATCAGCAATCAAAGTGTAGAAGTTATCCTTGGGCAAAGAATTGGGAAGGAACTTCACGTCATATTCTACACCTCTAAAATACTAGATGCTGCCCAGCATAATTACTGAACTACTGAAAAAGAATTAGTAGCTATTGTTTTTGCTTTGGAAAAAATTAGATAGTATTTATTAGGCACTAAAGTTATTGTTTTTTCTGACCATGCAGCGTTAAAATATTTGATCGGGAAAAAAGAGGCAAAATCTAGGTTAATTCGATAGATTCTTCTCTTACAAGAATTCAATCTCAAGATCAATGACAAGAAAGGAAGTGAGAGCTCAGTAATTGATCATTTGAGTCAATTCCCTTTTCAAAAGATGAAACACCTCTTAAAGATAACTTCCTAGATAAAAGTCTTTTGTTAACTTAGACAGTTTACCCATGGTTTGTCGATATGGTAAATTACCTCGCTACAAGTATTGTTTCTTCCAATATCACGTTCTAAAAAGAACAAGCTCAAAAGAGACTCATAATATTATATTTGGGACAACCCATACCTATGGAAACACTTTTCTGATCAGGTAATTCGACGATGTGTCGCAGAAACTGAGGTACAATCTATCCTTTCTTTTTGTCATTCTTATACTTGTGGAGCACATTTCGGTCCTAAACGTATCGCACATAAGGTACTTGAGTGTGGATTCTTTTGGCCACACATATTTTGTGACACTTATTTATTTTGCAAAACTTGCGAGAGTTGTCAAAAAGTGGGGAATTTAAGCCGAAAAAGTGATATGTCCAAAAAGTGGGGAATTTAAGCCGAAAGAGTGAGATGTCCCTAACACCTATACATGTATGTGAAATTTTTTTACGTGTGGGACATCTATTTTATAGGACCATTTGTTTCATCATTTAATAATGTTTACATTATTCTCGCTGTAGATTACGTATCTAAATGGGTAAAAGCTAAAGCTACTTGACATGCCGATGCTAAAACTGTAGTGGATTTTCTAACGAACTCTATCTTTTCCAGGTTTGGCACACCAATAGCATTAATCAGTGATCGAGGAACTCATTTCTACAACAAGGTAATTGATACTCTACTGAAAAGTAAAGGGTTACACATCGTGTGGCCACAGCTTATCACCCATAAACAAACGATGTAGCGGAAGTTTCAAACCAAAAAATAAAGTCGATTCCGAAAAAGACCATGAAACCAAATAGAAAAGGCTGGAGCTTATGTTTAAACGATGCATTGTGGGCGTATCGTACTACTTACAAGGGACCCATAAGAATGTCCCCTTACCGACTCATATTCGGTAAACTGTGTCACCTTCTAGTGGAGTTAGAACATAAAGCATTTTGGGCAGTAAAAAGATACAACATGGAGTTGGACGCTGCAGGTAATTATCAAAAATTAAACATTCAAGAACTCAAAGAGATCCGGCGAGACGCACGTTTCATGACCAGAAAATATCTCGCAAACAATTTTTAGTTGACCAAAAAACTGTTACTTTAAGATACTACATTGAGAATGTTTTCGGTTAAGCTTCGAACCAAATGGCCTAGTCTTTTTGTTATTACTAAAATATTTCCTCATGGAGCAGTTGAAATTAAAAGTGAGGAATCTGGAAAATGTTTTAAAGTCAATGGTCAAAGGTTAAAAACCCTTTTACGAGAACTCTCAAGTACCAGTGGTGAAGGAATTATTTTTCGAGGAGCTGATGATTAAATTGTCCATGTTGTTGAGCTAACGACGTTAAAAAAAGGCTTTATGGGAGGCAACCCACATTTATTTTTATTTGTTTTATTTAATTTTGAATTCTAGTTTAGTTTGAAAATTAAATAATATTATTTTAATCCATTTGATCATGCTATTTTCCAGGAGCAACCACCTCTTACTGTAGATAAACAACTTCATTGCATTGAAGCTCGCCTCGAAACAGTGGAAGCCAACATCTCAAGCATCCTCAACATACTACAAAGCAATCACTTCCACCACCCTCCGGCCCATTAAATATAAATAGAGAGTACACTTTCTCCACTCATATTATCCTTTTTGCACATTGGGGGCAACGTAGGCTAAGTAGGGGGAATTTTGGATCATGCCATACTTTATTTTTACATGTGTTTTGCTAAGAGTAATTTCTTAATTCATTTCGAAAATAAACCTCTAATTCTTATGTTCAGTTTATTTAAATAAGTGGGTGAATCATGAATAATTATTGCTAGTTTGATCAATGAATATTTTGTAGAATTGAAAAAGTGATGCCTTAGTCAATATTTCATGTAAATTGTTGGTTTTATTGAACTTACCTAATGAAAGTACTCGGTTAAAAAAAATAAGTTTGCTAATAGCTTGGTTAAGAGTGAAGATTTAGAAATGTGACCAAATTGAGTAACCGGGATGAGGTGCTTGGGTTGTCATCTCATTTCACGCCAAAAGGCTTGGTGACGAGCTAAAACTTGTAACATTATACTAACTGAACTGCCTTGAAATAAATTAATCAAGGACACATGAAATTGAGTAACCGGGATGAGGTGCTTGGGTTGTCATCTCATTTCGCGTCAAAATGTTTGATTATGTCTCGAATTCATTAAAAATAAATAAAGAGAACATGTTGGGTTGAGTAACCGATGTGAGGTGCTTGGTTGTCATCTCACTTCGTGTCAAAAGACTTGACTTTATTTGAAAAAAAAACTAAAAACTAAAAAATGTATATAGATATAAATAAAAATATATATTGGGTATGACCATTTCGCATGTTTGATTGAGCTTAAATTTAGTGAAATAGTTGAGTTTGATATATTATTTGAGATTTTATAAAATCTTTATTGATTGAGTTTAGCAATTGTTTATTTTTATTCATCAAATTGTTTGATTTATGCTTAACTATGAAAGGGGTTTTGATTTTGAAAGGAATTGACAAATTATTTTTAGTTGATATCATGCTTGAGGACAAGTATCGGTTGAGTAGGGAGAATTTGATAGTAAGGTAAATTCGTATTTTTAATATATTTATTTTTAGCTAATTATCAAATAAAATGCTATTAAATTTGAATTTTTCTTATCAGTAATGAAATTAGTGTACGAATTCAAAATCTTACAACAAAGTCTAAATCGGAACAAAAAGCAAAGAGGAGGGCTTGATTGAAAAATTGAAGATTCAAAGATGATTGGATAAAGATTGAAGGGTTGAATTTTTTTTAAAAGTGGTTGGATAAAGATTGAAGGATTTTTTATATTGTTACAACTCTATAATTAGTTTAAATTTGATTTTTAAATTTAGAATTATTTAGTAATAATATTTAAGAAAATTTTAGCACTAAAAGTGTATATAAATGGGCAATTTACAAGAAAAAGCCTTTTTTTAATATTTACAAAAATGAGCCAACCTTTTGATTATTTACTGGAAAAGGCCGAATTCCCCGAAAGTGCGTCCACGTCAGCGCAATGTTAGGTGACATGTCAACAAAACGGGTCCCTTGTTTTTTAGGGTTAGGATTTTTTTTGCATTTAGGGTTAAGGTTTAGGGTTCTGGGTTACTTAATTAAATTAATTATTAATTTAAAAAATAAATTAGATTAGGGTTTAGGGTATAGGGTTAATTAATTAAATTATGGATTAATTTTTTTAAATAATTTTGTGTTTAGGGTTATGGAAAAAATATATTAGCAATAAAAAAATTTCTACAGTAGTTTCTGAAAAAATAAATTAGAGAAGATGTATCTGAAAAATAATTTTAAAAAGATGTTTATGAATAAATAGTGTAAAAAACGCTTCAAGCAGGATGCACTGTCAGCAAAAGTACTGAAAAAAGCTCCCACGTGGACGCTTTTTTCTACAGTAGTTTCTAAAAAAATAATTTTGAGAAGATGTTTCTGAAAAATAGTGTCAAAAATGCTTCAAGCAGGATCCACTGTCAGCAAAAGTACTGAAAAAAGCTCCAACGTGGACGCTATTTTTCTACAGTAGTTTTTGAAAAAATAATTTTGAAAAGATGTTTCTAAACAAATAGTGTCAAAAACGCTTCAAGCAGGATGCATGTCAACAAAAGTACTGAAAAAAGCTCCCATAAAGACGCTCTTTTTCTACAGTAGTTCCTATTTGGCCTGAGGCTATAAATGAGCCAAATTTTATTCTCAGGTTGCATAAGTTACAGCAAGAAAAATTAGAGACGCTAAGCAGAATAGAAATTGAAGATGGGTGAACGTATTAATGCTGTTATTTACTATGATGGTGAGGTCTGTCACACCGAGAACGACGTTTTTTTTATCGAAGAATACAGCGCGACTAGTTTTTAACCAGAACATAGATTTGACAGAACTTCGTAAATGAATTAGGCATAAAATCTTCGGAATGACGCCAATAAAAGTTTTGTCTATTAGGTATCGATTTTGTGCTTCTGTTGATCCCATGACATATGACTCATTCGACATCAAAGGTGCTCGTAGCTTGGAGGCAATGGTGCAAACTCATCTCGCTAGCGGGTTACCCTATATTGAGTTATATGTACAATTTTCATCTCCAAATGATGCATTTGTGACTTCAACATCTACTACTATTCGAGAGGAATACACGACCCTTACTCGACACTCCGTTAGTGGGTTGCAAAACACGTAAGCGCCCGTGTTTGGTAGCAGTATAAAATACACAACCCCTGCATGACACTCTATCAGTGGATGGGACATGCACCTCAGTGGGTCGATGTTTGATGCTGGAAATACGTACTGGGGAATGACATCAACTTCTAGTGGTTGGCAATCTACATCTAATTGGGGACGTTATGAAACGCCGAGAAGAAGGGATGATGTACTTCCTACAACGTCCACAGGTGAAGGGACCTTATATGTTGCTGATGATGGTGGGTTAGATAATGAGTCTGATGTGGATCCACCTCGAGAACCCATCCTCGATGGTGCAGAAGTTGCATTATTTTCTGAACCAGAGCCTATTCCACCCGAACCTGAAGATGTTGAAGGGGGTTCAGATAAAAAAGAAGATTCATGACTCAAGGCATACTCGCCTTCAGCCCACATGCATAATGTCGATCTATCTGCAGATAATGCATTGGAGTTTCCATATCTACCACACAGAACGCGTGATCATACAAGTTCGTTATTAGACTCGAGTAAATTGGAAGTTGGTAATGAGTTTTCCAATAAGGATAGTTTTCTTGGTGCATTGAAATAATATAGTAGCATGAACAGGGTTAACTATCACGTGGTTAAATCCAAATCTGATAAGTTTGAGGTGAAGTGTATAGTGCAAGACAGTACATGTTCATGGAAAATCTACACCTCGTTAAGGAAAATGATAGGGTTGTAGGAGATAAAAAAGTCCAAAGGTCCACATACATGTGTTGAAGGTACAGTATTTAGGGTTTTTGAATAATACTGTTATTGTGTAATGTTGCATTATTTAACGTACTTCGTTGATAGGTGTTTCATAAGATCATCCCAAGATGGATTCAGATATGTTAGCTAGCTTAATACTACTGACGGTGAAGGCAGATACCAAGACTTCAGTGCTAGTTTTAATTGCCAATATTCGTAGCTAAATGAGGTACAAGCCCTCTTACCGCAAGGCTTAGATAGCTAGGCGTTGGAAAAGATGCATAGTGGGTGGGATGCTTCATATAATGAAATGTAGCAATGGTGTCAAGTGCTAAAGAGATATGTCCCAGGTTGCATAACAGACCTTGAAACGGCACCTACATACTGCAACAACTGATTGTTCTGTGGATGTGAAGTGTTCAAAGGTCTATTCTGGGGCTTTAAACAATGCTGAGATGCATTTCTATACTGCAAGCCATTGGTACAAATTGACGGTACCTTTATGTTTGGTAAATATACCCATCGGCTATTGCTAGTTGTAGCACAGGATGACAATGGAAGAGTATTTCCAATTGCATTTGAAATAACACCGGGGGAGTTAGCTGATGACTGAGATTTCTTTCTTTCTAGATTAAGGAGGCATGTCTGTTCCCAACCTAATATCTGCGTTATATCAGATCGGGGCACTAAAATACAAGCTGCAATTGAGCGACAGGGAAGCCTATGGCATCGCACACACCATTGGTATTGCCTAAGGCACATTGCATCCAACTACTACGTGCAATTTTGATCTACAAGTGAAAAATGACAAGTGACCAACATGGGTATTTAATCTCTATTAATATAACTTTGTTTGTAATATTGAATTTATTCTAAATGGAAAAGTGGCGTGTAATTTTTACTATGAATTTATATTGGCAGAGTATGAGATAAGTAAGGACTATTTTCATGAGATGTTGGTAGTTTTGCGTTTAGTTAATGAAGAAGGCGCGGACTACCATACTTTTCGAACAGTGGACACAAGCATACGATGGCGACCTACGATATGGTCATATGACCTCAAACCTGGCTGAATGCATAAATTCTGTTCTAAAATGAACGCGTCATTTTCTGATAACATTGGTTGTACAAGAGACACATTTTTGTTTAGCGGTATTATTTCCAAAGCAAGCAGTGAGTTATGGAGGCCAAATACAAGGAGGCCATGCATGGTGCAGGAAGGTATTGTAAGAAATTAACAAGGCGAAGGCGCGAGTGAACACCATGCGCACAGTGTGTCACGATCGAGGTAACCTATGGTTTCGTGTGATAGAGTTTGACAAACCGCACCAAGGTATTACTGGCGGGCAATATCGTGTACACTTGAGAAATAAGACTTGTGACTATGGGAGGTTTGACGCACTTCGTTATCCATGCATTCATGTAATTGCAGTTTGTTAGAATCTCCGTCTAGACTCCATGAACTATGTCGACAAAGTGTACAAAATAGAATACATGTACGACGTACAGAGACACGTATTCCCACCGGTCCCAGATAAACATAAGTGGTCGTCTGTATCACTTGCTCCATTTAAGTTGTTACCGGATAGAGAATTGCATTGTAAACCAATGGATCGAGCTTGCTCGACTAGAATACGTAACAATATGGATATCCAAGAAATAACCAGCCAACAGAAGTTGTGCGGATGGTGTAGGAACTCGCCATACAAGTCGATCATGTCCAAATCGAAATAGCTAATAGTTGTTGTAATGAAACTATGTTGCATTATTTATATTTTATTAAAAATATAAAAATATTCAAAATATTGCCTTATTTAAAAGAAATTTTATTTTATTAAAAATATAAAAGTAAATTACAATTACTTTATTCAAAACAACTTTTATTTTATTAAATGAAACAATATAAAAAGTTTGTACAAATATATTAAAAAAATCAATGTTGGTACCAGCCGGATTCAGTGCCACATAGGGGTTGTCGATGGTTACGCGCTGGATTCCTCTTTTGTCCAGCTTCCGGTAGGGGTTGTGGTTGCTCCGGCGGGGATTCTGGTTCCTCCGACAGGGGATCTGGTTGTGGGTGTTGGGAGGATGACCCACCTTGATAGAATAGTGAATGCGGAGGTGTTTGCATCACCCATGGCGAAGGTGTTTGAATCCCATAAGGCGATAGGGATTGGAAAAAAAAAGAGCTCTCCAACGGTGCCTCGTGCGATCTCTCATGCGACGGTGGCCTATAGATCGACAGTCCACTAGGAGTAATCGAGAATAGAGATGAACAAGGCCATGTACTCCAACCTACCATAGGACTGGAAAAAAGGAACATATAAGAGTTATGATACATAAAAGGGCTAAGATATACACCTAGCATAATCTGAAAAGGCTGTGATGTAGGTGTCGTCAGTTAAAGTATTGGGCCGAGTGACTGTGTGGGCGCTGTTGATGGGCCTGGTGATTGTATGGGCACTATTGATGGGCCCGGTGATTCTGTGGCGCTGTTGATGAGCCCGCGTCATCATCCATTCTTCTTGGATTTAAATGGCCTCGTCGTTCCCTTTCGACACAAATTTGCCATCGCCTCTCATCTTCCGACAGTAAATATGGCTTATCATGGATCCTAAACCATGGCATGTATTCTGGCACGCACGCTAACTCTGGAACGATGATCGGTTCCTGAGTAGGTATGTAATCATACCGATTTCCTCACATTTCGATATATGCTGACCAATATCTCGGTCAATCTATATGCAACTACTGTAAGTGGATTTTGTGCTCATCATCGAGCACTTCAGGTGCCACAGGAATCGATTGTTGGAATCCAAATTGTTGCAATACTCTATCTGACTAGTGCATCTCCACGATGTCATATTCGAATTTTGAAAGTATTTATCTGGAATTACTGCCTGAATAGTCGGATCCTCGTATGGTGTCCATTGAAACTATATAAACATGATAAAAATATTAGTTATATACATAATACTAAATAGTAAATACTAAATACTAAATACGAATCGACTCTTTTATTATATATATCTATTTTATTTAATACTTACTTGTGCTTTCGATCGTTGGTTTAATAGAAGCTGTATATCTTTAAGAGAGGTAGTAATCCAACATAACTTGCCGAATAGTTCCACCTAATTAAATAAATTTTTAGCATATGATTATATTTTAAATCTACGTAATAATTGTAAAATCTAATATAAGATTTACCTTGTTATGAGTGGGAATGTATATGGGTGGTCCACTCAATGACGTAAAAATAGAAAGCGAAACCGTGCCCATGATTGCAGTAGTGATAGGCAACCTCCGATTTTGGCTTTATTCGGTCACGTTGCCTCGCATATCTTCCGGTACAATGTTGCCAGCATGGTAAACCCCCAACTAAATTCACCAACTACTCTAAAATCAACGAGTTTCAGCAACCATCTCAGATCTACGAGGTTTCGTGACAAGTCAATCATCAGATAACCTCCAATTATCTCAAGAATGTATGCTCGAGCATATCGTATTTTTTGTAGTTCAGTCGAATCATTATCTGACTCAGGGAATGTGTCTTGTAACCAGCCCATCTCGATCCGACCTCCATTAATATTATCCAGAATAGCACCCAAAAGCTCATACAATACGACTTCCCAATCAGTAGATTGAGCGGACCCGGTGACTGCGTACTCATCCATTGGCAATCCCAATTGCAAATGCACGTCTTCCAGAGTGATAGTACGCTCTCCGCATGGAAGATGGAATGTATGCGTTTCAGGTCTCCACCTCTCTATCAACGCACTAATGAGTTTCGGGTTCAACTTGCACCCCCGGCCTATCGTGGCCACATGCCAAAAACCCGCTTCTCGCAGGTAATTCTCTATCAACGGTGACGAAGGACCAGACGTATTACGGATATAGCATTGCAACACCCGATCTACAGACTTTTATAAAAAATATAAAATAAAAAATAATTAAAATTGCATAAATAAAAAAATCTTAAATAATATTGAAAAATTAAATTTAACACTTACAATTTTCATTTGTTCAATGGAGATGTGTTTATTATCAAGACGAATTAATTCTCCGGTCATTGCTAACATGATCGAATATTTTTTTATTTAAAAAAATTATTCAGAAAAAATTTAAATAGAGCTTTTTTGCAAAAATTAAAAAGAGCTTTGAGAAGAATCTGAGAGAAATTTGAGACAATATTGAAAGGATTGAAGTGTAAAAAAAATGAAAGAGGGGGTTATATATATATATTTTACCGTTGGGGGTTCTAACAGTAAAAAAAATAGTCATTGGAGGGTAAAACAGGCAAAACGCGTCCCTGGGGGAGCGTTTTGCCACGTCAGCATAAAGCGCGCCCTCAAGGTGGCAAAACGCTCCCCAGGGACGCATTTTGCTGACATGTCAACTAACATCGCACTTGCATAGATACACTTTCGAGAAATTCGGCCCTTTCCAGTAAATAATCAAAAAGTTGGCCCATTTTTGTAAATATTAAAAAAAAGGCTTTATCTTTTAAATTGCCCGCATATAAATACCTAGTAGTTACAACAAATTGAACACACTTTTTTTACCTTGGCATTTAATAATTTTTTTCTCCCCTTTCCTGCGCCATATTCATCTTGCTATTGTTATTCTATTTTTATTTTTTTTACTCTCAATCTTTTGGTTTAATTGCCTTTCAAGGCCCTTCCTTTTCCATCACCCACAATTCCATAAATATATTTTTAAAGCATACTTTTTTTTATGATTAACTAAACCCCTTTTAGCTTTAGCCCAGAAATTACTCCAACAAAACAATCGTGAGATTCGAACCCACTCAAAAAACCTCTCAACACAGTATTTCCTATATCTCTGGTATATGGGATAGTACAAATTCGCCCCTTATAGTTGATTCAGCTTCAATTGAAAAAGTGTATGTTAGGTTGGAGTTCTTTGGCGTAAAGTTGGGAAGACGAATCAGTCGTGCTGTGTTCGAATTCCTGCGAACAAATTAGCGTGTCTAGGTGGGAAAAGTCAGTTGGATTCCGTAAAGGAAGATAGAGATCGGATTTAAACGACCTACGCGGTTAAGGCCGTTGATTCGAGTTGGGCTTTTCAAATCGCAAGGCTTTTGAAATCTTAAATTACGAACATGTGTATTGCAGTTAGAAATTTGGCAAAAGTCAGTTTGCAGGTCGTACTGATATTGACTACATTAGAAAAAGTTGGTGATCGGGACATTCTTGGTCACTATAACCAACTGATTGCTTGTAAGGGAAAATCTATTTCAAGGATTGATTCAAGATTGGAGTACATTGAGGCTAAAACTAAGCTTAAAAATATTTTATTTACCCATTTATTTTATTTTCTTAATTTTTTTTGCATATTCGAATCTATTTTTATTTTAATTATTACACTTCATATTTCCTTATTTTATTATCTTAATCAATTTAAACCTCCCATTTTTTTATTTTTTTCAGCACTACTACGCACAAGTCGTGGGCACGACTGTGGCCGCAACAACAAATCTAATCACAAGAAAAGGTGAAATTAGATAACCAGACCTTGTAGATTCGACCCTACTACTTTATATTTCAATTTATTGTTATATTTGTCGTAAGAATTTATATTTGGTAGTTTCGGCACCCATCAACTAATAATTAAAAAAAATTATAATTCAAAAAACTATCTCACAACTCAATGTTTCCATATATTTCTTCTCACAAGTCAATGTTTCCATATATTTCTTTCTCACCTACCTGTGTTGCAGGTAAATATTTTTTATAAATTAAAAATAAATAATATTTTATAAATAAAAGAAGTTAAAAATAATATAGAAATTTTGAAATATTCTATTTAGAAATATATTAGAATGTAAATTATAATATTAAATTAAAATAAAGATAAAACAACATATTTTTATTATAATAATGATTTATGATACGTATAAAAGATATTTACATTAAATTGATTAAATATGAAATATATTTACATTAAATTAATAAACACATTTAATAATGATGATTAATAAATAATTATTGAAATCTTATATGGTAAAATTTTCTCACCCATTTATGATTTCATGTATGGTAATAAGGTAAAAAAAATGTATAAAAAGTACTTGATTTGCACAGAATAAACAACTTATAATTTTTTTTAAAATAATATTATATTATATTAGCTTATCATCAATTAAAATGATCTTATATATATTTTTGAGACCTTCTGATATCATTAATGTTCGAATATAATTTAATTTTTCCTCTTCAAAGAACCATTACTTTAATGTTCTATTCTTTTTGAGATACATTTAACTTATTAATGATAAAAATTTTCTTTATTTTTATAGATATCTTTCTTAAATGTTACTAATGGATGCTATTTATAGATCTAAACTTAAATTTTAATTAATATATAACTCTAGCACTTATGAATTGATAATTAAAAGATAAAATCAATCTCTATTTATATAATTTGGTTTTTATTCAAATTATAATTTTATTTTATTTGATTAATAAATATGAAAATAAAAATACTTATAACAAATAAAAATAATTAAGAATTTTTTAAAATAATATTTTATTAATTATTTTGACTTATTGATAATGAGTAACCCTATTTTAAAGTCAATAAAATTATTACAACTTATTTTTAAATAGAATTATAATTAATAATTCTAAATTAATTTATAAATATTTATAAATATCAATTTAACAATATAATAAAAAAATAAAAGGTATTGTTCCTAGTTGAATTTTTTTTAACTGGTGCATTTATAAAAAAATATGACATTTTATATAATTAAAATTTAAAAGGTAAAACACTCAAATCAACTTTGGATTCCACTTTCCGGATGGTTAATGATGATAAAACCGTTGAAACTTTTAGGGTGCGTTTGGTTCGCTGTATTGGATTAGAGGTGTATTGGGATTAGAGGTGTATTGGATTAGAGGTGTAATAGCTAATCCACTGTTTGGTTGAATGTAATGGAATAGAGGCGTAATAGTAATCTTGTGTTTGGTTGAATGGAATAGAGGTGTAATAGCATAATGGAAAAAACTAAAATGACTAGAATACCCTTAGCATAAAATTGTTTTGGTAAATGATTATTGTTATTGTTATTTAAATTTTAATAAGATTATTATTATCAGTAATAAATAATTTAATCATATTTTAACATAATTATTATTAAATATATTTTAATTAAAATATATAATTTATAATAAAATTCTTAATAATCAATATTCTTATATGAATTTACTCAAATCATAATATATGATACTATAAAATATAATTTGAAATAATTAATATTAAATATATTTTAATTAAAATATATGATTTAATAAAATTCTTAATATTAAATATTCTTATATGAATTTTTTAAAATCATAATATATAATACTATAAAATATAATTTAACATAATTATTATTAAATATAAGTTAATAAAAATATATAATTTATCATCATACTATAGATAAATATTGAAATTTGTCACTGTACTTTATTTTTATTTATATTTGCCGTTATTTTTTTAAAAAATGAGTAAATTTGTAACTTAATTTTTATGTTATTGAATTTTACCACTAAAATTTAAATTTTATTAATTTTTGCCACTAACTCTTATTTTTTAGTTAAACTCTTATTTTAAATTTATATTGAATTTTTATTTTTTTAAATTACAAATATCTTCATTTAACTTAACGAGTAAATATAATTCTTGACTTTCCTTTCTCATCATCTAAACAAAAGCACAATAAACAAATTGTCAAAAAGAAACCCAAATCCAATAGTTGGGAGATTCAAAAGCTTTCTCCAATAATGTGTTTCTTCTATAAGAAACAATGCTTATAAGCAGCTTGTCAAAGCTCAAAATCTATTTAGTCCTATGTCATACATCCAATGTCATTTGTATATATGCTCCCTCACATCAGCACAAAACACAAGACTCAATATGAAGCATACATGAGAAGAAAACAGTTGGATTGAGTTAATGAAGTACATGCATCTTATGTGTTTTTCTTTCTCAGGGAAAACCTTTCGAGAAAAAAGAAAGTAGAAAAGGAATTAAAAAAATGTTGGTGAAACATTTGAGGAACATGCAAACAAGGTATCCTACAGCTAGTAGTGGTGATGAAATACTCTGCAACAAAATCAGCGCATCTTATAGAATTGAACTCTCGAAACCACACAACGTCGTCCGCTCAATGAATATTTAACCATTATATCAACGTCTCGGGGATTCTTCTTGTTTGGTGCAACAGTCACGCTCCCAATTATTGTCTCCCCTTCACTGATGGTTAACACATCCTCTAGATATAGGACTGTTTGCTTCCAATGGGTAGCTCGCGATCTTGGTCCTGCATTTTGTATTTGCCATTAGCCAAGGCAAAGTTCTTCTAGGCTGGCTTGCTGATTTCTGTTCGTAGATAAAATGGAAAGGACAAAGGATGGAGAATTTTGATGTAGATACAAACCTGTAGAGAAACCCATCAATTTGTGGCATTTGGTAAACGAAACATCAAAATATGCAACGAAAGCATGGATGTAATCATCACGCTCTGCAATATAGAGATATCAAAAGACTTTATAGATCCTGATACTATGTAGGCCTCAAGACCGAGGCAAGGAAAATAGCAAAACCACAAGTGCATTACCTCCAGAAAATTGTCTTGCCTGAAGTATTTGCATGTAACAGCTTTCCCAAGTAGGCAAGCTTTTGTTCCAACTGCACGCTTGACCATCCAATACCCCTTTGAACATTTAGAAACAACTGAGCTTTTCACTAGCATTAGAGCAATAGATAACAACTAGGTGAGATGTTTACAATATACAATTTCATACCTCAACAATGCTTGGTATCAGTTTAAATCTTGCATCACGAAATTGATCCGTTCCATCTGCAAACTTTTCCAGTAAAGAATCTTTCCTCACTGGCCTTTCAGCAGCATAGTAGAGGACCAAACTATAGTTTGGTTTCGCAGGAATCTGGAAAAAAGAAACCAAAACATATATCCTCTTTGAAAAACCAAGGTAAAATTTGTTGCAACCTAAAAATTAATTCCACAAAAATTCTCCCCATGCTACAAATATTCCCATTGTATCCTCCAAGGTCGGTATGTTTGGGAGAAAAGTGGAAACTAGAAGTGAATCTGAAGGTCAGAGCATGATCTGCATTGACCATCCAGAACAATAAAATTTGTTAAAAATTTTCAACTTTAATCTTCGTATCATCCACTTAATTACATGGCTATTTCAGGATTAGAATTTCTTCATATGAAAACATCATTTTGTGTTCAGAAATATGGCTTAAGTGTCATTACCAATAACGATCCCAAACCTATTTGTCCTAAGCAAACAACTTTGAGCTTTTAATAGTTAGTTTTCTGCAGGACTAAGCTTTTAAAATAGAAATCATTTTTCATAACCATCTTATGCAATTGTAAAAATTTCCAATGTATTGACAGTTTTGTTTAAATAAATATGCAGATAAAGGAGGTAGAAATGCATCCACATGCGTACCTCGAGATTAATCACAAGGATAAATGGAAGATTTTTTCCGGCATCAGACTGAAAATGAAAATAGCAGTTAGGTCATAATTCATAAAAATGTTTTTCCATCAAGCAAAATCATTCACGATGCCTCCAATATTCTCGAATCAGCCTTTTCCAACAGTGAAGGAACATTTTTGTTCAGTGTGATAGAGAATATGATGTGCTATTTGTCTGCAACATTAGGAGTACATAGATGCAAGAATAGATAGTGTGGCTGTCCCAAAACAAATGATAAAGTCCCTAGCAGCTTGTAGGAGTAGCAAACCATTTGCTAAATTGTCCTATGTAGAAACAGTCCATTCTCGAATTAAAATCTGCAAACTGAAAGAAAATTCTTACATCTATGGATCCGCCAGGCATTTCAATAGCTATTTAGCTAAGTCTCATAATACATAGAAGATGTTTGCAGTTCAGATGATGATGCTGCAATGGCTGTGTGGATATACCAGAAAGACAGGACAAGAAACAGACGATTTGGGAAATATGGGGTTAACGAAATCAAGGAAAAGGTAAGGGAGATGCGTTGAAAGTTGGTAATCGCCTTGTTTCTTATTGTTAGATAAAGAAATATAAATGGTTTGAGAAATGGAAATTGAAGGAACTAAATACTGTTGAGATAACCAAAAAGTTCGATAGTTGTTTCATCCAGTCTAAAATACTAATCGAGTTCGGGGAAAATTAATAAAAGCACTACTGAAGGCATCTTTTTATTTCACGTAAAAAAGGAGTAACAAGCATGCAAATTGACTTCCTGATACATGAATCTCTATTCATTCAAACATAAGCAAGGCTAAAGGGGACTTTCTAGGAACAAGATGCATCTTATAAACAAAACCAAGAAAATACATAATGTTTTGCTTAAAATAAAAAAATGAGAGTATTCTTTTAGCATAACAATGGCTAAGCCATAGCATGAAAAACAGTGAAACCAGGAAAGCCATAAGTTCATTTTATAGGTTTTAGCACTCAAAATTGAGACTGTAAAATGCACATAGTAAGATTTCATAAAATTATATTAGCATGGCTAATCTGCAAAGAAATTACTGGAAAGAATTTGAAAAATGTAAATAACAAAAAGAAACCAATCCTAGCAGAAAATTTGCTAAGAATGAAGCAACTTTCACATGACTTTCATAACATTGACACCTTCAAAGAAAGGGAAACAGTACGAAGCCGGTTTAATACCTGAGCTAGACTCTTTGGATGCAATGCAATTTTATCTGTTGCTTTATCGACTTTGAACCAATCAACAGCTATGAGCTTGAGAAGGGGATTTCCACCCATTATCTGCGAAAAGACTTGTAGGTTACTCAATTGATTCTCTACAGAATATTGGCAAGAACAAAGAATGCGAGGAAGAAATTACAGATATAATAAAACCATGGAAGAGGACTGTCAGCTATAAAGTAAAAGGAAAATTTTCATCATAGGAAAAATCATGCTTCCTCATTTTCTGTATTTGAAACTTTACTTGTCCAGCAGAGAATTCATTAAGCAAGATAAATATAGTTAAAAGCAATCAAAGAACTCATACATTAAGAAATCTAAAATTAATAAATGGGCCAAATACAATAATGATTCAAACAAAGAACTTCCAACTACTGAACTGAATGAGAGGGTCTCAACCTTGAAACCAAACAAAGAATACAAGGTAAGACAGAAATACCAGTAAAACTATAAATGTAAAGTCGATTTTGGTTTCTTAATCCAATTTAGAAACCAGACCTGGCAAGATTAGGTAAATGAAACTGCATCACACCAATAGCTAACAGAATCAATATGAACTGACCAATAGAAACATATGTATCAACTCAGGATGAGAGCATAATGAATGAGTAGAACTACACACGAAGCAGACAACTGTCATTCCAATTTGTATCTCAATTTTCCATTATAATAAACCAGATACTCTTAATTTCATGCTTTGATGATATAAGATGATAAGAGTGCACTCAGAACAAATAAAAACAATGAAAAATGCATGTCAAATGATTAACAAGGGTAGGAAAACCTCACCTTGGCACTATTTTTTAAGTATGTCTGTCCTCTTATCATAAATCCCGCACCACCAGGAGAAGTCCAACAATTTGTGTCAGCATCATCCTTTCCTTTATGGAGAACACTGTTGAATTGACTTGGATCAACATGAATAGGAGGTACACTAAGATCTAATTCCTTACTTGCATTTTCAGCTGCATCTGCAGTGACTTAATTCTTAGTATACTTAATAGCTCACAAAAGGATCAAGGATAGAATATCTTTTAAGCTATAAGATATTATTGTTACCAAAAAAGAAAAGAAAAAGAAAAAGAGAAGGCATAAATATAAAAAATATTTCCTGGATAGAATCTCCTTTTTTTCAAATAAAAGATAAAAGCAGGTTGATCTTTCCAAATACAGAACTAAGAAAATAAAGAACCTGAAGCTTGCTTCAAAGCTGTGCTTGAGATGGCCGCAGGTGCAGGCTTCGGCTTGACTGGTTTTTCCTGATAAAGTTGAGAGCAGATTATCAATAATAGAGTTTTTCAAGAAAACGATAATGAATAGGTTACATCAGTCCACAAATAGAGCAATCGAGTTCCAATTTCCACCAGCAACAAAAACCTTTAAGAAATAGAAATCTACTCGGAACTTAAGCTAATTAAAATACAGGAATCCATATAAATTTGAGAGCAAAGGAGAGTTAGAAATATGAATTTACCTTTCCAGTTGCAGTAAACTCCGAAAATAAAAGGTTGAGAAGGCCAAGCGTCGATTCTATTGTAATCTTCAGCAAAAGAAAGACAGAAGGAAGAAACAGAAGACGGAAAGGGGAAGCAGGAGGGTAAAACAGGGTCTAAAACTCAAGCAGCACCTAATCTGAGAAAGAGGAACGTAATAGAAATCGGTGAATTTTGAAGATTAGGGGTGTAATGTAATAGACGGGTATTAGCCAATACCCTAAACCAAATAGAGGATTGAAGTGGGATTAAATGGGGCCCACCGATTAGGGGTGTAGCCAATACACCCAACCAAACATGGTGTAAGTTTGCCATTGCTCTCATAAAAATTTCAAACAAAAAGTGAGAAAAATTCTGGGTTTTTAATATTTTTTTATGATAAATAATCTTGATTTTCGCATACTTCTTTTAGAATTTAAATCTTTTAAAAGTATACCCACTGAGCAATGTTCTTTCCTTCGTTCTCACGTTGTAAAGGCTGAAAAAAAGCTTGCATTTTCATAAAGAAGGCTTCTGGTTTACTTCTCACTAAGCTCCAATGCTCTCACTGCCTCCATTTATCTTTTTCCCCTTTGGTTTAGCCTTGCATTAACTCCCACTTCTTCCCATCATAGATCTTCCATTTTCAGCTTCAACCCAATGGAGAAACTCCTTGAACTAGCACGTTCCAAGGACCCAAAGGACCGAGCAACAGGGGCTGAGCTTCTTCATTCTCTTCTCCAGTCTTCCACTGGACCCTTGTCTTCTTCCGACGTTGAATCTCTTGTTTCAACTTGTATTCACCTTCTCAATGACCCATCTAACTTAAACGCCTCTTTGGGAGCTCTCCAGTGTCTAGCATCTGCTGCCGTGCTCTCAGCTGACAACTTGAAGCTGCATTTTGATGGGGTTTTACCTGCAATTGTGGAGTGTTTAGGGGATAATAAGCAGCCTTTACGTGATGCAGCTAGAGGGCTGTTGTTGACTTTCATGGAGGTTTGTTGTTTACCTTCCTTTTATGTCATACATTGTGATTTGAAATGCAATTAGCTTTTCAATACCTTGGAGTTTTCTGGGGCTTCTAATTATTCCTCTAAGAGCAGTTCTGTTTTAGCCTTTCAAGGTTTTCACTATTCTTCTTCCTTTTTCCTTTTGGATTATGGATTATTGTTATTTTTTTGCTTTTCTCTGTTTGATGTATAATTATACGAGTCTTTATCAATTAATCTCTTTCAAGTGAATTTATTTAGCCTAAGAGCAGTTCCTTTTAATAAGTTAATACTTCTGATGATTCCTCTAAGAGCAGTTATTTTCTAGGCTTCTAAGATTTTGCTATATTTTTCCTTTTGAATTTTGGATTTTTTTTTCTATGGTTGATTAAAACTTGATTAGGTCAATTTTAGTTTAACTTTATTTTTGTCTTTATCAATTAATATTTTCAAATTGAACTCAAAAGTCTTTAATTTTTTCAAATATAATTTTATCCCCTTTTCCTAAATTTTCATTTGGCTTTATGGTTTTTCGTTGAGGCTTTTTTTTTTTTCAATAAAAGAAAGAAAAATCTTGCCGAGTTGCTAGTTGCTGTAGGTCGATTTGTTCTGCTGTTTCCATAATTGTGGATAATAGGCTTAACCGTGTTCTAATCCAATTGTTTTCAATTTTATGCGTTAAAACTTTTTCAGTATGGTAAGGGCTGAATTTCGCTTGAGCAGCATTTGCTAGAACCTTGCTTTTTCTTATAAAATATCAAGCCATTTCTATGTAGGGTCCGACTCCAAGCTATATATTTTACTCTGCAATGGATGGACCTAATTGCTTGTAATTAATTATTAATCCTGCAGGTTTCTTCTCCAGCTATTATTGTAGATAAAGTTGGGCCGATAACCTGGGCGCATAACAGCCTGAGAGTTCGTGAAGAGTTTATGAGGACTGTCACTTCTGCTATCACTGTTTTTACGTCGATGGAGTTCATGAAGGCTATTCTTCCTCCGGTATGTCCATAGGGACTGGTGGTTAGGAATAAATAACTCCCAAATATCATTCCTTTCGGAAATAACTTCTTTTTTATGCTCATTGTGTGTGTGTGTGTTTTCTTCTCTATTTTTTTCCCAGATTTTACAGATGTTGAATGACTCAATTCAGAGCATTAGAGAAGCTGCTACATTGTGCATTGAGGTAATTATCATTATGAGTTAAGGCTGTTCCCTTTAGTTGGCCTAATGGTTTATGTATCACTAATGCAAAAGACAAGCCTTTCTCTCGTTAATACAGGATTACTCAGATATTTTTTTCTTCTTTCTATGAAACTGCAGTTGTACATAAAAAGACCATACTCATTTCTTTTGTCTGTTGTATGTGCATGAGGGTGCCTATATACGTATACATTCATAAATAAACCTATAGTTGTGTGTGTTATGATTCTTTCCAAGAACCATTTTCCTTTCTACTACAGGTGTGGTTTGGTGTCTCCAATCACCTCCGCGGCTCTGTTGTTTCTGGCCTAGATCAAGTCATTAACTTAATTCGAACTCTTCTTGCCTCTCTTTTGTTTTTTGTCTTTTTTGTTTTTGTTTTTTTTTTGTTTTTTGTTTTTTTTTTTTTTTTTTTTTTTTTTTTTTTATGTTTAAATAAGAAATATGAGAATGGCTTGCTGGACAGCTAATTGTTCTGGGAATGAGTAAGGTGAAAGAGGACTTTCTGAATTATGCTACTAAAGTTCCTAATCACATATCCATACAACACCTTATACGTTTTGCAGTCTATTTCTTCTTCTTTGATGTAGATAGACAATACACTTGAGCTCCCTAATCCTCTAGGATCATAAAAGGAAAGCAAGAGGCAAGCTATTATAAATAATTAATTGTTTATTTTCAGGAAATGTACATGCAGTTTGGGCCTGAATTTCTTGCTGAACTCCAGCGAAACAATCTTCCTTCATCAGTGGTAATGTTATGCATTATTTCTTTTGACTATTTCTTGGTTTCTTCTAAGCACTATCATGGTGATGGTAATAATTTTCAATGTTATGTTTTATTTCTTTGCCTATTTCTTGGTTTCTTCTAAGCACTATTATGGTGATGGTAATAATTTTTAAGTTTGCCATTCATCTCCAGTTGGGCCTTTTTCTAGAGTTAATAATGGCTTCTGGATCATTAACACCATTCTTTTTTATTCTAAAGGATTTGGTTGAATTTTACGTAGTTTATTTTTCTCTTTATGCATGTCATAGTTACATCATAGGTTCAAACCAATATGGGGTTGTTGGATTTGTGCTGCTAACTATTTGGTGGTTTACTGTGATTGTCTTTCTCATAAAGTGCAATTCTTAACTGCAGTTAGGAGATATTAATATCAGATTGCAGAAGATAGAACCGAAGGTTTTCAGTTTCAATAGACACGTGTCATCTGCTTCTTCTGATCAAGTTGACTCAGCCAAGGGGAACCAAGCAGAGAGCAATCCTAAGACAAAGGATTCTTTTAAAGATATATCTGTTTCTGGAGGTCAGCATGCATATAGAGTTCATATGCAATGCCAAAATATGATGCACTGCATTTGAACTTCTTCTAATATTTTTTTCTTGGATGTATAATGTTTCATATGATATCATTTGGAAGTTGGCTAAAATTTTCCTAGATAATGTGATTATGCCACTAAAAATAAAGTTGTTAGGATCCATATACCGTGTTTGACGCATATTCAGACTTGGTTGTGGGAATATGACCTTCCAAGGAACCTCTAAATACATGGAAGAATTTGAGAAAAATTGAATATCTCGTATCGGAAACAGAGCCCAAGTAACATAGGTTAGGATTTCATTTTTCTTTGCATTTTGATTTAATTTAATGGTTCCACTTTCAAACTTAGTCATGAAGTATTAATGTTGTTGCTACTTAGTTTAGGTTACCTTGCAATTCCTTTTGCTATAATTCTTGTTTACCCTAGTTTCAAGCAGTGTCCGTGTTGTATTGCTGTCAAATTAATTAGCTTACAGTGGCCTGACAGACTAATATGCTTATAATGTGTTATATAGGAGAGATTGACTTTACAGACAAACCCATAGTTCCAGTTACTTTAAACTCTGAAAAGGAGCTAATAAGAGAAATGGAGAAGATTGCGTGTATGCTTGTAGCGGAAAATGATTGGTCTGTTCGAATAGCTGCTATGCAGCGAGTTGAAGCTCTTGTCATTGGAGGTTTGTGCTATTTATCACTTTGTTACTCTTTTCTCTAATTTACTCAAGCTCTGGTTTGAACTTGAACATGATCTATTCAACCTTGAATCTGTAACTTTTGAACTCATTTATTTACTACATTGTTGATGTAGTGCTTGAGTCGTACATTTCCCCAATGGTGGAATTCATGCTTGTTTGTGGACTAAGATCCTGAAGTTGGTTACGAACTTAAGCTTGTTTACCAGTTCAAAATCAAGATAATTTGCTTAATAACCAAATATATTGTTTTCATTCGAAAATATCCAAAATATGTAATACTAAACATTTGCTCTGGAAGCACATTAAAAATCCTTAATGATAATTTGCAGCTCATGTTTCACCAGGCTTAGTGCCTAAGAGCTAAGTTTTGAGATGCGTGCTTTTGACTACATGATAACTTTGAAATTAATCTTCTTCAGTTTTGTGTTTGACAGCGTGTGTGCATCTTTGAACCTAAAACTAGGAAGTTGGTTTTTCTTATGCGTTGAAATTTATGCAAACTGAAAATGTGCTCATATGCTAGAAGCCTTCTATTATTTTGATGGTGTGGGGCTTGTGTTGAATATTAAGTATTTAATTGTCTAGATTTTTTTCGATTAGGTGCCACCAGTTATCCATGTTTTCATGCTCTCTTGAAGCAACTTGTTGCACCTCTTTGCACACAGTTGTCCGACCGAAGGTCTAGCATCGTAAAGCAGGTTAGTTGAACTATCGTACAAGGAATGATGACTCAGTATTTAGCAGTCGTGCTTTCATTGGTAGGATTTCCTCTGCTGGTTGCTGTTGAAAATCATAATCCTGCCATCGCCAAAAAACCCTCTCTGCATTTAGCAATATTTTGTATCACCCATTAGCAATTTCCATGTCCAAGATTTATCTTCTAAAATTGTATTTTACCTATATTTTTCAGTTAGTTGAATTGATATCTTGGAGGATGAGATGCTTATTTGCTTTTGCAAATGTCAGCTTCTAATTTCATATTTCCCTGCTGCTTCCCCCTTATGGAAAATACTTTACCTATATCTTGACAGCCCAGCTATATTTCTTTTGACACTTCATTTTCTTGAAGTAACTGTTTCTGATCTGACCCATATCTGGACATGGGTATCAGGGATCTGTCCCTCCAAATACGTGGAAAATTTAGAAAAAAAATTGAGCATACTCATGTTAGGCACATACCCGTAGCCATCACTCACACCAAGTCCAATTAACATAGCCTACAGAGCACAAAAGGCTATCAATTAAACTGGATTGGAGAAGAGATACTACTACAAATGATCAATAGAATCTTATGGTATAGGTTGAGATATATGACCAGTTTTCAATAAAAAACAATGTTATCTCTAAAACAGCCAAATACATTACTGTTTCAGACTAACTAATTCATAATTGTTCCATGCATAAGTATTGAAAATTCATTTAGCAAACCAAATAACATCTGTAAAAATGAATAGATATAGTAAAGTGAAAATGAATATTTATATTATGCAGATAGGGATTTAAGATAACTAAAATACAAAATCTGAATTATGCATCTTGGAGCAAATTACAGACCTTATTTATTTTTCAAAATAACTGTTCTTAACTCTTTGTTACCCTCAGGCCTGTCATCTCTTATGTTTCTTGTCAAAAGAGCTGTTGGGGGATTTTGAAGCTTGTTCGGAAATGTTCATCCCGGTAAGAATTTTTTTTCATCTAATAAAATCACTAGTAAATATAATAGCTTCAGCCTGTCCTAACATCCTCAATATAGTGCTTACATTTCTGTTCTTTTAACCTTATGGTTGCTTTTGAGTTTCGAGTTTCAATATTATTATGTGATACCCTTCTTAGGTCCTTTTCAAGCTGGTTGTGATTACGGTTCTTATAATAGCTGAATCCGCAGACACCTGCATCAAAACAGTATGTGCAGACAATATGAAAGTCTCTTATTGTAACTTCTTTTTCCCATTTTTATCTCGATGCCTGTATTGATGCATACCTATACTGTATAGATGCTGCGTAACTGCAAAGTTTCCCGTGTACTTCCTCAAATAGTTAACCATGCAAAACATGACCGTAATGCAGTACTCCGTGCTAGGTAATTTATTCAGTCCTTAATGACATACGCATGATAAGTATGGATCCTCACACAACTCTCATTGACAATTACAGATGCTGTGAGTACTCTCTTCTGATGCTGGAGTACTGGGCCTATGCACCAGAAATACAGAAATCTGCAGATCTTTACGAGGATCTTATAAAATGCTGTGTAGCTGATGCAATGAGTGAGGTATTGCTTTGGTAATTACTTTCTTTTCGAAGCTATATATCCCATTCTTGTATACCAACCTCTCGTTTTGGTTATTGCGTATTCTAATTTCAGTTTTAATCACAATTTTACGATATGTCTTAGATTATCAGTTTCAATTTTTGGTTATTAGATATATTATTTTCAGTTCTGAATATGGGTATGGGGATATTCTCCAAGGACCTTTAAAATATAAGGAATAACTTAGAAAAAAGTTAATGAAAGATAAGAATAAAGGAAGGTGGTTGATGCTGGTACTAAAAACCAGCTACTTTTCTGTTACCATGGATTATTGCACCAGTTTGTTGCAGTTAGGATACATCAAGATATGGTAATGTAAATAAATTTACTTTTACGATTAGGCTAAGAGTTTGGTTGTTTTTGTGATATAACGAGTTATTTACACTGCTAGAACTAAGTGAGAAATTTTTTAACTGTCACTCTTCGTACCATATATTTATTGGTTCTGCATTATATATATATATATATATAGAGAGAGAGAGAGAGAGGGAGAAATTATGCTCAATGATGTGGCTTATATTCAATAATACTGGGAAATGAAAGGTACGGTCAAATGCTCGTCGTTGCTACAGACTGTTCAAGAAAACTTGGCCAGAGCGTTCTCAGCAACTATTTCTGTCCTTTGATTCAGTCGTCCAAAGGGTATAAGCTTTCTTTTTTCATCTTTTTGAATTTCCAGTTTTGATTGATTGGGTAAATTATATAGTTTTTTTGTAAATTAAAAAGATGATAAACGATGAAGATGGGACCACACATAGACGCCATCCTTCTCCTTCAGTTCGAGTAAAGGATGTCCGTAAATCCCATAAGGCTTTTCAAGCACCTACTTCTACAACTTTACCTGGACCTGCAACTTCAGCAGTTACCACAGTGGATCGGAATAGGGCTGTACCAGGAGGCATTCCTCTATCTGCTGGTCCATTTCTCTCTGAAGTAAAGTCACATCGAAATGGTACTGAAAGAAGTTTTGAAAACATGCCAAATACAAACAAACAGCGGGCTCCGGCTATCGAAAATGCGCTTGCTGGTTTAATTATATCTGAAAAACTCAGTTATCAAAAGAAGAGGTCAGCTAGCTTTGATTTAGGTATATGCTAAGTAGCTCGAAAAATCCATTGAGAGCTTTCAGTAACTGTCACATTCATCATGCAAGTGCTTCCTTTCTACTTTGTTCCTTGACATGGATGAAAATTTTCTTTGTGGTTCCTAGTGCAGGAGTTGACCCTCCTCCAGCTTGTGGCCTCTCATTTCCCCCTATTGTCGCTGCTTCAGCTGTTACTGCAAATGCTATTTTTACTGACTCAACTGCATCGACCGTTAAAGGTTGGAGTTCTTTTGTCCATTTTATATGCAATTCCAAGCTTGAAGACTCTTTTCTCACTGCTTTAATCTAACCATTGAATCTTTTTTAGCTTGTTTGTCATCGAAATCAGGGAAGCAAGCTTGTGGTTTTATGGAAGAGCATTCTGATGATAGGTTTGCCCGGAAATCCGTAGATAAGCATATTGACAAACAGCATGTAGATACTTCTTCAAAAGATGCCAATTTTAGGGACTTCCAAGGTAATATTATTCCAAACTTCCAGAGGCCGCTTTTAAGAAAGAACATTTCAACTCGAGTTTCTGGAAACAGTAGAAGTTTTCTAGATGACAATCAGATACTACTTAGTGAAATGTCGAACTATGTGGATGGCCCAGCATCACTCCAGGAGGCTCTGACAGAGGGTCTCAGTCCAAATTCTAATTGGTCTGCTAGAGTTGCGGCTTTTAATTATGTCCGAAGTCTGCTGCAGCAGGACCAAAAAGGAGTCCAAGAAGTTGCACAGAATTTTGAGAAAGTCATGAAGTTGTTTTTCCAACACTTGGATGATCCGCACCATAAAGTTGCACACGCCGCTCTCTCGGCCCTTGCAGATATAATTTCAGCATGTAGAAAACCTTTTGAAAGTTACTTGGATCGAATCTTACACCATGTGTTTTCAAGGTTAATTGATCCGAAGGAATCAGTTCGGCAGCTTTCTGTAATGAATCTGGAAGTTGTAAGCAAAGCCTATGGCATAGATTCTCTTTTACCAGCTTTGCTCCGTGCCTTAGATGAACAGAGATCACCGAAGGCAAAACTGGCTGTTATAGAATACGCTATCAGTTCTTTCAAGAAGAATGCTATGAATTCAGACGGTGCTGCTAATAGCGGCATTCTAAAGCTGTGGATTGCTAAATTAATACCTTTGATCTATGATAAAAACACAAAACTAAAAGAAGCAGCCATCTCCTGCATTGTATCTATACATACTCACTATGACTCCGTTGGTGTTATAAACTACATCATGTGTATGTCAGCTGAAGAGCAAAATTCTCTAAGGCGAATTCTTAGGCAGCAAACTCCTCGAATTGAAATGGATCTTATGAACTTCTTGCAGAACAAGAGAGAAAGACCCCGTCCTAGAAACAGTCACGAGCCATCTGATGTCGGACTTTCTCCTGATGGTGAATATACTGGTGCATTGAAGAAGGCTTACTATTTTGGAAGATATTCTTCAGGTTCGAATGATATCGATAACAGCAAGAAGTTGTTCTCCATGCAAGAACCGATGCAAGTTTTAGAACCTATTGCTCAAAAAGTATCAAGTGAAGCTCAGAAAAATTTACCTCAGAATCTCGAAGGCGGCTGTAATAATGCTTTTACTTGCACTACTACTGGTGCTGACCATCCTGATGGTGTTGATTGTGAGAATTCAATGGACGACTGGCCTTCGACATGTTTTGACATGAATACGATGACAATCTCTAATCATTTTGGAATAAGCAATTCCACTATTGGTATTGACACTTTTGTTGATGTCAATAATAGTAATGAGAATTCCAGCAATACCAAGACTTGCTCTTCTCTAAAATCGCGTATCATCATTCCTCAAATTCTTCACCAGGTGAACTATGAATGTCAAAAGGTCCCCTTCGTTAGCCCCCCTCCCCCCCCCCCTTTTTCCTTGTCCCTCGCTGTGAAAATCATATTTTATCTGAGTAATTTGTTTTCCCTTTTTCTTTTATTGTCTAGAAAGGAATAAACTCATTTCTGTATTCCGACTCTCCACATATTTCAGATTTCTAACAATAAGGAGAGTGCAACCGTTAGACAGCTAGCACTTCAGCAGCTCATAGAAGCTTCCATGGATACAAACCTTTCGTTATGGACAAAGGTATAATCTAATTGAAATTAATGATACTCATTCCCAGGATAAAAACATTCAATATGGACATAAGTTACCATGTTTAAGATCGCCACTGTCAAAGATGTTGTCCAACACATATACACGTGCATGGAGTTGGACATGAAAACATAAATAGTATGTTAATTGCCATTTATGTTTAAGAAGAATTTGATTTTTCAAGGCATTGACCAAAATCAGTTTTCAAACCTATGCTAAAAGTTACCATAGATGTAATGGCATGCATGAGGGAGACAGATCTTGTAGTTTGATGGATGGTATCTTAACCAGTAATGGCCGACTGTTATCAAGTGATAGCAGCAATATGCTGATGCTGGTGGACGATTATTTATTTGCAGCATTTCAACCAGATTCTGAAAGTTATCATTGAGGTGTTGGATGCTCCTGATTCTTCAACCCAGGAATTGACCCTGCAGTTAGTAGCTGACATGGTGAACAAACAGGTTTGTGGAACTAAAACTTACACTATATCCATCAAGTGAAGTTCTAAGTAGTTTTATTCTCGAAAATTTTCTTTTCACCCTATGTTGCACTCGAGCATGTGTGTTGGATGCGTGTATGATTCCAACATGGGTTTGTTTAAAAAATTTTAAAGCTTTCTCCATGTATTTGGAGGTTTCTTGGAGCGTCATATCTCATACCCATGTTCAGATATGCAAAAAACATAGGTGTCAGACATGAGGACTTCAAGAAAAATGAAGAATCTGAATAACATAATTTTGACCTATGTTTCTATTATTATCTAATGTGCTTAATCTATGTTCTGTCAATCCAGAAAGATGCGATGGAAGATTCTATTGAAATTGTAATTGAAAAGTTACTTCATATTGCTAAGGATGCAGTTTCCAAGGTGCCATTGTTTTCATCAATTGTTTAATACAGGCTACATGGCCTAATGCTACCTCTTCTCGTGAACCTAATACATTCGGATTATGTTTCAGGTTTCAATTGAAGCAGAGAACTGCTTATCAATGATTTTATCAGAATATGACCCTTTCAAATGTCTAAGTGTATGATTACACGACTTTCATGAAATTTTGCTCTAATTGTGAATTTTTATCCTACTTTTGTCTCATTTTCGGAGTTGCAGGTTATTGTAGCCCTTTTAATCCATGAAGATGAGAAAACTCTTATTTTTTGCATCAAGACATTAACAAAGGTATTGAATAGCTGATTATTATCCTTATGATGTCCTGACATGATGAAGTTAATGACAAAAAAATGATTTATTGAAACTAAAGATTTAAAAAAACATTGGAGCTTGTTCGTTTGGGGAAGAATATGATCTGGTTCGCTTTGTTTTAAGAAAAAAATTGCAGCTAATGTGCAGTGTTATGGTTTTTTAAGAACCAATTGCAATAGGTAACCAAAATGGCCAAAATTGAATTCCACCTGATTAGATTTGTTTGGTTCATCAGTTTAAAAAAAAAAATTTAAATTTTTATTTTTATTTAATACCTTAAAGTTTCTCCTCTAATTTTGAAATAAAATATTTTTTAGTACTATAAAAAATATAAACTATTTAAACATAAAGAATAGAATTTGGTTCAATTTTAACAATTAGGTTATTTAACTTCTGAACTGAAATTTGAACTAACTGAATTTAACAACCTAACCAAAAGCAAACCGAAGAGAACACTACTGTTTGAATCAGTTTTCAGTTTTCTGCTAGCCTAGAACAGAGTAGTAGGAGGTTCAACAATGGTTGCAGACTATAAGCACTTCATCCAAATAAGAATGGCATAAAATGAAATTTTAAAAATAAATAAGCATTTTCATGTAGTTGTAACCTTACATTCAAATTTAGTTTCTTTACCTCCAGCTGATAATTTTTTCACTTGACACATAACATTATATTAAAGCACCGACAGTTTGTTACCCTTATTTCATTATCACATAATAGACTCATCTTTTCTGCCTTTGCAAGCTTGTCCGTCGGCTTTCTCAAGAGGAACTTCTGGCTCAGCTACCTTCATTTTCACCAGTTCTTTTTTGCGCATTCAGCAATCAAAGCGCTGAAGTTCGCAAGGTAATAATTTTTGTACTTTTCAGTACATGTGCTGCAGATATCTTATGATTCCAGATAGCACTAAATTATATTACTCGAAACTGTGTTTGTCAGATACTGGTTTATGTCCCCATGTTTGAAAATGTGAGGGACATGGGTAATTCGAGAAAAATGAGAGTGGCCTTTGAACTTAGATACGTAGGGCATGTGCTGCAGATATGTTCTTTGTTTTGGATACAGCTTAAGGAGTTAGATTTGTACTTAGATCACTGAACCACGTAAGAATTGTATATTAGCCACCAATCACGAATTAGGTTATTTCACCTTTCCATAACTTTCTTCAGACTTCAAGTACATCTTGTTATAATCCATTTGTGGCATTTTTAGAACTGATCTTATGGATTTACACAGGAAAGTTTGATGGTATTTTATTTTTCGTTCAAGCTTGATACCTAAGATGCTAGGTTACGTATTAAGATTTAATTTATGTTATTTCAACTTCATTTTACTTGAAGTACCTGTGTCCAATGCATATTTGGATATGGATACAATGATGTGACTTCCCAAGAACCCTTCAAACATAGAAAAACTAGAAAATAACAAAAAACTGAACATACACCACTGCGTATCTGGAAAACACCATAGTCCGAGTAAGATGGAAAATAATGCACGAAGTCTGCATTTGGCTATGGATCCCAGTGCCTTATTACCAATATTGATTTGTCTGAATAACCGGTAGAAAAAACCAATACCTGATCACTGCTTGTTAGGTTTCTCCCTCGCTTTGTCTTAATTGATCAATCATTCATGCTCACTATTTTCCATTATCTGTTTGGCCGTGCTGGTTACAGACTGTTGTTTTCTGCTTGGTCGATATTTACGTCATGCTCGGGAAGGCGTTCCGGCCATACTTGCAGGATCTCAATGGGACCCAGTTGCGTCTGGTGACTCTTTATGCCAACAGAATTTCTCAAGCCAGAACTGGAACTTGTGTTGAAGCTATTAATTTGCCGGCAGTCTGAATCTGTGGATTTAAGGGTTCTTTTATGTAATTCTTTATTTAACTAATTTTCCTTTTTCATATATTTGTCTTTGGTGTTCTTGTGATTTTGAGTATGGAATATAAAGGGTGAATTTCAAGGCTTTGTTGTAGTTGACCTTTTGTCTTGAAATGCAAGAAAGTGTTCTTTGGCTTGAATTAGGTTACTGTTCGGATTAGACTTGGTAATTTCTGACATGAGGCAAAGACGGTAAGAAAAATAATTAAAACATAAAAGTATTTAAATACATATCTATCTCAAATAGGAGTGAGCATTTTGTTGAATTGATTGAAAATATTTTAGCATACATAATAAAAGAAAGATATTTTTAAAAAAATTAAAAATTAAAAATTCTTTATGACTCTTTAGAATTTTTTTTAAAAAAATATAATTTTTGAAATTTTTATAAATTATTTTGAATTGAAGATATTTTTTTAAAAGATATTTTTGAATTTTTTAAAATTATTTTGAATTTCTTTTGTAATTTTTGTTGAGAACTCAATTTATTCATTTTTAAAATTGGCAGGAACCAAAGAGGCATTTACACTAATCTGTTATTCGAATCGTAAAGTTCAACTTAACTCGAACTTAAAACTTGAATTACTTATTCGAGTTGACTCAAATAACTCTATTCGACTAACTCGAAATTCAATTTTTTTTTTATTTTCTAAAACGAATCGAATTTTACTAACCTCTAATCTTAAATATTGCATAAGATGCATTATCAGCTATAAATATAAAATACTTTAAGCATGATAAAATATTAAATCGTGATATACATACGCAAGTTACCAAATCTAATCTCAAGTTTGTAGGGTTGGAATTTTAGTTGTGGATGCAATAGAATTTCAACAAATTTACATGTCTTTGCCAATCTAATTGAGTTGAATAATTTCATTTCTTCAAAATGGATAATATATATCAATAGTGTAAAATTAACATGAAATCACATTTTTGCATTTTTATATACTTTTGTAATTTTTATGATTGATATTTTAACAATTAACTGTCATATTTCATATCATATTTGTATAAATAATGCATGCCAAAATTGTAGTAAAGGAAATGAATTTAATTATTTATTTTATGTAAAAAAAAACTCTTAACCGTTAAATATAAAATTAATATACACAAAAATATAAATCAATATGGTAGAGATATTGTTAAGTAATGTGATGTCATTCAATGTATGTGTTTAGAATGGATGAATCTAGGAAATCTAGTAGTCATTTAAATAACATCCATGAGTGTACTTATCAAAGATGCATGTATGTACTTGGTACACATTAATTACTTGATGCATGTATAGAAAATTAATAGTCACTTGTAACAACTATATAAAGGGTTGTAAGTGATGTAGAAAATGTAAGAGTCTAAGACAATATGATGTGAGAAAAAAAAAGATTTCATTCCATCTTGAGTGCCTTTTCCCTTTGCAATCTCTAGAATTCTCTCTAACAAAGTGGTATCAAAAGTTAGAGATCCTTTCAAAGTGAGAGAGTGTGTGTGAAAATCAAATTGGGCATGCCTTCTACAAACACAATCTACAACAATGTTCAAGTTATTGTGTTCAAAGGTGAAAATTATGATTTTGGAGCAATCAAAATGGAGACTACTCACTTTCTTAAATGTATTGGAATTAGTCAAGTTAGGCTATGAAGATCCAAAAGATGCTATAGAAGAACAACTTAAAGAATTAAAGAATGAGACTGTTCACTTTCTTGAATGTCTTGAATTAGTCCAGTTAGTCAAGTTTGAAATGACCAATTGGTATGATTTGAATCATTTATGCACTTAGAATGCTTGAGATACAAAATTTGGTATGTTGAGTAAATATGTTGCGGAAATTAGGAATGCATGTTAACATAACTAATTACTTAGGGTGTCAAATTTAGTATTTGATTGTTAGTGCAATTGAGCATGTTTTAAATCATCTGTAGATTTTTGGGCTGCAATTGCAAAAAATGAAACTAGCATTGCAATGTCATTTGAATGATGTCGGGACGTCCTTTATCACATCATCGGGATAAAGGGAACCTTCCAAACCACGTCATGATAAGGTAAATCAGGTGGGTGCGACGTGGAACCTTGACCATGTATAAGATGTTTTGTGTATTTTGCAATTTAGTCCTAATTCTTAGGCAATGTAATTGAAGTTCTTAACTGCTATGAAATGTCTTGATATTTTGCATGATTAAGTAGTATATGTTTAATTTCATAAATTTACTTTTAATTTTGCAAAAAGGTTTTCTGGATATTTTCTCAAAATTTATGATTTAGTCCTTTAACCTTTGTTTTGAAAATTAAATGAGTTTTACTTGTTGGTTTTAGTTGATTGTTACAAATATTGCTTTAATAATACTTTATAAACTAAATGCATGTTTATTTTCACTTGATAATTAATAATTATGCATGTATATTGTTTGGTATGATTGGTGGTAGGTAAGTAGGTCACGCAAGTAGCTAACCTGACATTTTGAATCCAGGTCGGTTCATCTTAATCGAGTTTGGGACACCACACGATACATCAAGAAATTCTGTCTTTAAAGAGGACAACTAGTCACAAAATGCTACTCAGTGAGTGTGTCCTAATATGACTTATTTGTGGTGCATAATGTGATAGGTGTTAAATTAATGGTTATACACTCAAGATCATTTAGTTAAGTAACTCCCAAAGAAGTTATGCTTAGAATAATGGCTAGACATTACGCAATTATTAATACGTGTGAATGCCTAAGGAATTAGATTCATGTACTAATTGGATGGAAATCCTTGTTCTTGCTAGTTGATCATGATCACCCCAAGGTGGCTTGATTCAATGGGTGTAGGAATTATTGTTGCAATGGTTTAGAAATGTTTTCAAGGTTTAACGTAAGACTCATGCATCATTTTAATGCGTATCGTAATGTTGCAAAACATTTTCAAACCTTTACGTAATACAATATATTAATATATGAATGTTTTACTTTCAGTTTGAAAATGGTACCAACTCTCTTATTGAACATATTCACTGAAAATAAATTGAACAGAATTAACTATAAGGAATGGAGATGGAACTTGATGATTGTCCTGAGATGTGAAAAACTTAAAATAGTTCTTGATAATAAGTGCCCACGGGCCACTCAAGTTAAGGATAGAAAATGCTAGGAGAAGTCTAATGAGATAGCTGATTGCTATAAGTTGGCAAGCATGACCAACACCTTATATAAGCAACTAGAAAGCTGTAAGACAGTCAGAGCAATTTTGGATAAGCTAGAAGACATGTTCGGAGGCCAAGCTACCTTGGCTCAATAGTCCCTATAACTATCTTGATGAATGCCCAGCAAAAATTCGACACTTTGGTCAAAAACCATATGATTACTCTTATGGGATACTTTACCAAGGTCACGGACAATGAGACTAATTTGGACCAGAACACTCAAATGGATATGGTGTTTAAGAGCTTCTTTAAGGATTTTTCTAGCTTTTAAGCCGCATATAACTGATCTGCCATAATTCAGTGTAGCAGATTAAACTAGTTTTCGCAATTTAGGAGCTTAAACATAATCATTTTAGCTAAGTTTAATTATGTTTTCATAAATTTAGTTCAATTTAATAAAATTTGTAATTTGAGTCTTTTATTGATCTTAGAGGCTGAATAAGGCTTAAAGGTGAGCTAATATACTTTGTAAGTGTGCAAGAGACTATTATAAAATGTGTTAACTCGATACCGGTCGCTATGTTGCAACATGAAACACTAGACGTCGCAATATAGGGAGCAAAAAAGAAGATTCCAAGACTGCCTTTAGTGTCATGATACAGCCCTAAAGATGGATTATACTGCCCTCGATGTTGTGACACAGGACCTAGTCTGCACATGAAATAAATAAGAGCCAGGGAGTTTTGGTCTGCACAATCAAATGATAAACACGAGGGTGACAGTTGATCTAGGGTTAAGGATGATAGCCACTCTAAAGACTATAAATAGGCTTAATTAACACATGTTATGGACAACTTTTCATATTTTATAATTTTCTTCTTAGATTTAGTCTTTAGTCTTTTCTCTTTTCTTAGGCTTAGGTTTTATTTCATCTTTTGTTATTTGCTTTTGTGGAAGAAATCAAATTTGTGAATTATAATCAAACTTTGTAAGAATTTTATGATCAATTCTTAATACAATTCTTTTTATCAAGTTTATATTTTTTATTAGATCTATGAGGAACTAATCCTTTTGTGGGGGATTAGTGAGTGGAGATATGATTAATTAACTATTTTGTAGGGATTTCTTAGCAGATCAGCTGTTCAGGAAAGGAAGAACATAAACCTTAGGTTTGACAACCCTAGGAAGTCATCAATGTGGGAATTATCCCAAATTTAGTATGGTCTATCTATTAATACATTAGCCCTGAATCGGTCTAGACTGTAAGGTTGAAAGATAAGTAGTTCTTGCTGACTCAGTATTTTAGTGGAAGATCAAAAGATTGGACTGGGGTATTGACTAGTTGATTGAACAAGAAAACTCGAAACCATAGTTGGTTATGATTACTGAAGCGAGCTAATCACTCATGCCCAGATTTGATATATATTTTATTATTTGATTTCTTATGTTTTATTTATTTCTTTATTTTCCTTTATTATTATTAGTTTAGATCATCAAAACTTCTCATTTTATTCATTGTATATAATCCATTTAAAAAGTACTAATTAGATTTATTTATGCTTAGGTTAGGATTAATTTAGTACTCATCTCCCTTGGGCATGATCTTTGGAGTACTCACCTACTTCGTTGTAACTATATTACAACCTGATCAGTAGACTTGCAGACACCGCTTTTCATATCTTTTGTACAAGATTTCTACTCTAGATGTTGGTATGTTCTGAGGCGGTCCATAACCTTGGCAACAAAAACCTGACCCTTATACAACTTATGAAGGAATTACAATCCTATGAGTTGATGGTCAATGGTGATCAGTGGATCCGAATAGTAGAAGTAAACATAGCTGCCACTTCTTCCTCAAAAGGGAAGGGAAAATGATCGCGAGGTTTCGTGATAGGTTTTAAATATTTATAATGAAAATCAAACCTAGACTAACTATTATCACGATGAAAAGGCAAGCGCACCTATCGAACAATAGTATAGTAATGGCAAGACCGGGATATCATACCCAAGGGAACCAAAAGTACTAGTAATAGCTATATTTTTATTATTTAATCTAGAAATAAAGATGGGTTGTTTATTAAACTGATTAACTAAACTAATTAACTAATTAAACTAAAGCAAAGAGAAAATTTGGTAAAAGACTTGAAGAAAAGTAATTGATAAAGACGACACCCAAGGAGGAATCCACCTAGATTTCACTTGTTATCTGACTCTGAACCAGACGATTTATTCACTTGACTTGATCCGTGAGACTCCCTAACCTATATTATTATCTCTTTCGAGACTAATAACGTTTAACCCTCAGTTGAATTAATTGAAATCTCTTTCTTAATTAAAACCCCCAGGGAAGTAGTAAATCGACCTATGGACTCCCATATTAGGTTTCACCCTAATCCGGTAAAATCTCGTAACCCTATTTCTAGGCGTTCAATCAATTCTACTTAATTATGCCAAATCTACTCTTAGACAGGGACTTTTGCTCCTCTGCATAAGCACATCAAATCATGAATCAATACTCGGAATATTAACTCAAGCATTAAGAACACATAATTAAGAACAAATCAAGTATTTATCATAAAATTCAGATAATAATAACAAGATCCATCATAGGTTTCAACCCCCTTAGGTATCTAAGGGGTTTAGTTCATAATAAAATAAGAGTACATCTCAAAAGTATAAAAATAGCAAAACATAAAGAAAACTCTAAAACTCCTGAAGGAATTCCGAGAGAGATCTTCAGTCTTGGAGTAGCTCCGGCTTTTGGGATAGATCGTCTAGCTTCCTTCAAGTGATTCCTGGCGTGTGGTTTTGTACTCCAAAAAAGTTCTGGAGGGAGACCCCCTTTAAGTCATACTTAGGGTGTTTATATAGGCTTTGGATTGACTTTCTTCCTCCCTAAGTATCCTTTTCCGTGTAAAATACAACTTCTTGAAAAAGGGACACGCCCGTGTGCCACGACCGTGTGACGTGATTGCCAGGTCGTGTTCGATCTGTTAAATTGCACACGGCCGTGTGGGTCAATGGACAGGCCGTGTGAATCGTGAAAGCCTTGGTCGACACCCTCGAAAGACACGGGCGTGTGAGTTGCTCGTGTGGCAAGGCTTAGGCCGTGTCATCTTCTTGATTTGGTCTATTTTGTCCCTTTTTGACTCGTTTTTGGCTCTTTTTGACTCTTGGTACTCTCCTGAGTACAAAACATGAAATAACCGGATTAAGAGCACCAAAATTCATAAATCTAGTAATAAACATCCATAAATATGCTAAGTATTTGGGGTAAAAATATGTATAATTTTGCGTTTAATCAAATACCCCCACATTTAAGCATTTGCTTGTCTTCAAGCAAAACTCTCATTTACTACTAGAATTCATTCCTTTCAATCACATAATCATTACTGATAATGTTACAAACTATTCCACGAAAAATCATACATTGAGAATCCAACTATAGGGGCATTAAAAGCCTCAAACAATCTAAATCAAATATTTTGATAATAAAATTATAGGTAATCTCCTTCCTCTAAGTAATTAACTTTAGTATTAAATATACAAGAGATGACATCCTCACTAAAGATTCACTCAAATCACTCAAAGTGTTTAAGGTTCAAGATTAAGCACTCGATTGTCTAACATGAAAAGTTATTACCATAGGCTTGCATGAAAATCAAATCTCCACCACTTGTAAATGATATGATACACAAATCAAAAGGTCTTTGCATGGTTGTAACGGGGTTTAGGTTACGGGTATAAATACAAGCTGAAAAGAAAAAGGTTAGAATCGAGATAGTTTTAATATATTACCCCACTATCAAAAACTTAATTACTGAATCACAAACAAATATCTAGAACTATATTACATGAGCTCTCTTTTTTCATTACAACTTTAGCTTGCTGAGGATTACAATAATAATACTGTGTTTTTTTTAAGAACAAATCAAGTTAATACAATATAGAAATCATACTCCATGATTCAATAACAAAAAATGGTGAACATGGTGAAGTAACAATATTAAATTTAATCTCGATAAAAAAGGGTAAATGAAGTAAGAGGTTTTCAACAATAATGAGTTAATGGGTTAATGATGAGGGTTAATCAATAAAAAGGGTTAGTAGGCTCAAAGGGGGTTCACTAAAGGTTTAATTATGTGGGAAGGCTTTTTATAGAGTAAGTGGGTTAAATCCTAAGTGCCTTTATCATCTCAGTATATCAAATCATACGTGTGATCTCAACATGTATAATCGAAGCAAGTTCTAGAATAACAGTTCAATGTTGACATACTCAAATCACAAAAGAAGTGAGCAAGAAAGAAAGCTATATGCTCAAAAGGCTAAAAAATCTCACCAAAAATTTGGGTTTTTGATGTCATTCATGTATACTTAAGATTTCAAGATAATACCTCAATTTAGGAAAATAATCTAAAAATTTTAGTTCTCAAAATATCAACTTATCATGCTCGATTCTCTAATGTCCTATAATCAAATAATCATACATAATTCCCATGGTCTAATTCATGACATATCAACAATAATTATAGATCAATCAAAATTCATTCGATTAATATTATGAGAAAATCACTTAAGCGTAAGACCAAATTTAGGGATTTGAGAATAATGCAAAAAGTTAGGCATTATGTTCATGTTCACCCCCTACACTTAAGATGTACATTGCCCTCAATGTACAAGATAGAATGTACAAAATAAAGAAAATCATAAGAGGGAAAGAGGTGAAACTCCCTAATTTATGGATGCGGAGCTTATTCTGAGGCATGAGTGTTTGGGGAAAGTGGTAGATGCCACTGTTCTTTGCTAGATGAAGAAATTGGGTCGTTGAACATGATACTTGTGAGGTATTGTTCCCTATTTGTTTCCTCATTCCGTAAAATATTCCTAGCAGCTTTGTTTGGAAGTCTGTAGAATCATGAAGAACTTATTAAGAGTGGGTGTAGAAAGAGTGTAGTGGATTACTTGTTAGAAATACCAGAAAAATGAAGAAAATAAAATTTACTAATATAGATATGTCTTTCAAAAGAAAATAATAAAATTGAAATGAAAATAAAAATAAAAACATAGGAGGATTCAATAATCCTCGTCAGTAGGGCCCTCAGGTGGTGGCGATGGAGCTGCAGCGGTGATGTGGAAGTGCTGGCACAGCTACTGCATCATGGCCTGCATGTCGTCTATCTGTCTATCACGTCGCCGATCTCGCTCGTGAATCATCTTAAATTGTGTAGTGCAATACTGCTCGAAGTGAGCGAGTCAGTCGAAAAGGTGTGCCAATGAAGCAGCTGTATGAACTGGTCGCTCCCTAGGTGGCATGGTAGAAGGCTCCTCGTGCTATAAGAGGACATCATTAGGAACGTCCTCAAGATCCTCCTCGTTAATGGCATGAGTAAGACGGTACTGAGAAGGATCAGTCCCCCGTTGGCGTTCGATCATCCTCATGTGTAACATAGTCGTGATGCCCTGTGGAGACATCTGACCTTTCAGTGTAAGCGCTGATGATTGAGCCACAGTATTGAGGAGGCCGAAGTGTCTAGCGAGGCGCGTCACGTAGGGGCTGATAGAGATCACTCCCTTTCAATGCCGTTCCGTCTGATGGCGAATGACGAAAGAGATGAAGTATGCTAAGTCGGTCACGTGTGCATTTGTCATGCACCATAAATAGTAGGCGTCGTGGGTGTTGACGATACCGGTGCTCTCTCTCCTCTCGGTCAAGGTGTGTGCCAATATGGCATGGAGATAGCGTAAGGAAGGGGCGAGAGCTGAGGCCTTCGAGCGGCTGGGGTTGTAAGTGGAAGAGAGTGGTGCCAAAGCCTTCTAGCATAAGCAAGGAGAAATATGGATATTGCGTGGTAGTGCATTCATGTCTTCCTCCTCCATAAACTCATCGGTGTAAAGTCCCAGAGCGACTCTAAACTCTGGACACTCATCGCGCGAACTAAACCGCCTAATCGAAATTGAATGGTGCCAGGGTCGTCATTGTTCGTCATCACCACTTGTAGATGAAAAGTAGAGCATAATTCTAAAGTTAGCTATAAATAAGTGGGTTCGGTAATAGCGAAGAACCGTTCCCATAGGTCTATGGATAGGAGGGCGCGGATGGCATCAGCTAGCTAGACTTGCTCCACGACATCCCAATCGATGCAACGACCTATATTGAGGGGTCGCGCACGTAGTATCTGAAATAGCTTCTCCTGCGAAGCTTGCGAAAACTCAATGAACGGGTATTGAACTTCGGCTGTAGCACGTACCAAGGAAGAACCCGTTTCTCTACATCTTTTTGAGGATGGGACCGCAGCCTTCTTGCCTCTCGATGATGACATAATGTACCAAAAGCTACTGTAGGGTGGTGCACTGGCGTGTTAGTGGCGAGCACGGGCGTGTGGAGTAGGTACAGCAGTATGGAGGAATAATGGAGGGAAAAGAGAGGGGAAAGTGATGATTAATACAGGGGAAGTAGATTTTAGGGTGGTTTGGGGGTTAAGGAAGTGAGAATCTGGGGAATGGTGGCTGGAATAGGGATTAGGGAGTGGAGAAGAGGAGATTTCAGCTAGGGTTTTGAAATGAGGAAGAAGATGAACAGTGGTTTGCTTATATAGGGAAGGGCCACACAGCCTAGGGCCACGCCCATGTACTCTGAAGGTGAGCCCGTATCTTTTTAATTTTGCAATTTAGGTCGTGCCCGGCTACTATCCCACGCCTGTGTGTCTTGGGCGTGTGTGGCACACGGCCATGTCGCACGGTCGTGCCTAGCTTTGTTCGCTTCTCCCACGCCCGTGTGTTAGGGTACCACACCCATGTATTGTTGTCCACGGCTTAATGGCACGGGCGTGTCTTACGCCTGTGTCGAAGAAACAGAATCGAGCCTTGCCCCTGGCACGCCCGTGTTTTTCTATTCCCATACCCGTGTTCACCTATCAAGCTCACCCACGACCCTGTCTCACGGCCATAGGGATTTATTGCATCCGATGTTTTCGGGAAATCATGTCCTGCTTCCACACGGCCGTATCGCACGGCCGTGTCTCTTCCCTTGCTTGACCACGACTTTAGGCACGGCAGTGTGCTTGGCCTTGTGTGCTGGAAAACTTTGCAATTCAAAGATGAAGTTAGTGATTTAAAATGTTAGAAATTAAAAATAAAGAAATCAAAATATGTTAGTGCTCGGGTTGCCTCCCGAAAAACGCTTATTTATAGTCTAAGCTCAACTTACCTCTTTAGTGAATGGTCATGGTGGTTTGAGGAGTTTATACTCCTCATTCCTGCTATCAATCTCATCAAAATAAGGTTTTAATCGGGTGTTGTTTACCTTAAAAGTGCCGAACTTGGGATGACTCACCACCATCGTACCGAATGGAAAAATACTGAGTACCGTAAGAGGAATTTCTTCATTCGGTGTGGTAGTGACAATGTGGGGATATGCGGCATCTAGTAAGACTTTATCGCCAACCTTAAGTTGATTTAGGGAGGTATCGGACTCGTTTTGGCATAGTTACAGTTTATCATGTGTTCTCAATTTGTGTGCTCGCCATTCGTCTAGCTTCTCTATCCGTAGCCTTCGTTCTTAATGAATGTGTCCTCTATCATTTCTGGAACATGGCTCATGAACTTCTTTGAAGCTAAATTTCTACAAAGTCATATTGTCAGTTTTAGTAGATTGGTGTGGACCATTACCTTCAATGTTCGATGTGATGCCAAAATTACAAGCTTGAAAGGTGATCGTTTTGTCTCCCACACGAAGTGTAAGCTCACCTGTGCCAACATCAATAATTGTTTTAGCAGTTGCTAAAAAAGGTCTCCCTAAAATCAAAGAGGTGTTATTATCCTTCTCTATGTCTAGAACAACGAAATCAACGGGAAATATGAACTTATCTACTTTCACTAGTACATTTTCAATAATACCCCTAGGAAATCTTATAGGTTTATCTGCCAATTGAATGCTCATCCCAGTTTGTTTAGGTTTCCCAAGACCTAGTTGCTAAACATTTTATAAGGCATGACGTTGATACTAGCCCTTAAATCAGCTAATGCATTATTGACATCTAAACTACCAATTAAGCAAGGAATTGTAAAACTCCCTGGATCTTTTAGTTTGTTCGGTAGCTTATTTTTCAGAATAGCTGAGCAGACTGCGTTTAGCTCCACATGCGGTGCCTCGTCCAACTTCCGTTTATTTGCTAAAAGTTCTTTTAAGAATTTCATTGCATTTGGCATCTACGAAAGGGCTTCAATAAACTGTAGGTTAATATGTAATTTTTTTAAGAGTTTAAGGAACTTACCACAGTTTCTTGCCTCGGTTCTGGTTCAGGCTCAACAACTCCTTTATCATCTTGAATATTAATTGCGTTGAGCTATTCCCTTGGGTTAGGTTCGGTATTACTTGGCAAACTACCTTGTGGTCGTTCAGAGATTAGTTTGGAAAGCTGGCCTATCTGAGTTTTGAGTCCTTGAATCGACGCTTATTGATTTTTGAGTGCTGCCTAGGTGTTCTGAAAATGGGTTTCTGACACCGATATAAACTTTGAGAGCATCTCTTCAAGGTTCGGCTTCTTGTCTTGTTGGTAGGGTGGTTGCTGAAAACCCGGAAGATGTTGTGGTATTTGATTTCCTTGACCGCCATATGAAAAATTGGGATGGTTCCTCCAACCTGCATTGTAAGTGTTACTATATGGATTGTTTTGAGATCGAGGATTATTACCCATGTAATTTAATTGCTCGTTATCCATGTTGTGGCCATAAGGTTGGTATTCTGAATGGCTTGTTCCACCTCCACTTGCTTCGCACTGCATCACTGAGTGAACCCGTGAAGAACTAAGAAAACCATCAATCTTTTTATTTAAGAGTTCTACCTGATTATAGAGCATGGTGACCGAATTGACGTTATACACGCCGGCTGTTTTCGTTGGCTTTATCCTCATGACTTGCCACTGATAGTTATTCAATGGCATCTCCTCAATAAACTCATAGGCATCTTCCGGTATTTTATTATTGATGGTTCCGCCAGCAGTTACGTCAACCATTTACTGAGTCAAGGGATTCAGGCTATTGTGGAATGTTTGTACTTGAAGCCAAAGCAGTAACCTATGGTGAGGGCACCTTCTCAGTAAGTCATTGTATCTCTCACATGCATCATAAAGTGTTTCTAAATCCATCTGCACAAAAGAAGAGATATCATTACGTAATTTATCCGTTTTAGCCGGCGGAAAGTATTTTAGTAAAAAATTTTCGGTCATTTGTTCCCAAGTAGTAATTGACCCTCATGGTAACGAGTTCAACCACTGTTTAGGTTTGTTCCTCAATAAAAAAGGAAATAACCGAAGATGAATGACATCATCAGAAACGCCATTGATTTTAAATGTATCACAAAATTCCAAAAAGTTTGCTAAGTGAGCATTGGGATCTTCATCCTGCAAACCATCAAACTGAACAAATTGCTGTATCATTTGAATCGTGCTAGGTTTTAATTCAAAAGTATTTGCAGCTACACTAGGTCTAACTATGCTTGATTCGGTTTCTATTAAAGAAGGTTTAGTATAATCATACATAGTGCATGGAACAGGATTTTGATTAGCCGCAATTGCAGGAGGTAGCTGATTGCCTTGGTTTTCAGCCATCTCTTCGTTTGAGGGTTGAGTATTGTCTTCTTACTTGTTCTCCGTGTATCTTAAGCTGCGCTTTATTTCTCTTTAGTTTCTACGAACTATACGATTGATTTCTTCATCAAAAAGTAATAGTCCTGACGAGTTTCTTCTAGTCATAAACTATAAAAACCTGCCAAGAGAAGGAAAAAGTAAATTAATAAATAATAATAATTAAATTAAATTAAATTAAATTGCAAGAAAAATAAATGGCTAAAGTAATAAAAATTGAGCGTTCCTAATATTTTAGTTCCCCGGCAACGGCGCCAAAAACTTGATAGCGAGGTTTCGTAATAGGTTTTAAATATTTATAATGAAGATCAAACCTAGACTAACTATTATCACAACGAAAAGACGTTTTTTGTGTACCAAGTTTCAAAAGAAATTTAATTTCTGTTGTATGATTATATAAAGATAGCTTGATCATGATTTTTAATAATGGAATTGCAACATTTAGAAGTCACAATCTTATGTGTAATAGATGGATGTCAAATAATCTATATTTTTATCAAACCAAAGATGTACACACTACTTGAGACTAAAATATTAAATAAAAGACTTAAAACTTCTCACTCTAATGAGGCATACCTTTGACATTTGAGACTTGGTCATATTAACTGAGAAAGAATTATTAGACTTGTGAAAGATGGCATCTTAAATTCACTTAAAGAAGTTGATCTTCCATAATGTGAATCTTGCTTGGAAGGTAAGATGACTAAGCGATCTTTTAATACAAAAGGAACAAAGGTTCGAAAACCCCTAGGACCATTACACACTGACATATGTGGCCTCATGAGCATCATTGTAAGAGGTGGTTACGAATATTATGTAACATCTATTGATGATTATTCCAAATATGGGTATGTGTACCTTATACACCATAAGAGTGAAGCCTTTGATAAATTCAAAGAGTTTCATGTGGAAGTGGAGAAACAACTAGGTTTACCCATAAAGGCACTTCAGTCTGAATGATGTGGGAAATATTTATTAGATGAGTTCTTAGGGTACCCCATAGAGAATGAGATTCTATCCTAGTTAACCATGTTGGGTACTCCATAACAAAATTTCATGGTAGAAAAAAGAAATCGAAAGTTGTTAGACATGGTGTATTCGATCTTAAGTTATTTGAAGTTGCAAATATCTTTCTAGGGATATGCGGTACAAACAGTTGGTTATATTCTGAATGGTATGCCAACTAAAACAGCATAAAAACTCTATACAAATTGTAGCATGACAGGAAGCTAAGTATAAAACATTTAAGGATTTGGGGATGCCTAACCCACGTATTGGACAAAGATGCGAGAAAATTGGACTCACAAAAAAAATTGTGCATGTTTGTAGGATATTAGAAGGGAAAAAATGGTGGTTTATTTTATAACCCGAAAGAGCAAATTGTTATAGTGTCAATTCATGCTACTTTCATTGAAAAAGTTACATGAATGACTTCAAACCTCGAAATAAAGAGGTACTCGAAGAACTTTCGGGAAATATACAAAACCTTAACGAATAGGTTCCAAAACAAACTCCTAATAGTAGACCTACAAATAATCAACATAATAGGGTGCTTTGTCGTAGTAGGACGGTCTCTCATAGGCCTAAGTTCTTCCAATCTGGCGAAAGTGTTTTTAACACTAAGTCTGTCGAACAGGAAGATGATAAACCACTCATGTATGATGAAGCAATACAGAGTGTTGATTCCAACCTCTGGGAAATAACTATGGGAACTGAGATGGATTCTATAGATTCCAACTTAGTGTAGGAACTTATAGACTTACAGATTGGGATAAAACACATAGGGTGTAAGTAGATTTACAAAAGGAAAAGAAATGCGAATGGAAAAGTGGAAACTTATAAGGCTAGATTTGTAGCAAAATGTTATAATTAGAAATAATGTATCAATTACGAAGAAACCTTATCTCTAGTTGTCATGCTCAAGTCAATCTGTATATTGTTATCTATTGTGGTGATTCTTGATTACAAGATTTGGCATATAGATGTCAAGATAAAGATTTTGAATGACTAACTTAAAGAGAATATCTATATGATGCAACCCATCTGATATATAGCTAAAGAAAATGACCAAAAAGTTTGCAAACTGCTTAGATCCATATATGGACTTAAGCAAACATCCCACTCTTAGAATCAAAGATTTGATCAAGCAATCAAGACTTTTGGATTTAAGCAAAATGTAGATGAACCTTGTGTTTAAAAATATTTAGTGGATGAAAAGGTAGTCTTTCTCATTCGATATGCTGATGACATTCTACTAATTGGGAATGATGTAGGGACATTATCATAAATTAAACTGTAATTAGCCCAATAATTTAGCATGAAAGAACAAAGTGAGAGCATTGTATCAAGTTTCATACATAGACAAGATATTGGAGCGTTATGCAATGACCAATTTGAAGAAAGGAAATAAACATTTTGTATTAGGATTTCATCTCTTTAGAGGAATGTCCTAAGATAGTAGAAGAAAGAGATAACATCAGAAAGGTTTCTTATGCTTCTGTAGTATGAAGTCTCATGTATGTTATGCTATGCACACACCCAAATATCTATTTTACAGTGGGGTTGGAGAACGAGGGTTATATGCTTGTGTATTACGGAGAAGATCTTACTCCTATTAGATATACTGATTCTGACTTCCAAATATGTGGGATTTGAAGAAACAACATTGGGATGTGTTTTGTCCAAGATGATGGGTCCATAGTGTGAATAAGTGTCAAGTAAGGTTGCACTACTAACTTCACTATGAAGGGTCAAATATGAAGTATGGAAAAGCTATGACTCTATAACAGTGCAGATATAGCTAAGGCTCAAATAAACCACATAAGGACAAAACACATTGACGCAAAGTATCATAAGTGAGGCGGTAGTGTCTGACGAAATATTGGATGTAGTCAAAGATTATATATGAGGACAAACATTGGGATTTTTTTGCCAAGACTCTATTAGCTGGAGAGCTCTTTAGGAAACATATATACGGGTACAAGAATGTGAAACATGACTCATCTACTTCACTAGGGCAAGTGATAGATTGTTGGATCACATAAGTATACTTGTAATTTTTCAAATAGATTGGTTAATAAAAACTATTCATGAATTGCATTAAAACTTTGTATATTGTCCTAACATGGTTTTTGCACGCAAAGCAAAATGGAAAAAAAATGTTGCTTACTAGTTGTTTATTGTTTAACTAATATTTAGCAGTATTATGTGGTCATATCATAATATAGAAAGACAACTTGTATTAGTAGACGAACCTAAATATGTCCTTAGTCTAATCGAAAATGAGCAAATCGATTAAAAGACTAATATGTCGTCTATCAAGTCCAATTTAGGAGATGCTTTGTCTTGGGTATTAGAGCGGATGACTCCCAAAAGACAGAGACATAGATGTGATTGACTAGACTGATAGTACATCGAACTGGACCCAATTAGAATAGATCCTAAATCCATTTATAGATCTATTCACTTGTGATATTCATATTGTGGCATACCTAAAGATTAAGTGGATTGCGAAATATGAATTATAACTTAATAATTGTCTTGAATTATAACTTTATAAGTTTTGACATCAAAACCATATTTTTGTAAGATTTTGAGCCTTTAGAGCATCCATCCTTTTATGTTCATGTTATTTTTTATTTTGAGTGTGTCAATTAGGTCTATTATTCTAGAACTTGCTTTTGTTATGCATGTCAATACCACATTGATGATTTGATATATTGAGATGATAAAGACACTTAAGATTTAACCCACTTTGCCTTTAAATAGCCTACCCACTTATTTATCACTAGTAAAACCCTTTGAGCCTAATCCCTTTTTGTTCATTTATCACCCATTTATTTTAACCTTTAAAACCCCTTTAATCTTTGAATTACCCTTGTATTGCCTTCCATTAGTCGAGATTAGATTTTAGTAAGTTGTCTAAGCATGTTTAATAATTCATATTGCTGAATTTTTTTTAAAAAAATGTGAAAAAAAAGAAAAAAATGGAAAACTTTGGGCTATCTTGTGCAATTGTGAGATCACTATTTATGTTATAACCCTATTATCTTATTTGTTGAGCTTACATCATCACAATTTTATCTAATATAAAGGCTCACTTCAATTGTTTGTTTATTATTCATGTTAATTCTTTGCAATTCAACATCTTATTCTTTTGGTCTTGTAACTCATCAATTCAACTCTCAATTGTAATCACATTGTACATCCTTCCATGCCCTTAACCTAAACCCCATTACAACCCTTGTAATGACCTCTTAAACACTTTGAGTGCATATTAATTAGCCTTATGGTAATAAAATTCCTCATTTTGACTTTTGAGTTCATATTAATTAGCATTTAAACACTTTGAGTGTTTTAAGTGAATCTTATTGTGGATGTTAAGCCTTGTTGAGTTTGAATTTCAAGTAACTATTAAAACAGGGGAGACTCTATGTTTTATGCATTAAATTTTTTTGCTTGGATTGCTTATGCTCTTTATTGCCATTTTCATTTAAATCCTTGATGCATGGTAATCTATTAATTATCTTAAGACATGATCAGTGAAAATAACGGGTGAAGGAAAGTTAATCCAAATGTGAATTAAGGACTTTGCTTGAGGGCAAGCAAATGATTACGTGTCAAGATATTTGATAAGTGTCAAAAGTAACATATTTTAGCCTCATTTTTAGTGCATTTTAGGTAATTATGTGGCATTAATTGTGAATTATACACTATTAATCCTTTATATTCATGTTTTAGTGCTTAATAGGGCGTTTGGGAGCAATATGATTGAGAAAATGGTTAAAACTAGAACTTTGAAACATTCCAGAAGTTGGGCACATGCAACAAATTTTCACATAGGCAATCCACATGGTAGTGTGGATTCACATGGCTATGTGTTCAAGGTTCGTCGATCTTAGGAACTATGTAGACTTACGGCTGCAAGTTATGATTTTTAGGGTTTTTTGGTACTTTAAGAGGTTATAAATAGGGAAATAAGGAAGAAGTCAACCACCAAGGGAAAGCACGAAATTACCTTGAGAACATCATTGAAGTCGATTGCCAAGCAACTTTCCACCAAGATTCAAGAGTCCAAGTTGATTTTCAAGGGAGTTATCATGAAATTCTTTTATTCTAGTGGTTATATTGTAGTTTTGGATGTTTACTCTTGCCATTATGAACTAATTCTCTTAATATCTAAGGGAGATGAACCTTAGGATGGATTCTATTGTTTGATTTCTATTTTTATGCAATAAAATCTTAGCCTCTTTGTTTTCAATTATGAATGTTTTATTATTCTTGGGTTAATAATTTTAGAGTGTTAATTCATGTTTGATGTAAATAAGTCCGAGGTTGAATAGACCCTTATTGTAATTGATTAGATCTTACATAATTGAATGAAGTTACATACAATTCTAGAAATATGACGACATAAATCTACCGGATTAGAGTCAAATCTAATAAGGGGATCCATAGAGCGAATTAATGTAATAATAAGAGTTTGAATTATAAATAAATTTCAATTAATCAACTTAGAGTTAATTGCTCTTATGCTCGAAAGAGGTATTAGCATAAATTAAGGATTTCCAAGGATTAAAGAGCTAAGAAAATAAATTGCATATATTATATTGAGAATTATAGATGAAATCTAGGTGAATTCTTACCTAGACATTGTTTAGTCACTTGGTTGATACTTGATTGTTTTTGTGTTTCATTCTTTGGTGTATTCATTAGTTAATTTAGATAGTTTGATTTGATTTTAATCAATTCTTTGAATTATTAAGTTAAATAATAAAAATGTGATAGTTAGTAGTAATTGTAGTTCTCGAGAAAATGATACTTGTGCTTACTATAGCTATACTATTAATTAATAGGTGTACTTGTTTTGATCAATTTATTAATTAGTTTTGTAGACATCAACTTTATAAAAAATTTCACTACTTATTTTTAATATCGAAATTTTTGGATGTTTCAAATCAAGTAAGTAGCCTCTTAAAAGTACGATAAGCTTTAGATTTATCCTCTTAAAAACTCAGCCCAGTGTGAGATTAATAAGATTTAATTTGTATAAAAAAATCTAAGCATGTGAAAACAATCTCCAATAGCTTCCCTACATTATAGTTTCCTCCATTAATATCCAATGTTAAATTGGACTATGACACCTGAATTGTTAGTTTGAAAAGGCCAGGATTAACTTGCACACTTAACATCAATTAAATAACTTGTCGTCAGTCATCTAAGACATTTACGACTTAGACCAAATTAAATTATCGCGAAAAATCATTAAAAATGATGAGTTGCAGCGCCAAAATAGATGAGGATCTGCTAATCTTTCCATGCATTAAGTAATGGAAAGTTTTTTTTTTTAATAAAAAACTCAACCTTTTGAATCTGTTTTTTTTTTTAAATTTTTTATTTTATCGAAGATGTATTGCAGCAAGTTCATTAGTTCTAGTTATTTGGCAAGTTCAGCAAAATTGTTGGTATTTTCGACTCAATCGTACTAGAAGAAAAAAACAGAGAAGAGTGAATGTGAGCTTGAGCTGTATTTCCATGAACACTTGATATTAGAGAAAGCAATTGAGCATATAACCAAGATTAGAGAGAAAAAATTGTACTCAGGAATATAATATGCTTAAATTCATTGAGACATTTAAACAAACACTAAACATAAATTGTGTTTGGTACATAAAAATATAAATTTTTATACCTTGTGTTGACCCTCTGCACCATTTACTGCAGCATCTCTTTGATAAAAGTTAATAGATTCAAAAAGTTAACGTTTTTTTTAATTAAAAAATAGTTTAGTTTTTTTTTTATTAAAAAAAGCTTTTTATTACTTAACTCGTGGAAAGATTAGAACAACTTCATGCAGATATGTCTTGGATGACTAGCAAGTTTTTTAATTGACTTTAAGTTGCATTTTGAAGGCAGTTAATCCTAGTATTTAAAAAAATTAATCCAGAGGTTATAAATACAATTGTTTATGGGCTATCTGTCAAATTAGAAGATCTGTTTAAAATTTGAGAGGATTTAAATAAATTTATTAGGCCTAAAAAATGAGTTTAGACAAAATAAAAGTAGATTTATTTAAAATATAGATTGAGCTTGAGAGTTTGAGCTTGAACATTTTTTGAACAAACTAATATTAAGATGATTATAAATTTTTTTAAATTTAAACAAAAATTTAAAAATAAATTTCGAATCGGATCAAATTTGACAAATATAAAATAATTAATATCACACTTAAACCCGACTCGAATAATGAACTCCTCTACTTATAAACCAAATTAACATTGAATATTAATGTAGCAAAAATACAATAAATATTCAATCTGAGATAAAAGTATCAAAATCAAGACAACTTCACGGAAAAAAAGTTAACAAGTTCATATATTTAATCTGAGATAAAGGGATTTAACCGGAGTTTAAAAAAGAAAAAAACCTTTGCAGGGTTTAGGTGTTTCTTCCACTTTGGGCAATGGCGAATTCCAAGATCTTTCTTACCCACCTCCGTCGTTCTATTCCTCTCTCCACTTTTTATCTGCCGCATGTCACTCATCTCCCTTTGTGCCCTGCATCTCGATCACACCCCAACCTTCCGGCGCGCGTCTCCCCAATCCCTTACCCCGCCACTCGGTCCTTTTTCACTTCGTCCAACAATGTTGAAGAATCTATCCTTCCGGTTCGTGCAATCGTATCATTGCTTGATGGTTACCATAATCTCACTGGCTTCCCTTGGTAGGTCAATTTCTTCTCTCTTGCCCAGAATAAGAAGGAAAATGGAAATTTTGTATTTGAAGTAAAAGAAATTCGAAATCACTTTTGCAGGTGGATAACTATTGTAACTTCCACCATGGCTATGAGATTTGCATTGTTTCCCGTAGTAGTTATTCATCTTCAAAAGCTGAAAAAGATTGGAGAGTTAGCTCCTAAATGTATGTTTCTTTTATCCTTATTTAAAATCATAACATCGCTTGCTTGGAGTATGAATTAGTCAAGAACTCAAGATAGTAGGGTTCGGCTTTATGTATGCTGATCTTGCATTGCTCGAGTAATTAATCTAGCCGAGGTCTGGTATTTTTGTATTGGCCCGAGTGGCTTGTGTTGTGAGTTAGATATGGTTTATACTTTTCCTTCAACATCTTCTAATATTATACACATACTTAGTAAAATATAAAAATTGTTTTTATATTTATAAAATTTATTTGATTTGAGTTTAAGTTCAGCTCAAGCTCAAGGCTAAGTCAAGTTTGAGCTCTTGATTTGACTTAATGATAATCAGGCCTATTCAAGTTTAGCTACTGCTTCTCAATATCTTCTAGTTTTATACGCATATTTAGTAAAATATAATTTTATTTTTATATTTTTACGTTTTATTTAGTTTGAGTTTAAGTTCAGCCAAGCTTGAAGCTAATTCAAGTTTAGAGCTCTTGATTTGACTTAATGATAATCAGGCCTATGCGAGTTGAGCTTCTGTGGCTCAGTTATATTTTAACCCAATCTTTGTTGTTTTCCCCTTTTGTATCGAGTTGGCCTTGAGTCTGGCACGATATTGGCACAATTTTGCTTGGTTACACTCCTAGCAGTGAAGCAGTTACTTCCATTATTTAACCATATTTTCACACATATAAATATATATTTACCTTTGACAACCGAATCGAGTTAAACTTATCGTTTTAACTGATAGATTTTTGCGACTCTGTAATCAAATTTGTAGACAATAATAAAAGAAACTAGGGTATGCATATAATTGTAGTTTTGTTCATGGATCATAATCATAATGGAAGTTTGGATTGGAACGGAAAGTATTAACAACATTTGAGCGATTGCTTAGAAGTATTGTCCACTACAGTTTTACGTGTCTTTTTTTTTTCAGCCTTTGATTTGGTGTTGTCAAGGCGTGCAACTAGGCATTGCACCTTAGCATCAGACAGCAAAAGTGCCTCAGACCCCTTTAGGCCTAATTCATTTGATCAAGCACAGGCTTGGTGTGCTTAGGTCAGATAGGTGTGCTTTTCTGTTATGCGATAGACATAAAAAGATGTCCACTAATTGAAGTACTCTTTAATATATATTTTTTAAACTGTTTTCATCAGATGTACCTTTACTAGTAAGAAAGGAAATAATATCAAATTCTTTTACTTCTCAATATTTGAGTACTTGACAACAGACATGGTGCCATAAGGATATCATGCATAACAACAATAAAATTAAAGAAAATTTTACATGTTTACTGAACCAATCTTTCCTACATTGGGTACTAGCAACTATTACATCTGGCTTTTATCTTCGCTGATTCATTCCTTTGTAAGACATCATTTGTGCATTGTTATTTCAGAAAATATGCAGATACTGACTCCAGTGTGCATTCATATTCAGTTTGCTTAAATGTCCATATTTGAATTTTCTGACAAGAAAATTGTAGGGAAACTGATCTTTATCCATTCTGTGGAATTTATGCAAACAAGTCCTTTTTCTTTTCTTGTTGTTTGAATGTTTAACTTTGTGGTTAATTTTTTTGACACTGATGTATTTCTCATAGTGCCTTCTCCATTGCCACCACCTATGTCAGGAAGTAGTTATAAAGACCATTTTATACATTTTGAGAAGGAAAGAAAGGCAAATGGATGCCCCTCATATTTTTGGTTCTTTGCTTCCTTCTTAACTCAAGTAATTCTCCCTTCTCTAAGAATCATTTTCTTTTTTTGGATTGAAGTTCTTTTCCTATTTGACGCCTCGCATGTATGACATGCATAATATTTTAAATTTTAAGCAAAGCATCTTTTTTTGTTAGTACTATACATATTTGAATGCAAGATACATATAGGCAGAATAAAAGCCAAAATGAAAAGGATGTTCACAGATTGTAGGAAACCTTTGGAATTAAGTTACAAACATGGATTAAGAGTGTTGGACCTAGCAATTATGTGCCCGAATTGTATGAAATAAATTTATCAACAGTACTTTTGACGCATGTCTCAAGAACAAACCCTTGCAAATGAGGAGTGTCACCTTGCTACTTGTCAAGCAAGGATGTTAAAGATCGGTATATTATAGGCGTGTACTTTGTATTTATGTCAATCCTTATTTTGGGTTCGAAAATGAATAGAAAATCATCTAATCTTTTGATAGTGAAAAAAATGAAGAGCTCAAAATTACATTGATAAAAAATTGATATTTTGGGGATAAATAGTTTCATGACTTGGGATATTGTAATTGGATAAGTTGAAATTAAACAATACTAGATGATTTTTTACTATTCATACTAATAGAACTCTTACTAAAATAATCTCTCTCTCTTTCTATCCTCGTCTTTCTTTGCATAAACTCTAAAAGAAGGTTTTGCATGGCTCTGATAAGATGTCAATTATCTCACTTGCTATACCCTTTTATTTGTCAGGTCCCATGCCTTTTCTTGTGGGTGACTAGCATTCGCCGAATGTCATTGGATAATTATCCTGGGTTTGATAGTGTAAGGCATTGGCTTGGGTGTTTATTTGTACTGTAAGTTATAGTACTGCAATAATTTGAAAACATAACATATGACATGAGCTAAACATTCTTTGTAATTGCTAATTTTTGAAGGTTCATTGAATTATCAATTTTTGAGGTAAAAAGTTGAGTACTTAGAAATTTATGTATAACACTTGTCAACCATCCTTCTTATTGCTCTGTCCCTGGAAATGACAATCTCCTACATGTATTGCTTCACAGTTGACAAATTATCCATGCTGGATAAATATTCAGTGACACTTTTAATTTATAACAGTAGTGCCTGGTATAGTATCTAAAGTGGTTATGAGTTGTTAGTAGACAAGTCAAGGAAGATAATCTAAACATATTGTCCAGTTAGTCTTCTCTTTTGAAAAGTAGTATGCTTAAGCAATGAAAAAGAAGAGTTGTATATGAATTAAAATGATTTTGGCTTTGTATTTCTTCTCTTTTGTCAATATGCTTTTGTTAAATATGTGGTTGTATTGTTGGAGATAAAATTATGTAAATCAAGTTTAGTTGGACAAATTAATACGTAGAAATCATATTTTAGAACTTCTGGTAGTCGTTTGACTATCTAATGAAGAGTTTGCCATTGTTTCTATATTAGTCATACATGATAATGCTTGCAGAAGTGTGAAGATTGTTTGCTTTAAAATAATTTTGACGTTTGCTTGAATTGTAATTATTTTCATTTGGGCATTGTTTTTTAACAAAAGCGTACTTTTTATTTTAAATATTAATTCTTGGATTACATGCATTTTAGATTGTTGTATTTTTAAATTGCAGCTCTTTGTATTTTTCAATAATTGCAACCACAACCGCACACAGTTCATGCTGTCATTTGTTATTTCTTTTCCAATGATTTCAATATTTTTTGCATTTATCAAGTTGGTGCTTGAATCGCATATTTGTATTTCAATTGTAACTTTCCTTGTTTGTTGTATTGACATTCGCTTGGGCTTTGTCTCTGTCAAGATTTGTTTTAGATGAACCTAGTATTTTTACTTATTTGGTTCTAGAAATATATTTCTATAAATTGACTAGAGACCTTTAAACAACAAAAGAAAGCTTTAATCATTTGTTTATGTTGCTACATTGGTGCTTTGATTGAACTTGAGATTTGAGTTTATCTAATACACGTGAAATATATGCTAGGGTGTTGAATGTTTGACCATAGTTGTACTTTCAAACTGCTTCTCCCATTCTACAATCTTTTATTTTTTTTAATAACTGCATTGAGTTGCTCAGAAGTTTAAACTCTGACATGCTTAATTCCAGGGTGGTGCATTATGGTTCAAGAATTTAACTGAACTTCCTCACGATGTTTCGGGCTTCATCTTTCCATTCTTGATTGCTGGTTTGCACTATCTCAATGTTCAGGTACTTTAATCTTCATTATCTCTGTTACATCTTGTTAAGTGGTCTGATCCTACATCTGTAAATTACTAGGTTTTTTGTAGAATTATGTTAAAAGTCAGACTCTTACAACCATACCAATTGGTTTGAGGTTGGATGCTTAGTATGATATCAGGTCCCATCTTTTTTTATGATGTTCTTTCTACCTAACTCTATGTTAGGTTGTTTGTATTTAGGCACTATGAGTTACACGTGAAGGGGAGGGTTAAGTGGTGTTATCCCACATCTATAAGTATTAGGTTTCTTATGGACTTATATTAAATTGGGCCTCTATTTGAAAAAATCTAGTTTTGAAAATGATTATCTTGCATAATGAAAAATAAAAATTTTAAAAACCGAATCAGTTTGTGATATTTATAGCAATAAATCTTAAACCGAAATCTTACTTGTGTTTTTCGATAGACAGTTCCTTGTCATTCTCGGTTTTCAGCCAAACGATCTTTTTCGCTATTCTCTTACCACAAATTGCTTTAGGTGTGAGCTCGATCAAATCAAATCAATTACAGAAACTAAAAATAAATTTTTTTCTTTTGGATGAAAACGAAAATTTTCTTCTAAAATAAAAATCGACAGAATTGTTATTTCGGAAAATATATTTAATAATTAATGTTAGAAATTTGACGAGTCCAACACACTCACTACACTATAGAGAACCTAGGATTTACAATTAATACTACACCAACTCTCTGAAGTTAGTTAATCTTTTACTTTTTAACTTCTTAGTGCACTATAATATTCAGGCGGCAGAGTTGACCATATATCATTCAGGCGGCAAAGTCGATTATATATTAAAACTAACCCAAGTGCACTAAGTATTTAGAAACTTAAAACTTAATCGAGACTCACAATTACAAGAGAAGATAATATTTTTATTAATACACAATATAATTACAATATGACACACTTACCTCACTACCCTTCTTTGCCTTTACTTCTCACACTCTTTTGCTTATGGCTCTCTCTTACATCATCACAAGAATGAAAGCTCTCACCCCTATTTATAGAGTTTAGTGGTCGTTGGATTGTTGATACATGTCAACATACTTGCCATTAATTTTACAAATATCTAATAGTTAGAATATTTATCTAGAATATGTAGTTTTCGAGATAATATCTTATTTCTTTATATTCTAGAATTTTCTCAAGAAAATATCTCTTAAAGGGTAAGTTTGAATTTTATCTAGAAGTTGTATTTTCTTTCAACAATTGACAATAAATTCTCTCCATTTTTCGATAAAGTAACAATATGTTAAAGTTTTGTGAATAACCCTATCGATGCCATTTATTTATAGGAAGATAAGATAGAGCGCTTGTTGAACTAAAAAAGTTTATTTCAACTAGAAAACGTTCTCCTTCTTGAAGTAGGAAAGCGTTCTTCTTAAAGTAGAAGTACAGAGACTTTTGGGCCACTTTCCAATTACGAGTACTTATCGGACTTTTTGACTTAGTATTTTGTAATTTGATTCAATCCAGTTCTGTTTTTCTATTTGCAAAAATAAACTTTAACATTAAATAATTCTCATTTCAATTTTACCTCCGATCAAATTATAACGATTTTGCGATTGATAAAATTTTTGAGAAAATATATTTAATATTTAATCATTCAATTTGTTCACTATAATTGTATGGTTTATTTTCATTTTCGGGTTTTAAAATAACTTAAAAATATAAACTAATTCTTACGATCATTTTTGAGAAATCCTTGTTCATTTGTAAATGAATTCATTTTTAATTTTAATTTTCATTTCTATTTTTAAAAAATCACATTCATTTTTAAATGATTCTATTTTCTCAATTTCATTTTCATTTTGTAGAAACCATAATTATTTTCTTAATGTTTTTCATTTCTCCATTTTTATTCATTCTGTCTATTTTGATTTAACACACAATTCATTTTTTATTTCAATGAGCTAGTAGAGGGATAGATTGAACATATGTACTTGATTTTCCCAATATGATCTTATTTTGTTTTGTGATAACTATTAATCTTTTTTTTATGAAAAGTCAATTACTATGAATGATTGGTGACCATGTTTATTTTTTATCAACTATATAATGCGAATGAGATGATATGAATTTCACTGTTATGAATGATGCTATGTACTTAAGAAGTCGTACACCTAATGCACCAGCTTTCGGCTCTTTATATATTCGAACTCAGGCTTTCGGCTCTTTATATATACAAAGTATTAATGTAATTAATAAATAATTTTATTAATCAATTCGTTTGAAAAATTATAAGTGTACTTAGATGAAAAGGATACACTTAGGACACCAGATCCAACACCCTCCACCTATTATGAATTGGTTTTAGGTTGAATGCTTAACCCATCTTGTTAGCACTTAAGTTAGACGTTTCACACATTTTGCTAACTCCGAGGTTGGATGCTTAACACATCTTGTTAAATCTTTACCAATTTTGTTTGGTTACTATTTAACAAAACAATTAACTATTAAAATTCTATTTATTCTAGTGTTTAGTTGTATTACTGAACATTGCATGTGGTATATAAGTATTGGGGTGCTATCAAGTTAAGATAGTTGGTAAAGGTTAACAAACAATTTTTGATGTCATCCTTTGGTTACTTTGCCCCCCATTGAATGTTGTATTGTTGTACCAACTCCTCTATGTGAATACTTTAGAACAAGCTATCTGGTTGAACTTAGCTGGTTTGCTATTGAATTCTGTTGGTTCACTAGCTTCATGACCCACCAATGGTTTGGGTGATTTTTTATGCAATTTAAACAATAATGTTTTTGTTACTTTAATGGCCATGTAATACAACCAAGTATTATTTATCTTACTTGCCCAACATTTTGATACTTTCTTTCAATGTGCATAACACACCCTTGGTCAGATCCTAATGTCATTGTGTTAGACTTTGAATCTTTTATATCGTTATAAAATAAATAACAGTACTTGGCATTTTGGCCATTTGTTACAAGGATAATATGGGTCAGGTTTGATAAGGGTTAATGCCATAAATTGGCCAAACTTGGGGCTACATATTCCATTCTTTAGATGAAAGCAAAAAAGTGCACCAAATAGCCAATGCTGGTGGTGGTGAAAAAACTAAGAATTTTTACCAATTGTTGATTGAAAATTAAAAATGGTGCTCCTATTCTATTGGGTCTTTGGTTATTCTAAGTGAGAACTAAGAAAGGCTTTGGGCTTATTAAACATATTGAAGGAAAAAATTAAAAAAAATCTAATTATGTTTTAGGCTCTTGAGTTTCCTTTTATTTAACTTGTCAACCAAGAATAAGCCTTTCATTAACCAATTTCACAGTTTAATGTATGTATGAATGGATGGGTCTCAAGCTTTTGATATGTTTGTCTTCTTTGTTTCCTCTTCTGCGTTAATATTTGGAGCTACAAAGCCCCATGTACACAGTCTAAGCTGAAACCTAGGAGAAAGGAGATCTCCTTTTTTTGTTCCCGCTTGTTTGTTTTGCTTTTTTGTTTTGATTGTATTGCTTGCTTAGAAGTTTTGTCTCACTTTAGGCTGGCGACTTAGCATTTGTGCCGGCTCTCATCTCCTCACCCCTCTTTTCTAGATCCTTTTTCTTTTTTTTTTTTTTTTAAATTTTAAAAATTTCCAAATTTAATTTTTTTTATTTTCCCTTTTTATTTTTTCAAACTTTAGTTCTTATGCAAAATAAAGACATTCAATATTTTTATAATGGAAAAATGATAAAAAAAAAAATTTTGGTTGCTTTGCTAGTTGCAAGGTCCCAAAGATTGGCTGTTGTAGGATGGGAAGGAATTAGAAGGAATGGCCATTCCATGCAAGGACCAATCTTCTGACCAAACCACTTGATTTCCGTTGAACACTGAATAAGGGAGAAGTGGATAGAAATTACGTCCAACCAAACATGCTTATATGCAATTATTTTAACATTTGTTATTAGTTTGTTACCTTTGGTTTTAACAATTTGTACCTTGCATAACCTAGATGTGAGCGTATCTGTTGGATTCTTAAATAGACATCTTGATTCTTAATGTCATAAAATTTAGTTACTATTGTTTTAACCAAATTTAATCAATTAATTTGTTTAGTTTTGTTGTACCTGAATATTGCTCACTCCCTATTGAATAGCTCAAAAGTTATCTTTACCTCACTCATGAATGTTTCATCAGTACCATGTAAATGTTTAAAAGTCTTGATTGTAGTGGTAAGTGATTTAACTTCATCTTTTAGGAATATCAGCATCATATGTTTTTGTGATGTTTGGTAAAGAATTTTAAGCTTGGAATCCAATTTTGATGTTTGTCATCATTATTGAAGAATATTGTATGATTTTTGTTGATACTAAACCAAGGTACAGATCTGAGAGTTTGCCCATGTATTTGGGGTGGATTAAGGTTGGAAAACTAGGGATTTAAATGTTCATGCCATGGAATTAGGGTTTTCCTTTAAACTAATTAGGTGGGATTCAAATATGATATGATGTTGAAAGTGGCCTAGAATTGGAAGTTACAGATGTCTCTTGTTGACACTATAGGCCTATTAATTGTTGAATATAAAGCCACCTTCTTATTGGTTGTAACGAGATTTTTATTAATATTCAGCCCATCTTTGCTAAGTACATAAACTAGGGAGGATGGTTAAGGGTGTGCATTTGGTCGGTTTAGTTTATTCGAATTTTTTATATCACTGAATAATCCGACTAACCCATCAAACTCGAATAAACCAAACCAAAATTCTACTGTTGGGTTTAGTTGATTTTTAATATATATTTTTTACTTTTTAAGATTTATTATTTATAAAACAAAAGAAAAAAGTTACCTTTTAAATAAAATTTAGAATTTTATTTGAGTCTAACCAAAAACTTCTTTATATTATTATATTTTTAATTAACAAATAAAATAAAATAAAATAAAATTATAAAATCAAATCGTATATTAGTAGATTTATATAAGTAATAAAATTATGAAAAATTATTTGATACACTGGCAGTAGAGTTTTTAGACTCCACAAGTAGGCTGAGGTTTGACAAGTGTATTATAAGATGTAGTAAGAATAAAGAAATTAATTTATATAAATAAATGTGACACTTGTCATACCCTCAACCTGCTTGTGGAGTCTAAAAAGCTCTAGTATCAAATAATTACCCTAAAATTATAAAATAAAATAAAATAAAATAGTACGGTAATATATTTGTATAAGTAATTTAATATCTCATATTCTTTTGGTATATATTTAATCTCATATTCGTTTTATGTAATAAAATTTATATAAAAATAATACTGTTGAAATAACATAGAACTTTACATATTTAATTTCAACGGTTCTTTCCACGTTATTACTTCTATGTAAGTTGTACTACATACAACAGACATAAGTTTTATTTTATACCATATAACTTTTATCTATTAAATAATTTTATATATTAATTTAATTGTAATTTGTAGATTTTAATTTTAATTTTTGGATTGGGTTATTTAGGTATTTAATTATTTGGGTAACTGGATTTATATTTGAATGTAGTTAGGTTGGTTTTTGTATTGAATATAGTTTATTTGGTGTTTGATTATTTGGGCTTGGATATAGGTATGGCTTTAAGGTTTATTAATTTAAAGATTAATTAGTTTCTTTGGTTTGAAAATTCAAAACTGAAAACTGACCAAATAAACTGCCGAAGCCCACTAACTATACCGAATTAATTGAAAAATCGATTAAATCAATTTTTTTGATCATTTCAGTTCGATTCAATTTGGTTTATTCGGTTATCCGGTTTTCTGTATACCCCTAAGGATGGTGGTTATCAAATCCAACCATTTGGGTACATCCTCTCTTTATATCGAGAGTAGGGGTGACGCCAGGGGCTGGCAAGGGCCCTGGCCTTTCCTAAAATGAGAAATTTTGACTTTTAGCCTTTCACAATTTATAAATTTTAAGTTAGTATAGGTAAAATTGCACTTTGGCCCCTCCCAAAAATGAAAATTTTGATTTAGTGCTTTAAGAAGTTATAAACATATAGGCTATTAAAATGGAAAAAATTTAATTCTGGTCACTCAGAAATATTTTTTGGCTTCACCCTTGATCAAGATTCACCTCTATAAAAACACTTCCTGTTGGAATCCCTATAATTAAGGATAGAAATCTGATGGTATTGGAATCCCTATAATTAAGGATAGAAATCTGTTGTGATCTCTTGTAAATAGAAACTAATCTCAGTTACTGATTCTTAGGAAATTAGGATATCAATTACTGATTCTTAGGGATTAGGATTTATTTCCTTTAAAATGATTATTTTTCTCTTTATAAAGCTGTAAACTAAAGCAGTAGCAATATAACAGAATTTTTCCTCTGAGTGTTTTTACATGGCATCAGGGCTATAGGATTCATTCGATCCTATTTTTTTCTCTAAATTCCCTTACTAAAAATTTCTGTGGTTTAGTCCTCCAATGGGTGATATCAATGAGAATTTCTCTGAAACTGAGACATCACAAATAACTCAGAATATCCATCAGTGAATCACTCAAGGTGAAATTAATTCCTCCCTTATAATCACCAATCATCGGCTAAATGGGAAGAACTTCTTGCAATGGTCTCAATCGGTTCTTATGGTGATTCGTGGTCGTGGCAAATTAGGGTACATCAATGGAGAAATCCCACGACCAACCATGGCTGATCCTACTTATGCCACTTGGGAACTCAACAATTCAATTGTAATGGCTTGGCTAATCAATTCGATGGAAGGCCATATAAGCCGCACCTATCTTTTTTTCAAAACTGCAAAAGACATGTGGGATGCAGTCAAAGAAAACTACTCAGATCTTGGAAACGCCTCCCAAGTATTTGAAATCAAGCTTAAGTTAAAGGACATCCGACAAGGAACACTCGAGGTAACTCACTACTATAACAATTTGAAAATTTTGTGGCAAGAACTGGATATGTATTATGAGGCAGATTGGGGTGAAGGCTTAGAACACAACAGGTTTATGGTCCATCTCAACAATGAACGTCTTTGAGTTTTTAGCAGGACTGAACCGTGAGTTAGATGAGGTCCGTGGTCGAATTCTGGGTAGATCACCTCTTCCAACGATCGGTGAAGCATTTGCAGAAGTTAGAAGAGAAGAAAAGCGTCGTCTTGTCATGATGGGAGATTCAAAGGAACCTAAACCTATGACTCCAATTTCTAATCGTCCTACTGAAACCTCTGCTCTCATCTCCAAAGGTCCACAGCCACAAAAACAACGTGCTGGAAATGATTCTGGATCAACAAGACCATGGTGTAGTCACTGCAATCGTGTTGGTCATACAAAAGAAAAATGATTCAAACTCCATGGCTATCCTGAAAAAAAACAGAAGGATAATAAGACTGCCATGTTATCCTCCACTACTGCTGATGATGTTCTTGATGTTCGCTTAACCAAAACACAGCTTGAGACTCTCCATAAGATACTTGGTACTCCCACTACTCATGGATCTCTAGCAACTCAAGGTACTGCCCTCAACATTGCTTTTGAATCTAATAATCAATCTCCTTGGATACTCGATTCGGGCGCCTCTGATCACATGACAGGTGACTCCACGTTGTTTCACACCTACACTCCTTGTCATAACAAATCCCGAATCCGCATAGCTGACGGTTCTTACTCACCTGTGGCTGGAATAGGAGAAGTACAAATGACAGAGAATTTTTCTCTCGATAAAGTCCTACATGTTCCAAACTTGTCCTGTAATTTACTTTCAATTAGTAAACTTACTAAGGATGAAAAAGTTCTTGCTGAATTTTCTGCAATTGGTTGTGTGATACAGGAACAGAAATCGGGGAGGATGATTGGCACTGCTAAAGTTGATGATGGACTATATATTTGGAATAAAAACAGTACACAAGGGGGATTGGCTCTATCCACTGCAAAAGAGGACACTATTATGTTATGGCACCGTAGGTTAGGACATCCAAACTTTGCGTATTTGAAAAAACATCTTCCGCTGTTATTTCGAAATAAAAGTATTAATTCCTTAAAGTGTGAAATTTGCCAATTATCTAAACATACCCGTGTGCCATACCCATTAAAACCACATATTCAGCCCAACCTTTTTTGTTAATCCATAGTGACCTATGGGGAGCCAGCCGAGTGAAAAATATTACAGGGGCTAGATGGTTTATAACATTCATTGATGATCATACTAGGGTCTGTTGGGTCTATCTACTCAAAGAAAAATCTGAAACACCCAAAGTATTCCAAAATTTTCACTCAATGGTTCGAACCCAATTCAACTCTACCATACATACCCTCCGTACTGACAATGGGAGAGAATACTTCAACTCTGTCTTAAGTCCATACCTTTCTGACCAAGGCATTATACACCAAAGCTCTTGTCCTGACACTCCTCAACAAAACGGGATCTCTGAGAGGAAAAATCGTCATCTTCTTGATGTGGCTCGAGCCATAATGTTCACTATGAATGTTCCAAAATACTTGTGGGGAGAAGCTGTCCTTACTGCCTGCTATCTCATAAACCGAATGCCATCAAAGATCCTCAATTTCCAAACACCTCTAAATACTCTTTTAAAGGCCTTCCCTCTATTTCATGTCCCTAATCTTCTAGTCAAAATATTCGGCTGTAAAGCTTTTGTCCATAACCATCAACCAAATCAATCCAAACTTGATCCTCGAGCCCACACCTGTATCTTCATTGGATATTCCCCTACACAAAAAGGCTATAAGTGTTACTCACCAACATTGCGCCGAATGTTTGTCTCTCGAGATGTTACCTTCTTTGAAAATGAACCATACTTTGCAGCATCTCATCTTCAGGGGGAGATTTTTAGTGAAGATGAGACCCTTAATACTCTCCTCATTATACCGCCTGATCCTACTACTACTATCCCAGATTTAGTTGTTTCCCCTATACAGCAAGAATTTAACACCGTCCTTCCCAATGACAATACCTCCACCGAAGTACAACAGCCACTTGGTCAAGGAAAACAGCAAATACAGGTTTACTCCCGACGGAATCGTTTCTCATGAAACTGATACAGCAGTGCCAATTACATCTCCAACCGAGGACTGTTCTGAAGCAGAAGTCCCACCTCCGTCACCATCCATCTATCTTCCAATTGCAGTTCGAAAGGGTACAAGGAGCTGCACTGAACATCCTATTTCTCGGTTTGTATCTTATGGAAATTTATCTAAGTCTTACAAAGCTTTTGTGACTAATGTTGATTCTGTAAAAATTCCAAAAAATATAGAAGAGGCTCTTGAATCAGCTGAGTGGAGACAAGCCGTGATGGAAGAAATGAAGGCCCTCAAAAACAATGAAACATGGGAAGTCTCGGATCTGCCTAAAGGGAAAAAAACCGTAGGGTGCAAATGGATTTTCACTACGAAATTTAAACCCGATGGCTGTATTGACCGATACAAAGCTCGACTTGTGGCTAAGGGATTCACCCAAACTTATGGTCTCGACTACAACGAGACGTTTGCACCGGTTGCCAAGCTAAACACCGTTCGGGTCCTGCTATCTCTTGCTGCCAACCTTGATTGGCGCTTGACTCAATTGGATGTAAAAAATGCTTTTCTCAACGGGGAATTAAATGAGGAGGTGTATATGGATTTCCCACCAGGGTTTGAAGAAAACAAGGACCAAGTGTGTAAGTTGAAGAAGTCCTTGTATGGGCTGAAACAATCTCCACGAGCGTGGTTCAGCCGATTTGCAAAAGCTATGACTAGCAGAAATTACATTCAAGGACAGGCAGACCACACCATGTTCTACAAGCACTCGGAAGAGGGTAAATGCTGCATCCTTATCGTTTATGTTGACGATATAATAATAACAGGAAATGACTCGAGCGAAATTTTGAGATTGAAAGATTTTCTTGGTACAGAGTTTGAACTTAAAGACTTGGGGAGTCTTAAATATTTTCTTGGTATGGAGGTAGCAAGGTCGAAAAAAGGTATCTTCATTTCCCAAAGGAAATATGTTCTTGATCTACTGTCGGAAGTTGGTTTGATGGACAGCAAACCAGCCGAAACTCCTATGGAGTTTAACCTCAAATTGGGAACTAATGAGGATGGAGAAGAAATCGACAGGGGGAGATATCAACGTCTAGTAGGAAGGCTCATCTACCTATCTCACACCCGTCCAGACATAGCCTTCAGTGTGAGTGTTATTAGCCAGTATATGCATGCCCCGAGGGAGAAGCACCTGGAAGCTGCATATAGAATACTAAGATACCTAAAAGGAACTCCTGGTAAAGGCCTGTACTTCAAGAAGACTATCAACCGAAGCGTGGAAGTCTACACTGATGCAGACTGGGCAGGTTCTGTTAATGATAGACGCTCTACAAGCGGCTATTGTAATTATGTTTGGGGTAATCTCGTGACGTGGAGGAGCAAAAAACAATCTGTGGTAGCACGCAGCAGTGCAGAGGCAGAGTATCGAGCACTATCTCATGGTATATGCGAAGGAGTTTGGATACAAAGACTTATGGGAGAACTAAAAGTGCCTTTTACCAGACCTATGAAGATGTACTGTGACAACCAGGCTGCTGTCAGCATAGCACATAATCCTGTGCATCATGATCGGACCAAACATGTGGAAATAGATCGTCACTTTATAAAAGAAAAAGTACACTCAGGAGAAGTATGCATCATCTACCTACCTACTAGACAACAAGTTGCAGACATGTTAACCAAAAGTTTAAACAGAAACATGTTTGAAGAACTTAGTGGTAAGCTGGGTTTGATTAACATCTACACTCCAACTTGAGGGGAAGTGTTGGAATCCTTATAATTAAGGATAGAAATCTGATGGTATTGGAATCCCTATAATTAAGGATAGAAATCTGTTGTGATCTCTTGTAAATAGAAACTAATCTCAGTTACTGATTCTTAGGAAATTAGGATATCAATTACTGATTCTTAGGGATTAGGATTTATTTCCTTTAAAATGATTATTTTTCTCTTTATAAAGCTGTAAACTAAAGTAGTAGCAATATAACAGAATTTTTCCTCTGAGTGTTTTTACACTTCCATAAGTTTAAAATCTACGTTTTTTGCATGCCATGCCAACAAATTAGTAATCATTTATAGTTTACAAATGGCAATTTCTTCTGCCATTGAACTAAATCTGCTACTGCTTCTTCCTTAGTTCATATTATTTTTATTTTCCTTTTTTTTCTTCCAAGTAAGTATTTTCTTCATGAATGATACTCCTAAGAATTATTCTGTTGCTATAATAAGCTCATAAGTTATGCCAACTCAATCATACCAAATATAGAATGAGGAAAGAAGTCAAGAAGTTATAAAAAGAGCAATTTTACGTTGCAATTTTAGGAGGCCATGACAACCACCAAAACAAAACCGAAACCTCCTTTGGAAACATCTCACTTAGTGGTCCTCATATTGTTCAACCCCAAGCTAGTTTATGAGGTATGAAAGATGACTTTTAAGTTTCAAATGTATATTTGAGAGTTTTTGTGAACCAAAAGTTTAAGAGAGGAAAAAGATTTCAGCTCACATTTGTTAAGTTTTTATTAATGATGTGGTAAGTTTCAAACCAAGTATTTCAAAGTTGTTTAGGCTATTACTTGTCCAACCGTTAACTAAAATGCCCATTTGAAATTGTAAAAGTTGAGGAGTTGGACCTGTGGTTGAGGGGAAGGATTTATAGAGATTTTTAAGTAAACATATTTGGAAAAAGCAAGTTATGGGTGGTGTTCTTATTCTATGGCAACTAGTTTAGTTGTAGTAGAGCTTAATAAGTTGAGGAGGGATAAAGACACAAAGAAAAGCTTAGCATTGTAGGCATTCATTTTCCACTAAACAAGTACTTGTAATTTCATTACTCAAAAGTCCAAATATGAAATTATATCGAAAAATATTTACAAACATTGTTAATGGTTTTATCCCACATGTTAAATCTTGGACCTTTTGTGGCCTTGTAATGAAGTTGAATCTTTCCATTTGTCGCTAGTTGGTTTTGTGTTGGATGCTTAACATGATATTAGAAGATAATCATGTTTTTTTTTTGTCACCCCATAGGAGGTTAGCCACTTGTAGGATGCTTTTTACCTATGTCGAGTTACACTTCTAGAGCTTTTTACCTATTTTCAATTGGTTCTTGTAATAGGATGCTTAATGTGAAACCAACCACGCAAACCTTAACTCCAAACAAATAAACTGAAAGTCCTAGAAGATTTTGAAATGAAATTAAAGCAACAAAAATGACCATTTTGTCCCTATGTATAAATATTAAGGTCCAAGGTATGAATTTCTACTACTAAAAGTGTTATTGCATAATAATGATTGATGAAGGTCCAAGGCATGAACTCTTCTTGTTAAAAGTGTTATTGCGTAATGATGATTAATGAAGTCATGACAAACATTACTCCTCGAGAAAGTTGCTCCATCCCTTACAATTCCCAGCAAGCTTTGATTAGCCTGCCCTTGTGAGATCTTTGCATCATGATTATAAGTCTCTTGAAGCTACTAGATTGGCTTGTAATAAATTTCATTTCTTCTTTTTTCTATTTTAAGTCTTAAAGATCTAAGCTTTGATTTCTCCCCTTAAAACATAAACTTGTTTGACTGGCTTCAAAACATCACAAGTTCATCTTAGATGAGGTACAACCTGAAGAAATTTATGTTTTATATGTAGATATGTAGATTATGTTAAAATCCATACCAATGATTAATAATTATATTCCAATAAATAAATGCTCCGAACCTTGGGAACTGACAATTTCAACTTTTATGTTAGCATAATTATGATGAGGAATATTATGATTGATATTGGGTCTTGGACTAAGATGCACAATTTGATGTGTAAATCAGTATTTTAGTACTTCCAATAAATACTTGGAAATTCTGAAGTTTAACCAAACAGTTCCTTTTGAAGTTGTGGCATTTTAAAATGTCGGATTAAAAATTTTATTGCTTTCAAAATACAACCAAGCACTACATGTATTCCTTATTACCTTATAGATCTATATGCAATATAAATGATTGAATACAAATAGAAAACAAAACTATAATATTGACTAACATGATTAATTATTTTTTTCAGATTTCTTTGCTACATCTTCAGTTGGGAAAGTGATTCATTCTTGACAAAAGTGAGTAAGATGAAAATTGTGCATAATGCTAGCATTGGCTCCTCCTCCATCTTTTGGAGGGCTAGAACATTTTTCATGTCAACTTATTCAATAAATCACGCATAACTTGTTCTTGTTGTTTGGAATTTTCACTCAACAAAAATTTGTTGCCATGTTTATTTACAGGTTTTCAAGTTTTATTTGGATATTCTAACATTGCCTCTTTTTGGTATCAGTTTGTTGATTCCCCAGGTAACTATAGAATATATATCCTTCTTTTATGTTGTATGTCAAATTGATTTGATTGAGTAGAAGTGTAGAACTTTTTACATACTATATTGAGTTAGTTGATGAAAGTTATTCTACTATTGCCACCTAAAATAGCTCAGGATCTTCATTGCTGCTAATATTTGTAATAGTAGAATTGTGTTGGTTCTAAAAGTTCGTTTCATTTAGGACATTATCTCATTTGGAAGTGCTTATTTGAACCAAACCATAGTTTGGAAGGAGCCTTTTATGTAATTAATTCTTAAATTATCTCATATATTGTTGGTTGAGTTTTCTGATTCCACAAGTAGAGATAGAAAGGTCACATGTACCCTTTAATATATAGTAAAATTTTATATTTTTTAAAACGGATTTAGTTTTTATAACTTACTCGTGGAGTTGAAAACTTCATTGCCAATGTACCAAAAATAGACCCTTAAAGAATACCAATGTTGTTGTATATGGTTAGTTGAAAGGTGAAATACAGAAATTCCTTGATTTTGGTTTAGCATATCCTCCCTTTGGTGGTATTTCCTGTGAAATAGCTAATTAATCCTCAGACATCTTGATACACTTAACGTATTTGTGGGGATCTTTTTCTTTCGGGGGGGGGGGGAGTGGGGACATGGGCGATTGAACTTTACTTTTTAACCAAGGAACCAAGTAATCCTATGCCAGCCATTGAGCCTTACATGCTTGGGTGCTGGGATTTAAAATTTATCCTAACTAATGAAAGCATTTCTTTGCACTCAATGCTCTACTAGCTATAGTTGTGTATGAAATCATACCAATTTCAAGATCGACTAACTACACATAGATCATTATTTGATTTGTTAGAATTAGTTTAAAATTGTGAAGGCCGAGATATGTGCCAATCTGATAGATACAACTGGTTATTTGTTATGATAACTATATATGGTCATTGTTGAACTTTTTGCTAATTAACTCACTTTAGTAGCTCTATATGGGTGTTTGAAGCAAATAAGGTACAGTGCACTTGATAGGTGTTGGAAAAGTAATAATGAGTAGAGGTTTGGTAAAGAAAATAAAGCAGCCTATATCAATAATAGTGTGCAAGAATCCTAAACACAACATAGCCAATAAAATAGTTCCTTTTGAGTTGTCAAGTCTCCATTGGAATTTCAAATAGCAAATCTTTTACACAAAATCCATAATAGATCCTAGGATATATATTTATATAATGACTATCCTAGAGTATTATTTGCACCTAGCAAAATTATCGCTTAAGAGACAAAACAACATCCTAGACTACATTTGCAGCTAACAAAAGTAAATCACTAAATGATTGGAAGTTCAGCATTGTAGACCTAGTAGTTCGAGAAGATGGCCTTGGTCAACAGCCTGCTCTTTGACACGTGATCTTCATCCCATCCTTGAATAAGTCCTTAAAGGAGGCTTGTATCAGTACTTCCTCTCTCGAAAAGTTGCCTTGTTGACAAGTTGAAATGATGGAAATTGACTAGTAGGATCATAATTCTCCAACTTGCTTTTTCAAGGGTAATGGTCAACTCTTTGAAGAAGCAAATCTGAAAGAGCTCCAGCTTCTTACCCCATTGGTGTGCTAGAGTTTTGGCAAGAGATGGAACAAGTTCCCAATCTTTATTGATAGGAAGAAAAGTTGGTGGTGTAGCAGCTTTCTGACCATGAGTTGGGGGAAGCACTGAGACATGGAAAATAGGATAGACTTTGAAAGATTAAAGAAGCTCTAGTTCATATGTCATAGGTTCAACACAACGGCAATCTTGTATGGTCCAGAAAATCGAGGTGGCAACTTCTCATACCTGTATTTAACCAAGGAACATTGTCGGTATGGTTGAATGCGTAGGAAAAAAAGGGCCTCAAACTTGGAAACATCTCCCCAATGAGCACCAACTTGCTGCTGCATTTGAGTTTGTGCCTTTAAGAGGTTAGTTTTGAGAGTTTTCATCATGACATCACAAATCCTATAATGAAGTCTAGAGATAGATCTTCTCATATCTTCTCAGGTGGAATGGATGAGCGAGTGGAGACCATTTTGGATTGTAATGGCTTTGATACCAATTGATATGGACTTTTGGAGAATTATGCCCGAAAGCTGGTTGTTGAGGTTGGAGAGCCTAGGTCCTTATAAACCCCATGAGGGAATCTCATACTTTCCTATGTGTGATCCAAGTCCCATGCCTTGCAACTGGGCACATATCAGTCCAGCACACTCTCTAGCACTAATGCACCCATTAGGTTGGCATTGCACTAACCTGATCTAGTCCCTACTGAACACTACAATACTGGCGTCATCGTCTGAATTGTGAGTTGCCTTTGCACTAGTATTTTTCTAGCCTTGAGCGAACATTGCAGGACTAATGTCATCACGTGCTTTACGTAGTCTAGCTTTGCACTGGGCTATCTAGCTTCGGGTAAATATTGTAATACTAATGTCACCACTTGCACTGCACAATTGCAATTGAGGCATGATGGCTAGCTCTATTACCAAAATGATGTCTGTTGAGAAGTAATAACGAATAGAAGTTCGAGAAAAAAAATGAAGCATCTTTTATTGACAATAGAGTGCAAGAATCTTAAACACAAGTAGCTATTCTAGGATTTTTCAAATAGCAAATCTTTTACAAAAAATCCTGAACAGATCCTAGGATTTATATATATATGTAATGGCTATCCTATGGTATTATTTGCAACTAACAAAAGTGAATCCTTAAAAGATAATAAGTTCAGCATGTAGGTCCAGCAGTCTGACAAACTGGCCTTGGTCAACAACTTGCTCCTTGACTCGTAATCCTCACCTCCTTGAATATGTCCTTAAAGGAATATGGATTGTATCAGCACTCTTTATGTTGGTTGAATTATTTAAGCTTCTTGGGTGTCATCTGGTTTGCTGTTTTGGAAGTGCAAGTGTGAGCAATTGCGTTCCTTGGATTTATGTCACTCTAGTTCTTCATGTTTCTTAAAAGTTCCCATGTTGGTTTTATATGCGTCATGCTTTCAAGTAACACAAGTGTGGCTGCAAACAAAGCTTTTAATCTTTCTTATCTCCATGGAAAAGAAAATGCTTGCTTTGGTTTAGACTGTAGTTTGCCATTTTTACCAATCACATCATTAAATTGTTATCTGAAATAAAAATTACAAACAATCAAATTCATCCCTTCCATCCAGTTTTTTATGCTTTTATTATGTTAGACGTTAATTATTATCTTGCCAATGACGATGTTACTTATAATTGTTAGAGAGATATTAGCGTATAAAATTAAGTCTTATTCAAACTAGTAAACCTATGTAATCTCTATTGAAGAGACTGATTGGAAGCAATAAAATTAAGTCAAGTTAATTCAATTTTAAGAGGTTTAAGCCCTAACGAGTCTAAGGTAAGGAACTCCTTTTAAAGAGTTCCACACATTCACCATGGGGCATTCATGTGGAAAAAATAAAAACAAGGGGAAAAGCCCAGCTAAGAAACGGTTTTTTCACAAATCATCTGGTGACTTGATTGGTAACTCAAGATCACAAAAATTTGTTATCAGATTAGACACCTTGGACGAGTCCAACATTAGAGAGGAATTTGTTGTAAAACTAGAAGTAGAGTTTAGGATGGTTGAAAGCTATTGCAATAGTTGTCGTTGCAAATACAGGAATTTATGGCTTTCAACTAGAATCGTGAAAGGGAAAAGGGGTCTGACGGAGGAGACAATAGTGTTAGTCAAATTGGCATTTGACCGATTGGCAAGAGAATAGGACAACATTAACAGTTGATTCAGGAATAGTGCCATGGTATACAAAGAATGTAACAATTGAGAATATGAACGTCAACTTCTAGGGTTGTTGGCAGGTACTAATATTTTTTCTCGCAGGATTAACAAACTTAATTAGGCTTGATGTGGAGATGCAAAATCCCGAAACCTTGTTCAAGCAATGAATTTGGCACGGGCCTTTGAAAAGAAGCAACAACTAGCAAGAACAAGCATTCTAAGTGAACCCTGGCATTAGACGAGCTTGAGTACTAAAGATGCTAAAATGGCAGTCACAGCTCTCTCTTCTTTTGCTAAAAGCAACTTTGGCGTGATGGGATGTCGACAGTAAGTTCAAGTCTAAATAGTGTGACATGGCCTTTTGTTAAAAAGTTCATGGATGTAGAGATGGCAGAATGAAGAGATGAGTGTCTTTGTTACAATAGTGATGAGCCATTTTTCTCAGGCACTAACATAAAAAAATTTTGGTTGGAGATAGAAGATCCTGATGGTGCTGTGCAGAATCAAGAGGAGTGTAGAAAAACGGAAATATCCTTGCATGCAATATCGGGCAAAAAATATGCATGAGCCATTCAATCTCCACCTTGTGACAAGCTCTTTTCCGAGGAGGGGAGTAATGTTAGAAATCAATTGTTATCTTGGCATTGAAGACATTAATTATTATTTTTAAAGAGATATTAACTTACTTTTATTAGATCTTCTTTAATTAAAGTAGTTTTAGAGAGATATTAGGAGTCTTTATTTATTTAGAGTCATTTTAATTTCCTTAGCTTATAAGTATTTTATTCAAACAAGTAAACCTATATAACCTCTATTTAAAAGGCTGATTGGCAATAATAATTAAGTCAAGCAACCCACTAAGTTAAAAGATTTCTTACGAATTGTCAAGTACTCGATCGTAACTCCGGACCGTAACACATTCCATTACTGATTTTGTGTGGTTCCAAAAAATCATGTGAAAGGATACCTGAAATTAATTTTGAATTTCTTCCAAGAAATTGTGTGAGCAGATGCTTTTTTGGGGTTCAAAGTTCAAAGGCACATACATTACCTGTGGCAATGACAGTAAGCAAAAGTGTAGCAAGGTTTATTGGTAAAAAACTATTGGTGTTCATATCTGTAATATAATCATTGTTTCAATTCATTTCTAGAAGCTAGTAAAAAGTCGACCCCAGGATGCTACGCTATTGATTCTAGTTGGTTCAATTACTAATGAATTATTATGCCTTTCTACTTCTAAATAGTTAAGCTAAACGCAATTATATACATTTGTATAAATTTTGTTACTTTCTTTTCATCAATCATTTGGATGCTGAGGTTTCATACTTCACCCCTGTTCTTGTGGCTGCATCCAAGCGTATTTACTATTTTTCTTCCTGATTTGCAGGGAAGTCTAGTCTACTGGGTTACCAATAGTTCATTAGTGTTATTCAGTTAGTTCTGCTTTTCAATTTTATATACTTGTTTTATTAGAAGCAAGTTATGCCTTTTCATTGTATAATTTATTGTTATTATGTGCTTAATCTTTAAAGATGCTTTCAACGTTTAGTGTGATAAATACTTTAGGGGTCATTTGGAATTGTTACTGATTTTCTTAAAAGTATTTTGAAACAGAAATTGTATTTGATTATTATGTTTCCATTACAAGTATTTGACATTGGTAGTCCATTGAGTGTTCTGGAACTGATTGAAGAAAGTGGTAAGGGCATAAATGTTATTGCTGCAGTTTTCTTTAAAAATTGATTCTTACTAACTTGTGTGTGATGGCACAGAAAAAACTTCAAATTTTGGAAACATAAATTGTGTCAAAGTTTCCTTTGCAGACTGCTTTTGTTTTTTATTTGTGAAACAAAAAGAAGCTGTGAACGCATTTATGTAGTTGTTAAAAAGTGAAAACAAACAAAATTCTGTAATGTTTCATCTCAATGGTGGATATTAGCTTTTCTATCAAATTTGTACCAGGATGTCCCAAATATCCTTAAGAATATCATTTTATTTGCACATTGTTCTGGTAATTGATAGAAATAAGATTAGATTACTCCAATATAGAATTTTCACTGATTATTTTGTTCCATATCTTCTAATTAGTTTCATAAGAAAAAGAGAGAATCTTTGTATATCATGTACCATAATCCATTAATATGACTTTAAATTACCACCTTATCCAACCTTCATGATCAAACTTCACCTCCTCTAGAAACTTTATTAGAACTCAAGTTGCAGGGGCTTTAATTAAAGTTGCCTTTTGTATTTAGACATCAAGTACATCTCAGTAGTGAGAAACTTGAGGCTAGGATGTTGGCTTTCCTGTTTAATGAGTTTTAGATGTCTGATAAATGGATAGTGTTTGGGACCTGTGAATTGGATTTGATTGCTCAATGTTCCTGGGGTGAGTTACCGTGGTGCTAAGATTCTCATTATACCTCTAGTGTATCCCCTAAGCGCTCTCTTAAAAAAAAAAGAAAAGACTTAGTTACAGATTAGGATTAAGTCATGGATGATCATGGGAAAACTACTTAGATTGATAAAGTTATCCTGTGAAACTACTGTAAGAACAACTTAGAACCTTTGAAGAGAGCCCTAACCTGGAACTCATTGAAGGGAGCTCTAATAGAATGTGAAAGAGCTAAGCCTTTGTATTCGAGGAATTTCCTATTATTAATGAGAATGTCCCTTAAAATATGGTTAGGTTACATTGGCTTTTATCTTCATGAACAAGAAAACAAATTAACTTGAAACAATCTAAATCTAACTAA